>NC_133583.1:31478398-32728398 GCF_964106895.1 Numenius arquata
CCTGCCCAACACAGTGCTGTGGGCTGAGACCTGAGAAAACAGTGGCAAAACTTGTGAGCTCCTGGGGTTTAGATCTCAGGTCTGAGGGAAGTAACTTGTAAACAAAAGGGGTGAGAGAAATATATCTAGTCTGTCATGTTCTTCAACCGCAGTCTAGATGCTCAGAAGTGATAAATCTTCTGTCCTTCTTCCAAATACCACGAGTTTAGTTCCGGGGGTGGTGGTGGGGTGGTGTCATCAAATTGTCCACTGACAGTTTTGTTGCTTGGGCAGGCACAAGGTATCTTCCTATGCCTACAGTCCAGTCCTGCCTTCTGTTCAAGGAAAAATCCAAGAAAATGGATTCTGTTTTTCTTTCCAAGAAAGGCAGAATTTGGGAATCCTCAGGCAACTGAAGTCTGTGGTAAAAGTGCTTGGGCACTTTACTAGCCAAGAGATGGTATGAGACATAGGGTTTCTCCAAAGTATGCGAACAGTTTAACTTGGAAAAGCTTGATCAAAGGTCTCCCAGGATACATCTGTTTGGACAAAAATTCTTTTCACTATGGCAAGAAGGACACAAGAGGACCTTTTCTGTGTTATTAAATACACAGTGGGAGAGGCGTGCTTTGGAGTTCCACCAAGAGAACCTGGAGGCATGCTTTCTGTCCCCATTTTGCCCAAGGAGCCAAGCCCTTTACTTCCACAAGCTCACTTCATTAAAAGTATTTCCACTTTCCTGTGAAATACTTGCAGATTATCAACTTCTTAAAAGATTATCTTCCTTCCAACTCTTGCCTGGCCTCTTGTGTTTTGCTTCATCTCTACACCAGAATTGGAGAGGCTGGCTCATCTGTGTGGGTTTGTGTAGTGATCGGTGGAGGTTGCTTCTGGTCTCTGTAAGCACAGGGAAGAACAGTTCTTTTCTTCAAGAAATGGTTACCTCCCAAAAGAAGATCGGTTGTTTTTTTGGCAGCTTGAAGAGGGAAGTGGGATTTAAAAAGAGAAGGGGAAAAAAAAAAAAAAAAAACTGGATGAATATTTTCCAGTTGGTCTCACAGCCTGGGAAGTGTGTTCAGACGCTGCTTCATCGGTTCTTGGCTGTAGAAATCCCTCTTTGGTGATGAAAGGATGCTGAACCTCGGGAGAGTTGCCTCCTTTGGCTCTGCCCAGAGCTTTGGCCAGATGCAGAGGCTCCCTGACGCGTGTGGCGTGCTTTCCGCAACGTTACAGCACGGGTTTTAGGAGGAAGAGGACAGACGGAGGGGGGCGGTCAGTGGGAAGAGCAGAGCTCTTTCCCGTTGTGCTGCGTGGGTCACAGAATCATGAAATCACGGAATTGTCAGAGTTGGAAGGGACCTCTAGGGATCATCTAGTCCAACTCCCCTGATAAAGCAGGATTGCCCAGAGCACATTACTCAGGACTGCATCAAGGTGGGTCTTGAAAGTCTCCAGAGAAGGGTCTTCCCAGGAGAAGCCTGGGCTGAGTTTGGGTGTCAATGAAGTGCTTTTGGTGCATTATGTGTTGACTTCTAACCACCCCTAGAGCCAGGCATTTTGAACCAGCATTTAGATTGGCATATGCAAAGCCTGAAGGTAAAAGGGTTTATACTCGCTATTAAGTTATTATTTGTAGCTTAAGAAATCTAAGGACATTTTAATTTCTGGTAAACGTATCAGCTTGAGGAAGGAGAAATGTTCTGATAAACTTGTTGATCGCAAACATACCGTGATTTTGGTAGAAACAAGGAGGGAGCTGTGCAGACACAGCCTTAGATCCAAGGCTTGTAGGTGAGCTGCTGTACCTTTTTTATTATTTCTGAGTATTTCCAGTGACCCTTTAACACTGTTGAGAATGGGTTTGTGAGAGAGTTCTCAGATAACATTTATTTCACTGTTCCTTCTTATCTGGATCTCAGGGCAGTGCAAGTTACATTGTAGATCGATGACAAAATAATTCTTCAGTAGAATCAATTACTTATGTCTTCCCTGGGTTTCTCTGTTTTGGTTTGGGGCGGGGGGGAGAGGGTAAATACTGATTTCCTTTATTTAGCGTGTATTTAGCTTTGACAGTTGCTCTCTTGTTACAATTTTTACAAAGACACTACTTCAGAATTATTTCTTTCTCTTTCTTCACCTGGATAAAGGTATGTTTCTTCAGTCTTTTAATTTCGATTTCATGCTTTAATTCATTTTATAGAGTTTTTTATGCCTAGAGTGAAAGAATATATTATATCCTTGCTTTTCTGGAATTGATTTTGGTTCTTTTATAATTCACTAAGGTTATTCAAACTCTATGCTCTTTTAAATATCTTTACAGTCTAGATTCATTAAATTCTATTTCTTGTGATTCATTAAATTCTATTTCTTATATCTTTTCATATAAACTTATTTAGAGTTTTGTATTTTCACATTTATAACTCAAATTAAAGCTGAGGCAGTTGCACATTCAGTTTCTTTCAGCGATTTCCAAAATACAAAACTGTTTTTTCCTGTCTGAGAGGAGAATTTAGTATTTATTACTCACTGGAGCAACTTTTTTATTTTCATGTTTTTAAAACCAGTTTCTCATTTTAGAAGTCCTTCTACTGACTCATGTTCCTCCACCCCCAAATCTCTTTTGCTCTTAAGTAGTTTATTTTTGGTGGGGTTTTTATTGGGGAACCTTAGCACAATTGAGCTTATTCTGTAATTCATGTGTTCATTTAAGTGCTGTGCAAATGTCAGTTTACAAGCCTTCTGCTACGATCCCCTATGGTTCGTTGCAAGGTGTAGTCTTAATGTTAAAACTCATTCACCTGTAATTGTCAGAACAGATTCGAGATAGCTGCTTATACCCAATACCTACGTTGCATTAAAATTACTGTAGTTTTTTGAGGAGTTACAACTATGAAAGTAACATGTTGCAGTCCAGTATCAGTCTGCCTCTTTAAACTCTAGTGTGACTTTGTGGTAGTAAGTATTGTGTTACATGGTATATTAAAAATTAGAGGGGGATGGGGATGCACTGGGGAGTGTTTCTGGCATTTGACAGCTTTGAGTATCACTTAAACACCCTGCATCCCAAAGTTTGTTTTTTTGGTGTTTTTTTTGCTGGTGAGCCATGCCTGGTTCATCCCAAGTGTTGTAACATTTAATGTGGGCAATAGGCTAATACTATTCAACTGAATATTTATGAACACAATACAAAATAATTACCCATAATATCTGAAGCTAATAAAATTACGCCTATCTGGTTTTAATTACACTTAACAAGTGATGTCTCTAAGCAGGTAGTTGTGTTCATTTCAGTGCTGACGGTTGTTTTTCATTTCTTTAATCCCCAGACTGTTTTGTCTGCATCCAAAAATTATCATTCAGCGGGATGAATGAGGACATTTATATTTGTAAGAGCTATTTTCTGACTCATGAAATCACAGCAAGTGAATGGCAGTGTCTTGCATTCCAGGTTGCTTTTTGTTGGTTTTGTGGTCCATATCCGTGGGACTGTTGGGATGTTGTACTTTACGCTGCTTGTGCAGAGGAGGCTGACAGCTGGTGCATGCAAGAATATTATCTGTGATTACCTTGATCATGAGAAATTATTGCATGGGAATTATCTGAGGAGAGGGTAATTGTGTCCTAGAGACGTCTTGCCTCCTGTATTTTCTTTGCAGGGAGATAGGGGTTTGAAGAGATGCAGCTTTCTTAGAGGCAGCCAAGAGTGAAAGTGCGGAGATTAGGAGAAAGGGCTCCCAGTGAAGTAAAGATTTGAGGTTTTGGTGGGAGAAGCTTTTCCTTTGATAACAGGCCAGACCGGGTCGAGAGGAAGTGGCTGAAGGAGGAAAAACAGTCTTTGCTTTCCAGAGGAGGAGCTATGTCTGGAGCATTTGGATTTGGAGTCTTTGGCAGAGCTTCGTGTTTCAACTGTTGAGTCTCTGGAAAGAGAAACTTCAGCTGTGAGACCCAACGCTGCAGGATCCTCTGGACGGCAGTGAGATGCTTGTGGTCTAAGGGGTGTCTGCAGCATGTCAGCACCTACCCCACAGCTCAGGAGGGCAGCTGGTCGTTGCCCTTTCCCTTGAGGGGTAAGTGAGCCCAGGCTTAGGAAGTATGAAAGAAACTGTGTTAGACTTTTCTCAAAATTCTGTATACTTCTGAAAGACAGGCCTTAAGCGCCCTGTCGGCAGCGTGCAGAAAGGGGAACTCTACCCAGCGGTTCAGCTATCCGGGAAAGCTGAGTCCCTGCTAAGCTTATTCAACACTGGACGTGGGAATCTTAACTCTTGTAGACGCGTACATTTAGAGCCTGTAGCAAGAGGGTAAGTTCTGCCGTGGTAAAGTTTTCTTCAGGCAAAGCTCCCTGGTTTGCATTTCCACAAATGCTGCCTGAAATGGAACTTGGCGCGAGATGAAAATTGCCTGTATGCTTACACAACGAGTGCTTCCTAGGCAAGTTGACCCTTTTTTCCTTAAAATAACAAACCCAAAGGAAAGTATTTGGGTTTTAGGTCTTTGTTTTTTTTCCAAATAATGAATGGTGTAGATTTGTAATGCTAACAGTATGTGATTTAGGACTCAAAGCAATGGCATTTAGAAATAAACAAACATGTACAAGATTATCTCAGTGTCCTTATTTATACTATTGCTCTACTGTAGAGTTACTCGATCGCTTCCTTTAACTAATTAACTTGTATTATCATTTAGCCTTATGCTTTCTGTGGTGATACTTTCTCTGTGGTAGTTACTCAAGAGACTCTTTAGACTCTTCTGAAATAAATACTTCATAATCCTGTAAAACATCACTTGTTTAAAAGAAGCTGTTTATGTAAACAACAGGCGAGTGCATGAAACTCTTGACATGTTAGCATTGAAACCAACTGTCCCCTGCGTGGTTTTGTTCTTACTGTGAGGAAGGCTGAAGCTAGACATCTGCTCTTCTGTGGGCGGGAGAGCTTTTTACAAGCTACAGGACCACTTGTTCAAGTCAAGTTAAAAAATATTTTGTACAGAGGAGGTGAAAAAAAAAAATATTACTGAAATAGCTAGTTTCTCAAAGAAGCTTATATTTTAGAGAGGAGGCAGTCTCTGTCTTTATTCCTTATAGGGAATATGCTGATCATTTTAATGTGTGCATTTAGTATAGGAGCATCCTTCTCAAAAACCACTTGTCTGAAAACTGGTGCAGAGAGAAGCCAGATTGAGTGGCATGTGAGAACAGGTAGGGAGCAAACACACTTTTCCAGCTCAAATGCATGCATTTCTGTCAGCTATTGCCACACATCACTATTGATGCTGTCTATAGGTTTGAGACCTAGAGGATCAGAGTTCTGTGTTGGTTTAATAGTTTCTTGTCTTTGTATAAGGTTTGAATTCTAGTTCTGGAGATTTGTTTATTTTTCAAAGCTGTCTGATTCTCCTCATCCTCTGTCTCCCCTCATCACACACAAATCCCTCTTTCTGTAGAGTGGAATGCAAGAAAGTACACTGCCAAGTCCAATGGCAAGTTGTAAGCAGACCTATTTATTCATTTTATGTCTGACTTTAGCTTGTTTTGCATGTTTTATAGGAACAGAATCATTTTCCTTTATCCCATACTTGAAATATTCCTGAGTAATAACCTTAAAGTCTTCAGAAATTATTGCATGCTTCTGTGATGATATGGTCTTCTAGCTGCATTTCACTTGTCCTCAGCTAAGTTGCTGTATATTTTCTTCTACTTACACCTATGGGTTTACAGTGCGTTTTCATAGAAAAAATAAATGCTCTTTTAGTGTAGTCACTTTTAAGAGCAGTTTTCTCCTAACAGTCATTTAGTGACACAGACGCTTTGGCAAGTGGTTTTGATAAATTACTACAGAAAAATCTGCCAAACTTTAAATTCTTGTGGTGTGTCTCCATCTACCTTATAACTCCGGTTAGCTCTGGCTGCGCTGGTACATGAGAAGAGACTTTGTCAGCAGCATCTCTCCAGGTAGTGCCACTGAACGAGCTGCATGTGAGGGGAAAAGGTAAATACGCAGATCTGAATGGCTCCCAGTTGCCTACACTCATCTCCACTCAAGCAACGTTTTTTTTACATTACTGATCAAGTATATTGGCTGTGTCCTGTATAAATAGCTCGTCTTAGTAACCATTTCCTCTGTGAGCTTTATTAAGCAATGAAGACCTGTGTGCTTAATATACTAAGAAGCTACCGTTTTCAGGCTGGGGTTGCTGAGTGCACGGTGCTTAGCAAGGGCTGGCCTCTGGCTGCGGTGTGGTTGGTGGTAGGTTTCCTGTCAGCCCTCCTGAAGCTTGACAAAACGACGAGTGTTCAGGCCACCAATGTCTTGAAATGACACAATCTTCCTTTACTGAGGTAGTGCTAAATGATACTGAGACTTATTCTTATGGAAAACAGGATGAAGTTCTGAAAAGGAACGGGAAAGGAAGGGATAATTGTTCAGAGCCTGCTGCAACGGAGCCAAATCATTTGTTTCGATGTTGGTTTTCACGATTTCTGACCATGACTTCCACCCCCACTTGCATGCGTCACTGTCACATGAAGATTTGACTCTTATCTACCATGTCTCAATGTTAGAGAAGAGCTGTGTCAGTAAAATCCAGAAGACTTGTAGAAAGCATAGGGCACCTAGGAAAGCGGTGAATACTCTGGCAGGGTGGGAATTGAGGAGGCCCTGGGGTTGGGCATTAAGAGGTTTATATATCTTTTACTATTAAAACATAATCTAAGGGAAATTGCTGAGCTAGTGGCTGTGCTATGTCAGAAAAGTCAGTGGGATAGCAGTGTACGTAATTAATAACAGGGAAAGAGCAAAGCAACATACATCAATAAAAGATGGTGCAAAATTGTCTTTATCTTGATCCTGCAGAGACAAATTCTTTACATGTCCAAAATTAGGCTGGTGCCCTCCTACATGCTGGTTGGGTACCGGTGAGCACAAGCCAGGGTTGGGCAGCTCAGGAGAAGCTGAGATGGGCAGCCCTGCGCTGCCAATAACCAGGCACCTCAACTCTGGCACTGCCCCGTGCTTCTTCCAGACTGGGCTGGCTCCTGTGCCGATCTAGTACTACTAATGACTTTTTTTCCCCTCTCCCCGTGCAGATACCTGCTGGCTGCAGCCACTGTTTTAGCTGTGCTACCAAGGTAGTTTTTAGCTGGCTTATCCGCAGCAGCAGGCAGCTCAATGCAGGTTGCCTCAAAACCTGCCTGAGGAGCTCGTTATAATGACAGGTCATTAGCTCCTGCTTAGATATACTCTAATAGCTCCAAAAGGGGAAAACTTCTTCTTTACAAGAACTACCTTTTTCCTTCTTCGTTGCGGAGTTTCTTCTGAGCTTTCTGTGAATGCTACATGTCTATGAACAGAAGCGAAGGCCCTTGAATATAATTGTAAAATGCCATTGGGTTTGCGTGGGGGGAGTTGTACGTGTAGAGCAGGAGTTTTGAGTTACTTTAGCAAAAGACATGAATGGCTCAAATGTACTAACTGAGAAATTTGTGTTTGTGCAGCAACCAAAACAATTTATTGCGTGCATGTGTAACATCTTGAATTTGATGGATGCTAGCTTTACGACAGCCTAGCTGCGCTGTGCAGCATATGTGCCCAAGCATCTGACACCTTCCTACTGTTCCTGTGGAAACTATAATTTCTAACTCCAGACTTGTGTGTCCCTGAAACAGGTTTTGGTTTGGTTTTTTTTTTTTTCTGCTGAGGCAAAAGGGGACAAAGTCTGCAGATGAGAAAGAAATACTCCTGTGCAGTAGGAACCCAGCTGGTGCACTGACTCTATTTGATTTACATGGTTGTGCTTGATGGGGAATCACATGCTCAAATGGATGTAGATGCATTTATTTTAACGGTGAAGCTCCAGGTAGGCATGTTATAAATGAACTTAGACATATGAACCTAATGGAGACCTATCCTGAGAAATTGAAACTCTAGAATACAAGGGGAAGAAAAACATCCTACTGAGTCATGTGTTTCTGAATCGTCAAGTATGTGGAGGGGAAAAAAGCCTCATCAGACTCCCTCCCTGCCCCCAACAGGCCTAGGCTGAATTGAAAACACATATAGCAATCTCTACTCTGAATGACTTCTGCATGGCTATATAATTTCAAAGAGAAATGCTTTCAGAGTGATGATAGGTTTTGTCTACATCTGTAATGTCTCGTTTGTCTTTGGATACCCAACAGCCTTTGCTTTGTTTATTCAGAGATGAGCAGACATGAAACTGAATGTCCTTTTCAATGATCAGTGTAAATCAATGTGAAAAATGCAGGTCATTATAAAATGTATACACATATATATATTTAGCAAGGTTTACTAGACTGATTGCTCCTAAACCTAGAGCTTGACTCCTCTTGTGTGCAGGGAATTCACAAAGAGGCAGTCATAGCCCAGGGACAGTGAAGTGTGGTCACTGATGGATAAAATAAAATTCAAGCCTGTTTGCATTTTAATGGATTTTAATCGCAGGAGAGTTTGGGAGAGAAAAAAACAGATTATTGTTTTTTCTTTTCAACATCATTGCATCTGATTGCTTCAGGGCTAGCAAAACTGTTCCCAGGTACCAAGATATCATTGTCAGTTCTCGTCTTGTTGTTAAAAGAGTCTTTTACAAAGACAGGGGATGTGCATGATCATCATTAGTCACTGAGAGCAAAACAAATAGTACTGGTTTGTAGATGTGGTGAGGAAAGCAGAGCTTAAAGCTTTTGGCAAACTAAGTAGTAAGGAGGAAATGAACAAGATGCCATGCATGGTTTTTATCACTAGAGATTTACTAAAATAAGTTTGACATCCATCAGGGGTTGGGGGGTAGGGTACCAGCCCGCTCTAATGATGTGGAAGCAGCACAGTCTGTCTTCAACAAACTAAAACTCTTGAGGAAAGGGAGTTGTCCCTTAATCTTTTGCTCTTTGGTGCTGCCTCTCATCTGTTTGTCATTTCTGCTGTCTGTGACAAGATATTCACGCACATTTTAAATGTTCTTGCTTTGTACTTCTAGCGTGGACTAGCACTGCCTGATTCACCGCTCCCTCCTGCTGCCTGTGCTGCTGCAGCCTCGTTCATGCTTTATTGGCTGCTGCTGCTTTCATCTGAAACTCCATTCCCTGTGGATAATATTGGGTGGAATTTATCCCCGAACCCCCAGAAATAATTTTTGTTCAATAACCCCACTGCAAACAACTAAGCAGGGTCTTTTGTGATAATGCTATCACTTGGAAAAAAAAATAATCCGGGGGGGGGGGGAGCAGAGGATGTTTAAAATGCCAAAGTATTTTATAATGGGCAGAAAATAGAGAACCTCAGGTTTTTTGTCCTGTATTTTCTTTTGTTATATCACTAAGTGGATGTTTGTGTCTGTTTATACTCTGGTTTCGTGTGTGTTTTGAAATCTTATTGTACTCAGTGGTGGAAAATTGGCTGCTTAAGTAAAGGCATGTTAAGGACAGCTATCTACAGTAGCTGGAAGGAAATGCTTCTCAAATGTATTGTCCAAGTTGGTTCTAGTTAATAGTCTCTTGGGTACGTGAACTTTCCTTACCTTCTCCACCCATCTTCTGGCAGCAAACGGAATTCTTAGTATTTCAATTTAAAAATAAATACATTAATAAAAAACTGCTGCCCCTGTGAATTGTTTCCCAATAGGAGTGAAATGAATTTAAGTAATAATTCATAAAATCACTTGTGTGGGTTGATTACTCCTACTGGGGGGGAACCCCACGAAACAGTAACATAAAGCCAAATATCTTCAAACTGGATGAAAATTATATTTGTATAAAGATCCCCCTCTCCCTTTCTTCCTGGTCTGGCTGGATTTACTGTTACAAAATGCAGTTGCACAGCAGGACTGCTAATTAGATGTTATCAGGTCTGTTTCTGCAAGGTTGTGACCTATAAATTTCTGTTTAGCATTGCTGTAGGAAAGACATTTTCTCTCCGCTGGTTATTTATCCTTATTAGGTTCATTTGTTCTCCTTCTAGGATTTTGGAGATGATCACCTGTGGCTTTACCTTTCTTATAGAAGAAGGTTTGGGGGCTGAAAGGGCTTCGTGATGTCAGTTTGGAAAACATATGGCTGGGAAAACATTTGGGAACAATTGCAAGTTTGCGCTTAGAGGATTTGTGGCATTACCACTAAGCATCAGAGAAATCACATTAAAAAACAGCGTAGTGAATAACAAAAGCTTTAGACCTCACAAGCTTTATATTTTACAGGTTTTGGGGAGCCTAGCAGGAGTAAAGGAGGAAAAACTAAGTAGGTGTGGTCTTTAGGGTGGAGGGTGTTTGGGGTGAGGATGTGGGCTTGCCTTTATTCTTCATAGCCTAGCTTACTGGAGAGAGAAGGAAATATATTAAGTAGAGGGAAAACCCAGTTGAAGAATACATGAAATACTGCACCCTAGCTACAGATCCTTTTAATTAGCTAGCCCATCATCAAAGCGTACGTTAATCACGCTTATTTAGGTTTGCCAAAAGTATATTAAACCTGCTCCACCTGTTTTGGTCGTATCTCGGGAGCCTTGATGTCAGCATGGCTAAGATGTCCAAACCAAGCTGCCCTACAAGAATGGATTTCCCCTGACACAGTTTTAACTTAGCGCTTGCAATTTCTCTGCCCTGGCACTGTTATTTCTTCCCATGTTGCCTCTTTCTTTCACAGATATTTGCCTTCAGCATCATATAGAGTAGGCAAGAAGAAAGAAACCACCTGTTATATTCTGAAATTTCAGAAGAGAATTGAGCTTTGACTTGCAAATGTTTAGATCATGTGTCAATAAGGAGGGCAAAGCGCTCTGAGCCAGAATGCTCCTGAGCCTTCATCTGAGCCAGCAACTCAGGCCACATTGGTGGCAACCTCCTTATACTTAACCAAAGCAGATTTTTCTCCTGAAGCCAGTTTCCCTAAAAACGGATACAATATGTAGGTTAAATTACAAAGGGAAACTAACCTCATATAACCTTTAACTAAAGGTTAAACAGTAGAGCTGTTAAAAGAGGTATTACAGGTCGTTACCTCGCTGTACTGGATTAAATGTGGGATTCGGATTATTTGCAATAAGACATCTCTTTGCATAAATCTAAATATGGCTCAGAATCCCCATTGCATTTATGTAACATCCGGTCTCCTTCCTCTGAAGTTTTGTGTCTGAACCATCTTTAAAGGATGAAAAAAAAAGTCCAGTCCTTTGTATATTAGCATTGCATTACTGAAATGCATGAAGACTTTTCAGATTCTAGGGAGAAAAAGGGAATGAGGAGCGTTCTGGTGCTTTTGTATGGGGCTTTGTTTTTAAGTAGGTCAAATCAACGAATTGGTGTGTAATAGCTGGTTCCAGGTTCTTCTGAAAACGTTCTGAAGATGCCAGAAGGAAGACAGTGGGTCTTTTTAAATAGCATGGGGAGTACTGGAGGGCTTCTTTTACATTATATTTGAATCCCTGGAGATGGTCCCTTACCTAAGTCATTTGTTTTAAGTGGTTAAAATAAGAAAGCTAAGTTTAGCCTGTGTGCCTGAGTGGCCTGGATAATATGGGGAAAAAAAATGCACATCGTTGTAGTAGATTTTAGTGTCCTGTGAACTCTTCCTTTGGAAAAGGGAATAAACTTATCTGTTTTGAGACATCAGTGGTGGTCCCAACTCCTATATTCTCTCTTCCCAAAAGTCTGTTGAGGCAAAAAAACCCCCAAACCTTAAAAAAAAAAAAAAGCACCTAATTGCTTGAGTGTACAGTCGGGTTTCAAGAAATGTGCAGGTTGAAAATAGCTAGAAGAGCACAGCAGCAACAGGCTGTGCAGTGGTGGCAGGGTGACCGAGCATTTAAAACCCCTAGGTGTGGGAGAGCTTCACATGAGAGCTTTGTGATTATTTTTTTTTTTTTTTACTCTTTATTTTTCCTTTATTCTTCTCTCATCATGAAAACCACCACACACGGGGAGGGTTGTTTTTGGAGACCACAGAGGTTGTGTTTCTGTAGAGGTAGGTTTAAGGGAAGGGAAGTTCAGCAATCCTGCCATTGCTCTGAGAGATTAAGTTTATGGGCTGAGACTGTTCAGATCAGTGACAATGAATCTATTGGTTTTCTTGAAGGAAAGCCAAAGAGGAATGCTTCTAAAAGAAACATCCTGCATGGTGTAATTCAAACTGCATGTGAAAGCCTGAAAGACGCTGTGTTTGTTTTTCAGTTGTTCATCTTGAACTTGTTGTGGTCACTATCTCATCACCTTGTCTGTTCCTGTGGCTTGTTCTTGTCTCCACAGAAATGCTCCTCTACCTTTGCTCTTCCCATACCTCCCTCCTTGGCGGAAGGCAGCGAAAGGGTCGTTTCTCTCTTAAAACCGGTCTGTGACAGATGAATGTCAGCTGGTTGATGCCTCGTTGGCAAGGGTAGGGGGGTGAAGCTGTCTGTAGGGGCAGAACCTTTGGGAATGGTTATTTTGCCAAGATCTGTGCAGTGCTTGTGTTACACGTATGCTTAGCTTTGACCGCAAATACACCAGTACGTTTTTGTGCACCTGAAAATTGTGCAGGAACTGAGCAGAGTTTGCTTTTAAGCTGTTGGTTGTTTTGGTTTTTTTTTTTTTACAGCTGCCCTTGACCAAGATCCTTTTTAAGTTCAGGGTGCTTTTCCTCTAGTCTTCTTCCTTCACTGCTGCAAAAAATAAAGAATTAGGAGGTAAGAGCCCAGTCCGGTGCTGAAGAGACTGTAAGATGGAGATTAGGGGCTGGTGAGAGCAAGCATTCCAGAGAAAAGAACAGGGGGTAGGGTATAGAGCTGGGTAAGAAAAGGTCCATGCATAAATTAAGAGGAGAAACTGCATTTTTTTTTTCTCCCATGAATGATTAACTTTTCTGCTATTCTCCATCTTCCGCTTCCTAAACCTCTCACGAAATCCTCTCCTTGCTTTGGGGAGAAGTGTCACTTGAGAATCTTCTCCAAACTTGGCAGCTATGTAATAGGGGCATGTAATCTTTTATAATCCTCTCTACAGGTTTGTAATAACCATTTCTGTTTTGAGATTCCAAAGCGTTTTGTAGGCCAAGTGAGACTTTAATTGTGAGAGAAAAATGTACTTAATATTCAGGAGCCAAAGATGAGTGGTCCTGGGCAGGGGACGAGAACTGAATAAGAAGGAAAGGAAAACCTGCTTAGTATTGTAGGGAGGCTCACGGCGATGGCTTTGAGCAACTGCGGGCTATTTGAAATCCTAGGTATCCTGGGAACCAAATTGGTTTTTAGAGATCGCAGCTTCTGTTGCGGTGATGTCATGAGATTTACGAGGCTGCACAATGAGCTGCTTGTTTGCGGGCGCAGACGGGGAGCTGGGCTGAGCGTGAAGCGCACCTGCCTGTTTTGTAAGGTCCCCACCTTGATTGGGTTGTGTTCTCCGGTTCCACTTGTTGAGCTGCGAAGCGCGCAGCTGATTGCGTGATTTGAGGTTGCTGGCACCGATCCATTCAAGAAGGTGCTGATGCCTCTCCCTCCCTACAGACACATCTTTCACGCTGTCTCTCGTGAACCTGGCTGGGTACAGACCATGAGAACAGGGATGGAGAGAGAGGCGCAGCTGAGGAAAGCGAGGATCAATTACCCTTTGTACGTTTAGCAATCGACTATGCAGCACGTAAGAAGCTTAGAGGAGCTCAGCAGCGTTCAAAGCTAATTGGCAGCTTTAAACTGCTATTAAGAGCTCCCAACACCTTTTGCTCAGAGAAGCTGCAGAGTGACAGCGAGCTGGTGCAACTTTCTGCTTTCTAAGCAGAATTACCATGCCAGGCCAATTTTAGCTTCATGCCTAATTTTTTACTTCTCCTGTTAGCTCCTTAGCTCTCATTTTTTAGGGCTTTGCAAGAAAGCTCAAGACTGTTGGCACACTCAGCATCTGCTCGCTAAACGACTCGTAAGATTATAAGACTTGCGGTTTCTTTTTTGGAACAACTCCATGATTTTCCCTTTTGAAAAGAAAATCTCGGTGAAACAGCTCACACGGTTGTGGCCTAACTGAATTTGTGCTCTTGAGCTTCCACGGAGCGCTTGGGTAGCGGGAACACTGAGCCCTTTTAGCAAATATTGGGTGTTGAGGGTGGTAAATGTGTTAGCACAGGTCTTGGGAAAGGTTTGGTTTTTTGAATTGCATGTCTTATGGGGAAATGGGAAGGGAAATCTTGGCTGATCTCTACTGAAGTCACAGCCTTGGTGTGAAAACTCCTGAGCTTTTGATAGGCAAAGTGGCGACGTTGCAAGTACGGGGCAGATGTACTGACTCAGGACCAAGTTAAATTGGCAGAGCTGTCTGGGAGCTCAGCTGGGGGAGTGAGCCTGCTGTACCTTGCTCGCTGCCGACTGCCTCTTGTACAAACAAGTCAAATCTCTCCTAGGGAAGGAATGAAGGGGTGGGAATGATGTCAGCAACAGAGAGAGGAGGCAGCAAGAGCTCATCCTTCTGGGAGATGCCAAGTTCGTTGAACAGTAGCATTCTGTATTTTGTCTCCAGCTGGTTGCAAAGGAGACAGCACTTGGCTGGTATTCACTCACCTGATGGTTTAGCCCTTCCCACATAAAAATTGTTCCTTACCTTTTCTCTTTCTTTTTTTTTTTTTTTTTTTTTTAATGCAGAAAATCTGTAGGAAATTTAAGAATCTGTCTGGTAGCTCTGGTAGTGGATGAAATGTTGATGTCCACTCTTCCAACTTTAAAGGTTAGTCTTGCTTTCTCTGTGTTAAGGTGGGACTGATGCTTGTGAGAAATTCAGAGCGGAAAGGTAAGCCTTCTCCCGCCCCATCACAGGTGTCATCAAAGCTTTCTAGCAGCTGGTGGAAAAAAAAAAGCTGTGCCCTTGTCTGTTTAAAGAGATGCACTGTCCTCATTCAGAGAGGGGAAAAGAACCTCAAAGCCACTACATTCAGGCTTCTTATCTCTAAATTCTAAGAGATTCCTTCACCTGTAGTTGGCATACTGATGATGGTAGGGAAATGGAGACACACACAATAAGCATAAAAATTGCCACAATGATATTTCTATGAGGGTATAGGGGATGAAAACTGCACCCAACTGAACAGTTTTTATGTGAGTATGTCTGTGCCTGATGAGGTTCTCCAGTGGGATAATGGAAAACCGGTTTTTAAACTCCGCCTGATCACTGTGACTCAATAAGAGTAGTGGAAAGTTAATAGGTTAGATTGGCAAGATTGGCCTATACTAGAAAAATTAAAGTTGTTGTGAAGAATTCGTGTTACAGTGCCAGATGCGTTGGAATCTGAGAAAGTCATGGTGCTGGTCATGGCTTCTTCCAGCTTCTAAAATACCATTTTCACCTACTTAAACCTTTTATGGCTTTGTTCTGTGTAAAATGAATTTTCCAGGTAGTGTTTTGGCTGTAACCAGTTGGGGTGAGAGCTTCAGAGATCACTGAAATCGGATGGTTTGACTAAGCTTTCTTTACCTCCTACCCACAATATTAGGTTTCCATACAAGAATTCGGTTATCGTTGCACACAGCTGCTGGAGGAGACCAACTGGATTCAGCTGAATTGAGGGCTAGTCGTTGCACGTGTAATGAAGTTTGTTGAGTGTGGCTATTAAATATAACAGAAATAATTCACGCTAGATACTTCTGTAATAACATCCTACATAAATAGCGTGCCTCTCATCCCAAAGGATCTGCTGGTGCTTTCTACGCTTAAAATAACACCTGCTTCACCAGAGAGATCTGTTGCTGACCACGACAATGTAGGTACCTCTTAACTGAAATGGGGCTCTGCCACACAGTGATTTAGAGGGGCAAGTGAGCAATGCCGTATCTCACAGTAGCTACAAGAAGCTTCTTAGAAAACCTACAGTCATTGCCCATGTTGTGATTTGAAATAAAATAGCAGGGTTAATGGTTTTATTTCTATAAAGTGTACTGGTCATATCTCTAAGTGTGGTGTGATTCAGAGAAGAATTGATCAACCCTAAAAGTGTCATGTTTTCTCTGTAGCATGTGAGTCTCTGCGTTACCACACACAGTGTGTGCTGAATTTTCTTTATTGTATTATATGATTAGTCATGAGCGTTGTATGTTCTGTGTTGGGACATTGCGGTGGTTGTCTGTACAGACTTGGAGGATGAGTGGATTTGTGCACCATGATTGGTTTTCTTTGAGGAGTTGTTTCTGATAGTGCCTGTCTACAGTCCTGCTTGGATCACAAACCATTGTGTATGGCTGGTAGTTAGTTTGAGAAATAAGAAATGTAAACAAAAGCTATATATATCAACATGAGAGAAAGTGGAAGTTGTCTTGATTGTGCTTTTCCTAGCAGACTCTCAGTAACTGACCTCTGTCGTCATCTGCTCTGTGTAAATGTTGAGAGATTGTCCCTCTTTTAGCTGAGCCAGGGTTACTCCAGCACCTGTACCTGCTCTCAGGGCAGCTGTGCTTGAATCCTCTGTTTTAAATCCAGATCCTGCAGATCTTCATCTGAATGTCACACAGCTGTCTGAAATAGTTGCAGGCATACACAGCTGTATGTCACATAACCATGCTGTTGCTGTTTATTTTCACTCGCATTAGTGACTTCTTTTGCAGAAATCCTGCCTTGTTACAAGGTGCAGGTTTAAGGGAGCAAAACGCGTTGAGACATGATGTATTTCCCTCGCTGCCATACCTTCCTCTTGAATCGTGAGCTTCATCAGCTTTCAGAGACAGTTTAAGTTTAGTGAAGGGCTTTTAATTGCCATTTGTCGCAAGTTTCATGTCAATAGTAAGACTTGAAGTTTCAGCTTCTGTTCAAGGGCTCGATAAAGATTCAAACTGATGATTATTGTAACTGGACTGCGTACTCAGGCCCAGCTGGGTAGGTTGGGGTACTGAGAAGCTCTCAGATGACAGCGTTTACCTAAACTTCTCTGAGTCCTGTCTCTACAGTAAGTACAGAAAACGCCATGGAAACATTGGGCATGTAAACCTGTTGTCAAAAGGTGTTAGGGCTCCTACTAATCTCTCTTCAGGGGAAAAAAAAATACTCCTCCTGCGTACAAACTTGGCCACTATGTTAGTTACTCAGCTGCTTGGCAGCTCCTTGTTGGAAATACTAGGAACAGAATACGACCCCAGTAAAGCTGATGAAAATTTAGCAAGTAAGCCCTTGATTTCACCATAGGAAGAGTGTGGTTCAGAAAAGGAGCTTTGACACATGCCAGGAGTGCTCTTGTCATCACTGGGATGGAGGTTTATTTTTGTGTTTTTATTGATGGTGGCTAGAGAATGCTTTTTGGCAAAGAGACTGAAGGTGTGAATTTACCTTTAATGTAGTTTTGTTGGCCTGATTTCTGCTAATTCTGTCCTTTTCACTAGCTCTGAAGAGAAGGTGCTGCTCTTCTGGTTGTAGAAAAACTGTTGGGGGACTAAATGACACTGTAACGCTAGTCCTCTCTGGGAAGTAATTTTCGGATTCTGCCCATTGCTTGCTTTTCGGAAAGTATTCTCTACTTGCAAATGCATTTGGAATTTAAAAAAAAAAAAAGAAAGAATTGTTGCATACTTGCAATGGAAGATTCAGAAATGTTCCCATCTGATAGCATTAGTACTACTCCCTAAACACTACTAAACCGCCGTCAGTTTTCATAAAATGTCTTACCCTCTCTGTGGGGATCAACTTGACACTGGCTGCTTCTTTCCTTGTTCCCTCACCCTGCACCAGTCAACACTTTTTTTGGTTGTTACGTGGTTATGGCATAACTGTTTTTCCTCTCTCTCTCTCTTCCCCTCCCCCCCCTTTTTTTTTTTTTAAATAAGGGCTGTAGTTAAAGAATAATAAGGTGCAAGTTGTCATTTGGCTAAGAGAAAGGGAGCTTTGTGGATATTTATAACATGCCTAATGGCATTTCAGAGCCCCGAGGAAAAACAACGGGCTTCAAATCTTCAGCTACCTCGGATGTGGCAGGCGGGCAGCAATGGGGAGGATGTACTGAGAAGGGGATTTTTTCCAAGCTGTTACTTAACTGATATTAGCATTTGAAGGCACATAAGGCATGACCTTTAATCCTGTGTGTAGACTAACTGATCTCCTTGCTTGAATGCTTCATTGTAATGATGCAGAATGGAAAGGATTGCATTAGGCCAGAGAAAGAAATCTTCTGTCACCAGAACTTGCGTATTTAGGTGTGTGGCTGCACAAGCCCATCCCACACGTAACATCTGCAAACTCAGAGCGTTCAGACGCACCTCTCTCTGCAAAATTACATGCATCGGTGAGTTACCCTCCAAAGCACAAGCCTTCCTGCATGAGCTGATAGATAGTGGCCCCAAAGCAAAAAAGAATGGCTCTGACTTTCAGTCTTCCCCAAAAGTGTAAATGCTCCTGCTTACGCATGGACTTTTTGCCACTCGCTTCCATAGTGATTCAAACAGTGGTGGTAAATTAGTTTTATGGGGCATTAGTGGAAGGGGTTGGTGGGTTTTATTACATTCACGTGAAAAGTTGGAGCCAAGAATGTAAAATGAAAACTGAAGATGAAGAGCACCGGAAAGCCAAACGGGGTTTGTGAATCGCCCGGGTGTATATGTGATACTGTGTAAAGTCCCAAAGAGTCTTCAGTCTAAACTGGTAACATACTTCAGAATAAGTTTTGAAGTTACAGCTGTTATGAGAGGCTCCGAAGAGGTCAACCGTGCAGGAAGGCTAGCAGAGAAATAATTACAGAGGTGGTACAAATGTACCAAAGATGCACCAAAGCTACACTGTGATTTATTTTTTTTTTCCCAGCTGCTTTTCTTGCAATGTGTATTCAGCTTCCGTCTGTTTTGCGAGATGGGGTTGCAGTGTCAGCCTTGGGGAGAGGACTGAAGTTCCGGGATCTGATGCATTGCAAAAACAGCTTGCAACGGCTCCTCTTTGTTGAAGGGAGCGCTTGGTCAGCCTGCAGGGGTGGTGGGGCTGTGTCCCAACGTGTTCAAAAGGATACCAATGCAAACACCAAATATTAATGCTGTGATGTTCTCTAGTGGTGATTGACAGCTCCAGACAACGAGATGGCATGTTACTCTGCCAGCAGGCTGTGAAAAGCTGTTCTGACGTAGCCAACCCACTTGGCAGCAGAGTCGTGGCTGGCCCGCAGAGCCTGATGACTCAGTTTAGTCCTGGAGTTGTTATTGCAGTGGAAGAAGTCGTTCTGTTCTTTAATTCCTTTGTGCAGCCCATAGATCAGTTGGATGGTATCCTGCCAAGGCCTGTAGTTAGTAGAAATTATAATGCAAAAGTCTTTTGGGGCTGGGTGAGTCGTGACTGTAGATTCTGCATTGGAGCTAATAATCCAGAACAGTTTTCTTTTGCCACGAGAAGGTCTACGGGCACTTCAAAACATAGTTTACTTGGTTGTCAGTCGGCATAGCAGCTGGAGGCACTCTCTTGCTGCTAGCCCACCCACGTGAGCAGGACAGGGCACGTCTGTCTGCATCCTTTTTTTTCCCCTTGGTGATGTATCATGTGCTTTCATCACCCAAGAGATGAGATCCCCAGAGCTCTGGTCTTCATGTTTCTGTTCCATACACATGCGAGGGGCCCGTGGCTTCATCCTCCTCGCTCGTCCTCCTTCTGTCAGCTCGTTGCTCATAGGTTTGTCTTGCTTAGGTGTGGGTTCATGTGCTGCTGTTTGGGAAACCAAGGTCTGAGCAGGAGTAACAGTGGTTTTGTTTTGCATCTGGTTAGGTTTTTGGTGGTACACAATGATAAATGTGAGTTGATGTTGTGCCAAAAATCTGCCTGGAGGGTTAATGTCCGTAAGATGGACAGATACTTAAATTGTGAGAGAGTCTGTTGTGCTCCAACAGTTTGCACAAATGCACTTCTCCTTCACAGAGATTGTGTTTAATTTATGCTTATCTATAAGTAGAGTTTTGGGCAATTTCGAGGTACACAGCGTTGCTTGTCACGATTGGAAACCGAGCTTTGTTAGGAGAGGTAACAGTGTGGAGCCTGATTTTGAATCTCAGCTTCTTTCCTGAATGATCTCATCTGAAATTAAGGGAGCAAAGGTGCATTTCTTTATTATTCAGGAGCCATGCAATCCTCTTCTTTTCCAGTTTGTGTATTTCAAGCATTCTTCTAAATGATCACAAAAATCCTACTGCAAGGTGAGGTTGAACTAGGTACTGAAAGCCGGTTTTCAAGTCAACTCTCTAGCTTTAGAAGTTGACACGTTCCTTTCAGTGTGGAGAGAAAGTTGTTATTTTGTGCAGGAAAAGAGCATGAAGACGTCTCAGCTTTTTTAATAATTAGGTGGGATTTGGCATACACAGGGTCTGCAAGGAGTGAAGTCCAGTTGGAGGGGTTCATCACTCAGCCCTTGTGTTTGGACTTGCCCTCTCTCCCTCTCGGCTGGGAAGGTGGTGGGTGTTTGAGGATTCACTGGCCTCTAGTGGTGAAGCTGGGTGAAGCTACAAGAAGCATCTGTGCCTAGCGCTGTGCAAGCACTGTGTGGGGGATATATGGACTAAAGGGAAGCTAACGTTACAGAACGCTTTGGTTTCGAACACTCATTTTGCCTAACGGGCTCCTAAAATAGTTGAAGGAGGTCCTGGACTGCTACGCAGCAAGCCCTTGGCAATATCGTGATTTTTGCAGTGTCTGTTTGAAGTCACTTAGAGGTGGTTCAGGGATTTCGGGGAATCTACAGTGTAGACATTGAGAATGGCAGATTTTTAGATCGGTGCAAGTAAAGTCGTATAAAATTAGAGTGCAAGATAAAACCAAAACTTAATGTTACAAACCAACCAGAACTTAATCTCAGAACTTTAGAGAAAGATGACTTGAAACTGTTTTCTAAGTTTGTGTAAATGGCTCTGTTGCATACATCCCTTCTTCTATTATTCATATAGCATTTCTGTCTCCTGTAAAGAGATTTTTGTAAGTTGACTGCACGCTTGAATTTCTAGGGTGGCCTTCTTTGCACCCAGTCTTCTCGTAGCACTGACAGCATACCTTGCTGCTCCACGGCTTTCTCCGCTTCTGAGCTGGGCTGCTTGGCAGTGAAGTCTGTGTCTGTCTGCTATGCCTCTTTGTGTGCTTTCCTTTCCCAGTCTCAGAGAGAAAACCTCTTGGTAGTGAGAGGCACAATGATATGTAGCTCAGGCCTGAGGGACTTAAGGGAAACTGATTTTAAAATAATTTTAAAAGATCAGCACTCTGAGCCAAACAAAGTGGATTTTGGGTTTTTGTGGATTTTTTGTTTGGTTTTTTGTTGTTTGTTTGTTTGTTTTTAATTATTATTATTTTGTTTGAGTTTTTGTCACTATATTGACTATGGCTCAATAAAAATGCTGGAAGACTCCTATTTGTCACATGCTAATCAAATAGCTTCCCTACCAAAAGATGCTTGCAAGCCCTTCTCAATTAAATGCCTGTTCCTTTGAATTTTTCCCTCCCTTCTTCGAGCCTGCCTTCCTTGATCCCCATTTTCAGTCCTGTATCTCTCTATCCTTTGTCTCAAATGATCTAGTTTATTAAGATTTAGGGTACATTCAGGGCCCTACCCATTTATTTAACCACATTTTTGAGAAGGGAATGGAGGGAAGATGAAGTTTGCATGAGAGCTCTTGGTCTTTTCTTTTGATTATATTTCAGTCTTTGACAAAGACATTTAAATTCATCTCAGCGTTGCCATTTTTGTAAGTCATGCGATAGATAAATAAGTATTCATAGTGTACCTTACATAGCGTTTCACACGGGTGCCTCCCAGGATTAGCATTTTGCCTTTTAATATGCTGAAACAGGCACTGCCTAGTACAGATTGCAGTTTTGGTTCGCGTCAAGCTGCAGAACCTCAAAAGCAAAGAAGGTGGTTAATGACACATGCTAATGATTCTGGCATCGTGGTTTTCTGTTCGCAGATGTGAAAGGACCACCTACACACAGACTGTCCTGCGGCCAGTCCCCCTACACTGAAACGACAACATGGGAGAGGAAATACTGCATCCTGACAGACAGTCAGCTGGTGCTGCTCAACAGGGAGAAAGAGGTGAGAGAAACTCATCTCGGCTGCTCGGGATTTACCTTTTGGCCTTTAATGGTAAAACAAGAAGGTGGCTTTTTTCATCTCCCCTTTATTTTGTCCATGAGTTTAGCGAAAGGTGGGAAAAGGGGAGCTAACCTATTTTGCATACGGATGGCATGGCACGCAGTTATAATCCAGCTGGCCCAGATGCTGGTTGCATGGAAGAGGTGACAGCAAACTGTGTGCATCCAAAACTCCCTCCTGGAGTTTTACAGCCTGCGTTTAAGTCTGCCACTATATCTTCCTGTGTTATTGCTGCTTTTAATGGTAGTTAAAGCCACCACAGCTATGTAGACCTACCTCCTTCTGTCAGTGCAGACATAGAGGTAGGGAAAAGTGCAGTAAAGGTAGGGAAAAATGGGTTGGTTTTCGCTTGTTTTGGAGTGCTGGGCAGAGAAGGTGTGTGCAACCTTCGCACTATACAGTCATCCTTGCTGTAGTCACAAGGTAAATTGATTGAGGCAAAGGTTTGCCCTTTCTCTTGCTAAGTGCAGCAAGGAAGATTGAGTGCCCCTTGGCAAGGTTACTCAAAGCTATGGCAACCATCTTTGCTTTAATTACAAAATTACTGTGTTTGTGGGGTGTGTGTATGTGTGTATAAATAGCATGTAGTACTTGGCATTGTGCCTTGCCATAAAGGTGATGTCAGTACGGTTAAAGAATAGGCATGTTTTAGTTGATTGAAACACTGAACAAACAAATGCTGTTAAGTCCCTTCTCCTAGACTACGCCATGATATGTTTTATCTTGTGATATTTGATGTCTAGAGACTGCCATGAATACATGAGCTTTAGAAGCATTTGATAATGCTCCTGGGTTTGTTTGTTTAATTATTCTTCTGTAGATTTACCCTGTTTAAAAATAAATATTTCAGGAGGAGCTATAAAATAGGAATGTTTCCAGATTGCTGAAATAGATTTGATTACATATAAATGCCCATGAGTCTAATACCATGGTTTACTACATTTGGAGATGACCTGAATTTTTGTTTGTTTTTTTTTTTTTTTTTCTTTTGAAGCTTCTGTGTATGGCTGTGTACAGGCTGAGAGTATTAAGATCTGTTCCTGATGTAGCACTAAATATTATTCATCTTCGGCTACGATCAAGTTTATTTACAAGGGCTTAAATATTTCCTTGCAAAGAGAGAGTAGGAGGACATGGTTTAGAGAAGGACTTGAGTTATGAGAAGGGGAAAAACATCAATGCTAATGCGCAGGAGAGGTGATCAAACACAGGGAAAATAGAAGGCCCGTATTGTGATGTTTGTTTACTGTGTAATTCTTTTTCTAGTCTGACAGGACTGTCACCTAAAGAATTAAAGTATACACTGAAGAAACTTAAAGACATGTGAGAATTATTCCTAAAACTGCACTGTACCAGCACAGCTGGGCTAAAAGGATGCATCTCATTAAAGACATGTAATTGAAAACAACACTGGCTCATATCACAAATAATTATCTGAAGGTGGTAATCATGCACTTACGGGTTCTTAATTTCTCCTACCACATACAGTTAAAAGCATTTTGCTGGGAGTAAGATGAGTCTTTTGCTTAGATCCTGAGAATTAAATATGGAAAGTCTTATGTATCACAGTGTATTAAGTCGTTATATACTATGTTTAAATACGCTCTGTTTTTTTTGTCAGAAGCTGGAGAAATTCACTATCAGGCTATACAGAGCCTGGGATTTAAGTATAGCAGTTACCCAGAAAATCGAGCAGTAGAGTAAATCTTTGTGCATGCTCTCCAAGGAGCCTGCCTGCACTATCAGAATGAGAAATAACTTGTTTGGGGAAGTGCTGCATGCAGATGGGCCAAGCAGACGTGCCTTTGGTGCAGGTGTGACTCCACATGCTGATAATGCGATTTCTTTCAGAAGCTAGTAGCTGGAGTCAGATTTGCCATTCTGATCTTAAAGTAATTTGGGACTACTTTAAGTGAAAGGAAAAAGGGAACTCCTTGCAGAGTCATGAGTACCCTGTAGGAAAATAAAAGGTTGTTTTAATCTAGCTTCTGAGTCTGTACACATGGCAATGTACTTACGAGCCCTTAAAGAAAATCAAAACATATAGGAGTAGAACTGCTAGTTAAGAGAGAGGCACAGAGCTGATACTCTGGATTTGCACCTTTTTCTGTTTTTTCTGAAATAGAAGTATCCCTTGTAGCTTTCATAAGAAAGGGAAGGGGGAGGCGACTCAGTTAAATTTTACTTGGCAAGTCATTCAGAGTTAAAAGAGGCTCTATGAAATGTGATCTGGAAGGAAGAGTGAACAAAGGCCTTAGGCAGCAGTGGGGAGAGATGCTTGGGAAGAGCATAATGATTGAAAAGTATGTAGGAGGGGGATTGAAAAAAGCCCATGGGTGGGACCACAGGTACAGGGAGCCTGAGCAAAAGACCAGGTGAACGAGGAAAAGGGAGGTTACTTAGAGAAGAAAATGGAAGATGATGCTTAGGGTAAAAGTATTGGAAAGGTAATGCTGGAGGAGGTTTTTTAATAACCTGAAATGAAGTGAGAGAGGCAACAGGAAGCTGAAGATGGAGAGTTTCCTGTTCTGAACATGAAAATTGCTGATAGAGTCGGTAGGTCACAATTTCTTTGGACTGCTGAAGAGGATCCTAGAAACAATGTGAGGGACAATGATACCCCATCAGTAAGGGGGTGGGTGTGAGGGAAGGAGGAAGAGATGTTAACAGCAGAGTGCCCTTGCAGCTGAAAAGGAGCACTTGCATCATTGCAAGGCTGGTGTAATTTGAAAACTACAAGTCTGAAGCATCTCATTTTATTCTCTGTGCATCTGCTTTGTTACTTCATGCAATAAAAATCCAAGAAGCTTAGCCTGTGTGAAATTGTAAGGGAACAGAAATGTTTGATGTTTATAATACTTTGTAAAATCATTTAGCGAGTATGTATGTCAAAGCCAAAAAGTAGGAAAACATACGAAATGCAAACAGGTAAATGAAAGATATCTTAATTGTTTAAGGTATAATGCTAAGTTTAGTTTCTTTCAGTTAATGCTGTTGCACGGATTTTTAAGACTGAGGGAACAGTAGAGAAATAAACAGAGTAGTAAGAAAACTCTCTTCTTATAACATCTCACCACTATGGCTTTATTGTTGATGCAGTTTGGTAAGAGTATGTGCAAGAGAGATTTTGCACTGGACAAGCACAAGAGTAGGTTGGAATCTGATCTGTGATACCTGATCTGTGAATCCACTTGACCTACCACAGAGTGGTTTATATACCTGTTAAAAACATGTTCAGCCCAGAACAACTTGATCCAAAAATATCTGTAAATACTTAGATGAAAATAGTCTGACAGTATCACCTTGTGCAGTGTAGAAAAATATTAATTGCTTGACACCTTGTCAACTTTATAAAATGAAAATAGGTGAGACTGAAGAATGAAGATTATTAATGAAGGGAAGAGATTGATGGTTCAAAAAGTAAGTAGGAAGAAAATGAATCCCTGTAGGGACATGAGAGACGACTTAGCAAATAAGGAGTCACGAGTGACAGGAGGTGTGCAATTACTACAGCATATCATGGTGTGGTAATATCTAGCAGCATCTTCCAAGACTAGGAGAACAGGTCTAGATTGATTCACTTACAAATCAGGTAGGTTTTTTTACGAGGAAGATGGTTTCCCACTGTCAGGAAGGTGTAGATATTTTCATCATTTGTGAAACCTGTTCCGTAGGGTAAGAGCTGTGAGGGCACAGTAAAAATGGCTGCAAAACCAGTGCCATTTAAACAGGGAAAGGGAATGAGTTAGTGTTTATGAAAAGCGGTTTCAGTTTAGATAATCCATTGCACAGCACTTTCATGAGGGAAGTGACAAATGGCTGCATCTGGTTTTGAGCTGCTTTTCAGTTAATCTTTGGCTGTAACTTGGCTGCTGTCCTGAAGAATCTTTTAATTTTGTGTTCAGTTGGAAAGGAAGATAAACAGTTTTCAATGTGTTAGACACTTACTTTTTTGTCCCTGCACCCAAACCCTCATCTTCTTGGATTTAGGGGTGTTTTTAATCAAGGGCAAAGGATAGTAAAGACCTGCATTCACTGTGACAAGATCTACTACTTACTGGTGCTGGTGACAGAGGCCAGCAGCAGGACATCTCTGATGTATTTTCCTACTCTCGCATCTCTTGTGACTGACACCAGGAGTGGAGTGACAGCAGTGATCCCAAGAGAAAACAGCAAGAGCAGACACTGATGCACGGGGCCCCGGGGGAGGTTCTTCAGAAATGCTCTCTGCCATTCTCAAAAGACTTGTCACGTTGGCATCTTACGGCAAATATGTTTTACCCGCAAATAGGAGTTTGTCGAAGCTGAACCCAGTAGTAAGAAAAGATTTGCTTCGATTCCCAAATGAATTTAATTATTTATTTTCTAAAAGCCCAAAGACATGTTTGTTGTCAACATTTTTAAAGTGGATTTTTATGTCAAAATTTTAGACCGCTTCTAACTTTCTCGAGGAAGGTAAAAATTTAAATTAATTATTTAACTGTTTTGTTGACATGATCCCAAACTTTCTGACTGTTATTTCAGAAGAAGTTGCAAGTTTTTACTGTGAATCAGGCTTTCCAGTCTCCAAATATCTATCTGCAATGAAGAAACATTTTTCCTACTTCTTTTTTTTTTTTTTGAAAAGAGCCTAGCTCAGTTTGCTTTTGAGACATCAAATGCTTGTAAAGCTCTTCTACTTCTTCTGAAATCTCTCCATCATCAAACTACTAGAAATCCCAAATGTAGGCTTTTTATTCTTAAAAAAACATGTTTGGTGGCAGGTGAGCTGTGAGCTTGGAGTCCGATCTCTGAACCTGTCCTCGTTAAACTTTGAAATTTGCCAGTGAAATGTGACCTGTCATCACAATTGTCAAGACTGCCGAAATAGTCAGCATCTGGAGTGTCCCTACATACCTTCTTGTCCCAGAGTTAACGCTGCTCAGAGTCCAGCCCTGAACCAGCAGCTTCAGCACGTCGGCTCAGGGTCAGACGATTCCCAGGTTGGTGAAGTCTCAGCAGGGTAAAGAACAGGATAACAAAGCTGGATGGCGGGGGGGTGGGGGGAAGAGCTGAAAGCCTAAATTCCCAGTAGAGTCCTGACTCTGCAAGACTTTGTCATTCTCTTCGATCCTTTGCTTGAACTGCTTGCTGGAATGGCAGGGGCTGGAGGAGGGTCGGGAAGATTGCGGATGTCTGATGTGGTGTTTACGTGGTATTTAGTTGTGCGCTTGCTTGTGTTTCAGTGCCACCTGATCTGTGAATCCACCTGACTTACCACAGAGTGGTTTATATACCTGTTAAAAACATGTTCAGCCCAGAGAAGTGCAGAGCTGCTGGCCGAGATCTTGTTGCATGTTCAAGAAGCTGTATTTTTAAGCGCAGACTGATCTTAGGCAAAGCAATACACCCTGGTTCTGCAGTCTTGGAGTGACTTCTTTTGTCAATACAGGCTGAGACTATGGTTTTGGAGGAGCGTTACTTAAAATAACACAGCGCTCTAAGTCAGACTTAAGCGGGGGTCTTTTTTAAGATCTTTAATCTTGTCCATGAAATTGTGGGATGTTTATATATTCTCTGGTTCAGATCAAGCTATGTAGCATTAAAATGTTATTCCATATACAGTTTATAGAATTATTGAGTGAAATAAGCAGTACCAGTTTTTTCTCAAGCCACTATAAATATGCTACCACACCAGTCTTTTGCTGGTGTGGACTTGTACCGCAGTAGATGAATGTAGCTACGCTGATGTAGTAGTGTGCAGCCCAACAGCATTTTCCTAGTCTGGACAAATGTTAAGTACAAAAGGCTAAGTGACCCAGAATTAGGACCTGAGCTCTCAGACAGTCTTCCTGTTAATGGCTCTGTTCCTCTTTGAAGATAAATCCTATCTCTGGTATGCAGAAGTAGATTTGTTTTTGACACCGACTCCCGTGTGCTGCAGCCTGTTTGCTTTTCCCAAGGACAAAAAGGACAGTGTGGCCTCAATCACCATTCTCCTGCTCACCCTCGGCAGGAGGTCAGTGCATCCGTAGTGTCCTCTTAGCTATCGTCACCGTTCTTATATACACTTATCATGGGGGCAGTAGCGCTTTTTTTTTTTGTTTGTTTCAGTGGATTAAAAAAATGTTTCTGGCATCCCGTGTCTGAAAGCACACAAAGGTATTGAGGGTGTGTACTTAAAAGAAAAGGCACTATTCATTTCACAGCTAAAAAAAAAAATATAATAGTGGAGAAATCTACCCCACAGGATCTGTATTGGTGTAGAGCTAGCAGTTAGGTGTAGGTGCAACAAGTTCACTGAGAAAGGAGGGTCACAGGATTGTAGCTTGGTGCTGGTAAGGTGTGCAGAAGCAGGAGGGTGGGATGACTGGTTGTAGCTATTCTGGAGATATGGCTCACAGCATCAAAAACCACCAAAAATGCTCTGCAGGAAATGAAGAGAGGCAGAAGAAGCGGTGGAGCAGAAAAGCATTTAGAAAGGAGTAGGACTACATTGAGCCTGCAGATGAAAACTGAGAATCTAATATGTGATCTTGATTGAATGAATGTGGCATAAACTAACAAAATCAGTCTCTGCTTACCTTCTTAATGTGCTCTCGCACGGAGATTGTTCGTCAAAGGAGCTGCTGTAAAAACCTACCAGCAAAGAAAGTAGCCTTAACAGAATAACCTCTAGGGATTTGGGAGACTTGTTTTGAAAAATGAACACCGTTTGAAGGAGACAAATAGACTAGCATAGTAATAAATAGCATTAAAAAATAACCTTAAGAGAATGCTAAGTGCTTAAAAGTCAGGAAATGCCAGAACTAGTTTGTGAGAGCCATTGTAGTGCAGCCTGTTTCTAAAATAGTACAGTATCTTGTACATATTTTACAACCTTCAGTACAAATGAATAATATCTTTTTGTTTGCTATTAATACTTGGGTTTCAGAGATGACTGAAGATAGGAAAGGATAAGCAGTACAGGAAATAAGAGGGGTTTCTATTCCTTTAGCAGCAAGCTGCTTTTTACATAGCTGTATGATAATAAATTGCCGTGTTGCACGTATCGCAGTTGTACTGTTGAAGCCGAAGTGTGCTGAGGTGTTTTGGGCACTGATGGTTTGTGCCTACCTCCAGCCCCAGGATGCTGCATCTCTCCCTCATCCCTGGGCTTTCTTCCAACTGTTGAATATAAGGGCTTAAGGCGACCCCACCAGGTTACAGATTCTGGATATAGTAACAGATACCAGACCAATAGCTTTAGGGATAAACAATTTATCTCTAAATAACATTGCGGTAACAAATACAGATTATCCGGGTTGTTACAACAAGAAATGTAGTAACTCAGAAGCACACTTAACCGGGTTGAAAGGACAGCAAATCCAGTAATTCACCAATACTGAGCATGCATTGATATCTGAGCATGCAAAAACCTACAAAACCATGGTCATAACCGTGGTTATCAGGCAGGCCAGCAGGAAGCAGGGCACGGCTTCCTCAGATGAGCAACTTGGACCAGCCAGTGGGCTCAGGGAATTCCCAATTCTCGGATTGGGGTGTCCTCTTGTTGAGACATGGAAGCACCGTCTGGACTTGTTAATCAACCATCACTTCCCACCTCTGGTCCCACTGTGTGCCAGTTCTCTGGGGTGCCTGGGGCCCAGAAATACTATATAGGGCAGTATTGGCCCCAGGTGCCTACCCCTTGGTAATGAGGAAACAGTCGTTACGATGAGACCTGTTTAGCTCAGTTCCAGAGGTAGTGTTTCCCATGCAGTCCCCATCTTTGGTGCCCAGCCTTTCGCCAGCTTGAGGGATCTTTGCTGGCTTTTGTCTTTTGAACCTCTTCAGAATAATGTCTATGTTTTGCTGCTGGAAGCAATGTCTGCCTATTGGAGTGTATTTTTTGCAGGCAGGGCCAATCGGAATCGCACCTCTGGCAAGCAGGTAGCTGTCGGAAAGTTTTTTGTCTGTCTGCCTTTCTATATGCAAAGTAACTGATGATTGAATTAACCTGTGCTGATCACGTAAACAAAATCAGGATGCACAAAGGTTTGCGTATAAATTCCTAAAGTAGTTGGGTGCTCTTCCTTATTCCCCAATCCTTATCCCTTTGTACATGTTTTTGGGATTAGGATTAGGAGCAGAATAGCCTTGTTCCTTGTTCCCAGACATACGGGCTGCTGGCTCTTTTAGAAATCCTGGCTGTTGTCAAAGCGCCCTGCAGCTGTAGTGATAGGTAGCACGTTTTATCACTTTTCTTCCAGCATAAGCACCTCTCTAGCAAAATGTAGTTGTACAGCCAGGTGTTTAAAGGCAAGATTAGCACGGGAGCAAAACCTGAGGGGGTCAAATTATGCCAAAATTTCAGAAGCTAAACAAGATCTTCATACGTTCATTACTTTTAAAGAGACTTAGCGTACAGAAGTTTATTACTATGAAATAGTGAGGACCCCAAGCCTTTCTCAGAGCCTTCTGAGGGCCCACTTTTAGGATGAGTTTGACTTAATACCCCTTTTCTCCGTGTGCCAAATACGACCAGCAGAATGCCTGTTTTTCTCTGACATGCTGTAGCTCATCACTGAATATGTGCTGAGACTGCAAAAACGCTTTTGTAATCTCAAAGTTTCGCATGTAGCCATCTGACCAGCAGCCTCTGCCTGACTTTGCCAGCGTGGAAGCGGGCAAGGGTGGGTAGCAAGGAGTCCTGCATTGGAGAACCACTTTCTGCCTTCTTTAGGTGGGTCGTCTGTATGTGACTTGGTACCTCTGGAGCGCAGGTCCCTGCACACCTGACCCCTCTGCGTGCACTAACGCTCCTCACCACTGCAGTGCTTTCCCCTGGGAAGCCTCAGGAATTTCGTGGTAAAGGCCGGGCATGCCTAACTGCCCCGGAAAGTTATTACCAGATGAGCAGAAAATTCAGTTCTTGTTAAGATGGCATATTAACAGCGTGGTCCAGTGGCAAATTAACAGCTGTCGGCATCCTTTTTATGCAGGTGCCTATCGATGGGGTCCAAGAGCCGCAGGCGGATGCCACCAAAGGGCGCTGCCTGCGCCGGACAGTGAGCGTCCCCTCCGAGGGCCAATTCCCCGAGTACCCACCAGAGGGGGCCGCCAAACTAGGTAAGTCGAAACCTGGGCTGCAACAAATTGATTTTAATTTATAGCTGCAAGCTGCATCAGAGGGCACTGCTTCCCTGGCAGCATCCTTGCAAAGGAGTCTGCTGAGGTAGGTAGCATCCAGCTAGGTGGTGGTGGAGGACATGCGACCGTGGCATTGTTTGTAGATGCCCCCAGCAAAATTCCTTCCAAACACCAGAATTTATCCAAACATCATTGAGGTTATTATGGGGTACCAGAGAAGCTGGGCTGTTGCTGCACACGGGAAGGTTTGTAGCTATGTTTGTGGGATTTGTGGGATTTACAACCGAGAGCTGCTGAACGCAGGTCAATAGGAATGCAGCTTTTGCAGTTAGCTGTAAGTGGTTCCTGCTGGTTTTTAGAACTGTTATGTGGTTATGTTTTACCTCACTTTGAGTTCTCTCTGGAATTTCCTTTGCTTCATATTTTCATAACAAGTACTGGATAACAGGTTTTTCTATAACTTACCTCATACCTGTTCAGGGTGCAGTTCCTAAAAGAACCAACCAACTGCCTGCTGCTGTTGGCTATAATTACACATGTTGAAATCTAGGGAAAGCAAAAGAGAAGGCACGTATTAAAAATGACAGACAAAAGCTCTGTAGTGGTAGTTTCCCAAGTCCAGATTTGGCCCAGTTCTCCCTAATTATTCCACCCCACCTGTGGCTGCATAAAGAGCATCATCCCAACTCTTTCCAGAAGAAAGGAAGAGTGAAGGGAGGCAGCAACTGCACACAAGTGAACTCTTCTTTCTATTCCCAACCTGTGCAAGAAAATTCCCTTGGTATAGGCTGATAGGATCTATCAGCAATTCTTCCTTAGTTTGGCTGTAAAAAATATCAATCCGGGGGAGAGAGTGAGCTATGAGGGAAAAAAGTAACGTGCATCTCTAAACAGTACAGCAGCCTTGATAACATTATCAAAAGTGAAGAGCAGGTAAGGCTGTTTTCTATGCCAAGGAATTTTATTCTGTATGTTGCACATAAGTCATTAAAATCCCACTCTTCTAGATAGTTAATTGACACATTGCAACTGTAGTACTTATTTATTTGTACTTGCCAGTAGCAGTACTTAGGTGTTCCTTATTTGAGGAAGGCTGATAGGGTTCTCTTTTTGGTTTTGTTTGACGCCTGGATTACAAACCTGAAAAGAAATAGGGCAGGTCAGGGATTTAGGAGGGAAAACTGCAAAATACATGGGGATGAGTGGCATAAACAGAACCCCTACTGGATTTATTTGTGGCATTTCAAATGCAGCTCTAAATTATCATCTTGTTTTGCCATATAAGCAAATATTCATTCTTGTTTGGAACTAAAACCAGTATTAAACACATATCCACAGTGCTATAGGCAAAATACTTATTCCAGGTATGTGGCTAGGGAGATGAATGAAGAATCATTTTACAGCCAGTCTGCACTAGGCAATGAACGTTATTTGCAGCTTTGCAAGCTAGAAAGACCTTTAAAATGTAGGATTTAAATGCCTTTTTTTTTTCTATATCATGTGTAAAAAATGTGTAGAAGAATTTCTAGACTTCACTGAGCATCTGAATAGCTGGAAATCCCGGTGTTACGTTTTAAATGTAACCTTATAACCTTCTTCATTTTTCTTGAATTGCTGTACAGAATGGATGACTGTGCTATTTGGGTATATGCTTTACTATGTATTTTTCTACAACTTTAGATGCATTTGGCATCTTGTAGCGTTTTAATAATGTATGCCTGACAAGAATATAATAAAAGTTCAAGAGAAACTCATATCCACATGGTCCTCTCCATATGAGAGCTGCAACTGTAGTGAACATAAACGTCACAAAGTGTGTGGCTAAAGGAAGCGGACATGCAGTGGGAGGGGAAGAAGAAAGGCGTGAGCTGGTGAAAAACTAAGCAATACCCATACAGTAAGGAAGGATGAGGGTAAGTGGGAGGGAAGGATATATGTAATCTCTGATTGCAGCACCCTAGGTAGTTCCCTTCTTTTCACATCTTGGTTAGAAATGTTTCTTACCACGATTAGAGAATCCCTACTAATCAAAAAAAAGTGGGCTGATAGAGAGCAGCGGGAATAGCTTTGTGTCCAGATGTTGAGCCAGAGGACAAACCAGTGAAGGAAACCATCAAACATCTCTATAAAGAGAAAGAAATGGATGGTGACAGCCAGAATGTATCACCAGTGGTACAGATAACAACTGGACTAAAATAGCTTTGGAGTGTACACCAAAAGCTGAAAAGGGCAGCAGAGGCAGCTAAAATATCTAGTAGAGAAATTGGTATGCAGAGCTGATAAGAATATCTAGCTTGTCCTAGGCAATCATGTGCATAACATGGCAACAGCAGGCGTTGCATCTTATGATGATATCTGAAATTACTACTTGCAGATGAACTCCTTAGGGCTGGCTCTAGTGCAGAGGTTAAGGCATAGCAATTGCATTTGTTTTCTTTCCCTAAGTAAAGTTGCCATACCTCTCTTGTGATTGATTGATTGATTGGAAAAAAAAAAGGGGGGGGGGGGGGGGGGGGTGGAGGATGAGGGTGGAGGGTGAGAAAATCAGGTGATGGAACTCTTTTTTCTTCATCTGTAGAAGTACAGTTACACCTTGTATGAAATGTCAGGAGTATCATATGAGATCAATCTTTTTGTTAACGGAGCAACTGGAACGGTGCGTGTTCTTTAGGGGTTCTGCATAATCAGCAGTAGTACCCATTCTGCAAATTTCTGTGGCATTCTTTATAGCATTGTGCACACATCCTTGTAGCACCCTTCCTAGGAAGTGTGTGGGAGAGAAACTACCCATGTTACAGCTGAGAAGTTGAAGCAAGAGATGCATAGCTTGTCAAAGGTCAACACTGAGTCAAGTGTGCTTTACCCAAGGGCTGTTGTAGTCATTCTTGCTGTCTCTTTCATTTTTACCCTTGCTGCAGGGTTGGCTCAGCTGTTCATGAGGCAGCTGCTGAAGCACCGTGGTTTACAGTCCCATGTACTAAGATAGACACCAATTTCCACATACTTCAGTACAGTAAGCTGTAATTTGTGATGGTTCAGCAGCTGCTAGAGGAGCAGCTGAGCCATCCCTTCTGTACAGACAGAAACCACTGTGGTCACCCTCGAATGAGAGCCGGAGGGGCGGACACAAAGATAAAACACAAGATAGAAAGCAACTTGTTTAAACACTGAAAACTAGTAAGATCATTTAAAAACTGTAGCTCCAGAGGACACTCACCATCTATTGCTAGCTTAGGAGCTTGCCCTCTGCTTGCAGAGAGTGGAGAGGTTGTTTCTAATGTTGACATTCTTAATTCCTATCTGGAAGGTACACTGTACACAGAGTTATGTCAGCAAGCCATCCATTAAATATATGCCATGAAATTTCCTCACTACATAATCTGTATCATTGTAGTAATACCTCTCTGTCAGTGAATAGGCACACTCTAAATATGTCATTTACTTGCTAGGATTTCATCTTGGCAGCTCTTATTCAGAGGTGCTTCCATTCAGGGAAGCTAAAAATGTAGCTGTAATTTCTCTCTAACTCCAGGTTGACAGCCTCTTTCCTTCTTCTTTCAAGCGTTACTTTCAATGGGCTAATTCTGTTATGAAGTGTGATATAGGCCCTGGAGACCAGCATCGAAATGTTATAGGAGGAGGTAGGATGAAGAGAACTCAAGCTGGTCCATCTCCTGTATTTGCCTCCATTTCTACATCAGATCCTGCTCTTTATCTAACAGGTGTATTTTTTCCTGTTAGGGAGATTACATCCCTTGTCAAAGATCATTGTTTATAATAGCATATTGGAATTAACCATTCATACAGTAAAAGCATGATTCAGATTTCCACCATTCATACTGTTTGATAGACTAGTAACAGTTATTGCTTCCTTTCCCAAAATAATCCTCCTCTTTCTTACTCTGCTTCCTTCTCACCACCTGCTCACACTAAATGAGAGTTGTTAAGGAGCATACGTAGCAAAAGTTTTGATTCTGGCATCTGGGTGCATCTTTGTGGCGTTAATAAGACATTTTTTGCCTGCGTATGTGAAAATATCAGGAGGGATTAAAAGTGAGGAAATGGTTTGGGTTTTGGTTTTTTTTTTTTTCTAATTTATTTTTAAATTATTAGGAAAGAGCATCACCAGGGAGAGTTTTTTTGAGATTCTCTGATGCTTAGAAAGGCTCATGTTGATGCAAATGGATTTTCTTTTTATATTTGGAGATTAAGTCATCTGAGAAGAAAATGAAGACTGTTTCACTTGTTGAAACAAGTTAACCCTGTTTTTTTCTCGGTCGCATTTATGACTGCTGAATATGAAGGCTCTTGAGAAAAGATATCTGAAAGCAGGTCAGAGGTGAAGATACTCTTTGCAAATTTTCATTTTGTCCTCACCTTGAGTCACTAACATTGAGAAATATATATATATATATTTTATTTTTTTTTTTGTATCCAGTCACTTGGTCTAATCAATGGGAAAAGATAGTTTGTACCCTCTACCCATGCTAAATGCTAGCATGCTTGCTGGTTGTTGACCTCACAGATCTAATTGTTCTAAATATAAACATGGCATGTAGATGAGGAGCTCTGGTGGAATGGTTCTGCAATACAAACAAGCAGCTAAAGGTGAGAGGAGGCAGGAACTCCTTAAACTACCTTTTATTGCTGACAGTAGTGTCTGGAAACACACAATTGGAGCAGGGTTAGGGGTTTTTTTGTTATTTTCTTTTTCTTTCTCTATGTTCTCTTTTTTTTCCTCCTTTCTGAAAATATACTCTAATTTATATTGGCTGGAGAGCGAATAGCCACCAAGACTGAGGACAATCTGGGTAAGCAAGCCTTATACCTTTTAGGAGATTCTACACAGACAGCTATATGTCAACTTCTGTTCACCCTTGCGTAGCTCTCTAGCTTATCTTCCAAACTTTTGTGCTGGAGTCATCTTCGCTTCCTTAGCCCCTTCTGTGGAGCATTAATAGCTGTCACTCAGCTGCTGACTCCCATCTCAGTTCTGCAGAGGTTCTCCCTCTCCTTTGGTACAGCTGATCCATGCAAACTATTGTTATCATCTGTTCTTCTTCCTCGGGAGGAGTCTCCTGTGGTCTGATGAGTTGCCATTCTCTGAGTGCCTCTAAAGATTGCCTTTGCGACCACTGACATGGCAATGGAAGAGCAGTCATGGTGATGCCCTGTACTTGGTGCTGCTGACATACTGGGAATGCTGGGCCTAGTGTTGGGCCCACCACTTGAAGAAGGACATTAAGAATCTGGAGACAGTCTAGCAGAGGTCTGCCAAGGTCATGTTGTTCAGGAGTACGTGACCCATGAAAAGAGGCTGAGAGAGCTGGGCTTGTTTAGGCTGGCAAAAAAAGAGGCTAAGGGATTGATCTGATAGTCTATGGCTACTTGCAAGAGAGTTTGTGGTAATGGAGCCAAACCATTCTTAACAGTGGTAGATGATAAAACAAGAGGGAATGGCCGCAAGTTGCACTTTGAGAGATTCAGATTGAGAGATTAGGAGAAAGTTTGGCACCAGGAGGGTAGTGCAGCACTAAAACAGGTTGCCCAGCAAGGCCGTAGAAACTTCATCCTTCGAGGCTTTCATGGCTCAGCTGGCCAAAGCCACAGCTGACCGTATCGGGTGTTGGCAAGGCCCTGCTCTGGGTGAAAAACAGGATCAGGTAACCTCCAGGGGTTCCTTGCAACCAACATTTCACTGTTTCTCTGTTTTACTTTCTATCCCTTTTTGACTCTCTCTTCCTAGTGTGTATCTGCCCGTTGTCATAAAGCAACTGTAAGTTGTCTTGTGCTGAGGCTTCTCTGATTGTTTTCACCCTGATTTTTTAAATGAAGTAAAACTGATGCTATATCTCTGCATCCTCCTTTCTCCAATAATTTGTGCTTCCCGGCTGACAAATACTGAATCTGAGAGAAATAATGGTGTTAGAGGTACTAAGTTCCTACAACTTTCATAAAAATACATGGCCATATCATACCATATGGGAAGGAGACTGGACAACTAAAAGTCAAATAGATAGGAAACTAGGCACCCTTACTTTGCTGATCACACAACTGTTATATAGTGGGCACCTAATCTGGCATTCTAGCTCAGTGGTAGATCAGCCAAGTTGCATTTTTTTCCAACCTGAATTTCCTCAAGTTAAGCATGTAAGTGAGAGGGCTGAGTTTCAAAGCAACTGCAGCTATTGCTACCTTTTACAGAAAGACAGAGGCAGCTAAAATTTATTTTAGATCTCTAAACACCTTCAGGAGTGTACTTTAGAGCTAATAAATAAAATCTACCTTCTGTACTGTGGTGAACTACATGTATAGTTTTGAAATGTGGTAAAGGTGGAATTTTGAGTTTCAAACATTACTTTTAATTTTCTCATCCTCTGGCTTAGTTGCACAGTTGATAGATTTTCATCTTAATGATCAACCCCTTTGAATTTGCTCAAGTTCATTTTTTCAGGAAAAATTACACTGCGTTCAGAAAATTCTCTGAGCACACAAACAACGGAAGAGGTGATTAAAAACAAAGCACCAGTCTGTTTTGGAGCCAGATCCATACTGCATTGCTATCAGGTGACCAGTTAGTTGTGCAAAAATCCTGCCTTTGTACGGTTTTAAAAGGTTATGTCCAGAGGCTTGGAAATGGAGCGAGCAACAGAAGATGGGTTAAGTGACGTCTGGTTTTGTTGCTGCCTGGTATGTACCTCTATGTTCCTGCGAGCAGCTGCTAAACCCTCCTATGTGGGGATGATTGCACCAAGAAAATACGCAGCCTGTTCTCTTACTTCAGGTAAAAACTTGGCAGGAGAGAGCAGACATTAGCTAAAAAGATTTGTGGGGTTATTTCAGTAACTGCTGTTTCTAAGACAAGGTTGTTGGCAACTAAAACGATCAAAGCCAAGCCTTGCTTTCTGTATATTCCAGTTAGAATCAGTACTTTTTAATGAAAGAATTAAGAGATTTACCACATAGTTACGAACCTTCTGTAGTAAGGTTTAAGATGAATACCTGAAAAGGGTTACTGCTTGGGCAGGGGGCAGGGGGGAGACAGTCTGTTTTAGAAGAAGAGAGATTGCTTGTGACCTGGTCAATGAAAGAATCTGCAATGCACCAATCTTTACATATTGAGTAAAGATTTACTTAGGAAAGATGTAGGAATTTGAAATAATGGACTTTCTATAACTTCTAACAAAACTGTGTGCTGAAAAGAGGGGTGTCCCTTCACCTTCCACCACTCAATTTTGCCTAGAAAGAATATCTGTTAGAAAGGGAGGATGAAAAAAAATGCAGTTTACAGCTCCCCTGTATCTCAGCTGTAGGGATTTATGATGTGTCTTGATGAAAGAATTTTCCCAATAGCCCTGTCTGCTTTTTCACTGTGTTGCTATCTGCAAAATATCCATCTCCTGTCAACTATTACGCATGGCAGGGATGCAAAATAGGGCTTTGGGTTTAGCCCTCAAATTGAGGGGTGTGTTGCATAGCAGTATCTCTGGCAGGAAGATGGATTCAGATGTGCTGACTTGACTTGTTTGCAGCTCTTTGGGTTTGCCTGATTTGGGCTTGCACGAGCCTGTTTGTATATACGTGCATAAATATACATGTGAGAGATTCACATCCTACCTTAAGCAGACTCTGGAGTCTAAAGGTTCAGATGCATTATTGTCCATTGCCTTTCTTGTTTAAATTAGCAACCCTCCATAAGTGGTTTGGGAATTTTTTTTATTTTTTTTTTTCTTCTTGACCTATAAGTGCTTTGTACCAAAAATGTAAACTGAAAGGTGATACTCTAATGAGATCAGTACAGAAAGCACCGTTCTGCACTTGTGTCGTTTGACGCTGCTCGGTGGTGGCCAAAGAACTGGCTGTGATTCTGTGCCCTGCAGGTGGGTACCATGCACGTTTAGCCGCACGGCTCTGTTCTTCACTGCACTTCAGCCCTGACCTGAGAGCGTTGCCAGAACCCATGCAAGTGAGCCTTTTGTGACCCGAGATCTGAAGCCTTTGGCTCATGTAATGGCACAAACGAGGGTTTGCTAAAGACTTTATCCTTTGCCTGCTTCACTGTCCAGTGCATTGAGTCACGATCTCCTAGAGCTGTGGCTGTTGGGTACGATTAGGAGGGATTGTAGCTACGCCAAGATCGATTGACATTCTAAAACTTTAACTGTCTTTCTTTAGATGACATTGTTTACCCATCATGCTCTATCCCAGAATGCAAATATATGCAAACTGTAAGTTGCATTTTTAAAAATCTCCTGTGAAATACAGCTGCTTCTGGGCATCATTAAAGAGCCAACAGGCTACACAGGGAAACACCTACTGTGTGAAGTGTCCTGCTATCTTCTGCATCCGCAAAAGACATTAGGAAACTTTGGGAAAAGCCCTAAAGTAATCTGAAATTTGGACAATGTACAGTACAATTTGCCTACCTTGGAAGGATGAAGAATTTAGGCAACTCTGCTTGAAATTAAAACTGACTCCAGGGAGGCTAGATGTAACAAACAGGATGCCTGGATCTCAGTGACATTCCCCCTGGGCGATTGGAGTTATTTGTATACAGAAAATTGCCAAGCTGCTATCTTTTTCTTCTTCTATAACGCAAGCAAAGCCAAAGGATTTTGTTTTGTTCTGAATGCTGCTGAAAATTTATTCCCTTGGACACAGATCATCTATGCTGAAAGCCAGGTTTCGTCATGAAGCAAATTTTATCTGTTTAGATCTTAAACCTTTTTAGAGCAGAGATTAACAGGGGTATGAACACATAATCTTAACTTTCTAGTATTGACACGTAATCCGTTAGGGTTTTTTCCCCTTGGAAATGTATTATTACCTCTCTGCCTGCTACTTCCAGCACACACAGAAAATCACTTTAGAGATTTTTAAATTCTGTGATGTGAGCATAAAGAACACTTTAGAGCATGTTGTGCAATGTAGTAATTGCTAAGAACTGGTAGCTGTTGGACCATCTGGGGTATCTGTTCTTACCAAACCTCAGTTTACTATAAAGGAAGCTATCATTTTCCTTAGTATCTCAACAACACCAACAAGTTACTTATTAAATTCTTTAGAGGAATCTACCTTAAACCATGCATGAACTTACTGTGGATTGTTAAATTTTGTAGGTTCTCTTTTGTAATTGTTTGATCTTGTGGCAAAAAGTAATTACACTTCACCCAACCATGTATACTTGCCTTTTTTTACTTCAGTAACAACCAGCTTTATGCTTAATGGAAAATTAACCTTCCTTCCTATAGCCTGAATTTCCTTATCTTAAGTTTTGTCTAGAGTTAATTTGAGCTGTTGAACTAAATTGAAAAATGGTGATGAAATTAGATATGGTACAGACTTCAGTATTGGTTACAGAATTGGTTGCTGATCAGTTTGTTGCTTTAGCATAAAGTGATACTCGACAATTCAAATACTTACAAAAGTATTTTGTAAGTGTTTTGGAGCCAAGGCAGCAGAGACTTGAACAAGGGCTGGGCAAGATTTTCAGAAGAGCTTCTGTTACTACTCGATTCTGCCACAGCTGAACTCTGTGGTCTCGTATTCTTACAGCTCCTCTTACTTGAACTACTTCTGGTATGTCTCTGTGCATTGCAGGCAGGGCTCATAGTTGCAGCAGAGTCATGCTTTGCTTTTGAAAACTATTTATTAGGGTTGCACATTTTTCTGTCCTCGGCACAGCCTGAAGTTCCTTATCTTATGCTAGCTATGCATACATTGTGTTACAAGTTCACCCACTCCTGTAGTGTTTATGTGTTTCTGTAATCTTTTTATCATCCAAACTTCAAAGCAAGAAAAATACACACAGAGTATTTGAGGGACAAGCCTGTACAAACAGTGGGAAAAACATGGAGTCCTTCTGGAGGACCATTCAAGTCATGCTTCTAGGAACGTTAAAGAAATAGAATCATAGAATACAAGGTTGGATGGGACCCCAAGGATCACCTGGTCCAACCTTTAAATAGATTTGTTATAAATAAGTGTACTATGCTGAGTAGTAAACCATGACTTTTTTTTTTATTTTAATGGAGTTTGGGACCGTCACTTTTGCTTCCCCCTGACTTGGTCGTGGGTTGTTTCTAGGAGGTGTGAACCAGTCTTTTCTTCTCTCATACCTCCCCGTTTCCTCAGAGTACTTTCTCCACGTTGGATGTTCTCATACCGAGCTAATATGGACAAGGAGGGCTGGCTGATATTGTACTCTAATAATCTCTAGAGTGCTGAAAACCTGGGAGTCCTTGTATTTTTCTTTTGGCATCGTGGATTGTTGTTGTGGCCTTTGGCAGGTTTCTGTCCGTGCATCTGAGCTGCCCGTCCCGAAATGTCTCTGAAGGTACTCAGTGAAAGGCTTTCGTACATCTGCAGAAAAAGTGCTGAAGAACTTTTTGTCATTGCTACCCTAGGATCCAAACTTCTGGGGGATTTTCTTCGTTATAATTAGTTCTGTTTGAGGATGTCAGAACTTGCTAAGAAAGCTATAATGGGGCAAGAAATCCATTGTCCGTTATATACTGGGGTTTTTTCCATGCAATACCTCAGGAGATTTGTTTTCCATCAGGCAGTAATGTTCTTACATCTTCAAAATAGTCTATGAACATGAGCTAATTAATCTCCACGATACCTCTGGGAAGTAGACAAGTAGAGTTTTTAAAAAAATAAATAAAAGAACAGGAGTTTTCGGTATTTCCTGTGCCATCTTGTGATATTTACACTTCACTGGGACAGTGACACACCTCCTGTGGGTGAACTACTTTTTATTGATGCATAAATAAAAAGGTTCGTAATATATGAGGTGGCTTAGGGATTAAATTAGACTTATTCAAGCATGTACTGGATATTTTGCTAACCTGCTACCCCGTTTGTAAGTGATCACTCTTTCATCGCACAAGGGGAGGAAAGAATTATAGCTGTGATTTTTATCTGCAAAACAGACAAAAATGTTTCGGCAGCACAGCAAAGAGATAATTTACTTAAAAGAAAAATAATAAAGCCACAGAGGAAAAGTGGGCTATTGAACTCCACTGGAGTTCATCAGAAACTCTTCTAACAGGCACCTCTGTGTCGCAAGCAAATCCCTGATTCCCAAAAGAAGCCTTTGAGATGGAGAGGACTATACATTCTAGCAGTGATTAGTGTCCATTAAGATTCAACCCGATGTCCAGTAAAGTGCTTTTGGCTACAAGCTAATAATTCTTGATGCATATTTTAGTCTGCTTTATCTTGGCATTACCCAGTGAAAAACTGAAAGGGGTTTCTGCCTTTTTTTTTTTTTCCCCCCATTTTGGATGGAACTGTAAATATTTCCTTGACTAGCAACCTCTTTTTCAGCAAGTTTGATGTAGTTTATGTGAGAATCTGACCATTGAAAACTCCAGTCATCTCACTTGTTCATTACTGATGGTCTTTTCCCACTGTTATGTGGCATGTATGGGCTAAAATGGTAGCAGGAACGTCTGCTTTCCTCTGCCCTGCCATCGGTCCAGGTATTTGTAGGGAAAAAGAGGATCCTCACTGAAATACCATCTTCATGTTGCATCGCTTCTCCTTCCCGCTTTTGGTGGTAACATGATCAATACAGGTGTATGAGCAGTATTTTTTCCTGAAAAACAAGATATACTCAGCACATGTTACAATAATATAAACTTACTCAGATTATCAGTGCTCTAAGATGTTAGAAATACTAATGAAGTTTCTTAATTTTTAAATTAATTTCTGAGTCCTTTGCATAAGACTGGAAACTTTGAATACAGACAACTGGTTTTTTAGATAAATGAATCTGGAATATGCTGGATATGTAGAAAAAGTTTATTAAAATGCTTTTCTAGTAGCTTCTCTCTCTGTGTAATTTGGCATTTCAAAAATCTTCTGCTAGCTGAGTGTTCCCATATGTATTTCTAACTTTAAGTAGTTCAGATAGATCATAGGAAGATAGACCTTAAGTTGACATCTCGCCTTTAGTTGTAAATGATTTATACTCAAAGAAATGGATTTACATTTAAAATTTAGATTTTTTTGTTTTTTTAAAAGGTCCAACTATCAGTTATTTTCTTTTTATCTATTCTGCTCTAAATGGGCTTTAAACTAGATTTGAAGGGGGAAAGGGATGAAACCAGCAGCAGAGACACAAGGGTCATTGATGGGTATGTGCCTGGGAACTTGGCTGTGCATGGGAAAAGTCAGGTAGAAGTTAAGGCTTCTTCCAGCACTTCCAGGAAGGCTACAAAGATGTGGTAGGGCTATATAGGGAGAAAATTAGAAGGGCCAAAGTCCAACCAGAACTTAACCTGGCTTTGGATGTTAAGAACAATAAAAAGAGTTTCTATAAATATATTAGTAACAAAAGGAGAATCTCCACCCTTTATCAGATGAAGGTGGTAACATAGTGACAAAGGATGAGGAGAAGGCTGAGGTACTTAATGCCTTCTTTGCCTCAGTCTTTAGTAGCAGAGTCGGTTGTTTCATGAGTGCCCAGACCCCTGAGCTAGCAGATAGGGGCAAGGAGCAGAATGAAGCCCCCGTAATCCAAAGGGAGGTGGTGAGAGACCTGCTCCAACACCTGGACATACACAAGTCTATGGGGCCAGATGGGATCCACCCAAGGGTACTGAGGGAGCTGGCGGAAGTGCTCACTGAGCCAGTTTCCGTCATTTACCAGCAGTCCTGGCAAACTGGGGAGGTCCCAGTTGACTGGCATCTAGCAAACATGACACCCATCCACAAGAAGGGCCGGCAGGATGATCTGGGGAACTACAGGCCTGTCAGTCTGACCTCAGTGCCTGAGAAGGTCACGGAACAGATAATCCTGGGTGCCATTATGTGGCACATGAAGGACACGCAGGCAATCAGACACAGTCAGCACAGGTTCATGAGGGGCAGGTCCTGCTTGACAAACCTGATCTCCCTCTATGACAAAGTGACCCGCTTGGTGGATGAGGGAAAGGCTGTGGATGTTGTTTACCTGGACTTTAGTAAGGCCTTTGATACGGTTTCCCACAGCATTTTCCTGGAGAAACTGCCTGCCCATGGCTTGGACGGGAGTACTCTTTGCTGGGTAAAAAACTGGCTGGAGGGCCAGGCCCAGAGAGTGGTGGTGAATGGAGTTAAATCCAGTTGGCGGCCGGTCACAAGTGGTGTCCCCCAGGGCTCGGCCAGTTCTCTTTAACATCTTTATCAATGATCTGGACGAGGGGATCGAGTGCACACTCAGTCAGTTCGCAGACGACACCAAGTGAGGTGGGAGTGTCAACCTGCTGGAGGGTAGAAAGGCTCTACAGAGGGATCTGGACAGGCTGGATGGATGGGCCAAGGCCAATGGGATGAGGTTCAACATGGCCAAGTGCCGGGGCCTGCCCTTGGGTCACACCAACCCCATGCAGCGCCACAGGCCTGGGGCAGAGTGGCTGGAGAGCTGCTGCCTGGCAGAAAAGGACCTGGGTGTGCTGGTCGACTGTGGGCTGAACATGAGCCAGCAGTGTGCCCAGGTGGCCAAGAAGGCCAACAGCACCCTGGCCTGTATCAGGAGCAGGGTGGTGAGTAGGACTCGGGAGGTGATCGTCCCCCTGTACTCGGCGCTGGTGAGGCCCCACCTCGAGGGCTGTGTCCAGTTTTGGGCCCCTCGCCACAAAAAAGACATTGAGGTGCTGGAGCGGGTCCAGAGAAGGGCAACGAAGCTGGTGAGGGGTCTGGAGAACAAGTCTTATGAGGAGAGGCTGAGGGAGCTGAGGTTGTTCAGCCTGGAGAAAAGGAGGCTGAGGGGAGACCTTATTGCTCTCTACGACTGCCTGAAAGGAGGGTGCAGAGAGGTGGGGGTCGGTCTCTTCTCCCAAGTCACAGGCGATAGGACAAGGGGAAACAGCCTCAAGTTGCTCCAGGGGAGGTTCTGGTTGGATATTAGGAAGAATTTTTTACACTGAAAGGGTTATTAAGCATTAGAATGGGCTGTCCAGGGAAGTGGTTGAATCACCATCCCCAGCAGTATTTAAAAGGCAGGTAGACATAGTGCTTAGTGACATGGTTTAGTGGTGGTTTTTATCAGTGTTAGGTTGACGTTTGGACTAGATGATCTGAAGGATCCCTTCCAACCTAGGCAGTTCTATGGCTCTATGGCTCTAGTACTTTTGCTCTGTTAATAGGTTTCTTCAGCTGCCGTCTCCGGAGACAGAAGCTGTAAATCTGCTTGGTAACCCCATTGTCTCCCAGCAAGGTCTGAACCAAGGAGCGGAGCTGGCTAGGAACTAGTTAATTCATTGCACTGACATTTTCCTTGAGATACTGGGAGGCAACCGCCTGTTCTTCCAAATCAACAGGACCTTTTTATGAGAAGTGGAAATTTACATTTGTCAGAAGATTGGTTAGTTGAACAAAAATCACATAGTGAGGCACAGGTAATTTTATCAGAGTTTTTTTGATAATCTTTATTCAGTGTCACAGTCTTTTGCAATAAACTTGTATTCCTAGACTTCGCAGATTGCATTTCAAATTCCTGAAACTGGGTAGCTTTCTAGAATACTTCAAAGTACTTGTATGGTTTGCCTTTCCCCCCCCCCGATATATATATATATATATTTTTTTTTTTTTTAATATCTTACTAATTCAGTCTCTTCCTAAGCCTTCAGTAGGGTATTTGCTTGAGTCAGACAACTCCTGCAGCATTTCAGAAATCTTATGTTGAGGTCAGTACAGCAAGTTTTAGGGTTGACAAAAATAGATACCAGGACCGAACCTTCCCAAGTCACTAAAAATGTCTTCTTTGGAAGAAATAGGCACATTAAGGCCTTATTTCAGATCTGCATCCATAGTTTAACCCTTCTGTTTGAACCTGATTTAAAAACAGGGCATGCCTAAATGATGTGAAATGAAAAAGCAAAACATGGAAATAAAGACCAGAAATGTAATCAGACAAACTTTAAAAAAAAAAAAAAAAAGAGAAAAGAAAAAAAAGAAAATAAGCAAGCAAGAAAAAAAGCCAGGATTTGGCCATAAAAGCCCCTTTGAAGAGACATCCAGGCTAACTTTAATGTCCCAGTCCTTAATTTTTCCATCTTTTCTATCACGCCCTGTGGTATATGTGAATTGTCTGATGTTGCTCCACCCTCCAGAGAGATGCTTTTCTGTGGTGCTGCGAATTTAGTTGGTACAGTGCTCTGGAATGAAGTGTTCTATGTAATTACCATAGTGTTTGGTTATTTGCGGAGCAAGGACGGTGGGGGAGAGGAGATTGCAATCGCTTATAAAAACTGCTACTGCATTTTTGCAGAATCTGGCTCAACTGAGATCATGAGACAGTTTTGCCCCACCGTTTCCGGTAATTAGGCATTTCCAAGCAGTGGGTCAAACCAATTTGTCTCTTAGAGGGACTGTTTATTTTTTTGCACTGCTGTTTGTGACGGGTTTTTTTTGGGGGGTGTCTTGTTTTTTGAGCTGCTGTTCCGTTCCCATGCTAATCGTGGTGGGAGATCCCTGGGTGTAGTTTAGTGATTGGTTTTAGAGGGTGAGGGAGCAATTATCATTTTCTATTGTTTATCTTGTAGCCAGTATTGTTTGAGCACGCATTCAACAAGTTTCTTTCCCAAGGGCTATGCTGTGCTTTTCACGCAGATTTCTCACGTGAGCCTTGGCAGGGGGTAGGGTGACCGAAGTGACTGTTCCTTCCAGGAGAAACACTGGAATGGTTTGGGGAGGTTGTTGCTTAAGAAAACGTACAGAAGTTCATTTTGAGTAATCCAGCAAGAAAGAAGGAGATGGGTAGGAAAAAAGAGGAAAAAAGGAGTGAATCAGAGGAGAATATTGTCTTGCAACAAGTGGCAAAATTGGAGTAAAATAGGTATGTTCACACACACACACACCCTCAACACACACACCCTCAACACACACACACACACACACTTTCTCAAGAACTGCAGAAGGTAGTAGAGAGCGTGCAGCCTCTTGGCTCTTCGGGAGCAATTTTTAGCCTGATTAGCAACAGGCTGAACAACTTTGCATTCCTCTTGTGTGTGTGCTTGTCTGCTCTGGTCCCTGACTGGCAGGTGGGATCTGCTGGGAATCAAACCGTGGACTTTTAAACTGATCCGACCTGACACGCTGTTCTCAGCAGGGGCATTATAATGTATAAGGGGCATTATAATGTATAAGGGGCATTATGACGGCGGCAGTAACCAAACTGTAGGTTTTTGCTTCTGTGCCTTAAAGAACAGCTTTTGTCTTTTTACTTTGAAGGAATGCTATACCTGGAAGTTCAGCTCTCAGCATGGCTAAAATAAAAACCCCAGAGCTCAGGAAAAAGGCTTGTGGTATCAGACTTCGCCATTTCACTTTCAAAGCCATAGATCTTAGATTAAATTTAAAGGGGGGGTGGGGGGGTGGGTGAGGCTGAAAAAGGGGCAATGTGGGAAACAAAGGGGGAGGGAGAAGTTTATTGTTTGTTTCAGTGACTGTGCGGGGCTCTTTTGGTACTGCGTATTTCCTAGGCTGTAGAAGCATTTGAAGTGGGGTAGTGTCTGCAATTAAAGCGCAGTTTTGTCAGACACATTCAGACGCATTTCCTCGGTCAGCTGACAAAACCATGTTTTCATCCTGACTGGCTTCTTGTAGTTGGGACAGCGTATGCAGTGGTGTGAGCCTCTTAAGTTTCCCTGTAGCCGATTTTAGACTTGGGAGTCAGCTGCTTGAAATCCCTGAATTTTCTCAGCATCGGATGTGTTTTCACTGAACAGGAGTCTCCTCCTGCCCACACCCCCTTCCACCCCACCCTGAGCGCTGGTGCTGGCTCTCAGCTCCCTTACCCTCCCTTGGGACAGGAAAAATGAAGTGTCTACCCATCCCGGGTAGATTATGTCGCTGTTTGCCGGGAGGACGGCGTGCATCCCATACGCTGAGAGGGGAAGGCGAGCGACCGAAGGGCGGCTATTGTTCAACTCCAGCCAAGGAGCTGAATAGAGAGGCTCGCGCTTGACGGGCTTCAGCTCTGGCTTTTCTGCATTCCAAACCATCTGAGGCAGAGAAAAACAGCGTGCGGGAGAGAAGAGTGCTGAGGCTACGCTGGCTTTCTGGTTGGCATGGTGGCAGGACCATGGTAGAGGTATTAGGATTACCGCAGAATGCAGTTCACAGGTGAGATCCCTCCTGACACGGTCCATGCACATAGGGGACTGTACTGCTGCAGTATTTCCAGTGAGGCGGGATTGGGCAGGAGGCACATAGGTATTTTGCTGGAAATTTAAAGTGACTAGACTTAAAGCAACTCAAAACTTTCAGGGCTTTTTTCCTGTGTTGCATGTATATCAACTCTCTTCTTCATTATTTCAGTTTTATACACAGGTTTTTAGAGAGATATTTACATAGATTTAATATGATGAATGGAAAAGTGGGTTATTGGTACTTTTCTGCTCACTAGTACAGAAATTACATGTTAGCATTAAAACATCCTGTTTTAATGCAAAGATGACAAACAAGATTTGTAATGGCTGTCCAAGTTAAAAAATCTCATTTATTGCTACTTAAATAATTAGGTTTACTTTTCTCCTTCTCCCTGAAAGCCTTTACTTACCTAACATAAGACGGTACATTTTTTATATGATGTTGGATTTCTGGATAAGGCCAGACATCGTTCTTCAAGGGCACTCTGTGGGAATATTTTTCAGCATTTTCTTGTGGCTGGTGTTGTGTGATGTTTTCAGTGTATGATATTGCCAACCTTGCTTCCTGTCCTCCAGCAAGTGATGGTAAATCAAAGCAGTTCAGGGAATCCTACAGGTTGCTCATAAAAACAAGAGGACAGGATTTGTTTTCTTTTACAATATAAAGGGCATTGCCTTAGTAATGCTGCTTGCTTTTCTAGCAGCTTTTGTCTTAAAATGTTAAGTGATAGCAAGCTGGAAAGCATTTAAATTTCATGCCTTTTGATATAGATAGACATTTTTCAGCAGCTATAAAAGCAATAAATGTTGTCTAAGGAAACCAGGAATGGAATCTCCTGAGTTAATTTTTTTTTTCTACCTTGGAAACAGCCTTTAATAGGTACTGATTATGAAGTCCTACGTAGTCATTTTCCTCCTCATCTGTAGACCGGGGAGAATACTAATTTGATAACTTGGAGAGACTGTTTTTGTTAGCCTGAGCCAATGAGATTGTTCTGCAGCTGTTTTTGAATTACATGATCAGAAAATGGAAACCTTCTGCTTTAGTTTTTTTTTTTTTTTGGACAAATGTGTTTCTTTCAAAAACAAGCAAACTTTTGGCAAACTGATCAGAAAGGCTCAAGGCAACACAATTCTGGTCCCTTCCAAGTTTAATTTAGGTGATTCTGGGGTGGTTACCAGGAGGTACCCTTTAGAATTTCCTGTTGCTTTTGGGGGCTCTTTCATACAATTAACATGTTAATAGGGTGGTGAATTAAAAATACAATACTGGGGAGTTCTGGGAGGCAGACGTGAGCAGCAACTTACATTCCTGCAGATTCTTCATGTTGTGCCTGGCTTTATCTAATACTCTGTGGGTGCTCTCGCTCTTTCTCTCTGTAAAAATCTGCGGGGAGGGGAAAATGGTGTAATTGTAATGAATACTTGAGGTGACTTCTGTCAGAAAGATCTGTCATGGCTCTTTAAAGCTCACGGGAACAAATCGGCTTCATTTGTATATAAGCAGGAGGAAGGGGCATTCTGATATACTGAGGCTTGACCTGCTCCTTGCCATTTTCTGATATCTGGGAGTAAGTATTGCACCAGCTATGTCATAGGGGAAGCCAAAGAATTCTGTGATGCAGCAAAATACAGGGTATGGACGGCATTTGTAAATGGCTCGTTGGCATCAAGAGACAGATTCATTTTCCAGCCTGTAGGGGTACGTACCTTTTCAAAGCTTTAATTCTCCACAAAGGGAATACTTTCTTTTATCTAGATTTCTTGGCTAATTGGCATCAGACAGCACAAATGTTTTTAGGAGACCTAATAATGGTGGGATTTGAAACTGGGCCAATGGCAGAAGGGAGATCTAATGATCCCCTTCCATTTAATTTTCTAATATATATGGGTGACTGCTTCTAGTAAGGGAGTGGAAAATCTGCAGAAGAAGTCAGCAGGGAAATGATGCGACTACAGTCAGTACTTAACAGTTTCAACAGTGTCATCATCTCCAGGTGTTAAATAGTCAACAGACTTCGACTATATATGTTATGGATATAATGGGAAGTGGTGCTGAAATTGTCATGGTAAACATAACCACAAAAATTGGGTTGTGGAGTTGTGCAATAGCTGGCTGTCGGAACAGATGATGGCAGCTACAAATAGCTACGGTGAGTCTGTATGGAGTTTCCCTCCATAGCTGTTCCTTAGGCAGGCAGTGGATCTGCTGTTACGAGACACGACATTGCGTTTTCCTTCTCTTGCACCTGCAGCGTACTCGGCAGGGACTTTGGGAGGGCAATGTTGTGATGTGGACGCCTGCCAGAGGAGTGAAACAGCTCCACTGATGCGTTTTCTTGGAGCAGACCTCTGGGCAACCTTCAAAAGCGGTGCCAATCATAAGCATTCAAAAATGCAAGTCTGGCTTAGAAAAGAGGAGGTGGAAAAGTTTGTTGGTTTGGGTGGGGTTTTTTTTATAATTATTTATTTTCCTACTTGTTTTGAGCCTTGTTGGAGTAGGCTTTGGTCAGATTTTCAAGCTCAGTTGCACTCAAAACTGAGGCCAGGTCCTTTTTCTAGAGTAGAGGCTTTAATTGCCTCTACATTTGTTTGATTCCAGGGGCAATGGCTACAGAAAAAATGCCAGATATGCACAATACAGCATAATTCTAATGCCATCTTTCACAGCATTCATGCTCTTAAAGTCCTGTCCTGCTATGTCCTAAGGTCACTCTAAAATATTGGCTATGTTCTCCAGGGGAACTCCCACCAGCATGTCCAAGAAGACTCTTTAAGATATTGCATCAGTCAGAAATTAAGCCCGTGTCCACAAGATGGAGGACTTGGTATGTCCTTGTAAAAATTCCCTAAACTAAACAGCCTCTTAACCTTTCTGTGTTTTCTTGTTTCACCACTAAATTTGGTCCCTAATTTGGAAACAGATTAAAAAAAGCCTTCCGTGTACTGATCTCTTAGTGTTTGGAAAGGCCTTGGGCTTTGGCAGTTGCCTTTTTTGCTGCTTACATAGAGATTAACATAGTATTCCTATAAACACAGGTGGAACTGAGTAGTAAGAGGGAGGGAGACCACATGATTCATAGGCAGGGGTAGGAAACCATATTGCTGGTTATAACCACTCGTTCTCCAGAATGCTCCTGCTCTTCTGCTGCATACCTGGTAAGTTCAAGCTGCATGCTTTCGGGCTACTAGACACTTAACAGTTTTTTGTTGGTGGTTTTCTGTCTTATTATCTGGGGTTAGAGGTGCAGGTTATTGTGAATTAGTCTTTTTTTTTTTTTTGTCTGTGCCAATCAAGGAGACTTCAACTCCCACCTGGTGATGTCGGCAAAGCTGCGGTTTCTTGACATATAAAGGGAGCAAGCAGTGACCTCAGGGTGGAGTAAAGCTCTTTATTGGCACAGCACCCTCAACCCTGCTCTGCAAGAATCACTGGTATTTAGCTTGTGCTGAAAACAAGCAAGCTGAACTCGTTGTGGGAGTGCTACATAAAGCTATTACCCTTCTACTAACCCTTGTAGGAAGAGGGTAAATAAGTTGATGGAATGGTGTAGCAGTTCCTGCATGATCTGACCAGAAGCTTAAGAAATCATATGGTCAGTAGAGTATCATGTATTGATCGTGTTGAATCGCTTCCCAAATTACTTTGAAGCCATCTGTGTGGGTCTTTTGAATTCTGATGGCACCAGAATGTTGCAGACTGAATGGTAAGACGTTTAGTTCTCTCTCATCTGAAACTGGTTTTCGCAAAATTGTGGTTCTCTATTATCTATGTGATCACGTCTAGTCACAGAAGGCCAAACAAAGCCCCAAGCCAGCCACCACCCAAACCCCAGCCATCACGAGGTTGTTCTTTCTTTTGTTTGCTTATTGGAGATGTCATCCAAATAACGTAGTCTAAATCAGAAAAATCATTCCTGACTGTTTCCCTGCTCTGGTTGGGAGTATACGCCTAAGGAAAAACAGTAGGTCACAAAGTAGTAGTAGAGACCAACATGAATGATGGTAGTATTCCAACAAAACTGCCTTAATCAATTATTTTCATTTGCATTTTTTTCTGAATTTGGGCGAAATTCAGCACTTGTGAAGGTATGAGTTGTGCAAACTGTGGCCTACAGGGTGAGCAATAAATGTTTTTTTTTTCCTTTTCCAAGCCTGACCACAGCACTTGTGGGGAAGTGCTTGGCTGTCCCAATGGCAACTTGGAGGACAGCTTAGTGCAAGGTGCCCCCTTTCCCCGAAAACCTGCCTGCTAGATTTCTTTTTGACAATTTCTAGCACATCAGCGTCTTGAAGTGGGAAGGATTGAGCACTTGAGTCCTCAAGGATAGTACTAACCTATCAAATTAGTTACATCTATCAGTTGTATCAAATATCAGTTACATGACAAGAAGTGGGAAGAATTATTTCAAAGATACTTTTTCCATGGTGTTCCAATATAATTCCCAATAAATCCCTCATATGTTAAGTGCTTCTCCTTGTCTGTCTTTCTAATAAAGTTCCTTTATAATGATTTAGAACAGCTAAAATCCGAAGGGCCTTTAAGATTGTCTGTAAAATAGCAGTGGTGCTGTACCTGGACTGCTTAAGCAGGACTTTTGGTACCTTTAGAGCCAGGGCAGGGAGGAGAGGGGAGTTGAGCTTACAGGGTGGTTTCTGGGCAGTTACTTTTTGTTTCCTTTTTCTTCATACCTGAGAGACTTGAAAGTACAGCCAGCAGAGCTGTAGCTGCGTCTTCCTTGATTGGAAAGGTTGATTTTTCTTGGGATTACCTGAGTGATGTGAGTCTTGGGGGGGATAAAAGGAACTGTGTTCTTTTTTTTTATTTTTTTATGTCAGCAAATATTTGTACTTGTTTTTTTGCTTTCTCCAAAACACTGTTTTTCTTCCAGTAGCTCTACAAAAATAGCGTTTGTTCTTCTTAACTTTTGTTGTGGTCGTGTTTAAGCTGTACTTACACTTGAAGTTTGCATTTCTTGGAAATCCTTGTTCAAAAAACACTGATGCTGATACCACTTGAGACACTGACAATTTCAGTCCTCCCAGTATGAAAGGTCAAAAATCACTCCCCATCTCTCTTTCATACTACTTTAAAAGATGGAAGAGCTCTTGGATTTCTGGGCCAGATCTTCAGATGTGTGAAGCAGGTCATAAAACTCAGTGGGCGGGGGAATCAGACCCTGAATGTTGAACTTTTTTACACTCTTCATCCATTCCTGAAGGTTTGGCACCTCTCAGGGCTGCTTAATTTTTCGTTCTGTCTTAACATTAGTAACATTTCTAATGCTAAATAACTTTAGAAGAAACACAACATTTCCAGCAAAGATGCTAGCTCAGAAATCCTTTTTTAAATTGAAGTGCTTGAGACTCAATTCATTTTAAGCTGTCACTTTCACAGTGTTCCTGAGCAAGGGCTTCACTATCAATCTTCATGCTTGGCAAATCCGGGAAAGTTGTGGGGTTTGTTTTGTTTTTACAGCACCATGTTTTCAGGACATTTTGAGTCTCCTCTTTGTTTTGAACGCCCAGTGGTTTTGGTTGGAGGGAAAGAATATAGAAGGTATTCTTCATGAACACATTCTTGAGAAAAAAGTCATCGTGTGAATACGAGCATCAGAAATTATGTAGTCTTTACACACTGCTTGTTAAATATATATCTGGATGTATTCATACTTTAATTCAAAGCGTCTGTTTACATGAGGCATATGGCTCACAGTTTGGAAAGGCACTCCAGAGTGGATGACTCTGTAAATAATGTCTTGGCCCTAATTTGGATTAAATTAGCCTGATGTTTTTAGAGTAGTCATTAATAGATACTTACAAACTACTATACTGCTAGCAGCATAACTTAGCTGAATCCCTTGGCTATGCTGAGGACACCTGAAGTTGGATTGAGTACAAAAATGTAATTAAGTTGGTGTGGAAATAGGGAAAAAACACTTCATCAGTGAAGTTCTGAAAATCCAGCAGTTCTTCCTAGCAGAAATACTTGTGCCAGAGTTCTTAGTGCTTCTGGTTAGGTCACTGTTTTGTAAGGTTGATGAAGTGTTTTTCCTTGGGAAAGTGGACAGTAATAACAGGATGGATTGACCTGTTTCTTTTCTGTTTCTGACTTTCCTGTTGCCAGTTCTTCTGATTTTTGGAACTGGCTTACTAAGGTTAACGTGCTCAGGAACCAAAAAATCACAGTAATTTGCCTATTCTTCAATTACGGTAATTTTTTTACATCTTTCTTTTGGTATATGAGCAGCATGATGGTTTCTTCTGTGCTTACCTCCTCGGCCTCTAGATAGAGCCAATTTTCTTTCCTTATACAATGCTGGACGTTCTCTGTGATGTGGGTGCAGGTACATGTCTCCCTCACTCTGTTGATCTTCAACTGATGGGTTGACTCCCAGTCTTCCTGCTCTCCTCAAGCCTCTCTTAATTAATAAATTAATTATTAAATCCTGGAGGGAAAAAGTATAGGGGTGTATAGTTTTGCTGGGTCTTAGTTTTAGCAAAACTTAATTTTGTGGACAGGTACAGTCAGCAGCATGAAGGATGCATCTCCAGCCCCTACAGCATTACAGTCTTGCATCAGTTTTGCCAGGAAAATGTAATACTGGGATCTAGAGAGAGAACTGGGGCAGACATCCTAAAAAAAGCCACCTTGTTTGTGTCATGTTAGAATGTTCACGAGGAAAATATTATGGAAAAGATGAAGATGTGTTTTAAAAGTAGTTTAAAATTCATAGGCTTCTGACAGCTTTTTTTCTTTAACCTGAAAAGCATGTCTGTAATTCTAAGTTATTGCATATAGTTCATAGGCACCAAGAAACACAATGTTAATGGGAGGTTTCTTAAAACATAGCTTGCTAGAATGGAAAAGATTTTGAAGCATTGATTAGATTCATATAGGCAGTTAGATGTATCTTTATATTGCACGGGAAGTGCAAGCCAACTTCTGTGTTGGTAAGCGTTGTGCTTTTGTGTCCAAGTAAACTGACTTAAGTGAGTTTTGTCTGAGGCCTGGGACTAGACTTAGTTTCCATAAAGGTGAAGTATGACTAGCCAGCCAAGAGGCCAATGATTTGGCTAGGGAGGCTCAGTGGGCAAGGAAGAAGAGCTTCGTAAAGGCTAGCCCCTTCGAGTTTCATTTAAATTTTCATTTCGGTTGCTGATCTATTTGTCTCCGGTGCCCTGTCAAAACTAAGTGTGGAAACAGCTTCCTGACATTATTTAAAATGTCACTTGTACAAGGGAGCTCTTGCCTGTATTATTATATACTACGCAACTTCAAGGCTTGCTGTTTTTCTCACCTTCATTTTGAGCCTTTCTGTCCCTATTTATGTTTACAGGCTGTCAGCAGGTACAGCTTTCAGCTACCCCTGCATTCCTCGCTGCTCCAACAATTGTTATGGAGGAAATTCTTTGCTCTGCTTTCCTCCTGAGTGACCACTAGCTTAACATTTCTGATCTCAGCTGGGTTTGGAAGGTTAGTGGTGTTCCCTCTGGAAAGTAAGGGGAACTATTACCCTGTAAAAAGATAATATTGCATCAGTGCTGTGGCATGTAGAGGTTGTCATCTTCAGCTGGATGAGAGTTGTTGAGAGTGAGTGCTAAAGATCACTGACTGTGCTAAAATCACTTCATTAAGCAATCTGAAAGGATAAAATACTAAACAATAATGTGTATGTGTGGGCTGGTACTTCATCAGCATGGTTTCACTTTCCACAAAGGAATGGACTGGCTTACAGAGAGATGTATGTGTCCATCTTTTTCTTTTCTTTTTTTTTTTTTTTTTTTTCCCCTGGTAAAAAGGGCTTTCTGTGTACTTTGCCATGCTCCCATAGGGCTATCCACATCTTCTCATCTCAGACGCAAATCTGCTATTGATTTACATTGCAACAGAATGATTGCATCCTGCTGCTCATAGCTTGTTTGTAGGATTGTGTCATAGTGTAACACACTGGTTTTGCTTATGTAGCCTAAGCCAAAAAGTTACCCGTGTCACAAAATAATTGTGAGTCCATCCACTGTGATTCCATAATACACAATGAGTTACTCGGCCTTTTCCATCTGGATGCTCTCGAACTAGATTATAGTGTGCTCAGAAGGCTGTTATATTGTAATACCACTTCTCAAAGCAAAAATGACTTTCATTACAGATAGGCATATAAAATTATTTAATGCAGGAAATGGAGCCTTTTGCATATAGAATTGACATTTTTACATGTCTGGGAAACTTGTTTTCAAGCTAGCTGGTTTGTTCTGTGCTGTGGCATTGAACAGGATTGGAAAGTTATTACTGCTTTGCGTTTTTCTGGGGCAAAATGACTCTGATAACTTTTCTTATTTCCCAATGAACAGGTATAGACATGAGTAGTTTTGTCTGGTACATATGACATTGATCCAGGAGTTGGAGAAGCAGATGTTTATTGTTTCTTGTGGATTAACTAGTGCTGCAGCCTCAGCAAGCTATTTTATATGTCTCTGCCTGTCTGCCTTTTGTGAAAAAATTTGCCCTCTCCCTACCCACTGTGCCCCTGTTCTGAAGGGAGCATTTCATTTTTCAAGTACACAAATATCCTGTCTTTATTCACTCCTAAATTAACTGTAAAACATTTTAATAAGAATGACTTGGGTGTGCAATTCTAATGTATATTGCTTTGAAGACATTATCTACTGACTATAGCAATATCCATCAATCAGTCCGTCAGTCTGTCCCTAGTGCAAGTAAGATCCATTTTTCCTCTTCTTGTAAGTGCCTCACGCAGAGAACATTAGTATGTTATGATTTATAACACTACTATGACTTTGTGCTTACAAAGCATCTGCGTCAGAAGGCAACTGTGCTCTATTATTTGCATATATTGTGAATTATCATTTACTAAAATTCCTGTAGAAAAATCTGAGCACTTGTGCTTCTGTATAGTTTCACTTATCAAGAATGCTAATATTTAAATCCACGGGATGGCAAAGCTGCTTAGCTTCATAGGTTTCCAAATCATAACTGTAGGAGGGTGACATTTCTGACAACTGCAGAAACGAGCAGAAGCCTATTCGCTGATGGTAATGCAAAGAATTACCAATTGGGGATGTATACAGGTTTTATGTAAGAGGTTCCAAAACATAAGGACTTGGTTTAATTTTCAGCCTTGTGGACTCATCTGCTTTTGGAATTGAGGGAGGTGAACCTAAGCTCTTTGAAAGAGTTTTCTCGTGTTTTCACCTGCTATTCTGTATGGCTACTGGTGCTAATTTTGGAAAACAGCAGTCTCTCAAGGCAGAGATTAGCTGCTTCTCACTCCTGGTTTTTGGAGGTTTTTTTATTCCTACTTTGCTGATCTCTCCCACTTTGCTGATCTCTCCCACCTGTTTTTATTTTCACATTTTGCATACTTCCGCTATGGTCAATAGAACAATTTGTATCTATGTTTGCATTGGTTCAACAAAATTTTTTCTAGTGTAGGTAGGTCTCACAGCATGAAAATGAGTTAGTCATGTTTTGAATATTTCTCTCATGCTTATTTGCAGCCTATGTCAAAAACTGGCTATCGTGGAAAATTTGGACAAGACTTTTTGAAAGGTTTTGGTAAGCTCTAGAGCACAAAACCAGCTTTAAGATGGAGAAAGTTAAATTTAAGAAGCTATTCACAGTGTTTCTTCTGCCCGTGGCAAGCTTTAGTAGGAGACCAGTACCACATCCGTCCTGCAATTGTGGAGCAACTTTAATCTTCGGTGTTCTTGCACAGCAAAAGGTTTAAAAATTAAAATTAATGCTCCAGAGGAGTTTCAAGATATTTTGAAGTAATTGTTTTCAAAGGATGTAAACAGTCAGGACGTTTACAGGTGGCCAATGTGACGCCCATCTACAAGAAGGGCCGGAAGGAGGATCTCGGAAACTACAGGCCTGTCAGCCTGACCTCAGTACCGGGAAAGATCATGGAGAGGATCATCCTGAGTGAGCTCTCAAAGCAAGTGCAGGGCAGCCAAGGGATCAGGGCCAGCCAGCATGGGTTTAGGAAAGGGAGGTCCTGCCTGACCAATTTGATCTCTTTCTATGACCATGTGACCCGCTTTCTCGATGAGGGGAAGGCTGTGGATGTTGTCTACCTGGACTTTGGTAAGGCCTTTGACACCGTCCCTCACGGCATTCTCCTGGAGAAACTGGAGAATCATGGCATAGACAAGTGTACCCTCCGCTGGATAAAAAACTGGCTGGATGGCCATGCCCAGCGAGTTGTGATTAATGGAGCAAAATCTGGTTGGCGGCTGGTCATCAGTGGTGTCCCTCAGGGCTCAGTTTTGGGGCCAGTCTTGTTCAATATCTTCATTGATGATCTAGACAAGGGGATTGAATGCACCCTCAGTAAGTTTGCGGATGACACCAAGTTAGGTGGGAGTGTTGATCTGCTTGAGGGTCAGAAGGCTCTACAGAGGGACCTGGACAGGTTGGATCAATGGGCCAAGGCCAATGGGATGAGGTTTAATAAGGCCAAGTGCCGGGTTCTGCATTTCGGTCACAACAACCCCAAGCAACGCTACAGGCTTGGGGAAGAGTGGCTGGAAAGCTGCCCGGCAGAAAAGGACCTGGGAGTGTTAGTGGACAGCCGGCTTAACATGAGCCAGCAGTGTGCCCAGGCAGCCAAGAAGGCCAACGGCATCCTGGCCTGTATCAGGAATAGCGTGGCCAGCAGGAGCAAGGAAGTCATCGTGCCTCTGTACTCGGCACTGGTGAGGCCTCACCTCGAGTACTGTGTTCAGTTTTGGGCCCCTCACTACAGGAAAGACACTGAAGTGCTGGAGCGTGTCCAGAGGAGAGCCACCAAGCTGGGGAGGGGTCTGGAGAACAAGTCCTATGAGGAGAGGCTGAGGGAACTGGGCATGTTTAGTTTGGAGAAGAGGAGGCTGAGGGGAGACCTCATTGCCCTCTACAACTACCTGAAAGGAAACTGTAGAGAGGCGGGGGTTGGCCTCTTCTCCCAAGGGAATAACGACAGGACCAGAGGAAATGGTATGAAGCTGCGGCAAGGGAGGTTTAGATTAGATATTAGGAAGAACTACTTTACTGAAAGAGTGGTCAAGCACTGGAACAGCCTGCCCAGGGAGGTGGTGGAGTCACCATCCCTGGAGGTATTTAAGAAACGTGTAGATGTGGCTCTTCAGGGCTTGCTCTAGTGCCCGGGATTGTGGTTTGTGGTGGGGTGTTGTGTGTGAGGTTGTGGGTGTGGGGTTTAGTTGGTGGGTGCTTTTTTTTTTTTTTTTCTTTTTTGGGGGGGGTGTTGTTGTTTGTTTGGTTTTGTGTGTTGTGTTTTTTTTGTTTGTTTGTGTGTTTTTTTTTTTTTTTTAATGTGGTTGGACTCGATGATCTCAAGGGTCCCTTCCAACCACTAAGATTCTGTGATTCTGTTTCTGAGACCAGAGTTTGATAATGGAGAGTATCAAAGCATGCAAATGTCAACCAGTGCCCAGTGGTTGGGAGATGAGGCTGGATACATTCATTCGTGGAACTAGGGAGCGAATTGCTAAGCACGAGTGGAGTTAACCGTTGGAAGAGCTTACCAAGGGAACAGACTGGTTCTTTATGTCTTTGCAGTGTCTATTTACAATTGGATGTTATTTTTTTCTGGAAGATGTGTCTTTGTTCAACTAGAAATAATGTAATGAATGGATGAGAGTCACTGAGTGATGTTCTAAAGGTGTTCAAGTCAGGTTAGATGATTGTAATCATTATTTCTACCTTTAAATTTGATGGATTTGGTGTTTCTAAATGTCAGAGGTTCTTCTGCATCTATCTATTGCTTTAAATTTCCTGGATTTCTAATAGGTGTGTGTTCGTAACTTACTTACAAGGACTTTTCCATTCATGTTTTTGTTCTGATGCATATCTCCACCTTCTGAAAGTCCATTGCAGCCAAGCTTCCTGCATGATACTGTGTCCTGTTAAGCTACACAAAAAGGACATGAATAGTAGGGAAGTATTTATACAGGTTTTTTCCCCTCTGTGTGTTGCCCCAGGAATGTTAATGCACAAGAGAGTTCCGCATATGAAAATCTGTAATACCATTTCAGTTCCTAGTTACATCTTCCTGACTGAAGTCTTTGCAACTTCTGCCTCTGCTATTTACAAAGTTTTTAATGTTCCCATATTTTAAAATACTCCAATAACGCAGTTTCGTATTTGGTATTTAATATACTTTCCCTGTTTTCATGAACATTATAATGCATTGAAAGGGATGAATAAAGCTAAATTATGATAGAAGATGAGGCAGCTAGGGAGGAAAACAGGATCTGTACTCCTAGAAAGGATGCAAAATCGGTAAGCATTCATGGGAAATCAATACTCTTAACTTTGTTTTCTCTAGAACCTATTATTTATGGAGTTCATAGTTAATATTGCAAATTAAACCAGTTATTAATGGAAAGACAGTCAGGTGGATTTGGGCACCGTATTTGTTTCACAGAAAAGTAAAAGGCAAGAGATGACATTTTTGTTTCATATTCTCTAACCAGATAGAAGAAAATAGCTACCTAATCCTTTCTCTAAAAGTTCTTTAATTCCATTCTTATTGCAAGTAGATTTACGTCATCGATTTGCACAGTCTTAACTCAAAGAAGATTCTACTTGTAGAAGTTGGACAAAATGTGATCCTCCCACACACACAGTAGAATTTATTGGAAAAGCTTGTTTTGTCAAAAAAAAATCAGCTATTTTTTGCATAGATGGGAAATGCATCTGATGCCTTTCTATTGTTGGATTTTATATTATGTAGGAAATGTTTCTGTTTTTTTAATCTCTCTGTTCGTATTGGAGGTGGAGGCATGAACTTTTTCAGTATGAAGAGGAGGACTGCTTGGCTGAGTCTTCTATGCTGCTGTGATATCTCACTCCTGTCCCGTGTTCCCTCATTAATTGTGAATTCTGTATAGCATCTGCCCTGCTTGGCAGGTGTTTTATGAAAATATCTGTCCTGCACAAACAATACTTGCTACGGTTTGTCTTAGTAATTGGAATTTTCTTCCCTGCTGGGACTTGATAGCTCTTTTTTTTTCTTAGTTTGTTGGTTGGTATCTAATTCTTTTCTTTGCTGATCTAATGGTTTTTTGTTGTTACTGTTTTGACTTGGGTTTTAGTCGGTGGTCAGCAAGTGTCCTAGTTTGCAGTAGGGATTGGCAACTGTATAAATTATTTAAAATAAAGACAGGTTCAGAAAATGGTGAACAAAAGGCGGCTGTGTCTTTAAAGAGTGCAGTTTGATCAGAGCATCAGCTCCATCCCCTGAGGACAAAGGCAATTTTGATTTGTGGGGCCCAGGAGTCCCTCACTTACCGGGATTCGTCTCTGCTCATGCATGTGTAAACCTGTAAAATGCTCTTTTGTGTAGAATAAATCATATGCTATAAATCCTGTACAATTAAATGTGACCCTTCATAAAGTCACAATGACAAGGCTTCATTGCAAAGCTGTGCAGAGCAAGCTCGCTGTCTAGACAGAGCAGAATTATTTCCCATTTATCTTCTTTTTTTTTTTTTTTTTAAATAAATAACCGACCGTTAGCGTTTGACTTGTTTGAACCCCCAAGAACGCTGCTCTCTCCTTACCTTGTTCTCATTTGCCCTGTTGCAGTCGAGGCTGAAGCCCAGCGGGGCTGTGACTGCTGCTTCGCACTGATGAAGAGGAGCAGTTCCCCTCTCTCTAATGCTGCTGTTGGCAGTCAGAAGCAGATTCCATTATTGCCGATCAATGCCGCCGCCATGCAGGAGGAGGGGAGAGGGAGGGGTGGGAGCTTCCTATTCACAGATTGATCAACCTGCCATTGCACGAACAAATTCATTGTAAGGAAGGCTGGGATGCTGTTATAATAGCTGGAGCAGGAAGGGGCTTGTAAACAGGGGAATGCAGGCTCTTCAGTAATGGGGAGGGTATTTAAATTGCCTCTAAGCTTCCTGTTTTTTCTTTTAGCATAAAGCATAATACCTGAGCCTACAAACAAAGCCAACACTATAAGGAGTGGTAGGGATATATTACACTTAGCTGATGAGCTATTGTGCTGACTTACTTGAGCTTCTTCAGCACTGAGACCTGTTTATTCTTTTTTACTTAAATTGATTCTATCATAACCTGCTACCTCTTTTGGATTTTAAAGCCTCGGTTTCCCCTGCACCACTTTTTTGCCTTCTTTCTGTTCCTGCTTGGACTGAAACCTGACACAAAGGGACAACAAGTACAGACCCCACTTACTGCTCCCACCCATGCCTGCTTTGTCAGTACGGGCTGTCAGATGTAGGGTTGAGAGAAGAGGGCAGGATCACGCTCTCAGGTTGTCAGTGTAGACAATAACTGGAGTACTGGAATCCCAAGACCATCAGCTCCTCCCCACACTTCCTACCCTGCTTCGTTCACTTACTGTTTTCTGTATGGAAAAGTTTTCTGGCTGGAGAATGAGTCTTCTTTCTCCTGGTGATGTGGCCGAATGGCTGGATAGCAGCACAGAAGATGAGAAAAGCCTTCTCTCGTTTCTTGGTACGGTAGGGTACTAACTATATATGTATATATATGTATTTAACACTTTACTGGGAAACCTTTACTACTTTCACTGGTGCTTAATTTCTTCAGTCCTTCAGTTACCTGACGTTATTTCCTTGTAAGAGCTTTTAAGTGGTATGCAATTGTTAATTAAACTTGATTACAATCTGTTTGAAATAGTTGCAAACACATTTGGTAAAGGTCAAGTTCTAATTTGGCATGTGCTATGCAGAAAATCCTTTCTGGACTAAACATGTTACTTACTGGTCTGTTTCTCTTCTCTGTGCCATTTGACCATCTGATACCTGTGTTCAGTCTCTACTTCCACTCATTTCTGTCAGCTTGCCTACAACTTAACTTCTCAACTGTGTGATGCTAGTAAGACAAATCAGAGGAGACTGCTGAAAGTTTTTCTTCTTAAGAGAATTGTTTAGATGCATTTAGAACAAAAATTTCAGCTGAGGGAATCAGATACTTCTCTAGCCTAGAAATTAAATCTAGGAAGCACAGTCGAGCAATCCTGTGCTCTATTTCTGGATATTTACACATTAGTTTAACTGCATTCAGGTGGAAAATCGAAACTACTCTTTTACTTATAGTAAATACCAGTAAGAGGTTGAAAATGTTTTAAACAGAATTCACACACAGCAGCTGATTATTGTTTTGTCTTTCCCTTAGAGCTGTTGCTATGTCAAACTGTTGTTACTTGGTTTTGTTCTTTTAATCCCATCTCCACAAATCATTCCATCTCTCTCCTGAATGGTTTCTGTTGTTCTCAGGATGCAGTCTGTTTTCTTTCTGTTTTAATAATTTCCAGGTACTGCGTTGCTCAGACAGGCTGAATTTTCCTTTCCATGGACTATTTAAAATAATGTTTGTTACAATATCTGCTATAATATCTCTTCCCCCACTCTCACCTCCACCCCTAAGTTACAGTAGTCACCACTATGGATCTTTGTCTGTCAATCAAGTAGGTGACAGCCAATCCATACCCTATTTTTTCTCCAGTTTTGTTGTCTTCCATCCAGACCATAGGCAGGTACCTGGTGTGGCTGGGCTCTCTTCAGTAGATAGAGTTTACACTGATCTCTCTATGGTAAGCAGTTCTCTCAGTTTACAGGTCCAGAACAGTACAGAATGTGGAAGGAAAATAAGGGACTCCCTCAGAGTCTATTTTGACTTGCTAACACTTCATTGCTATGTGCTGTGGCCTTCTTTGGGAATATCACACCAGATGTGAACAGCGACAAGAGTATGCATGGGCTGGGCACCGGTGCTGCTCAGCAAGAGACTGTCATTCACGTTTTGTTCCAAACCGAGAGATCCTCGAGATGTCTCCTAAGTCTCACCCCAGAAAGACCAGGAAGTATTTATTCAGCCTGGAGTCTGAAGGGTGTTGCGAAGCTGAGCTATTTAAGGTAGCGTTTTTTGCATCCAAGTACTTAAATTATCATTTTTCTTTCATCTTAAAGAGATACCAATTCCCAAGTGGTGTCTTAACTTTTATGCCATCCCTCGGATGTCTACAGAACATTGGCAGTTTTTATTTTTGTGTGTCCATAACAATAATTCTTATTGCTTAGGGGCAAAATCCTACCACAGTGAGCAAGAGGTACTGAAGCTTAGAGCAGCCTTCTGGCCCATTGAGAGGAATGACAAGAGCTGTTGAGCTTCGATATGTCCAAGGGCCGGTCATCTGTGAGAATTTCCCAATAACCAGAGCGAAAGATTGCTTTTTTGAGAATGCCTGGATTCACAGCTCTTTTACAGAGAGTGAAAGGATTGGTTTTGAAACCCATGGCTCAAGGCTGTTGTTTAATAACAAGGATAATAAATACTGATATCATACTAATGTGTGTCTAAGTCATAAGCCTCTAAACAAATTACATTGCGGGAACAAGTTACCATGCATCAGCTGATCTGCGTTAATTGTCTGTGTGCAATCTCTCTGCAGCAAACACAAGGTAATTTGAATTAGCAGGGGCAGTCCAAAATCATTAGAAGCTAACAAGGACATCAGCATCTCCAGGTCATGTGCAGTAGCAACTTGTGTCTGCTTTTGTGTTGGCACAGTTGTGGAGGCAATTTGTATTGCTGCGCATAGAGTCAACCGTTGAAGGAGGTTTCAGAGGCTGTTGCATGAGGAGGTTAAAAAGGGGCAACTATGCCAAATTTTGTATGGCCACGCACATCATGCAGAGGATATGTTGAACGGCCTAGGGACGTGCATCTGTTTAATTTCTGACTCACATTTGCAGAGCTGGAGTATTCGTTCCTCCGCCTCAAAGCGAATGCATCAGTCTAATAACAGCTGATGTTGTACTCGCTAAATGCCACATACAGCTTCCTCGGAACATTCTGCAAAACGAAAATGTGAGAATCAGTACTTGAAAGCCAAAAATTATTATCTCCAATGATATTCTTGTCCTTTCTCCCAGCCTCATCTCTGTATTCGTCTGCTTTGCATGTTAGGTCTTGTCTTTCAGATTGTAAAGTCCTTTAGGAATCAATGACTTAAACATCTTTTAAGTGACTTAAACTGTCATTTAGGTTGCTTGCTATGCACCTTTTGAACTGGGCACTAATTCAATTACTTTTTTTTTATATATATATACCAGTACAATGCAAGTGTCTAACACCAACAGAATTACCTCTCTGTAAATAAAAAAGTCTTTGATATTTACCTGGATCATCTTGCAAGACTTGTCTGATTGTCTCAATCACTAGTAAAGCAGAGTATCTTCTTTGAAAATCCCTGCTAATGGACTGGGAGGGTTTTTGATCATAATTGGCATCTAGCAGTCGTTTGATGATGGAGTTCTATAGCCAGCGAGCTTTGCAGAGCTTCCTTTGTATTTCCCTTTCCAGGCCTGGTAGCATTTGTACACTTTAGTATACTGTGACGTGGTTGCATTTTCTCTGATGTATCATCTTGTGGCTTCTTTCCCCCTGTCTAGTTGTCTTGATAAATGTAGAAACGCTATTTCTGCAAATTTCAGTTTTCTCCTTTAAGTTATATCTTGTAGAATTTGGAAATGTGATAAATGTGGAAACGCTATCTCTGCAAATTTCATTTTTCCCCTTTAAGTTATATCTTGTAGAATTTGCATAATGTATTTCAGTCAGAACATGAACTTGGACTTCAGGACTTTAAACAGATCAGGGTTTTTGAGTTTGCTTTTACCCTAAGCTTCTTACATAGGCATTTAGTTAAATTTTTATGAGAGTCTGTAAATTGGGCCCAAGTCTGAATTCTCCCCAAGTGAGCAAAATGAGAGAGAATGCTTAATCCAGGATAAAACATTAACATGTTGATTTATTTTTATATGAGGTTTCCTATTTCATTAGGATAATACACATCTGAAAAATGCTGTTCAGATGTTTCTTCTTCTTGGACTCTTTGCTGGGTAAAAAACTGGCTGGAGTGCCAGGCCCAGAGTGGTGGTGAATGGAGTTAAATCCAGTTGGCGGCCGGTCACGGGTGGTGTCCCCCAGGGCTCGGTGTTGGGGCCGGTTCTCTTTAACATCTTTATCAATGGTCTGGACGAGGGGATCGAGTGCACACTCGGTCAGTTCGCAGATGACACCAAGTGAGGTGGGAGTGTCAACCTGCTGGAGGGTAGAAAGGCTCTACAGAGGGATCTGGACAGGCTGGATGGATGGGCCAAGGCCAATGGGATGAGGTTCAACATGGCCAAGTGCCGGGGCCTGCACTTGGGTCACACCAACCCCATGCAGCGCCACAGGCCTGGGGCAGAGTGGCTGGAGAGCTGCTGCCTGGCAGAAAAGGACCTGGGTGTGCTGGTCGACTGTGGGCTGAACATGAGCCAGCAGTGTGCCCAGGTGGCCAAGAAGGCCAACAGCATCCTGGCCTGTATCAGGAGCAGAGTGGTGAGTAGGACTCGGGAGGTGATCGTCCCCCTGTACTCGGCGCTGGTGAGGCCCCACCTCGAGGGCTGTGTCCAGTTTTGGGCCCCTTGCCACAAAAAAGACATTGAGGTGCTGGAGCAGGTCCAGAGAAGGGCAACGAAGCTGGTGAGGGGTCTGGAGAGCAAGTCTTATGAGGAGAGGCTGAGGGAGCTGAGGTTGTTCAGCCTGGAGAAAAGGAGGCTGAGGGGAGACCTTATTGCTCTCTATGACTGCCTGAAAGGAGGGTGCAGAGAGGTGGGGGTCGGTCTCTTCTCCCAAGTCACAGGCGATAGGACAAGGGGAAACAGCCTCAAGTTGCTCCAGGGGAGGTTCTGGTTGGATATTAGGAAGAATTTTTACACTGAAAGGGTTATTAAGCCTTGGAATGGGCTGCCCAGGGAAGTGGTTGAATCACCATCCCCAGCAGTATTTAAAAGGCAGGTAGACATAGTGCTTAGTGACATGGTTTAGTGGTGGTTTTTATCAGTGTTAGATTGACGTTTGGACTAGATGATCTGAAGGATCCCTTCCAACCTAGGCAGTTCTATGGCTCTATCTCCTCGTGCTTTTTATGTATTTTCACCAGGGTAGAAGAAACCATAAGTGAATACTGACAGCACTCAACGACATCTCTTTCTTGTTAATGCTGTCACATGAGCACTCTGAAACAACCTTAAAGAGCAATGAGACAAAAATAGTCTCTTCTGTCTTAACGAAGTTGTGAATACCATACTTTTACTGAATGTATATGCTTTATTGTTATATCTTAAACTGCCTTGGAGCATGTTGAATTTTTGTAGTTTTTGAAATGCTTATTTATTTTTAAAAGGTTCTAAAAGTGAATTAGATACTCCCTTTTTAATAGGCTCAACACATTAGTTTATTTGGAATGAAAATACTTGAATCAGCAGCCCAGCTGATTATTCCCACTTGAACATTCATTCATGCATATAAACCATTTTTTTAAAAATTGCATATATATCTATGTTGGCTGTTTGGTGGTTTTTGTTTATTTTAATACATGCATATAGGAGACCAAAGCATCAGGGTCAAACAGGCACCTACATTATTTATGCAGTGTGGTAGGTGATCAGCAACTTGCAATGAAAGTACTTAATGAAAATGTAGCAGAATAGAAAAGCAGTATCTCTGTTTTGGCTTGTTTTCCTGCCCTACAAGCTAAAATTTTTTAGTGTACTGACTTTGTAAAAGTAAGAAACAAGCTCTGTAGTTCCTGTTGTCTGTGAAACAAATATTGAATCTCTTTTGTCTCTGTAACCACCACTCCACTGGTGGTTACATCTATGAGTAACATCTTCAAAAACTAGCTGCCAGCAGCAAACCTGTAAGTGCTCCAACTCTTCCAAGCTTAGACTTGAGTCTCTTATTTCTTTAAGTGTGTTTGTAAAAGAAATACTAAGTCATAACAAGTCAAGTGCTGCAGGTTTTTATTCTATTTCTTTTGTAGTTAATCCATAAGACTAATTGGCCTTTTGAGAGAGTAGAAAATAGTGCTGAAGGAGGCCTTGAAATCCTTTAGTCCTTTCTAGTCCGTTGCCACACCCCAGTATGGTCTCTTCCATCTGTCCTCTTTGAGAGAAACACTTGTCTTTCCCATTCTTACAGATTTTCAATAACTAAGATTTATTTTTTTTTTTTTTTTACCAAATCTTCCCTCAAGACACTCTTTTATTTTCACTCCCTAGGATTCAGTTATTTCTCTTGGGATAATGACTTTCATATCAGTGTATTGTAAAAATAAAATAATTGCCCAGAGGCCCATAAAGGGTAACTTACTTATCTTGCATGTCTTATTTTCTTAACATACTTCTTCCCTCCTGCCTCCAGTGTAGGGTTTAGCACACTCTAACAGTGTTTCATGTTAAGACTGTGAACTCTTTGGGGCAGAAATGGTTCAGTACTTAAGTCCAGCCATGCTGCATCCTCCAGGCATTACCATATTTGAAATGTATAATAACCTGTCCAGGCAGGTGAATTTCTAAAATGGCACTGAGAAGAGATAAATATTTAGAATGTTTGTCCACTGTGGTAACTATTGCTACATGAGTGCTACAACATTTAAAACAACGACAAATTTTGCTTAAAAAAGGGGGTATAGTATGCGTAGCTTATTGATCCTTCCTTCAGACAAGAGGCTAATTGCAGGATTTTTTGATTGTTCAGGTAATGCTCTGACCAGCAGCAATTGGCATTTTCTCCTGGGGAGTGCCAAGGTAGCTATATAAAGAGGGTAAAAATATTTGGGTGGGTTTGGTTTGCTTTCAGCTGGGGACATTTTTAATAGGAGTGCACCCAAGAGGCAGTCTTTAGAAACACTTAGTCCTGGAAAGGTATTTAGTCATATTGACTGGTTTTGTATTTTTCAAATGCCTGTAATTAACGCAGTCTTGAGAGGCAGAATTAATTGATTCTTTTTATGAATCATATTCTCTATCCCCTCTAGTCGCAGCCCAAGGTACCATCATATCAGGATGTGTGCAGACAAAACAATACCCCAATCCCTGCAATCTTATTATATCTTTCTTTTATTTTCCTAACCAGTAGATAATACACACCAGCAGTCTGCCCTTATCCTACTAAAGACAACACAAAGATACCCAATAAGGATATTTGGAGTATGAATTTGCGGATGGATATTATTATTATTTATTTTATTTTGCTCAACAGAATCTATGATTTGGGAAAGAAATATTAATTTTTTTGTCAGTAGTATGATTTTTTTTTTCCAGTGAATGGTAAATATAGCCTTTCACAAACCCAAATCTTTTTTGCACGAGAGCAAAGGATGTTGTAGCAGATAATTGGTCAGTGCTAAGCCATGTGTTATTATGAACTGCTAAAAGTCACAACTGATTAAACTGTGACTTTGATTATTGATTATGACTTTGATTATTATGACCTGCTAAAAGTCAAAATTGACAAAAGGCTGGTGTGCAGAAAGTGACCAGGCTGAGAACTTTATTACAGAAATGTAGGACCTGCCAGCCTGGAGTAGATGGTGTGATCTCTTGTTTGCTGTGACAGGGACTCGTACCAGCCCCTTATGAGTAATGACAGACAAGAGTTATTCTTACCCCTTTTATGCCATCTTACACCTTTTTTGCATCTCCAGATAGGTCTTTGGGGCTGCTTTAGAGTCACCTCCTGGACTTAATAAGCAGGAACTCAGATCTGGAGATGTTCTTGCCAGTTCTGGGAGAACACAAGCCCAGTCTGGAAGGTGCCACAGTCTTGATGCAAATTCCACTGAGACCGTGCAGTAGTTTCATTGCACTGCCCTTTGCAAAATCATGGACACCCCTCTAATCTTTGTTTCTCTGACCTTATTTGCAAGTTCAGTAACTTAATTCTTTTCACTCTAACCTCTGAAGGTGTTTCGTTGTTACTGATTGTTTCGCCTGCCCTTCTCCAATCCATTTCAAATTCAGAAAAATGGAGATAGAGTGGCGAGCACTCTCCTGCAAAACTGGGGCGTTTGTTTCATCTCTACTTCTCCCACCCTGAGAAAAAGCTCCTCACAGTAGAATATGAATTCCCACAACAGCAAAGTTTCAAATTTCAAGTGGCCAGAGCACCCAGCAATAGGAAATTCAGATGGAGTCCGAGAACCGCATCCTGACTGGAGGTCAGTGAGGCTACACCGCTGTGGCCAAGAGGGTTGGTTGCCTTCAAAGGAGGTCAATCATCAGCACTTCTCATAGTAGTAAGTGGCACCTGTCTTACACAAACCTGCCTTCTGGCCAACAAAACCAGGTTTGGTGTTGCAGAGGGTAGAGAGTGGTGCAATATGAAGATGTGAAAAGAGACCTCCCTTCGTTATATCCTTGGGCAGTTCCCTCTTCAGAGCCGTCTGCCATTGCTGAGTAATTGGCTCAGCTAATTTGTAACTATGTCTATGTAGTCTGTAAATATTTATTTGCATAAATATTTATTTACATAAATATTACTGTATATCACCAATATATGAGGTGATAAATTAGAAGTGTCCCACAGGGATGTTTACAACTCATTTCACAGAATCACAGAATCTTAGTGGTTGGAAGGGACCTTTGAGATCATCGAGTCCAACCACATTAAAAAAAAAACAAAAAAACACACAAACAAACAAAAAACACAACACACAAAACCAACCAAACAACAACACCCCCCCCAAAAAAGAAAAAAAAAAAAAAAAAAAGCACCCACCAACTAAACCCCACACCCACAACCTCACACACAACACCCCACCACAAACCAACAATCCCAGGCACTAGAGCAAGCCCTGAAGAGCCACGTCTACACGTTTCTTAAATACCTCCAGGGATGGTGACTCCACCACCTCCCTGGGCAGGCTGTTCCAGTGCTTGACCACTCTTTCAGTAAAGTAGTTCTTCCTAATATCTAATCTAAACCTCCCTTGCCGCAGCTTCATACCATTTCCTCTGGTCCTGTCGTTATTCCCTTGGGAGAAGAGGCCAACCCCCGCCTCTCTACAGTTTCCTTTCAGGTAGTTGTAGAGGGCAATGAGGTCTCCCCTCAGCCTCCTCTTCTCCAAACTAAACATGCCCAGTTCCCTCAGCCTCTCCTCACAGGACTTGTTCTCCAGACCCCTCCCCAGCTTGGTGGCTCTCCTCTGGACACGCTCCAGCACTTCAGTGTCTTTCCTGTAGTGAGGGGCCCAAAACTGAACACAGTACTCGAGGTGAGGCCTCACCAGTGCCGAGTACAGAGGCACGATGACTTCCCTGCTCCTGCTGGCCACGCTATTCCTGATACAGGCCAGGATGCCGTTGGCCTTCTTGGCTGCCTGGGCACACTGCTGGCTCATGTTAAGCCGGCTGTCCACTAACACTCCCAGGTCCTTTTCTGCCGGGCAGCTTTCCAGCCACTCTTCCCCAAGCCTGTAGCGTTGCTTGGGGTTGTTGTGGCCGAAATGCAGAACCCGGCACTTGGCCTTATTAAACCTCATCCCATTGGCCTTGGCCAATGTTGGATGGATTATTTGTTGGATGGATTATTTTTTTAAGGTTGAAAAGGGGGAAGACCTGTCTAGCTTTTTTTTTTTCTTCTCCTTCCCAGAAATTGAGAGTGCATGAAAAGGGTTTCAGGTTGTTTATCCATAGAAACAATGTGATTTATCTGTAGTCTTGGTCCCTGAGAGTGAGCAATGCAGAAAGCAGTTGTAATTTAATACTAAGCCGATGAGAGGTATATTGATTTTTACAGCAGGTGAAGATTATGCAAGAGTAGCCTCTAGCATTGTTTGTGGAGCAGGGAAGGGAACTAGCTAATTTTTTGTGTGGTTGTGACAGTATAGATTTTTGTTTTTTACACGAGTCAGCAAAATTACTGTTCTACAGGCAGGTTGCTTTAGCTTTCGATTTCCGGTTAACATATCTCGACAATTTTGCTATATCTAGGTCTTCTTTTTTCCTGGGGACTGAGCATGTTGTTTATTTGCTCTTGTTCTTTAGAAGGAGAAAAGAGGGAAATGTAGTTTTATTTTTAGTTCACTGTGGGCATCTTGTGAATATTTCATTTTCCCTTTTCCATTTGGAACACTTCTGTGATGGTCTGAGAACGGAAGAAACTCATTTTACTGATGGAATCTCAGTGGTTTATTTCCAGAGAACTTGAATTGCTGCTGGGTGGATGCGGGGGGAAGAGGGAAGGCAAGGAGAGCCAGGTGTGTTCCTTGTTGTAGCTTTTCAACTCCATTTGGTTTAAATTTAAACTTTTTCCTAAACTGCCCTTCCTGCAGAATCTGTTATTGAAAATAGTGGGGAATTCGGGCTCCTGTTTTCATTTATGACTCAGCAAAGTTAACAGACTGTGTTAAATTACTGAAGCAGCTTTGATGTGATTTCCTGTGTGTGAGAAGTGGATAAAGCCAAACCTATTACGTTACACATTACTATTCGACGTAAAATAAAAGGTGTTTGCTTTAGTCCCCGGTTCCAAGTGAATATATCACCCCCATCTGCTTTCATTACATTTACAGTGAGAACAGCAGAAGCAGTGGTTTAAATCCCTCGTTAACACAGCCCTCTTTGGGAGAGCAGTACTTACAGGTGCTGCAGAAAATAAGTTTCCCTTCATAGAGGCAGGGGGAGGAGGCTGGCGGTACAAAAGAGCGCATCCTCAAATAAAACTTATCAACCTCTGCAAAGGCTCCTGATAGGGTGCCACTGACCGTTACTCAAAAACCTTGGTCTAGCGCTGGCCCTGCTCCAAGCGCCTTGTTCTCTAAAGGTGCCCCGAGAGGGACTTACCCTCCAGCACTGAAACAGACGATGCCTCCTTAGCTGTACCAGAAAGTGCTGCTCATCAGCCGAAAGGGAAATCTCCCCAGTTTGGAGCCATAGCTTGCTCTGTCGCAGTTATTGCGAGCTCTGACAGACCGTGATTTACTTAAGTGGGTGCGAGCAGGGCTTCTGCATTGTCCTCACGGTCGGCGGCGAGCGCGGCTCTGCCCTGCCCATTTTCCAGTGGCAGCTACATTGTGTGCTAGACTTTGTTTGCCCAGTTCGGGAGGCTGTTGTCCCTCTTAGCGGTTCTTTCCCCATCGAGGGTTACAAGCAGATTGAGAGGCTGAATGTTAGCGGTCTGGTTTTTTAAAAGATAAATATCTACAGTGTGAGACACTGGTACTGCAGGGTCCAGATTTCTTAGCCTCTTGTTCAGTATGCTCCATTTTGTCGTTCTTCAAGCATCCATGGGAGATACATATTATAACTCTGGTGAAATCAAAATCCGGTATGCAAAGACATCACAAGTAATGTTATCCCTGAAGAAGGCTTTTCTCGTTTTTCCTTCGATTATTTTGAGGAAAACACTGCTCTTGTGGCACCAGCTGGCTGTCTATCTCTGTAAACCTTTTTTTTTTTTTTTTTGCTGCTGTGAATCAGGATATACAGTGAAATTTTCTGTAGCAGAGGGAAGCCGGCAGTTGGGCGTCTGTTAATAGCCTGAAAGTAACTAATGAGGATGTGCAGTCGGAGCGATTGATTGAATAGCTGCAGTCCTGTGTGTTTCTTTTTCACTTGCTCGCTGGCTGGCTTGCTCTCTGCAAGCCGTGGGAAGGGAGGGGGAACGGAGAGACCCAGCTTTCTCTTAAGTGGAAGTAGCACGGATCCCCAGGGCCAGGCGGCCAGAAATGGAAGTTTAAGCTGCATCTGTCTCTTGAAAGGCAAACGGCAGGAGTCAAAATGTCACTGTCTGGAGTCACGGCTTACTCCTTTTCTCTAAGATTCAGAAGATAACAATGGACTTTCTGCTAGGAAGTGATTTTTTTCCTTCCCCGTGTTGGGGGATGTTTTGTGAAGCTGGATTCCTGTAAGTGTGGCAATTGAGCTGGAGATGGGCAGCAGTTGTGATAAAGGTATCTATATGTATATATGTATCTAGCTATATATAAAAATGCATATATGTACAGTATATGTGTGTTTGTGTAGAGATTTTTGATAGTGTGTATGCTTTATTATGCTATTAATCTAGTATTTATACTAGAAAAAGGTAGAAGTACATCTTGTATGAATATTTGTGCTCGTCAGATCAGCCTGCATGGATTTAAGATGCCAAAGTCGTATCTTAGTAAGGTCATATTGCCAGAATGAGGAGAAGTTGACCTATTTTTTTTATCTGCAGAGATATATATGTCATATTACCCAGGCAGTTATGAGTCTTCTGCTGGTTGCATGGTTTGAGCAAGTAGTGTGATCATATAAGTCCGAACTTTGACCTTTGTCAAATTGTGTTTAGCTGTGACTAAAATTGAGCTTCCCTGTGTCTTGATTTTAGTTATCTGTTAATCACTGAATTGCTGCTGGGAAAAATAAAATAAAATTAAAGCTGTCTGAATACTATCTCACAAACAGTAATAGAATACTTAATATGTTTGGGTATTGATCTTTACCAGCATTTTTTTATTGTAATTGCCTATTGCCTACAGTCAAGTCACATTCACAACCCTGAATCTGTCAGTGAAAAGTCCACTGTAATTTAGGAATAAGATATAGAAAAATAGGTGAGTGTAATTCAGCAGTTTAGCAATGCACTTGAAACTTTGCTGAGGCATCTTTCCTACAGAGCATAAAACCTGACTATTCCCCACCCCCCGGCACCCATTCATCTTCTTTTTCTTCTCTTCCTTAGAGGTCCCAGCAGAGAGATCTCCTCGCAGGCGGAGCATCTCCGGGACCAGCACCTCTGAGAAAACCAACTCCATGGATGCTTCGAATACTTCTCCTTTCAAAGTGCCAGTAAGTGTGCTTTTCCTGTAAAGGAGGAATTTTTCTCACTGAATAGGAGGAGGAGATTAAAATATCACAGTAGAAAACTAAGCTCTGAATGAAAAAAAACAAACCCACAACCAACTAGTATTCAGTTAATATTTCCAGTTGACCAAGAGGTGTTGCTATCAACTGTCATGTATTATCAATGAGATTTCTGGTAGATCTGTATCTTGCTTATTTTCATTGCCTTGATCCAAAGTTGTGAATAGTGAAACATTAGTGTTAATGTGGGTAGCGACCTACATAAATACTTTTGAAGTCGCCACCAGGGATTGCATTACATATTCAATTTTGACTAGAAAAAGAAGTTCCTTTAGGTTGGTGATTGCATGTTATTTTTCCCTCATGCCGGTGAAGTACATAGAAAATTGAAATGGCTTTATAGTTTATTCGGAAGCTGATGAAATTTCTGCAGGTGTGTTAGTTGCTCTTTAGCTCTTCAGTTTTTGTCGTGAGTTTGGTTGGCTGTGAGTCTGCTTGAGACTTTTTCAACTTAGAGACCGGATTTTCTTGCTTGTGTCAGTGTTTGGTCAGTGTATCCAAGAGCATAAAGGCCTTTCTGTTATCAAACTGAGGGTGAATGCTCCAAGTTAAAATGAGGTGCTCAGTAATGTTTTAACAGTATCTGTTCATGTTTTAAAATACCTAACTTGAATATTACAAATATTTTCATTCCCCTTTATATTTTTGGCAAGTAATCTGTCTACTTTAAAACCTGGGGACAAGCAGGAGAAGAATTATCTAGTGAACGTTGGGGTTTTTTTGTATATTCTCTATGGATACAATTAACATTTCTGTTCCTTAGTGTATATGCTCTTGCTTTGCTTTAGATAGCACTCATCTCTTTTAAGCACACTTCCTAGCTTGCTTTGGATACAAATGTGTGTGAAACTTGGGTTTTCACTAAATCCTACATTGTATCATTTAAAAAATAAATAAAACAGCCAAGGATTTAGTGAGAGCTATTTAAATTATAAAAGGGTTGAGGTTGGTCAGAGTGTACAGAATATGTGATGTTCAAAGCAACCTCTAAACCCATGATTTATTGAAATTGAAAAAGGGACCAAGGAAGTAGTGAATATACTGGGTATCCATACTTTGTCCCTTTTCAGAGTCATAGAATAATATAGATTGGAAGGGACGTCCAGAAATCTCTAATCTGTTCCCCTCTTCAAAGCTGGACCAACTTATATCAGGTTGCTCAGGGCATTCTCCAGACAGGTGTTGAAAACCTCCAAGGATGCAGATTGCACAGCCTTGCTGGATGACCTGTTCTCTTGTTTGACTAACCTCAGTGTGAAAAATATTTCTTCTGTAAAGTCTTTCTTGTCAGAACAAAACTTGAACTTATAATATCTATTGAAAGACCGCGAATCACATTTTCCTCTGGTTCAAAAACTATCTGAAGTAGCAGTAGCTAAAACAGAATATATTGCTTAGCCTTGAGAAGAGAAAGCTTAGAGGGAAATCTTAGCAATGTGTATAAATACCTGATGGAAGGGAATAAAGGTGACAGAGCCAGGCTCTTTGGACAAGAGGCAATGAGCACAAATTAAAATATGAGAAATTCTATTTAAGCACAAGAAGAACCTTTTTTTCACGTGGGGTTGACTGACAAACAGTGGAACAGGTTGCCTGGAAAGGTTGTGGAGTGTCTGTGCTTGGAGATATATTCAAAAGCAGACTGGACACATGGTCCTAAGGATCTTGCTTTAGTTTACCCTGCTTTGAGCAGGGGGGTTGAACTAGACAATCTCCAGAGCTGCCTTCCCACCTTGGTTATTCTATGAACTAACTCCATCACTTCAATAATCTGTTTTCTGGGTAACGCTTAGGGGAAAAGGGGTGTTGATCTAGTTGCCAGTGAATTTATGCCAATCACAAGAATATGCTGTTATGTCAAGTTCTGAGATTTTTGTGCTCAGCCCATGGTCCACACAGTTCCAGGAGGATTTCTGAACTCTGAGCACCTTCAAAAGTCCGAGCTATTCTCATCTTCCTATATAAGAAATTCTCTGTCTTCTCTCTTCATATATAAGTAATTGCCCTAGCCTTTAGATGCGTACATACATGGTCCTCGTCTTTGTCTAATGACTGTAAGCTACATATCAGAAATGTTTGATGATTATTTGTATCTTTTATATGCCTCCTTTTTTAATTTGTTCCTCATTTTTGTACTTTTTTTTTTAATGTCGATCCTATCTTTTAAGCAATGTTTTAATGTTTCTCTAATGATTCTGTAATAGTTCTCTAATATGTCTCAGCTCTTGCTCCCTTTCAAAACAAGAACTTTGCAGAATGTTTCTTATTTTCCCTGGCAGAGTATTGGGCTTTTAGGACTGGCAAACGGGCTCAGGAAGCAGTATGTGGCTGCCTTTCTTGGGCATAAACCAGCAAAAAAACTTGTGCCACGTTTAGCTGGTATTATGCTTCTTTGTCTTCCTGGCCACCTGTATACCCAGGAGCATAATGCACCCTCCCGTTTTTCTCATAGGGACAAGGCTTCTGACTTTATAGGTTTTGATCTAAGTAACCTATTTATATGCTGTTACTTCTTAGCAGGTTGCAGTGCAGGTGGAGGCTGAGATCACCCTGTTTTAAAACATGTCAACTTCGGATCTGTTTAAAAAGAGCAAGCTGCAATTAGAAGTCACATTGCTTAAGAATACAGATGAGCTCAAGCCAAAACTTCTGAAATAAAATACCCTGCTGACTTTGTGGATTGGCACACATCTAATAGGTGAATGATAAGATGGGGAGGAATCGTGTTTCTTCCTTTGATTTATATTAAGAATTTCCCAGCTCTCAGAAGTAGGTAAGATGACTTGGGTGCCTTATGGAAGTCTCAGATCAGTGGTCTGAGAAGAGCTTCAAGTGAAGGATGTAAGGGGTGCCTGTGATGGCTTTAGATTTGTGTGTTTGTGAGGTCGTCTTTACTTGACAGGGATTTATTGTGCATACAAAGGAGATTAATAATAAGAGAATTTGCGTTTTTGTTTTTCCTAACATTGACACCTACAGTACAGGTTGGAGGTTATAGGCAGCTGCAGTGTAGTGCTGTCTCAGTTATCCTTCCCATGGACCTGACTCTGTGCCATACCTCTTCTGCTCGCTGCTTGGATTTCTAACAGAAAGCAGCTTAAGGCAGGGGACAGCTTAACCTTCTTCCATACTGATGGAAAATTATGCTGAGACTTTCATAATAAGTTGCTTTTACAGCTTTTTAAGTTTGCCTCTCAGAAAAGCTATTTAAAAGCTGTCTTCTCAATAGGACAGTGGCTTCCAGCATGTTCTGTGCAGGTTTTTTTCCTTTCAAACGCCAGGCAGTGGTACTCACTCAGAACAAGGCATCTGTTTTTTTAATACTGCTAATTGGCATTTGTTTAGCATCTGGAATTTTGATTCATAACAACATAATGGCCTTTAAGCGAACATTTCCTTGACGAGACATTTTTTAAGTAGTCTCTTCGGTGGCAGTGGTCAATGAAGGATTTATTTTAAGGGGCTGACGTGTAAAGTTCAGGACATTTGCCTTCCTACCTTCCACACTGCGTGTGCACTGGATGAAAAGATGTATGTTTAAATTAACTATTGTGTGAAAGTAGAATTTCAGTAGTTATAAACGTACTCTTTCTGCGGACTAACCGGTACGTGGACCAGCACGTGTATCGCGTTTATTCTGGTTATCTCCCACCAAGGGGAATAAAGTGGATTCTGTTGATGCTGACATTGCACAGCACAAGGCGTTCTTCTTTCCCATTTCCCCAAATATTCTTTTCTGCAGTTAAAACATTAATCTCCATGTAGTTTCAGTGCTGTTAATTGCCGTTTGACAATTTCTGGGAGGAATATTGAGAGAGAACGGAAGAGCACAAAAGGTAGGAAAATTGAGATGAGGAAGCGTGTGTGTGTGTGTGTGTCTTCTTGCATATAGACAGATGTGTGCTGTTTATAGATACGCATATGTAGGAAAAGTCATATTTTTAATAATGAATATTATTTGACTGAACAAATAGTAAGGCAGACGGAACTGGCTAGAAGTAGGTATCATGACGCATAGGTGGGCGAGAAACCAGCTTTTCCCTTCCCACACACACTATGTCCTGGCAGAGTGTCTCAGTCTCAGTGCATCCTGTTCCCTACTGTTGCACTGTTGAGCCCCGGTAGCACTGCGGCAACCTACCATATTCTCTGATTGCTCTGCCCTTGGAATTGAGGGAGCAGGGTAAATATGAGATTATCAACATCTTCAAACCTCCTGCAGTAGAGAGGAATTGCTAAACCGCTCTTCAGACTCACATTGCGCTCTCCAATTTTGGCTTCTTTGGGGTAGGGTTTTAATGTGTTGTTATTACAAATAATATATGATTCATCCATGTCTGCTGGCTGTTAGGAAAAAAAAAAAAAGATGAGAAAGAGGCAAAGAAACAAGTGCAAATGAGATAGGAAAGCCGGAACACAATCTTCAAAGTAAATAAAATTATTTTTATGGCAACCCTGTGTGAAGATGATGGGAAGACTGATACTTACAGATTGCCTTCCTTGGTTTGTTTCTAGTCAAGAGTATAATTGGATCTATAGAAATACTGTCTGCCTCTTCCCTCTTTAAGAGTACTGCTAAATGGAACAGAAGACAATGCAGCCAACCTAAGTGAAGGTCAAAGCTTGATGAGATCTCGCGGCTGCCCAGCCTCATCTTTTATGCAGTCAGCAAGATTGTTGCTTCTCCAGAGCACTGCTCTGCTACCGTCATGCTGCCAGGTTAGGACAAGTCTGATCTTTTCTGGCCATGTGACCTGACGGCATACAAGTACATATTTTTAATTCTGCGTCAGCGCCAACGCAGAGATGAGATTGTTGATTTACACTAATGTGAGGCATCGTGGCATCCTTCATGAAAAACTGGCTGTGCTCAAATCTGTCCTCCCTGTTGTTAAGATTAGCATTTTTCCTTCCGCTTTCCCCTCTTTTCTTATCGTAACACATTTGTTTGAATCTGCCTTTATTTTTTATCATTTGCCTGTGATGTGATGGCTTAGGTGTACTTGCTATTATTCTACAGATGTTTTGTGTCACAAGGCATAAATGTGTGATTGGCTACGTCCACGATGCTCACCAAGTTCTCATCTGTAGCTTAATTCTGGGTAATACTGTTCATAGGCTCTATAACCTTCACAATATCTTTCTGCCAGGACAGGTTTGTTCATTACATCAAACTTTAGAGTTGAGATGGGTATATCCAGTCTGTGACACCGTCTGGTGGATCTCAACAGCAGGAACACTTTTCTCATGTTTAGTGTAAAGTTAACTTTATCTAAGTCCCCTGCAATTAAACACTGGTCACATTCCTGTCATCCTTGGTTTAATATTATTTAAATGTGTACCTACTCATTCTATTCTTCACCTCCAAATCACGGCTTAGTCAAGTTGTGCAGAGTTTAATTAATGCATCCTCTGCAAATCAGTCCTTCTGGCCCTTTTATCACTTTTCTTGCTCTTCTGTTTTTAATTCCCTTCAATTGATTCTCCAAGTTCTGGTACTGAAGTTCACAGGAATGTGTGTTATCAGTTCCTAATTGCTCACAACCCTTAGTGTTATTTCTCTGTCCTCCCTGGCCCTTGCTTCACCTTCTAATTTAATATGGCTCAGTGTAATTAGTGTTCTGTTTAACTTTTCTTCCAGATCACTAACAAAGATGTTAAACAGAAACAGTCATGCCACTATCCCCACCACATCCCATTGGACCCTTTCTTCTACCTTGATACCTTATCACTTGTCATAATTACTCTTTTTAGATATCCTGCAGCCAGTTCCCGGGTTTTTGTTACTAGCTTTGACAAAGCTCATTTCCATTAATTTTTCTAATTAGTATGTATGTTGTATTATCAAAAGGTATTCTGAAGTGTTGGGCTGCTTACTGGCTGTGTGCCAGGGGGCTGAAGAGCCAGGGTCATGAAAATTATTGCCTCCTTCATGACATGAGGGAAAGACAAAAATGCAGCCACTTGAGTCGGGGTGGTGTAGGCTGGAGGCCATCACTTCTCCACGTACTTCCACTTCTCCACTCCACTCCACTTCTCCACTCCACCAGCTGCACCCAATAACTGTTCTTTGGTTAAACACTCTGAAAGAATCAGGCAACCTGTTTCTTATAATATTTATTATTTATCACCATTATTTTGTTGTTCTCTAGGCAGACTTCTGACCTTTATTCCTTTAATTCCTGGATACGGGGTTTTAAGGATGCTCTTTTCCTTACACTAGTGCCTGATGTGGACACCTCCCATGAAGGCTCCCAGGCTCTGCTCCCAGTCGTGTCCATGCTAAACACCTTGCTGAACTGGGATCTGAAAAGTTGATGTAGCTCTCCCCAGCTATTGGGTAGCTCTTGTTTGTTCATGAATTTTTTAGTATGATTCCCAGTGACTTGGAAATTTGATTCCTTTAGTAGTTTTGACTGCATATCATGCAGAGTACATGCAATCTTATGATACATCTTATTAATAGATCTGTTATCTGTGCATTCTTGTTGTGATATCCTCTCCTTTTCCTTGGTTTTCTTATTACTGTTCTTAAACTTGTTCATCCTATTCTGCATCCCTCCTGTGGCAGCAGACAATTTTTCATTGGAAAGTTGAAACTGTTATCTGGCCAAATCTGCAGTGCTGTCCCATCAGGGGAAAAATATCTTCCTGATCCTTGCTGTTGATCAGCTTGTGTCCTGAAGCATGATAATTGCTCACTCTTGTTATTTTTAAACCTGACTAATGCAGCTACATATGTTATTCTTCCTTATATAAACACATAATCCTTTTTTAATCTTGCTGAAAAAATTTGTCTGTATAATATCTTGTGGTAGAGGATTCTACGGGCTGATTTATAGATAGCAATAGAAAAGGTCTCCTGACAATCAGTTAAATGTGCTGCCTCTCGTGTTAAATTGTGCCTTGGTTTTCTTATGTAAGGGAGCACATGAGGAGCTTAGTTAATTTCCATTCTATTTGTTTTATACATCTATAATCCCTTCTTGCTTTTGTTTCCAAAATAAATTGTCGGTCTTTAAAAGATATCATTTGTAAATCCCCCTCTTGTCTGCCTTTAATCAGTTTATACTTCTGGAGTTTCGTTTTGTTCTAGTTTTCTTGCTGCGATGAGAAGCTCAGAAGAGAGAGGTGCATTAGTGTGAAAGCTATGGCAGATTTACATAATACCACTTTACTTTTATTGTGCTTTATCCTTTGTTTTTACATTCAAACATGTTTTTTATTGTTGTCTGCCTTTGCCCAAACCACCTCTTCAGTGACATAATGCAGGCTTTTTTGATGAGTTGATGGTGGAATTTGACTGTTGTAAGTCACTGTCTTGCTCTTTACATTACCGCCAAGGTGGATGTGTAGTTGTTTTCAGCTGCTTTTCTACTGTGTGAGTAGCTGAGAGCCTTTTCAAAGGCAGTCACTGCTAATATTTTAATAATGAGTGTTCCTGGGCTCATAAGCAAAGTTCACCTCCTTGCTAGTTATGTTGGGATTTTGTTGTTCTACAGGGGATAGTAAACTTCACTGTGTTTGCTCCTAATCCCTGGAATATCCTGCTAGCTGTATCTTTCCATTTTATGACCTGGCTATCTTCCCCTGCTTCTTTGCTTCCCACAGCTTTACAACATAACTGGCACAGGAGAGCATTTTCACTTGGCTACAATTTTTATTTTTTTTTCCTGATAGCTGCTTGTGAGCAACTTTGGAAATAAAATGCTTCGTGTACTAACAACACCCAGTAGTTGGGAGGCAGTTCTGCTGTCGTCCATAGTCACTTGAGTGTTATCTTTGTACCCATCCAGTCCTTCCCCTCAGAGAGAACAAGTCTCATTGCTCTGTAAATGAAGTTTCCCACCTGCTGTTATTAATAATGCATTAGTGCTCCTCATCGAGAATTATAAATGTCCAAGATGCATTGCAAGCCTCCAAAAGGCAATGTGTTTGTCCCCAGAAATACCTAATGTAGGTAACGGTGCTGCAAACTACAGCGCTGTATATTAGATGAACCTTTATTGTCGCCCATTTTACCCTGGGGTTTGTGCCTTGAAACTTCTGCTAATACCGTTGCATTTTATCAATTAATAATTTGTGTTATATATAGTTTTATTAGTTTGTGGCTGAATTAACCATTGACTTTCGAAACAACAAAGACAGCAATTATGCATGGGCTCGTCTCTCCAAAATGAAGACTCATTGCACCTGTAGAGAGCAATAGTCAGAGTTGCGTAGTTCAAACTTGGTCTGTCTTTGAATTTGTTGGGCAGTTCGTGTGCTGTGCTACAGAGATCAAGGACAGACAGTTTCATCTTTAGCACAGAGTGAGCATTTCCTAAATCCAAAGCTGTCCTGAACAACCACCGTCCCTGAGTTTGAAATACTTGGGGGTCAGAGTTTCTTTACCTTCCCCGTTCAACTATGGAGGGGAGTTACAAAAACCTGCTGAATTCATCACTTCTCCTGTGGCAACTTCTTCTTGGCAGAGTGAGAAAGATGAGTTGCTTAACTTCCAAATGAGATGAATAGAATTCTCAGTGGGATTGAATTATTTTTAGATGTTGTATCGTTGGGATTTCTTCTCTCAGTGTTTGATGCTTTTGGCTGAGATGATGAACCTGCTCTGAACCTATTCCACACGCCTGATTAAGTGTGTGCTTGTGTGCTCTCTCTCTGTCTGACTCTCCCCCCTGTCTCTCTTTTCCATCCCTTTTCCCCTAAACCTGTGGTTCTGAGAGGAATTTGTTCTGAGCTTTTTCCCATTAGGTGTGGACCATCAAATCTGTCTCTTGAGGGATGAAGGCACAATTCTTCTACAGTTATTCTCTCACTGGACTCCTCTTAAAATACTGCATTTAGACGGTACTGATCTTTTCAAATTGCATCCTAGCTAATTTATCCTACAAAATATTTTGTACTTTTTCAGTTAAGAACGTAGTCTCATAATTTCTGGCAGTTTGGGTAATAAGTTTACATCTTTTTATCTGAGGGTGTTTGTTTAAGCAGTAAAATTCCCACTGTTTTTAAAAAAGTTACATGATGATTCTTAAAGCTCAGACACATCATTACATTTAGGTATAAGAACCAAACAGTGGTGTATTTTGTGTTGAAATAAGTATTTAAGAGAAATACCTAGACAATAAGAAAAGTAAGGGTGTTTTTGGCTTTTTAGTTGTACAAGCTACAGCTATTAGCACTGGCAGGGATATCTTCTCTATAGAAGGAAAAGGAAATAAAACTTTCAGTTAGTTGGAAGTGTTGCAGATAGAAGTTTTCATCGCTACATCTTTTCTATATCTGCATTCAGTATTTAAAAGCATTTCCTTTGGCAAATGGAAGTCAAAAAGCTCTGCTCAGTTCTGGCACGTGTGAATTTTTCGTGCTGCTCCCAGGTTGTCCATCTGTAAGCACTGGCCCTGCATGAACTGCCAACAAGGTGCAGAGAGAAAATACTGCAAATGTTTTCAAGTCTTTTGAGGATGACCAATAGGTACACTCTTTGTTTGAATAATTTTTATCCTTAAGTATGTTCTTTCCCTAATATTATATTTTTTTCTATACAGTCAACTCTGGATAGCCTTATTTAACCCCAGATAACATGTTTATTTCATTAGGGAATAGATTATGTTCAATTAAACCGAGAACGTGTTTCACTAATGTTAAAGCAATGCCAATTTAAAATTGTGCATGCACACAAAAGTGAATAATCACAGTCCCTCTCTAAGCGGGATTTGGAATGATTCAATATAAATACTTTTGGACTCCTGCTGAATTGGGTCAGCTTTGTCTTCTTTGCCCTTAAGGGGAGAGAAACATGTTACTCCGTGTTTGCAATTTGAGTAGCCTGCGAGGTACTGGAATGAAGCCAGAGTCCACCAGATCTGAATCCCTGTAGTTGGGTTTGTTACCTTTTATGCTGAGAGGTCAGAATATATGAAAGTGCCTTTGAAAGTGCTATACATCCTCTACTTGAATTCCAGCAATGGCCCCAAGAGAAGCCCAAGAGCATCTATTGATTACAGGGGTTTTTTCAAAGGCACCTTTTCAATACCAGGACCAAGAAAAGTGCAGGAGCATGGACAGAGTTTGAGTGGCACACACAGCTAAAGCATTTCTTCCCCTTTGACAGTACCTTTTTCCCCAGCATGTAGATTTGTGGGAGGTTTTTTGGCAGTATGTAGATATTAGGCCTTTTCTTTTCCACTTTATTTTCTACTTCAGGAGAATATAGCAGCTTTCACCCCTGAGGAGCCTGCTGGCTGGCAAGCCTCAGAAATTGAAGGGCAGCCTTAAATGTAGCACTACCTTCAGATGCAGAAAACAGATTTTCTCTTGTTTTGTCCCCTGCAGCACCATCCCACAGGGCATCCCAGTTTCTCTGTGCTGCCCGTGGACAGGCACGTGTCAGGCTCTAGTGTTTGTGAGCAGGTTGTTTCCTACTCAAGTATTTGGGAGAGGACAATCCCCATATGCTGGAAAGATCCTACATCCAGCATCAGGTATGAATAGGCTTTTGATAATACATCACCATCCAAATCTCAGTGGAAGAGAGGAGACAGGCCATCTTGCTGTATTTGCTGAAGATGTCATGAGTGTGAGCCTGAGGAACTGTGGATTTGGTGGGATTTTTTTTACACTTGACAATTGAGCAGGACTCACTTGGTTGTTCATCAAAAAGAGTGAGAATGAATGTGAGGACAGAGAGAATCCACCTTCCAGTGTGTACAGTGAGGGGAATTGTGCTGTTTCAAGGAGGAGTGAATTGTGTGGAAGAGGGAAAAACAGAATGTAAAGGCACCAAGAATAACAGAATGAGGAAAAGTAGAGAGAGATTGAAGGTTGTGCTTGTTTAAAAGCGAGAGGATACATTTTGTTTCAAAAGGAACACTGAAAGTGTGGGAAGATAAAGGCAATTATGAGACTGGAAAATTGGTTTAGAGATGCTTGCTGTGTATGCCTTGAGCCAGACCAAATACGAGCTTTGCTGTCTTTTCCAACAGTTAACCTGGCATCTACTATGAGAAGAGAGTAATAGCCCTTTCCTTGGAATACTGTAGAATCATAGAGTGGCCCAGGTTGGAAGGGACCTTGAAAGATCACCTGCTCCAACCTTTTGTGGGAAAGGGAGCCTGCATGAAATTATGTACCACCCTGTCCAACTGTAGATAAACCGCATTTTCTTCCTGAAGAGGTGAAAGAGATGGGAGATTTTTCAGACTAAAAGGTTACAGATAAAGTCATCTTTTGTTGTGATGGCCTAATTCTTAGGAGTCTGAGAGATTAACAAGTCACATACTTCAGCCTGGCTGAGTCACCAGGCTTTGTCGGTGTTCTGCATAGGAAAGAACAGGACACCTTGTTTGTCTCCAGTTTGCTGATTTCTGTATTACAGGAAGCAGCTGTGGGCAACATCTGTCACCTGTCCCAAACACAGCTTGTGTAGGCTTGCCTTGCGAATGTGTTCAAAATTAGCTGTACTCGACTTCTGTCCCTGCAAAACATAGATGATGGGAGAGAGGGCTGGCCCCAGCTGGCTGTCACTGTCACTAGACCTTTATTAAAGTAAGGGTGTAGATCTGATGGTTCAATCCACACCAAAAGGACATTCACTTTGAGCAAATTCTACCAACCTATAACCAGTCTATAATATTCTTGACAAACGTGGTTTCACTCAGGTGTGTTTGGTTAAATCTTATGACAGCAGCGCACAGGGTACGGTGGCTCCGTGCAGCTGCTCTGTGAAGGAGCAAAACAGATTTGGCCCGTAAAATGTTGCTTAATCCTGTTGGATTAAGAACCTTTGTATTTGCTTTGATCATGCCAAAGAATGTATCTGTACGTCTGTCTGCAAGCCTTTTCCATTTTGACACAACATAGTTTATTTAAAATGCTTATTATGCTCAAAGTGATTTGAAGGTCTGTTGGAGAAAACCAAATGTGCAGGTGTTGAAATGTTTCTGTGATTTGCCCACACATACAGATGCACACACGCCTTTGTATATCAGTGGTCAGACATACTCGTCTTACACTACTGATAATACAGCAGTAGCTCTTGATGATATCTGCAACGAGAAAACCATGAGGAGAGGATGAGGGCTTGTTTACCTGGGAAAGAAAAGGCTAGGGGATGATATAAGGCAGCCTACTGCAATGGAGAGGGGAATTACAAAGATGATGGAGTCAAACTTTTCCCCATGTTGGCAGATGCTATAATGAGGCAGCAGCAGTAGATTGCTGCTCGGGAGGTCTTTATTGAGCACAAAGAAGATTTGTCTCACTGGAAGGGTAATGCAGCACTGGACTGAGTTGCCCGGGGAGGTGGTAAAATCTCCATCACTAGAGGTTTTCGTGACTTAGCTAGACAAAATGAGAGTTAGGCTGTCCTAGTGTTGGCAGTACACCCACATTGAGCAGGAGGCAGGCTAGATCATCCCCAGAGGCTCCCTCCAGCTAACGTGTCTTTGGCCTGCAATTGTTTGGTGAACAATTGTAGTTCAGAAGACAGATTACTTGAAGATTTAGTATTTTCAGATCACAGGTAGATTTTTGAGTTGAATTTTTGTTTCAAAGCAATACCAGGATTGGTATCTGCAGTCACTAGTATGTGAAATCTTTTTGAAATTTCAATTCTGGCTAGTGAGACTATTGAAATTACAAATTATTGTAAGATTTATCTGCTATATCTAAATTAAAAAGGACTGCCTGGGTGTAACTGGGTGCAATAGGAGCTCACAATAAAAGACCTCTTGTACCCTTAATGTGACCAAGAATTAAAAACATGTCGTGTAAAGGGGAGGTAGGAACAAATACTGGTATCTCAGACTACTCCTTATTAAATGTTAATTGTGGTGTTTGGGGTCTCTTGTATAATAGTTGGAATTCATTGAAGTGCACCTGTAATGTGAGTTGTGCTAATTATTGCAATTTGAAGCTATCACATACTGGAACTGTCATTGACAATCTAGCCCTGCCTTTCCTCCTGCTCAGAGGAATTCCAGTACAGCACACTCTGTAAACATTGTTAGCGGGAATCACTGCTGAGTTTAGACTCAGTGACAATGCATTGATTGATTTATTACTGGCATCAGTTTCCCTGTTTCACTTCTGCAACTTCTTATTTTAGGGCTTCTTCAGTAAACGTCTGAAAGGGTCTATCAAGAGGACAAAGAGTCAGTCAAAGCTGGACAGGAACACGAGTTTCCGTCTCCCATCTCTCCGCAATGCTGATGACAGGTAAGGTTCAATGCATCTCCCAAAACAATCTCTCCGTATCCAGAGGCACTTCACAAAATCTACATGCAGCATGCACATGCACTCGCAGAATGAGAGCAAGGAGGGGGATTTATTGTTCAGGTTAAGCATAAGGACTCCAATACACTTTTCTGCATCTGTTTCAAATAAGATGCAGACTTTAAATTTCATGATACAAAACCATTGGATTGATCAGCTTTAGAGAAATTTGCCTTGATGCATGCAATACTTATCCACAGATCGGTGCAGTGGCCAATATAAGGGATTATGCTGGTGCAAGCAGATCAGTTCAGCTAGCACTGGCAAAGCAAAAAGACGTACGGTGCAGTTCAGGCACATTAAGAATCCTTGCTAATGTCAGTCGATTGTTCAGTTACTGCAGTGTTACTACAATGAACAGACGGTCTGTTTTTTAGAAAACTGGAAAACTCAGTAACTTCTGACCATCTTAGTGCTCCATTTGGTATATTCTTGCTTGTTTAGTTTCTGGCTGGCATTTCAGACATGGAATGGATTGTATATGAGGCAAGCAAAAGCTCATACACACAGTTTTTCCTATTTGTAAAGTCTCTTGATTGTTTTCATGAAACATTACTGTGTGTTACATTACACAGTAGCCCAGCAGGAGAACTAGACTGAGTGAAAAATAGGTTGCCCTGTACTTAAGGCCACGGCAGGCTTCTGCAATTTTACATTGTTTAGTGCATTTTCCCTTCTCCTTTAGCTGAGTTGAATTCATTAGTTGTATCTCCCATGCTGTGCTGCTTCAATCAATGGCGCTATCTTCTTCATCCAAAAAGCAGCATCATAAAATCATGGAGATAGCATGGCTTCGGGTGTTAGAGGTCTTCATAACTTCAGGAGTTACAGAGAAGACTATGATGTGGCTAACGACGACTAGCAATGTGGATGATGTTGCTCCTATAGTCATAGTAATGTCCACCCAGTCTGTTTTGAGTCAAGTTTTGTTATAAATCCCTATTTTCAGGGAGTTGCAACATGGCTATAGAAAGCAACTCAGTGAGCATAAGCATGTTAAATAATGCCACCATGTGATAAAGTACCTGTTATTTTTACCGTTGTTTGTAAGTAACTTTGCTTGAAGTTTTGTAATGCAAAAATCCCTTTGCCTTAAATAACGTATTTGTCTTTACTCAACTTGGTACTCGTGGTAAATCTGGACTGATGATACTTCCTTTTGCAGTCTAAGGGAAATGCTGTCGTTCTGGGAAAGCCAATAAATTTAGCTTTGGTTTGAGACACGGTATTATACAAAGCAAAGCCACCTTGTCTTTAAAACCAGATTCCCCTCTGCTCCCTGCCAGTGTGGGCCTGAATTGTCAACCAGACCTGAATGAGATGTGGCTTTTCTCTGGTTGCTTGCAAAGCATAAAATCCAATGCATGCGGTGATGGCATTAGGCATAGCTGGTCTGTTCTGTCAGTCCTCTCAAGGCTCCTTGGCATGGATTTAAAAAGGAGGATCTGGGAGCAAATGAACTGAGAAGTTCCAGTGGAGGTTTGGGGGACAGACCCTTGGCAGGCCAATGGTGTGCAGGATGTTAAACAGGGACAACCTGGTCGTTGCTCTTTACTTTTGATCTGGTCACCCTCCTCCTTTGGCCTGCTCCACTAGCCTTATAGCAATGTGTCTTGCGTCTGTAGGGCAGGAGACAGGACAGTGTTTTGGGGGTCTTGTGACTCGATGCGGTCGCTTGCTACTAATGGAATGAAGCATTTTTGATAACCAGCCCATGTGATCTTCCTCCTTTCAGAGGTATGTGTGCTGAAGTGAACAGAGAGCACAGTTTGGAGGCAGGGGAGATCATTTGAGAGTAGCCAAGCTATGTGGAAAAGAAGCTGAGCTGGAGTTTATTTGGAGATAAATTTTTGCAGAAATTAGTATTGTGGTTCAAAAGCATGAGCATCACCTCAAGCTGGTTGAAGCCTCGTGCTGCAGGTGAGGGTCACAAGTTGCTGATATGCTTTCTTTCCAAAAAGAACTTGACAGCACTACTCAACCTTGTTGTTACCTTTTGTTGAAAAGATTGATGGTTTAATGCTGTTTCTTTTTGCATTTGTGGTCTAATCAGACAGTGCACTGATTGAATATACCAACTTTGAAAGTTTATGGTTAGGGATACTACTTTTCTAATGGTATTTTATACGTAAAACCATAAAGGAAATTAGGTTCCACTGTAAAGTGAAATTTGCTAATGATTTCTCCCTTCCCTCACAATATATTTCACTCTGTATCTAAGGGTGCCTGAAAAATGCGATTGGTGGGTAGAATAGCAGGAAAAACGACTTGGAAACCATGTGGGAATGAGGCACTGAAGATGAGGAACAGATTAGTATACTGGGAGGAGATGGGCTGGAGGAAAAAAGGAGGCTAAAAAGATTGATTTGTGTTTAGAATTATGCTGTTCAGGATTTTTTCCAATGGGACAAATCAGGGACAACTGTTTCTGCGTGAAAGAAGATAACACATAGCAGCTGACTTAATTCATGGGAGGGAATTGCCATTCTCTCACCTTCTGCTCTCCCTGCTTTCTTTGTGAGTCTTGATCTGTTGCAGTAAAAACTTTTCTGTCCTACCCCGGTGAGTCAGCCCTTTCCCATTTTAAGCAGGTGGTGTTAGGTTATGTCATGGAGTTATACAGGTTTTCAGGGCCAGGCTGGCTGATAGCATCTACCTTTTCTTGCTCTGACAAATATAGGAGCCTTGTCTTCAGAGAAAGTATCATATAGCTTTATAAATTAAAACCCTACAAGGATTAGAAGGAAGTACAGGCTGCTGTCGTGTTGCTTTTCTCGTGCTTTTGAGGTGTTTGGGTCCTGTTAAGAAACAGGAGATGTTTATAGATAAATACCTATAAAATTAAAATGAAAGAAGATTAGTTATCCCAGTGCACATCAAGGTTTGGGATACTGTAACACTACATGCCATTCCAGATGGTGACAGAGGATTGGGATACTGTAACACTGCATACCATTCCAGATGGTGACAGGATGGGTGCTGTCTGTTCAGAGTTGATTTAAAATAGAAGGATTCGGGAATGCTGTAGGACAAGAGATCAGCAATTGGCCAACCCAGTGTGACTGGGTTAGTGGATGGGAAGAGGAGGGGAGAGAGCTGTGCTGCCCCTCCAGAAATGAGCCCACCATGGGTGAGCATCCAAGTGCCCTGTGTGAATCCATGACCTCTCAGTCTGTATCACTTCTATTGCTCTAGGTTCAGGTTGTTTGCTGAGTGGTCTCTTTTACTTGAAAACTCATGGTTTGTCTTCATAAGGCACTAACATGAGAACCCTTAGATTCTGCTTGGTTGTGGCCTGTGCCAGATGTGAATGTCAGAGGTGTGACCAGTCCAGCATCTCACCAGGTTATCAACAGCTCTCACCATGAGGCTCTCTGGCACTGTGTTACCATATCATCTTTCACAGCTTTTCCAGCCTGTTTCCCACTGCATTCTTTGAGCTCTTCAACCCACACATTTGTCTCTAACATTTTCTCAGTGTCAGTAATATATAAAACGTGAAAAAGCATGAGAAAAGATTTAAGGAAAATTACATTTGGAAGGAGACACCAAGTATTTTCAATTTGCGGCCAGGAATTAGAGGGTATTTCCAAGTGGACCAACAGTTCTCACCTCAGTTTTGTTTATGGTGAGGGAGCGAAAATGGTTGAGACTGGCTGCATATGGTCTCAGCGACTGCAGTAAAGCTCTGCGGACAGCTGGGAGGGTTTTGCCCTGTTGGGATTTACTGCCACGTGGGAATCCTCCTGCTTTACTAAAAGTCATTTTATGGCATTATCAGATAGTTGTAGACGAGCGCAGGATCTGTTGTGTGCTTGCTCGGAATGGGTTCTGGCAGGGTGCAGGGAAGCGAGTAGCCATGGCTCTGGGGTTCATGGTGAAACGGTATCGCTGCTCAAACGACAGCTTTTTCTACTTTCGGTGAGTTCTTGCTCCTCCCTCCCGGTTTCTTTGCAGTATGAAAATAGCACAGATCATATAAATAATAGAAGCAAATCTTGCAGTATTTTTCATATTCATTCATTCATTCTAATTTAATGCCAGTTTTCAAGAAAAGGTGGGTGATTTTTATCCTGATTTAGACATAAGGATAAAAATCCGTGTTACACAATGTGTTATTAAGGCTTGACTCAGAGCGTGTATTCATTCAACGTATCTGTTTCTATCTGCATACTGGAGTATGAGGAAAGGGAGGAGCGGTTTGTTTCTGGAGAGACATCTCACTCCTGTTTTGGTGAATGTATTTCTTTCAGTCAGGTTTTTTCAATCCTCATGCAGTTTTGTTTGTTTTCCAGTGAAAACTGAACAAGACCTCAATGTTAAGCCTATTGTCTCAAACCTTCACCTTGGTGCCAGCCCGCTCTGTCACACCTGCAAGCTCAATTGACCCCTTTATAAAAACATACTTCTTAATGGCTGATGCTTTTCTGTGAAGCCTGGGCTCCTCCACATAGCATTCACCTATAAATCGCTTAGCGGTGGAACGAAATTGAATCGGTTAAGCATCTCTGGTCCAGCAACACAAAAGAATTTGAACCATTAATAGCAGAGAATAAGGTTGCAGTGGAGTGAGGAGAATGGTACCACTGTGAAATTCAGCAGCCTGTTTGGCTGTGCCGTATGAGGTGTCTGTTAGACAAGCTGGGATCTGTAGGGAGAGCAGGCAGGCAGGGAAGGGCTTTGCAAATCCAGGATTCAAACAATGAGGCTTTGGGTAGGGCCTTGCAAGAAAAGACCAGAATCTCAATGGAAGGCTAAAGCAATAGGCTCAGAAAAAGTCAGCGTTTAATTGCAGCTGAGTAGAACTTGCATCTAAATAAGTTACCCAAAGTTTCTGATTTAAAAAAATAATATTAATAATGAAACTGGTTAGACTTGTAGAATTGTTGATCAAGCAATAGGATGTTCTGCTAATTGGCAGTTGGAAAATGAAGCGGGGTGTGGTGCCGACAAAATGAACGCTTGCACGGAGAAACCTGATGCTGCAGCACTGGTAAGAGCGCACCTCTATTGCAGATGGTGTTGCCGACGTTAGGGTCCAGTTCAGCAGGGCTGGGATTTTGAATAAGCAGCGCTGAGCAGAAAGTTCACTGCATTACAGTCCGAGCTCTCTCCTGTGACTTTGCGAGTGGCTAAGTATTGAATTCAGCTTTCTGATCTCGGGGAGTGTCTCTAAACACCACGGGTATTGTGCTGGAATTATTTGAAGCATGCAGACGGACAGCTTCACGTAAGACCAGCGGAGACGTGGCTTTAGCCAGGTGCTTGGGCTGAACTAAAAACTCTTTTCAGAATTCTTTGCCTTCACACCTCCTTGGTAAAGGAAACAGATTATGGGATTCTGTTCCTTGGTAGTTCATTTCTATACATTTGTTTTTTATCTTTTGGATTATTGATGTCCACAGGCTTGTTTTCCAAACAATATAGTGCTCTCCCTGGTAAGCTCAGTAATTGAAGGTCTTTTGTGCTTTGTAGGTTGGCTTTTAAATAGGTCAAAATCAGCAGGAGAGCTTCATAACCAGAGCAATTAGGATTTTAACCCTTTAGCCTACATGCCTTATAGACAGTAGAATATAATAGAAGTTGACTAATAGGCTGCTGTGTGCCATGAGCGGCCACTGAAAGCCAGAGGTTTCTAGTTCCTGGCTTACAAATGAGATCTTCCTGTAGTGGAAAATTACTGAATTATGGTGTGCAAAGAGAGAGGGTCAGCTTGGGGTTGGGCCAGCAAGATGGTTTTGTTGAAGAGATCTTTTTCAGTAGCAGTCGCATGCTGCTGCCAGGTCAGTGGTTTGGGGCATTGGCTGGGCTCTGATTTAGAAGGAAATTATACAGCTCTAAAGGCTAGTACTCCAAAGCATGTGAAAAGAGGTGAGAAGTGTAGATTATTCCTTGATGTGCTCCTTCTCCACCTGCTTTTCCTACTGGAAAGAAATTATGGAGAATACCTATGTAAGAATTGTGTGGTGCTGCTGGTGACTATTTTTTCTGAACTCGTATGTTGATCCTTTGCGATCTTTTTGTTGTGTGCAGTAGTAGATAGAAAAAGCAGCAGGAAAAAAAGTTGATCATCAGAGGTTAATTATAATTTAAAACAGGATTTGTGTTGTTAATGGAGCTGTTTAGCAGAAACAGATTTGTACAAACAACCCTTCCCCCACCTTTTGCATGTGCGATCTTCCTGTTTACAGTAATCTGCTTCTCTGGGATTACCTCTCTCTTAACAGAGACTCTAAGCAATACTCATTTTACCAGTAGCTTCCTACCTAATACAGGAAAGACTCTGCTAATCCAGCCCCTTTGCTGGACGTTGGCAAGTAAGTTAGAGGCATCAGTTTATTAACTGTGCCTCTGTGCAAAAGGGAAGCCAGCGAGCAATTATCCTTCATTGTTACTTACAGCTTCAGAATATCAGATGAGGCTTTGAAGTGGCAGAGAACTATTATTTCTGTATAATTATTGCCTATATTGACTGGGATGCTGTTGATATAGGCACAAGTCAATGATTTGCTTTGCAGATCTATCAATAGATGAAATGTATACCATGGTGCTTACAAATGCTTGTGCTTGTGTTTGTAAATGCGTGTGGCTGCATCTAACCAACAACTTTACGACATTGCCGTGGTGTTTGTGGAAGATAAAGTGCCAATTCTAAGCCACTTAATCAGTTTATTGAGCTATTTTAAATATGGTAACTGCAAGGGATTGCTAGAACAGATAGACATTCCGCTGCCCCTGTAACCTGAGTCAACAAAACTAACCGTGCTCCAGGTGACCTGCAACAAAACAGAATGTTCAAAACTAGCGATTTAGAGGAGCAATGAAGCAGAATAGATGCTACTGAAAGACTTAACTTGTGAGATGGATGTACCTGCCTCTGCCCTCACTCTGTCCCCAAAGGCTGTTCAGAGGCATTCTTGGAAGATGCCTTGCTCTCTCCAGTCTTTAACTGTCCGGGTCTCGTTAAACTCATTGTAGGAAAAGAAGAGGAGGGACTTCTTTCTTTCTGGAAAGGTCACCTTTGCCGCGTATCCCCATGCCTGCTGCTGCTCCTGGCTGCCGCCCCCCCCTAATCTCCTTACAGGATGCTGCACCATGGCAACACGCACCCAGGAGCCTCTTCGTGTCACCCGCGGGGCCAGGTGGGAGCTCAGCCGACGAGGAGAGAGATTTCTTTACCACTGCGGCTGTGACTTTTCTTCTTGTCCCAGCGTATCTGCCTGGCACGATGCTCGTCTGAAATTTGTAACCTAAGGCTTGAGGAAGAACTCCTCTTGGACTTTTGTGCCTTTGTCCCTCTTCCGGCAGGATTTATTGTCTGAGATGTAGCCCAGAGAATGAAGTTTGAAAGGAAGGGCTGTGACATGTGGCACCGCTATGATTTGGGGATGCACTGCTAAGTGGCTGTATGATTGTTTCATGTAGGTGTGCTTGATTTGTCTTATTGCAAGTGCAGCCTGTGCTTAAGTGGGATTTGTAAAATCTCTTTTTGCTTCTCCTTTATTTGGTAATTATTTTTTCTTTCCTTCCTCTTTGCCCTCTTTGTGACCGCTCCATGCTTTTCTTCTCTGACAAGGAGCTAAGGCTGGAGTTGGCTGCAGGCTCTCAGCCAGCTCCCCTGCATCATGCACTGAAGTACTTTGTTAGAACTGGAATTGATGAGAGTTTGGGATAGGGACAGAAGCCAAGTGACCTCAGCAGTGCTTTCTTGAGAGAAGAAATTAGAGGGGATTTTGCAGAGATGATATTAAAGTGGTGTATCGTGGTGTGTTTATTTTAGACTTGCCCTACCTTAACTGCAGCAAGTGTTCAATTATACATGGCTGAGGTTTTAGGTTTGCGTTGGTACAGCTGCTGCTGTAACCTGTTATAACAAAACATGCACAGAGCAGCCAACGCATTTGTACCAGTGCTGCTGGTTTGCATTTGAAATCAGTGTCTTTGTAATATCCCTCCGATGAAAGATTTTTGCTGCCTGCACCTAGGTCGTTCAATTTATTAAATGGGAACAAAGTTCTCCCTTACTGTTTAATAAATCTTATCAAATGAGAATCTACTAAAATACCTTCAGCGTTTCATTTTGTACAAAAGAGCAGTCAGATGAACTCTGCTTGTTGTTTTACGTGTATCCTTTGTGATATTCGAGTTTTTGTTAAGAACCCTTTAGAAGTACTGAAGACGCCTTTTCCAAATGTTGGTTTTCTTCCTTTCTGTTTCCCCGTAGGATTGCTCAAGGGTAGGAGGAATTTGATTTTGCTAAGATTACAAAATATGAGGATTTTTTTGTACCAGAGATGTGAGGGAAGTATATAAATACTACTTATTTTTTAAAATCAAGGAAGCTGTTAGAGGTAGCAGTGCTTTTCGCTCCTCCATAAATACATTTTTTAAACATTTTCCATTTGATACTGAGCCTTGATACTGGGAATTGAATAAAAGAGGAAAGCTGTGAGGACAAACAGGTGAGAAAGCATTGTTTCAGGGCATTCTGTATGTAATGTATAGAGAGCTGATGCCTTTCTACTTTCACATCTGTTCTTTGTGCTCAGCCACACTGGCTGGGTGTGCAACCAAATTTATGGACACACTTTCATGGATTGTTGAATAGGCATAGGTACCAGCATGAGTTTCGGTATCTTTAAAAAAAATCTAGACCTGCAAGGTAAACAGCTCCTTTTCTGCTAAGCTGGGACTTGGTGCTCTTCCTCCTTGTTGGTCATCTGTGAAGGCTTTGACTGAGTTCCAGCTAGAGGTAAAATAAGATGTGTGTATGCATCATGTTTGTCTTTTGAAGTAGAAATGCTAGTTATGCTTAAGTATCATATGACTTTATCGCAGAAGCTTATAGGCCAGGTGTCCGCTCGGAGTTAGAAGAACAGAGGTGAAGCCACTGTCACCTATAAACTGAGCATGTTTTACAGTGCTGTTTGACAGCAGAACTCCCTACTGTGCACAAATATTGCATTTAATTGAATCGGGAGAATAAAGTAAGTGTTGGAACGCATTTTATATTGTTGCTGTTAGTTGCAAAAAGCTACACCATAGTGGAGAGAAGGATATGTCTTTAAGCGGTATTCAAGAACTGGTGGGGACAAAGAGAAGACTGCCTTGATAAAAAGGTACTGTGAATTTGGGAGATGCCAGCTCTGGTGGAGCTCAAGGATTTACAGGACAGTCAACCGAAAAAGAAAAGCAGTATGTGTTAGAGGAGGTTAAAAAAGAATGGAGGTATGAAAAACAAACAAAAAAAGGAAACTATTAAAACTGGAAGAAGCAGCTGAAGAAGAAAATGCAAGATTTAAATGTAGGTAACAGACTTGAGCACTGTGAAGTGGGGAATAATTTGCATATTTGACTTCAGTGTAAAGGCTTTGTATGTTAAGAAAAATCAAGTGTTTTATGGGAGGATCGTCTGCTCCAGTGAGAGTAGCTATCATTCTGCATGGGTTTAGAGATTCAGAGATTGGTGTGCTTTTTGCTGTTAACACATAACATGTATCCAGTAATCTAGACAGTAGTAAATATTTTCAGTAATGTATATCCAAACCTATCTGTGGGGTTTCTTTAAATTTCAGCAGTTAAGTTCGGAACTTTTTGGTTTGCTGTTCTTTCACTGATGGCTCGGCACCTACAATTTCTAGCTCAGCACCTACAATTTCTGCATCAGTGGGAATGGAAATCCTGGGCTTGTATAGGTGGATTTTTCCTTAGGAGTCTGAGATTACTGGTCTAATGTTATTTTCATAAGGTTTACAGACTAATTGTAGAAATTGTCATGCATGAACACCAAGTTGCAGCTTTCTCTGGGATCTCGCCAACTCTTTTGGCAATTGTGAGAAAAATAATGTTTCCTTTCCCCCTTGTTTTCCTACAGGTCACGTGGACTGCCAAAGCTGAAAGAGTCCCGTTCCCATGAGTCTTTACTGAGCCCAGGCAGCGCCGTGGAGGCCCTGGATCTTGGGTCAGAAGAAAAAGTCTTTGTCAAACCACTACACAGCAGTATCCTTGGACAAGACTTCTGCTTTGAGGTAATGAACACTCTCCAAACACACAGCCGATTATATGCTGTCGGTCGGTCTGAACCCTCCCAGTAAGTATGCTGCTCTGTGACTCTGTAATTGGAGAACAGATCAGCAGCCGCTGCTATCCTGAGGTTTGGGTGGGGGCTGTCTAACCGGCATGCCATTTTGAAGTCCTTGAGGCTAATGGCATCAATCACTCAATGGAGAGAAATCTTTTTCAATTACTGTGTCTTCTGATTGCAAAATCTCTCTAATTTGATAAATATCTGAGCGTTTGTAGTTTGCATGCAAATGTACAGTTCAAACATACTATTGTTCGTAAGCTGTGTATTCATCCTCTCTAAATTCACTTAAAATTAAATTTAGAAAAATACCATAGCTGAGACGTGATTTCCAGTCAGAGCACCCTTCCATTAGCTGAGCCCATTCGCTGTTTGCTGAAGGAGAAGCTTCAGTAACTGCAGATGTGTCCATTGCACCGTGGAGCAGGATGCAAAGATCCTCTTGCTGTTTCAGCATGGGCTGCAGCGCAGCACCACGTGGCTCTTCGCTTTGCTTCAGGAGCAGGCTGTTTGTACGAGCGCAATCCTTACCTCGCAGGACCAACAGCATATTCATGGAAGGGGGGAAGGGGGTTGGACTAGATGATCTCCAGAGGTCCCTTCCAACCCCATGTGATTCTGTATGCTATTTGGATGTGTCTAAGGCCATAGTAATCTGTCGCGCAGGGGCGTGTGGCAGTCTGGCTTCAGCAGGATTAGTCAGATGTGTCTAAACTTCTGGAATAAAGATCTGTTTACAACCTGGAAAACTGCTCTGGCAGAAAACCAGCATATCAGGCCCTTCTCCCTCGGGATGTATCCAGCAACCGTTCCTGTGCGCTTCAGTCTCTTTCTTCTAGTTGGAAGCACTTTCCGGCTTGCTTAGGTTTGGGGAGTTGAGTGAAAAAACTGGCAACACCTTAGCTCTGAGGTTGTTGCCTCAAAGTGCTTTTTAATTGTGTGCACAAACGAATAGAAAATGAAGCTTGTCAGGCCACGTAAATGTGAAAGAAACCAAGGTGGTTCCCTCCTGCATGAAAGCGGAGTTGTGTATGGCATCTAGTGTCGGGGCCAGATCAGAGCACAACTCCTTCAGTTTGTTTTAGACTGTTGCTGGATATATGAACCCTTGCAAACATTTTCTGTTTCCTGAAGACACCATTTCCAGCGTGCCTTATATTAATACATTGTGAGTTCTGTCTGTCTTTACATTGTTAGTAACCAAATCATCTGCCTCTGGGACTTAATGGGGAAAACTGCAAGCATTTAGTAGCTATGGATCAACTAACAAGTGTTTTTTAAAAAAAAAATAACTAGTTGATTAAAGCCTTGTTTAAAAGTCTTTAAGGGGAGCTTCTTGTCCTCCTCACGTGTTTCTTTAGTTCTGTATTAATTTGAACCAACTTTCATTTCCTCTCTACATTTTGTGGGCCTTTTAATGTCTCTGCCTTCTAGGGTCCCATATTGTTTTCCTGCTTTTTTCATATTTGCTTTGTTGCTCAAGCATTGCTTTTCTTCTTCCTTGCTTTTTGGCAGCCTCTTACATGTCTCCTAGGCTTGCCTGAACTCAGCCTGTCGTTTCTATGTTCCAGGTAACCTATTCCAGTGGCAGTAAATGCTTCAGTTGTTCCTCTGCAGCAGAGAGGGACAAGTGGATGGAAAACCTACGCAGAACAGTGCAACCGAATAAGGTAATAGAAACTGTGGAAATAAGATTACCAGGGGAATGGAGGTGGTATGATTGGATTTTAGTCCAGTGTACCAGGGCTTCCCACAGATGCATCCTCAATTAATTTAGTCTGGGGAGAAGTCGGCTCATCAGTGTATCAAAAGCTGCTGTGTACCATTCTTGTAAGTGCAGTAGGTCAAACCTTTAATGAATAAATACATGTTGGCGTACTTCCTGATCTCTGCCCCAGTGCCTGCTTATGATGTTTTAGACTGGATTTCTGATACCGTGCGCCTCAGAAGAATGGTACGTGGCATCATAGGTTTCATGTTTTACTGTGGGGACACAGTTTGGGGGGGAGCTGGGAACAAAACAAAAGGAATTTGAGCCAGAGTGAGAAGGGGAGTTAAGTTATTGATCAGCTGGAAATACCTGATAAGTCACCTCCATAGCTGGCATACCACCTTTGAGGGGCAGGCTAATGGTGCTCTTGGAGTTATTCGCAGGAGTTGAACAATGCAGTGTGCCATGCCAGTCTAGTGGCTTTGGAGTGGCTCCTGTGCAGAGTGTTTGTTTTCTAAACCACTTCAAATATAGCTTTTGGAGAAGAAAAATATTCCAGTCCCCACCTTTGACATACAAAAGACAGCCCTTTGCCTCTACTTTAGAAAATGTCCGATTTTCTAGAGATTCTGATTCTGAAGATCAGAGAATTTGGTTCTGAATTATAACTCTGAACCCGCCTTGGATACCAAAGGCAGCCCTTTGCTGCTGCTTTAGCAAGACAAAATGTTCAATTTTTAGAGATTCTGAATCAAAACTGAGCTCTTTCTTCTGCACAGGACAACTGCCGTCGAGCTGAAAATGTGCTTCGTCTCTGGATCATTGAGGCAAAGGACCTGGCCCCCAAGAAGAAGTACTTCTGTGAGCTGTGCCTTGATGACACTCTCTTTGCCCGCACCACCAGCAAAACAAAAGCTGATAACATTTTCTGGGGAGAGCACTTTGAGTTCTATGGTCTCCCACCTCTTCACAGCATCACAGTTCACATCTACAAGGATGTGGAGAAGAAGAAGAAAAAGGACAAGAACAATTATGTAGGACTGGTCAACATTCCCATGGCCAGTGTAACTGGTCGCCAGTTTGTGGAAAAATGGTACCCAGTCAGCACACCTACACCCAACAAAGGGAAATCAGGGGGACCTTCCATTCGGATAAAGTCCCGTTATCAAACCATCACCATCTTGCCCATGGAGCAATACAAAGAATTTGCAGAGTTTGTTACCAGCAATTACACCATGCTGTGTTCCGTGCTGGAACCTGTGATCAGCGTCAGGAATAAGGAAGAGATGGCTTGTGCTTTGGTGCACATTCTTCAGAGCACTGGGAGAGCTAAGGTAAGGACAGGTGACTCCTGTCAAAACAACTCCCTCTCGCTGCTGATAGTTGATATCTTTTCAGCTAGAAACTAGGAAGCCCATGATCATAAGCAACAGCAGAAGTTGCCCTATGGAGCAAGGCTGAGAAAAGGGTCTCAAAGGTATTTGAAAAGACTTGGGCAATTGCATCTATCAGGAAGGCCTGTAGATAGGCACACTACGAACAATGATTAAAGAGTTGATACAAGGATCAAAGATACTGTGTACAAAGTATTAAGTGGGAGGACTATATAACTTCATGTTATTCTGAAAAGTTAGGGCCTGCCTTTGAGTGTTCAGGAACCTTTTCTGCATCTCTAAAATCATGATACAGGATAAGAGATAATAAGCAAGAGATAAGAGGTTAGTAAACTGGAGAATTACCTCTATAAATAAGGCTCTGGTGAGCAGCAGGGTGCCATTGTTGATTCAGTGCTAAGTCAGCTAATCAATGCTAACATTGATTTGGCCAGCGTTTGAACAACCATTTGGAGAATCCATACTCGGTTAATGGTGATCCCACCTGCCCCAAGGATGTTATTAGAACTTCTGGGTGCACACTGATGGTTCTCTGTGAGGTAGCAATTGGAGTGAGCATCAGTTTCTTCGAATAGATTGTGGGAGAATATTCTGTGGGTCTTGGTAAATTCTGAGACGCATTAACAAGCATTGATTTATCTGGACGCTGCCTGATAAGTGGGGGTGTGAGTAGTACCGTGCTGTAGTCGGCTTCTTTTGGTAATACCAGCTAGAGCACATTAAGTATGACCAAACACAAGTTAGAGGGTTAGAGATGTGGAACGATGGCTGTAAGCAACTTCCAAGGGACAGCCTAATTTAACTGTTCCAACAAAGGTCCTTTTATGTTTGCGTAATCCTGTGCCACTCTCTACTGTTCTCCCCTTGACATACGTCTTGGAAAGGCCAGTGCTCTGTGACAGTGTGTGATAGGGACTCATTCCTTACCACGTTGTTTGTCTGATCAAAAGAAGCCGGTAGCTGGGATAGCTTCTGTAGGCTTGTGTTGAAATCTCGATGGAAAACAGCCTCTGGATTCCTGCAGTGCTTGCTGCAACAGGTAGATAAGTTAGTGTTATAACTTTACTTTGCCTTCCTAGTGCCTAAATGTTTGAACCTCTATTGACTGGAAGTGTTGAGCACCTTAGGCTGCCGTAACCTAAAGCTACTAAGAGGGTATGTTTCCAGTTCACACTATGTTGGTGGTGATGCAGTTGGATGTTCCCAGTTTCACAGAATCACAGAATTGTCAGAGTTGGAAGGGACCTCTAGAGATCATCTAGTCCAACTTCCCTGCTAAAGCAGGATTGCCCAGAGCACATCACCAGGACTGCATCAAGGCGAAAATAATTCTCTCAGATTTTGCTGAAAAGAAACAGCAATAATGGATTGAAAACCAAGAGTACTAAATGTATTTTTGATCTATATTTATCATAAATAATTTGTTCCACATATTTTACACTCGCATGCTAGCAATGCATTATGGCTTTTGTAGTTAATGGGGTTATGAAACCTTACTAAAGCACTCTTTGAACTGTTTGGAGGATGTTGCTGTTCGCAGCAGAACCAGCAAGTCAGTTATCACTCAGCCCTAATTCAGGATGGTGCTCTGTTTTGAGGCTTGGGGGGTTCTTTTTTTTTTGGAACAGTTTAAAAAAAAAAAAGAGAGAGAAAGGAGAAATATGCTTCCTCTCCTGGAGAACTTTATTGTGGCTGAAATTGGATCTTGCAAAATACCAAGTATTTCTTGTGAAATGCTGAGTGTCCTTGACTCGCATAAAGTTATCACTTCAGGAAATAAGCATTACTGTGGAATTAGAGCCTCTATCAAGAGGTTATTCACTGTATCAAGACTTGCTGATTGTTCCTGCCTGGGCATTTGAATACAGTTCCAGTTAAGCCATATAGATTAACTTTTTCCCCATATCCTGAACCACTTCCGGTTTGTGAATTTAATTGATGTAAGCCAGTCATCTTATTTAAATTTCACTAAGCTGTAAGAACTTTTGCCTAACTTCTATCTTGGATTTTTAAATCCAAGTTTGTATGTAATATTGAGTATTAAAAGATAAATTTATCACAGTTTCTTTCAGCAGACAAAGCCACTGATAGATGAACTGGTGAGGGTTTCTGTTTAGGATCTAAACTGAAACACAAACTTGGCTGTAAAGGTTTTCTTTTAGAGACTTTTGCTTCTCGTTTTACAGTTTGTGATCTGTATCATTTTATAAATATAATAAACCCAAGAGGAGCCCTACCTATTTCCTTGGCCCATACTACATGGGGCATCTGCACCCTGTGTCTCAAGCTGGGCGATTATTTCAATAATCCTCTGGCTCCTCTGTTTATCCTTCCTCCTTGGCTTCTGCAATTATCCCGGCATGACTGAGTCTGGTTAAAATAACCTCTTGCCGTTTGACCTTTTTCTTCAGGACTTCTTGACGGATTTGGTGATGTCTGAGGTAGATCGTTGTGGGGAGCATGATGTCTTGATCTTCAGGGAGAACACGCTTGCTACCAAAGCTATTGAGGAATACCTAAAGTTGGTAGGGCAGAAGTATCTTCATGATGCACTAGGTAAGAAAATGCCTGTCTGGATTGCAAGGGCTAACCCTGCACTGGCTGCAACATAACTGAAACCTCATGCATCTAGGAATGTGGGATGGGAAGGAACTGCCTCAGTACTGAGCCCAGGTGTCTCGTATCCAGATAGCAAAATATATGCTGTCTTACCCTTGCTGTCCTTCCTCCACACAGAGGAAGATGCTCTTTGGTGCCTGCAGGAGTAGCACCTAAGGCAGGCAAACTTGATTTGTTATAGCTGAGTCCCTCTTAAAGCTTTTATCACTATAGTATGTTTTTCTGGGTAACTTCTTTTGTGTCTCTAGTTGTGATGAAGAGGTATAATACTGTAATGATTTGTGGGCAACGGTGTTTGTTCCATCTGATATATGAACAGGCTTAAAAAAGGGATTTTGATACATTGTTTAACAGCAGAAATTAAGAGCAATACCTCGTGTTGTGGTGTCAGCAGTGAATCTGGTATCGTGTGCGACCCAATTAGGTGGAGATTTCAGAAAGGGTTAATGAATGTGAAGCATATATTTCACTAATCTCCTTTTATGCTGAAGAAGCTCCTGCACTCCCTTTAGGCTGAAGTGCCACCACCTAGGGGGTTAGATATACGCAGGGGTATCTGGTTGTCAACCAAAGTTCCCATCCACAAGTCCATATTGCTGGGATGTCTCCAGTCAGTCTCTTTCACTTGCTGTTGTAGTTAACAGCAAATGTTAGCCGTGGTGTTAACAAGTGTTAAGCATGAGATGCTTGGGTTGAATGCAGGTAATACGAGAAAATTCATTTCCACATGCCTCAGCTGCAACTACTGGTAATGCTGGCCCGTTCCAGAGCGACCCTTGGACTTTCTCAGCCCTTACCTTTGCCGTGGAGCAATTAATTCATAAACATTCATGTTAACCTTCTAAACTGGTACCTTGCCCCAACAGAAATCCTTAGACAAACATGGCCAGAGGGAGTGGGGCTGCAGGGCTACTGAGGAGCAGTACAGGGCGGGAGATCGAGATGCAGACTGTCTAGGGAGCCTCCTGCCATGTTTATCCAAAGTGCTCTTTGTTCACCATCTCATTAAAACTGCCTGGGCAGCCTGTGGCGTCCTCCTCCATTCCCCCCATGGGGTCTTAACGTCCATGGTTACATGCCAGGGTGGATTGTAATAGTTGTATTATTGTCCCCTCTCCACAAAAAGGTTCTGCTCTAGTCATAAGCCACTGCCTGGCTGGGAATTACTGTCCATGCAACTAATATTGCAATAAAGAGGACCGAAAACATGCATACTTTTCTCTGAAGAAACTCACAGCCTCACTACAGCTGGCTTTTACCAACTCCACACGATCTCTGGTATCCACAGTTGCACAATGAGCCACCCATCCCCCTGTTGCTTCTTGGATGAAGAAAGCTTTGGAAATTGATACAAGAGAAACATGATCACACCAAAGCCCAGTCCCACACCACATCCTTTCACAAAAAAAAAAAAAAAAAAAGGGCAGCAGCTTGCTTTCCCAGCAGTCTTGCTTGTCCTCAGCAGTCCCAGACGCTGGCGAGTCATCAAGGAGATGTTTGGCTAAATTAGTGCTCCAAGGGTCAGTATAGTCTGGTCTGTGATTATACGCGTTTTGGCCATTTCTTAAGTGTAATAAGCCTGTTCTGGTAGTCTTATTCTCATGGGTGGAACCGCTGTGCGCAAGTCACAGCCCTAGGCTCTTGCTTGGTATGGAGTAATAAGCAGCATAATACTTTGTACTATGCTTTTCAGCAGACTGAATGATCAGCCGTGGGACAAGTATATTACATTTGACTGCAAGCCCCTTAATGTGCAGTAATTACATAAAAATATTTTAAAATTAATGACTTCCAATACATCATTTAGAGCACTGGTGTTGAGTGATAAAATTGTAAATCACAGACATGAGAGATGGAAAATCTCACCCCAAGGTCATCTAGCCTGTCTGTAGCCCAGGGCAAGATTGCTCATGACAATATAGCTATCTAATTCTTTGTCAAGTTTTAAATGTCGTTTTGCTCAGATGCCATGTTCTTTGAAAGGATTAACAACATTACGCTTGGTGTTAGCTATTTAGTACATCTGTAAGAGCATCTTAATATATGATTAAGGCAGGGTCTTGTGGACCACAAAGAGTAAATTTCATATGTGTTTAAGGAAAAAAAAATTATTCAGTAAGCAAGAGATAAAACAGAATTTGCTCAATAGAAGATGCCGGGAGTTTTGCAAGTGATCTAGATGCCCTCAGCAGAAATTTTTTGGACCTTCCCAAAAAAAGCTTAAGAAAATGTTCTGCCTGCTTTGCTTGCAAGAACGCTGCTGACTTGAGATTTGGGGAACGGGATTGGGAGGTGTTTAAGAGTTTTTGTGAAAACAAAGACAAAAAAACCAACCCCCTTTGCACAAACAAGCCTTGTGGCATTAGCTTGGGGCCAGCAAGATCATCTGAGGAGAGACGATCTTAAAAGACATTGAATCATTAAGTGAATGAATAAAGAGTTTTTCCTAGTGAACAACAAAGTTTAAAAATCACTTGGTGCTCTAGCATATATAGGAGGAAAACTAGTACATAGTTCATTCCGATATGTCAAACAAAGGAAATTTCATCTGGTTTTGTAAATGTCCGGTTTCTGTTGTGATGCCATAAGAGAAGGATGAGAGAAGTGCAAAGGATTTTGAAAGGTGCAGGCTATAAAAATGTTGTAAGTGTTGAAAAAAAGAGCTTGGGAAAATTAGCAGTATCTAGCTAGCACTCAGGTATTACTCTTATTCAAGAGGAAGGTGACACGTTTTAAAATTTTAAAAAATGGTAAGTTTAGAAATAATAAAAATAAATAGCATTGTCAGGTGCATTTCTTGGGGAAATTATGAAGACAAATAGCACAGCTTCATTTCATAATTTTATAATTGATAATACAATTTGAACAGAAAGTCAAATCCTGTTCTTCAGGCTGTAAGTGAAGTGTCTGCAGTGTTTATAAGCAAAGCCATCCTGTTACTGCGCCTATATCTGGGGGCAGCGAGGGCACGGGAGGCTGAAGCATCAGAGCACCAGCCGTCTGATCTGGTATGGCAAGTGCTCTGTTCTGAAAGAGCTGGGAGGAGTCGTGTCCCCAACATCTGGTGTCTGGGGGCTGTATTGCAGATCCAGGGAGCAGAAGAGGCAGTTGCCAAGGAAAGACATAAGCAGGATTTAAAGGTGTGTCAAGGAGGCTTTTCATGTAACTACCCTGGTTTGTTACCCTCTTCCCTTTGTCCAGGGGAGTTTATCAAGGCTTTGTATGAGTCAGATGAAAACTGTGAAGTGGATCCCAGCAAATGTTCATCCAGTGAATTAACAGATCATCAGAGCAACCTGAAAATGTGTTGTGAGCTGGCCTTCTGCAAGATTATCAATTCTTACTGGTGAGGCATTTCCTCTCCCCTTCTCCCACATTAGGTCATTTGCTTAGAGGGTGCCCTTTCCTTCTCTAAAGATAAGAAAACAGCAGATGTGCAGGGAAATAGCATAGACCCATCTATCTTCTGAGACTGCCTTCATTTCTTTTCCTTGCTACCTTCCTACGTGTGACACCATATTGCAGGTGGAACTTGTGCCCAAATTGAGGGGTTCCAGTCCCACACACTGTACCTGACAGGAGCTTCTGCAGAAGTACTTTGCCAAGGGAACACATACTGAGCTGTGGCTGAATAAAGTGAGAAGATAACAGCTAAGCTCGAACTTGGAATAAAAAGATGAAATTTTTGATGTCTATAGAAAACTTTCATAGCCTTCAGATCTGTAGAATTGAGCAGGAAATCACAGGGAGGAAACACTGGCAGAGAGATTTCTGTTAATCTCTGTTTCTGAGTAGCTGTGAAAGAAGAGGGGCCTTTCTGCTTCCAGATGAAGCACGGGCGAAATATTGAGAGAGCTTAACAAGCGAAATAAGAATTTCAGTTATGGAGATGAGTTCAGTTTGGTTCAGTTTGTTTTTAGTATTCTAATGCCCTGTTTGCTCCAGGGTAGCGATGGATAAGTAGTTCTTAGCTCGCAAATCGGTGTGTCTGAAAATGGCTTCACTTAACATATATGAACAAGGGATGCTTTAAAGACTACTTAAGTATCACCAGATTAAATAGGGATCTAAGAATAGATGCCTAATGACATTTCTAGCCTAGAGAGAGAAAAGAGTGGGGGGAAAATAAAGAGCTCTTGATGTTTTCTTACAGATAATTATTTCAAGTGATCGGTCACCAGTTCAACTTGTATCTCATTGCCCATGCGATTTTATTTCCTGGTTTATTGTTTTTCAGCGTATTCCCTCGTGAGCTGAAAGAGGTATTTGCATCTTGGAAGCAGCAGTGCCTGAGCAGGGGCAAGCAGGACATCAGTGAACGCCTGATCAGTGCCTCCCTCTTCCTCCGCTTCCTCTGCCCCGCTATCATGTCCCCCAGCCTCTTTAGCCTCATGCAGGAGTATCCTGACGACCGGACATCTCGCACACTCACACTTATTGCTAAAGTCATTCAGAATCTCGCCAATTTTGCTAAGTAGGTGGTGGCAATAAAACTGAAATCTGTGCCTCTTAGGGGTGCAAGTCACTGCAGGCTACTGTGGAGCAAGAAGAGCCCTGCTTTGGTAGTCATGTTTGCAGGCAGCTGATTATCTGGCAAACTGAAATCAGCTTTAGAAAAGGAGGAAACTCCTCACTTATATGTGAATGCTGTTCCCCCTGAGACACCTCAGTGCTGAGCTAGATAAATTCTCCTTTTCACATGCAGATTTGAGCTGTGTTGAATTCAGTAGAGGGGACACAGTATAAAACCAAGAAGAGCCATGCATTAGCATGTCAGTGCATATGCTAGTTCAAAAGAAAAAAAAGCCTGTTCCCACCAAGGATCATGATTTTTCTTCTTTCTTCCTCCAAAATACCCAGCTGAATGTTACAAAGGGCATGGCATGTCTCTTACAAGGGAGGAGATGGAGAGAAGGGGAGGGGAGAAAGGGTGTCTGTTGGAGGGAGATGTGTTGAGCCCTCGATCGTAATATGAACAATGAATTATTAGTATTTAAATAAGTTCAAGAAAGCAGTGAATCTCTTAAATTGTCCTTTTTTTTTTTTTTTTTGTCCCAGGCTAAATCTTCAGAAAGGCGGGTCTTAAGCATTTTAAGTAATTGTCTATAAGCACTTGTACTCTGTATTTTGTGTGGAGGTTATTGACTGGGTTTACCCCCCCTTTCCCCTTTTTTGCAGGTTTGGTAACAAGGAAGAGTATATGGCTTTCATGAATGACTTTTTGGAACATGAGTGGGGAGGAATGAAGCGTTTTCTCCTGGAGATCTCTAATCCAGATACCATCTCAAACATGCCTGGATTTGAGGGCTACATTGACCTGGGCAGAGAGCTCTCAGTTTTGCATTCCCTCTTATGGGAGGTTGTGTCCCAACTTGATAAGGTAAAGCAGGCTGGAGGCCCGGGAGGGTGAATCCAGCGATGGTATCGTAGCAACAGTAAACACTAGGAAACATCAAGGGAGCAGCTGAATTCTGCTCCAGGGAGAACTTATTCAACAGTTTTTGAGAGGAATGTTTGATAGTGGTATTTCATAATTGCTCTTCACGTGATTTCAGATCAAGGCCTGTGAAGTGGTTGGGCTTCAGCAGTAGTGCAAACACTTTGCAGAGCCTTAACTAAGGCTTGAGTGTTCAGTGGCGGAGAGGGCAGCGCTTAAAAGTAGACCTGGAATTCCCTGAGCAGCTGGTCTTTTCTCTCATAAGTGAGCTGGAAAAAAGGGAGGGTGTTCGGACAGAAAATGTTACTGTGCCCTTTTTGATGCTAATGGAGGTACTTTGCTGCACACAAGGCCCTACCCTGGCCCAGCTCTGATGGAGTAATGTGTTGGCCGGGCAGAACTTTTCTCATTTAAGACCTGATTGAAGCCTGCTGGGATATTCTCATTTCTGTAGTCTTTGGATTAGTTTTTAGTATAGAACAGGATGCCATGTAAAAACCTGGTTGCACTCTCAGTTTTATCCTGTAAAAAAAGCAAGATGCTTTTTGCCGTGGATTGTGCTGGGGTCATATACGTTGTCCAGATTCTGTTCCACTGATCACAGTAGATATCACCAACAATAAGCATTGCTTCCATTTAGCTATAGAAGGATAAAAGGCAGTAGTTTGCTTTTCCTTAGCTCTGGGGCTTTGCAGGATCCAAAGTCATTAAAACCTTGATAGCAAACGTAGTTGATAAGACCCAGAAAAGCTGAGCTATAAGTCATATTTCTTTTTGTGAGTGCTTGGAACTGTGCCATATTTCAACTTTTAGAGGTGTGTTATTTTATCCATATTCTATTTATATTATTCTTCCTTTTGAAACCAGAGAGGTGAGGTGAATTGCAATGCACTCTTAATATTTTTATTGCATTAAGGTTTGCCAATATAGTTATTTGTTGGGTATCTATTTTCTCATAGTACATTATTTAAAATAGAAAACAAAAAAATGGAGCTTGGTGCATCAGAGTAAATTGAAATGTCCTTGACTCAAAAAGGCAATATATATTAATCTTAGTTAATCTTAGTTTGATAAGAATATATGATCTTGTTTTCCCATTTCCCTCATACGTGCACACAGTGTACATTCAAAATGTTACAGGCAGCAAAGTCAGCTATAAAGACAGTTCAGCAGCCTCAGGAAAACAGGCAAACTGAGACTCAGAAGACTGGATCCTCCATTTCTACAAATTGGGGTAAACCCACCAGTACAGGGAACACTGCCATCTCTCTCTGAGCTGGTCAGGCATCAGGTCAAGAGAAACCCAGCCCCAGTTTTCAGAACTGCAAATGGATCTTTGGACTTGGTGTTAGTTACCGTGAGCTGCCCTCTGAATGCAACGGTCGCGAATGTCTTGGGCAGTGAGGAAAGGGAGGAGCCAGACCGGGATAAACCGTCAAAGCAGATCTGCTTTGCCCTTTATGTAGGTTAGATGCATGGATCTATCCTAACAGGCCCTTGGGAGCTGGTATAGTGCTTTGCTAAAAGAGAATTAAGGGGTAAGGTTACATCGCAATACTGCTTTACTGTAGGTAATGACTGGGAAATGATGAGAGAAGTCACCTCAAGAGATTTTAATAGACACAGAAGAAGTGCTGTACGAAAGCATCTGTAAAGAGACCTTTCTCTGGAGCCAAACTGACTGAATACCTGCTTACAGGAAAAATAAGGATATCTTTGAAAAGAGCATTGTCTTTCTAGTGGAGTTTTACTTTCTTATAAACCTTCAGCGCTTTCACCTTCTTCCGGCAGTCCCAAGAGCCTGAAGATACCCTGTAGATGATATAACCAGCAGTGACCCAAGGTGGGGAGAAAGATAAAGAGTCTGAACGAGCAGCCTTCCTTGCTGGAAGCTCAGCTGCTCTTATCCTAGGCCTGGTCAACACTGAGCTGTCATGTAATTGAACAAAGAGCTACACATTTAATCCTAGGTTGATGTGATTGTGTTGGGATGAGGATCATTGATGTTTTCATGCAGTTATTTTTCACTTTTAGGTAGGGAAGAACGCCTTAGTTGTTGATGACAGGGTGCTACAGATGATGGCATCAGTGTAGGATGCTAAAAGTGAAAGGCTTATGAAATGAAAACCTTCCCTTTCCCCATCTCCCTTGACCCTTGTGATTCTCTCATGATCCGCCTGAATGCCGCATCCCCTTGTCTGTTGGCATGCATTTCCTTTACCACATGACACACTTTGCCTGGAAAGTTCCCCCCACTAGCTGAATCTGTAGTCTTTGAATGCCCTTTAATGAGTAGATACCATAGTTTTCACTTTGACCTCACCCACCCTGAACTTAGTGCGCTTTGCATGATAGTTTTGCATTGGAATGGCGATAGTTTTGTTTTATTGAGCATGGTTTTTATTTTTGGGAGTCAATCCTAATTTCTTTTCTATTTCCTTTTCTTTCCTCAATGTCTGCTGCACCCCGTTTCGTCTCCTCCATCCATCTCGTCGCCGTGGTTACGCTGCTCCGTAACACTGCATTATGGTCCTGGCACACCCGCACACAACCACCCACCCTCCTTCCTTCCACCTCCACCCCTCCGCCTCTGTGCATCGTTATCAAAAAAACTGGCGGATGTCGCGGTGCTTGTTGTCCAATTAGGGTGAAAATTCCTTCCTACAGGCGACCGTGGCAAAACTGGGACCTCTTCCTCGTATTCTTGCCGATATCACCAAATCAATGACCAACCCTACGCCCATACAGCAGCAGCTGAGGCGTTTCACTGAGCACAGCTCTAGTCCAAACGTCAGTGGCAGTCTCTCCTCAGGGCTTCAGAAGATATTTGAGGACCCCACTGATGGGTATGTAACAGCCAGAGCTCAAGGGAAGATGTGGGATAAGGGGGTTGGTAAGCCTCTCGGAGGTGAGCACTTCATCACCTGAGCTATCTGCCCAGGCCAGCTGTAGGAGCAGGGAGCTTGGTCCTCTGTCACAAGGAATACACAGTCCCAGTAAGAGGTGCACAAGAAGGCACTGGAGACCTGAAGCTTTTGACTTACCCTGGACTCAAACACGTCTCTAGGAGTCGGTGACTTCAACTGCTAAAAACCGGTTTTGCAATTTACTGCCAGTCTGAATGTCCAGATGCATAGTCAGCCGTAATGTCTCCTTTTGGTCATCAGGCCGCTTATTTACTGCTAATGAAAAAACTGGGCTGTAGGTGGAACTTGTTACCAGCGGAATAGCAAAAATAGTCCTGCCTCTGTTTAGTGCATTTGTCACGCTGTAATAGTTGTTAATCTGAAGCAAAAAGCTGTGACAGAGGTGCCAAAGAGCTTGGATGCTGTGGTCTCAGAGTCATTTCTGCACGGTCAGGTACAAAGGCCAGTTTTGTCATGTGGAAGCATCTGCCCTCTGAGCTTACATCTAGATCTACAGGAGCCTTCACACAACTCCTGTTGAATCTTCAGACCCCCGCAATACATAATGCTAGCAAAGGGTTAAATGGGATCTGAATTGCTCTGAAGCCTTGCTGGAGACAGAATAGTCTAGGGGGGAAGGGTTTGGTGGGAATGGTTTGCATTTCACCTGTGAAAAAAGAATGAAGATGAAGCACTTCTTGAATCAAATGTAATTCTCAAAGATAAGTGGTAATTAAGGAAGAGTGTGTTCTAACTTGAACACAAAGAGCTCATAAAAGGAAATCTGGTTCCTTGAAGCTTTCAGTGGAGGGGGGAGGTTAAATGAGGTAGAAAGACATCTCTGGGACAGATCTCTCAGGGTCTTGGCTGCTTAAAAATTAACCAAATTCCTTTCCACTCCACAGTGACTTGCATAAGCTGAAGTCTCCAACCCCAGAAAATGTAGACGGATATTTTAGGGGCAAGACCTTATTGTTGGTTCAGCAGGCATCCACCCAGAGCATGACTTACTCAGATAAGGATGAAAGGGAAAGCATCTTGCCCAACGGACGTAGCATCTCTCTCATGGACCTCCAGGATCCTCACACGGCTCACAGTGACCATGCTTCCATTATGCACGACGTGCCTTTGCGCTTGGCCGGCAGCCAGCTCTCCATCACACAGGTGGCCAACATCAAACAGCTGTGGGAAACTCAGAGCACGCCCCAGAGCGCTCCCCAGGTGAGAAGGCCCCTGCACCCGGCTTTAAACCAACAGGGCAGCCTCCAGCCTCTGTCGTTCCAGAACCCGGTTTACCATCTCAACAACCCAACCCCGCCGATGCCAAAGGCCTCTGTGGACTCCAGCCTGGAGAACCTGAGCACTGCCAGCTCCCGGAGCCGAAGCAACAGCGAAGACTTCAAACTCAGCGGACCCAGCAACAGCAGCATGGAGGACTTCACCAAGCGCAGCACGCAGAGCGAGGACTTCTCCCGGCGCCACACGGTCCCAGACAAGCACATCCCCATCGCCCTGCCCCGCCAGAACAGCAGCAGCCAAGCACAGATCCGCAAAATGGACCAAGCCGGCCTGGGCGCCAGGGCCAAAGCACCGCAGTCCCTGCCGCACAGCGCTTCTTTGCGGAGCACGGGCAGCATGTCGGGGGTGTCGGGGGCCATGATGACTGAACCCATTCAGAACGGGAGCCGGTCCCGGCAGCAGTCCTCCTCCTCTAGAGAGAGCCCTGTCCCAAAGGTGAGGGCGATTCAGAGGCAACAAACGCAGCAGGTAAGGAAAGCCCTTTTTCCAGGCGCTTTCTGCTTTGATGTTTAGCCGGTTGCTGCACAGACCCTCAAAGCTTTTTGACCTTTGAGTTGAACTGAGCTGAATCAAGAGTACTGGCACTTAAGCAAGTAGCCAGTAGCAAGTGTAAGGAATAGGCATTCTTGTTACCCTTATAAGCTTGGCAAGCCTAGCTTACCTATTATTTTTCAATGTTTTTGCACTAAATTTAAAAAAAAAAAAAAAGTTTTCCATTTACTAAGGTAGCAGCAAGCTTGCTAAAAGAAACAAAACTTGAAAATTTCCCTGAATAAAAAAAAAAAAAAAGAACAACCAAAAAACCACGGAAGCAGCTTTGTTCCAAGTCGTAGCTAAGATCACCACGTGAGACTGTATTTGCCCTGTGGTGCTAATTCAAAAGCATAGCTACCTAAAAGCAGAGAAATAAACAAAGATAAAGTATCATAGAATAAACTGCTGCCAAAATAATAAGTAAGTGCCGTTGTCTTAAGCGTGGAGAAGTCTCTATCTCACCATGATACAACAACCTATTGCTGGTCCCCAAGTAAATACTGCATTTTCATTACTCATCCCAAACTATGAATAATACAAACACTTTCTGGAAAGGAGTGCTTATATCTACCAACTCCTAATGTACTTTATCAGTTGTTCATAGGCGACGGTAAATCAAGATTTTCCTGTCAAAAAGCCAACATTCCTTTACCTTTTTAAAAAAACCCCACCCTTGTTGTGATTTGCAGTATATGAAAATCTTTTCCTAAATTAGTTTAATCTTAAAGAGAAAATGAGTATTTAAATGCTTGGCACTACAGTGAAGGTATAAAATGTCTCGATCTGCAGGTCAGAGGGAAGGTGGTTGTTTTTAAAAATGTCATATTACCGCATACAGATCAGCTGGGCAGGGTGAGGCTCTTGAAGGCAACTCCTGCGCTATTCCTTGGGGTTAAGTGTTTTCTTCTGTGGTCGCTGTGAGGGTAAACATGGTCATGTTTGATTTACTTTACCTAGCACTGGAGATTTTTTTAAGCTCCTCCTTGCTACATGACCTTCTAGGAAGGATGCTTCTCTGCACACAAGCACAAGTGAGGACTTGAACTCCAGAAAGTTGCAGCCTCTGAGGTTGAGACTGCACCATGCTGCTGGTGAAGCTACATCCACCAAGAGCAGGAGGTTATGATCCTCCTTGCTGATATAGCCCTGTTGGCAAAAGCGCTGGTGGTTATGCAGGGAGAAGACTTTGGGCTTGTAAGGTAAAGCTGGCAGAAGAACTTCGTTGCCAGCATGAGCTCCTACTCTGTCGAAGGTTTTACTAGTATCCCTGCTGGTGTAGCTTCCTTGGCAAACTCCTCACTGCTACAGTCAAAAGGAGGAAAATCTGGATGATGCCTGGGAACCCAGGAGCAATCAGGGCTTCAAAACTGCTTTGATACCTCAAGTTCATTAAAGTACAAGGAGATCAGAAACTCTGAATCACAAAGCAAAGCTTAATATGCCAAGTTAGTAACACCAAAAAAAGTAATTGCATATTATTTGAAGTGTATATATTTGTGTCCTCCTTTGGAGCCTGTGTTTTACATTTGGGCATAGAGGGGCTGATAGGTAAAGTATATTAAATACAACTAAGCCTCGTGCAGAGGTGATAGAAAATTTTTAGGCCATTATCAAAGGTAAATTTGAAGGATAAACTCGCTTTGCTGTTCCCAAGCGTCCAGTGTGAACCTCTATTGTATGATCTGCTGTGTTTTATTGCATGGTTCTGTGTAGTGTCCTAGCCAAAATCCCCGGGGATGTGGTGCCTTTCCTCAGAGCTTGTTAGAGGAAGTGCCTGCACAAATATGCAAAGGCGGCTTTACTTGGAAGGTGTTAGGGTAAGGAGGAGAAAGTACAGGTGGTGTGTCTCTGGTCTTTGCGCGTGCACCTTTCACGGCTGGCTTCTGCCCTGTGTGTATTTACGAGAAACGTTCAGTTAGGTGTTTGCAAACCCCTGGCTCTTCTGATCTTAAATTGCTGATTCCCCGACTGCCCCAAGTAAATGAGTCCCCTTTGCTTGTTTAGCATCAAAGTGACTGTCTCAGACTTCCCTCCTCCAGTTACTTTTTACGTTCAGCTTCATTGATGCCTGCGACTATGACTGGCTTGAGGGCAGTCTCCTTCCCCTCTCTTGTAGGCGATGTGCATCTACTTATTTTTCCACTGTACTTTCCATACTAATTGTTTCTACTGGATTTGTTAGAGCCACTTGCTCCTACTTTATTCAGAGAAATCAATTTGTTCTTTCCTTCCCCACACTCTTGAGAAACGTCTTGAAGTGCCAAATCCAGTAGCCATAATTTTTTTTTTTGAGGCAAATTCCATTGCGTCCTTTTAATTGCAAATCGTGTTGTGGAATTCTGTTCTTATTTAAAAAAGAAAAAGAGAAAAGAGAAGTTGGGCATGTTCTTTCTGGGCATGCTTTGTGGGCGTTATAATTATTAGACTCTGTTCTCTACAAGTCCCATTTGTTTCTGAATATAGAGCTGGGCCCTTTGTTTGCTGGGAGAGGTCACTTTTTGCCTTCCATTTCCATTTAGTAGGTAGGTGGGAACAGAAATGTCAGTGTGTTCCTCTGGAAGAGAGGCAAAGAGGGGAATTAATACAAGTTCCTAGCAGGCTTTTTCTTTCCCCCCCCGCCTTTATTAGAGTATAACTCATAACCTATTAGCATGTGAAGTGCTTGCCATCCACTTGGTCTTTGTAGGCTTTCTGAGTTTGGCTGCTGAAAGTATTCTTGTCCTGCGGCTTGCAAGGTTGTTTGGCGAGGTTTGCGGCTGAACAGCAGCCTGTTCCAAGGCCGGCGATGTAGTTTATAGTCACCCTTCTGCTATCTTAGTCCTCCAGTAACTCCAATGAACAGTGACACCGTTCATCCCTAGCTGTTCCTACTTCCTCCAGCAATTCCTGGAGCCAAAGTATTTACCTCCGAGAAGAGCCTGTTGGTGGCAGGGCCACACACAGTTCATAGTCTCCCATTGCCGTGGCTGCCTCACAGCAAATACCGTCGGAAAAATCTCCCTAAGGAGCTTTGCGAAGCTGTCACACTGCACTTGAGAGGGACGATTAGCCTTTCTGCTGTGAAGGCTTCCTTCTAAAGGAAGGAAGGTCTAAAGGTCTCTGCCTAAATCCAGGGATTTTTGCCAAATTCCTGCTCCTTCCCTTTGCCTTTATACCCATCCTTGCTGAGCCTTCTTCCAGTGCTGGAGTCTTCATTGCTGCTGGAGACAGCCGAGCCCATTGCAGGCAGATCCTCTGGCCAGAGCTGGCGCAGGAGGTGTGCAGCGCTCGCCAGACCTTTTCCCCTGAGCGAGAGAAACAGAAATGGAGGTTGACATGATCCCTCGCCTGACTCATGTAAAGAAGCTGTTACTCCCCCACGAAGAGCCCCTCGCTGAAACTTAGCCTTCATTGTCCCCCTGCCACGGGGCGCGTTTCACTGTGGTGCAATACTGCAAGGAGGCAGCGAGCTGAGGAGCTGCTTGAGCACAACAAGAAGCTGCAGTTGCGGGGCTGGGTGGGGGGGGAGTTGATCTTTCACATTTTTCAAAAAGTTAAGACAGTGTTGCTCTTTCAAGGGTAATTATGCTAATTCCTGTGCTTATAAACTTGTCTTTGTCCATGAAAATTGCTCGGAATTTATAGCAAGCCATATTTTCCCCAGCCAGCAGAGAGTTTCTTGTTTCTTTTCTTGGCTTCCTTTTCAGATTCCTTTAAAGAGGATAGCCTTCTCTGTCTTACAGTTCTCCTAGGAAGTGCTGCTGGTCATGACTTCCTTTCACAGCCTTGTCTGAGTGTATAGGCTACAGTAGGCCACCTAAATCTGATAGGCATTACAGTGATAACGCGACACCTCTTTGCCACTTTTAAGTACTGCCGTGGTGTCTCATACCCAAGCCATGCAGCCCCGTGCTCCATTGCAAAGCCTGGCTGAGAAAGCAGCTCCCACGTTAAGCTCCTCAATACTCCAGAAAAACCCATCTGTCTTACCTGGACCGGCTGCAAGCGAAGATTTGTCACTGTTTTCTTTGTGAGAAAAATAAAAGGTTGAAAAAGCCTGACTGAAAATCTGGCAAAGGGGAAAGGTGGATGTGAACAGGATTTGGAAACGAGCTTTTCCAGAGAGAAGCTCACTGAGAGAGGAAGAAATATTTCTCAAGTGCATTGATTTTAGAGGGACTGAAGTAAGTGCTGTGGGTCCAAAGTCAAGAGAGGATGAAGTAGCTCTGCAAGAGAGGTTTTGGGGGTCCTTTAAGACTGACAGATTTGTGGTCGTTTTTCTCCTCCAAATAAACTGGATTTTACAGCTGATTTGTATGTAGTTTCTCTGAAAAATGCTTACAGATATCTCTGTTCCAGGTTCAGTCGCCTGTGGACTCTGCCACAATGTCACCAGTGGAAAGGACGGCTGCCTGGGTTCTCAATAATGGACAGTATGAAGAAGTAGAGGAGGACGCAGAGCAGAATCCAGATGAAGTCAAGCATGCTGAGAAGGTAAATTTTATTCTGTATGCAGCTGACTTGAGGGCACTCAGTGAGTCCTGTCCACCCCACTGCCAAATTCAGAACAGAGCAGCTTTCAGGCGCTGCTTTGACAGTCATGCTTTCAAACACAGGTTGTTTTGGCATAAGTTCCTGCTCTACATGCTGTCACACATATCTGTAGTGCAGTATACCATACTGTAGATTAACCCACATACAGGCTGTAGCATGTCAAGTGGGTGCAAACTGACATAGATGAGAGTTTATACATTACAGGCTGGTGTTTGGCACTTACGTGCATCGTGAGTCACACTCCCTAAGTGTATTAGATCCTGCTCAAGTCATTATTTTTTTATGACAACACTATAGCTACAGCATACTGCCATTTTTCTATGCTTGCAAAACTTTAGTGATCATCAAACTCCATTAAAAAAAAAATCATAATTGTTAACCTGAGTATAGCTTACGATATGCTAAGCGATCGTACAAGGCTCTGTAAATGCAATTCAGTCTTCATCAGTAGGTGCATTCAAATTTTCTCTTGGGCTTTTTCTGTGGCAAATGCCTATCCTCCAGGTAGTACAGAGTTTCTCGGCTACACAGAAACATCCAGAAACATATCTTCTTTTTTTTTTTTTTAAAGCGTATTTATTTTCAGTAGTAGATACCATTTTTCCAAATACATCTGTATGCCGCTGCGGTGATGAAGTTCAGTAAGAGGTTTGGTGTTTTGAGAAGGCAGGGGGCGAGGAGGAGAACATTTTGTGGACAAGAAGCAGGAACGTAGGATTATTAGGAAAGGTGAATGAACTCAAAACGAAGTGGAATGTGTTGAGATTCCTTGCACTGCAGAAGTGATTGTCCATAGAGATAGTAAGCAGAAGAATAAAACCTCAGCCAAGTAAAATTAGTTTAAAATTTTTAAAAAGGCTCTATTCTGTAGTGAATGATTTGCTCTATCATCACACGTGGTTTCATGCCTTGATTAACTCCTGAAGAATAAGTTATTTGGATTCTGTACTGGTCTCTTTTGTAAGTTTGGTCACCCCAGGACATTTTTACAGTTGAGCACTATTAACAGCTTCTGTCTGGGAACTGCTTGAGTCTGGAGTAACTGGGGAAGTTACTAGTCAGGGCTGAGGAGCCATGTCAGAGCCCTCTGACTGCTTACGTTGTGCTGCAGAATGACATCCTACAGCGTGGGAATAGCTTCATACTTAATGGTAGCCTACATGCTCCTTGTCTGTGCTTGCCCACAGTTGTTTGCTTGTCATTTCCTTTACTTCTGTCAATTTATTTCTCATGAAAAAAACCCAATGTCTTTCTCTGAACAGCAGCAGGAGATTATAATGATCTGGTCTTTTCTTTTTCCTTTGCATCTGATTCTTTCCTTCTTTCCTTCCACCTGCAGTATGAACAAGAGATAGCGAAGCTGAAGGAGCGCCTGAAGGTGTCAAGTCGCCGGCTGGAGGAGTATGAGCGGCGGCTCCTGGTGCAAGAGCAGCAAATGCAGAAGCTGCTGATGGAGTACAAGTCTAGGCTGGAAGACAGTGAGGAGAGACTGCGCAGGCAACAGGAAGAAAAGGACAGCCAGATGAAGAGTATCATCAGCAGGTAAGGCTTTGGGAAGATTGGGACTGTGTAGAACAAGAAGCTCCCCTGTGTCATGTGTTCTCTTTGACACTAAATAAGGTAGTTGCTTCTTGACGTCTCTGGACTGATACCATCCTGCCTTGGAGATGAAGAAACTGAGGTGCAGGTGGAGAAACTTGGTCAGATTGCCAGGACAGTGAAGGAAAAGATGTAGGAATTTTTAACCCTAGTCTCTGTTGTACTTATAATAGGTTTTTTTGCTTTGTTTGGAATCTGTACTCAAGACGGTAGCTTTTCAGAGCAGTTGCATTTTTGGTAACGTCCATTTTGAGAATAACAGGGTTAGGCGATGGGGAGTGCCTGATGGATAAATAAGCTTTTCTGAGTGCAGCAGAATTCTTCTCTGGCAGAGTCAGGACAATCAGAGAAGTGAAACGAACAGGCCAGAGTACCTGAAACGCTCCGGAATAGTATTAAACCGTCCTGATTTGTACCTCTTTTTGCTTGTCAGGCTCATGGCAGTTGAAGAGGAGCTGAAGAAGGATCACGCAGAGATGCAAGCTGTCATCGATGCAAAGCAGAAGATTATTGATGCCCAGGTAAGGAGCTCAGGATCTCCAAAACTTAAGTGTTCTGTCTGTAGAACCCATTATTTTCCCCTATCCTCCTGTCCCAACGTTGTTCTCTAGCGCCCAAGCCAGTATTGGCCCATGGTGGTATACATGTGACTTACTGCCTTCTAGGAGAGAATTGGGTTTTTTAATTAATAAAGACTGTACTGTCAGATGCTAGGCTTTGAGAAAGCCTGACAAGTCACAGGACTGACTGCTTCTCCGAAACATTTTCTACTTTGTGAGATCCAAAGGGTGTAAAGGAATAGTGGTGCATTGTGCAGACATTGTTCCAAGTGTGGGCCTGGGAAGTCTGGAAAAGCTGTGCTTCATACCAGCATAGTTTAATGGCCATGTGCATGCATCTCAGCTATGCAAGCTAAAAGCATGGCTTTGAACATTGGAGTCAAGAAAAGAGAATGCTTGCAGTGGAGCGTTGCCCTGTATAATGTCGTATGTGGCATTTCACCCCATCTGACTGTCCACGTCAGCCCTGGAGAAATGCCCGTTTTGCCCAACCTGCAGTGCTTGCCTCAGTCAACACGTTAGCTGTGGGCAATGCATGTGGGCGTATTGTGTGGGGTTGTTTCAGCTTTTCTTCTGTGTCTGTGCTGATCCCAGAGAGCAAAGCTTGTACCACAGAACCTGAGACTGGTTTGATATCTGCCTGCTGTGTTATGTTTGTGATACTTGCGTTTGGAGGACATCCTTCCTGCTTCTGGGCTTTTCAGTAGTCCCGACTGTAAACTTTCCTTAATAGATAACCTTTAGATGACCTGTTCGAGGAGTAACCCAAGTTATTTCAGAAAGGTGTTTCCCTTTGTAAAGAGTGGTGGGGGAAAAAAGCCTCAGCTGAACATTGTTAAAAATGGTACTGGTGTATTAGAACGTAGGCATAAGCGAGCACAAAAGGTCATACCCTGGCCAGTTGAGTGGCCAGCAATGAAAGAATGTTTAAGCTCACATGGAACTCTAGGGGAAATATAAAGTAGAAAAAAGCCATGGTTTTAAAAGCCTGGTAACGTTAGGAGCGTATTTCCAGCAGATTTCTTTCTGATAATTTGAAAAGTTCAGGTTTTCCTTTTGCCCCTGCCCACTTTCCCACAGTTCTTCAGAAAGACTGGTCATGAAAGCTGGATTTTTGAATCTTTGCCATCTAATCTGAATAAATCACTTGTGTACGATAACATGGCACTTCCGTTACCTAGCCTTGCAGAACAAAAAGAAAATCCTACTGGAGTTACACCACACAGAGTCCCTAGCTATCGTGTAAGATGCTGTACATGGAGACACCAGTGCAGTCACTCTTTCTAGATGCAGCTCAAGATTAAATCCTTTCGGTGAGGACTTGCACTCAAAATGCGAAGTGGCAGAGTGCAGTGCTGGAGAAGGAGCAGGAATGTAGGCAGTCGCTGTATTTTTTTTATTACTGGTGCTGGGGGAACAGTACAGCAGCCTCCAGTCTGATCAAAGAGTATGGCAAGTGGAAGCCGGAGTAAAAGTTGAACGTGCTGGGCCATTTTTTGGAGATGGGCACAGTCAAGGCATCTTGCTGTTACACACTGATGGAATGGCAGCTCATCCAAACAGCAGCCTGGTTTTTGAAGGAGATGATGCCTTTTCCACCTGCCTCAAGAAGGCGAAAGGGGCACTGAGCAACCTCATAAAGAGTGATTTTGGAAGGGGAGGGTTTGGGAAATTGTGACTGAATAAGAAACTTGCCCTTGCCCTTGTTACCTGTCTATGCCATTAGGCTCTCAGGCTCGCTGTGAGGTTATGGACTAGCAAGGTGGAAGATGGACCAGTCTGATCCCTGGCAGAGGGAACTGCTGCTGACTTGTGAAAGCTTCAGACCCTCAGGGCTGGAAAGGTGTGGTCCTTGATCACACTTGGTCAAATGACGCATCATTTATCACCTGCAGTAGAAATTGTTGAAAGAACAGGAGCATTAATGATTATTCTTTGAATCTGACATGTTTTTCTTTCAAGTGCTGTTAGCTACTTGGGCAAGCAAGGTCATCAGCAAACCTTAACTGCTTCAGTGTCAACCAGTTCCTGGGGGAAGCTTAATTGTCACTGCCCTTTTGTGGGTACCTGAGCAGAAGAGAAAACTGATGAAAGATTCAGAACAGACAGATCAAGTCAGAGGCCAAGTGTTCGCTGGGTTCTGTAGCAATCCCTTTGAGTTGCGCTTGGAAGATTTTTCTCAGTCTGTAATTCATTTGGCAAAGGGATATAGCAGTGCTAGAGAAGAAAACTTCTTATTTTACGTGAGATTTATGGAGTTGAGTTGGAACCTTGCTTATCACATCTGTTTGAAGGGATAAATGGCTGTTAGGGAACAGCAATAACTGGGCTTCTTGTGATTAGTTAACATCACCAGGAGATGCTTTTCGGGATTTGCTCTTCTGCCTTGTAGTGAGGTGGAGCACCCAGTACTTCCCCAATGCACAAGGACAGCCTTCTTCTCGGTGCACGTGTGCGCTGTGGTTCCAGAGGCTGTCTCTGGATCCCTGCCTGAGCAGGGGCTAGGTCTGGCTAAACGCTCTTCTTGGAGCAGCGGAGCTGCAAAGAGTACTGGCCCAGTTGCTATTGCGAGTGACATCTCCGCTGTGTTAAATTACAGGTCATAAATGGGGATGAGATAATTCAAACAGGCAAGTAAACCCAATCAGTTCTCTAGCTGAGCAGTACCCAGTCCTGGCCCAGCGCACTGCCCTCCTACCCATTCCAGCTCCTCCCACTCCCTGTGCCCAATTCACGCGTGTCAGAGACATGGTTGTTAGATTGTGTTTTCCTTTGAGTGAGAAGATGCCTCTACTCACCAGGCTCATGCTTTTAAGATTGATTTTCCAAGTGTAGATTTCCAGCTGTTTTGCAAGCTGGCATAGTGAGCACCCATCAGTGCCAGAGAATAACCAGCCTTTCATTTTTAACTCTTTGGAAAGCTATATTCTTAAAATTTCTTCGGAAAGAAATTTTAATTTTGAATTATATATTCCAGGTGAAATTTAGACCGAGGAGGAGGAGCATTAACTTGCTGAAGAACACATTTCTGCTAAGGCAGCTGTGTTTTGCAGGAGTTATTCCAGCATGGGAGGAAAGGCTAAGCCTTTAACTCCTCCGGTGTCCGTTCTCCTCACTTACATTGACTGGATCAGGGCAAGTGCTAGCCCAGGCTATAGCCTGCCTTGCTGTTTGTTGATTTCTCGTGCCGCCGCCTCCTCCATTTGCTCTGCTATACAGAGCTTGGTCTCTTCAGGGGCTGTAATACAAGCAGTACTTAAATTCTGCTTTGTTTTTGCACCCTGACATTTACCCGTGTGGGGAAACCCACTGAGAAAAGCAAACATGTCTTGATTACTGATGTACTGCACAGCTGATGTGCTGGGATCAAAATCTCAAGGGGCTGTTGTAGCACTTAGGTCTCCTGAGCAGTATGTCTGAACTATCCCTTAATGTTTGTGCCTTCTGTGCATCATTTTTCCTTCCATTTCGTTTCTCAAATGGGCTGGACTGGGAAGAGTTCCTGCATGCAGCTTTTTTCATTCAAATAAATTTGACATTTTTCCTTCCCAAAGAAAAAAAGCCAATCAGGTGGTAGCATGGAGAGCATATTTATCTTTTGCCATCTCTGTTGCTGCTTTGTGTGGCTGCATTTTTTTATTTTTTTTTTTTGAGGGAAGATGGAAATTGTCATTTCTAATTGTGCCACCAACTTTCTGGCTTGACCCTCCAGTGCTTTATCCCACTGCAGATAATCTAGCTGTTAGCAGGCTGGGTTTTGTTGATGGGTTTTGTATTTTTTTTATAAATTGAGTACACATCCTTTAGCTTTCTGCTAAAAGTGGAGGCTAGCACTCTCTGTGCCAGGAGAATCAAAACGGGGATGTGGGACCCCTGGATTCGACGGAGCCCGGGAGCCCCTCTGAGCTGGAATGGGTCTAGGAGCAGTGTGTTCAGTGTTTGTTCTTTGTGTCCTGTCGATGGCATCTCCCCCTCCACCCACGCTGCCCTCTCCCCCTTCACCTCAATAACCCCTTAGTTTTAGCTTTTGGCTGCTTCTTCTCTATGTTGCTGTTGCACCCTCACTCCTGCTGGTGACCGCAGGCTGCCATTATCTGCTTTTTTTTTTTTTAATTTATTTCAAGCATACCATGAATTTATTCTGAGCACACTCCATCCAAAACACAGAGACAATGGCCGTTATGTACCACTTGCACTTTTTCTCTGCCAGATGAAACCTCCACCACTTTTATTTTCTGCTGCCTGTTTCTGTTTTTCTAACGTATTTAAAAAAAAAAATAATAATAAATTGGTTATTGTTGTTATTAACACCAACATCCCCCACCCACCCCCTCCCACCTACCCCCCATGGCGAAATACTGCATTTCCACCTGCCTGGGTTGGAGGCTGTCTGGATAAAGCCACTGTGACTGGATCAATTCACCAATGGAACTTTGACTCGCTGTCACCTTCCATCAGGCAAAAAGCCCAGGAGGGCCAGAGCGGCCCGTGAAAAGCCCGTGGGGCGCAGGGGCCGCATTTACCCCAAGAAAACAGAAAGAGGCAGACATCCCATCTCACCAGAGAATGTTAGCCAAGCTGCCTCTGCCTAGAAATCATCTGAAGACACTGTCACAGCCCCGGGTCCTGGAAGTTCCCCGTAAAGCAGGCTTGTGGGGCAAAGGCATTTCATTTGGGAAGGAGCTCTGACTTTGTGGGGTGTCTGTTGCAGGAGAAGCGGATCGTGTCCCTGGACTCTGCCAACACGCGGCTGATGAGTGCCCTGACGCAGGTGAAGGAGCGCTACAGCATGCAAGTCCGCAATGGCATCTCCCCCACCAATCCCACCAAGCTTTCCATCACGGAGAATGGTGAATTCAAAAACAGCAGCTGCTAACTGGGCAGATGCTGCCAGCCATCTCCCCAGGAGAAGGGCAAGAGGGAGCAGACTCAAGAAACCTTCAAAAAAGCCTCCCCTTCCCCTTACAGGTTTACATAATGCTGCTAATAAATGGAAAAGAGAAAGAAGAACTCTGAAAGGTGGGCTTTAATTCCCCACTCAAGGCCAGGAGAACCGGGCTCCCGAGAACAAGTCCTTCCATATCACTGTGTAAATAGAGGGAGCTCTTGGGTCATGTACAGAAAATGCCGATGTAATATACCAAAAGGAAGTGAATACTGTAGATTTTTTTAATTATTGCTATTTTTATTATTATTATTTTTTTCTCTTGTTGAAAGCACTGCAGTCCTTGGAGGAGGAAGAGGGGAGTGTGAGTGCATGTGTGTTGTGGGTGAGAGAGCGAGCTGAGCAGTGGGTTACATTAGGCAGCAGCTGTATATATCGGGCTGGCTGATACAAGTACACGAGTGGAGTGAAATAGTAGTGAAATGAATTCTGTAAGAAAACTTATCTGCTGGTTTTATTCCCCTCTTCTCTAGCTGTTCTTTAACTGAATGCAAACTCGACAGCAAACATTTTTAGCAGGAAAATTGGCTCTTGCTGGATGCTGTACCTACTTTCAGTAGGACTCCGGCAAAATTGTCAGTCTTTTTGAACAAGGTGAGAACTTGGAGCAGCAAGCTTGGTTCCTTGCATTTGCACACCGTCAGGATTCCCATCAGACAGACAGAGGGAATCTGCAGTTTTTCGAGGTAGGATTCTTTCTTTTTTACCCCAGTTCTAATGCAGTTTTATATTTTCTGTTTTGAGAAATTTACAGACCTGTAAATACTTTTTTTTAAAAACAATTTCTATGCGATCCCCATTTTATGCACCATGGAGCGACGCCCTGAATTCATTCTCCGCTCTCCGTCAGGAGCGGTCAGGTTAATGCTCTGAGGGAAGGGCTAACCGAAGGGTGCCCATGCCCAGCAAAGTAGACTTCCGTATGCAAAATTTCCTTTTTCCTAGAGGATTTCTATAGTTTAACTCTTGTTCAATTTCACTATTTCAGCCGTTGGCTTAGCCAGTCTAGTTCCAGTATAAGATGCTTTCTGCACGTTTGCATTAAAAGAGCTTCCATTTTCACTGAAATTTTCCTTTCTCTGGATATTTCAGAGGGGTTTTTTGTTGAAGTTCTGTGCACACCAGTTTTTTTTTCCTAAGGAGTTTTGACTGAGCTTTCATCTCCAATTACTTTCAGTTGCATTTCATAGAAGCATACTTACAGGCTGTATGGGAATGCGTATATAATTACAAAGTGACCTTGTCACGGAGGATAATGACGTTCACAAACTGTAAAAGATTAACAATAAATGGCACAGTATTGTCAATTCTCATGGTTTCATCAAATGCAACAATATTCAGTCTGAGGGGTTTTTTTAAATTCCCAAATTCTACACTCAAGTAATAATGTGTGAATCTTCACTTTCACTTTTCGGTATACATTTCTAGTCCCTAGACTCTCAAAGTAAATAAAACTATTGCAACAGCAATTGAAATTTTGAATTTCAGAAATATACTAATAAGAGTGGGTGTGCTCAACCATTCAAACTAGGTATGGAAATTAGGAATTGGAAAAGTCGACTTCAAAACCAGACAAAACCTCAATGGGGTGCCTGGGTGTGGGACGTGTTTAGCAAAGAGTTCAAGCTGCAACTAGGAACAAGTTAACGAGGTGGCTGTGGGGGTACCTGGCTGAAATCATATCGCCTGTGACATGGAGAAGGTCGGAGCTGATGATCTGATCATCCTTTCTGGCCTTCGTTTCTGAAGCTCTAAAATTGTACTGTGTTAAAAATGTAGGATTTTCTGAGCCAATTTCTTGACTTCCTGAAAGTGCCCCGTGTTGCCTTGAACATGAAGGATTGGCAATACTGAGGACCCAAATCCAGTGTTTGTTGTCAAGTTTGTTTGTTCTTTGGAAACGAATCGATCTCACCTCTGTGAGCAAATGCAGCCTGTGACAGAGTGCGGTATGTTAACTGTTCCGCCTGGTTACTGTGTTACGATACTTCAGTTCAAAGTCATCACACATGTATGTTACATCACTAACTATGCATAGATACAGAGACCGCGTCTGCACCCTAATGATGTATAAGAAAAATGTGTATGAATCTCTCTTAGCAAGGCCTTGGCTGTTAATTTACATCTAGAGGGGACCTGTCTGCAGCAAGTTGGGATTTATATTTAATGCTTAGTTCTTTCAGATCAAAGCTGCTGTGGCTGCTCGAGTGTGACTTGGTACCACAGGCCAAGGAGCATCCCTCTCTTGTTCTTGGTGTCTCGTAGCCAGGTCAGCACTGTCTGACACACCTGGGGTTGTGCTCTGCATTTCCTCAGTAGGGATTTCTTTTCCGTACTTCCCAAACCGTCTTCCAGCTCTGGGACATTGCTGACCTCTGGTATTTTCTTCCTCAAACCGTGCCTTTAAGTTCCTCCCTCTTTCCTTCTTCCTTCGTGCATCACAGCCGTAGGCAGCCTATCGAGTTTGTGTTAATCCGTCTTGTGAGTAGCTCTCTTTTACAAGAAGCCTTTGCAATCCCCTTTTTGTTGAGGATTTTTGTGTGATCTGCATCTCCCCTTTGCTCCGTACTGTAATTACACAGCTCCATCGTGGGAAATTCGTTCCCCAAAGTAGCCTTTTCAGATGGGCACGTGCCGTGCTCACTTACTACGCAGCGCAAATAGTGCAGGTGTTGTGTGACCAAGGCCTGAGAGCCAAGCGGTCACAGGAACGCGCTGACTAGAACAAGGCAGCAGAAGATAGGTCGTTCTGCTGGCGCTAGTCTAGCGTTAATTTGGGAAACACATTTCACCAGAGCTCCCCAGCTCTCTGGTCATCTATGGAAGATCTCTGGCTGAGCTGTGTGGTTCGATGCTGAAGACTCCGAGGCGGCCGCTGTGGCGTCTGCAGAGAAATGCAACGGGGGCAACACTTCAGCCCTGATTTTTAGAGGGGAAATAATACCTGTCCCCAAATAGATAGATACATTTTGGTGAGGTCTGCAGTGAAATATCATCCTAATCACGTACTTTCTCCCATGTATTTCTTAAGTTTGCAGACTAGTTTGCTGTTCTACAAGAGTCTGACCCATCAGCACCATCCTTGCAGCTTGTTGCTAGGCTGGTTGTTTCTCTTCTATTTGAATTTCTACCCTAAAGTGCAAAGTGTGCTCCTCTAACTCCCGCTAGAGAGGAGAAGCTGCCTGTTGACCCAAAAAGGGGTTGAAGGTTGCGGGCTCGCAACGCTGCAAGACTAAAATTGATCAGCTGCACAACAAAACGTTAAGTTCCTGAGTTCTGCAGGCAGCTGTCTCTCCTGGTTTGTTACCAAGCAGCTTTCTAGAGACATTTTAAGCCGCTTCAAGCCGACAATATGTGAAAATGCCAGCTTCTATTTTGTCCAGTCTGATAAAATTCAAGTGGCGCTAAACCACGTGGCAGCCAAAAGGTCTGGCTGTTTTGGAGCAAGAGCCCTCGCCGGGCCTGATGACATTTGGCCTAAGACTGGTAGCCAGCAGCAATGAGAGAAGTAATAAACAGTGCGGAGTCTGACGATGAACGTTATAGACACGAGGGTTTTGGTTCATGCTTTCAGCAAATGCATCAGGCTGTGTCTGATGCTGTTGCAAGCAGCTGCTGCTCTCGTTTGGATACAGCCGAAGTAGCGCAGGAAAACAGTAATAGCCTGTAGGAGTAATGCTCGTGTGTTCCTAAGACTGAAGCAGAGAAGTTGTCCCATCCAGATATCTCAGTCCTTCCTGGCCACGTTCCCAGGATGATTCTTTGATTCTTCCCAAACAGCAAAGCCACCCAGGGCTTCCAAGTTTTCAGTAAAGCCTCCCGGCTGTACGGCGGGGCAGGGAGATGGAGCAGCGCTTTGTGGCGCTGTGGCCTTTTCCCGTGTTGTGTGGGGTGTCTGCAGAGCGTGTGAAGAACAGTGACCAGAATGACAGAGGGTAGGCACTAACGGAGAAGAGAGGGAGCACGGCCTGGGAGTGGCATCCTGTGAATGCCCATTCTTTGCAACTCTAGGAATTCAGACCCTTTTTTTTAAAGGGGAATAGATTTCAGGCCTAGGAATTGCCGACTGTTATTTCCCTGGTGTGTTAGAAATGGGCAGCTGTTATGTATAAGCACAGATTCATAGAGCTACGCATTTTGCGATATTCCTCTCTCGTGGAATAACTTTAAGAAGGGGATCCAGAGGATGCGGAAAGGGACGTGTATATTTTCTGGTTAGAGAATATGAGGTGTATCCAGTAATAAACTCTGTATCCATCTAATAAGTTGTCCAAGAAATTGGTTTCATTTTATGTCCTTGCAACTGCTTTGGGTTGGCTTAGGCTTTTATTTTTTTACATGATATATTAATTTCATGTTTTAATGCTTGCTTGAACCCACCGGCTTTTAACTTCATCTGAAGACTCAATGACTGTAGTGTGTCAGTTTTACAGCAGCACCCCTGGAACGCGTCAGCAATACTTGCCTCCTAAGGTCACCCTGTATGTATGAATTCTGTTTGTGTTCTGCAAAAATATCTGTGTCGCTCCTGGAGAACAATTCAGTGATCGCATCAGTGGTCAGTATGGTCAGCTACAGGTATCCAGCTGAGTGTGGCAGAGCAAAAAGGGTTAAATTTAGGCTGATGCTTTTAGGTATTTCCTTCCCCCCAGTTAAGTTTAACTCCCATGAGAGCGAGCGTGTCGTTACAGATCATGCCTGCCAGGAATCCTACCTGTAAAAATAGATTTTCTGTCTCAAGGGCCTTAATAAGAGTGTTACTCCACAGAACTGTTTTACAATGATAGCTCTAAATAATTTATTTTTTATTTCAACAAAGTACACCTTAAAAAAGTAATAAACTTGTTTTTCAAGCCGTATTTTTATGCTCGTAGCACTGGACTGTTTGGTCTCTGAGATCCATTTCTGCATTTCATTGCCTGGGTTTGTTCTAAAGAAGATTTATTTTTGTTCTGTGAATAATTTTTGAAGGTTCTTGTAATATGTACAGATATAGATACATTTGAGGTCTTTTATTGATATTCCTACAAAGAATACAAATAAACTTTAACTTTAAACAGTCTGGACTCAGTAAACTGATGCTGATTTAAAATTCTCCTCTCTCTGCTCTCAGGTGGTGCTTGTGTTTTGTGTAGCTTCAGGGGGTGGAGGGAAACTCGGGCGGCGTAACTTCGTGTTTGGGACCGAGCAGCTCCCGTTTGACGCCTGGAGCTACCTGGGGTAACCGGGGGGTGACCGGGGGGGGGGACCGTGGCGGAGCAGAGCAGCAGAATCCATTCCTTTCTCGCGTTTCGGTGGCTGGGGGTTGCGCTGGGGTGTCCAAGCACAGGTCCCAGGGCTGCGTCCCCGTGTTGGTGACCTCTGGCGCTTTCTGGAGCTGTTTGCTCGCTGGGAAACATCTGGCCGTGTGGAGGGAGAGAGCGACAAGCTGTGGAGACACGGAGAATTGCTCTTCTGCTTCCTTTAGGCATGGGATTTTTTGGACGACAGCAACATCTTAAGTGGCGTGAAAAGAGAGTTACCTCAGATTAACGTGTTTATTCCTCTCTTCCGGACCGGTGAATGCGATCAGCCCAGTTTCCTTGTTCAGTCGATTCCTGGTTTAAAGATTCTGATGCACCAGCCCAAAGCTGCAGCGCTTGGGGCATGGACGTACAGAGGAATATTTATTTACAGGTTCACATAAAATGCTGGATTCTAAGCAATTTATATTTACTTTTCATATGTGTGTGAAATCTTGTATATAATGAGTGGGAATACCTTTCATATTCCACTGATTGAATGGACAATCTATACTCAAGGGGATGTTTTGCTAGAAGTCTTTTTATTTTCATTTCACATGATTTATTTTTTTTTTTCCCATAGCTTTGAAGCCTGCAAAATACACACAGCGAACTTTTAGTTGTTGCTGTGAGCCTCCGCCCCGGCCCTACACTTTGTTCTGCTCGAGTCCCCTGCGTGTTCTGCCTTGTTCTCGCTTAGGCTGTAAGTTTTCCATGCCAAGAGCTGTCTCCCTGCATGTCTGTGCAGAACCCCAAAACAGCGGGTGCCTGATGCTTCTGGGCACGAGGGCAGCACAAGCAGCGGCTCTGAAGGAGGTGGGTCTGTAAATTCCCACACCCGTGTCCTGGCCGTTCTCAGCGCTCGCCCAGCAGAGTCGCCCGCTCCTCTGTGGCCGCTGCCAGATGCCAACAGGCAGAGGCAGGTGAGAAATGATGGGATGGGATGGGATGTAGACCTAGCGATAAAAGTGATACCAGTATCATGTTTGCTGTCGTGGTTTTGGGAAGGGGAGGGAATCTAAACGGGAGAGGGAAGGGCAAGGGAAAGCAAGGTTGCGGGGAAGGAGGAGACAGCCGGGGGTGTGCTGAGGGAAGTGGAGTAGAACAGGAGCATTGCACAAGTGCCAGTTGGGATGGCGCTGGGATAATGCAGTTAAAACTGCGGGAAGTTCTGGGCTTTTCTGTGACTGTCCCAAAGCAACTGATACTCAAGTGTTCTACCCTGCTGAGGATGTTAAATTCCACTTTACCTTGGATGTGCTCCTTACTTCCACTGTGTAAAACCCTTGTATGTGAACGTGCAAATTCTTCTCCCATTTGTAGCCATTCTGGACAAAACGCACAGGGCTCTGGAGCCCGTCCTCATCACTCTTGCAGTTCACCCGCTCCAGCCGGGCAATTCCTTTGGAGAAGCTCCCCTCCAAGAGTCTTCCTGCCCATAGGATGCAAGTGTGAAAACTGTAAAGACTTCCTATGTGCAAGAACACGTGCTGCTGCTTTAAGTAAGCTGCTGCTGAAATCCATTAGCAGGTGGAATACCAATTTGCTTACAGTGAATATATGAGTCTCATGAGAAGAGAGTCCTTGCTTTTACTAGAACCCATCTCACGTTGCTCTTCTTCACCTTTCTCCTAGTCCCACAGATTAAATATCCTCATGTCTCCAGAAGATGTATTAAATTCCTGCTTTTTGCTGTGAGAGGTAGATCAAGTATCGTGGTTGTAGGCATGAAACCTGGCTACACGTCAGTGCTTCCTGCAGCAAGTATGAATACCTTCTCCTTACTCAGCTGCATGGGAAGGTGTAATCCTGCTGATGTGACTGGAAACGTGAGTTCTGTGGACCTGAACCCACTTTTGAGTAGACCTGCTTGGCCCAGCTCGGCAGCTGAGCAGCCTTGGCTGAGATAGAAGTTGTTATCAATGTTGCAGGCTTCAGGGTAGCTGCCAGGAGCAGAGCGCTCAGGGTAGATGTTCCCCACTCCCTCCAGGTTCTTCCAGCTTTCACGCTATAACATGACCCTAAGGGCAGTCACTGGGGAGAGGGGGATCAAGATGAACAAATACCTACTGTCGGCAGCAGGAGTGAAGGATGATATAGTGATGACAGAAACTAATGAAATGTGATCTGCACGGATACAAATGACACTTCTCACTCCCTTTTCTCTGCTGTCCAGGCTTCTATCTGCAGCAGGATACAGATGCTGAGAGCGGTTCCTGTTTTGCTTGGCAAGGAGGAAGTCCTGCATGCAGTGAAGGAGGAAGAGCTACAGCTAAGTTGCAGGCTGCATTTATTCACCCTTACCCTTTGCTGCTTCCCCCCCCCCCCCCCTTCACTTAGCTCACGTAAGTCGGACAACATGCAGGTGCCGTGCTGGGCCCTACCTGAAACTATCCATTCATGAATTATTGCTGTAAGAGTGGCTGTTCTGTTGATGGGAGCTACATCTGGCCTCCCAAAGTTAAATACTGGTTTGTGTTCTCCTGGTCTTCAGTGTCGCATTAAAATCCATTAAAAGATAAAATCCATTTTCCAAAAAAAAAAAAAAAAAGATAAAAAAATCCAAATCCAAAAAAAGATAAAATCCATTTTCAGAATTATGGGCCCCGTATATTTACAAGCAAGTGATACTAATGAACAGAATCAAACAAATGCAGAGTGCCACACAGCATGTGGTGTCTTGCAGGGACAGTCCCTCCTGGGAGTACGTGCAAGGCCAATCACTAGAAGGCTCGCAGAGGTGACTGTCTGTGCAAAAGTGTTGGCTTTGCATTTATAGGAGCAACTACACACTAGTGTGAGCCAAACACAGAAAGCTGTGGTAGAGACCTGCCTGGGAGATGGTTGCCTTGAAACAGCCTCTGCAGCTCCTGGCTGGAGGCTCAGCAGCAGCGCTGCTTCCGATGTTATCCCCCTTCCTTTGTGTTGGCGGAGGTAGAAGGAAAAGTTTGTCTCTTCGGGAGATGTAGGAAAGAGGAGGTCGAACACGACCCCATATGCAGGAGCGCAGTGTGGATAGTGGGGCGGTGGGAGCTTATTAAAGGTTAAGACACTTCTATGCGCCCTGAGCACGACGGGAGAGAACAACTGGCTATTCCCCACCCAGGAAGCAGCGGCAGCAGAAGCGGTTTCCATCTGGAGAAGCCGGTGGTGTCTCCATGAGAAGATCTGCGTACAAGTAGCATTTGGGTCAGCGTCTCCTGACCAGCGACCTGGCATTTGGAAAGGAGGGAAGAGAAATTCACCGGCTGCTGTTTTCCCCTTTCTCCCTTAGAGGACAAGCCTTTCCTGGCAGAGCACCGGCGCCGCTCCCCTGCCCTGGCAGGTGGCCTGAGGGCGACAGCCTGTGCGCGTTCAGCAGCTGACTGGTGTGCAGAAAATCATTTTGCAGAGCCAGCGTTGTCTCTGTAAGGAGGAGTTGTCCTTACCGGGGACGCTAACTAGGAATGTCCAGTAAAAACCTACTTTCTAAAGGCTTTGAAAAGGTGCCGGGTGGATTTCAGTTCTCATCAGTCAGAGACCTTATTTCCGCCTTCAAATTAGCTGAAATCCATGGGGAGCGTACATCCCCTTTGGACACAGGGCTTTGCCCTTAAGCTCATCCCTAGAATGTGTGTCCCTTTTCCCCTTTACCCCAGGTGTGGTTATACAGTCTGTGTTCCACTGCTCAAAGCTTTGCTCTCCGCTAATATCTCCGTGTGCACTAGTTCCATCAGCACTTTCAAAGGACTCTTTTCAGGACTCGGGACTTCCCTGGTGGGAAGGCAATGAAAGAGGAGGCCTGACTTCCCTTTCCCTGTTAGTACCAGCAGCCACTGGTAAATTTTATTTTATATTGTCGGATGTTTTTTAGGATCAGGAATCACTGAAGAACTTAGACCTGATCAAGACTCTCGTAATTGGGATTAAGTGGAGCACCGCCTTTCGGATTTTTCTCCATCATTGGGAAACTGTGAATGGTGGCTCCCCGCTTTGCTGTGTGCTTTACTGGGGTGCATTCAGAAAGTCATTGCTACAGCAACCAGTGAGGCTAAAAAAAGCTGATAAAATACCTAGCAGCTTCTCTGGGGTTGACTGAAGGGCAGAGAGGTTGCTGCTCCCTCGGTAACATTTTTTTTTTTCATCCTTTTTTTTTTTTTTTTTTTCTTGAAAGAAATACATTCCCTGCAGGCAGATTCCAGACTGTGGCTTTGGCAAAATAGGGAGCTTAAAACAGAAAGTCCATCTGCCCCAACTGCTGACTTGACAACTGTGATGCTGGAATAAGCCGCGTGCCTGAAAGGGAAAGACGGAAAGACCTCGGAGGCACTATCCTGGGTGCCTCTCACCGTTCACTATTGCGTGCACAGTAACGCTCTGTTCAGTCACGGCTGACGTGGTTTTAGGAGACTTCTGCCAATGCGTTGGTGGTCTAACAGCTGCGAGGAAATTTTCCTGAAGGGCTAGACTGGGTTTTTTTGCTGTGATGACTGTCCTCTAGAGAGTCAGCTTAGCATCACAGGCGTTAATGCTGCCACCTGTATGCAAAGCATTTCCTCTTCTGGTTAGGGACAGAAGCTGAGTGTTCGTTGGAGCAGCCTGTGTTGGCTGCTAAAACCTACCGGCACCAGAGGAGTCTATGAAGAGCAAGCACCAGTTATCTCAGAGATCAGAAATCCTGGGTAAAAAGAGCCGTTTACGGTTACAGTGCTGATAGTGGCTTTTCAAGTGCCATTCCAAACTACTCAAGTGATCTGATCAGCCGCTAACCGCTGGGACCCTGAACGCAGGTTACAGCCACTCCTAAAAGAGTCTGGGTGGCAGTCCCCAGACCTGTCTTACACTGACGCTTGTGTCATGTCACCCATCTCGGTGGCTGGCACGGCTGCTGGTCGCTACCTGCTCAGCCCGAGAGAGGCTGCGACGCTGTGGGTCAGGACCGAGCTGCATCGGCAGAGCTGGGTGGAAGCCAGCTCCTCCCTTCCAGATGCCATGCTCTCCAGCTGCTTATGTCTGCAGCAAGAAGCTGCAGTCACTCACAGAGATGCTGAGGGGAGGAGTAAAGGAGCTGGATGAAGAAGAAGAGCAGTTTGTGTCCGCCCAGAATAGAAATGAGCTGACAGGAACGCGTATGTCCCATCACCTGGGGACCCTCACGCTGCCCCCACCAGCAGCTGTGGGCAGGACCCTCGCGCTGAGGGTATCTGTCTGCCCCAGGTAGCAGCTCTTGTGTTCAAAGACAAAAGATCAGAAATGAGACTGTGCCCACAAGGCCACTGAGATCTGTCCCCTTGGTAAGGAGCTTGGCTAGTCCTCGATTCAAAAATACCAAAGCATCTGTTTTCAGATGGATTTAAGTATCTTTAGGATCTGAGTATTTGGCTGGTTTCAGTCTCGCTGTTCTGGAGACTAAGACTTGGGCGGGTGAACCCTTGGTGATTTCACTCTGTGCAGCTTTCCTGTATTCACGCCTTTCTCAGCAGTTCACCCAGATGCGGGACTATGCCGATACCGGTTTATTCTCTCTAACTGGGACAGGCATGTGGGATGTATGTCACGCTCGTGCTCCCCAACAATACATGCGCTTCCAGGTTGGGGAAATAAATGCTAACCTACCCTCTTCCTGATCCTAAACAATAAAAGCCGCTTTTGCTCCAGATACGTTCTTTACACTCTTTGGCATAAGGTAAAAGGGCTTTTATTGTCCCGTAGCATTTAGGGCATCAGCAAATCAGTCCTTTGGGGCCGACACCCAAAACACAAAGCAGGATGCAATTAAATAGTTTGAAAATTTATATTGACAGTGACCTTCCAGTGTGACACGTGCAGTGGATTTTGGTCAAAGATAGGATGCGCTTCATCATAAAGAGCCCATTCTGGCAGGCTCGTCAGAATGGCAGCCCAGAGGTCTTGCATCAGCTGATAATGAACAAGGAGGAGTCCAATGATGTGGAATCTGCTTAACTTGGAACTGCCCCCAGCCCAGTTTGTGGCTAACTGGCTGCCTTCCCCATGGGAAAGGTCACCCCAACAGTTGGAGGGAGAAAATTTGGTCAAAGCCAGGAGTCTTGGAGTTGTTATTTCAACCTAAATGTAGTTCCTCCATGTGAGATTTGGCATTTTCATTGTCAAGGCTCCTCATGTAACTTGCAAGTTTTTACCTTCATTTTAGTCTCTTTAATAGGTGTGTAAGTGGCTGGCTGAGTACATACCACACTGCTACCAGGCTGGACGGCCATTCTTTACTCATTTCTCCAGGTTCCCCCTGCATTTTTTGGCTTACAAGGGCCACAGCTATCAGACTGGCCCCTACTAGAGCGAGTCTGGAATGAATTTGATAAATGAATTCTACACATGCATGACACGAATACACTCATTGCTACAAGTGTTTCTTTAACCACTGCTCCCTTATCAGCATGAGCAAGTATGTTGAGTATCTTGGGCAAATACACTTGTGCGGATGCTGGGAGAGCTACAAGCGATATCAGCAAACTGCTTCAGGAATAACATTTGCAATTCAATATGCTTTGAATTGCTGTCAGTAAAATGCTCATCTTCCCTGAAAGCCTTAGGCCGTCCCTGCCAACTCACTCAGTCACTCTCCTCTCTGAGACCACATCAAGACCTGTCACTGTGACAAAGTCCACACAGACTTCCCACACACACTGCCCTCTAATTTATGTCCTACTGAACTACTAGGAACATAAAAAGAAGACAAAGCAGATGCTGACTGGCTAAATAACAAATCTGTCCTTCCTGTCCTCAGACTTGTCTGAAACGTTTCGCTCTGACAGAAGTGATATTTATTAGGGAAAATAAGCTAATGATTAATAGCTATGCAATAATGCACTGGTGTTGTAAATAAATAGCTTAAAATGAGGAGTGCGAGCACAGCAATAATAATAGGCTTTCCTCGTATCAGCGTGGATGAGTTGGACAAACCATGCTGAGAATTAAAGGGTATTTCAGTCCTTGCTCTTACAGAGAGAAAGTAGCCCCTGGCAGCAGCAGGCCTCTGTGTAGGGGAAGTCCATTTAGCAGGAAATGTGGTGAAGGATTGCTCTTGGGCTGTCACACCACAACCATGTAACGCTGTGATTTCCAGTCACTCTGAGTTTGTGCTGTTTAGGAGTCAATAGAGGTCCGATATCCAAGCTGACCTCCCTTTTCCCATGCCTTTCATCTCACTTGACTTCTACTCCCCGGCTCTCTAGTGAGAGTGTTTGAGGAGACATCCTAGAAATAAGGACAAATGGAAAACTGTGAACAGGACCTGTATGAAGCTGTTAGGGGGGAAAGATCCAAAGAAACAGAGCTTCCTAGTGGTGCATCTGCACTAAGAACAAACTTGTTACCATCTCCTAGAAAAACCGTGCAGAGAGTGGGTACATTTGGATGAAAGATCTCCTTGCTGTTGGGAGATGAGGGAAAGTGATGCTTGCAGGAGATTTTTCCCAATCCTGAAGTCCGGAATCCAAAAGCAATAAAACGCTGTACTACCGCAAGGAAAGCAGCAGCCATCTTCAATCTCTGCTTCATATCACTGGGGAGGAATTTTGAGTGGGCTTGAAAATACCGGTTTAGATTGTCACCTGATTGATCCAGTGCCTCCCAGGCACGCTTGCCGGGCTGGAGAGCTGACCCACAAGTCTAACAGCGTTTGTCCCAGGGACACAGCACACAGGCCCTGCCTGCTTTGTATACCCCTTTCCTGCATAGACTGCAGAAGTTGTGCTGTCCTCCCCAGGTGAATGCCTAGATCCTACTGTAATCTGCGGGTTTGGTAAGTTAGTTCCTGCTGCATTCCACACAGAAGCAAGTTGTTGTAGTGCCCCTCTCCACCTTACCCCCTCCCACAGCTGTAATAAAAAGCATTAGGGTTTGCTGCTGAGTGCTGAAGAGTAGCATTGCATTTTTATAACGCCTTGTAAATACTGGGCTATACATTTCCTTCTTTCTTTTTTTTTTTTTTTTTTTAATTACCTCTTGGCTTACACTGACTTCTTTTGCTTTGACTGACTCTAAACCAAGACTGGAGATCTCAGCAACTGAAACAATGATGTGAAGGATCCACATTAATAGTGATAAATCTAAATTTCTCCTCTTTTGCTTTGAGAAAGCCTACCTCTTCTGGCCCTTAGGGCCATTGATCTGGAACTCGGAAAAAAATTTACAAGAATTGAGAGGTAGAAGAGGTGATAATATTTGTGTCTATAGTCTCCACGCACCGTATTTCTGAAGGTTTTTCACCATGTAACCTACTTTTCCTACAATAAATTTTCAACCCAACAAAGAAGTTGGGATCAAACATTGAGACTATGACTAAAGAACCACGTGTTTCTGTGAACGAGGGGCAGTAATATCTCCTGTTAGGAAGTTGGGGGCTTTCCACATAAGGGATATGCAGTAGATCTGGCTACCTGAGCTTCGGATAAATACTGGATAACACATGGAAAGCTGTTGTTTAAAATGGAGATCAGAAGATTCCTACCAGACTGGAAGGTAAGAATCTGTCTGAAAAGAAAGGTAGTAAATTGTGCTGAAACATGAACTGCAGTTCCGAGATCTTCTTTAGCATGTATTTTGACCTCAGGGTGAACAGTGCAAATGTGCTGACAAGACTGCTTAGGATGCAAATTTGGGAGCCATCTTCAACCATGGAAGGACCAGAATATCTTCCAAAATTAACTAAATGACCTTACAGGCTGGGATAAAAACAAGGGTTTGGGTGGGGGAAAAGGAGAGAAACTATTGAAAGTAGATATAGTAAGACAACCACGATGTTATGGTTTGGGTGTTATAATTAATAATTGACTGTGCAGAAATGCACGATGGAATCCCACCTGGCCCATCAGCCAGCCAGCCAGGCAGTGGGCACAGCAAGGCTGTTCTGTGTGCAACAATGCAAACAATACTGGAGCCATGGGAACACTACGCAATTTGCATCCCCTTTGCAGGGATGGGAAGAATTTGTTACCCCTATCAGGTATTTTAATTTCTCCCATATGCTCCAAATCAACAGAAACCCTGAGGAAAATGAACTGTGCGGTCACATGGGCTGGATTATTTGCTTATTGGAAACAGGGCTGAAAACAGACTTTTGTGTCACCTCAGGCACCATTTTGGAGGGTGCTAATTGCCCTGAGAACATCATCTGTACATTTCAGCACGTTATTCAGAGGGCAGCATCCTGTAAAAACTGGCCTTTGCAGCTCAGTCCAAAACATGTGCTAGGCAAGCAAGACAAATCCAATCCTGAAAGAAGGAAGTTCATCTGCGCCTGAGGATTTTAGTAGTATGTTCCCAGCAGAGGTTATGTGGGTCTTACCTTCACTTTACGCTAAGATACACCACAATGACATCCACTTGGGAATTCTGTATATTTGCTCCCTCTGGAGGCACCCAGTTTTTCAGGAACAGAAAATCAAGACAGAAGCAAAACTTTTGTTCGTGATTCTATGCTACAGACTGTGGAGGTGAGAAATTAGGTAAGACGTGCATCTTCCTGAGTCGCAGTCCTTCTGTCAGATCAGAGATCTGTGACAAGAGAGGCACCAGCACAGATCTCTGGAGCCAGAAGAGCCCCCTGCGAGTTGAAGGCAGACAAGAATAGTGCTGAAAAATCCCCTGAGCTCAGCTCTCACTGAAGCATTAGTGGGTTTAAAGCACAAATTTATCATCACCATCATCAGAGCATGCAGATTTCTGAGATGACGTGGGCAAATCCGAAGTGATGCTACACTGTCCTTATATGGCCTTGAACACACAGCTTTGGCTGTCATGAGCAGAAATCCTTTATATTTAGTTCAGTGGAGTACTGGAGAAAGTTGGGTTTGTAATGTTATCTCTAAAGCACTAAAAGCAGCTCTGTGTGCTGTTTCCAGAGCAATGTCTTCACCAAGTCACCTGGGAAGGAGCTTTAGCAAGCTGCATTGCTTCTTTTTTACAGTGGGAGAAACTTGAATCAAGAAGGGAACAAGACCTGCTCAAGATTGCACAGCGAGTCAGAATTTCCCAACGCTTTTATTTGTCCGGTGCTGCATCCGTGTCCTCAGACATCCCAGCTACAAGCTAAGGTCTCTCTCAGACCCTGTGGCCTGGCCCAAGGCTTATGTTCAGAGGTGGTGCTCTTGTGTTTCCCGGCACTCCTTGCTCTATATGAAGTGCAGTGATTTTATGGCCTGGCCCCTCCAGGCGTATTTCCACTTTGAGGCGGTAAAGACTCTGTAGAGGGCAGCAAATTCCAAATGGGCTAGTGGGATTGTTGCCAGTTGGGAGGGAAGGCTCGGCCCACGCTGCGTCTTTCCTCGTAACAGATTAGAAATCATCAGCACAGGTTAAATTATTGCTTCTTCCCTTTCTGTATTTAAAAACTGATTCAAACGGTAGGAGAAGCTGGGGAAAAGATGATGCACCATAACGTGATTTTTCACAAAGAAGATTTAGGAACCCCATTTTCACGTAGATTGTGCTCTTAAGTAGCATGAGTCAGGGCCCTTAATCTATGACACACCCCCCCCAAACTTATCCCAAGTAGAGAAAGGTTGGAAAGCCAAGAAGAGCTCTGGTGGAAATTGCTGCAGTTCAGAACTTGTTCTCCTGTGCCTGCCAACACTGGGATCTTCCAGATCAGTCGCTTCTGTGAGTCACACCCCAAACAGACCTGGCCCCCTTTCACCTCTCTCATATTTACATTCCCTGAAATGTGAGCTTTAACAATTCCATCTTTTATATTTGCATATACCTTCTGTACACTTCTGAGCTGACAGAATCTTTTTAAAGGTCAGGCTGAGTAGTGAAGTGCAGGGAATGTAAATAGATCTCTGCCCTGGACACTTGAAGGAGGAGGAATCACTTGGGCCAGATAGCGACCTGATACACATATACAATACAATACAATAACAACGCAGTGGTCCAGAAATCAGAGCCACCCAAAGCTAATTTTTAGCTTCCATTGTCCTGGCTTCTGCCCATGTCATATTTTCAGAAGAAACAGTGCACAATCTAAGTCACAATATTTTACAGATACCAGATAATACAGGCAGGAGATAGAGAGGCTATAACCACGCAAGATTTGGGATGCCTATCTCTTGTCTCTTCCTTAACTCACAGATCTGCAAAATAGGGCTGGAAATCTTGCAAAGACAGACATCTGCTCCTTTTATCTCAGATCCCAAGGTAGAATGCAGATTTTTACCTGTTCAGAGCAATTCTATCTTAATTATGGGGGTCTTTTTGGATATTGAAATGGTTTCAACCACTTTTAGATTTTAGTGGGGACAGCATTGATTTCATGCTCTTCCATCCAGCTTTTTGTGTTTCAGTAGTGTCTGCTTTCAAAGATTGCTGTTCATGCAATGTCAAACAAGTCACCATCACCTTTACTGGTATGTGGAAAGTGGCAAAAATCCCGTCAGTAACAGCACTTCCATCCCCTAAAGCCATGCTTTTTATGTGCTGACCTGTATCCCATTATCTCTGCACAGATATTACTTTTGTTTACCTGCCACATTCATACCCTGCAGGCCAGTTTTACAGCAATTCTCCCCAACAGTGCAGCCTTCAGGTTGCAATCTCAGTACCTGGAGTAATTATGTTTGAAGGTTAATGTTTCATGAAAATATCAAACGATTTCTGCCCCTCAGCTTTACTGCTGACTTTGGTAAAAGCCTGGGTGGTTTTTTTACTCATTTGTTTCTTGTGGTCTCGTAGTAATCTGCTTGGCAGCCTGATGCTTGTTTCTATCCAGGATTTAATCTACCTGATAGAGCTTAAGTGAAATATGAACTGTGGGTTTGGTCATCTTTGGAAGGTGAGGGACTATGAATGTCTCTTTCTCCCTGAAAGTTCTCCTGAGTGTTAAAGGAACATTTGGAGCTCTGTTATCAGGCTGTATTTAGTTAAAAATTTAATCAAATGCCAGAAACAAGGGGCCTGTGCTAGTGACAGATGGGCAAAACCCCCAAATATTTATCTTCTGGCTTTGCTATATGACACAGAAAAGGGAAGACTGAAATAATACCTGTTCTGGCTGTAAAAAGAATATTTTTTCTTAGAAATTTGCCTGCCGTATCTCTTACAGATTTTGTTTTCTCTACACAATGTGGGGGAAAAAAAACCCTTCCATAAAAATAAAATTCCTGCATTATAAAAATTGACAAAGATCTCCTAAACCACCAATAGCACTATTCAAAAGGTAGGAAGATGGGCACGGATTGAGAGAGAATGGGGTTACATTTCATCAGAGAGGCTGCTGCCTTTGCTCCTGGCACACTCAAGGTATCTGATTAACATGCAGAAAGTGATCTGGTTTTCTTTATCTCCAATTGATGGGCAACTGAAAGGTTAGGGTTAGGGATGCTGCCTCTCTAAATTATGCAGAAGAGGAGAGAGATCGGTGAGAAGGAACACACTCAATTCCCTCAAGCAATATTCTAGCAGCTGCTTGCCTGGCTGCCCAGTTTGGTCGGGTGTTGGGAGTCACCCCCCAGCAGCTGGTTATCGGATTCAGCAGGGGCAGAGGTTCAAAAGAAGACGTACCCAATTGCTCAGGAGAGGTACGCCTCAGCTAACTCTCTTGGCTTTATTGCGTGTTAGAAATGAAAGAAGCTTTTCTAGCAATGTCTCCTCTCTGTTCAAGGGTGGAAGGCACCACTGACAGCGTGGTGTCCTGCCACAGAGCCTCAGAATGCAAATGGAAGTGCTGAAGAAGTCGGGCTGCTTGGGCAGAGAAAATACATTTGACAATTGAGTGTTATTTCAAAGTGCAGGGTTCCCAAACTCCCTTGGCATTACAGATTTGTGCTAGCAAGGGGTCAAATTTTGAGTTATTTTGAGGATAAAATGCCTGCTGAATTCAAATCAAGGCAGTTCTGCCTCTTCCCTGTGGTGATCCTGGCAGCAGAAGCAGGGTGGGGACGGGTGGCCACGGCTGCAGCCAGAGCACAACCTCCGCTTTTAGGTTCCCTCAGGAAGCCTCATTCCGCCTGTCCTGCACAACCCACCTTTTCTCCACCTTCCTGCTGCTTCACAGACTGACATTCATACACGTGTACTGCAGCCCGCCTGAACTGGCTACCTCCCTCTCTCCTGTGAAGTAAAACCATAATAGTGCTTTACTGGACGCAGTGTACAAATAGTTACTGCGTATAAAACTAGCTTTATCTGGTTTTGTCCCCAACGAACCAAAGAATTAAATAGCTGCTATAAAATGTTGTGAAATACTGGTTTTACGAGTTAGATTTTGTGTGGGAGAAGAAAGGCTGCCTGAATTTTTGTTCTTGTTGTTCGTGTATCATTTTCAAAACCTAATTGATGAATGTGATGTAGTTTGATAGCTAAAAATATCATACCAGTTTTGTGATGGAAAATGTTATTAAATTGAAAATAAATATGGGCCTCTGTACGTAGGTGTGAGAGAAAGCATGCAAGGGAATGCTTGAAGTGCATAGGTTTGAAAGCTTTTCAGGCAGGAAAAAAAAAAACATTTTTGCTTACACCAGCACACATTCATTTAAAATCTATTTCAGACTTTGCATATGTTTTGGACTCTTTATGTGAAAATTAGGCGAAATTATTATGATCACAAAAGCCATGGACAAATGCTGCAGGCTCAACACTTTGAACTGTAAATATAACTGCAATAATGATACTCACATGGGGGTAATAAAGAGATAAAAATGAGACATGCCTTCCAAAAAGTTAGGAAAGAGCACCTGGGGCAGGTAGGAAGGACAGGAACACTGATGAGAAATAAGATAAAGATTTCTAACATTTTACGGTTATACACAGGACTTGGAGTCCGTCTAATCCAGAACCTGCTCCCCAGAGAGTCACAAACTGGTGTTCCAGTGCCACCCAAGAAGGATAATGCATCCAGCTGACGGTGCCACTGAGGGGGTTTTGTGGTGGGTGGGGGGGTGGTATCTGCCTGGCCCTTGTCACAATTTTATGCCTTGGAGCCTGAGAGTTGCTGATGTCTATTTGAGCGTTAATTAGGTCAGATGTGAACTATTTAATTTTTGGCCAACCAACAGAGCTGGAGCTGGCTTTAACTTTCTCAAGGTCCCTGTCATTCAAACTGTGAAGTTCATTTAGAGAGCTGTTCCGTTCTTGAAAACTTGGGCACAAAAAACCTTCCTTAAAAGCATCCCCAATTCTAAAAGGAGCTTCAAGAGTCACGTCAGAAAGTGCTGCCTCATGGGAGAAATAAAAAAAAAAATCTTTAAAAGGCAGGCTTAGAAGTTTTACCCCTTAACCATTCACAAAATCAACGCAGAGAGCAAAGAGGTCATGGTGCTACGCCCAGCCAGCTGGTTATTTGGAAGATGGTTAGTGAAGAGAAATATTCAAAATTTGCAAATACCGAAGAGGATGGTGAGGGTTGATACACATCAGCTCCGCGTAACGACGAGTCCCCAGCTTTTCAAGGCACAGGCTACTAAGGCAACAGCACTGTTCAGACCTGTCACAGCTCGAGCTGTAACGCAGCAGTGTCCGAGCAGAGGTCTCTGGTGCCTCAGCTTAAAAAAAAAAAAACAGTGTTGTGTTCCTTCGGGGTAGTAGGTACCCAGAGAACGGGCAGAGGGATGGTTTGGAAATCTTCTCATTACCACTGGGTGGAGCTGAAGCCCTTTTTGTTCAAACTGCTCCTTTCGTAACTTCTCTCTCGTAGAGAAAAATTGTGAATCAGGCTGTTTACAGATCGATTTGGAGAGCTCGTTATGCTGATGACCTCATTCTTCTGGAAGGGGAGGTCAGTGAATGTATTTCGGGGGGGGTGGGGGTTCTCCAACAGTATGCAGTTGTTTGGACCTAAATGTCAGACACCGCCAGGACTTGTGATGAATTTGTAATGCAGTCAGACAGTCATATAAAATCATTGTTGTCTTTAAATGCCTGTAATAAACCAGCCAGAAGACTCTGACCTGAATAAGTGAGGGGAAAATACAGCTGAAAGAAACTTATCAGGGTGAAGAATGTGTGTGTTAATAAGTTGCCTTTGTTTCTCAATTCGGCTTTTCTACTCTTAATGATTTTGAGTGACAGCACTGGATCCATAAAGGACAAGATGGGAGCTTGGATCAGGACAGACGTAGGGAAAATAGGACATGTTTTGAAAGCAAATTTCAAGCAGATGGGCAGGGCAGCAGGAGGGTGAAAGCAGTTGTCCAGATCACTTGGTGCTCATTACTTGTCCTTTGTTCCTGTCCCGCTTAGTTGGGCTCCAGTTCCCTGTTTTCCACCTGCAACCAGACTCCCCTTATCTCATTCTGATTTCTCTTCTCAGTGTTTTGCTGATTGCCCTGTTTTCCCACAGCTGGCTCAGGCTAGAGTCTGGTCCCTTGAAGTCTGGCCATTTGTGCGATGGCCATTTAAGAGCTTTCTGCCCCACCTGTCCTCGTTGGCCCTCTGGAGGCTGGCTGATGCACAGCAAAGGGCTGTGCCTGTTCTGTGCGTGCCACAGACCACCACCTAGACAAGCAGCTTATAATGCTAGCGAGTTGGGCTTCCTGAGATGTGAATCCTGGTGGTCAGGGGCTCCATTAAATGATCCCTGTTGGATTTAGCTATGGTGGCTGAACATCTCCATGCCTCAGAGCTCTGAGAGCAGAAACTTCTTCAGGGGGTACAGTTAAATCCAGCAGGACTGTGGCTTCAAGCTCTAGTACTACAAAGGTCTGCCAACACAGCTGTGCCGGAAAAAGTTGTAGGTGTAGATGTACCACTGTTGACCAGCAGATGCTTTTGTTACCTTGATTTATGTTGTTCAGGCCATGAAGAGACATTCACATTACAGGCAACTCTGACGATGGAAGACATTATTCTCCTCTTGTGGCTTGTTACTGCTCTTCTCCTGGAGGCTGCAGCCTCCTTTATGTGTGGGCAGAAGAGATCGCTCCCTAGCTCGCTTCAGGCAAGGTCCATGGAGTGATTTAAAGTGCTGATGGAAGTGGTTAGTGCTAACTAATCCAGCTTTGTCCAAAGCATGAGAGAATGCTCACAGGATTTCTTTTGTGGGCCCAGCTGCAGGGTGGTAACTCCCAGCTGGCAGATACTGATGGACAATTGTGAAGCAGAACATCTTCAGTCAGCTCAGCCAGGAGGATGTCTGTCATCGGCCTTGGGAGATGGGATAGCTAAATTGGCAGAAAAGCTCTTCCTGTTGGCTGCATTGCTAATAGGAAGCCCTGCTGACACAGCTCGGCTGGTACAGGTACAGCTGTGAAGATACTGTGGCATGGAAATATCCCTTGATTTCACTTTTGAAAAAATTCTGAACATTCTCAAGATGTCTGAAGCTTTCCTGTTATTCACTAGCTCCCTAACGCACCCCATCACCAGTCTCATCTCACTCTGCTCCTCTCTTCTCTTCTGTGTAAACCCATGTCAGAATCAGCACACACGGTGCACCCCGACCGCTGAAGGCTTCTGGCTCCACCTGGCATCACTCTTGAATACACTCAACAAGTCGGATATCCCTGATTTTGGTCCATATTTCTCCTGTACTTCTGCTCTGCCCTGGGTCTCTGCTGATACAATTAGAGTAGACCAGCATAATGTATCATTAGACCATGACATAAAACGCATGTTGTAGTACAGTTTATTGATTGAAACTGGTAGAGAGATTTTCTGCTATCATAAACATGCTCAGATATGAGGGTGGTAATGTGATTGTAATCTTTGCATCTATCCCCTGCCCCATGTGATGATGAAAAGGGATAATTATTGCACTCGTTAATAATTTAGGAAGCTAAGCAACAGCACCTGGAAATTAGGTGTCAATTTTGCAAGATTTCCACAGAATGAATAAGGACGAAAAATAGGTCAGGCAAAGTTACACTTTTGTCACTTTAGAGAGGGGAAGGAAGTATTTTTAGCAAGAAGAAAACGCTTTCTCTGCCTAGCTATGCAACACAAGTAGGTAGCCATAACAGATGAGCTTTATTACACATAATTGCTCTAGGCCTGACAGGTCACTGATGCTTTCCACAAACACTCTGCAGAAATGTCAGTTGGTTGGTGAGTACCGGTAGTCTATCTGCGGTGATTTGGAGGGTCATCTTTATTTTCTCTTCTTGGCTGAGAGGTATTGTAAACGTACAGGGCTGCATTCTGGTATAGATTTGTTTAGTTTCTGATAGCAATTTTCCAGAGCGAGCATCCTAAAACAGTGTTTTTCAACATTTATTTCTCTGTGCTTTCTGCACTGAAGAAAAAGTGACATATACTCATATATTCGTACTCTGAGACAATGAGGGCATGTTAACCACTACAGAAAGTTTGTGCTGATATATGATTGAATAGGCTATGACAGACATAGCTCTAAAAAGAGTTGGAGCGCTGCACTCTGTGCTGTCTATTCTGCTGTAGCTTTTATTACTGGAATATTTCTCTCTTTCAGTTTTTAATTCCCCCATCTCCATTTAGGCTGACAATGTGGATCATGGGTCTTTAAAATTGCTTTCAGCAGAGGATTATTGTTGTTTATATTTAAGAGTACTATTTAAAATTTGAAGCCAAGTTGAAGAGTTGCGACATAGGGTGTGTATGTTTAGCATCTCTCAACAATAATAATGTTAAAAGCAAAACTTCTATTTGTAAAAATACGTGATTACAATTCTAGCCAAGGAAAGACTGCTTTTAAAATTAAACACCTGTGTTCTTGAATCGAACTGCTCAATTACCTTTCAGTATACAGCAGTACAATATGTACATAGCAGCAATTAATTGCTCTGCCTTATGTAACTTTTTTTTCCTGGATAGCTCGAGGACCTCTGTAACTGTTCCTTTCGAGCTTTGTGGTGAGTGGGGCTGTTGTGGTCTGAAAAATAAGCCATCAAACCACGCGTTACCAAACCACTTATTACCAAAATAGAAGCTGCATGCCTTCCTCACTCTGCATTCATATCTACAACAAGAGCAGCATGTCTCTCTCTGGACAGGTAGTTGGGAGGACCTTATAGGACATAGTAGCCTCATCTCTGATCAGCTGCATTAGTTTTTATGGATGTCAGGGGTTGAGGAGTCACATTTTTTTCATCCCAAAGCATCCCAGCAATGTGAAGTTTGTATGTATTTAAGTTCATGCAAGATGGATATTTAGCCAAACAAAGGCTGGCGTTGGGAGCGGTACCAGTGTAGTAAGTTTTTATTCTTTAAATAAAGAGAGGATGGCACAATGACTGTAACTAGAGATCTCAAATGCAAATGGAGCGTGGAGACGGGCCACGTTAAGAAGGTAGGCCAACTCCTATCGTCTTTCCCTTACAGAGGAGGGGACGTTTTTTCTGGGGTAAAAAAGCACATCATGGAGGGTTTTCCCTCTACCCCATCACCTGAAACAGTACATCCCGTAACTGCACCGGGAGTTATTTTCCCAGGCTCTGATAAGCTTGAGTCATTTTATATTTCATATTTGAGTTTGTCATATCACTTTGTGTTCCTGAAAGAGATAATAGTATTGAGTCATATTTCTAAAAAAACATCTTTTCCTGCAGCTTTTGGATTTTACTATAGGGAAATATAAGGCATTAGAAGCTTCTGTATTTCACAGCCAATAGGTGCTTTTACAGGCTCGGTTCTTCTGAATAGTAGGAAGCAGTCTACATTACAGAAACCTTAGTTTTACATAGTCACTGGTGGGCAGGAATCCTGCTGGATGGTTCCTAACAAGTGTGTGTTTACATTGATAGAGATCTTAGGGGGTATTTTTATTTTTTAAACCATACTGTTATTTCAGTACTATTGTATGCAATTTATGATTCTGAGATGCCTTTTTTAAGTTTCTAGAAAGGGGATTGTGAGTGCAACTTTTATAGCTTTTCTGTCAAAAAGGATGTTCCAGAATGACTCTTTGTCTAAAAAGATCTGTATTTTCATGAAGGAGCACTCAGTACTGGATGGTTTTATTGTAGTGGAATTATGAACAGTTTTTATACATTTTATTACAGGAACCAAACAGTTAATTTATCCACTCAGTATCAATATTGTCTCAATGAAGTGTCAGCATTTGGTCAACCTCAGTTCTTGGATTAACTTTCTGTGCCAACAGGGTTTACATAATACATAAATACACTGGTACCTGTAATAATGTGTATTACTTCCTGAATGCATTACAGGCTCTTAAGCACTTAATCAAATTCCTTAGGATTATCTTCTGCATCCTCTTCTGTAGGCAGGTTTCTACACCAGTTTGATCATTTTTATCTGGGGAGTGTTTTTTAACCTGAGTACATATGGAAATTTTTGTTCTGCTGTTACAAATCCTTTGGGGGTACAGAGAATCATAGTATGGTTTGGGTTGGAAGGGACCTTAACAATCATCGAGTTCCAACTCCCCTGCCATGGGCAGGGACACCTCCCACTAGACAAAGTTGGTCAAAGCCCCATCCAGCCTGGTCTTCTTCCAGGGATGGGGCATCCACAGCTTCTCTGGGCAACCTGTTCCAGTGCCTCACCAGCCTCAAAGTAAAGATTTTCTTTCTAGTATCTAATCTAAATCTCCCCTCTTTCAATTTAAAACTGTTACTCCTCCTCCTATTGCTCCGCTCTCTGATAAAGAATCCCTCTCCATATCTCCTGTAGGCCCCCTTTAGGTACTGGAAGGCTGTTGTAAGGTCTCCCTGGAGCCTTCTCTTCTCCAGGCTGAACAATCCCAACTCTCTCAGCCTGTCCTCATAGAAGAGGTGCTCCAGCCCTCTGATCGTCTTCACGGCCCTCCACTGGACCTGTTCCAACAGGTCCATGTCCTTCCTGTGCTGAGCACTCCAGAGCTGGACACAGTACTCCAGGTGGGGTCTCACCAGAGCAGAGTAGAGGGGCAGAATCACCTCCCTTGACCTGCTGGCCACACTTCTTTTGATGCAGCCCAGGATGCGGTTGGCTTTCTGGGCTGCCAGGACACATTGCCAGCTCATGTTGAGCTTCTCATCCACCAACACCCCTAAGTCCTCCTCAGGGCTGCTCTCCAGCCATTCTCCGCCCAACATTTATTTGTGCCTAGGATTGCCATGACCCAAGTCCAGGATCTTGCACTTGGCCTGGCTGAACTTCTCAAGGTTCACACACCTGCTCTTAGGAGCGCAGCTTGCCACATCTGACAGTGTTAGGGCTTTTTTTGTTTTAAAGTAGGCCCCCCAGTAATATTTTTATACTGCTGATATAGTTATTCTACATTCCATTACAGTAGCTGTATTTCAGTTCATTCCTGTTCATTTATTTACATGGTTATAAAGCTTTTTTTTTTTAACTCTTCTACTTTGTAAACATTTTAGGATACCCAAGAAAAAAAAGCAAAAATGCTCTCTACCATAAATAGAGCATTTTCTGACTGTATGTTCATGCATTTGTTTTGGTCTTAAATTCCTTTCCAATTTGTAGTGAGTGCAATGCATTACTGCAAATTGCTTGCTTTTGGCAGGCATGACACTGAACCCTTGTGGTCCCTTTCCGTGTGTTTTTTGTTGTTTTTTTTTTTTTTTAACTTCCATTGCAAATAAAATTTTTTCCCTCTGTTAGCTACCCTAACATTCTGCCTTCATATTTTGGTATGTGTTTTTAACCAGAAACACTGTAGTTCTCTTAGTTCTCATTAAATACTTTTGTATGAAATTGCTGCAGCCACCAAATGTGCTCTGTTCTGTGCTGTGTCCAGCTTGCAGTCGCAGTAACAGTTTGTCCTTATGTCTGTGTGTGGCAGGATCTGAGTCAACAGGAAATGTGGCATTGTACGTGGTACTTTTTAAACATCCCTGGCAATTTCAACCCTCTTTCTTAAGAAAGGTGAAAAAGTGTGTAGTTGTAAGAGATGAATGTATAAGGAACACCAATGAATGCTTTTAAAATTGCACGATAGCTTCTGTAAACAAGAAAATTGTACTGAGGTAGTATCCATCTTAAAATCTCATTACTTCTAGATAAGCCATCTTATCAAATTCCTCTTTCATCTCTACTGTGGTATTTTTCTGGTGTCAGACTTCCCTCTGTCAAATAAAGGGCACGCAGCCAGCAATTTAGACCTCTTATATTGAGGAGGTGACTGCTGGCTTTACCTCAGGTTGGATACATAAGCATGCTCTGTTCATGTGTTTTAAAATGTAAAAAATCCACCAAATAGTTAATGACAAATAGTTAATTTCACTTCACATCAGTAAACTGATAATTCCTCTATACAAGCACAGACTTTTTTGGGGTTATGCAACTCTTATCTGAAATTATTTTTATCTCCTGTAAGCAACAGGACCAGATTAGAGTGCATGACAGATACAGAACTAGCCAAACAAATACACTTGAGAATCGAAAATCCAGTTTGTTCCTTGAGCACCAGCACATCTTCTAAGGCTATTTGTAATTGTAATTGCAATTGCATAGCAGAGTTAAAAAGGGGCTTTGTTTCATCTAACTTTTGTTTAAAACATTTATAGTTTATTTAAAAAAATATATATATTTATGCAATTAAGAAATCCTTGTTGCTTCTAAGAGTTAGAGATTATCCACTGTCAGAAGCCATCAGATCCACCACCTGTCACAATCTTGAGCCAAGCAGGCACAGACAAAACTCCAGGGAAGACGACTTCTGGATCAAGTTTAGGGATGCTTTGTCATTTTTCTGCCTTTATAGATTCCAGCTTTTTGAAGCTGAACTTTGTGAAGCTTTTATTTTGATTTAAAAATACAGGAGAAATTAGATGAAGGAATTTAATGTTATTCATGATTGCACTTACTTTCCTATATAAGCATGCAATCATTGAAACCTGGGTTAATCCAAACTGGAAAACTCACAGGAGTGACCCATACAGTATAAAACCTTCTCTCTAAGCTAAACATGGGGCAGTCCCAGTTGTGTGGATTCTTCAAGAACTGAATGGATCCTGGGAAATCTTTGAGTCAATTATCTCTGAAATCTGAGCTAGATGAAGCATAGTAACCTATATGAAGACTCAAAGTTTGGAATATAAACCCTGTAGGAAATTCCTTCCAAATTTGAACTGTTAGCTGTGTTAGAGACAGAAGTGAGCTTACTTGGTACAACTGCAAGGAGTATGGGTCCTTACTGTTGCATGACTTAAGGATATACATATTTCTCTTTCCTGATACCATTTTGTGGAAATCTTGGAAAATTTTATATCTTCAAAAAACAAAAGCTGCAAAAGTAATCAATGACATTTACTGCCTTTTTCTTCTTGTTAAACTAAAATAAGAAGGCTGCCTGGTATTTTTACAGCATTTTTTTGTTGTCTTAATGGCCACATTCTGACCCTGCTGAAGTCACGTAGCTGAATTTACACTCTGCCAAGCACAGGTCTGGGCTTGCATTTAAGCCCAGGCTTGCCTCCGAAGCTTGGTGTTTACACATGAGCTTGTGCTCAGGAATAAAGCTTTGTCTGATCTCTTACACACCAGCACAGCATTTTAGCATAGGCCTGGGCTATCATTGTGGTGCCAGTCATAAGTAGAGTCACACTGCTGTGCAGACCACAGCAGATAGCCCAGCCTTGATTCTTTGTCAGCGTGTGTAGATGTTTTCCATTTCCCCTTCAGCCAGGCTAGTGGCTAGCCACGTGCAAAGATGAGATGTGGGAAGTAGAGCTCAGCAGGGGTAATCCTGCCCTGAGACCCTCTAGTGTCACAGGACAAAGCCAAGCAGTTCTAAAGCTGTTTGGCTGTAGGATTTCCCAGGTGTCAGGAGAGCCCTGGAAAGGGCACAGCTGTGTAGACAGCTGGAAATTACCCTAATTTCTCCTCCAACGTAGGAAAGGGCAGGCAGTGAAAAGGGCATGGCTGGAGCATTGCTGCATTCCGCATATCCCCCGGGACCACTGCAGCTAAAACAACTTTAATTTGCTCCTTGGGTCCCATCTGCTGTCTGGAACACAAGGAATGAAGTAATCGCTGAGAGGCCTATCTGCCCTCCGTGGGGATAGACTGGGCAGCACGGCAGGGTCTGGGTGATGAGCCTGGGGTGTCTAGACGAGCACGCTGAGCTGCCACTGGACTTTGCTGTGCTCTGATTTCACTCAGCAGCCAGGCACTGCCATGCCAAAGGCTCCTGAGGTGGAAAATTCTTCCTCGATGCCCAGCCTGCTCCTCTGAGTGGAGAGGAGAGGGACACTGAAGGCACAGCATGACGGGCTGCCCACTGAAATGCAGTTGCTGGGTCAGTTTTGAGACATACCGCCTCTGATGGCCCCTTTATCTAACAAGCTCCAAAACTATCAACTTTTATGGAATTGCAAAATTAATTGGGTCAGCACAATGATGAATGACAGTTTTGTTGTTTGGAGTCCGAGTACCGTCTGCATTTGTTTTCTGGCAAATGATTACACATCTTCATGGATAATTCTTCAGCCTTTATTTGAGTGTTTCAAGTACGTCTGTCTCCCTTATTTGTACCACCAAATCCCTAGCTGAAAATATAGCTGATAAAAAATAATATGTTGGTGATGGCTTACAGAGTGAACTGCAAGTGGTGATGTGTATGTCCACATGTGTCTTCCAGAAGTGTGACAATACATACCATACAACTGCCATTGTACTTATAATGTATTGTGAGAAAGATGCAATGATTAACATTAGTTTCTGTCTAGAACTAGAAGTATTGCAATAAAAAAAACAGGTAACTGAAATACTAAACACAGCGCACTGAAGACTATAAAATACGCACTACTACATTTAGTATGTAGTTAAGTGTAAGAATCACACTTAGTATAATAATTTCCTGCATCCCTTCAAATGCAGCAAATAGTCTGGGATAAGGAGGCTTCAGGAAAGTGATGCAAAAGTTGGTTTACAGAGGTGCTAATGTGCCTAGTACACCAAATACTGTAAGGTACGCATTTCTGACAGTGTTTTGCTGCTTATTAAAACCCTTCTGAGGCAAATAATCGGTCATGATGATAAAAATAGCATCACAGAAAGTGTTTTCTTTTTTAGAGAAAGTTAAAATTATTATATTATCTAGCTTTATTTTCCGATCAGCAGGTATTTATGTATATTTTGTAACAGGATTAGGGTATTGATTTCCAGAGTTATACTCACAAGAGCCCTGTTAGCACTTCTTTTAAAACTGTTACCATAGCCTCAGCCGAGACGTGATAACTAGCCAAGTGCACACACTTGCCTTGTTAGAAACTTAAAGGAAATGGATTAAACAATCTTCAGTGACTAACTTGTTTTACTGTACTGATTAATACAAAAGTTATAATTATCAATAACATAATTTTCCGATGGAAAATCTATTTGTGCACATGGCATTAATCAGAATAATTGGATTAAAGACAGCTTATTGAGAAAATAAATAAGAATTTATGCATGTTTGGGTAAAAGAGTTAATGGAGAGGAAGATTCCTTCTAATTAAGATTCTTTAGATTTTGGCATCCTAAAAATTTATCTAGCTTGCCATGTCCCATTGAGTACGCAGTATGTTAGCTACAGTGGAGGAACATATTTCAGTCTTCTGTTCTGATGCACAAGATCTGTCTCTTGGTCAGTGATACTTTCTGTCCTGATCACTACTGATACTGTTCCTGATGCACAAACCATCAGAAAATTCACTGAGAATGATTTCATGTGTTCGTTGGGAGGAGTTTTAATTTTTTATTGATGAAAAGTTATTGATCGCATCTGAGGGTCCTGTATAGAACTTTGCGGGCATTAATTTAAATTAAATTAAATCAGTTTGCCTCGTCATTCAGTTGTCTGGTATGTCTGGAGCCAGTTGTGCCGTAACAGCAAAACCACTGTGCTTGTGACTGAGGTTAACAGCAGAGAGATTCTAGGGATTGGTAGGCTCATCCGCTCTGAACGGACTCACCTCCTGCCTGTCAGGACCACTCTACCTTCATAATAATTTATCATTTTTTAACTCTCTGGATGCTTTTTTTCCATCAGACTCATTTAACTGGAGATTTTGTTTCCCATTTTTTTTGTATGCAATACCACCCCTAGGTACGCTGTCTGCATTAAGACTTGCATTTTCAAAACATTCTGTATTTTTGTCTGTTTCCCATTACAGTTGTATAGGAATGTGCAGTCAATTAAAAATGTATATGCACCGAGACAATTGTAAGTTGTATACACACAAAAAATTAGAGTATATTTCTTGATTTTCATGTTTAGTGAAAGAGGCAGTTGAGAGAAGACCTCTGTTTCACTTGGTATGCTTTTTACTAAAGTTATCTCTTCAGTATTGTATTAAAGCCTGTGGTTCAAAACTCTTGACCTAAGTAAAAAAGCATTAGCTGTTTGTCACAGTTACAAATCTCACTGAGAATAAAAGGCCCTAACACAGCTGTGTTGAAAACAGCACAGTGGGTTTTTCAAAGACCTTCACCTGCAAAATTGGCATTCTTGTGACCTCTGAGATCTGGCTGTTACATTATGAGTTCAAGTCAAGGTTATCTTATGTGTTCTTAAAGGTTTTCTAATAATATAGGATTCTGTTCCTCAGTTTTGTTCCTCCTATTCCACCGTATTACAACAGAAGTTCTGGAGAACTGAATGCCCTGGGAGGGGGAAGCTGTGACCTGCAAGATGACAATCAATAGTACATGACAGTCATTTGAGATCCCAAAATCCCCTACGTGACTTGCTGTCACCAGTCAGGCTGACACTTCAGATTTCCTACCCCGGAGCTCTTGAGTCTACCTCGTTTAATCACCAAATCACACTACCACGCTGCTGCTCTGTGGTTTTTATTTATATGCATGGGGGGATTTCCTAGTTTTTCCTTGCTTTCTTTCAGAGAAAATCATTAACTGGTACTGAGAAATAAGTTTTAAAATGCCTGCTGACTTTTCAAGGAGCCTGACGTTCATACTACACTGATGCTGAGTTTCTACTTAACATAAAATCTCATGTAAATACATTGTGACTTCTGTAGTACAGTAAATCTACTACCTAGATAAACCATGATACCGCTTTTTCTGTTGGTGTCATTAGGTGAGCTCACTGGGCCAGATGTCAGAGAAGGGCAGCTCGGTATTTCCCAAGTGAGGAACCTGATGTAACATGCTGTTAGCAAGCGAGACGGCATCAAGGCAAGTATTAGGCAATGAGACGTGACAGTGTCTGTAATGCCAGGATATCCCTACGCAGTGTGAGCGAGTTGCTAGGCAGTGAGCTGACAGCCCACTATCGCAAGCACTTGAAAAATGGTATGTTTCTTGACGTGCTTTCTTAGGATGCAAAAAAAAAAAAAAAAAGCTTTAAAAAAGCTTTAGTGTAAATTGACAGGGGCAGAGCTTTTTCAAAAAGTTAAGTCTCCCAAATCTGATTCAATTTCAATGATTTTCTTTTCCTAACTTCCCTTGCTCTTCACTAAATTCCAGGGTTGATTTTTCTTTTGACCAAACAGGCTAGACAAGGGAGCAAAAATAATAATTAAAAATCCTGTGGAAAATACCTTGAGATGGTAAGTGGAAAGGTGATTGGGAGCTGTCTTCCAATTCTAAGACTCCCCCAAAAAATCTCTTTGCAAATTCAGGATACTTGGGAGCTCTGCAGACGTTGCAAGGAACGGGGAGGAAAGCCATAATGCTGTTTACTATGATTCTTTTGCACCTTTTAATTGCCAGACGTAATCTGGATAGGAGACACTGCTACTAAGTGAAGCATTTCTTCCACATCTATAGTTTCTCCTCAGTTTGCATGAATGCATGCGGGAGGGGAGATTAATGCATAGCCATATGGGAGGGAGCTAAAGGCAGAACAGTTTCTTACTGAGCTGTGCTGCGGGAGTGGTAAAGAGACAGCAAAGGGAGCAGGAAATGATGGAGGAGGGGAGAGGACTCCGATGACACTTAATGGAAGTGATGCAGAATTCCCTCAAGGACACGAAGGCTATGACCCTTCTGCATGCCTTGCGGACCCCAATTGGAGAAGCACTTTAAGTAATTTATCAATGCAAACTCCAGAATGTTTTTTTCCTACTTCATGGGATTTTCCACTGGACAAGAAGGAGAAGGATGTGCATTACTTAATGGGAAACTGAAATGAAGGTCGTTTGTTTGATATTTCTTCTGTAAATCAGCGGCCTGGATGATAGCTTTATGTTCATAATATATTAAAGTGGGGCATCAGCTACTTTTAAAGACATCATTCCTCCTCCCGGGGTACCAAGAGCCTGGAAACTCGTAAAATGAAAGGTAGGGGAGGGGTAGTGGTAGGGGAGGGAGTGGGTTGTGTGGGAGTAAGCCAGGACGTTATACTGTTCCCTTTTTCCAAGACCAAATCCCCTTCTACAATATTTCCAAGGCAGCTGCAGACTTAACGACCTAGCATTCAACCAGTGACCCAACAGTACTTCTCAGTTTAAGAAAGCTATCGTTACATCAGCATTCACGTTTCTGCCCAGAACTTCCACAGTATGTAAAAATTCCGACACCCAAATCAGCCCCTGCTTTTTATCTATAGATAAAGGAAGGAAGGAAATTTCCTTCCTATAGAAGGAAATCTCAGTGACAGAATTCTTCAGGTTGTCTCAGACCAACAAGAAAGAGCTGTCCCGCTGAAATCTGGCATATCCTCTGGGATCTGTGGGAGTCAAGGACAGTTTTCCCCAGGCAGGCAGCTTTTCCAGCCAGCTGCCTGGCTGCATGGTCTTTCTCTGAGACACTACATGGGAACTATGCAGAAGAGATAATACATTCCTCTGCCGATTAATTTTTCCTGGCTTATTTCCATGGGCCTGAAGAGCAGAAAACATGTGAAGATGTAGGAGGCAAGATCTGGCCCTGTGTATTTTCCTGAAAAGCTAGCTCTGTTCTGCAGAGCTTCTGGTGGTTCTCTCCCTTTTTCATTTTCCTGGTAAAAACAGAAGTATAAAGTTGTTTGTTTGTTATTTTCTTTTCCCCCAAGGATGTTTCTTGAGCTATTATGCATATTCTGTTATTGTTTTGGAAATGTTGCCTGCTTTATCACGCACTGGCATTTTTATTCCCTTTATTCTTACGGGTCAGTAGACCAGCTAGTAAGTCTAATTGCCCTCATTCTGTTCTCCTGCTTTTGACAGACAAGAGCTGTAAACTGGGTAATATCTTGTCAGTATACTTTAAACCTTCTGCTTTATAAGCGTCCATCCAACCTGCTGCCTTTCCTCATGGCTCACTATGCGGCAATTGGTTTAAATACCTGTCTTCAGTCACTTAACAGAAAGAAATCAACTGAAGAAATTTACTAAATTGAAAGGGAAAAGTCTTGAAAGACATTTCCTACCTATATGAATCCAAACCATAAGCACTTAACTCAAAGGGGATTAGAAGATACAAGGAAGAAACAGAAGACCTTTTTCTTAAGATCCTTTCTTAATGTTCTTCATCCAAATACACACTGACATAAATTTCACATATGCACATGCTTGTTTCCTCTGCCTCAAAACAAAATTGGTACAGTCTGACTTTTTAATAATATATTATAAATAACTGGTAGTAAAAAAATGCAAAGAATAGAACAAGGACTGTTAGTTTTGAGCATCTTCTCTATCTCCAACAGGAGTCTATATTAAATGCTACAACAGAAGGCATAATTTACCTGAACTTTTTGCAAAATATATGAAGGAAATTTTTCCAGTCAGTGATCAGTTTATGCTGTGAAGCATCACTGACACTAATGCTTGCAGTGCTTCTTTCTGTCAGCATGTTCTTATTATACATGTACATGTCTAATCCTTAAAAAAATCTTCTACGCTTTTTGTTTCATTTGCTGAACTATTTGTTCTCTAGCACAGAGTTCCAGAGCCAAAGTAGTACATTGCATTAATATGCATCCAGAGAGAGTTGAGTTAACGCAAGCTTCTATTGTCTCTTCATTTGACAAGGTGTTTTCTCTTTCTCATAGTACGTGACAGGGTGTAAGATGTGTTTCATTTACTTCCCAGCTTCTGTTAAGCCTCCCTGCCGGGTAAAGATGGAGAGAGGTTTCCTTAGGACTTGCACTGCCTGGCCTCTCTCTTCCCAAGAGGTAGGACAGAAGCCTTCACCCAGCTGTTGGTCTCAGGCTCAGTCAATGCTGCCACGGGCGCAGAGGTGGTGCTGGGAGCTGGGGTCCCCTGCAGAAAGCAGAGCAAAGCCGGAGCCAGGATAACAGCCCTGACTGAGGGAATTGTGATGGTGTCCCAGGCTGGGGAGAAAATTCTACCTGAAGGCCCTTATGACCCCTCTTCCCTCAGCAAGCCTTCTATGCTGCTACAGGATATCTGTACCAGTGTGTGCTGTTGAAAACATTGTGTACTTTTTGATCTTCGGAGTAGAAACTGTCACTCTATCTATACATTTATGTACCTATGAGTGCATTGACCTAAGGGTTTCACTGAATGATGATGATAATGCAGATAAGAAATTTGCCTCTGATTCTCATCTGTAGATCAAAGCACTTAAACACACTATTTTTAGTTTCTCTTGTTTTACAGTCTTCTCTTGTGATTCTTTTAGGTTCTTCTTCCTAATCCTCTTTCTTTTGATAAGCTTTTTTTAAGCCAGAAGACAAAATGCAAAGTAGTATTTAAGCTAAGGATCTATTGGTGAAAATACTATCATATTTTCTGTGTTTTCCATATGCTTTGTTTAGTTATACAGTGATAGTATCCTATTTCACTTTTATTGCAATATGCCCATAATTGAGGTCTACTACATGCGTCATTTTAAGTCCATCTTCAAAAATCCTCCCCTACGCCAATTCTGCATTTCATCATGTTTCTCTTATTTCCATAAAACCCACCCAAGCTGCTGTTGATTTAGACAGAGGTTCCCAAATTCAGTTTGCTTGGATAGTATGTAGAAGTCATGATTGTCCTGGTAGGAGCAACTGTAGTTGCTTCCACACAGGCGAAGGCATCTCCCATTCCTTCGTATTCATTTCCCGATCATTATACAAGTACACTCATTGAAGTACTATCCCTGTCTTGGCTCTTGCACTGTTTGCTGGTACCTCTCTTTGTTCTCAACATCATGCCTCGACCTGCATGGACAATCCCAAACCTCATTCCTTTACCCAGCTATTTCTAGCCCCATTGGCTAACTGCTATGCAAATGCTAAGCAGGGTTCACAAATTATCATATGTGTATAAGTCTTTGGAAATCCCAAGTAAAACATGCATTCAGTTCTGGCAGCCTTCTTCCTGAGTGGGAGAATTAAACCTTGTCCTACAAATGATCAGGCTGAGAGAATGGGGACTGTAACTTATGACAAGCAACATTGTAATGCATAGTGGCTCTTAATAAAAAAAAGATATGACATGGGTAAAGTAAGCAATAAGGAGCACATCAAACTTTCTCTGCGTTGCCTTTCTGCAGAATATTACATCATGTTCAAAATGTTAGTCCTTAGCTGAGGTTACTTGGTGATGTAAGCTCAGTATTTCTATATGAGAACCTCAGCACTGGAAGCAAAATTTACCACACTCATCAGACCCAAAGGAGCTTTCTGCTTTATAGGTACATTTCATCTGTGCAGGAGACAGAGGTGGCCAGGGTGAAACCTTAGAAAGGATTCCTGTAAGAATTAAAAACCATTGGGAAATACTCTAATTTCTGACTCAAATTCAGTATGTGCCTCTTCAATTTTATCTTCTCTAGTGAAAGCTAAAAGTATCTCTACATATATCTAAAACACAAAGTGTAGCAAAACAATATGGCTTACTTATACTTCTCCAGGGAGAGAACAAGACAGTAAATCTGTCCAATTATAGTTGCTGTCCATCATATGCTGAGAAGTGTTCAGACTGTGTTGGCAAAAGCGATGTCATAATCTGTAGTATAGAATAAAATGCTCCAGTACTACATTATGTTAGAATAATCACTGGCAAAGTGTTTTCTTATGCAACTCTCAAAAGATAATTTATAATGGATATGTCATTTTTCAAGGTGTAACACTCCTTTGAGTCTCAGGTATGTGTTTTTACTGATATTATGTGGCAGACAGCAGTAGCTCGAGAGGACAATATACGGCGACAAACTTTCAGATTTTAGCAGTGTCGCGTATTTACTTCTAATGTGTTTACCTCTTTAGAATACACCACTACATATTTATAGAAAGTATTAACCACAAACTTCATCCTAACAGTCAGAAGCTCTCTTTATAGAATAGTATTGTGGATTTTCTGTTCCTTGTCCTCATGATATATGGCTCCTCTTTTGAAAAATGAAAGAAAACTCTGGAAACTTATTTCATCTTCTCACATATTTAGACTCAGATTTCAATCTTTAAATGACAACTTCCCAAGCATATCGGTAGGAAAGAATGATATGCAAATGAAAATTAGCATATAGATGTCAGGTTTGGCCACAGAATCAATCAGACTGCAGTAAAAGTTTAGGTGAACACTGGCTAAAATACACCCACTATATATTTTTGGAATTTGCTTGCTGAGTGCACTTTGAAGCCTTTCCAGAGTACACAGGAAAAATCTCTTCAAAATTTCAGAAGTTCAGCAGCTGTCTCCAGCTGAGACACATTTATAAACACTAGAACTTTTAGGCCAAGTGCTCCATGTCAGATGATTTTTCTCAAGAAACAGGCCTTGACTCCATACAGACTGACTTCTTATTTACTTTAAAACAAATATATATATATATATATATAATCTTTTCATTTAACAAGCTATTCTGATGAAAGTTAAAGTGATTTTTCAGCATGGATATTATAAGGCTGTGAAAATGTAATGATTATCTTTTCTGTTTAAAGTGAAACTTTGAAAAGTCTCTACATTCCCCCTAATATTTGTATCGGTATAAAACCTGTTTCACAGCTTAAGAGAGAATTTGGATCTAGAAATCTAGATGATTCCATACATGCGTTTCTCAGTTCTAGTAAGGAATACTGAAACCTTATGTAGATGTTTTTCTAAATGTTGTTTTGTCTTTTTCTTTTAATGTAAATGGTCTTGAATGGTGTTTGCTAAGTCTAACATTCAGCATTTTCTAGAGGTCTTGTCCCTGTAACTAAACTCGATCATCCTGATAATGCTTGGGATACACAGGAAAAAATGCAGTACCTGGAAAACATGGAGTACCTGAGACATTATCTCTGCCTTTTTTTGTTCACTTAAAATGCGTAACTAAAATTATATTATTACTTGACTTCCTAATTTTCATTTAAGCGGGTATGAAGCATAGCATCAGAGTACTTATTCCACCTAACTTCAGCTCCCAACAAACCAGTTTACATGCAGTAGCATGATACCAAAGATTGCCAGCAGATAAGACTTACAGAGCAAGACATATGGACTACAACAGATGATGGCTGCACTGCTTATCCCAAACATATTCCCAATACATATAAATGATTCTGAAAATACTGGCTATAAAACAATGTATTTTATCTATATTAGTAATTTAAGCAATGGTATTCATTAAATCTAAAGCTGAACTGTCTGACTATCCACATTCTTCACAGCAAAGCTCTTCAGTAACGGATGGCAAGGCCTTCAATGGAGCTGCACCTATTTATACTATAGACATTATAATCTTAGATTTTCAGACAAGGATTATTAGCTGTGGATAAAAAAGCCATCATAGATTTGCTTTGTTCTGCATTATTTCTGAAAATACCTCACAGTGTTTTACAAACAGTGCAAAAAATTCTGTTTTCCCATCTTCGCAAGCAGTAGCAATTACAGTTGCAGGAGACAGCTGAAGCACAGCAAACCAGCCAAAAAAACAAAGACTAAAAAGCATAGGCACCAAGTCCAGTTACTTCCTATGAAGCTTGGGGCAATGATGAGGTGGAATCCATAATTTCTTCCATACAGGAGGAAGAAACAGTCTTTAAAAAAAAAAGGAAAAGATTGAGGAAACTCCTAGAGAAGGGATGAGGTAATTTTTTAGTATGTTTATGACAGTATTATCCTTGCATTGTACCTATACCATAACAAGTAATAAGATGCTCAGTACACATCTAATACCTTTCAAGGATTTCAAGGCTCCCAATAAGCACTAAGAGATGGATTACAACTGACCATTCTGTGACTATGGTGGACGATGGATGCAGAGTAAAGTGCTTCCCTAATTAACGTGACCCACACGAGGACCAGGCAGGCTGTAGTCTTGCCCAGAAGCAAGAAGCACAGGATCTGTGAAATTGCTCTTCTTTGGTTCTCCTCATACAGAAAAGAGAGAGCGCTATGGCTCTGTCCTTCCTTCTCCTCCATGGCTGGACATGGAGAGGTAAGTACGCAGAAAGATGTTCTGTGTACAGAGGAGTATAACTGTATACAAAGGAGTATAACTGGCCGGGCTTCCCATGGTGCAACTAAAGAATTCTAGGAAGTTTCCTTTTTTTTAAAGCAGACTGCTTCCTGATTTGCCCATATAACATTGCCTCTTAATGACAATTTGACTGATTAAGTGAATAGTATTAATCTGCTCACAATTTATTACACTCTATAATGAACCTGTGTTGAACCTGTGGATGCAGTGCTCCCTATTGCATGGTCAAATGTAAAGATTCCTGGAAACTTAAGTTGATCACCTCACTAGTAACATTTCATATCACAGAAACAATGGAGAGTCAAGAGGGGTGGGGGTTTGGTTTTTTAATTTTTTTTCCAGTTGTTAAACATTTTGCTCAAAAATTGAAAAAGACTTTTTTTCTTCTCCAAATAGCTGTTTAATCACTGCTTGAGGTTGAAAAAAGTGTGTTGGAGCAGATGGCGAGAACATAGGATTTAAGCAGGGGACAGATGTAACCATATTAGGGAGCCTGGAAGATAAATCTCTTGAAGTCTTGTGGCAGACGTGATCATTACTTTGTTTAGATAGATGAAATATTACTAGTTTCAATTAACAGTTGCTGTTGTCCATATTTGGGATCTTTCCCCTTCAGATGGTCATTAAAACCTGTTGTAAATCATCATGTTTGTGCTACTTCCATACTGTGCATAAATCATGTAGGCATCCCAGCACCTCCATTCTTTATGGAAAATGTGCAGATAACTATTTATGCAACATAAAAAATGGTGTTTGCTTTCTATTCAGCAGTTTACAAGTACTGTCTCTAATGACGTACTGTCTCCTGTGATGTACAGGGGTACTAGGAATGCAGAAAAAGGAGGACATCGGTATTCAGCCTCTGTGCTGCCAATCCTTCTTTGCCTCTAGCTCCCTCCCTGGTACTATCAGCATCGTCCTTGTCGCAAACGGCTCCTCTCAGGGCTCTAACATAAAGCACGTTTCTGACTTTCATACATCTGGAGCGTAGGAAGGCAACACAGTAAAGAACAGTATTCTCTTCCTGTGGAAAAATCCGTAGGTTGCGTGAGAGACAGTGAGGAAATAATACATTATCTGTGTTCAGTTTCCTCGCCGCTTAGACAACCTTTGTTGACCTTGGGAAAACAATGTTTTCCAGATGTAAAGAGGAAGTCCTCTTAAAGTGTGTGTGTGTACACACATTTTATTTATATACATATATATATGTATTTATATGCATATTTGGGTGAATTCAGAAGCTCCTGCTTGGATACACTCTTTAAAAAGCTGTGATCTTAAAATATTAAGAAAATCCCAAAACCAGTTCAGACTCCTATTATGTTGCTATAATTCCACTTCATCCCTTCATTGTTGCTGGAACTGAGAAACAAGTAGCCGTGTATACTGAAGGAGAAGTTCTAGCACTAATCACAATACCTTTAGGAGCAAATATAAGCACATCACTTGAACATAGGGAATTAGAGCAGCTGTGAAGCATACACCCACTCTTCACTACAGCATTCTTGGTAATGTTTTCTACCTCCAACTGTAAACCCTTAAAATGTAGGTGTCTAGTGTCTATTTGAACCAGATTTCTCTGGTACAGACATTTTTATCCATTAGAATATTTTTTTATGCTTAGTTTCAAGTTTAACTGAACCAACTGAAAATTCCGTTTTGTTATGATTGAGGCAGGACGCCCATCCTCCTTATTAAAGGGCAGAAGATAGTATGTGTGTATTATGTATTAAGCATAAACATCCTCCAAAAGGTCAGAGGAAGATGGCGACAGTTACGGCAATGTTGTATTTATCCGGTTCTGACTCCTATTTTACCTATAACAAAGGCAAGAATACCACAGAGGATTACAGATCAAAAAAGTAGGGATATGTAGGTGTAAATGTCTCAGACTACTTACCTCAACTAGAACCTGGATATTAATTGCACAATGTAAAGCACTGCGTTTGTAAAGTCAGACCTATATAGGTAAGCACTCCAAAATCAGGAAATAACAAAATTAAGGTGGCAGGTACCACAACTGTGCTTCAGCACTGTGATGCAGTCTTGAGATACGATTTCACAGTTTCAGGAAAAAATTTTATTCTCATAAATTGACAAGTAAATTTAGCAATATTTTACATTTATTTAGCGTCTCTCACCCTGATGTACTGTGGGAATTAATTAAGTGCAGCTAGACTCATGGAATAATTAGTCAAAGAGTAAGAATAGAAAATAGCACTTACACATTATATAAATAAAATATTTTCTCTATATTCTCATTCCTTAGGGAACTGTATGCTTTAGCACTTAACCGGTTGGGACATCTCCTATCAAACTGATTTTAACTAATGACTTTTTATGATAATAACTGTTTTTAGATTCAGGCAATGTTAGAAGAACTTCACTTAGTGCCAAGTAATTAGTAATTAATGAAGTGCTAACTAGGTGCCAAAATGTAAGCTATACTCTTTCAAATCATTAGTTACCAAAACAAGATTAAGAAGTATCTTTTCTGTAGTACACAGGGAGCTTGGCTCAAAGGCAACAAAATTAATTTAATTTTATATTCATGTATAAATTTAATCCCAGAGTTTTGTATGCAGCATGATATGTTCAGTCATAATCAAATATTATTTTTTTTCCTTAAAATTTTTAGAATAATTTGTATTGTAATCTATACAAGCAAAGCTGATTACATTAAAGTAACTTACATTGTACATTTTTTTACTCTAAAGTGCTTATGTGATCTTCTGGTAATGAAAGTATAATAAACAGTGACTGTACTCTGCTGGCATTTTTATAGACTTAGATTTTACAATAGCAAGTGCTTTGGATTGCAGTCTCAACATTTCATTACAGCTGCTCCTGCAAACACATTGCAGTTTGTGTAGGAAAGCACGCACATTTTATGTTGCCGAGTGGAAAAATGTTTTTGATCTGTGAAATTAGAAATACACAGATAAATTTCCATCCTCTCAGCTGGAATATAACGTTGAAGATCCAAGCTGTTGCTTTCAAAAGGAAATCCTATGTAGTTTGAGGGGTTTCTACATACGGTGAAGCTAGTTACACACTTGTGCATGTGTAGCTTCTTCGCTTGGCAGTGAATTATACAAATAATCATTGCTGACAAAATTTGCGATAAGTATGTCTGAAAAATAACTTCTGAGATCCATAGTAAATAATTATTCAAAGAATACTTGTCTGCAGGATTAATAGAGAAATACCATTTCTAAATTTGTTCTCTCGGGTGAAAGTGGTGATGGCAAGTGTGATGTCCTGTGGACTGTAAGATTTTCAGCAACATTCATTTGGAATGATTCGCGTAACTCTTTTTGTTCAGGTTTGGCCCTCTGCGCCCATTCCCTTGCAGTCTGCCAGTCACAAGTGACAGCGGTTTCCTGTCACTTTTGACAGCAGCTTTCTTCATTATAACCCACTATTTTGCCACATATTTTCATTTAGTCATTTCCTCTCTTTTTGATGCTTCCTGTGACTTGAATATTTAACAGCACAGCTGCAATATTCAACTAATAATGAATTTTAAATAGAATATTTAATATAATGGGGAAAATCCTAACCTATAAAATAATAAGGAACATCAGCTATGTGTGTAGAGCAGGTAACTGAATATTGGGAGGTGGTATCTTGGAAAAGATTTCAGAATCATAGGGGAAAAGCAACTAAACGTGGGGATCTAGTGTAAAACTGTGGCATTTCAGCACATAAGTGGAACTGGGCATTTCATTTTCACAGTCTAATGCACATTCTCCTTCTCCCTTATTCTTTAAAACTCTTTTTGATATGAAATGATGGCATGGCATCCAACATTTTTTGTTTTTCTCTATTTTGTGTTTTGAGACATGTTGCGTGCATGACTTGTGTTCATATACTGAGGAGAGATTTCTACTGAACTATTGCCTAGGATGCCTCTGTATTTCTTAAACCTTTGCTTTACACTCCTCTACAATGTATAACCAGATTTCCTCCCGTATGTACTGCGTTGTACTGATGATTATTTATCAATATTGAATTTGTCACTATATCGTCTTCTTACACAGTTGGGTCATTCCAAGTATCTTCAAAATCTGCCCCACAATTGGGAGTAATTTTGTGTCTTCTATAAATATTGTCTCCTTCTGTACAGCCCTTTTTCTAGATTATTTTTAAGGGTATTTACCATACATATCCTATCACAAAATCTTAAGAACACCTGACTCTCTTGCTTTTTCATCATGATTAGGACTGACTGTGCATTGTCCTGTTTCATTTCTCTTAATTTTTGGTCCATGACATTGCTTCTTCCCCACAATGTAGTTTTTTCTGGAAGCGTTTAATGAGAGAATTATAAAAAAATATCTTTCAAAATTTTTATCACCTAGGCCCTACGTCCACCACTTAACTAATGCAGAGAAGCTTGTTTTATGAGACAAAGTAGTTTTGTCTCCTTTTCTGAAGGAGAATAGCTTACAAAAAATTTACCTTTGCTTCCCCCTTCTAAGGTGTCTTTACTACTTCTTTTTTTTTTAATTTTTCTCTTCTTCCTATAACCTTTTTTTTTATTTCTGTGTTAAAAGTTGTTGTGGTCCCAAAACTGGTGAAGTATTTTTTCCATTCACTGATCCACCTGCTGAAAACCTTGCAGGGTGGCATTTTATTTTCCTTTCATTTATCCTGGTTCAGAATGAGTTTGACACTATGCCAGATTACTGTGGTAAAAAAAAAAAACACCAAACCACAAACAAATGAGGAAAGAATGCCCTCTTTCTAGGCACAAAGTTTTATTAAAATTGGGAAAATGGCACTGTACCTAAAGGTAATGCCTTTCTGCTTTACTGTCAAACTTTTGCCTAGTTTCTCAAATCCTTCCTGCCTTATTTTCCTGTCATGGTTTTAAAAGTCGGTACCATCTTTCCGTGCTGTACTCATTTAATCTGGGCCTCTCAAATACGCTTTGGATCCCAGTACCTCTATTCTCACCAGCCTGCAACTCTATTAAAAATGAGGCACTGTGCATAGCAGGTGGCTATATATTGCATTAAAAATGTATAGCAAGTGGATATATATTAGATGGCAGCAATGGGTTATCCAGTATACAAACAAATTACTGGCTTCATCTCCCAAGGATGTGAAGGAAGCACTTAACTATCGTAATTCCATGACAGGATGAAAACAAGTCAGTTCACAAATCAATGAGATTACGGTATTGTTTGCAAAGCATTCTGAATATGTATAAATGCTAGCTATTAATTACTGGAATAACTCACTCGGGCTGGAGTCTCCCTGGCGGGGGGGCTGTAAAAGTGGGTGATGCCAAGTCCTGTCTCCATGACAGCAGCCAACTCTTGCGACTTTATGGCAGTTCTTGCAAAATCTGGCCGTTTTCTGAGAGCTTTCGCTCCTGCAATGATGCAAACACCTTAAAGGCCTTGCTTTCCTCTTGTAAGGTAATAATTTCCCAACGACTGTGGGAGAAAAATCTAGAAAGTCCTTGCACTGCGTTCCTTCCTAACGTACGAATTTCTTAGCAAAGTAATGTTTTGGGGGGGGTTTTTTGTTTGTTTGGGTTTTTTTTGAGCCAGTGCCTTTCCTTGCCCCAACCACCCTTAATAAGCAGGGGAGCGGCGCCTCCCGGGGAGATGCGGTCTTTCCGAACCCCCTCCTCGTTTTCAGCGGCGAGGACAGATACCGGCGGGTGGCGGTGAGCCGGCAGAACGAAAGCCCGTGAGGGGAGGCAGCAGAGCCCGGGGCGGCCGCCCCCTGAGGAGGCAGCGCCGGGTCTGAGGCGCGGGGCGGGGGGTGCGCGGGGCGGGTAGGGGGACGACACACAGAGCTGCCGTCAGACGTTCCTCACAGCGAGGCCGCCCCGCGCGACCCCGCGTCGCTAACGGCAACCCGCGCGCGCGTGGGGTACGCCCCCCCGCCTCCCCCGCAGCGCGCGCGTTGGACCGCCTGGGCACCGCTCCGCGAGGCGGCGGGTGAAGAAACGGGTGAGGGGGGTGGCGGGAAAGGCGCGCGCCGGGTCGTTGAGGCAGCGCTTGCGCAGTCCGCGCCCAGAGCTTGGCGCGGCGCCACCACGGGAGGAGGAGGCGGGCCGAGGGGGCTCGGCGCGCATGCGCGGGTGGCGGCGGGCGCCCCCCCTTCTCCCCCGCCCCGTTCCCCCCCCCCCCCCAGCGTGTATGTGTGAGTGTGTGTGTGCGTGAGAGAGTGTGTGTGCGTGTGTGTCGCTGCCGCCGGCTCCCCCGCAGGAGCGCAGCCCGGAGGCGGCGAGCGGCGCTGAGCCACCGCGGGTGGAAGGGAGCCCGGTAGCCGGAGCGGCTTCCCCGTCCTCACCCGCCCCCCCCGTTCATCCATCCCTCCCTCCCTCTCTCTCTCTCGCAGGTGAGCTGAGCTATCGCGGGGAGGAGGGAGCCGGGCGGCCGGCGCCCGCCTCCGCGGGGCAGCCGCGGCGGGGCTTATTGTCCGGCTCCTCGGGGGAGGAGGAGGAGAGAAAGGAGGCTTAACCCGGGCTCGCACGCCGGGCCCTGAAGGGCTGCCGGCCGGGGATTGGAGGCGCGCCGTCCCCTCCCAGATCCGGGGAGGGTCCCGGCCCCCAGCCGTCACCCCGCCGCCGGCCGGCGCTTCACGGGGCCGCGCGCTCCGCCGCCCACCTGTCGCCCGCCTCCTCACACGGCCGCCGCGGGGGGCGGCGGGCAACGGGGTGCCGTCCCCCCGCGGACCGGGCTGGCGGCTCGGCAGCGCCCTCTCCCCCCTCAGCGTGCGCGGGGTGCGTGGGTATGGGTGTGTGTGGGTGTGTGTAGGGCGACGGCGCTGCCCGGGCTCCCCCACCCCAGGTCTTGCTGCAAGATGGAGGGATGCGTGGCTGTGGAGCGAGGCCTCCAGTCGTTTAACACCCCACCCCCCCTCCACCTCCGCTACCTGCTTGAGGTGCCGGAGAGCAGGTTGCGGCCTGGATGATGGAGGGACGCGGGGACGTGGCCCCCCTCCGCTGTCTAAGGGGGGGGGGGGGGAGTAGCCGCAGCCTGGGCGAGGGGGGGTTGTTTGCGTGTGTGGGGATGGACAGAGCCGTATTCCCGCGTGGGTCAGCGGGCTCTGCGCCGCGGCAGGGCCTGAGGGAGGCCAGGGTGGAGGGAGGTGGCGCGGTGGCTGTCGCCGTGAGATACCGCTATCCGTTCAGCCCTTCCCCGGGGGGGGCTGGGGCACCTTCACGTTGAGTGGGGCCAAGTAACCGCGACAGGAGGGGTAGGGCAGCACGACCCCGGGCGGGGCTGGGAAGGGATATCCAGGGTATCAGCGCGATATAGCGTTTCTTTTATATAAAACGGGGTAAGTTCAGAGCACCAACCGTGCGTTTCCTTGCAGTAGACAGGGATCTGCTTTAGAGGGTGGACAAATAGATGTTGTTTGTGTGACGCGAGACGTGTTTTGCACGTTTATTTTCTGGCAGCGGGTGCTGGAAAAGCAATTATGTAGACATATTTTAAATCAAGATGAGTGGTGATGATAGGTAATAGTTTGGAGCAACTTGTCCCTGTGTGTTTAATAGTAGTTACTGGCCTGGTGAAATTCCATGGATATGTTTATCTATTTGAGACACCCCTATGCTGGCAAAAGGTGCCTTTGCACAGGTCTTATTCCCTGCCACCCTTCTGTTGCTATGCTAAACTAAGGGGCTTTGCTGTCACAGGTAGCTAGAAGAGACGGGGGCTATTTCTTTTCAAATGGGCTAGGTGGATAAGCAGGCGATCAAATGTTCTGTAGACCTACGGTTTTTGAAAGTGTCATAGGATGCATAATGATTATTTTCTTTTTTTTTTTCCTTGTCACTGCCTGCCTCTGTAGCTCACTTGATTTTAGTAGTATTGTGGTGATATTTTGTTTCTAAGCAAAATGGGCTTAACTTTCTATTCACATGGCAGTGGTTTGCAGCCTTTTCTGATATATAGACGGATTGTGGTTTTTAGTGGTTGTGCGCATTTTTGCTTAATGAACTTTGACTCTCCAGTTGTTATTTTTAATCTTTATTAGGTCTCAGCAGGCTATTAGAAATAATACATGGACCAAAGGTTGAAAACTACTGACACTATTGTTGTTTTTGTATTATTTTCATCAAATGGTTTAATTTTTGGCCCTCTTAAACCAGCATCAAATACAGAACAGTGAGGAGTAGAAAAATATATTGTTTCCCAGAGCTTTCTTTTGACAACATAGATGTATTTTTTCATGTATTATTGTAAGATTTAGTATCTATGATAATGTTGCCAGAGGACTTCCATAGGCACATCTGCATGAGCTGTTCTGCCTTCAGCCCTGCTTCTGTAAATTGATATGATCCACACGGATGCTAAAACTGCTTCAGTGATTTGGTACCATCAAGTACCACAGTATAACATAATATAGAAGTTGGTAATTGCTTGTGATCTTTACTCGCAGTGCCTTTGGTTACTCCGAAAAATATTGCACGTTTCTGGGATAAATAATTAAATGTCACTTATATTTGTTGGTGTTATTTGTGGTTGTGTTTTTTTTTTTTAAGAGAAATCTCTTGCAGAAGCAAAACTATTACTGCTTTGTACAGCTTCTGCACATCCCTGCATGTGGGTTGTAAGCAGTCTTGCTCAGAAGTTTGCTAAAGCTGGGTCACTTGAATTGAAAGAGTGCCCTCTGGTGACATCTGTGTTTAGAGTTAGAACTGTATGTAAAGAAGCAGTCCTGCTAGTCTGAAATTAAATATTCCTCCCCAAAAAGCTGGAGATGTATTCTGCACTGAAATGCTGTTGTGGCATGGGTGAGATGAGGGACAAGCAGTCACTTGCAAATATACATCAAAGATGTACAGCAGTCTTTTGGAGTCCCTTAGCCCCCTTGTGAAATAGTCTACCATGTAACTTATTTTGTTGGATTTTGATAAGCAATGTTTGATTCCTCAGTCCAGTGGAGGAAAAAAAACAACCCCAAAGCCTCTTTATGAGGGTATCCTGTTTACTGTCAGGTGTGTGTTTGGTTTTTTTTTTTTAACTCTGAAACCTGCATTTGTGCAGGAGAGATCTTTTCCCTTCCACACTTGTTTCTTGCTGGTGACTGAGTAGATGGAAAATCCCGGTTTTAGATGTTTTATTGATCTTGATGCTGCTCAGCACCAGTGAACAAGTATGAAGTTACAGGGCTAACTCTTTAACTTCAGTTACTTGTGTAAACTTTTATTTTAAAATTGGCTATATTTGTAATAAATGTATTTAAGACTTCAGAAAGCTAATGAAGTCTTTATGTGCTAATGTTCTACTTGACATATCTTTGAATATTAAAACATTTGAATTGATAAGGACACACCTCCACCTTAAACAGTTTCTTCCTCTATTTTTTATTTTTTCATTGAGATTAGGGATTAATCTTTTCCTTTATATTTGCTTGCAGCTGAGTCATTTGGGCTCCTCCTTTCATTCAATAAATACAGCTGAGTTGAAAACTTCCTTTAAGGGTGGGGAGTGTAATTGGTTGCATTTTGTTGAAGTATAAGACATCAACGGCATGGTGTATTTCTGATCTGAGTGTTGGTTTAGAAAAGATACTTAAAAATGCATTTTCAAAGTAATGAGAAAACATTTATGTTAATAACCTTTACATTTAGATATCTGGAACTGCTGCAGTAGAAATCATCTTTTAATATTCATGCATGTGTAGTATTTATTGCATGAACAGAAGCTTTGTGTACTTCATGTTTTGTCTATTTATGAACTAATCACCTTAAAAGACTGCTAAAGCAAGAGAGTCTTAGTGTTACAGTTAGGTGTTTTAAGTAGATGCTCTGTATGCTTATTCTCCTAGAATGTGTGGATGTGTGACTGCAGCTCTTTTTTTCTTTACAAAGATCCTTAAAGGTCTGGTAAGGACTCCAGGGAAAACGGCACTGGAATCCTTGTGGGCAAGCTGGTACCTCCCAGTATTCTGCTGAGCAGAAAGGGGACATCTGAAACTGAATATTGAGGGGTGTAGGATAGAGGGGCTTGCAACTCTTGCTGCTGCAGTGGCAGCCTAGTCACTGGGCTAAGCTGGTGACGGCAGCTTTGTGCAGTCAGAAGGAGCTGTATAAAGCAGAGAAGGTAGGGGGAGAAAAAAGGAGAGGGTGGCCCAAAGTCACAGAAGGAGAGGATGTAATCAGCAGCATGGTACCTTCTGAAGATTTGAGCTTCTTACTGTGACTTTCAAAAGTTAGCATGGTGCAAATGATGGTCATTGAACCTGCTTGCTGGCTGAGGTAGACTATTTTCTGTCAGTTTATTAGGACACTTTGTCTAGAAAAACTGACCCATCCACTGAAACTTATAGTATAGAAAAATAAAATACCGGGAAATCTAGTGGGCCGTTACTAAGTATTTTAAAATACAATGTTCATTACGTGCATAAAAGGTTAATGTTTACTGTCTTGGGCTCACTGTTCTGAGGTGTGCTACTCTGGAGTATGCTCACAACTGGTCTTTTCAAAACTCCCTACAGGCTTCCAGATGGGTTGTAAACTGTCAAATGGCACAAATGGTGTCCTCCTTGAACTCACGGAGGTACTTTGAGAATGCTCTCAGAATCCTTGCTATCCCAGCTTTGTTGTCAACTTTTTCCATGGCTGTAACTTCAGTGCAGAGAATTGATTGCCTTCATGCTTATTGTGTGCCTTTCTGTAAGTAAGAATAGGATTCCCTTTTCCTGTTGTCTTCCATCCCAACTACAAGAATGACAGTTTAGGTAGAACTGCACGGGAGAAAAAGAAGCTGTGTACCTTACAGGTCCCAGAAGCTTTGCCCCTGTTTCTGTAGGGCTGCACCAGTCAGGCTGTGTTTTGGCTTTGTGACTGTGTCGGATGCATCAAGTTGTCAAGGTATCCCACCCCGGAAAAATCTCTGTGCGTGTTGCAGTGCACCTCTCTGCCTGTCACTCTGAGGCTCAAGAGCTGCTCGGTCAGAACATCAAGAAATGCTCATCAGCCCCTCGTATGCATCGTATTTGTGGTTTAAAAACCTGCTTATTTCTCAGTGGTAAAGAGCAGCCTCCTCTGTTAAAGATTAAGCATGTAACATGGCAGTTGATTTGATGTCAAATGTGAGAGAGCAACGCGTCTGTTGCTGTTTGATGGCTAAATGGAAGCGCACACACCACCACCACCCCTCCACCTTTTTTCTCATGGAGGCAGATACTGGTTGTAGTCCCCTATGATAGGATTCATCTTGGTGTAAACTCCTAGGAATAGTTATTTATTTTGTTTCTTTGAAGTGTCAGACTTGTGACCTAGTCTCTCTGCCTGTTTCAGAATTTTCTTTATATGTATACATATGAATAGATTTTGTAGGCAGTGTAAGCTTTAGATTGCAAGTGAACTGGGAGAGGCATATGCCTGCCCTATTTTCTCTGGTCTATCTGGGGAGACTGTAAGTCTCCCCCATATATTGCAAGTGTGACCACAACAGTTAGTGTAGCTCAGTGCCTCATCAGCATGTAGTTGAGATTTGAACATGGATTAGAACAAGCTGGCTGAAGTTCAATCCAGATAAAATATGCATGATGATGTGGATGTAATTATCAGCCTTCCTAATTGAAGGAGTGCATTTGCCATTAGGTAGAAGTGTTAGTGCCCTCTGGTGACTTGAGTTTATTAGTTGTTGTTCTTAGCAATCATATTGAAGCAGTAAAACAATTTTTTTTAAATCTTTGACTAGAAGATTGAGACCTCCTAACCTGATTAGATCTGACTATAATTTGGCTGGAAGTGGTCTCTCCCCCGCCTCCCATTGGTTTTAGATTGTTACAGCAGTTCCTGGTGCAAGTAATGAGATACAACCGGTGGAGAGCCTGGGTCAGTTAAGGAAGAGAGAAGAGCATTCCCCGGGGGTAAGCAGAAATGCTAGAGAGGGAGACTGATCATTAGGCTTGCTATGGGGTCCTCTACTCAGAAGTGTTTGGCCCAATTTAGTAATTCCTTGGAGCTTGTGAATCTCTTCACTTGTACTGCTATCTGAGGGCTGAAGTGCTCAGAGTGGCACAGAAGAAATACCTAACGGGGGTTGCCGAGGAGAATCAGGGAATCACGGAATTGTCAGAGTTGGTAAGGGACCTCTAGAGATCATCTAGTCCAACTTCCCTGCTGAAGCAGGATTGCCCAGAGCACATTACTCAGGACTGCATCAAGGCGGGTCTTGAAAATCTCCAGAGAAGGAGACTCCACGACCTCCCCAGGCAGCCTGTTCCAGGGCTCTGTCATCCTCACCATAATGAAGTTTTTCCTCATATTTAAATGGAACTTCCTATGTTCCAGCTTGTGCCCGTTGCCCCTCGTCCTATCGCTGGAAACCACTGAAGAGTCCACCTCCATCATCCTTCAACCCACCCTTTAGGTACTTGTAAACATAGATAAGGTTTCCCTTCAGCCTTGTCTTCTCCAGGCTAAAGAGCCCCAGCTCTTCGAGCCTTTCCTCATAAGGCAGATGCTCCAATCCCATAATCATCTTAGTTGCCTTACGTTGGACTCTCTCCAGTAGTTCCCTGTCTCTCTTGAACTGGGGAGTTAGAGGTGTGCTGGCTTTCATGCTGTAACTCCATTTTAAAGCGATTTGGAGGCAAAATGAGACACAGAAGGTTTTGCTGGATTTGGAGCCATCTCAGTAGGAGTCAGTGGCATTGATGCTTTGGGATGTATGTGTTACCACTTTTTCTCTTTAATGGCGCTGTGGTATTGGCAGCAATCAATTAAGTCTGAAGTGACCTAGGACTGGCTGTCAGCTCTCTGACTGTTGTTGTGTGGCATTAGAAGCTGTTTGATTTGTGACTCCCTCATTATTCATTAAGGGATAGCTCTGTGACTATGAATTTGTTCTCCTCATTGAGACGGGCTCAGATTGATTATGCTGGGGAAGAAGAATATTGATCTTTTTTAAAAGCTGAAGGTGTATTTTTTAGATAATAATGGCTAGATAAAACTGGCAGAGATCCTGAAAAAGTGATCTTAATGCAGTTTGTAAATTGGATTGCACGTTATTTAGGTGCCCAGGGTTTGGGATAATTGTCTAAACTGTAGTATTATATTTTCATTTAGATTTAGAATAAGTGGTGTAATGTCACAGAGTGACTGGAGTAGGACCAATAAATGAATAAAGAGAACTAGTACAAAGCATATTTTCTGCTGTGATACAAACTTTTCAGATTAATGTATAGGCAGGCAGAAACCTCGGGTGAAAAGCTTAAAGTCTCAATTTGCTAAGTTTTTCTTTGAAAGCTTGACATGTGAATTTGTATTTGAAGAGGCACGTAAGCACAGGTGGGCTCCCGACTTGTTAGTTCCATGTAAAACTCAAATTTGTAAACCCTTTTAAAAGGTTGTGGTTTTAGTCCACTTGTTTTATTGACAAGTTATTAGTTTAATCTTCTAATTGCTCTTAAGTTCTGTTACTTGCTTGGTAAAGTTGATGTCCTCCACAGTTGTAACAAGTTTAAATTGGTTTCTAATTGAATTAGGTTTTGACCCCACATGCTGTGGATCAGCTTATTTATTGGTTGCTCACTTCTCTCACCATTTTGGCAGAAATACTAGTAGAGTGAACTGCATCAGGGAACTTACCCAGTTAAGAAATTAAGCTGCTTTTTATTTTTTTTTTCCTTGCCTTGTTTTTAAGTTTGATAGTTTTCTCCAAACAGTTTATTCTTCAGCCATACAAAATCTTGCACTGATGTCATGGCAGAGAAAGGAATGAAAAAAAGCAGTTAGTGGGGGAGATGACTGACAAGTACAAAATCAGAGTTCGCATAAACCAGCTGAAATCAATTAAGTGGATCAGTTGGCCCTTTGATTATAGCTGAGCTTGTGGAGTGCCGATTTCTGGTACTGGAGCACAAGCTGGACTTGTATCTTGAATATCTAGCTGGGTTTGCAAGTCTGGGAACTTGGGAAAAGGGTCTTAGTTTCAGATTTTGTGCAGAAATATTTGAGGCATTATAGGATCCTTGTGACATTTCTGATAATTCCTTTTGCATGGAACTATCCTTAACAGTTATTGCATATTTTACAATAGGGTGGTAGAGTGAGTTGGGAATGATGATGTTGTTACTGGAAATTTGGTAATAAAACCATTTGTCTGATCAAGCAAAAACTAATCTAGAAGCCTGTAAAGTATTTTGGGGATTCCAAAAGCACATGCAATCACCTTACTTGTGGGAAGTGTTAGAACGCTGGTAGCACTGCATAGTTTCCTAGGTGTACATTTTGGATCTCAGAATGCACATAAATTGTTTGAAATGCTAAATCAATAGAAGAAAAAATGGCCCAGAAATTTGGGCTAGTCTCTCTCCCATTAATGCATCACTGTTTTGTGCTGTCATTAGTTAGTAACTCTAATATCATGAGGTGTATTGATAAAGCATATGGTTAAGTGGATGACTCATAATCATTCTATTTCCTCTCCTACTCTGTCACATAATTAACTTTCTCTGTGTGGTTAAAGGGCATCTGAACTGTGCTGCTGTTGCTAGCAAGTCCAGACCACTCTGCCAACAGCCTTGTCTTTGATTACCAGCCAGTTTTCCCATGTGCTTTATTGGTAAGTATACCTGAGTCGTGGCAGCTATGTCATTTATTTTTAGAATAATAATCACTTACCTTTAGACTGGCCATTTTGTTTGGGTGTTAGTTGTCAGGCTTACCTGGTAAGTACCTTTAAATAATTGTGATATTCTTATTGATCAAACTTTTATAGAAATATACCAACAGGCATTTTGGAAAGGAGTAATGTGTAAGAAGAGTAGAATCTATTGAAATCAGTCCTTCCATTTAGTTGAGATGAACTTCAAGTATCTTCTGGAGCACAGAATGCGAAATTACTGAAGGCTTAGCAAGGTTTCTTCTTAGCTGCACAGTAGCCCTGTGCCTCTGAGAACCATGAATGTGGTGGGCAGCGAGCAGCCTGAAACTTGAGATGCTTGTTAGGGCAGATAAAACCTGGGCCTTGCAGGTCTGCCTTAAGATAGGATGAGGATAAACATTACCTAGGTATAAGACTTTATTATTATTACTTTTTAATATGCCATGCGTGGATGGTGTCAGGTATGCAGTTTCTAATGAAACCGTTTTCTATTTTATTTAAATGATAATAGCAGGTGTCCCTTTGTAGTAGAAATGTTTTTGCTGCTTCCTGTTTGAAAAGCTAACCACCCAGCCCTATTGATGATACGTAGTTTCTTCTAATCCACTTTTGGTGGTTTTTTTCCTTGCAGTCTGGGTCTATTTTAGTTTTATTTTGAACAGATTTTGTCAGATAACTCTTTGATAATATATTCTGGCATTCTTAACTAATGTGCCCTACTAAAAGTGATTACTACTGGACAATAATTTTCTTTCTGAACCAGTCTAGTGTATGGCATTTCCAGTTATGGTAATAGATAATTTTTAATGGCACTTATTTAATAAGAATGTGTTGTGTTACATTGGACAAGGTCTTCATTACAAATGTACCAAAAGTAGTAGTACCAAATGCAATTGCAGTATGAAACTGTGATTCTTCTGTTTGTTTTTTTTTTTGATTTTGTTATACCCTTGTGTAGATCTAGCTATGCTGGCAGGAAGTTATTTTGTTTGTGGAAGTTGTTCAGCTCTACTGGCAATATCTATTAAAGTGTTCACCCAGAATACTTCTAAAGGAATTTGGAGAGGAAAATGATGTTAACCAAATTGTAGTCAGGAGATCAAACAAAAAGGCAGGCTTGATACTGTTTTCACTTGAGGTGGGTGCCAGATATACAATGTTTTATTAATCTGAAGGCATATTAAAGTGATATTAAAGAAGTGGAAAAACTGCTTTTGAGGTACAGTAGTTCTTTACCTTTGAAGAACGGCAGCTATTCATAAGCAGATAGGGAGCTTTAGGACGTGCTTGCAGATAGCGCTTCCTCAATGTCTGCATGTTATGGCATGCTGTTGTACTTAATTAACTTGCCTTTTTTTTTTTTAATGTGGATAGGGTCTGTGTGATGACAACTCAAACTGTATTTCATGCTGTGACTTGTGTTTAATATTTCTGAAAACTCAGTCTTGGCTCTCTTCCGAAGCTATCTTAGTGGTAGAAGGGCTTCTTCATTAGGACCTAGTTCATGTTTCAGATAAGATATTTTAACTTCTCTTAAAAGAAGTATTCATACAGCTGTGTATAAGCTAGCATTCAGGGACTTCAGTTTGTTAAAGAGATACATCTAAAATTTCTGTTAGAGACGAGTAATCAGAACTGCTTTAGTTTCTTTTCTTTTTGGTTACGGATGTTGTATGACTAGGAGAAGGAAAAAAAGCTTCTGTGTACTTGTTTTCCTGTGATCCCAAATTATTTTTTGTGTGTACAATGAAAAGTTTTAAAGTATTTAAGGTGATGGTATGCCAGGGCATGTAGAAAAATGTAGCAAAAATCTTCTTGGTTGTTTTGTTTTTTTTTTCCCCTGTGAAAATGTGTGCCTTCCCTGTTAAATTTAATTTGCTTATGGGAGAAAACTGTAACGCCCACAGGTCTGGAAGCAGAGTTGTACACTTACAGCATGTGCTTGTTATAAGTCCAAAGTGATTATATGCAAAATGAGTATAAATTTTTAAACTAATTTAGACTTAGCATAACAGAGGTGTATGTGCTAACATTTTGAGGCTGACACAATTTTGTTGAGGAATAATTCTTGATCTGAATTTTATAGCTTAGTTATAAGACAATAAAGACATTAATTGAAAAGGTATTGCTGAGGCCAAAAAAAAAACATTATAAAGGATAGCATAGGAAAATACAAAATCTGTTGTGCAGATCTATGTAGTAATATAATTCAGAGGTGTGTTGTATGTGTTATGCTAAGTTAGACATAGAAATCTAGTTATGTTGTCATATTTCTAAAAAGGGAAGCTTGTTTGATAAATAACACAAGTAGCTAACATGAAAGATGTCTTGCCAAGCTATTGTGCTCACAAAACTTTAAATCCATATTTATTTGTAAACAAAGGTATATTGCAAAAAAGTTGAGAGATTTAAGTAATTACTTCAGCTGTACCTATTATTTTCTTTTAAAGTTAGCTCTTATTTTCATGACTCTAGGAAAAAATCCGTGGTTTTACATACTTCTTATTCTCCTCTTGCTATGAAGTGTTTGTCTTAAGTGGAAAACAGAATCAGGCAGTAATGGAGTGAAAGGACATGGACAGAAGTGAGATCTCTCCCGGGAACAGGAAAAAAGACAGACTTCCCTTGCTGTCTTGGGATGTGCTGGAGTTCCTGTGTTGCTTTTGGGTGTCAGATTTCTGTGTGGACTGGTACTGAATGTCATGGTTATCTTCTTGATTTTACTTGTTGGAGTGAGGGATGGAAGATGAGGAGAAGTGATGATCTTCATCGACTGAAGTTTTTGTTGCTGGTCTTTCTCTGGTGTCATCTTTCCCTATTACATTCCAGATCATTAATGGAATGGGATATCTTTTTTCCCCTAGGGCAATAGGGCATGTTTCTATGATCTTATCATTAGACTAACTGATCTCGTGGCTTTTTCTGTATTTATGATTCTCCTAATGTTGGTAGAAGTGCTTTGCTTACAGGAAGAAAATTGCAATCTTTTGGAATTTATCATTGGCATCTTCGCTAATGCAGAGGACTTTTTTTAGTGTAACAATCCTCAAAATCAGAAAACACATCTTCGAAGATAAAAAGGGGTTTTGCCTAGGCTGGAGATGCCATTTGCAAATTGTGTTCTTCTTGGGGCATGGGGCTGGGTTGAGCGTGCAGTTGGGTTCCAGAGTGAGTTGATGTTGAGTTTGCTTCATTCCTCAGTGAGGGACCTGGCTTATCTGGCAATCTCTGTGGTAGAGAGCCCCATTGCCTGCTATTTGATAGCTTTGTCAGATTTACAGTGTTTATTAGCTATATGCAACTCAGCTGGGAAATCCTGCCCTACTCGTGGAAAAAAAACTAGATTCTTAGATCGGAAAGATCCTGTAAATCACTACATGAATATTGCATTTAAATTGGTAGCTGCATTTGCTGGTTTTGCTGAGATTGTTTTTTCTCTGTTGTCTTGGAGGTAGTGGAAGATAAGTTTGTGTAGCTCATTAAAATATCTTAGCTTTTAAGTGATAAAGCTGTTTCAAAAGTATACCATCTGCCAAAAGCACATTAACCATTTTGTGGCTAGTGACTCCAGTGGTGTTTCAACAGTAAGATACTGATACTCAGTTTGTGATGTGGCTGGCTCTCATTTATGTTTAAATAACATTCAGGACCAAAATGAACCTCCCCAACTTGGCAAGCTGAATATGAAACTAACTAAAAAATTAAGTATTTCCAAAGTGCAGCCAAGGTATTGGCTTTTTTTGGCCATTCTTTTAGCAGGTAAGAGGCAACTCACTTCCTGGTAGTATAGAATGGGGAAACAAATTACTAATTTGTGGGGTTTTTTTTCTTTTTTTAAAAACAAAAAATTATTCACAGATGTGGATGATCTTGGCTTTGAGACAACACTGAAAGATCTGCTTTTATTTAGTTAAAATATATTTATTTAAGTGTAGAAAAAAATTATCCTTGTATTAATTTATTTCACCAGATTATTATAGGTCAGATTTTCAAGATCCTCATGGGCCGTATCAGTTGAATCTCTCATGGTGATGACACCATGAAGTGTTGCAGTATCACCAGGTATCAAAACACAATGAAACCTTCTGTCAAAGACCTAGCAGGGCTAGGAGAAATGGGTGTCTCTCTTTGCTTCTGCCCCACCATAATACCCAGCTGATTTACTGTTAATTGCTTATTGTGTATACATGAGCATCTTGTGCCTCTACAAACAGAATAGCATGGCTCTACCTCCCTACGAAGTAATTTGAGAATTTATTTTGTGTCCTTGGTCCCTGGTTAGTTGAAAGCTGTCGCGTGGGCTGTAAAGAACTTTAGAATTTATCTTCCCGCTGCAGTTTGCCTTTTTCAGCAGTTTTGTAACAAGAATTTGAGGCTTGCCTTTACTACCAGTAGAGGTCTACAAATGGTTTTGCATAGCTGGTTCTTGTGCTTTGCTAGCTGTGCTCATCAAATTAATGCTTGTGTTACATCTCAGTGTCTTTTTGATATCTTCTGGAAAACATTGTATTCTACATCAATTATACAATGCTACAAACTCTATAGTTATTATGTAATTCCTTCTTTAAAGCAGATCTTTCATCAATAATGTAGATAAATGGTGTAGAAATATTTCTAGCAGGGCGCTCACTTGTACTGTCCATTTATCTGAAATCACATTTATTTGTTTCTGGTGATTTAACTGTTGCTGTTAGTGCACAAGAAATAAGGTGGGTATACCAGAATTTCAGGCTTTTAAGTAAATTCCTGTCTGCCTTGAGTATCTAAAGAGATAAGATTTCCCTGCAATCTAGTGTAAGTTTCTGTTTTGATAATAAGATGTCTGATAACATGTTAAAAATATACTATCCTTCCTCATGAAAATGTTCATTTTATGCTTGGTCTCCAATTTCAGGAGCTTTGACTAGATCATTGACATCTGGCTGGGCCAGCTGACAAATCCTCAGTGGATTTGTCTGGTGGTTCTCAAACAATTAAAACAAGGTCACAACATCCACTTGGTTTGTTGTAGTCCTCAATTTGTGTGAATTAGCTTGGATTGCCTCAGTTTCTGTATCATGTTTTTTTTTAGGCAGATGCTTTGGTGGTCGGCAGTTACTGACTGGTCGTGGGTGAAGAAAAGTATTTAATATTAAACTATTGGAGTTTGGGTCTTTACCAGCAGTCTCATCAGTTGCCTGATTTACTGAAATTCTTCCAAAGGGCGTTAGGAATGTGGGAAATACGTGGATGCTTGGATGGATAAATAACTGGTTTGTGTATTGTTTGCTTGTAGAAGTTGGATCCATTGAGCTTGACACACTTTCATAAACGAATGCATTGGATACTGGCACAGGCAGAAGATCCAGCGCTCTTTCCCAAATGTCTATTTCCACATAACATTCATCAAACTAAATATGGGCAATTCATATGCTATTAGTTTTTCCTGTTAGCACCATTTCTATAGCAACGGTGCAAACTTCCATTTAGAACTGCTAAAAAGAATAATTATAGAGAACATCGTTGAAATGTTGTCATCACAGTTGTTATTGATAAAGACTACTCATCTCCTTGAAAGCTGAATTTTAAACCAGACTAACATGTTGTGTATCTTGTACAAGAAGGATCTTCATTGTCTATTAATGGCTTTACAAAAAAAAATTACAGTAAAATATTCTCTCAACAGTATTTTCTTCTTCCTGAATGAGAAAGTCAAGCATTCAATGTGAGAGGAGTTTTGCTTTCTTTTCCCTAAATGTAAGTCTTTTTTGTCTTACTGTACAAAGGAAGTGTGCGGTTGAAGCAGTACCCAGTCTTTAATTCTGTGGATTTGGAGGCTGTTACTCAGCAACAGTTGGTACTTTGTCATCTCTTGCTTGTTAAAAATCTATTCCTAGGATAGTTTGGTCATCTTGGTTTTGACTTGGCTGTTTGCAATTTTGACTCTAGCACTTAATGCCTACAGAAGATTATTCAATCAGTTGCATGGATACTTGAGTTTTCTTTACATCCATATGTGATGTGTAATTTTGCAGAGAATAATGAGTCTGGATCCTCAGTCTCAGTTTTCATCACTGGTTTTTCTATGTGCTTTTGCCATGTGAGTCGTAGTGATTGTTGGTTATAGATTGCCTGTTAGCCTATTGACAGTAACAAAGCTCATGCTGTCAGTTGTTATCTCTAGAACATGTGAGTGTGCAGTTGCATGTAAAAAATTTTATTTAAATATTTTTTCCAAATCTTTTTCCTGTGAAGTACTTTTTCTGTTCTGAGAGAAGGTACGTCACCCATTTGGGTCCATTTGTGGATTGTTATAAAGATTTTCTTCAAGTTTATCTTCTGCTAGAATTTTTAGTATTGCCTTATTTGAATTAAAAAAAAATTAAAACAAAGAATATAAAAAGTCTCTAGAAACTGACTTTTTACAGTGAGCGTGTTGTGGTATTTTTGCTGATGTGCAGTCTAGAATAATTCTTCCCTAATCGTGTGTTTGCATTATCCAGAAATGAAGCAAAACTGTGGATTCGAGTACCTCTGACAAGAATATTTGGATCTTGAAGTTCGTGCTAGCAGCATTCAGTGCTCCACTTTTGCATATTATTACGCATGACTTCTCTGTTGGGAACGTTGTCCATGGATGTATTCTTCCTTTGGTAGTTCCATTGATACCTGCCTGCACATCTAACCCATATCAAGAATATTTTGCAAACTGAGCATCAGTTAATCAACATGACATTAATCATTTACTGCTTCTCTTGTTTGCAAACAAAACTGATAGCTGCATGGCCACGTGGTGGTTGAAAAAGCTATTTGTGGAAAGTTTATCATCTTATAGGACTGGCTAATTAATTAAAGGGATCTGCTTCTTGTTTAAATAATTCCTATTTATTTTCTTTGCCCTTTTTTACTTCTTATTCATGGAAATAAATATCAGTAGTTCATATCTTTCAAAAACGTCTCAAGGTTGTGATTTCTCCTGTTTTATGTGTTTGAGTTGAGAAGGGATCCTCTGGTTCCTGGCTAAGCAAGCCTGATTTTTTTCTTCAGATATTTCAAGAAACATTGCTTGAACTATCAGTAGGCTTGAATTCTGGAGAGGGAGACGGAGGAGGGCAGAACCTTATAACACTCGATGTACTTTCTGTGCTAAAATAATTTGGTTCCCTAATGCTTACGCTTTTGGCATATGGAGGAAAAACAAACCATACATCATAACTTCAGATGGTCAGTCTGTTCTGACAGCAATTGTAAAATAATAGCCAGATCCAAAGGAATAAAATGTTCTTCTGTGCAATGTCCTTTCTAAAGAGCTACGAAACGGAATAGAAGTTTGTAGGTGATCTCTGAAGAAAGACACTCTGGGAACCTGATAATTTGTAAGCAGTTTGTGAGCAGAAACTTCTTCAGTTCTTGTGCAGTTATTTACTTAGTGAACCTACGTTTTGTCTTTTCACGCTCAAACTGTGCTGGAGAGACCTTTTGTTGGAAGAAAGGAAACCTCTTACAACCCCAGGCTAAACTTAACTAGCATGTACATATGTTCATATTTCTGGCTTAATCCATTTGTTGCCTGCAGTGATTCCTTCCTTCTGCTTGATTCATGCCTGCATTGTGGGAGGGCCAGGAACGGCTTGCAGCTGTGTACCAATGCTGCTGCTAAAATGTGTTGCCTTGTGCTACGGTATCTACCAGTTAACTCTTGGCTGTAAGTCAGACCACTGAGTATAGCTGGCCTTGAATGGTGGAAGTCAGAACAGTAAGCATCTCCTCCCTATTTGTGTGTAATTCATTTTAAAAACTTTTAATTTTGAGCTGAACTTCTTTGTTATTGTGGCAAGTCGATTGCAAGCTGAGCTAATAGTTTGATATATTTTTTGCAATAGGAGTTGGTAAACAAGTAACTTGTGTCCTGGAGAAGGATTTTCTCCTGGATTTGTGAGTTTGGGGTTTTTTTCTATAATTTATCTGAGGAAATGGAAGCTATGAGTTGTACGAGTTCTGGAGAGCACTGGGTACTGGAGCACCATGAAGAAGGTATCTTGATAGCTGGAAACTGGGTAAGACATGTTACTATGCATTACTTTAATGTTACCCCTCTCTTTACTTTGCGCCACTCCCTGCCCTTAGCCTTTTCCTGGTTTTAGAGAATGAGGTGCATAAAAGCAGCAGTAGGATGATTTTGTTGTCCAGAATGTGAGCATACATGTGATAATCTAAGTGCTCTGTGGGTAGCGTCTGTTTAAGAAGAAGAATAATTTCAGTTAGTTGTTTGTCCTGGTAAAGACTTTTCTAGGGTGAGAGAAGAGAATCTAAATTAAGGACCATATTTAAATGCTTTTTTGTGTGTTTTAAACTTCATTGTCAAACCTAATAAAACAATCTTTTGTTCTGCTTGTTGCTATTCTGTGGATTCTGATTTCATCTGTCTTTGAGCTTAAACAGCTGATACTACTGTGACTGTTGTGCAACAGATGCTTAGCGAAAGAGTGAATGTGTGACATAACTGAGTGGTTGAGTTGGGTGAGAAGGAGTATGGAACATGGCAAGTGTATCCTCGTGCAGATTTCAGTTTGTTAGCATAAGCAAGCTGAGGTCTCCTGGTTTCCGCTTCTGCAACAGAATCTTCAGAGAACCTGGAAGCTCTTCTCTGCATATATTTTGTTTCATAAACCTTTGGGAAACCAGGTGACTGGGGATTTCATAATATGTGAAATTTGAGGTTGGGGATTTGATTATCTCCAATGATAAATTTCCTGCAGGGTCATGGGGTTATATTAAATTGCTTCAGTTTTTATATCATCACTGTTGTGGAATCAGTTTTGCTATCTTATATTACCTGTTAATATTATCACGCTTGCTGAAAACTGAATTAAAGCATGTGTTTAAGTGGCTTACGTTTTTCTTTTTTAAAGCTGTGTATATACTATCTTTATTCTTACAGTGTAGTAACATAGTTGTGTGGTTTTTTTGTTTTGGTGGGTTGAGTGTAAAACTGAAGAATATACTTTGGAAGGTGCAATTTGTTTGGACCGGACAAAATCTTTCATAGTTGGATGAACATTCTTTATCCTGTTGCCTATTCCTTGCTGACTTTCTGCTTAATTGTGGGGGTTTTGTGTGTGTTTTGTAATTTATTTTTTTTTTAATGTGTTTTAGTTCATTGGGTTTTTTGTTTTGGTTTGGGTTTTTTTTAGTAGTTACCTCTGCTTTTGCCTTTTAGACTGTAAGCTTTATTCCCATCTTTAGATACGTTTCTGTCTTTATCTGTTGATACATAGCTCCTATGTACTTTGAGAGGTTCTGATGGGAAGTAATTAATAAAGAACAGTGGCTTCTGGGCAAGAGGAGGTGGCCATGCATTTCTCTTTAAGTTAGGAGCATTAAAAGCCTGGTGGTCCACTCAGAATACTTTGGATTTTTTTTCCCCACTGCAGTACCTGTAATAACTCTTGTTATGACAGCACAGCCTTGTGCTGCTTCCTGAACCTTTGCTGTTGCAAAATGGACAATGTACAGCCTGGCAAACGTGTGATTTTCCTTTAATGTGTGCTTTTGCTAACACAGTCCTTATGTACACAGGTCTTCTGGGCATATTGAGGTGCGTGTGCACCAAACTGCAGGGAAGAACTGTGAGTGTGATCAGCCCTTGCTATGATGGCAGGTGGCATGGATACTTGCATATGGTGGTGGATGTAGTGCCTGCTTGCCAAGGGCACCTTGTCTTCCTTACTTCACCCTCCTTGGTGCCTGTGTGCCCCCGGGGCACCTTGAACCACTTCCAAGCAGTTAGTTTGGGTGTGTGGCTGCTCAGATGCAGCTAGGGGCCTGCAGCGCCGCTGTACAGTGGAATGTCAACCTGCCAACCTGATACAGACCAGTGAGAGGTGTGCTCAGTGTGCAAGCCACAACGTCTATATAGTGACCTTATGGGAAGTATAATCCATATTCTATTCGTCTAAAAAAAAAAAAAAACCAACCAAGAATCAGACAAAAGTATTTCATAACTGCATGTTTGAAAGATTAAGGACAAAGTGACTGGAGAATGCATTAAAGTGACAGCATCTTAGCCTTGCCTTTTTTTAATATTGTTGGCCATATTGTTGTGAATTTTTAGCACAGAGATTTTACCTCAAACCACTGAGGGTGGGAAGCACACAGGAACCCAACACAAGCATTTCTGGGTGTTCTTCATGTAAAGTAGGAATTACAGCACGCAAAATGAGTAATTGTAATATAGGCTCTTTCTTGTAGCCCTGTATGGTAAGGAACTATAGATTAATTGGCCCATTTTGCATTTAACAAGCTCTGATCAAAAGGGCAGTGAGGCATGCAAGATACTAAAGCGATTCCAAAAAGTACCTCCAGACAGAAGGTTCTGATTGGGTGCATATTTGGTGCAGGCGAATGTGGCAGTTGCTTGAAGAACCTGAATTTCTGTTTCACTGAACCTTTTATGTTGTATTCAGTGGTTAGAGGCAATGTTAATTTTGAAAGTGCCAAGCAGTGAAAAAAAAAAAAAAAAAAAAAAACAAACCAACAAAACCCCACACTTCTAACTAACAATCAAAGGGGTCAGATCCAGAATTAGAATTCAGTCAATGGCTCCAAGATACCACTGAAACGTCTTGAGGTCCTTGTGTGGAATAGTTGAAGCTAGCTAGGCTGTACTGTGTAGGGGGAGCAAAGATTCAGTGAAGCCCAATACACTTCTGTTCCTTGTTTAGAAAGAAATAGCTTTTTCTGTACTGTTTGTTAAAATACCAGTGAGAACTTCTGCAAGATCAGGAGCTCAGGTTGATTGAGTCTGGAACTGGTCTTTTGGCTCTTAGAGTGCTGTGGTCCCCAAACTTTTTGGTATTGGCTTTGCATTCATAGCTGATGATTAATCCATGTAAGGCACTTCTGTTTTCTTCATGGGGATCTGTGATCAAAACAAATGACATTTTGTACTGACATTATGAATACAAACAAAGAGGATCTCGGTCATCATGACTCTTGAGCCATTCATAAAATTGTACTGTGGCTATGTTTCATCAAAGCTTTTGTACTGTTCTGGACAGTAAGTTTTGAGTGTAATTTTAGGGTCATCTTTTAAAATTCTGTTTATACAGTATATTTTTGGGATGGTGTTTGACTGAGACAAGCTGAGACAAAACTACCCCTGGATTTTTCTTTGGAAGGGATTTAGGCTTAGGTGAGTCAAATACTCTCTGACCAGGGTTTTTTTTAAATATTCCACACATGGACAGTGTAATGTTTAATATTAAATTTACTTATCTGAAGATAGTTTCTGATTTAACAGAGTGATACAAAATATACTGAAATCACAATGCAAATGCAAGTTACGCTTAGCAAAAATACAGCAATTGCAATGCAAAGTTCAAACACAGTACCAATGTGATCCCTGTTACTGGTCTGTAGAATACGCCCACCATCACGATGCTAGGTGTCCCCAGTCACCAGGAAGGAGTATGTGGGTTGAAGCCAGCTCAAGCCCGTTGCTCTCTTTGAAATTCCTTTGTTAGTTTTTTAGTTTTTGTACTTGTGTGTTGGGCTGAGCCATGTACTCACCCACCCCCATGCTGGTCTTGCTAACTCATGGAGACATTTACTTCTTTTAATGAACTCAGGGAGAAACATTTACACCACTAGTTGATTCACTCAACTGTAATACAGTCAGATGAGCTCACTGCTCAACTGACATAGCTGTTTATCTAAAACAAAGGCCATCCTCTGGTCCTCTTTGTGTTGAGATAAAGTCAGCTTCGTTGCAACAGCTGTGGTCAGTCACACCCTGCATTATTCTGAGCTTCATGGGCATGTTTCCCTTGCTCGTCTTCATCCAGCTGCCTTCCATTTTTAGGGTTTATAGGCCAGTCACTGTAATGGAATGATTATCAAATACAGCCTTGGGTGAATTTGCAGAAAAAACGTGGACCCATTGAAGACAGCAGACCCTGACCCTGCTTAGTCTAGACACTTTCATTCTTTGGGTATGATGAGTCTTTTTATCGCTATTTTTAGTTTGTTTTTTTACTGTATAGTATGCATGGCACAGTGTGTCCAGGCTTCACGTTGGCATAAATGCATGCTTAAGTATTTTACGTGTCGCATAAAACACTTTCAGTTCCACATTTAATGCATTTCTGAGCACAGAGGCATTTATTAAATTGAAGAGGAGGAGAAACAGTGGAATTTCAAATTGCTGAATGTAATTCAGTTTTTGTAACTGGATATACAGAGTACACAGTGAAAACTGATGTGTGACTCACTATTGCAGTGTGGTGACAAGTCATTTCTCATATCCAACTATGCTGCTCTGAGCAGCTCTGCTGTTGATACCTTCTGGTATTGCTGTTTACCACTTATTTTGGTGCTGAGCAGAAGGGTAGTGTAGCAAGTAAATGATTTAATTATTCCAGTCTTAGGATTTTTTCAATATTTGTCTTATACGATGCACTGGCTGAAATTGTTGCTGTAATATTTCGTTGTTTTGGGGGTGGTGATCTCATCTGTAATACTGCTTTCAAAAGTACATTTTAAATGTTGCAAATTCTGAAACTTTAAAGTTGATAAAAGCGAGTTTATAATATATTCAGTACTAATTCTGGCCCTTTCTGTATCTCCACAAAGTGGGAAAAAGTATAAATGTATTCAAACATAATATTGTAATGCAGCAATGGGCACAAAATTAACATTATGTGGACAGCTTTGTTATGATACAGCCTGACTGGCAGATATTATATTTTGTAATCTTGGTTTCCTTTGCATGCAGGCTTTTACTAAGTGCTTTTCTACTTATTAAAAAAAAAAAAAAAATTACCTTTTATTTTATGTGCGTCATAGGAGTCTCTTCTCAGCACAGTTGCTGATTTCAGCCACGCTTGACTAAGGGACAGAGTTCTCACAACTCTCATCACAGTTATTAACTGGGTAGAAAGGAAAACTCGGGTCGATTTTCCACCACTCTACCCGCCAGTGCAGTCCTCTAAGGTGGAAAGCATATTGCATAGTTGCCAGGCTCATTGATCCCATCTAACCTGCTGTTAGATGAATGAGCATGTGCTGTGTTGAGACAGCACAGGAGTGTCTGTCTCTGTCTGTCACTCAGAATACGTGGGTAGATGCAAACAAAACTCCTAATAGCTTAGGAAATAGGTAGCAAACTGGAGCTGTTATGTTAAGGAGCCAAAGGTAAAGCTTGAGATAGCGCATTAGGAAATAGAGACGGAGGAGAAGTGGCTAGGGCCTGTCTGTGTGCCTAGGGGTTATGTGAGACTAATCATGAGAAAACTGGGATTTAGCCCCTGTTGCTCATAGGGGAATTAGTTTGCTCCTGTTTATCTGAGGCTGCTCTGGCACCTCCATAGGCTTCTATGATATGCATCAATTTCTTTTAAATAGCACCATCCAAATCCCTCCACAAAAAAAATCCCCAAACTTCAATTTTCACTTGTCCTTGTTCAGAAACACTTCTGCAATTCTTGCCCATGTCACACTCCATTATTATGGGGAAGAGGAACAACTGAAGCATATGTGAGACAAGGGTCAAATGCATAACATTTAGCTTAAGATTGGTTTTGTATGATACAATTATGGGCCATATAGTGTGATGAAATTGTGCAAAGTGTCAATTTTCCTTATAATTACAGTGGGTTTTTTCAGCAGATAAGATTATTAAATTGGGACAAATGTACTATTTTGAACACGTGGAGGACCTGAAACTGGTTTTGGAGATGTGATACCTCCGTCCTGTACTGTCATTACCTCAGTGAAAATTGTGACACATCAGTTAAAGTTTTATTTCCTTGCTTTTCAGTTCAGTAAATGAAAAGGCTATATAGGAAAGAGGCACTAGGGAGCTGAGCATTTGGAAATACTCCGTGAGAGACAATCTGAAGGGTAATTGAGATAGGAAAGAACAGGACAGCAGTGACACTTGCAAGCCAAAAGATGAGGTGTTTTTTTCCCTTCATACGGTCTACCAGCTAAAATCTAAGTGTAATACCAGCTAAAATCTAAGTGCAGTTAAGTGTATTTTTAGTGGAGGAAACGCAGTCTTAATTATAGAGTATGTGTTGGGAGTATAATGTTAAAATGTAATGTAACATCTTCTGTCCTGTGAATGAGACAGTCCCATCAGAGTCTTTAAAAAACAAAACAAGAAAGGGTAGAATGTGGATGACTCTTCTGAACTGCAGAAGTACAGCTTAACATAGTTCAGATGGAGACTATTAATACCCCAAAATACCTAGAAGCTATAGTGTGTGAAATTTGCAATGTGGATCTCTTTCAGTTGCCCTCCTTTCTATATTGCATTCCTACAATAACATTTTAAAGTTACTGCTTTTTTTTGAGGATATTTTATTATTTAAATATTGCAGTTTCTTGCCTTCCAGGCTTGTTTATCTGACATACCTGGTTTAGGTCACTTGGAGATAGAAGTTTTTGGATTACTTTTGTTTATTTCATTACATAGAGGTCTTAAGTATAAGATGCTATAATACTATTTTGTCATGTGATATCATTCAGTTACCTGTCACTTACCTTCTCCATTTTTTTGCAGACTGTGTAATAGTTCTGAGTTAAACTACAAACCTAAAGTGGATTTCATAAATAATAGCAACTTCTGAAACAGTCACACTTGTTATAAACATAGACCTATGAAAACTGATGTATAATCATTTTCACACTAGAGGGCACTAACATCTCATGAAATTTAAGCCCAAACCAATTTTTTAATCTCTCTGTGACACTTAAGTATTGGGTAGTTGTACTGGTTTTGTGGTGGATGCCAAAGGTTTCAATTTCTTTGCAGCCTTTTCTCTGTAGAAATGAAAAGTAATAGTATTCTTGCAAGGATGCATTGAAAGTTATGTGTAGAGTTTTCCTTTGCGTGGTTTTTTTGTTTGGTTGGGTTTTTTTTCTAAACAATTTAATTTGTGGAGGAAAGTGTAAATTAGTGTAAATTCCACTTGTACTCTTGAATTGCTTTTAATGTGGTAATTTTCACTTAAAGCTGGTGAATAGGCATGTAAGATAAGAAATTATTGGATAGCCTCTTATAAAAGCTATGTAATAGAGTTAGCATCTGGAATGTATTTTTAAAAGCTGGTAATCAAAGGGAAAGAATCATATGTGAACTGATGTTGCAGGCCTAACATTGTTAGGGTTAATGCATACATTTACATGTTGATACCCAGTATATAGAAAATAGTATGGAAAAGAATATGGAAGTCTGTACTGCCAGTAAGTAATGGATCCCAATGGAACCATCAGCAGTTTGTCTTGATTTCAAGTAGGTAGTTTTAGAATATATGTTTGAATCTAAAGTTTGGACCTGGAAGTGGTGTAGCCATTTTGGCAGTACTTTAATTTTGTTATGGACTTTAGATACTGAATATTGTTTAAAACGTGAATAAAATGGTTTCTGATTACTTTTTGCTTTTTGTAGGAATGGTTATTCAGTTGCCTTGGAGATGATCCTGCTGCTGTAAATGTAGGGCTGAAGATTAATGGTGTGGGCAGTATGGACCTAATGAACGGACAGTCAAGCAGTGTTAATATTGTGGCTACCGCTTCAGAGGTAAGGATTACAAAAATCAGTTATTGGATACTTAACACCATAAGTATTCAAGTTTTAAAAAATGCACCAAAATAAGTTTTTCTTTTAACAGATCTGGTAAAGCAGACTCTTTTGTCTGTTGGTTTCATATGCCCTAGTTTAGATGTGAATAACTTCAAGTTCTGACCTTTGTATACCAAAATAAAGCATGAGCTAGCTTTTAGAGCCTTGCTATAGCCAAAACTGCCTTTTTTATGTTCTCTTCCATCACATCGGGAAAAGGAAGCTTTTCTTTTCAAGTTGTAACAATAATAGATGCTCTTAGTGCAATAAGCTGGGCTGGCAAGGCCTGTGGGAAATGTTCCCTTCTTTGACAGGTACGTGTGTGTGTGTGTGTGTGTCGAGGGGTGGTCTGACACAGTAGCACTGGAATAAGGTTGTTCTTTTTGTCTCTTTGACTATATTCAGGCATTGATATAGGTCTGCTCTTGCCCACCAAAGTTTCTGCCCTCTAGAAGTGAACAGCTCATGAGTTAAGAGTGTGTATATCAGCCAAGCTATGGAGTTTGGCCTCCTATCCTCATATCTCTTATTTTGAAGTCAGTGTAGTTTTCCATTTGTCATCTACTTGTTAAGGAAAAGAAGGGGTAGGGTGAGGTTAGTACCAGATCTTCTTGAGTTTTTTGGTAGGATCATGTGAGGAGCTGTTGAGAGTTGTGACTGATTCCTAAATTCTTAGCAAAGTTGGAGGGTTTGCAAGACCTGGCTGGTTCTGTTTGATTGATTTGTTTTTTCTGAGACTCTTGCAAATCCCTCCCTCTTCAAGTTTTTGTAGAACTGTACATGTAGTACTGTGATGAAGGGAACTAAAAATCTGCCTTCAGTATATAGTGAGGGATCTTTTCAGATGCATTGTTTGCCTTTCTTCTTTAGGGTGACTAAATACATGCTTCTGCTTATACAGATGTACAATACTAACCTAAGCTTTCTGTTCAGGGGAGACAGTCAATTCATTGCTGATGCATATTATTTTTATTGCTTTTGTCACAGTGTGAAACATGTTCTTACTGTAGTGGATTTCAGTTTGTCTTTTTTCTTTCTTTTGTGCTTCATTTGTCTTTTGTTGAAAAGACAAGGTATTCAAGAGCACTACAAAGTCAGTAGTTATGAGAGCCACAAAGTCCTGAAAACTGTTGCTTCCTTGAATGAATCTTTGGACCTTACCAAAGATGTTTGTTTTTATTTGTATTTTTATACATGTGTTTTGATAGCAGAACTGCATGTGTGCTATGCACTTGCATGTGCGTATGGAAATGGCAAGTACCACAAACAAGGTGAAGGGAAAACTGGAGTGTTGCTTTATCAAAAGGAATCAATCTTCAGCACTATTTCACAAGTATTGTGAAGATTTAACAAGAAAGCTGGCATCAATCTCCAAGACCACTGTTTGTTTTTATACAGATTGTTGTACGTCCCTTATCATTGTATTATGAATCAGTGATTGACCATTTGTTGCCACGCAACTCAAAAATTTTCTTGGAGGGAAGTTCTCTTTTTACTGAAGAAGACAGTCTTGAATGTTTACAAGTTGTCTGATAAAATTAAGTAAAATGTATTTTGGCAAAGTTACATGAATCTCCTTTCAGCAAGTGTTTTTTTTGTGTGTGTTTTTTTTTTTTATCTTGACTAACTGGGAGGAGGAAGGACTTGTAACTGAAATGTTTCTGTAAGTATGTTGCTTACTGAAAATGCCTGTCTGGTTTGGAGTTTTTGGTCATGTTTTCAAAGTCAGGTTTTTCAGAGAGGTGGCACTGTTAGAAGAACCTAACTAAAACTGGACACGATTATTAAATGAGTATGTATTTTCTTTAAATTTCTTTAAACTCTTGTCCTTTTTTAAGGACTTTTGTTATATTTCAGCTGGCTGAATTCTCAAGGATTTCAAATGTTCTTTTTTGTGTGAGTGGGAAGACAAAGTCAAAATGTATAGTGTAGCCCTAAAATACTGCCTTGTTAGGTTTTGAGAAGAAGACATTAGTACAGTGGAACTATTTACCAGCATCAGTGACTGTGCGCTCTCTTCCCTCCGGCCTTGGCATCAGCAGGCATGATGCAGGTGTTACTGAAAGTACAGTGTAACAGTATTGAAATTTGGCTTCTGCTAGAAGTGATCTGGTGAAGTGCTCATTCATGTGTGTGTTGTGTATATGATCCATGGTCTTGAAAAATATCCACGGTCTTGAAAACTTTTAAGGTTAGCAGTAAAACTACATGAACTGTCAGAAAGTGCCTTCATTATATGGGCCAAAGTCTAGTCTTTTCAGCTTTTTAGGAGATATTCCCCACCATGGTAGTTAGTATAGAGTCCTTACGGATACATCAGTCTCCATCATAAGACTAGGCAGGTCTTGGTTCGTGCTCGGTGTGTTTTGCCGTAGCTGAGTTGGAGCTCCCAGCAATGGTGAGATTAAGCTCTGTGCTCCAATACTAGTTATCTTTCTCTTGAATCTCTCCAAAGAATGCATTAGCAAAACTTTTGTGAGAGTTCTGTTATGCTATTGCTGACACATGCAGGTACCATACTGTACTTTAGGCAAGCATACTGTTTGCTGAAGAAGAACAGTTAAAGCTGATACAGTTATTGACTGTAGTAGCTGTGGACCTTCTTGGTAGTTTTGTCCACGTGTCTCATCTTATTTCTTCCTTTTTAGTTGAGAGTTTGCTTTATGCCAGGTTTCTGACAGTGAGGAGAAACTAAGAAGCAAGAAACATGCATCCTTTCAGGTCTTCAGAGGAGAGTGTGGGTCAGCAAAGTGATTGCATGCATATTTCTGAAATAAGTATGGCTGGAGTTCAGATGTGAAGCATACATCTGGATGTGACATTCAATCTCCATGCGAAAAAACCTTCTTTCTTGTAATAACTGAACAGAATCTAGGTTTGCATCTATAAACTAAGGAAGTGCTAATAACATAGATGTATTGTTTTCATATGCAACATATGAAACTAATATGAAGTGTTAATTTCATATAAAGTGTTAATTTTTTGAACTGTGATTGTATTTTGCAGGGAAGCTAAATCTTTATATTGTAGATAAATTCACAGAATAATATTCTAGGATCTGGTATTTTTTGCTAATGTGAATTACTAGCATTTAAAAAAATGCCCTAAACTAAAATCGTTTATACTAAGTGTCTTCAACAGCTCACAGTGTAATTCTTTTAAGTTTTAATGCTTGTAAAAGAAACAGGAAGAGATTGATACTGTTATTTGATGTTAACTATTCCTTAGGAGCAGACCTTGTCTTTTTTCTCAACATAGTGGTATTTCTTCTGTTTGAAATTGAGTGTAGCTGTATTGTTGTTGGCTTTGTTACTATCTTTCCTGTCAACAAAATTGATTTTAATTAGGCATTGAAATGTAACTATGTAATGTTTTGAGAGTGTCTGATTTTAGAGGTCTTTGTCGGGAGAGAGTGTGTCCTGTGAGTGACTTTTAATTGATAATTTGCCCAGTAGAAGAATTCTCAACAGTAATGTTTGACCAGAAATTTTACTTTTGGAAGCGTAAAAGCAAAAAAGAAGAGGAGAGAACCAAAATATCAGTGTTTTTGTTCGTTTCTGCAGAAGAGTAGCAGCTCTGAATCCTTGAGTGACAAAGGCTCGGCTGAACTGAAGAAGAGCTTTGATGCAGTGGTATTTGATGTTCTAAAGGTTACACCAGAAGAATATGCGGTAAGCAATTCAAGTAATTTTTGTTACTTTGTGTGTGAATCTTCTTGGCATCTTTTCCTCTGCTTCTCCATTTCTGTATGTTTTTTTGCCTAGCTTCCATTGTCCATGGGTTTCAAAAATGGATCCTGCATGATAGTTCTTAATTGTCTATATTCTGCTTAATTACAAGTGATCTTTTTGGGCTATGCTGTCCAGACATTTTTCATGTTCTTAGATAGAACATAGACCAAAGAGTCTTAAATCGGTGTCATGCAGCTTAATTCTGACTTGCATATTTTTCAAGAATATACTTGGATCTGTACTTGTTTTTTCTGGAGGTGTTTTATCTTTAACTCTGTTCATTCTTACATCTAGGGAGTGTTTTCTTCTTTTGGGTACAAAATAATCATATCCTGCAGAACCAAGAACAAATGAGTAAAAATATTTAACCAATATTTTTTCTTTTTTTTTTTTTAACCTACTTGTTATGATGACAGATGGTCCCTCTAAGTGGTTCAAGTATGTTACTAGAAAGATTGCTAACAAGCTAGTGCTCTTACTGCATTTGTAATTCCAGTGATAAGATTTGTGATGAGTTGTCCTGGGAAGATTATTGAAAAGTGGTAGTATGTATCACAAAATGTTCCCATTAAGTTTGTTCTATTATTTAATCGTTAATAATAATTTCAGTTATTTATTAATGTCTAAATTGATTTTAATGAGCACACTGAAAATTTAAAGCATCTGGATTATGAAGTAGTACTTACACATTAAATTCTTCTTGGGTAGTTAATGGGATTTATTCCTGACTGAGGTTCAACTCATGTAGTTTGGGCCTCTTCCTTGCCTCGTTATCAGGAGTATTTAGGCAATGAATTACGTACCTTGGGAAGGTGTTTTTGGGGCTGGCTATTCTTTCAGTTTTATCTTACGATTTCTGTACATAAAGGAAATCTAAGTGCTTAGGGAATTTAGGGCTAGGGGTGTGAATTCAAGTGGAATTATACATTCAGGCCAAAACAGCTACGGGTTTCTTTGAATGGCTCAGCTGTTTAACCAGTGGTGGATGCTGTTGAGCAGCAGAGTAGATCACTTAGTCTCTGTGGAGTTGCTGTCATTCACTTGGACAGTGAAATACACAAAGCTGCTTTGTCTTGTATCACATTTCATAACCCTTTGCTCTACTAAATTATCTCTTCTGTGCAGAAACCTTTCACTTTCATGGATGTTCTAAATGTCACCTACTTAATAAATATTGGTCAAATTAAAATCCAGTGTTTGTGTTGTTTTCATATGATGCCTGAAACTGGGTAGAGTTCCACTCTCGAACAGGAATCTTTTAATTAAGCATTTCACATTACAATTACAAACCTGTGGTTGTGTTTTTGGTGTATACTATCTGGTATAATTTTGCTATTTTCTCAGTTACTAAAAGAAAACACCTTTACACTTAGCCTGCTTGCTTTTAAAGTATCTAGTTCTTCATAGCAGATTTTATTTACTGTAAATGGATCTGAAATGTCTTATAGAATTCTGAACAATTGAGCAAAATTGCCAGTAGTCAGTGTTCAGCCCTTTGGCAAGGTTATAATTAATTTCATTTATTTTTCAATGTTTCTGTACGCAGCTGTACTTCTTTGTTAATGTTTGTTTCCTCAGGCAAGTTCGTATGCTTTGCCAGTAGTGCTTGCTTGCTTTGAATGCTGTCTTTTTCTGGTCATCCGTGCTGAAGGTTGTAGAAATAAGTATATTTGCCAAAAGCTTAGGTACCTTGAAGGAAAAGTACCTTTGACCCTTATGCTGGTTTTTATTTTATTGGCCATTTCCTTACTCTTCCTGTTTTTAGTCCTGCCATAAGAGAGAAGTATAAAGTCTTCATCTGGATTTCAGTATTAATGTGAAGGCTGCCAGAGCGATGCAGTATGCCTAAGCTCTTGAGGATACCAACACTGATGAGAATGCAAAACTGTGTTAGTAAGGTTTTCATTATAATAGTGGGTATGTAGCTCTCAGATTGGACATAGATATGCTACCAATTGCTTTTTCAAAGTATGAGAAAACTTCTAGTTTAGTGACAGCGGTCTTGTAAAATGGGTGCAATGCAGACTACTGACATCTGTGACTTAACAAAGGCTGAATTCTATTACCAACTGCAGAATGAATTCTGTTTTCAAAAAAGGTTTTTTTTTTAAGTGGTGAACTGAGGAAATAATTTGTGGGCTAAGTACCAACATTTTGCATTTTGATGAAAATGTGTTGCTGTGTACAGATGGAACAATTACAGTTATGCTGGAGAAAAGAGCAAAAATCTGAAAGATAATTAAGTTTGAGAGATACTGGAAATAAGATTCATGCTAGTGGTTTCAGTACCAATACGAGAGACACAGATGTCTTTTCACTTCCCACCATGTCAGAGACACCATTGTTATTTCAAAACTTGATCTGTTTAGCTGGTTATTGGGTAAGAGACAAGTTGAACTAAAGAAACTATTGCTTCTAATCCTGTATTTTCAAGAAGCTGCTTACCAAGCTAAAGAGAAGCCCAAGTGTAAATATTTTTGGTGATTTTTATTTCCATTTTCTTCCCTTTGGCAGTCATTTAATACTATCCTGAACGCACAGTTGGTCTGCCCTTTCATGTAATGGTCCTTTGTTAGGTCCTGTACTAAATTCCTAGTGAAAGTGCGCCAGCCCTTCAAGAGGCCTGGTTTGAACAGTAATGGAAATTATTATTGTAATATATGTGTAATAGTCCAGTTACGCTCTTGTTACCAACCAGGTGTTTTAAGTTCTTTGTAAGGTTGAAGGACACTTTATATAGGGCCAAGTTATAGCTGAAACAGGTGAGATCTTCAGTAACTGCTGCTGCACCTTACAAAAACAAAGTTTCCAGGAGATGTGTTGAATGCCTGCATGTTTCATAAATTTTTTTGGGGAAAAAAAAAATCTTATTCAATGAGTACGAAGTAGGACACGTTTGTTTTCTGCTAAGGATTTTACAGACAGCTTTCTAACTGTAACTAATAAGGAGACTGTCTCTGTTTTGAATACCTGCTTTTAGGCTGATCACTGCTCACTTCTTTATTGAACAGCTAAAAGCCACAAAACAAGTTGGTGCCAGGATTACCCACTGGTGTCTGGCCCTGCCGATGGAGTCGTTGTGTGTGTACAGGGTAGACACAGTCGCAGTGAATGCTGTCCATTTTTGTTGAAGGGAGAAGTGTGGTTTTGAGTGTACAGGGCACAATTTGTGGGGGAGGGATATGTTAATGGTGCAGTGGCAGCAGAAAGGGGGGGCTGGTGAGACTGAAAGAAAAAAAGAAAATGCTTTGGGGATATGAGCTCCAAATTAAGATGCTGGCGAACCTCAAGTTGAAGAAATATTTATTTTTTGCTTTACAGTAAATTCTTATTCCTTAGACTGCTACTGTTTAATTATTTGACTGTTTATTACTTTTTGACTCACTTTTCCATTTTATACTTCAACTTAGCCATGGTGGTGTAAATATTTGAGGTAGAATTAAGGGAAGCGCAGCTGTATAAATGCATTGCTTCTTTCCCACCTAGTTATCTAAGAAGGATTCTTTATTCTTTGCCCAAGTCTCTGAAAGTGCTATGAAGTAAGTTTGCATTAAGATGTATTTCTTTTCTTTTTGATTCCAGTTAGACTGTGTCAGATGCATGTTGGAAAAAAGAATATTGCTTAATTTGGAAATAATATGCATATTAAGTTTTTTTTTTAAATGTTTAGGTGAAACAAGGAATTTTTCTTAGAGGCGTTCTTATGGCAGTTAAATACCAAGTTATCTGTATTTGAAAAAAGAGCGTGTGTTTTGTAAAGGAAGCAGGTTCTGAGAGTTCTGGAACCGCATCGCTTGTTTAATAAAAGTGCAGAAATAGGTTTTGAGCTGTGGTGGGGTTCAACAAAAACGTTTTTTGCCACTTTGAACAGAACAAAAATAACTTAAACCGGCCTGAGGTTCCCCCCCCAGGAGAACTTTGTCTTGCGCAGGACTCTGGCAGCCAGATTCACAGCCCCCTCTGCAAGTTCCTGCACAGCTACTGGTGTGAGTTGTGCTACGCGGTTCCTGGCAGTAATGTTGGTTTTGGCCTCTCCTGAGGCTGGTTGTCGGTGGATTTAGGGAGTTTGAGGCAAGTCTGTTTGCTGCATCTGAGAGCAGTTTGAATCAAGTTAAGTACTGGGCCCTAGGAGCTTTTGATGAAAAAGGACTTCTGCTTGTATGTGTTCCTGTTACCTTTATTTTAGAGAAGTATGCTCCCAATGAGAGCAAGAAGAAGCAACTTTATTATAGCGTGTGGAGGAACTATTAATGATAAAAGTTCTGGAGCAAACTTTGTGAGAAAACGAGTATCAACACAGGAACTTTAATCCCCCAGTGTTCATTTTGGACTGCAGAATTATTCTCCTACTGATGCAGTGCTTAACAGAGGCTTAGCTATTTTTTTCAGTGAGGAAAATTATTCTGGCAGCCCAGAGAGACAGTGCTAAGCCAAGTTGGAAGGCTTAAATATAATTCCTTCTAAAAATTCAGATTAAGGAGCAATTTATGAAGTGCTGCTTGAACCAACATGGCTTCAAGGAAAACCAGATTATGGCAATATTCTTCAATAACCAAAATGTAGGCATTTTATTTTTTTCGTCTCAGACAGAAACTTAGTTTTTCTTTTCACAGTGAGACTCTCTGTCCAGGAGCTCTGTGGGAAGTGCACTGTCCTCATGGTAGGTACATGGCAAGAAAACTGGTCGCACAGCAAGTAGCCAGACAGTAGGAGTTCATGCTGGAGAAGGTCTAGGGACTAGAAAGGTGGAATTATACTCCAGATCAAATGGGAAATTTCACATAGGGACAGGGAGAAGAGCTTGATGGAGTGGTGTTAACTGCAACTAGAAGGGGTTATGGGGTTTTATGGAAGGAGGGTAGTCCATATGTACTCACAGGGAACAGAGAAGGAATTGTTGAATATTTAAAAATTCACTTCATTGAGCTTCTCCATATTCCTCAAAGAAGCACAATGAGATGTGGGTCTTAATTATCTGGTAAAATTTCTGGCCTGACAACCTCATCCAAGAGAGAGGTGAACATCTTCATCTGTATATGAAGCTGTGTGTTGATAAGTTCAGTATTTTGAAGTACTTGTTAACAGGTCCAACATCTCAACACATGGGAGACCTAAAATATTTTGTTGGGGACTGTCACCAGGTGAGATCTCTCAACTACATGCAAAAGGTGCCACGGCTGTGCAGGGGGATAAAAAGTTATCTTCCAACTACCATTCTGAGATGATCATTCACTTTAAAAAGATCATTTTCTCTTGTAGGGCTCTTCAAGTGATTGAGGATTGGGAAATATATTAGTCGTACATTAAAAACACACCTCTTCTAATAATACTGAGGAATTGTTATCTAGGATCTACGGTAAATGGAAACACAAAACTTCCATTCAGCTCTTTCATTGCTTGAGCAATGAAGATCTTTAATATATGTAAATGAACTCAGTAGGCTTCTGGAAAGGTAGAAAATATCGAGTTTCCCTATCTTTGTGAATTTAAATGGTGAGTAAGAATTAAGTTCAGGGTTTTGTATTGCATATGTGACTTATTTTTTAAGTATATGCAGCTTACAACTCAAAAAACAGAGCTTACAGTTGGCTTGCTTCATGTAACAAATTGATGTGAACACATAGAATTTTTGGTTTGAATATTAAAACGTTAAATCACATTTAGGAGGAGAAGCTATCCAGGAATTTGTATTGGCTGGTTTAAGGAGTTGGAATGAGAAAAGTTAGTGCATTGTATCCCTCTGCAAAAACCAAATCGGTGGCTTGTTTATTGGGGTTTAAATTGCCTGTCATTTGGTCACGGTAGAAGTTACTTTTTTTTGTAAGAATTGAGCAATGGCATCTAACAAATTATTTTCTAAGTTTGGTCATTTCAGGTGCTATTCACTAGAATGCCAGCCTTTGAGTTTGCTTTATTTTTTACTTAGCAGTGAGCAAGAACCCTTAAAATGGTAAAAATTCAGTTAAGTGTTTGACTTATTCATATTTATAAGTTAATGTTTAAAAAAATTTTTGTCAAAGGTATTTTTAAACTATTATGCGAGGTGCACTGCGGTATCTGTAAACCCAAATGGCTTCTTAGCCATCCGCATAGGTATTCAGCTATCAGTTGCTTGCTTCTTTGGAATTGTGAACAATTTTTTAAGTGCTTGGAACTCTTACTGGAAATTACAAGCTCTCCAAGAAAGGAACCTCGATAAGAAGGGATGTTTCTTGAACAAGTGGTAATGTGATACAGTGTTACTGAAGATAGATATTACTTCTAGTGAAAGCAGCAAGATGTGGAAACCAAAGAAGCATGAAAACCAACCCAGCCTCATATCAATGTGATACTAGAAGATGTCCCTTTGTTAAAACTTACTAGGTGGTTTTTTTCACTCCTTCAAGTTGCTTTTTTTTCATATTGTAATGTTCTTAATAGCAATTTAAAATTTTTTAGTTATGAACATTAAACTTGAGCTTTGGCATGTGTGGGGTGTTTTTTTTCCCACTGTTAATATAGCATTCCCTATATAAAATGGATGTGTTTCTTTTAATATGTGAGTTCTGTTACAAAGTTATAATAACTTTGTATATAATATAATATTAATAATATATATTATTATATAATAATATAGTATAATACAGTATAATAATAACTGTCTTTATTTCATAAATAGTGGATATTAGTCCTATCTTGAAGTAATAATTGGTTTAGGAGTCACTACTGAAGAAAGTTGTATTATAATTTAGCGAAGGCAGTTCAGGTTCATTAAGGTTACAAATTCAGGAGGGCTGGGAAGACAGACATCTATTTTTTAAGCATTCTGTCTTCTGTGTGAACAATGAATCTGTTTCCTGGCTCATTTTTATTGTACTGCCCTTTGAATCTTGTTTTGGTGAGGAGGATTTGCAGTGATATGCTAATAACTATTGAAATGCCTGGGTCTCATGTAAGGATGTTTTAATATACTTTATATTCAGATTTTATTGAAGTGCCTATTCTTTTGGTTTCACCTTCCCCACCCCAACCAATTTTGTGATTAATTTCTTTTATTGGGAAGCATAGCAATACACTAATTCAGCCACATTTACCTAAAATAATACATTTCTGAGAAAGCTTGGTATACTTCAGACAAGCAGGAGACTAGAGATGGAGTTCTTTGGCTGGTGTTTCGGGACTGGGTTCTTCACCTCGGAAACCCAAAGGAAGAATTAACTCTTGCTATAATGTGTGGCTGCTTTATGGTCAGGATTGGATCAGGTGAGAGAAATCAATCCATGTTTTCCTTCTGTCCCTGTGTCCCTTGAGTGTTCTCTGCAGGTGAGAAAGTGTAAATGTTTGGTGCTAGTGCCTGCAGAGCCATGGATATGTCATTAGATGATTTACAAAACTGGGATAGATTTGCTTCTTCCTACTGAGTGGGAAGTTAAAAATAGCACACACCCCCAAATATCAGGCAAATTTGTCCTACGCAGTCGTAGAGACTTTCTGTATTTAGGTAAGTGCTGCCCTCATAGGGAAGCCCTTTTCTTAGGCATTCTCAATTTATCGTCTTAAACTTTGAAGATTTAGAAATAAATAAACTTGTGCCTCAGCTCCTTTTAGGATAAGTGTTCTGTGAAAGCATCTTGATTATTAGCTTCAAGTCCATTTCAACTTTAGAAATTAGTTAGTCAGGTTTTCCCTGTCCCCTTCTTAAACATTATGCATTTGGAGAAAAATCTTGTTCCCCCAACTTGTGGGATGTCTTTCCCTGCCCCAGTAAAGACATGCCTTGTCTATTCGTTTCCTCAAAAAAGCCTTATATGTAGGTATCTCAAATAAGAAGGCATACTATTAAATTGTCAAGATGAAGCTGTGGTTGCTTACACAGGTACAGTGTAACATAACCCAGAATGACATCTGTGACATGTTTAGAAGTTTCTAGTGCTCTTCTGTGTGCAGTGTAAAGATCCAGCTGTACGCTTGACCTATAGTGGAGCATTGTCAAGCATGTTGTGGCTTTGGGCAAGGAAGTACTCCTGTCACTGTCCAAGGGTTCTTGTTCTTTAGGAAAAGGTGGGAAATAGCATGAAAAATTACCAGCATTGTCTGTGCATGCATTCAAAATACTTCCAAAGCAAAGTTTTAGTAACCACTGTTGGAATAGTTTGTTTTCTAGGCGTGCTTTTATGAATTTGTCCACTTCCTTTGCTAGGAGTGACTTGTTGCTGGAAGTACTTTTTGTGGCAAGACAAAACTACCCCTCTTGAAAAAAGGCTTTGTGTGAAGATTTCTGCATTTCTGACCTTGATGATCTGAAAAAAATAATGCTGAAAGTCTTTAACTTTAGGAAAAGAAACCATTTTGAGTCCCTCAAGAATAAGCCATTTTTTCATAGGCTTCGTAATAAAAGAATAGAATGGTTTCAGTTAGTAAGGTTGCTTTCAGTTTGAAAGGCATCTTTAGTTTTTGGCAAAAGTTTATTATATATATTTTACTGTAGTTGCTATGGGTGCAAGGGAGTAGAGAAGTTATGTTGAAGGCATAAAGTTGGCATACTATATTCCTGATTTTCTGTTATTACTAATCGCTGCTGCTTAAAACAAATTGGGGGGGAGGGTATGTCTGTCTGCTGTCCTTGACTTAATTTAAAATTTTAAGGTGAAGTATAATTTGTGCTGTCAAGACAGATGCTGCAGCTGATCAGTTGATTGTTAAATCACATTTTAAAATGGTAGTTTAGAGATTAATTTTTAAGTTGGCATTTAACTAGCTTATGGATATTAAGGAATGGCAGGTAGTTGCATGTGGTATGAAGCATATGATTTGTGTCATGTTACAGGACCAAGAATGTCTTGTTTATGTAAAAGGATACAGGATTTTTACAGGATTTATTGTTACAAAGGTGTTCAGACATGTACATTTCTGAGTGTATATTGTCTTACTTGTAGTTGAGTAAGTGGATTTATTAAATTGGTCTGATTTAATGTCACGTTAGCTGAAGACTAGAAAAAAATCTAATATAGCTTTAATTCATCATGGTTTGGAAGAAAGAGCAGCCAACTAAACCAGAGCCCAGGCAAGAAAGTTTGTAAAGTGAAAACTCATGGAAGGCTTGTTACTTTTATGATGTTGTACTGCAGAGTACCAGATGATTGTGTCCAGTGTGTCGGTTACAGAAACTGGGACTGATGTATATTTTTTTTTTATGGTCAAGTTTTATTGCTAGAATTCATACCTAAAAACAGATTTAGAGGTCAAGGAGATCTGCTAAAATGGAGATTTTTTTTGTCTGTGTCAAAACGCATCACTTCTTGTCTCATTAGAGCAGGTATTCTTGTTAGAGCAAGTGCATCACTTTGCACCTGCTTTCTTTCAACTAGAGTATCCTAGTTAAAATTTTCTGCAAGGTTGACTTTATCCGAGAAGCTTTTCTGCTATTCAACAGTGGCATTCAATGGAAATTGTGATTTGGAGAGTCACAAAGCTGTCAATGTGTAGCACAGAGTGTATAAATGGGGGAACCACTGTTTTCAAGGCAATGGGGATAAAGCAATGCAGCTTACAGCTGAGGAAACCGCACAAGGTGTCTGTATTCATTGTTAAAAGGGTATTTGCAGTATGTAACTCGGATGGCACTGGTATTTTTGGCTCTCTCCATACTCTTTGAAAGAGGAGGTGGTCTCTAGCTTTTGGATAGAAAGCAATCCTAAATTGTATGCTTAAAATAAGGCTCTGTGAATATGTTTCAAAATGCGAAACCTGGTCTTTGACTCCGAGTTCTCCTTTACCCCTTTCAAAGCTAAATGGACATCCCAGAATGAAGATGTATTTACTGATTCTGACTTGCTGGAAATGAGATGGCTGTATTTAATTTGAAATGTTGCTATGCAACTGAACAATTCCTTAGCTTAATTATTCATATATCGTCCAAGTATTGATTGAAGAATTTTAGGGATTTTTCAATAGAAGTGGGTAACACCTAGACTTAAGATTCAGAGTTTGAAGAGAAACTGTCCTGGAGCAGCTAAAGTTAGTTCATTGTATTCTTGGATAGCTTCTTATATTATGTTTCTGAGTTCAAGATCTGACTTGCATATGTAACTGCAGGATTATGCTCCAGGGAATAATTTTTCATAATCTGTTTATTTTATTAAATGTAAAGTTTGGAGCACTTTATTCTCTGGTTTTGCAGGACGGCTCTGTGGTAGGAGCTGAAACCTCTGAAATTAGCTACAAAATGAAAGTCAAATAATAAAAGGAAACGTAATAAGTCTGTTCTTATGCAGCGCAGCAACTTAATGTAATGCAAAGTTAATATTGAGCTCAGCTTATGATATTTTTTATTTTTTTTATTTCAGGGTCAGATAACACTAATGGATGTCCCTGTATTTAAAGCAATTCAACCAGAAGTAAGTAATTAATTGGTTTTGGTCTCAAATATAAATGAAAAAAAGTTTTGCCAATGTATAAATTCTAGAATTGCAAAGTGTAAGTATGTCAATAAATCTTAATTTTTGTCCCAGTTCATATAGCTCTGAAGCAGATGGTTTTATAACACAAAAATATCTGGAGCTAATTGTTTGTTTGGGGAATGAAGTATTGGTGTTTAGATATGTTCAGCTAGTGCTAGAGATGAAGTATCTAGGTCTCAATGTTTCTGGATGATAAACACCTTGATTTGACTATTCTGATCATAATGTTTTAGGTTTCAGCTCCTGATACCTTATGCAATACCTCATCCTGTCCTGTGTTTCCCTAACAGCTTCATATCTTTTTTTGGAAAAAGAAAAATGGCTGTAACAGCATCTTGTATACAAGATGAGTGTGATCTGTGGATATATTCATGATTTGTATTCTCTGTTTTGTTTTTATATAATGCCATATTCCTTTGTCGTTGCAGCCTGACATGAACCGATGTTTTCAGAATCTTCACAGTGATTATAAAAAGTGATGAATTTGTTTATCATTATTTCTGTACAATTAGTATTTCCCTATGGGCATTGTTTTGCAGTTTTGAAGGTTTATTTTTTCAGTTTACTCTCCACCTTATCTGTAGGGTGGAAGTCTTTTCAGCTCATCAGTCACCTTTAAGACTATCATAAGCTATTTCATTGGTAGCAGGCTTTTGTCACGTCACTCGTGTGCCACACTGAAGAATATTTTGCTTCAAGTGGAAAAACCTGCTGAATCTCCTGGTTGTGACTATTGATTCCATCATTTGTGTACCCACAAATATTTTAAAGGCTTTCTTTTGAACTGTACTTGAAAACATAGTCATGATTTAACTTTAATGATTTCAGCAAGCTATTTCCCAACCCATGTGGTTTTGTGTAAGTTTTTTGGTTGATTTTGGGTTTTTTGTTTTGTTTTTGTTTTTTAATCCTTCAAAGAGCCTCCCATTTGATCTTTCTGGCTCTTTTTTCTGGGCATCCTTGGAGTCTTTTTGATTGACAGAATATGTTTATCCTGATCTTCTAATACAATATGTTTGATTTTTCTTTTTTTTAAAGCTCTTTCCCAAAACTATTAAAGCATTTTACCCTTTTATCTGATTCTTTCAAATTGTTTCCTCGTGTGTGTTTGTGTACTACTTTTTCTAATGTTAAGCATTAGTGCTACGTAGGGTTCGAGTGGAAGTTGAATAAGCTTTTATGCAGTGCCTCATCTCTAGTTACACTGAGCTTCAAAGGACTGGATATTAGAAAATCAAAACACCAATTTAACTAGTGAAGACTTCTTAATGATGTGCTGATAAAGAAATTCCACTGCTTGAGCTTGATGGTAGTTTATTCTTCCCAATCTGCTTCCAGCACTGCACAGGATGAGCAGTCAGTTGTGTAACAGCCACAAGGAAGCCAATGAGTAACACCTAGTGACCATGATCCAATACTCCACACCTCCTAATTTGTTGCTTCTTTAACGCTGCCTCCTGTATCTCAGATTATGTTGTGTGAGCAGACCTACAGAAAGTCTCCGGGAATTGAGAAGAAATGTCAAGAAAGCACATTTAATTTGCTGGTTGCTCTAACTCATTATTGTAAACCGTAAAAGGAAAAAGCAGTATAAAATTGAGCTTACCTAAAAGAAAAACTGTGGGAGAGTAGGTGAATATATATAGAAGGTAATTCCTTTAAAGAAATCTGTATGTAGAGCATAAGAAAAATTCACGTTACTTCCTGTTTCGTGCTTAGGAAAAATCAGACTGGGAGCTTAGTATAGCCCACAGAACTCAGGATTAAGGTACCGTGGATCACTTTACATTTACGGTGAGGCAGAAGCATGAACTTGAACAGTTACCATGTCTTAGACAGTTTATAGATCCTCTCCCTAAGCTTTAAGCAGACTGTAGCACTCCAAGTGATACTGGAAACCACCTTTCTTCATTATTAAAAATGCCTGCAAGTTACTTCTGAGAAAACAAAGTAGAAGGAATTACTGTTGCTTTGTTAATTAATAATTAGGGGGTACAGTATAAGAAATGAAGATAATAACACACTCTACTACATAAACTTCTGTCTATATGAAAGAAGCCAATGAGCTTTTTCGTTTCTGCGAAACAAAAAAAGGTTGAAGTTCCCCAAGTCAATTGTAAGTTTTCCATCTATTGCCCATGAATGACAAGGGGTGTGTTGCTTTTTTGTTTTCTTTTTGCTGTAGTAGTTGTGGCTTTCTAGAGAGCGGTAACTGTTAAAGCAAAAAGGTGGTCATAGGCTTGCTCATTTGTGCTGCTGGTAGCTCTGTTAACATTAACTAACTGCCAGATGTCCCGTTGCAGAATGCATTAGCTTGCTTTTATTGGAAAATCTGATTACTTATTTTACATATTTTAATACATTCTCTAAAATTATTTACCCATATGTATTCACATTGAAAATCTTTACTTGGTTATTGCCTTTAACTTCATCCCCTCTGCTTCACTAGGCTAGGCAGTGGAAAAAAAAAAAAAAAACAACTTGCATATTGAATATTCATCTCTACTTGTTCTGAAGCTGTATAATGGTTCCACTATTAATCCTTGCTTTTTTAATCCTTTTAATAGGATTTTTTTAATCCTCCTATTTTTGAAACTTTTGTTTTGACCCATATGTAAAGACTTTAATGAGAAGCACAGTCTTTCCTTCTGCAATGTAGTACAGGTTATAATTTAAGTGTTCCTGTAGTATTTTGTTAAGGAGAATAAAATTCTATAGATTCGAAAAGGAATGTAAACCAAAATGAATTATGAAGAAAGTTTAGCTTTTGTATTCTTGATTTTAAATCTTTGTCTTGCACCTCATTTTAAATAAATTACACAAAATAAGAAATTGGTAGTTGTAGTAATGTAGCTCCTGTGCTTCAGTTGACTGGCAGACTAAGGAAATAATCCTTGTGAATACTTCAGGTTTAAAACTCATGGCAGAAAAAAAGCAGTTTTAGAGGAAGATCAAAGAAACATATCGCAATTGGGGTGATGGTATACAAGGCACCATCTCTTTATTAGCGAAGTAGTGAGTATTCTTATAGAAGTATAAGAATGGTTTCTGAATTCCAATTCAGCAAGTTAATGTGCTTTATTGCAGTAGTGTGTGTGGAGTCGGGTCTGTGCTCTAAACAGCGGTGTAGACGTTGGCTTAAGGTGTTGAAGAATCTGAACTGATAGCACAGGTCCTGAGAGCCTGCGTAACTGTGCCTTGGCACCTCTGTGAAAGGATTTTTGATGTGTACTTTTCCAGTCAGGAGCTTTGCAGTATCGAGTGCTGTGTAGTTTCACTGGAGAACATAGAGCTGAAGGATTCTCAAATTTGTTGCTGCTAGCAGTTATCAGGATTGCTTTGTCTGTTACTTCTGCTTCTGTGCTGAGCTTCAAGTGTGTATAGGAGATGATGTGCTTTTGGCCCTGACGTTTTAGTTGGGACCCCACATACTCTGGAACCATCTCGATTCCATACCTATCTTCTCTGTACTGCACCTGTATATTTTCAAATTATCTTAACCCTAAATCTGTTATGTTGTAATTTTGTGCTCTGTCTCCAGTTGACAACAACTTCTGCCTCCTACCTTCTGTAGTCCGAGTGCATTATCTTTCCCCTCCGGCTTTTTCCCTGGAGTGCAGCACAAAGGAATTCCAGCCACTCCAGGCAGTAAGTCGGCTTCATGGGGGGCCCGACTTAGATGCCTCTATGCAAAAACACATACCATGGGGAATAACCAAGAGGAGCTAGAGATGTGTGCATGCCTGCGGGGCTATGATCTTATTGCCATCGCAGAGGCGTGGTAGGATGGCTCCTATGACTGGAGTGTTGGAATGGAAGGATACAGGCTCTTTAGGAAAGACAGGCAAGGGAGACAAGGAAGGGGTGTTGCCCTCTATGTCAGTGACCAGCTGGAGTGCATGGACCTCTGCCTGGATACGGAAGAGGAGCTGACCGGGAGCTTATGGGTCAGGAATAAAGGGAGGGCAGGGACAGGTGATGTTACAGTGGGGATCTGCTGCAGGCCACCCAATGAGGAAGACTGCGTACATGAGGCCCTTTATAGACAGCTAGGAGCAGCCTCGCGTTCGCAAGCCTCGGCTGTCATGGGGGACTTCAGCTGCCTAATATCTGTTGGAGGGGCATCACAGCAGGGTATAAGCAATCCAGAAGGTTCCTGGAATGCGTTGATGATAAATTCCTTCTCCAAGTGATACAGGAGCCAACAAGGAGAGGTGCTATGCTGGACATGAATCATCTTATCTCTGTTATATGGTGGCTGGACATACAGTGTGATACTGGTTTCAGTAGGTAGTTCTCAAGATGGTGATAAAATTGAGAGTGTTTCAGAGTGGAAGACATGGAAAGAAAGCATTAATAAATAAAAATGAAAGGCTGTACTTTGCTCTTATGCCACTTTAATAATTAAGCTGTCTCTGTATTGATTATTTTTCTTGATAGAACTGTGGACTAGGTTGTGTTGTATGCTGTATATATTTGCGTCTGTTCTGTATGCTGTTGTATATGAATAGAAGAGCTCGTTGGTACACTTAGTTTTTTATAATTTTGACTAAAACTGCTTTATTGAAATAAAGTGGTAGTAAATACCAAGGAAGATAATGTAGTTGCCCAACTGCTTACAGTTTTACAGACAAGTAAGTGGCATTGTAACTTTATAACTACAAAGTAATACTTTTTCAGGCTTTAGAAGTAATTTGTTAGATTGTTGAGGTCTACAGTTTTTAGGGGAACTTAAGTACAGGAACTACATGATTATTTTTTATTTTTTTTTAAATTTTTCAAGCTCCCTTTTACTCCACCAAACGATTTGTCAAAGTGCTGAGTGCCAAAATAAAATTGGTCCCTTTGGAAAGGAAAACTGGAAATAGTGTTTCTTTTATTGTTGCTGCAACAGATGACAATTTCGATATTTCTTTAATGCAACATACCAAGTTAAAATAATGGGACATGTCTAGATTGAGTTAATAAGGTGTATCTTCTCAGTAGACAAAAGTATGCTGCTATCCCTATCTGACATTCACATTTAAAGCAGGATTTCTGGGGTAACAATATGGATCTTGAATTGTTTGACTGGGTTCTAATAAGAACTGAATTTTTTTTAAAAAAAGTCCCCAGTTCAACAAAAGATTAGTTGTAAAAATCTAATAATTAAAAAAAAATCAGAAATAACAATTGTGGAATCTCAATTTACACAAGAAATCAGAAAAAGTGTAACTATATCTTTATTGTTTTAATGTATTATTGTGCTGTTAAGTTATTTTGAGACTTCTAAGATTTTTCTCTCTATATGCTCTGGGCTCTGGACATGTGTTATGCACTAATTTAAAAAAAAAAAATGAATTTTCATTCTTGTTCTATCAGGAGCTGGCAAGCTGTGGCTGGAACAAGAAAGAGAAATACAGTTCTGCACCAAATGCTGTTGCTTTCACCAGAAGATTCAACCACGTGAGTTATTTTTTTTCCAGTGTCATTGCATATACATATTTAAAAAGTCTGGGGAATTAAGTGTTCTGGCACATCACTTTTGTTCCTGCTCACAGACCATTACTTGAAAACTTAAAGTATCTGCTATAAGGAGTTCCTCAGCTTCAGGATGTATGGAAAGACCAAAACAGTACTGAAGAAATAGCTCCTGTTTTTTTTTAAAATAGCAGTTATTGATGAAACAGGAAAATATTAAGTGATTTTTTTTTTAATTTTTTTTTTTAATTCCCCCCCCAGAGTGCTGGCTATCCTTTATTTAAAGACTGAACCATCATTACAGGTTAAAGGCTTATTGCCATAGAGCATTTCTGGAGTAGTAATTAGATGTAGTTTCTTTCTGTGTTAGTTGAGTGTCTTTTGCTCCTCATAGATGTGTTTGTCCCTAGAAATAAGAGCCTTTTGTTGGTATGGTTATCTTTTAAGGTCATTCTGGGCAAAATTAAAAAATTCTAAACAATTTTACTGTGCAAAACTGGTTATTTGGCTCTCTACTTGGCATAACTTTTCAGGAGGTGTATTTGAGATTTATGGCTTTCTTACTTAAAAATTTCTCTGTGTAAAAGAGAAACTTTTAAAATAAGATCAGAATTCTAGCTTTTTCCACTATTAAAGCTGCAGGACTCCAGCTATGTAGTTAACTAACCAAGTCTCAAAACCGTGCTGTCTTTTTTATGTAATGCCATATTTTGTATTTCAGATGAAGTAATTCTGTGACTCTCATCTCTTCTCTTGTAAATGTTTAATAATGTCTCAAACTTAAAAGCTCTATTCCAGACCTATCTTCTGTGCCCAGTCTCAGATCTACAGACATCTTTGTGAATCATCTACCAAACCTCTAACCTTTGCAGGTGTTTTTTTTTTCCTGTCAATTGTTGTGTACTTTCTCACTTCCCATTATTGCTCACATTTAGAATATGACCAAATTCTGTTAATTCTCATCAACAACACTTAAAATGTTTAACCTTCTAATGATTGAAATGCTTGTCTGGCCATGGGTTTTGGACACTTGCCTGATTCTCCTTTTGACTGAAGAGAAAATGTTACACCCCAGACTCCTTGTGACCGTGCCATCTGTTGAAATCTGGAGATTTGTGGGTTGGGGTTTTGGGTTTGTTTTTTGATTTGTGTATGTGGGTGTTGGGGTGTTTTTTGCATTTAGCTGAAATTTTCTTGATCTAGCTTTTGAGGTTGCTGCTTTATAGGATTGCATATGCAGCCTGAGGCTACTTCCACAGTAAGACTTTTTACACTGCCCTCACTGATACGCCAGTGATCCCAACATTTGCTGTCTTGTTTATTCATGTGAGTTATCTCTTCAAAGAAACATTTTGTTTTGCTAAATATTCTGAAATGTTTTTGTATTAAGGGCCATGTTAGGCAGTGTACTTCATCAAGGACCTTGCGTCTCACTTATTGTTGTATAATGTACTAAAGAACCGCAGGAATTGACCAAACAGAAGGTTTTCAGGCATATTAAAGACATGGTAAAATATGCTTAGTAGCAAGAAGGAAAGAGGGGAAACCTTATCGTGGGAGTAGGCAGTCAGTTGTCTGCAAACTGACAGTTTGTCATTACAGAACTGCTGTTTAAAAATATTTAACCTGTAAAACATCCTAAGGACAAGAGGAAAGGAAGGTTTGCCTTGTACAGCTTACTTTAAAAGTAGTTGTTAAAGATCTTAAATGTCTCTGAAATGCTAACTCTGTTGTTAAGTAGTGGTTAGAAAAATTCTAAATACAGTATTTTTAGATTAACATATAGGAGTTCCATCGTGCCAGCAAAATCCCATTAGTTTATTATTGTAATCCCATCTTAGTCATCCTAATGACTTTTTGGTTGTGTGACCGTTTTAACTTTTTTAGAGGAAGTTTTTGTATTTACTCTGTGGAACATTTGTCAAATCTGTTCACTGGATTATTAATTAATGGGTGATATTCTTGTTTTGTAAAAATCCATATGGAACTGGCTATATCATAGAATGGTTAGAGTTGGAAGGGACCCTAAAGATCATCTAGTTCCAACCCTCCTGCCATGGGCAGGGACACCTCCCACTAGAGCAGGTTGCTCAAAGCCCCATCCAGCCTGGCCTTGAACACTTCCAGGGATGGGGCATCCACAACTTCCCTGGGCAACCTGTTCCAGTGCCTCACCACCCTCACAGTAAAGAATTTCCTCCTAATGTCTAATCTAAATCTCTCCTCTTCCAATTTAAAGCTGTTACCCCTTGTCCTGTCACTACACTTCCTGACAAAGAGTCCCCCTCCGGCTCTCCTGTAGGCTCCCTTTAGATGTTGGAAGGCTGCTATGAAGTCTCCCTGGGGCCTTCTCTTCTCCAGGCTGAACAACCTCAGCTCTCAGCCTGTCTTCATAGGGGAGGTGCTCCATCCTTCTGGATACAACAAAGGCAATAAGGAGAATAAGATGTTAGAAATACTTGCCTTTTAGTAATACGTTTCTTCATAATAGTTGTTCTTCGTAATAGTCCTGTTTCCCTGGAGTTGCTAGCTGCTAAAGGGAGCCTTATGTATTTTCATTACCCCAGCCTACATGTTAGGTGGTTGTTGATAGTCACTGGCTATTCCATCTGTATTAATTTCTGTCTTCTTCTATGCTTCATTTGATTCAAAGAACTGTTATTTTTGGTTGAAAGACAGGTCAATATGAAAGAAACTGTAAAACTACATGCCTCTTAAAGGTCTGTAGTGTCTTTGAGTGTGTTCTGTATGTTTCAACGGACTAAAAGATGTATGTTGCTGTTTATTTTTTTTTTTTTCATTGTGGTAAAGGACAACCTTGCATAAAATGCAGCACTGACTGGCTTTCAGCAGTTTTCTATAGAATTTCTTGTACTGTGTCCCTCCCCCCTCCCTTCCCTTTGGCTTTGCGTCTGAAGGCCTCGCTAGAAATGATGCACTCAAAGGGACTAAGTCTTATTTATGAACCCTCCCTTTCTGTAGCTTATTTTTGGGGAACACTAGAAGATCAATAAACATGCAAACAGAATATAATGGCTTTAAGATTGATGTCGTTACAGACAGTCTATGGTTCTCTTTGAACGTTGTTGTGTAGATATTCCATATAGTGGTAGGTACACAAATATCGCTATATACTTCCTTTGCGTAAGGTTTAGGTTTGTAATTAAGCCTCACTTCACTTGTGTGCTTTCTCTACAGCCATAATAGTGGGATGTTGGCCTCTGTCAGCTGACAGCTTCCTTCACTGAGAATATCTTTGCTAATGATTTCTTAAGAGCCTTCCTAATATCTTGAAAAATTTGTTTTCTGTTGCCTTTAAGCTCCAGCAAAAACTTATCTGTCTGATAGGATCTTCCCCTGGCTTTCATTTCCCTACTGGGTTTCAGGCGTTGCATTGGCTGCTACAGAAGATTCCCTTTCTTTGTTGCCTGTTACTGCTTGTTTTAATTTCTAAAAGAAATACATTGCCAATAATCTGAATTGTCCTTGAGACACCCCTGAAACAAGAACAGTGGCGAAATCTAGAGTGTGTCTTTGCTATGTTAGTGAGTTTTGTGGAGTCACCACTGTAATCAAGACAGGCCAGTTTGAAACTCTATTCCATTGATTATCTCTGAAGAAATGAAAAAAGGGCTTTTTTAACGGGCAGATGGTAAGTTCTTGGAGCCATTGCAATTCACCATTAAATCACCTGGAACAGGACAAGTCACTTCTCTTTGTTTTTCACCTTGTCAGCACCATCACAGTCAGATGTTGTGGTGCTTGGGCTGTCTCTTGGACTGTATTTAAAGCCAAAAGATTTGAAGGGATTTCTAAGTTGTCTTTCCTATTTCTTTTTTTTTTGTTTGTTTCTGCTTTCTTTACATTTGAAAAACACTGATATAGGAGTTGTAATAGCCTGTAGGAGAAACTCTGCCTTGAAGAGTCAAAGAATAGGTAATAAAGAGGAAACAAGTCCAGCTATTTAACATCTGCTCAGATGCTGGATTTGTTTGCCTCTAACCATTTTTTGGGGGGAAACTGCTGCATGCAGCTTCGGTGACTGAGGGACATACCATTTGTAAGAAGGTCTTCCAAGAAGTTTGCATCAGCCTTTATTCTGGCAGCAAGGAAAGTGATCAGTCTTACCTTCAAAGTATAGAGGAACAGGAGAGGGGAAGGAAAAGGGTAAGTATTCTTTCAATTGCACGTTCCTATTTGTGTTAGTACCTCAACTTGTGACCTACTGAGACAGTACTGCAGCTTACTTTTGATGTGGTGTGGGCCTGTGGTTCCAAATGCGTCATTGCGGAGGACTCTTTCATTCCAATAGTAATGTCATATTTAGATTCACCATCCTTTCAGGAGCAGTGAAACTCAAGAATTCCTATGGGATAGACAGTGGCAGCTGGGAGTAAGAAGGCATGGTGGAGTAAGCAACTTTCATCTTGTCTGATTTTCCTCTCAGTGTTCAGTTCTACCCCAGGTGCTTGCTCATCAGGGTGTAGTTCCTGTTGGGCACCTGCCCCACTTACCTGGGGGTTTCTAATGCTTAGACCTGAAATAAGTAATCAGGAAAATCATTGCAACTTTTGGCTTTATTGGACATGAATACATTTCATCAAACTTTTGGTAACCTTTGAAATTTCACTGGGTTTAAATTATGCATTATGCATCTGTCTCTTTTCTTTTTACCCCAACTTGCCAAAAGAAAACCATGAACAGCTCTCACTTTGTAAGTAAAGAGAATATTAAATCACTAACAGCTGCTACTCAGCAAATTGATCTGCTGATAGCGTTTTGGAAACAGTAATGATTATGTGCAGTTGATTGCAGTCCACTGAGAATGAAGTAGTGTATTTCCAGCATTAGTTATGTGATAATTATATGTGGTGCCTGTAAAAACAGATCGAGTTCAGGGAAGAGAAATCAGTTGAATCATTCTGTGCCAGGATTCTTTTATTCTTGAAGAATATATTCCTACGTGGTACTTCATAGACCTACACATCTACTATTAAGTGTTGGGTTTAAGTATGTAATTTCTTTATATATTTTTTTAAAACTCTGATCTCTGCCTTTTTTCAATTTTCTGAAAGTTGTATACTTGCATACTACTGTTGTAACTGGTAAGCTTGTCAGTGTGCAAAATTGTCATTTTTGCTTCCTTACTAAACCATTGTTCTCTACCTTTGAAAATAAGCATCTGTCATAAATTTAAAACGGATGAGGATTGTATTTTTTTTGAAGATTGCTGTTAGGAATTGATAAGAAAACATTTCATAGTTTATGTAAAGGCAACTTTCTCTGCTGCTTATTAGGTTATCGTTATTAAAAACTTTTCTTGAGTTTTTTTATTTAAATGTGGATGGAAACTGTGCTGCCAGCGAGCTTAAAGCATTAGAGAAACTTGTCAACTAGATTCAATACATTGGAACAATTTTAAAGCAAAAGATCCCACTTGAAAAAGGCAAGTTTTATGTTTTACTAACTCTGTGAAGCTCTGGTGTTGTGATTTTGGTTTCTTTTTTTTTAACCAATTGCAAACATCATGGAGGAGGAGGAGGAATTTGTCTTGAATATTGTAGTGTTGCTGAGTTGCATTGAAGTGTGATAGTGAAATTTTAGTAGGGGTATCAGAAACTAAAAAATGGGGTGGGGAAGAGGTTAGTGTGCTTCCTTTGGAAACAAAACAAAAAAAACCCAGGGATTCTACCTTAGCTGTAATGATGTAAGGTCAGTACTGTCTGTTTTACATTACATGCTTTTTCTGTAGCATATCAGAATGTTTTCAACAAATATTTGGAAGAGTGATCCAGAAACTCTGTTAAAGAGAGTGTCTCGGATTTGCTTGTCTACTCATTAGCACAGAAAGGACAATTAGTTTTGGAGCCAACAACTGTGAACTTAAAAGTACCAATATAACAAAATTACTGTTTCAGATAAGGCAAACATGGGATTAAGCTGCGATTCAGGAAAAGATACGTTCAAAAGTTAGGCATATTTTTTTGGTTACTACTACTGACCTTAGTAGGGAAGAATATAAATACACAAATGTATGTCAAGAGTTAAATGCTGTTTTAACTGGTATCAAAGGCATTGGTGCCCAAAGGCTGGGATTCGTCTAACTGATTGGTATTGGTGGGACAGTGTGAAAAATAATAACATTTAAATGCAGTGAGAGAGGACTTGAAGCAAAATAACCACAAAATATGTATGGAGCAAATACATATGATTTACATGAAGAACAAGCCTGGATGAAATAAAAAAGCGGCCTATTGAAACAAAAGGGTTTATTTAAATTTTTTATTTTTCAATATTTTGAATACATTAGATTATGGTACTGTCTAAAGGTACCAGTGGATAGACAAGACCAGCTAAAACCCAATGTCAATGCCAGTAAAAACAAATCAAAGAGGAGTGGAGGTGGTTGGAGTGGAAATAGTTAAGTGAATTTAATTCTCTATCTCCTGCTTACCCTGTCACTGCAGGGACTGGATGGCTCTTAAGCTTCGAAGAAACTTCTGCATTTTCTTCTGGTTTGTTTTTCCTGCAAGGGCTTGGAAGTGTTGAGACTGGGTCTGGCTGGGACTGGGATGGAAACCAGGCTTCCTTGAGTAAACAAGAGTGCTTGTGCGGCACAGGGCTTATGTCACTGTGATACTAATGAACTTCCATAGAAGTCAGGGCCAACATAGTAAATTGGTGGTTTTTTCATCCTTATGAAAATGATTGAGCATTGCTCTGTATTTTGAGCAAGTGTTTCATAGTCTGGCCTACCACAAGCAGTTTACTGTTACATCAACGCTCTGTTAAATTGAGACTGATGAGATTTGGGATTTTAAGGCATAGCAATATGTGTCTTGTCTCTACCTGATTCTTTATGATATGAAAATCTGTTAAAATTTTAAATTCCCTTGATCTTCAAAGGGAAAGCAGCTCCTTAGAAACTCATTCATCAGTCAAGGGAAAAGTTGGTTTTCTCAAGCTGTGTAACTATGGCAGAACGTCTAACCGAGGTTTTTTTTGACAATATGTCTAATACTTTAGTATTTATATATTCAGTACTGTATGTATTTTATAGTAATGCTGTTTGCACAGAACCGTTTTTTATATTTGTCAGGGTAACACAGTTTATCTGGAGATACTTTGTTTAAAAAAAAAGAAAAGAAAGGAAAAAGAAAACTGAGCCCTGTGGCTAATTCTTTCCTGGCTAATACAGCCTTACATAAACAGACCAAGGGAAAGCAGTTGTTATGTAAGATGTTTGTGGGTTTTTTGTTGGTTTTTTTGTAATTCTTCCATTTTCTGGTTCCAAAGAGCTGTTGTGTTTCAACATCCCAGTTCTCATCAGGACATAGTAACTTCACTGAAAATGTAATAATTTTGGAGGTGCAGATCTTCTCGTGCTATTCTATATAAAGAGCTGTCATACTGTACAAAGTAGAACTGGTTAAATAAGATATTTCATTTTTTAATTGAAAATTTGGGCGGGAACCTGAATATATATGCAACGTTAGTTTACAAGAAGTAGTTTAGCATCACTTTTAAAAATCAAAGCAGCATGACAGGTTGAAAGATGCTTATGTATGAGAGCATACATTTCATACACTGCTGTCAGTAGTTTTGTAAACAGCAGTCATGCTCTGTCTTGCTAATTGTTTGTTTTTTCCTAACTTGTAGTGAATATATGCATAAAAGTTACAGTATTTGTTACCATTTGCTAATTCTTTGCTACTGTTTTATTACGGTTATGAAGACGTTTATTTTCACGGAATCATGGAATTGTTGGAGTTGGAAGGGACCTCTAGAGATCATCTAGTCCAACTCCCCTGCCAAAGCAGGGTTGCCCAGAGCACATTACTCAGGACTGCATCTAGGCAGGTCTTGAAAATCTCCAGAGAAGGGGACTCCACCACCTCCCTTGGCAGCCTGTTCCAGGGCTCTGTCACCCTCATCGTAATGAAGTTTTTCCTCATATTTGAATGGAACCTCCTATGTTCCAGCTTGTGCCCGTTGCCCCTCGTCCTGTCACTGGGAACCACTGAAAAGAGTCTGACTCCATCCTCCCTCAAACCACCCTTTAGATACTTATAAGCATTAATAAGGTCTCCTCTCAGCCTTCTCTTCTCCAGTCTAAAGAGTCCTAACTCTTTGAGCCTTTCTTCATAAGGGAGATGATCCAATCCCATAATCATCTTTGTTGCCCTACGCTGGACTCTTTCGAGTAGTTCCCTGTCTCTCTTGAACTGGGGAGGCCAGAACTGGACAGTATTCCAGTTGTGGCCTCACCAGTGCAGAGTAGAGGGGGAGAATGACCTCCCTCGACCTACTGGCCACACACTTTCCTATGCAGCCCAGGATCCCATTGGCCCTTTTGGCGACAAGGGCACACTGCTGGCTCATGGATAGTTTACTATCCACCAGGACCCCCAGATCCTTTTTCTCAGTAGTGCTTTCCAGCAGGTCCATCCCTAACCTATATTTTCAATCATTCTTCTTTGTGCTAAAATATATGAGGGCAGAGGGTGTGGGAGGAGAAAGGATTAGAATTTAGACATGTTAATAAAGCATTTTCGAAGTATAGCTTTTATGAGGCATTCATGTAACTACGAAACACAGCAAACATCCTTCATACTGTACTGAATGTAATGGCGATTTTTATACAACATGGAAGTTATTCCTATAAAACTTAACAGATAAGTATGGTAGCATGCTGTGTATTAGCAGTTAATTTGTGTAGCCAGCAATAAGAATACAAACTATAAACTCTAGGTTATAGCAGAGGCTTCCTACCTTATGTTCCAATTTTTTTTTAGGTGATACTGGTCTGATGATTATTTTTATTTGGAGGTGTTGAGAGTTTGGAAATGTCAGTGAACTGTAGTTGAAGCTGTTAAGCTCATCTGAGAGTTGGGTAGTGCAGCTTTGAAGCTATGGAAAAGCAAAATCAAAGGATATAACTTAATTTCAGTTTTTGTATTCCTTCATTTTGTAGACTCTTAATAAAATTTCATCATGATTTTATTTTCGTGGAAGAGCATTGTTTGAAGTTTGAGAGTCTTGCCACTTGCTTTGGGTCTGTGAGATCTCATCTTCAAACTCAGCCTGAAAGCGAGTCTGTTTGCGTAGATCGTACATAACTGATTCTGCTGAGGTTTTTTTTTGAGATGTACTGGCAGCAGAAGGGTTTTCCTCATTAGAAAAACAGATCCCAATGTCTTTGTACGCAACTAACTGATGTGACAGATTTTACAAAGACAAGTTCTAGTCACCCACACACTTTCTGAGAAAAGCAGGCACCAGAACGTGTACTCTCCAGCAAAATAATGGAGTGCGTGGCTACCAGTTATGGAAGATAAGAGATTAAATTCTAAACATTAGTTGGATTTATTCATTTGATTTAAGCAACTGCTTGACCATGTAATGGTGGAAGGTATCTTGGGTAAGAATGAGCAGAAAAACAGAGCAAAACACTTTGAAGAAATTTTTTATTAGTATCTGGGATATATTGGTAGGGATTTTATAGTAGAAGCATTTGCATCTTCTAGTATATATTCGGCTTTATAGATGGAGATTGAATGCTTGTGAGACTTCTAATGTATTACTTATGAAATAAAAATATTAAAAGTGTAATGTTGAAGCTCTGTATTTTAAAAAGGCAAATTTTCTTCTTTCTAGGTAAGCTTCTGGGTTGTTAGAGAGATTCTGCATGCACAGACTTTAAAAATAAGAGCTGAGGTTTTGAGCCACTATATTAAAACTGCAAAGGTAAGAATTTGGATTGGGGGGTGTGTTTGGGATTCACCATGATGAAAGTTCTTATACTTAAGTTGGTCAGTTCAAAAATACACATGGGTAAATATTTATCTGATACCTGATTTAGCTGTGGTTGTATCTGTTGACATGAATAGCTGTTTGACTTGTGCCTGTAACAAAGTTGTCAGAAATAGTGACAGGCCAAAGTTCTAAAATGGGAGCCTTTGTTTACAAAAAATAGTTTAACTAAGGAAATGCAAAGATGCCTTATTTCAAATATTTTTATTAAATAATAGAATTGACTGGATGTGTCCTCTAAAAACCAAAATGCTATGTGTAGAATCGGTTCAAACAGCATCAGTGGGAACAGAAATAGTTTGTTTTTACTATTGGAAGGAAAGGATCTGTTATCTATTGTTCAATTGTGGCATGAATAATGTCAGCTTAATAAATATTGTTAAAAATATATACCTGAACTTGGAAAACATTTTAGAGTTCTCTTCCTGTGGTATCTTCCTGAAGACCTTTGGGCTGACATTCATAAGAAAAGGGTCAGCAAATTTTGACTTGTGTAGATGAACCAGAGTCCTGGCCCTTCAAACAGAATGAAACTTCTTCGTTGTAGTGTGAAGAGAGGGATGTTTTTCAAGTTTTTGCTGTCAGGTGGTGGCTGACTCTTACTACAGCTAACTTCTGTGACCACCTTAGATTACCTGCAAAAAAGATGTAAAACTTTTGTTATTTACCTTGTTACTTATTTCGCAAATGCATTCTTTGTCTTGATATGCACTTTTTTTTAAATGAAGTAATATTTTACTTCTACGGGATTTGACTATAAATTTTGGACAAAGCAAGCTAATTTTGTAAGATTCCACAGGCTTTGCTCAATAATCATGCTGTGGTCATACACTGTTAAGGGTCTCTCTTAAATATCCTTTGATATCTGGTGAGTTAATGTATCTTCATCTCCTGTATTTTTAAAACTCAGTTCTTGGTGGTTTGCATTTTTTTTATGTTTGAAATACAAACATATGGAAATTTGCCTCATGATCCATGTCCCTCCATAGAAGGGGGGAGGTTCACCTGTGTGGTCATAGTGCAGAACCGATCTTGGAAGCCAAGTGAGGTCAGATTTGGTTAGTACTTGGATGGGACTTGCCAATGCTGGATGTTGAAGGCTCTGTTTTGGGCACAGCACCCTGAATGTGCCTGATCTCATCAGTGGACTGCGGAGAGCAGTGTTTGCTGAAATGCTGCTGGTATTGACAGTTCTGCGCTCTAAAAATTATTTCCAAGCCAAGTTGAGCTTAGCTTACCTTGTGAATTGTAAATATCACAATTACAAAACCCAAGAAACTATATATGGGGTGTTTCTTATATCTGTTCATTTAATTACTATATCTGTTATCTTGGCTTTGCTTACATATGGCTGCTAACATGAAGTTACTGCAGTTAGTGCTATTTGAAGGATTTTCTGTTTATACCAGAGGTCACACTAATTAACTTTTCTTCAGAGAAGCTGTAAATCCACTCTACAGTTAATTCTTTGTGCTGACAACTCTGTTGTATAGCTAGCAGTCCTTTAATGGTATCTGATACTATATTGCTTTACACATGAACTAATTGGGCTTAATAATTGCATTCCCCTGAAGTTCCCAGACTATCCTGATAGGTTATAAGACTTCTGTTTCAATGCTGGCAGCATCTACGAAAGCCCTTTTTTTTTTTTTTCATTTTTAATCAGCTACGCTGGCCTTTGGGGCAGTGAACTTTACCTTGTTTGGGGATGGGGATGGGGGGAGGGCTATCATGTGGGTGGAGGGACATACACCAGCAGTACTATTTGAAGAATAGTGGAACTATGGTATATGACAAATATCCACTCCCCCACCTCACCCCACAAAATATTAATTGCCCTTTGCACATGGGCACATCCTCCCAAAAGAGGGTTAGGAAAGGGAATTACTACTTCAGTAGGTGTGGACAGACTCTCGTTCATCAGTAGACGTGCTGGAATCACGGCATTCTGGGCACCAAGACTGAAATTGCTACTAGGGTGGCCTGACAGTGAGCATTAAATGTGGAATTTCTGAGTAATACCTATGAGGGCTTCGTTCTATAAAAGGCTGTTAAATTCCTGCCAGTGTGTTAAGTGGAGAAAGAATCATTTGCCCTGTTCCAGAACTATTAGGCAGAAAACTATCCTTGCAGTGTTGCTTTCAGCCTTCCAAATATATAACGTCTCCTCTGATATTCAGCATTTATTCAGAATCAAGTTAGTCTTTTTTGTCCTGTTATCTTATGAAAGGCCTCCTAATCAAGAAAACTTGGGTAAACTGAGTTTCAAGGAGGAAAAAAGACTTTCACCGTTTCTTGAACAGCAAGGGTTCCTTATATTATAGTATCATTTCTAGCTGGAATCCTAGCCTACCTTGGTGAATTTTCCCAAACAGATTAAACAGGATTTGCAATACTGTGATTGAATATCCATTTTGCTTTATCAAAGTCTTTTTGTTAGGGGTAAAACCTCAGTTTGTGTGCACTCCACCTAAGTCTCTGAACGTACTTCAGATCTCTGGGCGCTCGTAGCGATTGGAATAATTGATGTTGTAGAAGAGCTTAAGGAACAGCACTTTCTTCCAGACCATTTTTAAGCCTTTGTGACAGTAGTAGCAGTAGTTAGTTGGCCAAGGCAGGTCGGTGGTTTTGGAGACAGAGGGGAAAATAAAAAAAGAAGGGAGGAAAATTCCAAATATTTAAGAAAATGCACTTAAGCAGTGTTCTGTAGAGAGTTCTAAAGAAATTTTTTTTTACCCTGATGGTTTTCCGTGTTCATTTTTTACTTCATTGTTCCTTTCCACTAGTTAGTTTTAGTTGTCATACCCAAAGAATTGTCTTTCGGTAAGAGAAGTACTCCAGGTATGTGGCTTTTGGAATCTACCTGCTTGATTTAATCGTCCAACAATATTTTTGGGGTGCTTTGATGCAGCCTTGGTAGCTACATAAACCTGTGTTGCCAAATGCATTTACAATGTGAAGTGCTGCCACGATTACATCATTCACAACTGGGTAGTCCTTTTTGGCATGTGAAGTTTAACATTCTGGTGAATGCTATGAAAGGAATTTGTGGGTTTGAATGTCAGAAGACTTCTGGCACTTCTGATATATGTTCTAAGATGTATGCCTATGTAGATTTTTTTTTTTGAAGGGTTCTCTATGGACTATGGAACAGCTAGTATAGTCTAATCCGAAAGTGTGTAGATGCAGTAATGAAAAATTAGGAGGTGCCATAAAAGCAGTATGGGTGTACAGCAGTTGACTGTAACTCACCCTTCATTTTAGAATGTGCGAAACTTCTTCATTTTTAGATTATTTATTCTGTATCCGTTACTGACTTCACTTGGAATGTTGTTTATTGTTATTGTATATATTTTTGTCCTCAGAAACTGTATGAGCTGAATAATCTGCATGCACTTATGGCAGTTGTGTCAGGCCTACAGAGCGCTCCAATCTTCAGGCTGACTAAAACGTGGGCGGTAAGTGAGCAGCAGGACAATTGGAGGGGTTTTAATTTATTCTTAGGAAATTACAACATTCTGTAGCTTGTTTTCAAGGATGCAGTAATTATTACAGATACTTTTAATCTTTTTGTACTGTGTACTTCATGCTTCTAGTGCCTCTTAAGTTTATGGTTTCCTGTTGAATTTTTTTTTTTTCCATTCTGGCATAGAAATATTTTCCTTTGAAAAATAGTTCCCTGTAGATTCTTCATTTAAATGCAGAGGCTTCTAATTTGTCCAGAAGCTATTTCATATTTAGTTGCTGGAAAATTATGGATGCCAAAGGGGGGTTGTACTTTAGTCATTTAGGGGTTTATGCTGTTGGAATGTATTTTTTTTTTTTTTTTTGTCATGGAGAGCAGACATCCAGAAAATCTTGATTCAGTTTCCGTGAAGAGATTTGTAGTTTCTCTGACTGATAACTAAATCTAGCAATTTTCCTCACAGTTTTCAGAATTATTTTTGTAGTTATAACAACTGCTTTACACGGTATATTTGTACATCTGCTTTTGCACAGTTATGAAAGAACAGTGTTCTTTGGAAACACTTTTATTTGACATTTGTTTTTTGACTGTAATTGTTATTTTTGTGTAGTTGTATCCTTGATCAAAAGAACATTAGGAATGACTTGCTCATTGATACCTCGGAGCTAAGAAAACACTGTGGTTGATTTAGCTGAACATTGTGTAGTTAACTAGCTGTATAGATGACACTGACATTTTCAAGTGTGATAGAAATACTCAGGTGACTGAAATACTCCTTTGTGAGGGATCCATATAAATAGATTGTTAAAAAGAGCTAAAAACTTTCACTGAAGACGTCTCATCACATCCTCACATGTTACAAAAAGTGTTTCTTTGATAACTGAATGATAATGTTGTTCAGTTGATAAATGTTACCAAAATTGAATGTAATTTTTCCTCTGTCAAGATAGTCATCTAGAATTCTGGACACATTTTGCAAACGCACAATTCAATATGACATTGTTTCAAAATACCAAAAATCTCTCTAAGGAAGTCCTAAGGAAGTTAACACTTAAAATGATCTTGAGGAGAACTTCTGTTTTTCTGGTTTTGCCATGTTGATGAATTGATGCCTCAACAGTTTTAAATAGCTAATGCCAAAGTGATTATTTTTTTTGGTACATGACTCAAAACAAATGTCAACTATAACCATATATTAATATAACCATATTAGTAACTACCATAATTATGCTTTTCAGACCTGGGAGTCCTCAGTTTGTTTTCCTGCTTGGTCAGCCAAAGGTTCTGCTTTGCACTTACGAGGATTATTAGTGTGCTGTTGGCATATGTATCAGTTTTTAAAGTTTGCCCCTCTTCTAGCCTCTGAAATGCCAAGTAACTTCTCCCTCATTTCTGTAGGTGTTTAATTTCTCATAGAATCCCAAGTGAGTCTATGCTATCATCTTAGATAAGCCTTTGCAAATTCAAGTTGCAGGGTAGCTCCTAGCAATGTGCACTGCAAACTGATTGAGATGTCTTTCTCTTGGAAGTTCAGTTTATAAATTCCTGAAGTACTAAGCCTTTGGCTTTCTGTATGTTAAAAGCAAGAAGAGACATGAGAGAAGGCATGCTGAGCCATTATCTGAGTCACCATGTCCTTTGAGTAAGTTAAACGGGAACGTGCCAAAATCTTCATTAAGGTTTGATTTCTTCATTTCTGAGATTATTTGATTGTGGGTTGCTATGAACTAAGTCAGGAAAATAGCCAAAAGTATATTCACTCCCTAAAAGAAAAAAGTCACCTAATATGGATGGAATCTAGAGTTGAAAGGGACCGTTAAATATTTGCTTGGTAATCTAATGTTCCTAAAAAAAGATTAAATTCATGTCTTCTGACGGTATGTCTGAATATGTCTGAAATTTCTCTCATTCATTGCTTGCACACCCTCTGAACTCTGGAGAATAATAAATGCTTATAATGTGTGATTTGCCTTGTTCAAAACTTAGGTTCATAATTCTTCTAAAGAAACTACTTAGAGTATTTTACTTCTCTCCATTTAATGTAAAGGAAGTCTAGATGACAAGCTAGGACTTGGGCAATGTAAGCAAATAATCATTAAAAATCTGGAGTTAGATGAGTAAATCCTGCCCCACTCTGCCAGTGCTCTGACACCTCAACCCTCCCTTCTTGCATTTCCAAACGTTGTCTTCAGTGCTGGTGCATTATAATTAGAAAACAAAGAGCAGTCTGGAAGGCTCCAAATCCTTCCCTGCTACTGTAAGCTATCAGCCTTAGCTTTCGTTGTCTGCATATGTACATCCCTTTACTGTTCTTTGCATCCTTTGAGCCTAAGAGACAGAGGAAAAAAATTTATTTAGAAAAAGAAGCAGGTCCAAAACTGAAGAAATAACAGCTGGGTCCTTATTTGCCCTCACAGAAACACTTCTAATGTTGTCAGGTTCTGTGTACTTTTCTACATAAATGCAGGAAGTGGAGACGTGATGGGAATTTGACCATGAACACAAGGGAAAGTCATACCGGATCAACTTCTTCAGAGATTATTCAAAGAGCCTGAAATGACATATCAGGCTTGAACAAGAGTGTGCAGATCAGCATGTTTTGAGGGAAATACGTTTAATTTCGAGTCTGAATTTAGGCTGTTACTATGCCTGCTAGTCTTGTCTTACCTTCCAGTCTGCAAAAGTATAAAAAGCCTTCCAGACACCAAATGGAGGCAAAACATTTTAGAATACTATTAAAGGCAAGCTAGTCTAGGCTGATTATACTGCAACTATCTTTGAGGAGATAAACTTCAAAAGATAAATGTCATGCTCCGTTGGTTGGAAAGAAGTCATGCCTGTCTGCTGTTTCCTTTTCCTGGAATTGGCAGATGTCTGCAGTTTTAATGAACTTGAAATATTCTTCATCTGAACATTGGAAACAAAGCTAAAGATGTAAATTAATTGCTGGAATGTTAGAGATCGGTGTGTTTTGGGAAATAATTCACTTTTTAAAAAGTTACTTTCTTCTGAAAGCCGATGTTTAGTTTGGTGATGTGTTAGCTATCCTAATGAAGACTAGGATATAGGAAATGTAAGTAAAAAGAGCAGCTATTTCAATACTGAATTTCCAGCTTTACAGCAGGGATGCTTCTATCATGTTCACATAGGTTTGTTCTCACTGAAAGAGAAAAGAGAATATGCATAAAAATTTAGCAACCTGACCCTTCTAATTTTTGCGCTACAAGGTATCTTATAGGGGAAAAATCATAATTGGAACTAGAACACAGAGTCTTCTGACAAAACGTTCAGTGGGAACATCTTAAACCCTTCTTTAAATTCTAGCTTTGGATTGAAATGAAGCCTTTAATGTGGTCTTGCAGCAGTAGTTCACCTAGATGTTTGAAAAATAACTTACTTTCCCAATCTTACAAAGAGGTCCTAGGTGCTGTGAACTCTGTCAAAGGAAGAGACTTTTTTTTTTTCGGCGGGGGGGGAAGGATAGTGAAGGACATCCATGACTTCAAAGTTTTGCATTTGAAGCGGACATTCCTGTACTATTAAGAGCCAATAAAATTAGTAGTTGACAGAACAATATACACAGCCTGTATTCAAGTCCATAATGCCTTCTGTAAAGGAAAATGGACGAAATCCTTACTGTTTTCCAGACCTACACATGGATATGTGTGTATCTGCATGTATTGGTTTTAGAACTGTAGTTTAGTTAAAGATTTTTATCAGATCATAATGGTATTGTTTTGCTCTTTGGAAAACTATTTGTTGAGATAGCTCTTAATTCAAGAATAAGAACATATTTTGGAATTTGGGTGTTTGTGAAGCTGGATTAGTATAAAATTTCTCATCTGATAAAGAATGAATAAAGAATGAATAAATTACTGGTTCGAAATATTGTAGATGTGGACAGCTCATGAAATTGTGATTTGTGTTAGCTAGGCTAGTCTTTTGGTAATTTGTATTGTTTCAGAGGGATCCTCCAGAACACCAAAGTTTTACCTGATTTATTTTTTAAAAAATAAAAAAGGATAGTTTAAACTTTACAGCCAAAATAACGACTTTTCTTTGTAAACTCTCCAAGTACTCATCCTTAAGGAGTAAATTCTATAATTTTGAAGAACTTGTATTTAAAAAACAAACCAATAACAACAACAAGGAGGGTGGGTGTGGAAATTTGTGTGTATAAGGGTAAAAGAGAAACTGTAATGATCAAACTTAAGCTCATCTGGTTTTGCTTTTTTTTGTTTTTCTTTCTAGTTACTGAGTCGAAAGGACAAAGCCACCTTTGAAAAGCTGGAGTATGTTATGAGTAAAGAAGACAATTACAAAAGACTTAGAGATTATATCAGCAGCTTGAAGATGACTCCTTGCATTCCCTATTTAGGTAAGTTGAAGTATTTCTAGTGAGAAACACTGAAAAACATGCTTCTCCAGTGGTTACACAAATTAACACCATCTTTTAAGCATTCATGAAACTATTTCAATACTTCCGTAAAGAATCTATAACCACTAGTTGATTCTGGATATTCTTTATGTGGCAAAAAACTTTACTAGCCTCAGAAAGAAAATATCTATTAAACATCACAAACATTTCAGGTTTTTACATAGAGTTTCAGTTTTCTAGGAAATCATTTTCCCATATGTTGTATAGATACACTAATTGACTTCTGGAGAAGTACTTAAACTGTTATATCTGCTAGCACTCTTAAAGAGCTAAATACTTGACTGTTACAGTAATGATGGCTTTTAATTTATGAGAAGCTATAAATCACTAACCTCTGAGATAAATAAGTGTAGATCTTAGGGTTTGGAATATACTAAAATCTGGAGATATTGCTGCATTTATTTCTACTAAGGTGACAAGAGAAACTTGGTTCTTATGACTGACTCAGCTGTATGGATAATTGCAAGTAAATTATATTCCTGTGTATCTGAAAACTAGGCAAATGTGTTTAATATGTATTGGTTTTGTTGCCAGGCTAATCTAGCGTTACTTAATGTGTCTCAGTTTAGTTTATGATCAGTGTGCTTTTTTACATAGCTTTTCTTTGATATCATAAGATGTCAATAGTCACATAATATAAATGCCACGTTTACCCAGTTTTTACCATTTCTGGAAAAAAATAGTTGATATTTTTGCAGATACAAGTTGATCTTACACCTAAAGTCAAGATGTCCTCCTGTGGTCACTAAGGCTTATTAAATTGTAATTTCTTTGTTGCTGAAGTTTAGTATTTCCTTTACTCATCTGGGCTATTAACTTCTTCAAAATTCGTAACTTGACAGTTGTTTTTATGCTGTGATCTATGTGTCTGTCACAATATTATTCCAGTTGCTTCATAGCTTGATATGAGCAGCAATACCATCAGTGATGTTAAAATCTAGAATCATGCCTCTAAAATGCATATATTCAGGTTTTGTGGAACTGGGTGAATTTTACTGGCTTTATACTTAAATAGAAAAAAATACTTTGCTGTGGAGAGCTAAATAATCAGTTTAACGATGAGTAGTCCTGTAGAGCTCTTCATTCTGTCTTCATTTTTTTACTTCCCTGTTACATCTGTCCCAGAAATATCCATCACTTCCAGTGTGATTTTAACAGCTGTTAATTTCTTGTATCTTCAAGTATTCTGATGTTTGTGCCTAGAATGGAAGAATCGGCATGAGCCTATTTTATCTGAAGCGCAGGTGTGAAAATTGCTGGTGTGTCATACTCCCACATGCTACCCTGTTTGTTGAAATAGCTGTTAAAACTAGGCCTGAATTAAAAGGGGCAAAGAAGCAGCCAAGCATTAATGTAAATGTGATTAAACATGTCATTTTGTAACCCTCCTGTTATGTGTACACACACAGTATATACACACTCTATATGGTTCTGAAATGCATTTTCTAGCTTTCCCAGATGCTTTTTACTTACATGGCATGATTTTTGAAACATGAAGCCAGAATCAGATTGTCTTCTTACTGATCATAGAAGTCCTAAGCCAGCCTGCTGTCAGCTTTATTTTTTTAAATCTCACCGTACTCTGACCCTTGCCATTTTGGTCTTCTAATACCTACTGATATACAGAGAAATCTTTATGCTTTGGTGTATTTCATTTAAAAATACTGCCTTAATGCATACAAGTCTATATTTAAAAAAAAAAATTGAAGTGTTGGAAAACAATGTTTCAAGTTTTGTTCAGTTACAGATGTCTTCCTCAATAGAGTAGCAACTTCTTGTCTAATTTTTGTATTAGAATAAGCTTTCGGCTTGATTTGATAGTTTGTTGAAGTGAAATGTGTATTTCTTTTCTACTTAAAAAGAAAGAAATGCTCTTTGCTGTGACCCGCTGTAGTTAAAGAATATGTTGTGGCCTGGTTTCATGTAATAGCAATTCTTCCTAGTGACATGAAGAATGTCCTCAAGCCTTTTTTAAATCTCCAAAGGAATAGCAGATGCCCACTGGTGCACTCCATATAAAATTAATTTTGTAAGTTTTAAGTAAGTGGCAAAAAGAACAAAATTGCCTTGAAACTACGGTCGTGATAAATCTGGATCTGTCTTGGAAGACTGGCTGTTGAGTCCAATTTTTCTCAGTTGATTAAAGCTTCATTCCCCAGTAAGACCTGAGTAGATCTGCAGGAGTATTATTTCTAAAATTTCCTTCCCAAGGCATTTTTACAAATGTAAGAATCATATGGAACAGAAGTAACCTAAGTTGTTTGTATTACTTACTGTTTTAAGCTTATCCGCTCTAGGTTATAATTCCTGAAAAGCTCTTTTTCTGCTGTTACTTCTGGTGTAAAATCCTGTATGGAAGTAGTGCTGCTCCTGGTTTAAAATGTGTAGAAAAATCGACCTGAAAGTGTCCGGTTTGAAATTGTGATCATGGCGTGTGCCAGGGAGGGGGATTAATCGTAAGATCCATTTCCTCTCACGGTAAAAGATAGGGTGAGGTGGGGCTTTCTTCAGTATTATTGGGGAGACCCTGCAGTTGCTGTGCTCCCCTAAAATGCTCTTTAGAAGAGTGCAGAGCATCCAGCCTGCCACACAGTTACATTTGCCATTGCAGATCCCCTCTGGAGAGAGAAATACTGGCACTGGTTGTGAAGGATCCTGTTTGGAAGGTCATAGGGACAGTGAGCATTAAAGGAATTTCAGCTGCAGTTTCGAGGCTGAATATTTTACCCCTCAGAGATTACTAACGTTACCCTTACGCAATCAAGTCTCGAATGTGGGTGTGGAGTTTTTTTTTTCATGACCATCTTAGCATTGTGAGATAAAGCTGAAATGCTTTTATTTGTGTAGTCTTTGCAATGGGAATAGAGCCACAAAAGTACAGATTGTTTTCTTATTACCACAGCTCGCTCACTGTGGACAAGATAAAGATGTCCTTCCATGTTTAACCGGGTGGGTGGGGGGATAAAAATATTTTTCAGTTCCTTGCAGCAATAAGTGTATGTGAATGCAGAGTTATAGAAATGCAAATGAGAGCAGCACATTGCCAGTGTGGACTCAGTAACTTAAATGTGAGTGCTGTGAGCCATGCAACATCAATAAAAATGTTCAGCATTAGGTCCTCATTAACGTGATGAGGGATGTATCTTGCATCACCTGACCAACTGAAGTAGCCAAGGCAAATGGGAGCTGTATATGTAATGTTATATTTCACCTTAGAATAAAAAACATTCTCAAAGGAAGTCTTATCATGGAGTTATGATTAATTTGAGATTGCACAATGAAACAATTGAGCCATATCTTGAGAAGTAAGATTTTTATTTAACTAAGCAGTACTACCTTGTGAAATATTTTCTTATAGCTGTCTTTCAGGAATCATATCCAGAAACAGAAAAGCTGAAAACAGGCTATTGAAGTATTCATCTGATGAACATTCAGCTACTTCACTGATAATGCTTGCCATAGATGGGAAATATATGTGAAAACCATGTTTCAGGTCTAGCACAGGTTAAACTCTTTCAAGGTCTGCTTGTTGAAATCTGGACTGATAGTACAGGAATGGTGAAAGCTATATCCTTCACAGACAAACTGCTTCTGAATGTCCAGTGCAATAAGCTTGTGTGATGCTACAGCCTCTTTTGAAAGACTTTTCTTAAAAAAGTATGAGAGAAAACATTGAACTTCTTAAGACATTTACCCTGCTTAGAAAATTCAACCCACAAGCTAAGAACCGATAGAGTTAACAAGCATTTGAAAGTAGTAAATTGTTGTATGGAGTATGAACCAACCTGAGAAAGAGACAGTATATGCTTCCCCTCCTCATAATCTTAAATCAGCAATTTGAAATTAAGTCTCTCTCAGAGAGAGAGAGACTCTCAGAAATTGTGCTGATTGCACAAATTGCACAGCATTTGTGCAATCTGAGCTTTCTCAGTATATATTGTAATAATGTTTAGTTAAGGCCATCCTGCAGCTTTAAATTGGGGAAGACTCACTTTTTAGATGTCTGATATGTAAGATTTAATATAAAAGCTGAGTGCAAGCTAACTTTACTTAGGGGTTTCTGCGAAGTACAGCTTTCACTGACTGCACCGAATAAACACTGTTTTTGTAGCAGGCAAGAGATTCTTGTGGTAAAATAACATCTGTCCCAAGGAGAGGAAATCTGTCAGTTGAATGAACTAAAGCTGTCAGAAGTGTTCATTAAATTGTTTTGGAGGACATTTTCAGCTTTTAAACTTACCCAAACTGCTCTTCTATCCAGCTACCATAGAAAAAAAGATAGATTTTAGGTAGTCTGAATTTTAAATGTTTGCAACCAAAAAGCATTTTCTAGAACACTCAATCAATGAGGTCTGTATGATATTTGTAATAAACAGATATTCCCTATATGAAGAAGAATTTCAGAATTTTAATCTTAAATATTTGTCAGTTAACATTCTTGGAATTTGGGAATAGAATATGCTGGAACTGATTCCCCATCCACCACCAAATATTGTTGAAACTTGTTGGCTTTGATCTCTGACCAAAGATTTGACTACAACCCTTGCAGTCATATATTATCTATGAAGGTTTATCTACTCCAGAGGATGTGTTTTGAAAGCAGAATGCTATTTTCTGTCCTCTGAATTACAAATGACGTTTTGCATAGCAATTGATACCAACTAATTTAACAATAATATTAGATTATTCTTTTAGCTATTAGGTTTTCTTATTTTGAATAGGGGCAAAGTTCCTTAAAATCCTGACTGCACATATGAGGTGGCAAACAAATACATTTGTTACAATTCAAAACAGCGTATTTATTTTTTGTGTAATATTAAATTAAGCTGTGTGGCTAAGTACAATTATTAAATAATTTTATATACTAGGAAGAAAGCTTTAGTTTTGGAGACTCTGGTATCTAAAGTGAGCATTTTCTTGTTTCTGATTTTTGGAAATATCTTGGTTTTATCCAGTAGTTTTATGGCTTTTGTTAAAGGTTGGAAAAGTATTTTCTGATTAATTTTTTAAATTAAATATTAATTCCAGTGGAAACATGATATCTAGAAGGTAGAAAATTTAATATAGACAGTGTCAAAAGTTGTATATATGTAGGGGAAGTGAAATGCATGTGTCATAAGAGCGGTCCAAGTTTGGGGTGGCAGGGAGAATACACTCGGAACTGATTTCTAATCTTTGTTTTACTGTGTCAGCAGAAAGCTGTGTTGGAGGAAAACCTAATATTCAGAGACTAGATCCTTCTCTAACTTAGTATGTGTGAACACTTGTTCAGACCTCATCACTCCTAATGGGGAGTCAAGTCATGATTTTAATATCGGGGCTTTTTGTTTTGCCATTTAAGTTCAAAGTATCAAGAAATATTTTTGTGTAGTTAGGATGTTTGAATACAGGGGGGTTGAAAGTAATAAAAGCAATTTGGTTGCCTGCAGTTTATCAATAATTGCATACAATTATTTTTCTTTTTTCACATTAGGAACATTTTGCCTAAGGGTTTTACAGAAGGTATGATATGCAGATTTTAAGGAATTCTCTACACCACTAAGAAATTTTGTATTTTATGTTTAATTCATGACTTACCATTTTGAAATAATTATTTGTTGCAAATTTGTTGTCTCTCTTTTCTGGCAAAGCTAGAACATCTTCAATTTTTTGTGTAGCTTCTTGGAGTAAATATTAAACAGTAATGTGAATCCAGATTTTCATTGAAAGTAATACCAACAGTTTTAAATAAATTGTTAAATAGCTAAACCATTTTCACATTAGAGCAAGACAATGTCATTTCACATATTTACATTTAAGGGTTGAGCTAACCTGAAAAAGAATAAGCTTTTTAAGTGAAAAAGCTTATATCTTGTCATATATGTCTGGAATTTTTTACCAGCTTTAATGACTGTTTACATAAAGTATGTTGGACTTGAACAAAGATAAATATGCTTTGCAAGCACAAACATCTGCTTTTGTGAATGTGTGTTTAAAAAAACACCGTCTGTCACAGTAGAAAAGGTTTTTAAAAAAAAGGAGAGGGGAAGACAACAGGGAGGGGGGAAAGACAGGAGAACTGTAGACCTGCTTTTAGATTGTGCAAAATAATGATTAAAAAGTAATACTTTATTTTTCTGGAACTCAAGTGTTGAGAAGTTTATACGTGATCACTTGAGCGCTGTGGGATTTTCCTCCTCAGTCTATAGGCCTGATCATCATTTGAACTGCTTTCAAGGAATAGGAACCTCCCCGGTACTCAGCCCAAAATATTCCATCCTGATACTTGCTCCTGTAGTGGCCTCCTCTGTACCACACCCCGTTGAGGTTAGAGTGGGCACACGCATTGTACCACCAGCCGCCTTTGTGGAAGTGAGCACAGTTTCCTGTGGAACAGAAAGAAATGGGTGAACTTCAACATTAAAGAGGAGGAATGGAGATTATCAAAAGCTTTCATATTCTGGTTTATTCTTAGAGGGAACTTTGAAGTACTTCGTAGCCTGTTGTGGTCCATATCAATTGCTGCTTTTACCTAAATTATAAATTCTGTTGTAACAGCAACCATTCCCTGGAGGGAGGATTATTGACACCATATTTAATGTGACAGCTGAAAACTAAGAAGATCAGCTCTTCTTAGACTACCAGCAGTGGTTGTCTATGAGCTAACATTCAAGGAACTCGGATTATGTACTGTTTAGAAATACTTCAGTGGAAGCAATGTGAGTTGATACAGTCCCAAGCAGCACACAGGGCCACAATTCCACAAAGAGTCGCTGTAACTTGTGCATTTACTGTTACAGGCTTGTTCAAGAGTTTGCAAGATTTGTCCAGCTTTATGATTATTGACAGCTGAGAAAAAGCATTTTGAAGTATTACACTCCCCAACCTTTCTTTTACTGCTAAGGCTTTAAGGGGAAAGCTGGAGGAAGAGCATGGAAATGGAAAAAAATTGTCCTTTAAGGAGAATGAAACAGTGTGATCAGCCTGTTTCACAAGTATTGGTACATCACTAAGCCTGTGCACGATTGCAGTTCCTTTTATGCTGTTCAGAGGTTTTACTTCATGGTGATTATTGTTATGTGACCACAGCACTACTCTGAGAGATCACCTGCACAGGTATTCTGACTGCAGAGTCACGTGCAAGTGAGAAAGATGTCATTGAGCTAAATATAACGCTTGCTTAAGTGTGCCTGCAAAGAGGGCAATAGAATTTGAATTTCTGAATGGTGCAGGGGCTTGAAGGGTGCCCTGTCAACGTGATTTTTATCATTATCGATTTGAAGCATCTTTCAATAGAGTTGTTTTATCAGAAGTTATATACTCTTTTGTACTATACGCTTTTTTCCAAGGTGATATCACTAATGGAATCTACTATATTCACTTTTCACATACATACTAGTTTCCTTACCTGAATACATATCCCTGTCTCTGTCCAGTGTTGTAAATTGCTTTCCGTTATGCCATATCATGGAATCGCCTGCATTTCCTTGGTATGTTCCTAAGCGTAGCCTGTAGAATTCGCTTTCGGGCTCCAGGCGGAAACTGCTGTATTCTGCATAGACTTTCTTATTGCTCCAGTCCTCTAACTCAATCAATAGTCTGTAATTATCCTGATTAGTAAGCATGTAAATATTTTCTAGTCCCAGCCAGTACTCTCCATCAATGTTGCCAAATCCTTTCTGTACAAAAGAAGATCAGAAAATTGTTAGCTTAGTTTTTCTTGTTTGTCAAAATGTTCATCAGTGGGAATGTTATAAAGTGTACTGAAAGCCCTTAAGCTTCTGAATGACTGCTCAACCCATGCATTTAAATGCTTTATTTTGCTTCACTTGGCCATTTACTCAGTTGGACTGCTAGCCGCAAGAGGTAATACAAGAAACAGTAAAGGTGGCAAAACTATATTTTCTGCAATGTTCTCTTTTTAAGATAAAGAGAGAGAGAATAGAGAAATTGAAACAAGGTATTTCTTGACAAAGCTATGGGAATCTTTTTGAATGTATGAATAATGAAATTTAAAGGGGTATATTTCCAGGTTGGAAAAGGTATTTATGGATCAGCAGTCTCAGTGTTCAAGGTAAATAAATTTGGTTGCCGCCTTAATGCAACTAGTGTTGGTTTTAGACTGCAAATTTGATCACATAATTCATGTGTGCTCTTTACTAGATCTATTAGAAATGAAATATAAAGACATCTTTCCTTTCAAATCACAGACTACCAGTACGGTAGCTGTGAAGTGATATTTCATATCTGCTGTCTCCTGTCCCTGACTAAACCAGTGTTGTTAATGTTTGGTGTTGCAGCTAAGGTAGGTACCTCACCCGTTGTAGCTATCTGTTACGTTTCCTAGTTTCTGAGGTCTTCCTGCCCTCCTCAGGACATTGAGTATCAACCTACAGTTGATTCCCTGCTTCAGATCACTTTCTGTGGAAGTCTCTTTCCAGTAGATAAACAGTCTAGGCTCCTAACTCAAGCTGCAGTTTCACAAGTGGCTAAAGGTTAATCTAGCATCATGCCGCTGCCAAAAATGGTAGCATTGCTTTTCTCCTGGCTCACAGCCACTTTTACAATACTTCCCTTGCATCAGCATTGTAGCTGTGCCACACAGAGCTGGGGAAAGAAGCAGAGATGTGGGCATGGGAGATGTCTCTTTTGTCAGTGGTGCAGGCTTGAGTTTAAAGCCTGTCACAGAGGTGTACCTTCAAGTACCTGCAGTTAGGTAAGAGGACTACCATCTTCAGCCACTGCAATTTAACAACAAATCTTCCTGGGGGAAATTTGCCCGAGCTTGAGCCATTATTAGACACCAGTTATACACTGTTCTACATTTTCTTTGCATTAAGTTCAAAATGTTTATGGTTACTTTAAAACCAACCACCTATTTTTCTGAGAAGTAAAGACTTTGATTAACTGCTACTAAGGAATTATTATTGTTTGAATCATTAAATTCCAAGAATGCAAAAAGTGAAAAATCCTTGCAGTAATCTTTTTATCATTTGCATTGTATGGATAATATTTTTAGATTACTGATTGAGTTAAATGTGGCTCAGTTCTCTCTTTGCATACAATGCATGTGGCAATTGTAGATCCGTTTAAAGTGAGCACTGCATCATAGGGGAAAAACTGTGTCCTATATATATAAAGCTAGGACATTATTATTATTATTATTTTAAAAACCAAATTATTTTCCATTTTCCTGTCCAACATGTAATTACTCCGAAGCAGCGTGCATTTGTTGTCCTAGGCATTATACCTGCCAGTGCATAATATCACTATAACATACAAGAATGTGTTTCCCTTCACCAGCCCTATGTCTTCACATTTCTAACTTAATTTTAAGAAATTGTTTCCTTTAATTCATTATTAGGAATGTTTTTAAGTTGAGGCCCTGATCCTGCAAATGTATTAATGTGCTTAAATGAATAATTCCACTGACTGAGATTGCTTATTCATAAGGGAGACAATTGAGCTTGTCAAGTACTTGCTGTAGCTCTCAGTGTGTTAATAAAAATCATGTGTTTAGTTAGGTCTTTGTAATAAGTGAGTTCCCAGTCACTGTCTAGAATAATGTGTGTCTCCCCAGTTGTGTTGTGCATTACAAATGCAGGCTGTTTCAACAATAACTTAGTTCATACAAAGTTAAGGAATGCATTGAGTCAAATAGGACAATCCCACTGAAATACGTTTGCTTCTGAGGGTTGAACACTCTTATCAATTATCTTTGTGCTTAAAATTAATTTCAGTGTCTACCTTAAGCAGCTATTTCCAACTCCTCAGTACTTGTCATTCAGTACAACCATTTGCAATGAAGAATTGCATTGGAAATGTTTGCACCACCTTGATTGTCATAGATAATGTCACTGCCACACTGAAATGAAGCAGCTGATTTTCTGCATTCCATAATTTACCTTGTAACTGTCCCAGTTCCTGAAAAAGTTGACAGATCCATCTGTCCTCTTCTGAATAACTGCCCATCCTCCAGGGTCCAGGCTGTTCTCACACCATAGTTGCATTGGCTCATTACTATTTTCAGGTTTGATCATATAAATCCCACTGTTGGAATGCCCAGCTTCCTTGGCTTGTTGGCAGTCTTTGAATGGACCTTTTTGAAAAGAAATACTGTAAGCATTCAAGCTTGGCTATGCAGTGTACATTGTTCAAGTATATTTTATAATGCTAATGGAAAGTCAGTAATTCAATTAAGGTAAAACTACCGTGGAAAACAGTGTAAAAAGTTACCGTCTTAGATTAACCATGTATGTGTAAGTAAACATGTCAATATCCTATATATTTTTTTTAAACAAAACCTTCATTTTGCTAAACAGTTAATAGACTTTGGTTACCAACACCCAATTTTTAACTTTTGTTTACTGTGTCAAAGACTTATACTCTGACTTGTAATATTCAAGAAGTGCTTTATGATTTTCATTAATTATTTTCTCCTGTACCACTTTTTAAAAAAGTAGATGTCAGTTTACTTCATTGTGTCCTAGTGCGCCCACTTGAAACTGTTGGAAGTTTAAAACAAAACAAATCCAAGACACGCGAACAACCCCCCCACACACACCTGAGTACATAAATAGTTTGAGAGCTGCTGTAAGAAATCTTTACTGCCAAAGTCTACAGATACAGAATTTAGTGATAGGCTATTTCTTACGCTGCGGAACTTTTTTGCCTTTATGTACTTAACCCAGTTCTAGGATCAGCCTGTTCACTGTGGGTAGGAATCTTTTTAAGTTCCGTGTGTCATCCTGGTGTGATACGTGTAGATGGATAGTGATGAAGAAAATAAGCAAGCAATGAAGAAGGACTTCTGAGCAGTTAAAAGGGCTCACATACTTGTTTTCAGGGCTGTGATTCTCTAAAAATGCTGTTGCTGTTGACAGTACTGCTTGAAAGCTCTATTTTAGACCATGCGAATAGTGGTTTTACAGATAATACTTACAGAAGAGTATCCGGTTATTCCATAAGAAGCATGTAGCTTACATATCTCTGAAAACTTTGCCTGGTTTGCCTTTCAATTTTTGGTAATATTTTTATGTTCTACTTTTCAGAAAAGGATTTGTGTTTGTGTATCATTACTTCAGTTGATTTAGAGAGACTGGTTATTCACTAATGAAAACCAGGATGTATTCTGATGATTCTTCAGCGGGGGATGCCCCGAATGTATTTGAAAACTTATACTCAGTAAATCTGCAAATAAATTACCTACAGCTTTCCTCTAATTTTAGAAGGGTCCTTTTCTCAAATATACTTGGAAATTCAGAGAAAACTTATCAGTCACAAAAGAAGCTAATATGCAAAGAAGCATAGAAGACAGCTGTTGGGGTTATTCTTTAATCAAAAGTAGAGGTCGAGTGAAAGTGACCTTCATCACAGATTAAGGTTGTGTGACAAAAGCAAACTGAAAGTCCTGCTTTTTTTAGATTGTAAAGTAGTAGTTGTCAGTTGGATAAATGCGTAATTCGCAAGAAATCCATAAAGCATTTCATGTGAATTAGAGTGCATAAAGTTTGTGCGTTTAATGAATGTGACTACTTAAGAGCTTCTGACTGTGACAGTGCTACCAAGAATGCTGCAGACGTTGAGTCATCGTTGCCAAATACTGACAGTACAGTATGCAGCAGTACTTACAATGGCTTTTGTCATTCTTGCAGTGCGTGCAGTAGTAGCTTGGGAAAGAAATACTGTAGCTTTGGTATATGACTGCTTTTTCTCTTGTTCACAATTAAAATTTCTGCATAGTTTGTACACGTTTCAAAGTTTGTCCAGTGGATAGATAATTTCCTGGACTAACTTGGGTCTCATTTCCTTTCCTTGAACTTTCAAAAGTAAATTTGGGTGCTGTATAATTGAAGAGAAACGTTGGTCTAGAATTATTATTGTAAAGCAATTATTGCATTAGAAAAAATGTAAACAGACAAGTAGTATTTTTTGTAATGTTAACTGAATATTAAGAATAGCTCAATTAGGTCTACTGTGTATTATTTCATATGATTTCTACTGGAGGGGGAATCGAGGACTCATTTTCCCATGGGAGACCCAAGCAGATGTTTTGAGTGATCTTAATTAGCTTTTAAGGCAGACAGAATTGTACTAGTCTGTTTATATAATACACTTTGATCACTGCTGAAATTCAACTGGCGTTAAGGTCACAGGATGCAACTTGTCTGCTTTTGTATGCTCAGATTTGACTGTGTGCTTATTGTAAGTTAATGCTGTAGTAGAGGTAACAGACTTCTGCTGTTAGTGCAAGGAAATCCAACAAATCCCATAACTTTTGGTGTATAACCTTGAATCTTTTTTGAGAAGTAAATTCTTTGTTATATGTAGTTATTTTAAGTTTGGGGTATAGGAACTGATCCATTTCTTATTCAGTGAAAAAGCTGAGATTTTTGAAACAGTGTAAGATCCTCCACAGTGCTGGTGTGAGTGTCGACTCTGGCTAGTGAAAAAAGCATAATTATTCTGTTTAAAGTCGTTATCTATGTAAGGAATAAACATCTCGTGCATATCTAGTCTTTTTTAACAGACTGTGTACACAAAGTTGCTGGGACCATTAGTTATAAGTTAGAAATACTCTGGGAAGATGATCTGTTGTAATGTTTCATTTTGAAAATTTGGGTTTAGATGTATGATTTAGTAGAGATCGTATTCTATTGGAAGTTAGATGTAGTAGAGAAGGAAAATGATGAAATATTTTAAGTTGGAAGCTTAATTAAATGATGTCTGAATTCTATTTTAAGATGCCAAATCTTATCTTGAGCAGATGATATAGAAGCTGTGCTTGTGTAAGCTTCAAGTAGAGGATTTTTTGGGCAGTACTAGAGGAAAATTCCAAAATAAATCGGGCATATATTAAAAAAAAAAAAGTTTACATTAACTGAGAGGTATTAGGAACAGAGTTGAGGGGGTGTGTGTGTGTGTGTGTAATTTTCAAGTACTCGAAACTACTTTTTGCAACATAGTGGCAGTAAAATTCGGAGACACTGATTATTATTCCAAGGATTAAGATAATTGTTAAAACTAATTCCCAGGAATATTATTCTTCCTCAATTTTTAGAGCAATTTTTATGTGAATTAACCAAAATACTCTTCAGAAAATATGATCTCATCCTTCTGTTCCCTATATATTGTGAATTTTACTCTCCATTCACAACATTAAGATGCACATTGCCCCTTCTGTAAACTTCTGCTGCATGCAAGTCTTTGTTAGGTATGACTTCTTCAGATACAATAGGAGACAGCTCCTACTTGTTTGTTCAGTTGTTTATTCTGTCGTAACCAAGTCTTTCACAGGCCTATTTCTAAATGGGACTGTTTGGCTTTCATTGGTCTTTTTTGACATCTTTATATATTACAAATTATCATCATCTTTTAACTGGAAAGGTAATTTTCTATGACATAGACAGTTTTTTCTGTGGACCATTAAATACGTTTACCTTAATTTTAAAAAAACAGAGATAATAACTGGGTATTATGTTGCAATTTAAAAGTTTTGGGTTTGATGATTGATGCTCTACCAGTTGTAGCAATTATCAACCCTCATTATCACAAGGCACTGCTAGAAACACTTAAGCTTCAAACTCAAGAATCTAGTATTAAATAAAGGAAGCTGACTAATGTTAAAATAAATTTCCTAGGATTTCTTTGTATTTCCTTGCAAAAATGGATTAAAACTCTGAACTTTTAGGGACAAAGGTATTAGTGAAAACCATGGTAGATAATTTAGAGGAAAATGTTTAGTCCTATTGTTTCATTTTGTATGTACAGCAGGCATATATTGAGAGAGAAAAAGATGCATGTATATCATAACCTTGAAGCATGGGTTTCCTGGGAAACAGGAAGTCACTGTTTTTTAGAATTATACTTTTTCTGCCTGACCAGACATTAACGTAATGCTTTTATATTAGCTGTTTCCTTCGTGTCATGATGTGCGATTTCAGTTCTCATGACATCTGGCATTTTATTTGGGCTTGTGCCTGAATTTTCTGCAGACCCTGAATAAAAATAGCTGTTCTTTAAAACAGTAGCTAGTTGTCTGTAATGCTGTAGAACAGTCACAAACAAATGTTTGTCTTCATCTTAGGAACCAAGTTGAACTTCCAGCTGTGACTAAAGGCAATTTAAAAGCAAAAAAAAATCCAAACAACAAACCAACAGTCCAAACACAAAAAAAACCCCACCCTAAGCCTTTTGCTGTGAAAGGTAACAGAAGCCAAGAGCAAGCACTTGAATGGATGTCTGAGGAAAAACGTGGTTTTCTGAATCCTTAAATTTTTGTTAATCACCATTGTCCCAAAATTTTAATAAATTGAGAATCACAATAGAATTCAGGGCAGTTCAGAGGTAGCTAATTTTCTTATCACTAGCTTTGTTTCAGTGATGAATGAATTTATTTAATGACCTGAAGAATGTAACTAATGATGATGCAATACAGTCTTCTGAATGTATTTTCATAACATTTATGGTATTAGTTTAACTTGCCATCCCTTACTGACATTAAATTATTGGAAATGTAGTTACTCATTTTAAATTTTCAAAGCTGAGTGCATCAAATAGGGTCCAGCCTTGATTCAATTATCTTCCCAAACTTATCTTACTCTCCTCAATATTTCAACCAAACACTTGAGAGCTATTGCACAGCTGTGTTGGTGGATTTAGATGTTTGTTTTAAAGCAGCTCAGAGTAGAAGGAATAAATTCTTCTAGCAGGATTAACTTCTGGCAAATGTGTATGTGTTAAGTATAAAGGATACCTACTTACAATTACTTCATTTAAGATGAATTAGCTTCTTTTATTCACCATTGCAGGTTACTGTTACATGTGGCTAATAGGCATCTTCAAAGAAACAGGGCTAAATACTATAAAGTATATGCTAATATTAAATTTTCATTCCCATGACTCAAACCCAGCTGGAGACAGAAGCCCCAATACTTTGTGACCTGGACGTGTAAATTCTTCAGACTGAATTTCTGAGTATCAGCTATTTCAACAAATTCATCTTATGCAGCTATAGCTTAAGAATTAGACTGTTTGGCAAATTAAAGCTTGTGGAGGGGCAGGCAGGGGGCAGGGGAGAAAATCAGAATCAGGAGCAAGAGCTAGCTCTACCAGACACTTTAAATTCATCATTCTGTTGCTGTAGCCATGACAGTTTTCCTCTGAAATAGAGAAAGCTCAGATTAAATAGTGGTAGATAACTTACCCTCATTAATTAAAGCCAGTGGTGGTACTCTGAAAGGACTCTTTGTAGGAGAAGTAGCTGGATCAGGTGGTGGCCTTACATCTCTGTCTCTAGGGTAACCTGGATCTCGCTGTATCTCGTTACCTCCCAGAAGAACAGGAGCGTATGGCTGGCTGTTAGGAATGTGCTGTGGCACGACTTGAACAAGAGGTGGAGACCCATGGGTGTCCTGTCGTGAGAAGATTCTCAAGCACTGCTCTTCCAGCAGTGAGATAGTCACAGACTGATTATTTACAAGATCAGTTAGTGCTGCATATTTTACTTCAAGCTCCTTGTATTTTGTGGCCATCTTCAACATTTCTGTTGTAACATTAAGCACTTTGTTTTCCAGTTGGGAAAGCTCAAGTGAGTTATCACGCTTTCGAATTATCTCATGCAAGAGTTGCATATAGAGTTGGGTCACCCGAGAGTTCATGTTACGACTTTCTTTCCTCAGTAATTTTACTTCGTTCACAATGTTTCCATCCACGTCCACTACCAATTGCAAAATGTCAATCTCCCGCTTTTGCTTGGATAGGACATCCTTCAAGTTCTCTATGTCCATTCTTGTGACTTCGTCTTTTCTGTTACCAGTACCTGGTCCATTAGTATTCACGCAAATTGGCCCTGTGATTTTTTGTTCTGGGACCAAGAATGTGTAACCACATTTCTTCCCTTCCTCTCCACCATCTGCTGAACGAGGGTGCCTCCGTTGGGATGTTTTATCAGGCGTAGATTGTTCTGTACAGCGCCCGATAGACAACAGGAGGAACAATAGTACACCCAAAGTCCATTTAAAAATCTTCATTTTGATGCAAGTATGATGACTTGTCAGAAGGCACTATTGAACAGATAAAAGACAAATAATTAAATTAGAGCTATAACTAAAGGCTTCTGTACTGCTTTAACTACCTAAAATGATGGATTTGCCATGCTTATAAGTATGTAGACAAGTCTTTGGAATCTCTTACTTGAAGTTATGTTCCATTAGATTACCTTCAAATAATAACTCTCTATCTTGAGCAGCAAAAGTTAAAATTTAGGTATTGGATTTAGTAAAAAAGTTGTTGCACTGGGTAAACTTTCAGAAGCAATGTTCTGCTTACATTATGTATCATGCTTTTGTTATAAATTTGACTGCTTAGATCTGCACTCACTGCAATTAAATGCCCAAGGTTATAGAATGTACAGAGTGCTTGCAGAATATCTTCATGGGAGGAAAGTAGGGAGACAGTGATGATTGATAGTAATTTCAAAAATATTTATATAAATTTTGGAATTTTGATTACATAAGCCTTTCTGGTCCTTTTTAATATTTATATATGTATAAATAGATGTGTAAATTGTTAAATACTATATATGTACCTATTCATATATACACACATTTTTCAAATTAATATATACACAGATACAGTAGACTTGAAAAATAGACATATCTAACATTACTTTTGGACATTAGTGTTAGGCTGGAGTTTAGCGTAACGTAGTTGTCTTAAACATTGAAAATTACATATTCAAATAACTTTAAATTTGTAAGGAAAGCCTATCACACTGTTCTGTATGTGTCCCTACTTAGTTGTCTTCTGAGATGAATATTTAAAATTGTTGTCACAAACATTTTTATCCAAATAACACACCCAATACCTTAGTGTTATCAATATGAATACCATACTGAAGTGTTTCACTCACCTTTTAAAGAAAATGTATTTCTTTTAACTTTTTGTAAGGAATTAAAATGCAGTGATAAAGATCCAAAAATGTTTTAGAGAACCTGAGGGTTTTGACTTTATTTTTTTAAATATTTGAGATGATAAACAAAGGTAGCACTTAAATTGTGGAAAAAACCCCTCATTTTTCATATCTTATTTGGGTTGTCAAGCAGATCACTCTTCCTTATCTCAGCTGTTGATCTGGCTTTCCTTTCCAGACTACTGTTAGTGGTTATACAAGGCCTTGTACAGTGGCCTTTGTATAGTTACAAAGAGAAATAAAGTAAAACCGGAGAAAGTTAATAATTTTCACGCTGTTCCTGCCAAGTTTTAAATTTAAGTGCACTTGGCAATCCTGAAACAGTCACCCTGAAGGAGAAGCAGACCAGTGCTGCTCCCTTTACATTCGCATTTACAAATGGTAAGGTGACTTTTGTGTCAGGTCACTTCTCCCTGTTCTGTTACTGGCTTTAATATTATTGCTACAAATGTCTGCTCAACCTCAGAGTAAACATATGAAGTCTTTATTTTTTGGCTTCATCTAAGAGCAGTGGTTACAAACTTCAAACCATGCTGTACGTGCAGTCAGGAATTATATCTAGGAATCTTGATCAAATGTTCCACAGTTGCTTGAAAAATACCTTTTTGTTTGACTGGCAGTTATATTGCAAGCCGTGCTTTTGGGAGGGGAAGAAAATACTTGCTTTTAACATATACTGGAAATAATTTCTTACCCTACATAAATTGAGGGAATATGTAAAAGTTTGAGAAAGTTTATATCTAAAAACATATTTATGTATATTTTACTGTTAATATGAAGTAGTAAGTATTTTGTTGTCTGTTAGTAAATATTTTACTTAAAACCAGAACTTGGTTAAATGTTTTGTTAGTATTTCTCTGCTGAAAGTTTAACTTGTGATTGTTTTGTTTTTTTTTTTAAAAAGTAGGAAAAAGTATCACTTTTCTCCAGAGCTAATTGTATGTATGTACTTAGTAATTTCAGACATTTAAAATATTAATCACTTGAACAGTGCTCAGAGTTGGAAGTTCATTAGGTTAAATTTCCACATGAATTATGGTAAACACCCGTGAAACAGGTCTATGTGTGCTTTCTAACTTGACAAGGATGAGCTGAACTAATTGTCTGAAGTTTGAAACCTGTTCACATCTAAATTATTTTTCAATACTATTATGTTCAGTGTTTGAGGTGCAGGGAAAGTGAGTTCATGGCATATGGTTAAAGATGAAGGCATAGTACAAGTCCAGTATTTTACTGTTTTCACAGTATATAATAGCTACTTCATAGTCTAAAAAGGTGAATAACACTTTAGTTCTTGGTAGTTTTTTATGACCCTATACAGTTACTTAAATAATGAATAGCTGGGGCTTTTCCCCACAGCAGCACATTTTTCCCCTGAAATACGTTAAGACTGAAATTAATCTTTCAAAACCAAACATTTTGTAATGCAGCCCACTTTATGCATTTCTTTTAATATTATATGTGTTAATTTTGAACTTTTACACTCGTGTTAAAAGTTAGAAGTTCTGTGTCTATATATGTGCTGTCAGACCATAAAATGAATTAAATGGTCTAATATAGCATAACCAAATGCAACAGCTGCATAACCTTATGCCCTAGAACTTTGAAATAATTCAAATGTGTTGTATTAAACAGACATTCAGATAAGCGGGGATGAGTTCCTTGTGATAATCTACGTGGTAGGGAAAATATATGCTTCCATGGAAATTTTGATGTTGAAAAAATTAAACATCTTGCAATGTTGCTTGGCATGTTTGAGCAGCTTAATGCCTAACTTGTTATACAAGAATAGGTTCTGAATAAGATATTTACCTGGAGTTATAATCAGCTTGGAAGGAAATGAAAATACTGTTTCAGAAATTTCCTGATGTTCTGGGCAAGCAGCTTAAAAAAATATAAACTGTTTATTCAAAATATCACAGAATGGTAGTCTAATATGTAAGACTTAAAAATGACAAATATTAGAGTTGGGAAGTAGTTTTAGAGTTTTTTAATCAGATACATTATGTCACAGATTCCCAGGTTTAGATGTGTAGGTAGTGTCATAATTGTTGTGGGATAAAGTCATTGAGGCTCAGGGATCAATTTAGACAGAAGCACAGTATCAAACCCTTCCTGCAAGTCTAGGGTTGCTTGTGGTGAGTGGGGCTGCTGAAATACCTGAACGCAGACCTTGGAAAATAAGTGAGGGAGATTGTGATTGCAGATACTATTGGTTTAAAATACGTTATTTAACTCTTTATGAACTATCATGTTTTTTAAATTAGACTGTCATTAATTTTTTTTGTCATTTTTAAGTTAGACTGTCATTTCATTGGTTCTGTTGTGTTTCTGTGTCACCTAGTTTTAGGTCTCAGATTTCCGTAGAAGTTGCATTATGTATGTTCTGGTATGCTAATGTCTTACTGCTTCTGCAGGGGAAAATGTGCAATTTGCTACTATTCATAGCAACACAAACTTCATCATCATCTTGTCAGAAATACTCAGCGCTGTGGATAGGGCTTCAATACCATTTTACATTTAGTACCATTCCTTTTTCTTTCCATTTCTTTCTTTTTCTAGACTGATCCCCATGTGGGTAAAAAAAAAAAAAGCTTGTTTCCAAAATTGGTCTTTGATTTTGTTATTTTAAAAGCGTTTAAAGGAACAAAATTCCAATTTAAAAGAGGAAAATAAACCAGTAACTGTCATTTTCAACTTTCACTGAGAAAATACTGTAACATGAGCTGTGTGAAAGCCAAAAAAATATTGTATTGCTTACAAACGTTAGAGTTGCAGGAATGAGGAAGTGTGGAAGCTAGTGTATATTTGGTGGTTTTTAACTTTCCACACAACAAACTATTTGTTCTTTGTTGTACTGCTGTGACTCACATTCAGCAGGATGCAGAATTTGGAGACCCACAACACAGACTAGAATCCGTTCTTTCTGAGCTGCCAAAGAATGCTTCTCCCTGGGTTGTTACAAGTGAATATAAGGGAAGTGTTGCAGATAAATATGAATATAGAATTCCCTTTGTGTGGAAAGTGCAGAATCAGTACTTATCTTTATTAAGAATATCTATTAAAAGAATATGATCAAATGATAAATACCAACAGTGCCCTCTCTTATAAACCTCCATTTATAAGTGTGTAAAATGGGAACAGGGTTTTATTGAGAAAGTAAATGATAATACTGACGATAGAGATCCTCTGAACACGATACCAGTTAATCTGAAAGCTCTGTTATTGATGTTACATGTACTTCATTTTCTGTTAAGCTCTGTCTAAGCAGCTAAAATCAGTACAACCATCTAGATTCCCCTGTCTCTACACAGAGTAAGTGGAGATTTTTGTGGATTTTTTTTTTTAGCTTAAAACTGGATCCATAACATTAGAAGTAATACTGATGTGCGGAAAACACTCTTATTACAGGAGAAATGTTCACATGCATTTTTGATGTATCTGTGTACTTCAGTAAGTTACTTTCCTCTGTATAAACAAATGCTTTTCCAGTAAGTCACTCTGCCTCTGCTGAAATAACAGGATTACTTTCAATTGTATTGACTGGGATCCAGGAATAATACATTCTCGGGTTTTGTTAGTCCGATACATGATGTATTGAGTCAGAGAATTCTGTTTCTGAGGTTACCAGGAATCTGATCCCTTTTAGGAAGGGCAATCTAAAACTCTTCAGGGGTTTTCAAAGTACTCATTGAAAAAGTGTCACTTTTAAAAATGAGATATTCTTAGAATTTATCTGTAGAAGAGATTTGTAAATCTTGCCATACTGGATATTCTGAAAACACAGCAAAATATCATAACACTTCCAGATTTTTTTGGTGACGTGTTTGGTTGGGGTTTTTTTATGTGGGGGTTCCTGTACATTTGTTTGCAGTCATCGTGTGGGTTTGCACCATTTTAACAGGCAGGTACAATGGAGTGGTGCATTTTGTATTTGGAAACGTGTTATTTAGAGGCTCCAGAACTCTCTGTAAAACAGATATTGAAGACATTAAGCATCTAGCGATGTTTGCTATGGGAAACTTCATTCATTGGTGTAAAAATTTTAAGGACCAGACTAATAGGGCAAGCTACAAAAAACAAACCAAGTCCAGTAAAACAATAAGGAAGACCTGATAAAGCCATGTAGTTACTGACAAAAGTTCAAAGGTTCAGAATTTCCATTCTTCGAAGTAAATTCCTATAAAACTTTATATGGCATATTTTTCTATCGTGCTTCAGATCATTCTTGTGGCAACAGCATAATACGAATATTCCGTTATTTGTTTTAAAACAAGCATTTCAAAATTTGAACTCTAAAGTTGGAAGACAGTGAAGGAGAGAGAGTTAAGACCTTGCACATAGCCAGTTTATTGCTTTGAAATTATTGACTCAGCTGTTTTCATTTGTGAAAGATTTAGGAATTGTTCTAAGCAGCATAAATCAAAACCTTGGCTAATGATGAATGAACAGAGACTGGTGTCCAAAGCACACAATGTAGGCTTCAAATGGATCTTTTTGTTGTTATTTAGAATGTTCCCTTTAATATGTAAAGAAGCACAAAAGGATAGTAAGAAAATGTGCTCGAAAACTTGGAAAGGATCCATCTTTCTTGTTTGTCAAGACTGCTTCAGACTCTTTTTCCTCCCATAGCTACTACATCTTAATTAAGTTTGCTTTCTGTAACACTTTGTCTCTTCTTCTAGCATCACCCCTTTCATTCTTTCTTAGTGTGTCAGACATTTCTGAGAGTTTTTTAATACAAATACATAACTTATATTCTTTTCTATTATTCTGGATTATTTACCAAGTCAGCATGAAGAAAGGCAAAAAGTAGAAAATTGTTTATTACCAACTGTTTTGGTTTTTTATCTGTACTTTTGTCTTCTGTTTGTAAACAACTTTGTTTTAATGCTTGACTTGCAACTGTATCCTCCCCCCTCCCTCCTCCCAAAGAACTGTAACAAAACCCTCTATTTTCAACTTAATATAGTGTTGCCTTGTATGTTGCATTTCGTGTTTATGAAATGAATCTTTCTTTAGAAACATAGTGCTGTTCAGTTAAGGTACAATTAACTTCCCTGTTGTTCCACAAATTGTTAAAGGAAGGGATTAGTGCCTGTTACAGCAATGTCTTTGGATTTTCAGCTGCACAATTGTTTGTGCTACAAACTTTACTATATTCCGCATCCATGTATGACTCGGGTTTCTTGGCTATACAATTCAGATGACTACGGCTGCTCAGGAGTACCATAAATAAAAATTTAGTTGAAACGATATACAATGATTGCTACTTAGAGACGTGCATTGATTTACTTAGGACTTTTACAGTGGTTTTATTGAGGTATCCATTTTCTAGTTCTAGTAATGCTAGGTCTATGCTCTGGTGTTGGGTGAAATCCAGCTTCCCTGAAATCGATAGCATTTCAGACTTTTGCTTTCTGGTAGGATCAGAACTTCAGATTAATATGTTCACAATACCCAAATTACATGCTTAGCAAAGAATCTGGTAGTACTAATTTGCTGTAACTGTAGATAACAAAATCTACAGAAGATTTACAGCTAAACAACTGAAACATGTTCACCCTTACAACTGGAATGAGTTAGTCTCTGCTCTTCTGCAGAGTCCTTTTTAATTCTTTCTGAGTTTCCAAAGTATATAAAATGCCACAAAAGAGGGTCTTATATTTTAGTTGTCAAACTTTTCTGAGGCTTAGAGAGATTTATTTCTTCACAATTGTATGTTGAGGGAGATGTATGTAGAATTTGCAAATAGCTCAAAATTAAACTTGCAAGTAAAAATAACTTTAAAACTTACCAAGAAAAAAAAATCTTCCAGCTGTTTTGCTTCTGTGGTAGATGGAAAATCCAGAGGCCAAGTTGCTTTTTCTTCCTATATTACCCGATGCTGTGGATTGTTAATCTGCAGTTGGAGTTGAAAACTGCTTTTGTCTTTCTCTGCTAGATCCAAGCTGCATTGAGGAACTGGGTTTCTCCATATGATAACCAAGCTAACTAATCATTTAAGAAAAAAAAATAAAAAATGTTCCAGTATGTATTAATCCAGAAAAGAGAAAGAAATGTTTTCTGCAACTGTGTTTTACTCTCATATGCAGAAGTGCACTAACCAGCTACAGCTGACCCAGATTCCATATACATCACTTTTGGACAGTTTTTTTTAAACAAACACACACTCGCCTTAGACGTTCAGCCCACCTATGATGTCACCGCAAACACACTGGGAGCAGAAGAAACTCCTCCTTCGGATTTCCTATCCATACCCTCCAGAAAAGGAGGGGGTAGGGAGGCTGAGAAGTTAGGAACAAGGAAAGATTGTTTGCCAGTAGAAGGGAGGGTACCATATGGCAACAGACTGTGCAAGAGTTCAGCAGGCAATTACAAATCAAACATTTTTACTACGCTGCCTAAAGATGCCTTTCAAGTTATTACAGTGCTGGGCTTCATTTAGAAGAAAGATTCTTTCAGGCTGATAAAACTCGATTTGTGTTGCTGGGAATAAAAGGGGCAGCCTGGCTGGATACAACAGGAAAAATGAACCATTTATAGTCTAGAAGAATGTTCAACAGAATGTCGCATTCAATTCTTGACATTCAGTTAATAAGAAACAGTTCCAGTTGTTAAACACATGAAGTCTCAGATACATGTGGAAAACGTTAAAACTGTATGTGTGATGGTTTTGGGTAGGTATCAGAATATTTGATAATATCTGACTGGTGTTAGAAGTAGCAAAAACCTCAGAGATTATGCCCTGTGAGGAATGCAGAATACTGGTTTCAGTTCTGTCAATAGTCAGCCAGATCTTAAGTGCATTCAATTTGCTTTCATTGATTTGTTCGGTTTCTTCACAAAGGACATGCCAATTACATTTGAAAGAGAATTACCTTAGTATGCTTTCAAAATTATTTTAGACCTCATAGAAATGCATTGAATGATTTTATAGAACAGCTCTCTACAGAAGAGCTCCTGATTTAGCTAAAAGAAAAAAATCAGTGCTTAATTGAGCAAGTAATTCAGAAAGATAATCCTACAAATACATTGGTTTATAAAGTCCTGCATAATATTGCAGGTGCCTACTCAGTGAATTTCCTTAATTATAATTAGTAAGCATGATTTACTTTCTGTGGAAGATTGAGCTGGTTTGGGATTTTGAAGGCCTATTTGGACATTGCTTAGTAATGTTAGGTTCAGGAGAGTTTATGCACTCTAGATGGCATAGCAATTAAATGTGACTATCTGATGTTTCTGATTATCCTTTCTATTTTTTAATAAACTGATTCTAGCAGAATAGAAAATTGAGAAATTTAGTAGTGTATCAGGTCATGTGTAATACCTTTTTATTCACTTTTTTATATGTCACCTTTGAACCACAAGTATTTTAATTTGTTTCTGTGTGTGTGCACACACACGCGTGCATGTGTTGATTTTGGAGTGATGCCCAGAGTTTCCCAACTCACATTTGAGGACTGTACTGCTGAGGTGCTATACAAACACAACTGCTGTTCTTGTGAGGTTGTATTAATGGTCTTCCACCTGTAAAACCAAACTTCTTGTTATGATTTTGGTTATACAAGGCTGAGAGGTGAAGCAAAATGTAATTTTAGAAATTCCCTCTTACTGAAATAAGTTTCTTAAAAATATTCTACAAGTTTGCACTTTTTTTTTTTTATTTGGATATCTTGTGGAAGATGCAGGGGATGGAGAGAAACTCCTTTTAAGAGCAGAGTTGGGCAGGATATGTTTCGTTTAGTTGAGACAAAAATAATTAGTCTTTGGGTGAAGTTCAAGAAATGGAATTGCATTTAGAATTACAATAAGTGGTTTATCTACAGCATTAGTATCTAAAGAGGAGGATTATCCTCTCTGTGTGATTAAGGGATTAAAGAGTAGTAAAGTTACAGTGGTGGTGGGGAAGAAAGCAGGTAGGGGACCGGAAGGCTGTTGGATCTTTAGAGTTGTGATTAGTATGAACTGCAGGATTCGTACTGCATTTCAGTCTGAGTGCACTTTTTGCCTAGTTAACTTTTCCCATGTTGCTGCAAGTTGAGTTTGAGTTTCTATTCAGCTTGAAGAGTTACAGATAATACGATTTTTCCTTCTGTTATTTGTTTAATAGCTGAACTAGAGAAATGAATTAGAGTCTAGTAGTAGACTTCCTAAAATCATTAGTAATTTTGATCATGTATTTTAGCATTGTGGGTTTAGTATGCTTCATGTTTGTCAAGGGAGTAATTGCTTGGTGATATGGTAGAAGATTAGATTCACGAGTAGTTGTGCATGTCCTTGTAATAACTTTAGAAATTAGACTTAGAAATAATGACATTTTTAAAGATGAAGTCAGCCTGTACATTCCGGGTATGATGCAGGAGGAGAGGATCCTCTCTGCATCCCACTGTGATTTGTTGTATAGAGAATGAAAGCTTGCATATAGAAACTTGGCTGTACTTGTACCCTCATTATCTACAAATCCAGCTGAGATAAGGTTGACAAAGCTAAGGATTAAGTTATTGAGGAGAATGCAAATTCAATCCCAGACAAGGATGGCACGGTGGTGTATTTTCCTGTACATCCAAGCATTATTATTGTTTTACTCTGAGGTCTGAAGGCTCTTGGAGATCTTCTTAAAATGATTTCTCAGTTAATTCCAAAATACTCTTCTAAGGCAATGCTGCATTCAACCAGCATGCATGTTAGTCAATGAAAGCAAAACTTCTTCAAAATACTCGTTACGAGTTTTTTCTGCTAAATGTGAGACACTAAATAAAGTTTTCATTCTAATCTTTTTCAGGTATTTATCTGTCAGACTTGACATATATTGACTCTGCCTACCCATCAACTGGGAGCATTCTGGAAAGCGAGCAAAGAACAAATTTAATGAACAACATTCTTCGAATTATCTCAGATTTACAACAGTCATGTGAATATGGTAAGCTAGTGTGTAAATATTGCAGCATTAAGGAGAACAATTTAAAAAGCTTTAATATTTGTCTTCTGTAATACAATGTAAGGAAGGCCCAACCCATTTGAATGCCATTAATGCTCTCCCTCACCCTCTCAGCCCAAAAGTCTCTTTATTCTGGTGTTGTTGGTTATGACAGAGCATCAGCATGAGGAGACATCATAATAAAATTACCTTTTTCTTATATCACACACATTTTTGCAGTACATATTTTCTGGTTAAAAATGTGGAATACGTTGTACTTAACAGTAGTTTTACTACTATGTTTTAATCTTGTATCTCTGTATTTGATAATTTTATGACTGTGAATTCTAAAAATAGTAGGATTGCTTTTGGAGTAGTACTTTTACTGGAGATAACAAAATATGTTTGGCTTGTCTTTTGGACATTTATAGTTCTGTTCATAGGTCAGATAATGTATTTTTTCTTCAAAGGTTACCTCCCTCACAATCCTCTTCAAGTTCTAGTAAAGTTGTAAGGCTGCGTTTGTGATGGTGGAATGTGAATTAGCGTGGGATTGTGGCTTCACTGGAGCTCAATATAATAAGAATGTGGGTTGTGAAGGAGTCCTCAGATACAACCATCCAGGTTTGGGACTTCAGTTTGACCAGGGGCACACTCTCACTTTTCCCTTACGTGTGCTCTGATAAGCGGAGCAGCTCTAGGGGGATACAAACCTGGCTTTACGGATGTGGGGAATATCAGCTCGATGCATGAGAATTGCTATGAAGGACAAACATTTCAACATCAGTAGGGACTGTAGTTTGTACCTTCATCTCACATAGAAAGGCAAAAGATCTGATTCTGTTTAAATAGTTTCTGGAAAATTACTTTGCTTACCAATGAATGGTACAGTGGTAATGAATGTCATATGTTCTCCAGATATTCCTCTGTTGCCTCACGTCCAAAAATATCTAAACTCAGTTCAATACATAGAAGAACTACAAAAGTTTGTAGAAGATGACAATTACAAGTAAGTATGAAAGCCTATAACTGATTGTAACTCATTAGAAAATAACTTTTATAACACAAAGCCTGTCACTTTTAAGATTGCACTTGTATCAGGGGATTATGTGTGTCAGATGCACCAGTTGTAAGTAGTGAGGTTACAGCAGGGTGCTGTGCTCAAGACAATTTTAGCCCGCTGGATGCATATCTCCTTCCTTTTCTATGCCTGACTGCATCAAGCCCTAGCTTTCAGGTCTGTTCAGTCTTTTGGTTTGATCTGTGGACCACTTAGTGTTTGCTGATGAAGACTCCATACTTCTGGCTCACATGTAACACTGTTCAGTCAGTAAGATGGATCCCGTGATTGGAGGCAGCTTATGTCATTTTTCATCAGAACAAAGTTCATCTGTGTGTCCATTCCCAAGTTCTTACTGACTGTGACTTAAAGCTTTAACTTTCTTATATATTTTACTTTCATTTTATACTTTTTTTTTCTTTGATTAGGGTTACAGTGTGAGTAAAATGTAAAAACTTGATTTTTGAGAGGCAAAATATTGTCCGTGTCCCCACCCATTCCTCCCAGCATACCACCCAAAACAGAGGTTTCCACTTCCTTAATTAAAAGGTTATTACTGTATTAAGTGATTTGGCTACTAGCAAAACTGGGGGATGGAGATCTCTGGCATGAGACATGAACAAACCCTGAGGATAGGAATAAACCTAAAGCAAGTCTGTTGCATAGGAAGGAAATTTTTGTTCATGGGCTGATCTGCTTGAGGAGGTTCCCCACCCATTCCCATCCTACCTGCCTGGAAAGTTTGTCACCTCAGTTGTGTTGAATTGGTTGCTTGTGTAGCTGTATCTGAATGGTGGGAGGGGTGTGCACACTAGAGGAACAGATATGCTTTGCCATCTAATAGCCCTAACTTGGATTCACTAAAAGGCAGCAGATGGGGACCCCTCAGTTTATGTCAAAGAACAGTTAGCGAGGGCCCAGACACTTGGCTTCCCTTCTAAGATTTGTAAACTGTTCTCTGCGTTTTTGTATGCAAGCATCTGGCTTCACCTTTTTGCTGAAATGTTCTGTAACCTGATTTTGAAAGTATTGCTTGCTTATCACTGAGGCTAAAGCTCTGTGATCAAACATTTGAAGGGGTAAAAAAGACTAACCCGTAACACAAACCCAAGTTTCTTAACTGCAGTATCTGCTTCTTAGTGGCGTATTGTTTTCATTAATTCCATGCTCCACCTTCCTGCACCTTTACTGGGCAGGACTCACTAATAGTGGGAATTTTATTGCTGAAGGAGTTACCATCTCTCCAGCCTGTACAACCTGTGTTTTGATAGCAGGGAAATTAGTGGAGACAATTGCACGTAAACATGGCCACTATTCAGAAAGTCTGGTTTTACACCTGTGGATTTTTTATGTCTCCAAACTGAATCTTTTATAGGGAAGAACTATGTTTTGAAGAACTATTCTTACTATAAGTGAGTATTTTCCTTTTTATTCTCTAAGGTGTCTGCAAAAAGGCTGAAGTTAAGAGAACAGCCATTGTGGCTTGCATACATGATTTTTCTTCCTAAAGGATTTTATTTTATTTTTAAAAATTAAATTTTAAAATTTTAATGAGTCATTGCTAAACTGCCCGGGGATGGGAGGGAGAGGAGCTGTCAAACTTCAACTTTTTTTTTCCCAAAATTAAGTGGATGCTTTTCCAACCCTGCTCATTTCAAAGTTTCTAGTTCTGCAAACGGTGTGGACAAGACGTGCTTGATCTTCCTGGAGTTCTCTGCTCCTGGAGTCTGACCTCTTTGTGGAACTGTTGGAAATAGCTTTTAAAAATGCCTGTTACAGGGGAAAAAAAAAAACCAACCCTTTGAATTATGGATGAAGTCAAATTGATAATGTATTTTCCAAAACACAAAATAAGGATTTTTGGCTTTTAGACCTGTGAAGACAAAAGGCTTGGCCCAGCACACCTAGTGCATTTTATAGAAAATGTAAAAATATGAAGAGTAGCAAGTGTAAATATTTCAGCCAAGGTGGGAGTAGCATTTGTATACTTCTTTGCAGTTTTTACGCTAGAGTAGCGGTATCATCACTGAGCTTCATGTTTCTGTTAGCAGTCCCAGGGCTGTGTAGATAGGCTATTATGTATGGCTATTTTCCCTGGAGGGTGGTACCAACACTGAACGATGATGTCTTCCCCTGGTCCTTCCACAGTGTGACTTTGTCACACCTTTTTAACAGCTCACATTGAGCTTTTGCTCACAGAGGGTGAAGATGGCCACTGGTGGCTGTTTGGCCCTTTGGGGCTGGCTGTGCCAGCTGCGTTGGGCTCCCTGATGCAGAAGAGGTTGCAGGGCTGTTCTATAGCCAAGGTTTTGCTGTTGAGTCTGGTCCTCCATCAACACAGTGTTGCAAACCTGTCCTGATCTAGACAAACCAAAGCAATAGACTCATTTACTACTTTATGCCCTAGCATGTCATTTTTTGAATCCTGGGTCCTGTTGCAGTAGTAGGGTTTTTTCCACCCCCAAAAAAGAATGTTTGAAAGTAGCGTGTGTTAAAGATGCATGGTATGTATCAACTATAACATGTTTCTTGCAATTATAGAAACAGGCAGCTTTCAATTGTAAATTTAAATTTTTTTTTAAAAAAACTTATTTTTATATGCTTCTATATTTCCTGATAAAGTAATTTTTAATGCTTCTTTAATGCAGACTTTCATTAAAGATAGAACCAGGGACCAGCACCCCCCACTCTGCTGCTTCCAGAGAAGATTTAGTAGGTAAATGCTTAATAAATATGAGAAGACTTGAGGTTGTCAAATGCATTATTTTTGAGTTGTGAACATGAAAAATATTTGCCTGAGGCTAATAAAGAAGTGTGAAGTATAAACACTGTATATTTGTATTGAAAAGTCTAAAGGCGATCTGTAAAGAAATTCTTCCAAGGAATTGAGTCAATGTTTTAGGTTCTTGTATGTATTGTGGCACTAACTTGTTAGTGTCATTTGGGGTGAAGAGCTATTAAATATTCATTCTTTGTGTCTAGACAGAAGGGCCTTCATATAAACTTTTCATGGTATAATATGCTTCCAGAAATTTACATTATTTTTGATCATTGCCAAAAGTGGTTGAAGGCAGGAGTTTCAAAACATAGAATCTGTGGGACCTGTTTAATGCCAACGTAGCTAATGCAACAAGCTTTAGGACTTACAAAATACTTGTAACTAGGTGATCTATTTGAAATAAGTGTGTTTATTATTAATCCTGTGCAAAAAAACCCCTAAAGTAGAGGGTTTTTTAAAATTATCAATATATCAATGAGTTTTATTACAGGCTCTCTTACAAATTGAGTTTAGGAAATTTTGCGCAACTCACAATTTTCTGAGAAAGTAACCCTGACAGGAATTCTAAAGTTACTCAGGAGTAATGTCTGTTTTGTTCCCAGGCTCTGAAGTCGGAGCATCTCCACAAAGTGGACGGAAAAATGTTGCAGCTGAAGGAGCCTTGCTACCACCAACACCCCCTTCACCTAGGAACCTGATACCGCATGGGCATAGGAAATGTCACAGTCTGGGATACAAGTCAGCATTTTATTAAACCTGAGAATCCTAAGCTTTGTGATACATCATCTTTCAATACAAAAGCTTTGCTTTTAAAACATAGCATGAATTGTACACAGTACTTCACTTAGACACCAATTTGTGGCAAGAGACCAAGCTCAGAACTATAATGGTTGTATCCCAACCAAAGAGAAAATTGGTCAAAAACCAAAAAAAAAAAACCAAAGAAAACCAAAGAGAGTTGGTCAAAATAGGAAGACTGCGTGGCTGTTACAATGATAAGAATAGCCAATGAGTTAGTCAAAATAGTTTCTTTCTGAATGACAGAACTATCCCTTATAACTAAATGCCAGTGTAATTCTTTCAAATACAAACTGAAATAATTGCTTTATTGGTATTTCTATGATGAAACCTCCTTTGTAGACTTTCATGTAACTTTGCATAGTAATGGTTTCAGGCTTTTTCTTTATAGATGTACTTCTAATTGATATCTTGATCATTATATCATCAATTACCTTGTTGTCTTTTCACAATGCAAGATTGTAGCTATTCAGTAATTGATCTCTCACATTCTGTAAGTTTACCTTTAATGAGCTAGAATGCAATTCATAGTTCAGTTACGTGTTATAGTAAGACAAAAATACCTTGGGATATTGAAAGTAATTTTTAAAGTACTCCTGACTTTCTCTTCACTCCAAGTGCTGTGCAGTTTTAAGGCTAGCAATTCCTATAGATAATACAGTTTGTGCACAATTGCTTATGACTTGGGCTGTGATTTAGTTTGGTATTTGGAACACACTACATGCAATCCTTCAGGGTGTCAAAGCATCAGCTTTTGAAATGTATCAAAGATAATGTTGTAACAGTCTTATCCTGTTCGTTTCTAGTTTCATACACAAAATGAATACAGCTGAATTCAAAAGTGCAACATTCCCCAACGCAGGACCAAGACACCTACTGGATGACAGCGTCATGGAACCTCATGTCCCATCCCGAGGGCAAGCAGAAAGCTCCACCCTCTCTAGTGGAATTTCAATAGGTAGGAACTGTAAACATATCTGTGCAGTCCATGGTCTTTTAATAAACATTTTTAGCATGATTAGTTGGCAGTTGTACAAGCAATGGGTCGTACTATTCTAAAATAAAAAATTCTATTTTAGAAAAAACTTGATAAACATAGGTGGAGAAGGGTGGCACGATTCATGCAGCATGAACTACATGCTGACAAATTATAAAAAACCGGATTTTATTTTTAATAGACCTTTAACAGTACAACCGCTGTTACTCCGCTTCTTGATGGGGATGGGAGGAAGCTCAGGGCACCATTTCCTATTTGCTCCCCCTGCACCTCAATCAACCCAAATTAAAAATGTTTCGTGGTATGATTTCTATTTCAAATGCCGTATCAAATTGACAGTGAAGACTGTAAATTGCTGACAGTCTCTAAGAGCGTAATTTGTAAATACTCCTTAATTTTGTCAAGAGTAGATAGCAGTTTAATTTTCACATACTTCAAAATGTCAGAAGCTACTTCATTTGGTTAAGTTACTGATCTTCAAATATTTAGGGTGTTCTTATTTTGAGAACTTATGCTTCCTGAGTTTCTTATGTGACAGCAGTTGTCCTTTTCCTGTTACACACACATCCTTAAAGTGGAGGGAGGGCGGGTCAGGTGTCTCTAAGATCCACCAAACTGCAGTTAGGGTTGAGAATATGGAACCTCTATCACAGTCCTTTTTCTCAAAATTATTAGCTGGATGGAATTTGATGTTGTTCAGTTTTCATGCATTTATGGTAATACAGGATTTTTGTAGCGTTACACATTTCCTTGGGTAACTTAATTTTAAAAATCGGTTTTGCTTTTTAGCCCTCAAGGAGAGAAGCAAGGTCACACAGTTTCAAATTATGCTGTTTTCAGGAGCTGCTCATGTATTTTCTTGAGGAGAAGGACGTATTCTGAGCAAATATTAAATATAATTTTCATATGGGAAAAGAAAAATATCTAGATATAATAATTTTTAAAAATTATGTTGTTAAATTTATGGAACTAGCTGAGACCAAAGTAGTTTGAACCTGTTCACATCAGGCAGCTTCCACTAATAAATGTGCATTGCCTGTCTCTGTTTTGTACGCGTTCTCTGCTCTGGCAAAGATTGCCACTTCAGAATCATCCAGCAGAAATGGTGGTACCTATCAGCATGCAGACAGCTTGCGTTCTCAGGGACTGCACAGTCCAGGAGATTCAAGCTTCTCATGCACCTACTACCCTTCAGATGCGTTCTTCTCAGCATTATGCTGGATTTAGGGGAAGAAAACAGACTTTTGCCACCTATGTTGAGATGTAGCATTGCCCTTTTCTCAGTGCCATCTTCTACTGATGTTTGCTGTCTAAATATCTAAGAAATTTCTCCGTAGATGATACTTTTTCCAGAATAAATGACATATTTACCTCCATTAGAACCTAGCAGGGAAGGTTTGCCAGAGCTGACAGGCAGTTTTTCATGAGGTACAACTAAGAACCAGTCACCGTCTAGGCATTTTGGAGAATACAGTATTTCCCTTCTTTGTCTCATCTCTGAATTTTTCAACTCTGTTCTCTTTCTTAGCTCAGGCATGACCTTATCAACTTGATGTAGTCACCCTTACAAGTTGGAACAAAATTACCACTTCAGAAGACTTTCATAAATCCGTTGTAAAACAGCAACCTTATGCATTTTGTGCAAGATCAACATCTGTGGTTAGAACTTCCCCACTCCTATTCTCTTCCACCTCCAGCCTCCCCATACTGTCTTACTTTAGTTTTGTCAGTCTTTTGACAGTGTAGCATCATTTGCTGCTTCTTGATTATGAAAGTTTAAATGACACAAAAGATTATTAGAGGTGCTAGAAATATGTATGGAGGAAGAGTAAGTTCTGGAGGCTTGCAGTATCTATTACTGAATAGTTCTGGGAAATGTAAGTTGTCTGGTGTTCTGTACTGCTGCTTCAGCAGGATTTAAGGAAGTTGATTGAAGCTGCTAAGTTCCTCCATCATGTTTGAAGTAGTCTGTTTACTCAGTACTTGGAAATAGTACAGTCACTGCAGCAGAGAGGAGATTTACAGTATTCTACAACACAACTTCAAAAGGCGGTCAAGAAAACTTCTTCTGAATGTGTGTACTGAAAAAAGCGTTATTCCTCACCTTGCCCATAAATGTGGATTTAAACCTGTTGCTCTAGAAACAGGGCTACCTTTTCTTAGATGGAAGCCTGTATGGGATTTAACTTTTTGGGTAAATGATCCTACTTCAAAACATGAACAGTGTTTCTGATACGTCAGCACCTTGGATGCAACCTTAAACGTTAATACTATTTTAAATCACTCTTGTGTTTTGAGGGCTCAGAGGTGTTCAGACACTTCCAGTCCAGGGTCTGATATAATCTGCCTCTACATCAATTATCGAAAAAGCAGCAATGTAGCAACAGTGTCTATAGGATGTTTGTGTGCAGCACTGTACCGTTACGATGCTTTATTGAAATTCTTAGAGCATGTGAGTTCGTGCGTTTTTTATCAGACCCCATATCTAAGTCACCTTTGTTGTTAACAGATTACTGTAGTCTATTTACAATTAAGTAAAGCAATTTATAGGCATGTTATGAAGATTCATCAGAGTACGGTTTCTTTTTCCACTGGTGAACACACCAACTTCTTCAGATACACAAGGACTCTTGCACTTGGATTTCTTCAGTTATCTCTCTGATAGAAGCTTTCAATCTGTGATAAAGAGGTCAGTTACACCTTCTCTAAGCTTGAGATTCATGGCTGGATGAAATTCTGTTCTGCATGTAAGCATATTAAAACTGAGCGGTTAATCCAGCAATGCCTCTGTGTCTAAACTAAAAATACACATTCGAGTGATGATGGACAATTTTTGATTTTGTTGTGCTGGGAAAAACTGATGATCTATTCTGGGAATGGTGAATAGCATACCAAAATTTTTACATAAGTATAATTCATCTTTCAAATATGAAGTGTGTATTTTCTTGTAAGGAAGGGTTTCTAAAGCAGCAGCAATGGAGAAAGTAACCCAGGTATGGGATTTCCAGAAAATAGTCCTATCTGTAACATGAAAGCTATGGTCAGAGATCTTTATCAGATTCTTTTCTTAATTTCAGAGTCTGGAAGCTGATTGTGTACATTCAACTCATTCTACAAAAACTTAGAACTCAAAAAAACTTAAGATACAGCCACCATTATGTTAATTTCTTGTGCTTGGGTCAAAACAGTTCTTGTTCCTAGAACTGTAAGATTGTGTTCAGTAGAGTTCATTATGCTAGAGTAAGCGAGATGTACATCTCGTTCTGTTGCCATTTTACCTATATTATATATGTGCCTGTTATTTGAACAAAAGTGAGAAATCTTCTTTCCAGCAGCACCAAGGCTATACTAATTAGAAGGAAGAAACACTTGACCAATTGTATATACAATATCATATGGGAAATGTTCTCTTGAATTCAGGAATGTAAAAAGAGGAAATAGTCTCTTCTAAGTTTTTTCATAATTTAGACAGCTGCATTTGAGCTCGTCATTTGTAGCTCTTTATAATTACATAGAGAATTAAGATCTTCAAGGATATGATTCATCTCGTTCCTAGGTGGGTGGTTAAAAAGAGTTTATATGACTTGTGTCCTTAAGCTGCCAGTTTATTTCTGTTGACTGCAAAGAGATTTTTGACAAATAACACATTGAAATACACACAGGTGAATACTGCTGTAAATGTCTGCTTTGTGCAGACCATCCAGAATATCTGCTTTTAGTAAACTGGGACAGATGCTTTTACTTTGCAGTGAAAGTTCATTGAGACCCCCTCCAACTAGTTGCTATCAGTAAGTCTTAAAGCTACAGGACAGTTTTGTTCCTTTTTTTATGAGGTCACTGTGTACACTCTTTCGAAAGAGGGAGCTTGCCCTTCTGAGGTCTGAGCATTGCTCTTGGCTGGGCTGAAGGAACCACCTGCACGCTCTTACCAGCTGTTCTTCAGTGTATATTTGCCTGCTGTCACCTCCTCACCAATTTATCCTCACAGGATAAATTAAGATGCTTTTACTTAGATTGTGGTTCAACTCAGAAATATCACGAAACTTTCTTTTATTCATAAGGTTATTTTTTTTAAGAAGAAACATTTTTCTAATACTGCCTGATTTTCGTATACTTTTTAAGTATTCTTATCTTGTGTATCTCTGCAGCAATGTTCAGCTCACTTCATTAATGTTCTCAGTAGTTTTGGATTTCCACTGTTTCTTACAATTTGGCTCAACTGCGTTTCCAAATTGCTTTTCTGAAGCTGAATTTGTTTACAATGGCTAATTGTCTAAATAATTCTGTAGAGGTAAAGGGACAGTGTAAAATAAACCCCTGTTTTCATATATTATTTCTGTGTGGCTTTTCTCCTCTTATGCCGCTGAACGCAAAGTAATTTTCCTTAGGGTTTTTTTTTTTAAGGGTGCATTCTCACATGTGCTACATAAGAGCAGATGTTGAAGTATGAACAGAGAAATACTCATCTGAAATTGAGAGTGTAGTTTTAGGTGTTCAAAAATTCTAAGAAAACACATTTATGGATTATGTTTGTTGCAGTGCTGGATGCAAATTCTGTTCTGACTTTGGAGTTGTTTTTTTTTCTCAAACTATTTCTTCTGCTTATTTTTCCTAATCTACAATGCAAACTCTGGAAAAACTAAGTCTGTTGAACATTTACCTTCATTTGTGTGTGCCAATCACTTGAGAATAACTTGAGCCTTTATTCTAATGCAATCAGAGAAATTAATGCTGAAGTCAAAGAAAGGTATTTTAAAGCAGTTTGAATCAATGTAAGAAAGTGCCTTTATAAGAACAGTACATTTTCAACCGAAACTGGCATAGGATGGATACAAGAATACCGGCATTTTAATGAATTCCTCTATTAAGTCTTGAAGTACTTGAATTCTACAAGGGATTATGTTCCTCTTTAAATAAATGAAGTATAGGTGTAGGTATACAGTGTATGCATTTACTTTCAGGTTTTTGGCAGCCTATACAGTAGGGACAAATTCTACACAGCCAGTGTTTGTTTGATTCCTTACCCTGTAGTATACTGTTCAGGTGTTTAGGACTCTGAGTCTTCAGCAGTCTGCGTCAGAAGATCAAAGTTTGGGTAGGGTTTCAGGCAGAAGAACTATGTATTTTTTTATTTTTTTTTTAATATCCCATTTAAATGAGTATATAGATTTCTCTTACCCTAAATGTGGATACCCCATTTTGCTATTGTTTACTAATACTTTAGTGACAGGGTAAATATAAGAGCTGTGTATTTCTTTAGGTTAAAAATGCACATGTAGATGCCTGGATTTGAGAGGAGAGGGATATACAGGAGTGTTATTACCCCATTCCTTCCCCAATCCTTATTAGTACTGTTTGGTCCAGGGCATATGCTTGGGAGTTTTTTGTGATTATTTTGTGATTAATGCAGCTGTACAAAATCCTGGTTTCTGCCCCATCTTTATCTATTTGGTTATCTGCTGTTGTTAGCTTTTCATGATGAAAATCATTATCAGTGATGGTATTAGATGTTTTTGTTGATTCTCTGGCAGCATATTGCTTGAGTCGTTTGCCAGTCTTTACACAATTCTTATTTGGTTAACTAGTAAGCCAAAGTTGGGCTTTATTGTGTAGTAGTTAAATGGTAATGAACTAGTTCAAATGCACGTGAGGGTTTTCAGTATGGTCATAGACCAACAAGGCAGAACATAACATTTAGGGCATGGAGTCTATCTCCATGATGGTAGCTGTGCTACAGCAATGGATGCTCAGGTCTCCTGAACAATTTTTTTCTGTTTTCACATTAGAATTTCAAGCTCTGTCAGGTCAGGCACCAGCTATAGCAACTGCTGCTCTGGAAACACTGTGTAACTGGAGCCAAGAGAGTGTCAGTTGCAGATTTGAGAAGGGGAAAGAATTTTTAGTCTGAGTACTTTTTAAACTCTTTGGGGTTGGTTTGTTTATATTAACACCTGTTTAACTTTGGGGGCTAACTTCTGGATAAAGGAAGCCTGTGTTAAAGCTTCTATATCCTCAGATTTTCAGCAATGAGTGGATGGCGTGACTAGGGGGGAATGGGTATGCAATGGTATAGACATTCCCTATCACATACCTAGGAACCTAGCCGTGTGCTGTTTGTGTCACATAGACATATATATATGCACATATACAAATGTAAACAGAAAATTCATGTCTGTATTCAGCTGCAGTACTAGAGGTCTAGAGAGGGCTCTGGGGAGACCCTATAGCAGCCCTCCAGTACTTAAACGAGGACTACAGGAAAGATGGGGAGGGATTCTTTATCAGGGAGTGTAGTGATAGGGTGAAGGGTGATGGTTTTAAACTGACAGAGGATAGATTTAGATCAGATATTAGGAAGAAATTCTTTACTGTGTGTGTGGTGAGACACTAGAACAGGTTGCCCAGAGAAGCTGTGGGTGCCCCATCCCTGGAAGTGTTCAAGGCCAGGCTGGATGGGGCTTTGAGCAACCTGCTCTAGTGGGAGGTGTCCCTGCCGATGGCAGGGGGGTTGGAACTCTATGGTCTTTAGGGTCCCTTCCAACCCAAACCATTCTGTGATTCCCTGTGTAAACAATCTGAAACTTCTCAGATAATCAATAACACAGGAGTAACAGCAATTGGCAATTTTATTTTTTTTTTCTAAGATAGGAAGAAGCCTTCCTGTTATATAGTACAGATAAACACAACTCTCTTTTTTTTTTTTTTTTTTTAATCCTGTACAAGAAATTTCTTATTTTATTAGCATTAAAGAAAACTAGGAAAATAGTGGTTTGTATCAAGTGGCTTCTTACATAAAACCAAAACTTGTGTAGAATGTTACTTAATAGAAAGGATTTATAGTACCTAAGATTTGTTATTAAGTTTAACCTGAAGACCTGCTTGAAGTTGTTGGAAAAACTCAAATATTGAGTACATATTTGAGAAGAATTTAAGAAGGTGATATATTTTTAAAGTACTGAATGAATGAAATATTTCCAGTTGAGGTGATAGTCAAATAGTGCACTTAATCTTTAAAAAGAATTTGTTTAGGCATCTAACTTTTAGTAAGTTAAAACCAGTTCTTTTCACTTCTGTTTTGTTTTGGAAGGAGGGATGTAATGTATATTATTTCGCTTTTTGGGAAAGGGTTTTTTTTAGTATCAGAACTTTTGTTGTGCAAAAAATCTTCTAGAGTTTTTTAGAATCTAAAAAAATTCTGTTACAGATATTCTATATAGATACTAAAGAGGGCTAGTCAATGCTAAAATTCAACCTTTTCCAAGTTTTTGTTACAATTTTTTTGAAACATGTATAAGCATCAATATGTGTTAAATTGATAGCTGTGATGTTTGGCCCACCTTTTTTTAAATTTACATTGCTTTTAGGTGTAATTGGCAATTTCTGTGTAGATTAAACTTTTTAAATGAAACTTTTATTTATGAATTCCCCAAATTTGATTAACTTCTGTAACTGCACTGATACTGTAACAAGGATTATCACTTTCTGAAAGATGATGTTTCAGCTCTTTTGCTCTACATTGTTTTGCATTTTCTAAAAACAACACTAGCTGTTAAATCTTTCTGTAGAGTACTTAGTACAGTGTTTGAAATAGAACTTTCTTAGCCAAACTATTACAATTGCCATCAAAATGTCATTTCAGATAAAATTTTAATGTATCAACCTATTTTTAAAGACAAAAAATTACTTCATAATACAGTATTCTTGGTGGATTCTAATTATGAGTTTCATATGGGCCTCAATCAAGTAGAGCTCTAGTTCTATTGAAGTTGCACTTCTTGTTAATATAAATCTAAATCTGTGCAGTAATGAGGAAATAAATAAGACTTAAATTGTCTCTAATAACTTCAGTGTTGTCTCGATGACTAAGGCAAACAGGAATTACTGCACCATTTTGCAGAACATACTGCTCCAGGTAGCAACAAGGAAAATTTTGATTACATGCAAGGGAAATTTTTTTCACATACAGGTTGTGAAGCACAGTGACAGGTTGCTCAGAGAGATTGTAGACACTGCATCCTTGAAGAATGTGACTAGATGAGACCCTCAGCCTCTGATCGCTGAGTTAGGTTTGACCTCCCAAGGTCCCTTCCAGCCAGAATTAAAACAAAATTCAAAAGTAGGCGTACCAAACAAATAGGAGAGATTCTCTATTTGTACAGGAATGGATCAGGTCCAGGACCTGGCATTCTGGACAATTACATTTGCTTAAAGTAATGTAGTCTGTGCCTTAGTCTGAGCGAGTGCGCCTGATAGTAGCATCAGTTGCTCACTTCCTATTCATGCCCTTCTCTTATTTGTGCTCTTTTGTGTTTAAATGGCTCAAGCAATTCACTCTTCTCTTTGCAACAGTCCAGGAATCTGGATTCCCTTTCTTGAGAAACCATCATGCTGAGGAAACACCATGCTTGAAACCTACCTTCCTTCATTCTGCCCACTAAAAGGATTACAGAACTTTAAGATCTTACAATAAGATATTCATATATATACTTGTATATACTATAAACAGTCTTCCTCAAAGACAGTCAGCTGGGAGGTCTTACCCAAAATACCTGCTTAAAATTGTCTCTGAATTCTGTTACATTTGATTCTGCCTTTGCATCCTTAGATCACACTACTTGTTTATTTGAAGAGACTTTGTCTAGCAGAGAGTGCGGCTGTGTTTTTGTTTAGATGAAATAAATCATTGAGCTTTTCATTGTGATGTGGATGTAGAATTTGCTGAAAATAGTAAGTGATAGTTGTTTCTTCCAGGAAACTATAAGCTTTGGGGATTTTGCAAAGACTTCTACTGCAACGGCAGGCTCCATATGGATAGGTTACTCCAACTGGTCGCTCCAGTTTTGCCTGGGATACTTCATGATCTGTCTGGTGGTATTCCTGTATAAAAGTGCATAGAGAAATGTGGAGTTCAGTCCACACATTCTTACTTTTCCACGGTGCAGGTCAGATGTAAACTGTGCCAAACAGAACTTTTGATTATTTTTATAGCCACTTTGTACTCACCTGCTTTGTGGCACCGGAATGTTTGCTGGTAGATTAAATTTGTGCAAACAGTCACTTGGAGTAAGAACACTTGCTCAACTGTAATAACTGTGGCTCTTTGATACGTTGTGCTTACAGCTACAGAGGAAGTATAAGTCACAGAAGTATAAGTAACTGTACTTTTCTTTTATGGGCAAGCTATCTGCTGCTGTAACCTTTTTAGCAGTTGAATGCTTAAGGATCAATAAACTGAGAATCTAAGTACTACTTTGGGGGTTGGACTAGATGACCAAGGACCCTTTAAAGGTCCCTTCCAACCCAAACTCTTCTTTGACTCTACTAAAATCTTAAAGACACCTCTAGAAAATAATTAGTCAACTAATTATACTCGATTCTTGCAGACCTTTATGCCTAGCTTAGGAGCCAGGCGCTTTTATACATCTCTTGGCTTCTTCCATTATATAAGTACCTCTTAAAATAATGTTAGTGTGAACCAGGTTAGGACCTTCCTTTGGGATAGGTTCAGGATAAGCTGAGTCCAAATTATCTGGTATCCCTTAGAGATCATGTTAATGTGAGGATGTTGAGCTAACACTTGGAAAAGTTGAGTTGACTGGCAGATAAAGGCATGTATTTCCTCTTGGATTTTGCACAGAGAGAACTTAAGTCCATGCTGAGATTTTCATAGCTCTTGGCTGGAATTACCCCTGCTGTGTGTGAATTTTTATTGCCTCCATCTTTGCTCTGTGTTTACTCAGTGGACATCCAGACTTACCTTTGTACACATTATCTTTATTCTTCAGGACACTGCTGTTCCCTGCTGATTTTCTGTGTAAAATTGCAGGGAACTTGTTTCCATTTTCAGCCTTTGTTTTCTCTGTGGGAACCCTTAAGTAAGGCACATTAATTCCAATTTTTTTATTTTTTTTTTTTTTTGTTTGCCTGAAAATTACTGTAAATCAATTCTTCCTTTTATATGTGGGTATTCAGGAGGCAGAGCAAACAAGCTGTCACGTTAGAGTACCAAAAGGTGGGCTTTTAGCAGTGACTGACATTGGATTAGGCTGAAACTGAGGGGTAGGGGTTGTCTTGAGCCAAAAACACATTTTGGCTTGAGGGGTAAGGTTGGAAGCTGGCATAGAAAGCTGGTCTGGTCTGAGAGATGAAGAGCTGGCAAGATAACAGCTTGAACACCATTTATAGTAAAGTTAGTAACTGAAGTTACCAAGTTCTCTTAACAGTATTTGTATATTGATATATATTTATGGATTTTTTTAACAACATTACAGATAACACTACCTTGTGTCTGTATTTAAATAATAATTTTCAGGCTGATGAGATTTACTATAATTGTAAAGTCAGTATATTATTTATGGGCCTGCCATGAGTGGATGCATCAGATATTTGGATTTTGTGTTTTTCCTCTACTTCCAGTGTTTAAAATAAATATTTGCAGTAACATTGGATTACTTTGTGAAGAACAGAAGGAAAAAATACTGTTGTGATCTGATATAGTAAGTGGGAGATAGCTTTACAAAGTTGTTTAAGGCTTTTCAAATCAGCAAGGCCTTCTAATGTATTGGAGATTTAGCGATGAGTTTGCACTATCGCAAATTTTCAGCTCTTTGTCATGACCATGTATGACTTCATAAGGAATTACGTAAATAAGTGACTTTTCGTTTTAAATGCTAGTTGTGTTAATCAGACAAATCTGTATTGAGGATGCTCTTTAAATTTTGAAAATGGCTTTCTCATTTATTAGTGTTCCCTAGACCCAGTCCCTTCAAATCTCTACCTCAGTTTATGTGAAATTCCTGAAGCAAATCACAGAGTATTTTCAGTGTAGTATTTTTTTATTACACATTTAATCTTAAATATTCTGAGGAGAAATGGACATAATTGAAATAGATGGATTGTAGATGATGGAAATAAAGAGTCATTCACTTTTATCTTTTTCAAGGTAGCAGTGATGGTTCTGAACTCAGTGAAGAGACTTCCTGGCCAGCATTTGAAAGGTAAGAAAAACTGCTACTCAAAACCTGCATTTCTCTATTCAGACATGACTACTTACAGTCTCTCACTCAGTCCTGAAAATGATGCTTTATTTTAGTGATCTAGGGATCTTCTGTATGTAAGAATATTAATAAACTGTAGTAAGTTCACTTACTACTAAGCAGCAGAGAAGTTAAGGCAGCAGAGAAGTACTTTCTGCTCACTAGTAGTTAATAGGGCTTTTGTCTAATTAGGTGATTACTCATTGCACACATTCTTCTAAATAGCTCAACCAGAGTACTGTTAAACCCCAAATGACTTTTCTGGGTTTATATACTTGTATATCCTGTGTATACTATTCATGTGACCTATTTGTTTTACACTTTCACTTTTCCTGAGATTTCATCCATTCTTAGTCCCTTTGTTCTTGTCATTGACATTGTCACTTGTTTTGTCTCTCCCATCTGCTCTTCGCTTCGTTGTTACATGGGAAGGCACAGTAATGCCCCTTGCAAATGCCTGATTTTGTGATTCCGAATTAATATCCTACTCCTTATCCAAATACCTGCTCAGGTGACATTGACCACTTCCATCCTTTCCCATGTTGTATTTGAGAATGTGGAAAAAGACTAACAGCTGTAGTTTAATATAGTAAAAGGTGGAAATTTCATCTTCCCACAGCTCAGTAAGATGCATCATACAGTGCATAGTTTAATTCTATAATTCAGGTTTGGGTATTCGATCAGCTTCAGAGTTGCCATGGATGACTTTTTCTACTGTGCTTTGAAGATGTTTCATAGAAATTTTTGTCAAAGAACTTTCTATTTATAGTGGGGAACTGTTACCACAAACCTTATATTCTGCTTGAATTCATTGAATCAGTTGAAGTTCTGTGTTACTTCTTGGAAGGAATCTTTGAAAATATCTCAGTTCCAAAGGTGAACTCTTTGATATTTCATGCTGTAAATATGATTACATACATGAGGAAATGCCCTAACATAATGATTCCATTATGTAAGCAATGAGAACATTCCTTACGAGTATAGAAAGAAAATTGGGTCAGAAAGAAAATCTGTAACTTCTGTGTGCTCAGTGATGCAACCTGCAACATTCAAAATGTTTTCTTCTTGGTTTTCCTTCCTTGTTGCATTATGGAATTAATCGAGTTCAGGTTATTTCTCAAAGCCAAAAAATTAGATGGGAAAGCAATTCCTAGAGATACACAGGAATCTTGTGTCTGTTCCTCATCTTATAAGATGATGAAGCATTTTTTTTGGAATTTAATAGATAATACACTGAAATGCAAATGTTGAATTTGAAGATAACTAGAGAGGGCGTCTATCTAGTTTTGGTCTGTACCGTGGGTTTACATTCTTATAAAAGACTTTTTAAGTGAGGGAGAAGCATTAGTTTGCTACTGGCAAAATTGGGATGCTTCCAGTGTTATTAATGACTACTTCCTATGGAGTGTGAGTGGGAATTCAATATTCCCTAGTGATTTAGGAACAGGATCTTTGGGTAGGAGGGCTTAAATCTGCATAACACGCTTAACAGGAGGTAATTAGATACTCCACACACAGATTCCCCAGCTAACAGAAAAAATTGTATTAAATATTCCTGTTTTTTCTGGCTCTCCTGTTCTTTGTAACTGGGAAACATGGAAGGCATGAGAACTAGAGCCACTGATTGTTTTTAAGAGCAATAGAAACTTAGTTTGAAACTTGAGTGAGAGTTTTCACAATTGAGATGTCCCTCTAGGCTAATCAAAATTACGTGAAGACCTTTAATTCCAAGTCCTGACAGTTAAAACATGTTAAGGGCAGCATACTAAGTGACACTTCAGTCTCATTGGTTGTCATGCTGAGTGTCTCTGAATAGATATCCCTGAAATAGCTTGAATGCAAGAGCAATAGCCTCCTTTTTACGCAAAAAAACAAGCTTAAAGGTAAGAAGAAAACGTATTTAATTTGCTTGTAAATATATGTACACACAAATATACAGCATATCTTATGGTTTTCTTTACACCATGTTAATTACTGTTTTATTTGTCTGTATCTTGAATTTATTTTAAAAAAAATATTTAATAAATTCAAAGATACCACATGTTGAAAAACAAATGATGGCAAACTCTGGGATAGTTTAGTAGAAGGTAATTCATTAGTATCTTTTTGATAATTCTCCTGTAGCAAAGGCAATAGTTTGAGCTGGTTTAAAAACAAGCGAAATACCAAAAACAGGCAAACCCACCCCCCCCCGCCCCCCAATTCTTATTTAATGCTTCTTACCTTAACCGTGTCCCTCTAAGACTGTTTTGTTTGCCTGCTGTACACTACTCTGAGTTTGGATTGGAACATGACATTGCTACTTGTTTAGGTTTCCCATTCTGAGAAATGCAGCCCCGTCCACCTAATACAAAACCTTTCTCACAGGTGACAGATGGTTAGATTTATACCACATAGGAGATTTTGCCTGTAAAATTCTCATAATCTTGTACTTAACTGCCTCGTTCTGCAGAATTAGAGCTGATTTTCAGTCTTTCAGCATAATACGAGCAAAAGGGAAAGTGGGTAAAAAATAGGTGAGGACAAAGTGCATGTGTCTCTGTTGACTTAAATGGAATTCAGTCAACTAAGGGATCTGATCCAGAACAACAAGGTTCAGTGAAGCAAAGCAGCATTTAAAAGGCAGGTCTAGAACTCAAATCCTGGCTATGGATAACAGTATAGATCAGGTTAAGGACTCTGCTTATATGTAAAGTTTAATAAAGCTTGTATGAACTGGAGAATTGAAATGTTGCTTAGCTTACTTCAATGTTACTTAGTACAACAGTATTTTAAGCAGTGTCAGTCATATTTTGATAGTGCTTTTTATTCCTTTTAGCCCAGAGTGTGTTGCATACTCGTAGAATTTGAATAATATTTTGGTAGTAACATCTATAGTCAGAATTTAAAGCCGTACAAGTTTTATTAATGTGGTACCTTTACATTTATTTGATCTATAAGAACTAAATGCAGAACTTGCTTTTAAAATGTATTATTCTTCACTGCCAATAAAACACTTAAGTGTAATGAATACTGACAAAGAGAACATCTGATGAAATAAAAAACATGGTATCCACCCCTGCATGCGTTTTTCTAAATAAAATTATCTTCTGTTTCTTATGTGGAAGAAGTGGCTTTGTGATACGCACACACAAAAAAATACTATGCTATTTTAGCAGTCATGCTGTTTGTGTGAATAAAAGTATATGTAATACGTACAATTTATAATGGAATCCAACAGGAACAGGTTGTACCATTCTCTCGGTCCGGGGACAAGAGTGTCACGAAATGGCTATCGAGGCCACATGAAGGCCAGCAGGTACAATCCCCACTGCACACAGAGGTGTCAAACTTTCCCTCTGGCGTTGGTGATTTGGTTTGATTTAATAACTAAGTGGGTGTTTTCTGATGTTATCTTTCTAACTTACATGTCAAAATAAAGGTAAAATCCTTTTTCTCTGACTTAAAGCTTTCCTCTTCTATGACTCAATCTGTATCACCATAAGGACTTTTGTCCATTCTGATCTGCAAATCCAAATTCTGAACTATTGGATCTTTATATGAAAGCTTAAAGATGTTTTATCAGAGGTAGCTTTTTAACTGCTCACCACTGCACAGCAACATTGGTAATTCTCATGTGGACAGCAAAGCTGCTTCTTGTGCAAATGGATGGTATTCAAGAGGGTTTTCTTTGGTGGCAGTTTTGTATTGCATTTCTTTTATCTTCTTCCCTGAAATAAGAAATATGACTAAAATGCGTAACACATTAAAACTGGCCCCAATTTATTATGTATAGTATTATTTGCAAGCTGACATAGTAATATAACTGATTGTTCTGATTAATTAAAATACAAAATCTGTCTGCAGCTGTAGTTGGGAAAGAAATGGCCGTTGACTATGAAACTTTTTTCATGTCAAGAAGCAAGCATTGTCTCACTGAATGAAACTCATGTTCACTTCCGTCAATGTCCAAAATTGTCTCCATATCATCATCCTCAGTAGGTGCTGCAATGAAAATGTTTGCTAGATTTCCAATTTACTTTGAACATTCATGAATGTTAGGATGGATGAAACAGCAAATCCTGGCTTACTTCAAAATGAGTTTCAGGCGCTGTTCAATTTCTTGGCTTTTCTAGAAAGCTGCTGGGTTCAGCAATTTAGCTTTATGCTCTGATTGACGTTTACTGAAATTATTTCTGTTGTAATTTTTTTTCTGATTGAGAATGTTTTGTAAGCCAGTCAGCTCTGTAATTTTAATAAAGCTAAGTTTTCTTTTCACGGTGCTGTAACTGGCATTTGTTTTGTCCCGTTGCTCTTAGATCCTACATAGGGTAGATGATTAGTAGAGCACCAGATGCATTAAAACACCTTAAAGCTATGGTTCGGGATTCTACTCTTTATTACTGCTCCTGCCCACTCTTATTGCTTTCAGATATTTTAAAGATTGTGCATGTTTGAGCTATGCTTTGGTTTTGATGTGCTAATAATTCCAGTCTTTCTAACAAAAAAATACTCAATCTTTCTTGCAAGGGCTGAAGGAGAGGTTTTAACACCTACAGCAACAGTATGAATTTAATTCAAACGTTTGCTTTTTAAAATTAATTGTTCTTGTATTTCAGTTGTGTTTTGAGTTTTAATTATTTTTAATTAAGGATTACCTGCTTGGCTAATTAATTTTTCTGATCACTTTTGCTTATGAGTGTAAATTCCACAACAGCAATTCCTTGTAACAGCCAAAGTCTTTTTCCACAACTAAGTCCAATAAATAGAAAGTTGACATTTCTAAATTAAAATACAGATGTTTGCGGTAATGATTGGAAAACTACTTTAGGAAAAACATTTTTTTCACACAAATCTTCACATACTCCTTTCAGCTCCCTAGAATCTGAAGATTTGGCTGTCCATTTGTATCCAGGAGCAGTTACTATTCAAGGTGTTCTCAGGAGGAAGACTTTGTTGAAAGAAGGCAAGAAACCTACAGTAAGATTCTTAATTAATTTTCTCACCTTCTTCCTTTACCCAGTCATAAATACAATAAAATGACCGTTGTGTAATTAATTCAAGTGTCTGAGATCTCCTCTGCCTTGCTGATTAAGGTTTAGGGTCACTGCTAGAGTTTGTATTCTTCTGTTTGGTGGATTTATTTGGGTTACAATGCTATGCCCATAATCTAGGGAGTAGAAGAGAAGTATAATGGTATATAAAATTTCTTAAAATTACTAATAGCTTTAAAAGAGAGGAGCGTGTTTTGTCTTCCTGAATGGCAGGTGGATCCTAACAATTTACCAATAGATAATAACCCTTAGCATTTGCATCACAAATGCTTGATTATGAATTGCAAATCAAAATACATATTAATGACAGTGGGGAATACCTTATCGTAGTACATAAAATGAAAAAGGGACAAATGTAGTCTAACTCAATGAAGTGTTCAATAAGGGTTGCAGAAAGTATTGAATAAGATGCACAAATTTTTTTCTCAGATTAGTGAGGAAAGGCACCTATTCTTTCTGGTTTCTAAATTTTTAATGCATTCGTAAGCCTACAGGAACAACTGGAAACAGCAGCTATAGAAACATGGCTGATGGTTTGGCTGGACAGTGCTGTTGTGTTCTTACAGGATGATGTCTGCTATTTTACAACTCAATATTACGAAACATTTTGCTTATCCGTTGCACTTCTTTTCTCTCTAGGTAGCATCTTGGACAAAATACTGGGTAGCACTGTGTGGAACCCAACTCTTTTACTACGCTGCAAAATCTCTGAAGGCCACAGAGAGAAAACATGTATGTAAAACAGACGTATTCCAGTATCATCTGCCAAAAATAAAATGTGATTTCCTGATGTAAACACTGTGAGTAGTTTAGGACTTGCAGGATTTCTAGTCAGCACTATCCTGTCTTCCAGTCAGTCGGTCACCTCATATGGATATGCCCTAATGGAAATAACATGCATGTTTATATGCTACACCAAGAACATCTGCTTTGCATATGCCATGGGACTCTTTGAGTTTGTTGATCTATAAGGAAGGGAACTATGTAATTGGATCTCTCTGCTTTTCTAAGGTAGAAGTCATATCTTTTCATGATCTCTGAGTCTTGCAACAGTTTGTTGCTACTTGAAATCCAAACAAGCATTGATGTGGAAAGACTGAGAAGTCACTGTATATGACATGAAATATGTACTGATTTCATATATATTGTAAAATTAGACTACTGTCTTTTTTTGTCTAATCCTGTAATCTATTAACTACAACAGAGTACAAAACACTTCGTATGTTGTGCAGAGCACTAGCATATCATATGATGCTGGCTTTCATTCGCTGCAACTTTATTTGAAGGAAACTAAAAATACTTTACTGTGGGAAAGTAATAAAAGGATTTTCTGTAGATGTTCCAGGGATGTTATGATGTGCGTAGTTCCTGTTTTCATTGGTTAATTATAATTGAAGAGGATGCTGCCAGAGATTCTGTTAAGAAACTGGGTAATATTCGAGATACTTGGATGTTTTTCCAAGTTCATTCACTACTCGGAACCATAACTTATAATTGCCTTGGCCAGTGTTTCAGTTTAATTTATGACAACTGTCACTAAAGAACATTTGCTTTGCATAAAGCTTATGTAATTTTACAAACTGAGATGTACTCCTAGAATCATTGCAAGGGGACTACCCTATTTTCTTTTTGGTGCAAAATACTGTTTTCTTATCTTAACATTTTTATGTTCAGAGGGTAGAGATTTGAAGTTTAAGATTTCTGATTAGTAGACTCCTGGATACTTGACTTTTCTGTGTGGAAAGTTTGTGTATAATGTTGTCTTAATGTACAAAAAAATTGAGTATTTTCCACTTTTATTGGAAGTAGTTCGTTAGAAAACAGTATTCTAATACTCAAAGTAGTTTAATAATAGTTAAATACTTGTAAAAATACTTTCTTTGCCATAATCCATCTGCCCTGTCCCTACTAGCTTTGATGGCTTAGATGAAATCAAAACTGATCCTACCTAATTTGTCTTGCCAGTTAAGACAATACTAGCCCAGACCAAAGGCCTGTTAGCCAAGCAATCTCTCTCATGGGTGTCTTTAGAGAAGTGAATGTGTTTGGATGCATTTGCCTCTGGTATCAGTGAAAACCTTATGGAAGGAGTCTGTCTCATTAAAAGTAAAGGTAATTGGAAAGAGCAGATTTGTAAACTACTATAAGCAGAAAAGCAAAGTATTAAAGTAGAAGAAAAAGAAAGAACCAAGAGAAAACTTATGCTGACATTATGTCACTAATAGTTAGTTGCTTGTTTTTTCTAGAAACATTGAGAAATGGAAAAGAATTTTTTTGTAATGTCAGCCTTTGTGCTCCTGTTACTGATATGATGTCTTTAGGCTTTATGTCAAAATTGCATTTTGTTTTCTTTTAGGAATAGAATATGCATTTTGTACAGTGTCTGTCAAAGTACTGAAGGATGGAAGACTTTACCATACTTGTACCTACTCAATCAGAAGCCTTTTCAGTATTGTGTATAAATATTTTAAAGCAATCTGAATAACATACGGGTTTAGACAACTTGGAAAAATTCCATAGCTAGTATTTTATTGTTTGGAAATTAAGTATGTTGAGTTTTTATGTGGTCCATTTGCTTATACTATTCGTTCAGAATAACAATTTTAATCATTTAAATTGTCTTGCCCTTTCTTTAGGAAAAGTAAGTGAAGTAAAAAGGTAACAAATGTAAACATTCAAGTCTGGTATCTGATCCTCCTGAGTCTCTGTTGCTGCAAAAGCCTTTACTTTTGTCTTGAAATGCAGTGATATAATTTAGAATGCTCTTTCAAAAACTATTTTCTGAACCTATTGAATTGACTTTTAATACTCCCCAAGTCACTGATGTATTGATGCCTGCAACAACTAAACTACTAGTGAACAGAGACTTGTGCCTAAGAAGCTGAAAATCTGTCTCGCATCCTTATGTTCTCATGTTTATTTGTCCAAAGATGTACCAACAGACCGGTAACAAAGTTTGCAAGTAGAGACTAGGAGACATTCAAGTGCATAACGCTGGCAGGATTATCCATCAGAAGCCTGCTAGCATTATGGCTTGCAAATACTGAGCAACGCAATTCCCAGGAAAGGGAGATGGAGTAGCAGCAGTAAAAAACAATGACCGCTAGAGCGGATTTGTTTTTTTAACAGTTGGCTCTGTGGAATTGGACTGAACTATCCAGCACAACCTTGGATTTGTCATCTGTACGCAGCTGATGTCTTGCTTTTAGCTTGTTAGGGCAGCAAACGTATTTTGTTCTGTTTGTGGATGCAAAGCGTGTTATGAAGCTCAGGTCTCCCATTCGGTTTCCCAGGTGCAGTCGTGATTTAAAATAATGTAATACCTATTAGCTACGGTTTGGATTATCTTTTATTTAAACAAAACGTTTATGTCACAGTGCATGCACACATACTTCAGTTCCAAAGATTATTATATCACAGAGTATAATCTTCATGCTGAAATTAAGGTGGAAGATAACCTGGTAACTGCTGTGGGAGACCGAGGTTGGGGGCTGAGGGCTAGAGGCTCCAGTTTATTAAACAGCCTAATAATAGGTGGTCAGTAACTTTGTTCATCTAGTCCATCTGGGCTGTGTAGTACTTCTAGCATAGCCATTGATGGCTTAGATTTCCATCCATTTCACTACAGGGTTATTGTACAAAGGCTCAGCTTCTGTTCTGGAGTCCGTAAAGATGAGGTCCATTCTGCAAAATAAAGAAATTTGAGGCTAGATCTAGGCTTTGTTTTGTTACTGTCCAGATTAACTGGATAAGAAGGATGATGGTGTCTACTTTGAAGCAGGTTTCTTTTTCAAAGATTGATTCCTTTGAAATTTACCTAGGTAGAATATTCCCAGCATCTTTTGGAGCCATGTAAACATCTGTCTTTTCAACTTCCTTTCTCAAGGCCTCTGTGACATGGAAAGGAACTCTGGCAATGAAAAAGTCAGTCTGCTATATAAAGTTTCCTGGCTAGAGCTCTCATGGTAAATGTGTCTTGATTACAGGAATGCTTCTGAACGCTCTGCTGCTGCTATTGCTTCAGGCAGCTAAGAATGAGGGCTTGGAATGCGCTGACACTGAAAGCTCTTCCAGGCTTTATAATAGTCAACCTCTTTGGAAAATTAGCTCATAAAAATCCCAGTGTAATCCAGCAAAAAGGGCAAGAAGTCTCCTCCCTTTTAAACATGAGCAAGCCAGCTTTTCTTCTCATGCCTATGGTCAAAGACAAAGGAGTGCATCCAGAGTAGTGTGTATTCTAGATGTGAATCTAGTCCAAAGGAAGAGGATGCTGTAGATAAACAGATATATGGCAAATTTTCTTGTGCTGCGTCTACTAAAAAAGACTACTAAATATAATGAGCTTTGTATTTTAAATAGTGAACAAGTTTAGTTATTACTGGAGTAATGGAAAATGGTTTATCACGAGCAAGTGAACGTCAGAGCCCAGATGTGGTACAGGAGAATCTGAGGGGAATGTGTGTAGAATGCTTAAGGTTTTATCTCATATGCTGAAATGGTACCCACAAACAAGCTTCTGTGATAAAACTATAGCAGTTGCATACCTTTAGAAAAGGGCTAGAGTAAAAATGGCCAACTTAAAATTAGTCTTAAAGGAAGCATTCACCCTGAAAAATGTGAGTATGCCCATAAAAAACTTCATAGTGATTGGGCTGGAAAAATCCTGCCAATTTCTGTGACAACATAGCATGCATGAGAGACTTTTCCATGTTTGTAGGTACTTGGAAAAGCAACAGAGAGTTTTTGAGTCTTCATGCTCGAGCATGAACCCTTGTTCATTCCAAGTCTTCCATTGCATGTTATATTCAGAATTAGACCCATTTATTGGCACTAGAAATCTTGGTAATGTTGCTCAGGCACTTTCACTGAAATACCTGATAAAGAGTGCGGTCATTCTAGGAAGTTCAGCCACTGAGAAAAGTATTTGAATATTAGAAAGCTGTAAAATCTCAACAGGAGATGAGGAGGAGAAGATTTGTAGGTGCCAAAAGGTTGGAATGAACAGGCTGTTCACAGATTAATTCAGAGTTTTTGGTTCAAAGATTTATGTATAAATGCCTTTGAGCTCAGAACAACACCAACAAAAAAGTAGTTATGTGAAGCCTAGCACCAGAGCTGTGTAGTTTTCTATGTGTATAATGAGATTGTCATTCTAGTGGCCTGTATAAAAAAAAGCAAAGAGGAACCAGGAACATTAAATTACAATGAAGCTTTCATTCCCTTCATGTTAACAAAGCAGACTCGCTGTTAGCAAGGCTCTATGCATCAGTGGAGAACGAGCTGCCCTGGGGGACTATGTAAACATGGAATACAAATCCAGCCGTGCCCAGGGATGGAAAACTGACATGTGTTTCAAGTGATGACGGATTGATGCTGGCAGGAAACACTTTCCTTGTGTGGAGCTTTCTACTTTTTGGAGAAGTACCATGATTAACTAATTGTTTTGAATAAAACAAAGTGAGCTCTAGCAGTTGTGATTGCATGGAGATTTCATGTATTGTATGCCTATTGTTATGATATATAACTAAGATAGGAAAGTGCAAATGTGCTATTTTCATGAAACTAGAAATGAGTGCAGTTCAAGAGGTACATTGTTGACCTGTAGCCTATTAAAACTTCTTTGTGACTCAAATTTCAGCCTCTGTGAAAATGACCTATTAATGCTTTGTAGGACTATCCTTACTTTATTCCCTTCCTCTGTCTTTATTTCTTCTTTCAGATAAAATTCCTTAACAGTTTTTATTACTGACTGGAATCTTTAAAGAAATTTTAGTTTCTATTTGGAAAGAAGTTACGTTACCCAGCCCTCACTGTAACAAAATGTCTGATGGAGCGTTATAATTTACTTGCTTTTCTTATGAGGTGTTACCAAATCTGTCCACCTCCCAAAGGCGGTAGAGTTACTTAACTTTAGTATATGTGGTTCTACAGGTTTTATGAGGAATGGTCTTTCCCTACAGTTTTATCCATAGTAATATCAAAAAAAACTAAAAGGGCATCAGTTTTGAAGTTTGGAGGCAGGTCTTTCCAAAGAACAGTCATCATCACTTCTGTGCTTAAGCTATCTGTACAAGCATCCCTTCAAAGTTTCGAAGCTTTTATATTTCCACTGTCATTACACAAATGTCAGCTGAACATGACTGGAACTTGTGATGGAATGGTTCCTGCAAGTGTAACTAGAGCAACGTAAAGAGGGCAGTACACAGATGATGCATTCAAAAGTTTATGAGATAGAGAGAGACTGGACTCTTAAATTATTTTGAACTTGGTTAAAATACTTCTTCTTTCAAATATTGATCTAACATTTGTTCTTTTAAAGTTCTAATGTATTTTAAACTGTAGCCTGTTGCACACATCCCAGACATTTAAACTTCACTGGACATTGAAAGTCTCCAGCTAATCTATGGCATAGATTTGAATAACCAACATTAGACTTGCACTGGAATTTTATTCATAAAGTGATCACTCGGTTTATAATTTATAGTATAACTTATTAGCAGTAATGCTTCCTTTTGCTGAACCAGAGTTCTAGATTTGTAATGGTAATGTAATGGTAATTTGTAATGGTATGTAAAGCAATTTTTCTAAAATGAAACAAAAGATATTTGACACTTAACATTGTAAATCTGCTGTGTGGCATTCATATGAAGAATGAAAGTATTCTAGAACTATCCATTCATTTTAATGACTTAAAACGTCCATGAGATTGTTTTAGCTTTATAGTTTCTAATAGACAGAACGAGAGGGAATGGCTTCAAGCTCCAACAGGGTAGGTTTAGACTGAACATTAGGAAAGAATTTTTCACAGAAAGAGTGGTCGGGCATTGGAATAGGCTGCCCAGGGAGGTGGTTGAGTCACCATCCCTGGATGTGTTTAAGAGCCGTTTAGATGTGGTGTTGGGGGATATGATATAGGGGAGAACTTTGTAGTGTAGGGTAGATGGTTGGACTCGATGATCCCAAGGGTCTCTTCCAACCTAGACAGTTCTATGATTCTATGATTTAATAATGTAATTAAAGAGAGGTCAAAATTACTGTACTAATAAAGAGGTTAGAATAGGGATTTCACATGGCAGGACAAAGATGCAACTGATAAGGACCAGCATATAGCAGAGTAGGACCTTCGGGACAGAGAAGTGAGGTAAAGCACTGCAAAGGTTAAGAGTGCTAGGATTGATAAAAAAAAAGTCTTTGTCGACCCATGAATGTGGGAAGAGGACAACTAAAGACTTGAAAGAAACCGAATGAGTTAGGTGTTGGGGGAGTGAATGGAACTGCCTGAGCAAGTAATGAGAGGGGAATTGTGAGGGTCTGCTAATAGATAAGCAAGGACACCAGGGAGAAGGAAGCTTGTAGTTTGGAAATGAGTTGGATTTAATGGGTGAGTAGCCTGGAACTGAGAAGAAGCCTGAGAAGTAGAAAGTAATACTACCCAGGTGAATGAAAAGGAGAATGGGACCAAGGCGCTCTCAGGAGAGGGGCTAGTGTAGCAGAGACAGGTATTGTGCTTAAAGAGGCCTAGGTTATCTGTCAATATGTGAGGAACACCTCGAACAGGAAAACCCCATCATTTTTAACATCTTGTCAATAAATGAGCACATTATGTTCTGTGCATTTTTTTGTTGAATCGACACCCTTGTTTGATCCATTTTATTCATCAGGTCATAATATTTAATTACTTAGTTGTGTTATCTTGTCCACAGGACTCTATTTGTAACTACAGACTATCATAATAATTGATGCATGTTAAATTTGTGTAATTATGGCACAGACAAGTTTAATTCTTCTGTGTGTTGACAGTGGTGGGAATAACTTTGCATTCATTAAGGCACTTTTTTGAACTATATTATACTTGTGTGCAATAATGTGGTGAGGAATGTTACTGTATTCATACAGTGCAATTTAGATGTCCATTGACACGTTTTGAGGGATTATAATATTCCTTTTAATTTGTTTTGAATATCATTTGTTGTGGTGAGTTCTGTTTTCCCTAATTCCATATAAAATTGATAGATTTTCTTAATTTTATGAAGCACTGTGCTTCCTTTGAAGCACTGTCTTTAACAGTGTCACTGAGAATAGCTTTTGAATACTTACTCTGTGCAGCGCGGTCAGGCTGGCTGAAGCTTCTTGTTTTACTTTAGTTTACATCTCTGCTTGTATTTTCAGTTCAAATCCACGCCGAGTAAAAATGTGTCAGTGGTGGGCTGGATGGTGATGATGGCAGATGACCCTGAGCATCCCGATCTCTTCTTATTGACTGATTCTGAGAAGGGTGAGCGATTCTAGCACCGAGGGTGCAGTGATTCCCAGAATAAACATTTGCTTTGCTGAGGTATTCGTAAGCAACCGAATAGAATTGGAAGGATGTTACCTTTCCCTTATTCAGCTGCTCTTCGACATGTCATGTTTGCCTTTAGAATGCTGTGGGAACAATTGTCTATGGAGAAGCCTTAGTCTTCATTAAGTTCAAAGAACTCTCCCAAATCTAACAACTCCCATTGTGATTTTTATTGGAAATATTCATCTGCATTCTTTTAACCTATATTTAGACCACTCGGAGGCATTTTCACGTATGTGAAAATGTAAGTAACAATAAAGAAATAAAGTTCCAATATTCAGCTAACACTAGGTGCTCCACCAGTCCTCTCTCTTCTCCAAGTGAAAAACAAAACCAAAACAAAACCATCTGTTCAAATGTAGCGCTATTACCAGGAAAAAAACAACCCTAAGAGATCTTGACTGTTTTGCACAGAAGCCTTGATTTCTGTTACTCCAACGTAACACCCTGGTTTCAGTTTAAACTGTGAAGAAATTGCTACTTTTCCATAGCACTTCAAGCTATGCAGAAAAAGCTTCATTAGAAGTTCTAATAAAGGAGCTTAACATTATTTATTGCTTTGTCTACTTCAAGTCTTAGTACATTTTATTTCCAAGCATCTGTTCTAGCACCACTGATATATGGTGTAAATCATGAATGATTGTCAGCCTAAATTCAGCAACAGCAACCTGAAATGTTTTTGTATTACTTGGCCTTCCTGAACCCACGCAAGCACTGTGTAACACCAGACTCTGAAAATACTAGTCTGAAATGTATCTATGTTTACAAACAATTTTCAGATATTTTCAGACATGATATTTCAGTGCAATCTTGCACTTCATTAAGAAATATGAAATGATATTATCAATGAATTGCAGTAATGGCAATGAACAAAAACATTTTTGTTGTATGGTTCTGAGAAATGTTTTGTTCTTTCCTAGTTGACGCTGGTGTTAGTTGAAATCTAGAATGTTGGAAAGGAAGACAGGCAACCTGAAAGATCTCTTGTACTAGGTCAAATAATAATAAAGTTGCACCTATGCCAGACAAAGTGTGAAGTTATATGAACCTTCTGCTATTAAATCTTTTAGTAATGTTTTAATTTAGAGTTAACTTGAATACATGTAAGTTTTAAGTGTAGTATTGTTTGTGTTTCTTTTATCGTTTTTTTTTTTTCTCTACCTTTCTTACTTAGGAAATTCATATAAGTTTCAAGCTGGAAACAGAATGAATGCAATGCTCTGGTTTAAACACCTGAGTGCTGCCTGCCAAAGCAACAGACAACAGGTGAGAGCAAGATGTTAAAAAGGAATACGAGCTGTTACGAGCTCAGAACTGATAGATCTTCAGGGTGACTGAGCTGTAATTGATTGCTTTGTATGAAGGGCAATCTGCTCTGAGCAGCCTGTATATCGATTTTACATGCTTATTGATTTGCCCTAGCTTTCCTGTTTGTCCCTTTGCAAACAAGTGCTCAGAGCTTCTGCGTTAATTAAGAAAGATTTGGGGCTATCTTGAGGCTAATTTAAAGCAATTGGGGAAATGGAAGGAATGTTCTAAAATATCTGTCCAAGTGGCAGTATTTTTGGTTTTGCCCATTTTTAAGAGACTATTTTACAGTTATATAAAAAGCTGTAAACCATAGCATTCAATAATTCCACATAACTTTCCCATAGCGCCATATTGTCAGGTCTTAGGCATTCATGTTTTTTGTTGTTTGTATGTATTTCTGAAATGTATTTTAAAAAAATCCAAATAAACCACAGTTTAGTGCTGGGTACATTTGGCAAACTTTGAAAGCAAAAGTAGAATTTTCCATGAATCAAAAAGGAAGATAAGACTACTCCAAACCCTATTAAATTTTGTTCCCATATAAATTTTTACTGACCTTTTTAATCAGCAAAATCCTTGTTAAGTTACCACTTTGTCTTCCTGAAATCTTCTTTTTCCTTTGCGCATTTGTTTATGGACTTTCCAGAGGAAAAGTATGACTGAATTTTAAGGGGCACCAGAAGGACCTTTCCAGATCTTTCTGGGCTTTCTTGTTCAGTTCTGCTTCTGAGAGAAATCTAAGGAGTAAGGAGGGTGCAGAAGCTCCCTTGAAAGTATTTGAGACAGTGCAAAAAAGAGGAAATTGTCCTGCTGGCTGGAGAATGTGGGAATAGTAGCAAATAGTGGCAAAGAGTTTGCAAGAAAGTGGTGACTTCCATTCAGTCCTGAAAACTGCCCTCTGAGGACAGCTTCTATGCAATAAGGCTTAACAATACTATTTAATGCAAACTTGTTTAAAGCATTCAGCCCCAAGCCTGTGCAAAAGCAGCACGCTTAAGGATGTTGGCGGGGCCTCTTGTGGAAAATATGGCAGCAAAGTGAAGATAAGTGTAGGAGATTTTTTTTTTTTAAAGGAGGGGAGGATTAATGAAAAAAAGACCTACTATTAAAAGGCCAAAAAGCCTGCTACCATAATTCGTTGCATATTTTGTTTTCTGGCATGTTGTGTAGTTGTACTATATGGGTTCTTGCAGTGTAGTTGCTCCCATAGAAGAAGCAGGGCTTCATACAAACATTAGGTTACAAAGATTGGTTTAATGAATGAGTAAAAATAAAAAATAAAAAAAAAAATCTTTTAACATTTTTCTCTTTATCATGATTTAACTCCCAAGTAGTGCTTTCTCTAGAGACATCCCTTATTGTACTGTTTAAAATGGAAGATCTTCCTTGCTTTTTAGCAGTATGACTGCCTAAGAAAGGCTGGATGTTTAAATGTGCTTTCAATAAAATATAGACACCTACCCAGTGGAATAATATTGGGAACTATTTTAATAGTGGGTTTCTTTAGTGGTGGAACTTTAGCCCGGTTGATCATTCTTGCTTCTGCAGGTAAATGGTAAATGCAAAGCAAGAAATGCCTGCTTCAAATGTGACCAAACTGGGTATTTATTGACAGTCATCAGGAATGTGGTGGCTCTTTAATAACCTGAGTAAATAAGGGATGTTGCTGTCAGGCAAATTCCTGATGGGGAGAAAATCAGAGTATAAGCTAATGTAATGCAAACTAACTTTAATCTTCATGAAAGGGAGTGATGTCTGCAGCAGGTATTCAGGTTTCCTATGGGAAAAGCGCAGGCAAGTGTTTATGCCTCGTTTTTTTAAATTAGTCTTAAAAATACTAGAGGGCCTACATCAATCACTGACCTGTGTGCCAAGAATTCTCTAGCTGGGACTCAAGTGAGAAGGTTCTGCTTGTGTAGCTTGGTGCTGAGATTTATCATGTTAAGGTTGTCTTGCTGACAACTTAAATCTTAAATGTCATCAAAATTAATAAGATCTAAGGCCATATAATAAAATTATAAATCACACAGCAGTTTAATATTTTTGTTATACCTGGGTTTTCCACAGCTCTCAGTATACTTGTACTGCTGAATGATACTTGCACTCCTCCTTCCCTTTTTTTGAGACAGAATGAGCATTAATGATGTGCATTTAAACAGGTGGCTAGTCTGTGAAACAGTGGCATGTAAGTAGCTACTACCCAAAGCAAAATCTGCTATCATTTATATTTTTGTTTTCAGGTTCCTGCCAACTTGATGACCTTTGAATAACAGGCTAATTCAAAACAAAAAAAAGAACAATTTGAACCATCTCATAATTGAGAACGAGGTCCTGATGAAAAGTGTGCCAGCTGTATTCTGTGCCAGAACAGAGCCTGTCAACTCGATCTCTGAACTCTGGAGCCCTGAACAAAATCACTAATGGCTGGGGAGTAGAGTCCCCCAAATGAAAAATGGAGTCGCAACATGAATTGCCATGGACCATGCTTCGTTATATTCTCTGAACTGACCTGTGGAAACCACTGCCTTAAAGAGTGAAAGGAAAAACAACATGAAACACCAAATAGTGTGTGTGAAATTTCTGGCGGTGCTGTGCTTGAGTTAAATAGATTGTATCTAGTTTGAGTTTCTTTTAACTTTATACTAATTTTGAAAATAACTCACCTTTTTAGGCATTCTTAAGAAAGCAAGTAAACTGGTATTTAAAAGTTGTATCAAAAGCTACGTATGAACTGGGTAAAAGAGGTACTTCACATTCTAGAGATGTTGTTTAGACTGTACCAGGAGTTCTCAATGGGAGCCTGTCCCAGGCACACTTAGCCTGGAGCAATGTTATTTCTGTCAGACCTACAGTATCAGAAATGTAACAACTGCAAGTTTGAAAGCGCAGTAAGCTTGCAAACCTTAGTACTGTATGGGAGCCATATTCCCTATGAGTGGCACAAAGGCTGAGCACTTACACACCAAAAATCTTTTTGGTATGTTGTTACCTAATTCCTGGTTAAAAACATAGTTCATGTGTTTTGGGTGGTGTGGAAGAAACAAAACTGAAAGCACTGTTGGGTCAGAACTGAGTGTTTTCTTCCCATTTGTTTCTATACGTGTCACTCTCCTACATGTGAAGGTTGAATGAGGAAAAAAAAAAAACCAACACCTGGGTATAGACCTTGGAGACATTTTACTTCTCTGGGTATCTGTTAATTATCCATTAGGGACCACTGTCAGTGTATGATGTTTCATATCACTTAAAAGTTCTACATTACAAAAAGATAGAGGCACAATTTCAAGCTTTCATGTTCTCATTTGGCAATAATTGATTTTGGTATCTGTCTTGGTCAAAATAGTTGACGTTGTGTGGTATTGATAACGTGGCCTAAAGCAGACCTTACATACAGAAGCTCTTTTGATCTTCAGGCAAATAATTAATTTATTAGAAGGTAGGAGAACCTAAGGAGAGAAAAGGTGTGGGGCTATCAAAATTCCATCCTTGACAGGAATAATTCTTGCTCACTGAAATTACTCACAGAGAAAAACATTGTGGTTGTAAAAAGGGAGCCATGCTTTATACGTGTGTTTTATGCTAAAGACTTTGATTCTTGCTTTATTTGGGTTTTCTTGATGTCACCTAGATATAGTTTCCTGGATGATTAGTCTTTCTTTAATCTTCAAAAATATGATCTTTGTAAAGCAAGGAAACTTTGTCCAAAATATGACTCCGATATCAGAACTTTGAAGTCTGTGAAAAAGTAGTAACTGTTCCATTGACATTGTGGTTTAGTGGCCGTAAATACGCTTGCAGATTCCACCATGAATACTCCTTTTTAAAAACAAGCAAGCTACCTACCAGTCTGTGGCAGAGTTCTCTGACTATCAATAAAGGTTTCTACGAGTAGTTATTATTTTGAAAATGTACAGTTTGTTTATTGCATCTGAGTAGAAGCCTATAAATTCACTTTTGGGTGTGTTTTTTTCCAGAGTCAAATTAATCTCTTAACACAAATTATTAATTTCTTATTTCTGGGGGGGTGGCAAAAAAGAAGGATAATCCAATCTTACAGTAAAAAACAAAACAAAACACAAAATACCCAACCAGTTGGTGTTGTAGAGTAAGAGTAAGAGGTAGGTTTATGTTTCCAAGAATTGTTCTTGTGATTTGGCTCTTGGTGGAAAGCAAACAGTAGAATTGTCAGAATTATACCACAAGCACCATGGGAATTTGTGTCCCTTCACAATTTTTTTTTTTTTTTTTTTTTTGTTATTATGATGGAGAAGGAATAGTCTGTTCTGATCCTGAAGTCATGTATTTTGGGAAGGGGTTGCTTGTGCTGAGTCCCTCTGCAATTCACACATCTCCCAAGTTTACCCATGTTGGGTGGATAGTAAAGACAACATCTTCCTAGCCAGCAGTGTTACTGTAGTAGTCTTTGCACAACTTTAGTTTTGGGGTTTTTTTTCACTTTAGAAATTACTTAATGTGTCTGTCTTCTCAACAACTGTTTTTTAACAATGTGTGTACTTCTCTAAGCATCGTGGATGATAGCCTGTGGATTTTGCTTTTTAAATAAGCTATTATAGGTCCATTGCAGCATAACTCTATCTGTTCTTCTGTTAGTGAAAGAAGACACGCAACTGGGAGCCACAGCCTGACATCACGCAGCTTTGCTAAAGACAGAGCCAGGTCAGAAGGTGTCATTTATTATAGGGTTTTTTTATTTTTTCAGCTGTTTTGAGTTAGGTTTTTATGGTAGGAAGGTGCTGGGGAAAACTGTTCACAAATTATCATTTAATGAATTGTTGCTGTTATCAGCTTTCATTGTTCTTAGGCCTCCTACTCTTCCTTGTTTTTCTACCCTCAGATATGCTGTTTTTCATGGGAGAGACAATATTGTGGGAGGAGTTTCTTAAAATGTGTTGCCAGAATAACCGGAGAGGTTAATGACAACATGGAAAATGTTATTGGCACTTGTTACAATGAGTTCAGTGCTTTCCTGTTGTTTATCTCCTGGGTAGCCCCCTAGTCCTACAGGGCAACACAGAAGTACTGGAATGTTACATATTTTGAGATAAATGGTGCTCACAAAGAGGTGGTGGTTTTGTTCCCTGAGGGAAAGCTGCCTCAGCTAAGCTTTGGAAAGACTCACTCAAGTCAAATACACTGTAAAAAACGTAGTAATGCTCTTTTTTTAAATAGTGGGTTAAAAAAATCAAATAATTAAAACCAGTGCTGAGAAAACAAGGACAGCAATGAGCTTATAGTATTCAGGTAAGGCTGTCATCAAGGCTACTCCAGATAGTTGGCAGTTTCTCTTTGATTTTTATTTTTAATGTATTGGTCTGATTCTTTATCTTGTTAATAACTGCTGAAATACTTCAACTAATATTTGTCGCTTTATTTCTTAACGTTTTGATTTTGAAACTGAAGATGCCCCTTAGAGTGTCCTGTTCTGGAGGCATATGAGCAAAAAGTATTCAGAGGAAATCTTCATAACAAGGCTTCACGTGAAAATGTTAATTACCTGCTGACTGCTAACTACTTTGCTTAGCAGTCTTGGTAAAGACTGAACAACAGGGAATGTCTGGTTTATGAAATTGGTGCAGTGCATTAAAATAGGTAACATTGCACTGGTTGGTGAATACTTACTGCTAACTTTTATCTTCCTAACTTAATTGGTACTACTTTTGACTAGGTTTTTCAAACCTGACTTCTATTCCAGTGTTCTTAGAAAGGAAGTCAGGAAACTTACTTTTGAAAAAATCTGGTAATTTGAGTAAACATAGCTCATCACAGACACGTATTTAATTCTGCAGACATTTCATGACAGAGGATTATTACTCAGTCTGTTATGATTCATTAGGTATTTAGGTGCACGTTGTAGGCATTAAAACTACCAATACTAAAGGCATGCACATAAATACTTAATGAGTTTTAGCACCCAGCTTTAAAATAGTGTTGCTGTTAGTGCTTTTAAATTGCTGTGAAAAATCATATCCTACTGAAGAAAGATCTGAAAAAGAAAATACTGTCATGGCAGACATTATTTGTCAACTCTGCAGCTGGCACATTAAGCAGCCCCCTAGTTACGCAGATGTTTTAGCGTCCTGCTTGAGGAATCGGTGTCTCTTTTGGGGAGTCAGCTGACTATCTTTCTTCCTCAAAACCCAACTGCAGAGCACTTGAACTTTTACCAAGAAAAGCGTTTATAAAGTATGCATATTTGAAAATATATTGGAAGCAAAAGAAAGCATAAAAAAAACACAGCAGGATTTCATTAGTTATCTTTTCCTCACTAGGAGTAAATTCACCTAATCTAATTTTGCTTGCAACATCAGCCTCCTTTATTTGCATTTATACATTTTCAACAATAGTTCTCCTCTATTAGTATCAGACATAACAAATGTTAAAAGGAAGCGCTTTCCCTTTCAGCAGAAGTAATTGCAGGTTTTTCGTGCTGTGAAGGCACTTGAGGAGGTGAGATCCCTTTTGATAAAAGGCAAATTGATCTTGTGGGTTTGGTTAACTGTAGCAAATCTTGTCTAAATCAAGATAAGATAAATCGTGGGATGTTGTTTCTTCTTGATCTGTCAGTGGCATTTTTCTTGATTCTTTGTCTCTTTTTTTGATGTGCTAACTCACCAGCATTAGTAGTTCCAGTCTTCTCTGTGGCTGGCTGTAGTATGCCTGTTGCAAGCATCAAGACACCAGGGCTGGTACTAAATCACATCATTTAATTACTTATTCTTGCTACAAGGACAAATTTTAAAAGTTTTGTTATTGTGTAAATATAGCCCTTTTTCTCCAATTTTCTCTAAAAGTGACTTGTGCCTAAAGTGAGTTGGCTTGGGAATGTTGTTATTAAAAGAATCTGTAAAAGTGGACATTGAATTTGTTTGCAGGGGTTATCTGTTTGTTTGGTTTTTTTTAAAACCATCATTCTAATTTGTAATGCATCAAGAGGGTGAGTGTTGGATTTAAGGAGGACTTTTGTCAGTGCCTTATTACTAACTTGAAGACCAATTCCCTTATTTCAGTGCTGAGAGTATCACAATGGCAAACTTGCATACTGTGTCCTTGATGTACCGAGGGGTAACATTCCTTATAATTTCACTGCAGTTCTGCAAAGCTAATTGTTTTGGTCAATGTAAAATAGTCATGGCTTGAGTTACTTTAGTTTTTGGGGTTGTTTTTTTTCTGTGTTTGGGTAGCCTTTTTTTAGGAAAAAAGCAGAGGTAGCTTGGGCTTGTTCAGCTTTTGTCAGAAGTAGCTCAGACTTCTTCAAAATTAATTTATTTTTATTTTGGTATGTCTCTAAGTAGATTTTGTAGGGAGGAGAAATTGAAAAGGGTAGTCCAAGTCATGGTCTAGACCGCATGAACTTAAGAGCTTGCATAATTAGAAAGGAGCTTGCTTTCCTCTCTCCCATTTTGATTTAAACATTGAAGAGCATTCTTATGAGGAGATTTACTTCTTACAAGCTTTTAATTAATGTAAAATAAATGCTATAGGAAAAAACTGTTTAGGAAAAGAGAAGACTTGGATATCTCTTACTCTTTCTTAATATCTCAGAAGTTCAGTTTTGTATATAGTATTTCTAGTGCCAACACTATGTAGAGAGTACTATCCCTCACTGAAACAACTGCTAGAGATTGTTTTAGTAGCAAGACTTTATAAGCTTTGGAAGGGCAAATGAAAGTAAGAATGTATTGTTCTTAAGCAATTAAATATTTGTTTTCCTGGAACACATCCTTGTAAAAACAGCAGTTTTACTCTAGTGTTTATAAATTCAGATGTTGGAAAGGGAAGCATAATTTGAAAATCAATCTTTCGCTTTCTAAGAATATTCAAAGACAATAGAAGAGTTAGGTCAAAGGAGAAAAGACAAATTAGTTTAGCCATGCCTGCTGCAGAGCAGAGCTGACAAGTTTTCTTGAAATTATGTTGCTAAGAAAAAAAGGTGTGTGAAACGTAAATGAAATGTTCATGATCGTGCAGATCGTGGCGTGGTTATGGCTGTTAGCCTGATCTTGCTCTTGAATGACTAAAAGCATCGTAAACGTTCCGTTTCCTTTGTGTGTTTGATTAGCATATTATTTCTCTTTATTTGGGTAGGTTCTGACCTTCACGTGTGTTTCCTGAAGGTATTTCTTACCATTCCAAAGCTGTTTGCAGATGAAACTGAAAAGCAGTATAAATTGGTGAAATTGTTGAAATAAAGGGTTCTAGGGTGCCTTGTTTACAGGCGCTTCTAGCTCCTTGTGTACAGGAGCATATCCATTCACATACTACTGTACTGAAGTGTGAAAAGCACCAGGAAATCACATATAAGTTTTATAATAATCCTTTAAGGACCAACCATCACTGGACGGGGGATCAATGTTGTCATGCAGTAAACACAAGCCATTTTTAATATTCCTTGCTGGCGTGAGGTGTTATAGGGATAGAGGGATTGCACTATGATCTCATTGAGTGATGTGCAGTTTGGCTGTCCTCTAGCCTTTTTCTTCAACTTTTTTAATACTTTATTCTGTGTGTGCGTGTGAAAATTGTGTGTTTGCATAAGCTAGTTTAAATGAATTTAAGTACAGGTTTCAAAAATCTTTCCTACTGAAATAAATGATTTAAAAGATAGACGGTGTCTGAAGTTTTAATTTCTCATTGAAAAACTGCATTATGTAGTAAATATAATGTATTAATACAATAATTGACTGAAAGCAGTCGTCAGGCAGATTGGCTCTTAACATAAAGAGCAACTACATGGAAGATAAATTGAAAATGAAGAACAAATTAATATTATGCAAAGCCTTGTACTGCATTAACTTTTTTTTTTGACGTTGCTTCTCCACTTTCTGTGTCTTTTTAATTCTTCTAATCCTTACCGAACACAATCGTACAGCCTGTCTCTACTGGGAAATGCTGTGGGGTGAGGTTGTGAAATGCTTGTCAGATTGTGAGCCTTGAGCTCCTCTTCTTTTTTCTTTTGGTTTTTTTTTTCCTCCTTAATGGAACGTTCATTTCAAATGTATTTATGAAGAAAGAAGGAATAAAGAAGATTTTTGCAACCCCCCGTTTTCTTATTCCCACATTACTGTGTTTGAGGAAATGCTTTGTGCTCGATGGTGTAAAAAGAAACACAGAATTAATTAGCTGGTGATTGCTATTTTCCTTTTCTTGTTCCTTTTCAAAGCTCTTTTTGTACTCATCAATTTCTGGCAAGCAGATTTTCTGATGAGATGCTTTATTAACGCAGATGCTGACTCTGTGTTCTCAGGCAGGAGCCTGAGACTGCAAGTTGAGAGGTACAGAGTAAAGTGATTCTCAGTTCAGTTGCCTCTTCTTGGAAAAGACTTTTTCTCCCCTGATTCAGCTTCATTGTTTATCTGGGACTTCTGTCTTTCATATAGTTTCTTGCCTTTAAATACTTAAGGGCTATAGCATCCCTGGAAGTGTTCAAGGCCAGGCTGGATGGGGCTTTGAGCAACCTGGTCTAGTTGGAACTCAAAGATCTTTAAGGTCCCTTCCAACTCTAACCATTCTATGATCTTTCTGCAGTGTCTGTTAGAAGTGGCTGGAGTTGAGAATTCTTGGAAGCATTTTTTATTTATGTATTTATTTTCAAATCAAGGAACATGTCAAGGGCTGCTTTTGCCTTTTTCCTTGTGTTCTTGTCTCTTGGGCTGCTGCTTACAGGAGAGGGCCTTCAATCCACAGAGTGAGAAGACAGGTGGGGGGAAGGCACCTTATCTCTTCCTTACTTCCCAGCTGGAATGATTTTCATTGTGGGTATACTTCCTGCTCTCTTTCATCAGGTGTATGTGCTAGTGAGTCCATCAACTGAGTGCTCCTTTTGAAATTGTAAGAAGTATGAATTACTGCCTTGGTTTTGTAACTTCATCTTTAGTTTGTTGGGTTTTTTTTCCTTTCTGCATGTGAAGGAGCCTCACTGGGGGATGAGGGGGCTTTGTATCTGTGGGAGAAACAGAGAAACCAAACCACAGATGCATGAAAGAAGCAAGCTGAGAAGAAGAGATGAGCTTTTCTCTTTTTTGTATTAGGCTAAGTTTTTGTAAATGAGAATGTTAGGTAATAAAAATGTAAGCAGATCATATCCAGATGTAAGCAGAAGATAACGTTTTGGCATGAACTGTATGCCTTGATTGAACAGTGGGGAGATATGTTTTTTATAACAGCAAATAAATTGAATACAGAAGACTGGATCCATGCTTCTAACTTGTAAGTAATGTTTTTATTAGTTTTTGCTTAAATGGAGCATTATTACTGCAACATGCATCCTTACATAGGTAATATTTATCTTTGCACTGGTATTTGCCTCTTTCAGTTCCTCATTTTTAGTTCAATTTGGTACTTAAGGACAAAATGCGGATCCAAAGTAAAACCTTCTGCCTTTCTCCTACAGCTGGTACAAGAGGCTGTGAGTTGCTGCTGTGCAAAACCAGCCTTTACTAAATGCCTTTATCTTGCTCTTTAGAAGCAGCGGTTTGTATGTAGTCTGTATAACAGCATGGAGCAAGTAAGGGACCTGACGAAAAGTTCCAGTGTGGAAGATGTTGCAGTTTTTATCCTGAAACGTTCAGAAGGAGATCTGTAAAGAGAAAAACAAAAGCGTTTTTTTTTTTTTCAGATTAAAAAAGTGGGAGTGTTTTATGTGTGGCAAAGCACATAAAATGAGTGAGCTGAAGAGAGACCTCGTGTGAGAACACAGCTACCAGCAAAGTGTTAATGTACCTTTCATTTTCTTCTCAGGTAGGAAAATGAGTTACTTTCATTATGGAAAAGGGATAAGAAGCTGAACTGGTTTGAGGTCAAATAATATAGCTAAACATATAAATAATTCATTGCATGTTGAAGATGTATGTTACAACCAAGGGTAAACTGGCGTGTGTTGCTCACTACCTGACTCTGCAGAATTTATGTCATGTTTTAGAACAGCTGTCTGGAATAGAGAAAGCAGCTCATTCTTACGGTGAAGATGTATGGAGATGCAGCGAACAAGCGTGGGAGGAGGGAGCCATTGCCTCACACAGGAGCAATCCCAGAGCGGTGCCTTAGAGAAAGATGTATGGTATTGGGAATAGCTCAGTAGTGTTATATGATAGAACCGGGAAAAGCATATGCAAATTCCGAGTTCCCAATGCTGAAACAGCAGCATGCTCTTTAACGAGTATAAACATGTATCTAAGATTTATTCAAGACAATTTAAATGGGATAATTGTGATCTATTTCTTGATTTGAGGATATTTGGTATTAGCAAGCATTTTATGAACTTTTGACTTGTGCTACTTGTGCTGCTTGTGTATGGGCAGTTAGGAAAACCCAAGTTGCTCCCGCCTCAGTAATCAATTCCCCATCAGTATGAAATCTATAATGTTACGGTAGTGCTGGTTTTGTTCTAATACCTGATCTCTGATACCCGCACCAGAGGCTTCAGAGGAAAGGGTAAACCTACAGGCAGGAGTGAACATCTCGCAAGGTAAGTAACTTCTGACACTCAGTGACTGTCTTACATATTGAAAGCTTTATAGTTTCATTTGTTTAATTTCATGCAATGTGACGATGGCTGTAATAATGAAAATGTTTCTACTAATCTTAGTTTCTGTGATACAATCCATCAAAATGTATGTTAATGAAAATGAAAACCCTTCTGATAATAAAAATTTGAGATATATGTTGAAAAGTATGTTTAAAATTACCCTCCTCCAGAAGCTTACTTTTTAATGTTAACTATTTCAGTAATACGGATTACCAAACAGGCCCACGATCAGCATGTTGAGAGCTGTAGGGATTTCTCAGGTAAGATTAAATAATAATTTAAAAAGTTACGCATACCAGTGCTATTTCTAATCTTTTTTTGACCCAAAGACCTTGGCTTGACTGCAGAAGGGATCACAGGGGAGCTCTCAACAGCCCCACCTTCCATGGCAGAAAAAAATCTCTTAAAGACTGGAGAGCAGTTGAATGACTCGAGTCATCTTAGTCCTTCTAGAAAGGATTTTGCTCATGTGTGAGGAGTCAGGAACATGGAGATAATTCGTAGCCATCATGACGCGTGCCCTGAGATGTATCAGGCGTAATGGCTTGGAGAGACCACGTTCAACAGCACATTTGGCGTTTTTTTTGTGCTGAACCCCTTTGACACTCACTAGTGCCAGATAGAAAGTAAGTATCACATTCTCCATATACTTGCTGAGTTTTAATTTAACCTAGAGTCCTGCTTCTAGTAATCTCTGAATACCACAGCTATAGATCAATGAGAGCCCATTCCTGCTGTCTCTTGCCTGCAGTACTGCTCAGCTGGAAGCAAGGTTGTACATAAAGCCCTGTGTATGAAACTTACTTTTTTATAAATCTCAAAGTGTATTTGGGGAGTGGACAGAAGGAGGGGAGATATGGTGCTTTCAGCCCCTGTTCTAGAAAACATTTTTTCAAAAAGGGGTTGAAGCTGTGTGTGTAAGATGACAAAGAGCAGAACCAATGTGGCATGAACGCACCAACTTAGAGCCAATGTGAAATATACCCTGGGCTTTGTGTTAAATCTTCGTTTACATCTTGTCAGAGACATCTGTATATTATTACTTACTTTTAGGAGTCAGAATACTTCATATAATGTCTACCCATAAGATTTTTGCACACAGCTTTGGATTTAATTTGTGAGGTGTTGGAATAAGGAAACTATTTCAGGATAAATGTATTAGCCATTTGGTTATCTGAGAATATCTGCTAGCCATTATACAGAGACATATCATGCTTGCTACTATGGTGTCTAATAAATATTTGCTAAACAACATCTTGCTTAAATCCTATTCCTTGTGCTGCTGCTGTTCCAGTCATAATGGGCCAAATGAGAGCTGTCAAATTAAGTAAGTAGATGGTTATAAGATTTCAGGGGAAGCTGTTTCTCGAGTGTGGTGATGCCTTACTGCCCAGTGCTTGATATCGGCAAGCAGCTAATATGTCTGCTGTTACCATGGGATTCATTAGTCGGTCTTGGAGTGCCTTACAGTGGAAACTGGTGTCATACTCTCCTTGTGCTACAGGTGGAGAAACTGAGGCACAGCAGAGAGGTAGCAAGTGTCGTGTTCCCTGTGCAACGGTAGTAGTGCCAGGCTGTAGATGAAGCCAGCTCTGCTGAGATTATATCCAGGGCACTTCCCAATGGGTCATAAACGCATAAAACAAGCAAGAACTTGTCAGAGCACATCTGCTTCAGTGTTTCTGGCAAAAGTATATCCGTTACCCTGATTTAAATCATAGTTTTTGACACTGATGATGTGTGGAGGTAATGCTGTGTCTCCCAGACAGACCAAGAAAAATGCTGGGTAGGCTAAAGAATTGACATCCTGGTACTGCCAGGGTTGTAGATGGGTGTACATGGAAGTGGAGCCCCAGGGATTTCAGTGGGGGCTCCATGGGGACAGAACAATCCCTTGCACTCAAAGAAGCTTATAATGTCAAAACCACTGTAGGAAAATAGTCTCTAGACAAAGCTTACTGAGCCGAAGACTTTCCAATAGCACATCAGGGTAACGCTCCCAAGAAGTGGTTTGCTTAAGATTAATAATGCATTTGGATGACTCAGAGAGAGCCGGCTGCTCCTGTTAGGTCTTCCGCCAGTCTCAAAAGGGGTAAGCCGTTGGTCCTCTTGCCATTTTGTTTGCATAAAGTGGCCAGGGAAAATATGAGTAAAATAGTTTCTTCAAATTAAAAAGGTAAGGAAAAAATTATTGGTTAGGTCCAAGCATAAAGAAAAAAGTACACAAACCTCTTAATTCACCCCCATATTATGGTCCTTTTTCAAGCATAAAAGGAGTTACCAAATCCGGCAAGCCTTATATTTATTATTTTCTATAACTTGGTGCTTTGCGTTGCCTTTTGATCCTTGAAGTACTTCTTTTTCAGCGCTGAATGTAAACAACAAAATACAGTGGGGTTTGTTTTCTCCTGCTGTGCATGTATGAAGAGCTTCCAACGAAGGCGTTTGTGATGCATCAGACTGGTTCACTCTGAGCTCTTCGAGTCCTTCAGTTAAGCATGAGTTCTTTTTAATATATTTTTCTGCCTGTCGTTTCTACATAGATAATGACATTGAATGCTCTGATGATATCAACCTAGTAATGGTTCCTTCAGTGTCAAGGATACACAATGAAAATGTAATAGGCAGTTAGATTAAAATAGAAATATGCTGCCGGTGAGGAAATAACAAATTGGATTAAGTCAATGCTGTTTTGAATGTTGGTAACTAGATTAATTTTAATTTCTCATGGTTCGTTTAAAGAGCTATTTGGGCACCCAGCACTCCTTATTTTAAGATTATGTTGCTGTTTTAAACCCACTTCCTAATTCACTTTAGTATTTCAAAAATGCATGATTCCCACATTGTGAAACTTGAAGAGGCTCTTTACTCATATCCTGCAACACAAGAAACGGAAAAGAAACATCTAAAGCAAGAGGAGATTGTCACATGAACAAACATGCACAGACTGGCTATAAATAAAATATAGGTTTCACACCATCAGGGAGGGAAAGTTTCTGTTACAACTTCTCAAAGGAACAGTGGGGAGCAAGCCCCTAGCTGGAAGGGAAGGAGGTTTTTTGGGGGTGTGTGGTGTGTGCTTCATCAGATCATAAAAGAAATCGTACTACTACCTACTGCTACTTAAGTTGCCTGCAGTACCACGTGACAGCACTTAGCAATTTAGGAAGTCTCTTCTGGGCTATGGTCTCTTACGAACGGTCTCGGAGACTGTTAAATATTGAAGGAATTTCTTCTGAAGGTACTTCTTAAAAATATCCTATTAGTTTTAGTTTGTAAGCAGTACAACGTATTAATTTGAGTCCAATGGTACTGCAGGGACAAGTACGCCTGGCTAGAACGGTGCAACTCTTACTGAAATCTGCCACTTTCTGAGATCTCACAGGGTAGCCCAGAATTTCCTTAGGTTTTTGTCTTCTATTGAAATTCAAGTTTGTAAGATGAAAATTTTCAAGTTATGATGTCTGAGCATCAAAGAATTTGAGGTTTCAAATACCCGTGAGCCTTTGTTTATCTTAATTTAAATTGCGGCAGTCTCAGCGACTCTGAAAGTGCAAGTTTGACTGATGTAACTTCTCTAAAGATGGACTCTGGTTCCTTTGTTAGTATTAGAAGATTAATCAGAACAACAGAGAAACAGATATTCTGTATGTAAGTAATTACAAGCTACGGAAAAATGTTCTTTTAATTTTCCCTGAAAGATCAGGCTCAAGATTTGAAGTTCTATCCCGTTTGAAGCTCTATCCCGTTTCTTGTGGTAACCCAAATTTAAGTCATGTGAATCGAGAACTGTAAGGGTTCCATTAGCACACATGGAAAGTGGGATTGGATCTGGGAAAGTATTGACAGTGTGTCCTGTTCCGAAGTATCATTTTTTTTTTAAATTAAAAATTAAACAAAACCCTCAAGTGACTTTACAGTTAGTTGACAGTGCCAGCACACTTTAATTTCCATTAAAACTGAAGTTGCCACGCTTCTCATTTTAAATGGAAATAGTGTTCTGCTGATGTCACTAGTGAGCTTTATTTTCTCCCAGTAAAAATATGTTTGTATTAGAGTGACTTTTGACAGGAAATCCCTGTGAATATGTTTGTCTTGGTGATCTGCTGCTGCTTTAGATGAAAATTGCTATACCAGTCAGCTTGTGGGAGGATAAAACCTTTTTTTTTTTTTTTTTTTTTTTAATTCTGTCAATTTAAATCCATTGTATAAATCCTAGTATGCTGCTAGGTATTGGAATAAACGTGGTTTGTTTCTGCTTGGACGCCTGTTCTGGGAAGAGGTGTCTCACCCCAATGCACAAAGGCTGTTTCTCATTTTGTTGATTTTTTTCATATTTTTTTTTTAAAGCAGCACCTATCTTTTCTGCTGGAACGTGTCCATTAATACATGTGTATAAACAAATTCAGGAAATCCTCTCTCCCATCTTAAGCTTCTGCTTCTCTTGTTTCCTTTCCCAGCCCTCAAAGAAGTCGCACGGCTGTGCCAGGCTGCCCTCAGGACTGCTGCTGGGGGATCCTTTTCGTCCCCATCTGATGCTCCATAGTAGCAGCTACTGGATTCACGTACACCTTGTGCTCTGCCTTTATGAGATTTTCAGCAGAGTGTTGGGCAGAGGCACTTTTCCTCTAGCCCGCTTCAAAGCCCGCCCCTTCCATCTGCCCTGTAGCAGCTCTTTAGGCAGGATCTTTCCAGGCACTCAGGGAATAGGATAAAGCCCATTTTTCTGTTGCCGTGAGACTAAATGCTTCACCAACATGTGGTGATCTTCACTAGGACCATTCAGGAAAATGTTGTTACCTGTGTTTTCCAGCATTATAAGAAATGTTACCAATCCAAACTGGGAAAAAAAAAATTAAGTTAGCTGATGTGGAGCACTTTCTCAGTTGATTCCTGAGAATTTCACACTTCAGTTGAGTACAAATGTGATTTTTTTTTTTCTTGATACAGGTTTCATCCAAAAGGGATTGCCAAATGATTTACAGATCGTACAGAAAAAGAGAAGTCGTTTCTGCCACCTATTGGATCAGCCAACATTAGGCAACCAGTTTACCAAACTCATAAAATACAGAACCGTATTTTGTTAGGGTGTGCAAATCTTTCTGCCATCCAGCAAAAAAATCCTATCCAGTTTAACCTGCCATTTACCCAGTTTTCCTCTGTTTTTGCAAAAATGGCCGATGGATTTTTATTTATTTCAATGGGCATGACTTAGTCGTTTATATTTCTACTGAAAGGTGGTGGTTCCCGTAGCATGGCATCGAAATTCAGTACTGATTATGCCATTCTGGCAGTGATTTTTGAAGGTATCTCCCTAGTGAAGTGTTTGGAGGAGAGGCACATCTGTGAGAAGAACTTCCCAGACCCTGGAAGGCTGAGAGGTACGAACTCCAGAAACGTATTTCCGCAATAGCCAGTTGGTATGTGTCTCTGAATTGGTATATGATTAAAACTGTCACACACACTTTTTCTAGAGCTGCACTTTTGTAGCAGATGGCAAAATGACCGTCTGTCTTTTTTTTTTTTTTTTTTCTTAATTTGAACTCTAGGAAAAGTAGTGACGTACTTCCAAATGGGATTTGTGCCAGCGAGATGTAGCTTTTGCGGGATCTGCTAGCTCTTCTCCAGGGGAAGGCTTTCTTTGCTGCCTTTATTTGATCACCATTTCTCTTCCTCTTTGGGTTCATGGTGAGCGAGCACAGCTTGCCACTGGTGGGTGGTGTGGCTGGTGCAGGGGCAGTCACACAAGGTGAGTTGTACTAGTAAAGTCCCCAAAAACCCGGGCCAAACACAGTTCTGGTTATTTATCTTTCCTTATTTTTTGCTTTCTGCTCTCTTCCTTCTTGTCAATTTTTTTTGAGGCTGGATTAATATTGTGTCGTTTCAGATTGACACGATTAAGCAAAATCCCATTTCAGATTCCTGATGATCCCCCCCCCTCTGTTTTGTATTAACCATGAGAATTTGTTTCTGTTTTGTTTGTGGTTGAGAGGCTTTTTTTTTCCCCTGCCCCCCTGCCTGAGGTTGTTCAAGAAATGTTGAACGGAGTGCTTAATGATTTCCAGTGCTTTCTCTTGACATTTTAGTTTTGGAGAATGAGCAATGCCTCCGCTGGGGACTTCCCTGGCAGATCCACGTCTGAACAGCCAGGGCTGGCTTCCAAGAACATTAAATTCCAGCTGCTTTTCCATCCAAGGCAAGGTTAGTTTAGTATCCCCCTTCCTCCCTGTGTCTTTACAGCAGGAGATATTCTAGCCAACGTATTCGTCATGTTTCTGAGCCTCCCTGCCGCTTGATTTATGCGGAGAGGACTAGAGAGAGAGATTCCAGAGCTGTACGCTGAGTGTGAACTACCTGCAGGTGTGCAGCAGGGCACGATAGCCCGGCACGGCTTGGTCCAGGCATACGCAGCACCGCTGGTTAGTCCCCACACGTAGGCGAAGAGAGCTGAGGTTATTCACCTCATGTTCAAATAAAATAAAATTAAAAAAAGAAAAAAAAAAAAAGAAAAAAGTGGCAGTATCGGTGTGGATTTGGCCGTACAGATGAGTCTTGTGAAACCTGGGAGACTTGGCAGCACAGAGAGGCTGGGATGGAGTTGAGGGATGCTGAGGCAGAGTTGGTTCTTGCATCTGGTGTTGCTTTCCTCATTTAGGAAGAGCAGCAGTGAAACGGGACAGTGAAACGCGAAGTTAAGCTGTAGATAACGGTATGTGAGGCTTCAAGAAAATTCACATTATCTCTCCACAAAGTTCCCTGCTGTCTCTCCATGTTGTGCAGTTTATGCGCTGTGTCAGGCAAAGCAAGTGACTTATGCCTGTGTTTTGTTTTTTTGTTTTTTGTTTTTTTTTAAGATTGGTTATGCATATTTGGTGCCTGGCTTAACACTCAGGGCACATAATTTTCAGTGGCATAATGGACTGTTTGAGTCTCTCTTGTCAACTGGGAGTTTGAGTATGTGGCACATTTGGAAATTCAACCCATCCTGACCTAGCAACTGGCAAAAGAGAAATCTATCAGTTGCTATTTAAACCTGAGATTTCTGCTTGCCTTTGTCTCATCTGAGCAGGGTAAGCCCTACCTCCTGTGCTCTTTCAAAGTTGGTTCCTCATGTGCAGCTGCATGATGAAAGGTGCCGCAGTGTTTTTAGAAACCCCCAATGTAGCCAGCCTCCAGCTGGTAAAATTGTCATCGTTCACAGCCTAATTGAACTACGGAAATTTACCCAAGTAGAGGATCGGGTCCAGTGTACACAGCTGGGAACCAAGCTGAGCTCAGTAGCTATCTGTGCTCAGTACGAAGCCCAAGCCAACTGGGTTGCACACAGATATTTCTCCCAGGCAGCAGCACACAGATCAATGTCCTCTTGTTCATTTGTATCCACCTCGTCCCCTGTCCTCCTTTCCCTTTTGACTAAGCGATGCCTCACTGGCACCCAAAGAGAAAGGCGTCGTAGATGAAAACTGATCACCTTTCTCTCGTGATTCAGAGGAAAACATTGCTGCCTTTACACTTTAACTTCTCCAACAGTGGTTATAATTTGTTACGTACCTTTTAGTTTTTTGTGAAACAAGTACAAGTTATGCTTGGTACGAGTAGGGGAGAGAACAGCAATAGATATTTAGGGGTGATTGTTCTTCATTGATAACACTATTGCAGGCGAGAGAACTTCAAGGAGGTTTTGCTTAGGTCTTTTAATTTTCTGTGACTTTGTGGTCATAATTTTTCCCAAAGCTCATCTACAGATCTGTACTAGGACCTAAACCACTAAAATGCTTTAAAGTCAATCCTTTTATGCCCCTGTGTATTCAGCTAGTATGGTAAAATGTTTTGTTTTTCTTTTTTTTTTTTTTTTTTCCAGAGTCTATGAGATCATTCAAGTATGGAGACTTGGCAGCTTCTCTGTACGTACAAAGACGGCTGTTTGAATGTCAGACTGAGTGTCTTTGTGGCTAAGGGTAAATTATTTGGTGTGTTAAATGAGGATTTGTTGCTTTGTCTGTCATGAATAAGGTTTGTTTATTATCAGTGTCCCATCAGGATTTACACTGGACTGCAGTTTTCTATCTTTCGGGTTTTTTCATGCTTTATTACATAAAAGCATAGGTATTTCTTTTAAACAATTCGGTAATAGAAGGGATTGGAGTAGTGAGTTAATATGGTTGTAAGGCCAAGGAGAGGCGTTGCAAAAAAAAAGAAAATAAACAGGAGTAAATACAAGAGTAATGGTGGGATTGGAAAATCAAGGTGAATGTTTGCTTGGGTTTAACTGGTTATTTACAGAGCAGTCTGTAGAATTGAACTGTCACTACAGTGTAATCTATGGAACATAAGCATGAAGGATTCTTGGTAAAGATAGAATTTACCAAAAAAAATAGATTGTTCGTACTTTTTAAATTCAGTTTTGGTATCCAAAATGCCTTGTAGCTATCAATGGAGAGGAAAAAAAATATTAAATATCTGGTTCTAAAAAGAACTACATATGTGGTCCAATACTTGTGGTTATCGTCGGCGCAGAAAGTGGGTGCATTTTATGTACACCAGTGCCTCCTGTTCCAGAGAGACACTAGTCTGGAAGTCTGTCTTGGCTTGAGGAGGAGCCGTTTACAAAGAGATCCGCTGCTTGAACTGTGTGTAGTTGCCAGGGTCAAGTGTGCCATCTGCGCTCTCTGGAGAGAGTGGGTGTTCTGCCCTGCTGAACTGCTTTGAATGCTGAAGGGGTGGAATAAATACTGGATTTTTTTTTTTATTTAATGAGCATTACAGCTTGATTTACAACATCTGGGTCTAACTTGAAATAGCGTTACAAAAAGTAAAACATCTGTACATACAAGCCAGAAAAGATTAATAGAGGTTTATTTGCTTCGAAATCCTCCAGCATAGATTAGTAGCGTCTCCCACCTCTCTCTCTTCATTTTTGTTTAAGTTACGCAGGCAGCTAGTCCATCTCTATTGACATTTGTGATGCTATAAAACACAACTGCCCTGGTTTGCGCCCCTTTACTTGCACACAGCACAAATGAGTGTCAGTAGATAATTCACCTACATTTCTTAAATGGACAAATTGCTTTGTCTTTCAGAGAGGTTGTACACGTGCCACTCACAGTGCAAGTCTGAGCTTCTACTTTGGGCAGTATTTGAGAAATGCTAAAAGTGCCAGAATTACAGTAAATACATATAGTTTCCACATGCTGTTTGACTGGTTGTCTGGTTCCATTCTTCGTGTTAAAAGAGTCAAGAAACCAAGACATTGCTGTTCATTGCAAGGTGAGTCATGTTGTTAAAGCCCCGTACTTACCAAAGGAAAAGCTGTTCATCCTTTGGCCGTGTTTCAAACCAGAAAATAAAAATGTCAAAATCTGTGCAAAAGAGCCTTCTGCCTTTACTGGTAGCTCAAGAGACTTGCAGAGCTGACTTCAGGCAAAGGCAGTACGCTCCTTTTCTGAACAGAGGAAATAGAAAAGCATCTGGGTTAAGGTTAAAAAGGCATACAGCTCACAGGTTTGTGGCCATCCTCATCTTTTACTAGGGGAGCTTCTCGATTGTGCGTTGGTCAACTAAAGGGTCCCATCTCTGGTTCCTGTTTCATCTCACCGTAGCCTGTGTGCTGGCAGGGCAGCATCAAAAAGAGGTGCTACTGAGCTGAGTGTCCTTGACTCAGGATTACTGGGAGCCCTGGAGTTCAAGACCAGGATTTCATTTTCTGTTTGCACAACCAGTGCTGTGATAAAGTGCTGGAGTAGTATCTTGGCCTGTGTGTGTCAGAAGCTTGAGCCTGCTGCCTTTTTCCTTCTAGCAGCTGAAATGTCTTCAGAGTTTCTGTGGATTAATTTCCAAGATACAGTGCGTTGCAATTAAGTCAATGTTGGAAGCTGTGAGATGAAAGATAAGCGAGTGGGAGGGGAAAGAAAAATAGAGCAATAACCAAGACCACTGCCAATAAGAACTAAAGAAACAACACCAAACAGCTGGCAAAGTACCCTGTGGCTTCTTTGATAGTCCCTCATCACAAGTAATAAAACACCTCTTGAGTTGTTCTTCACCTACTGGTTGTAAATCCTAATGTAAAGCTGCCTGTGTTTCCCCCAGTCCTGGGGACCTCACGAAAGCCTCTGGTCTCCTAGAGTCCAGCCTGCCCAGCACGTGGAGGAGATGGAGGAGCAGAAATGAAGGTGGGAAAAGTAGGAATCACTGAATTTCTCACTCTCTTTCAGGGGGAAGAAGGGGAGATTTTGGTGTCGTAGAGGGCTTCGTCCTGAATGTGAAGTCTATAGGCCCTATTTTAAAACAAAACACTAACACATTCAATGTTCCTTACTTTTGCTTCAAATCACTGCAGCTGTGGTATGCATGAAGCTGTTACTGTTGTGTCGTTTTTAATGTGTTTTAAAATGTGCCTGGAGGTTTGGGGAATTTCTTATTTCTTTTTTTTTTATTTATTTGTATTTTTTTAATTCCTTCTGAAATGCTCGGCTGTTTATATTTAAGCAAAACCTCCAGCAGGAATGAATAAAATCAAAGAGCATCATAATCTTGAAAGGCAGATCAGGGACTGACAGATAGGTCTGGCTGAAGGAGCCTTTTCAGGAGGGATGGGGCAGGCAGGGGTTTGGGGAACAGAGCAGCCCCTTTCCCTTCCTATCTCTCTGTGTGTTCCCTTTCCCCGTCTTCTCTCCTGCCCCACATCTATCTATCTCTGCGTGAAGTGCGTATCAAAGCCAGGGTTTCAGCAACAGTGGTGAGTTTCAGCAGCATCCAAAAAAAGTGAGGCTTGTTCGGCTGGGCGAGCCTGTCCAGCCCCTTGGCTGCCGGCTCCCTCCCGCTCTCCAAGAGCAGCAGCGCTGTCTCGTGCTTGGAGAAGCTGCTCCTTCTGTTTTCCGGTGGAATATCTGATGAGATTTCAGTTTCCACGCTATAATGCTCTTTAATTGGAGTGCAATTTTTAGCAGCCTGTTTTCACTCAAGAGCACAAGTAAACTCTGAGGGTTGTGTGGTGGTGTTTTGTTTTTTTCCCTTTAGTTAAGTTCCCTGCATCAAGTGACCTGGTGTCACGTTGTTGGCCGGGGCCAACAATTGCTCTTGGCCGCAAGCACGTGGGGTTTGGTAGGAGTTTCTACCCTTATCCAGGAAAGAATCCAATAAAGCGAGGCTCGTTTCTCACTATACCTTCTCTATGCCCCTCTCTTAAAAAAAAAAAAAAAAAAAATTAAAATTAAGAAAAAAAACCTCAAATGCAAGCCAGGCTGGGCGGCAGTGCTGCAGCAGGCCAGCCTCGCAACACGCCTGTGATGGGACCACTATGGAAAAAGAAGCTTCATTACAAGGAAAAGCAGCCAGGAAACGTGGAATAATGAGTTTGTGTTTTATTTTGCTTCTTTGCGTTTGTGCAGTGAAGACTCATGTGAATTTTGGAGAGAGGAAAATAGAGGAAATTATAGGAGTGGTTTGGTTTGGGTTTGTTGTTTTTGTTGGTGTTTTTGTTTTGTTTTTTTTTTTTTAAGATTCCCAGCTTTCCTGCCTCTTTCTTCCTGAAAATCTAGACTCCTGGCTATCTGAAGGAACTTTGTAAAACTTTCCAGCTAATGTTACCCCGGGTGAGTGGCGTTATTAGCATTAGCAGCAGCAGGGAGTCCACACTTGGATGGAGACCATCAGTTTCTGGCATGTATTTACCATCTTGTCAAATAGTTTTAGCTGATTATATAAAGACTACTGGGAGCTGCTGGGGCCCTGTTTATTAAGGTCATCTGCTGGTGCTGATCTACCAAGTAATTTTTTGCAGTAGGCATTTCCTTCTCCTTAAATTTACTGTGGTAAATGAGAAATGTGGGTGATTTAATAACCTAGTCTTTAATTCCAGGACTGAAAAGATGTCCCTTTGCTTCTTTGGTCTGCAAAGCATAAAACGCCTCGCAGGGACACAGGTGGAATGAAGTCTTGGATAGTCCTGCCAGTGTGGGTTTAGATAGGGAGATGGGAAAGAGGAACACGAGCTCATGTATTTTCAACACGCTACCTTTCTACCATCAGCCCACTGCTTACAGTCCCTGCTTCTGTCCCAGGCCGAGCTAGAACCATCTCTGTGAAATCTTTCTTATATAAGCTTTTCTTACATGACTTTCTTTTGGCCAAAGATCAAGCCATTTCCCAAAAGCCTGTCTTCCAGAAAGGGCTTAGCGCTGGCTTTCAGGCAGGTGTACAGATACATAGCAGCAGACACTGCTTTCTGATTTATACCATCTCCGTAGCACGCCTGCAAAATGGTCTTCGGTTGGATTTTGAACATCTCTTAATGCTGGGAGATTAACCACAGTTGGAGACGGGTCTTTGAATCTTGTTCATGGTATTTGCATCTGGTAGTTTCAGCTGATGTAGTGCTCCTTATAAAACCACTGAGGATCCATATAGAAATAACCTGTTTCCCTCACTTTTAAAGGTAGCCCTAGCTTGTAATATTCGGATAGATCTTCAAAATCGATTGATGTTTATCACATTAGCTCTTCATGTTTTCAGTTTCAGGTGGCCTACGTGTTGTTACCTCATCTTTTTTGAACAGCAAACAAAGCCAAGTGCACTCCTTAAAAGAATTATGTGATCCCAGGGCAGGTAAGAGGACAGGAGGCAGTGACACAGGACAGCTCTTCCTTGCTCTATCTTGTATTGAAGTAAAGAATAATCATTATCCAGATTTCCTGGATTTTTTTTTTTTTCTGAACTGGTTTCATTAGTATACCAAAGACCACGATTGAATGCATTTCTGGGCAAAATATTCTGTCCTCTTATTCTGTCCTGATACTGTGTTCTCGTCTTTCCTTTCTAGAGAATTATAAAACTCTTCTAGTCCTCCCAATTAGGAGAAATGTGCAAGTGATGAACTATTTTGCCTTATGTCAGAATGCCTTTTCCCTAAGTGCTGTTTGCTGTCCTGATTTCTGGCCATTAGATTAAACAAGTTGTGTCTGTTACACTTCTATTTTTTTTTTATCGATTTTGAAGTTAAAATCTGTATCCAAACAGCTGTTTTTATTGGCCTGAAGTTCTAAGCTGTCAAGAAATTTTCCTACTGATTTTAACACTTGCAAGTGTTAGTTATTTCAGGAGTTATTTGGTTGTGCTTGTGTGCTGGGATTTTTTCAGATGTGGGGGGCCGGAGGGGGTGGGGAAGGGAAAAAGAGGATACTGAGCCTGGAGCATCCCTTTTAGCTCGAGGAGCAAAACCAAATGGGAATGTCTGGGTTTTTTCCAGACTCCACTAATGTGGACCTCCCTCATGAAAGAAACGGAATGATGTCATGTTCAGCAGTGCAGGAGAGGATCAGAGCGTGCTCCTACCAATTCGGCATACCCCAGAGGTAATATCATGGCCTGATACCCCATAATAAGGCAAAGAACTACCTGATGCTTACATTTTTTGTATATAAATGTGCATGCATATATGCGTGTGTGTGCACGCGCATATGTGTGTGTGTATTTAAAGAACTATTTTTACAGGCTCTTAGAAGAAAAAGAATTTTTAAAGGGAGTTTTGGTTTCTTGTGAATTTCTTTTTTAATCTTAATGAGTTCCCTCAGTGTTTTGCTGCAGAAGGTGACGCTTTGGTTGCAGGCTCCTTTGTGCTTTGCTTTACTTTGTTTCTAGTGTTTCAAGGGATCAAAAAAAGCAAAAGCAGTAACATTTGACCTTCCAAAGCTGGTAATGTCTTTTTTTTTGTTGTTGTTGTTCCCCTCTATCCTTGTCTTTCCGTGGTGAAAAAGCAGTGTAAAACATTCAGCATTTGTTTCCAGGTGATCTGTTCTTTTTCCCCCCCTCTCCTTCTCTCCCTTGAGATGGAGGCCCCTGCCATCCTTTCAGATGTTAGGAATTTTAGGAGAAGATTTATGCAACAGCATAAAAAGGTATTGGACCATGTAGCGAGGGTCAGACATATGGTAGCAATGATTGTAGACCCCAGTAAAGCAGCTTCCCTGTGTATATTTGAACACATTATGGGAAATCTTTTCTGGATAGCAAAGTGCTTGGAGATACGGAATGTATTCTGAACTTGTCAGGTACGCGCCGTGCAAAACATGTATGGGAACAAACAAATATCTTTCTTGCCCAAAATAAGTTAAATACATTTCTGTGTAGAAATGAGATTAAAGTCCTCATTTTCTTTCTATCTTGACTCTAGCTGTTGAGAATAGCAGCCCCTCAGGTCTCTGGTAATGTAGTCTTCACCTCAAATAGGGATTCTAAAATATTTAAGCGTCTCTCTCGTGAGGCTTCTTGTTTCCTATTTGTTTTTTGTTGCTAAGCAATGCATTTATACCCTCAAACTTAAAATTTACAACTCTCAAATTGTCCCTCAGCCTTATTCTCCAAACCTCACATCTGTAATGGGTTTTCCATCTGCCAGTTTTCCCAGGTCGCCCCATCCATCCTCAAGTCTGCCGAGGAAAAAGCCTTGTGGTTGAGGGTTTCTTTTTTTTTTTTCCCCTTTTTTCAGCCTCCATCTGTAATTAATTTCTTGCAAAGCCACATCTGTCTGCTTGGGGCAGGGGAAGTGGGGAAGGGGAGGTAAAAAGTGAAGTCACTCTCTCCCTTTCCCAGTAAAATGCAGAATTTGGCAAGTGAGATTGTAGTTCTTCGGGGCATTTTAGCCGCTCCCTTCCACCCTCCAACCCTCACCACCCCCTGCTCCAGTGCACAGTCAGACATCTTACAGAAGGGTGAAGTGCTGCTGTAGTTCAGCTGGTAGTTCTCCCGCCTGTGTGGAGCTTGTGGGTTTGGTCTGTGCTACAGCCCACATCTGATGCCGCAGTGTGTTTCTACTACTGGGGTTGCTGCAAAAGCTGCTGGCATCCTTTGGAAAACTTCCTTCTGTCAATATTTGAATTTTCAAATACCATACTAAATAGCTGCCATGATGTTTCTTTTCTAAAGACTTAAGAAATAGCCACAGCGGTCCCAGTCAATATTCCTTCTCTACCATCATCTAGTGCAGCTGTTCCAAGATCTTTTTATGTTCTGCAGACCACCAGGTAGCTTCAAGCAGGAGCGGGGCTTGCTGTGAGGCTGGTAGCCTGCTTGGTGCCCTACTCTGCTGTTGTAGGGGAAAGCAGAAGGAACCAGCTGTCTTAATCCAGCCAGGACAAAACTCGTAGTGCAACAACTGCTCTGGAGTCTTGGTGAAGGTCTGCAAGATGCTGTCTTGTTCTGGAGTTTAAGGCATGTGATCTTCCTCGCTTTCCCCTTGAGAACTGCAGTTAGAGAGGAAATATCTTCCTCTCCTGCCTCTGTGCTGGAAATAGTTGGCATTGATCCCAGAGCCTGGCCTTCCATCGGGTCACCTGTCCAACGCAAGGTCCTTATCCTCGTGTCACCTGGCACCATCACATCCTGACTCCTCCAGCTTCCTTCACATCGAAAAAGCGGTCATAATTTAGTAGAGGTAGTCGTCATCCTATAGAAAAGTCTTTGAAAAGGAGTATAGCGAGGTAGGTTGGCCACTGGCTGGAGGACCCACTGACCAGCTTCTGACTAACCGTAGTCTTGTGAATGACCACCTGAGAGCTGCTGAGCTTGTGAAGTAAGTATCACCTTGGACATCAGGAGTCCAGTGGCCTGTTCCCAGCCTCTGAGCTTGTCTGCTTGCAGAGCTTGGGACAGATTCGGCAGACAAAGTAAACTGGTTGCTTGTGTGGGAGGAACATGGAAACCCTGACATTTATAGGAAATCAGCCCCTAGGTATTTCTGGAGATCTGGAGTTTCAGGTCTTTGTTACTCTGACGCAGGTCAAACTCCAAGGGTTCTCCAGATTGAACATTGCTGGTGTCAACAGCGCTGATCTGGGTGTCCAGCATGTCCTTCCCATCCATGTTCCTGGTGGCACAACTACTGTGCAGCCACTTGGTGAATTAGATGGGGTAATTAATACGGGTTAAATATTTATTTACTTTGTTGTCAGATTATTTTTAATCAAGGTAAATTCTGCAATTCAGATTACTGCACGGCCTCACAGGCTACTGTATTGGCACCAACTGAAGGGCTGGCAGAGGGGTGGGAGGAGAAATGGTGAGAAGTGCAATCTGCGATGGGGGCAACTTAAATTGGTGGTTCTACTGAAAAACACTGCTGTTTGCTAAAGTACTGCCTAATATCTAAGGCAGAGCATGTCCTCTGCAGGGCTAAGCACACAATATGCTGCCTGTTTGTTGCCTGTGCCTATGCAAGCACATTCTTGAGTACTGCTTTCAGGAAACGTTTTTTGGGATGATGTCCTTAATAAGAAATGGCCCGATTTAGAATAATAGGATAAAGAACTGAAATGCTAAGTAGTTAATAATTGTAGAAACTTCCTGACCTGGGATTCATCCCTGTTGGATGTATGACTGAGGTGTTCCTCCAATAACTCTCCCAAAATTACAGGTTAGAAGAGGAGCTATTGTATGAGCAGAAGTACTGTAGAAGGCAGGCTGGACCAATGGAAACCGGAGAAGGCCGCTGAGAATGGGAGCGTTGGTTCAGAAGGCATCCTAGCAGAGCCCCTGCAGAAGAACTGAAGCCGGCTTGTGCGGTCACTTGGAGTACACAGGTCGGTGGGGATATTGTGTGTCGCACCACACATCTGCCACAGCTGCCAGAGTACAGTGGGACCTTGTTTCAGCACAGCCATATTAGTAACGTGTCTGGAAAATAATTTTTGGCAAGGGTCAACTTAAACAGCTTTATTCTGCCTCAGAGTCAGCTCTCAAATGGCTTTAAAACACAGAATGGGTTGCAGCAGTCTCTTGAAGCGCCAGAGATGCTCGTCGTGGTTACGTGTCTGTCAGGAAAAGGACGTCCAGCCCTGGGTAGGTGCGTGTTAAAGAGCTTTGGATCACCTGCTGAAAGATCATCACCCAGCAGGAACTGGGAATCCTGCCAGCAAACTGGGAGCAGATTTGGAGTGGTGAATGTCAGCCCCGTTTCAAATCTCTCTGAAATCCTCCCGTTGTCCCCAGGCCACCATGACTATGCGTTTCTATCTCCCCATTTTAAGAAATTTCATTTTAATGCTGGCTATGGGAGGAAAGGGGGAGCTCTGTGGTGGCAGCAGCTCTCTGAGGAGCAGACTCATAAAAATAATGTGGTGAGAAAATTAGTTTGATTCCAGTGTAAAATGACCCAAATTTGAAATAACACTGACACCCTGTGGAGACGTGTGGAGGGACATTCTGTAGGTTTTCTTGATCCTTGTTCCTGATGCTATAGGCCAGTAATTAGATTCCTTCATGTCCTCTTTTAGAGGAAACTTTTAATTTTTTTTCAGTGAAAAGTTTCATCTTTTTCTAAGTCCAATTAAAAAATAAAAATCCTTTCTATCTTTTCTATTAGAAATAATTCATATTTTTTTTAAATCTTGTAGTTAAACCCACAAAAGCTCATTTGCCAAAACGACAAGAGGATGATGAAGAATATTCTACAAGATCTGAAAAGTGTACGTTTAATGGGTTGAGTTTCCCAAAGGGCTTTCTTCTGTATAACTAGAACCGCTGGGAGGAAGCTGCTCCATGCCAAGGTGAAGTCAGGATGCTAGTAATTCCCCTTCCAGCCTGGTCTATTGTTTAAAAATGCAAGAGCAAAAAGGTTTGTCTGTCTGGTTGTAAATGTGTGTTTTGAATATGCAGAGCAAAAACTTTGTGTTTTGCTTGTTCTTGCTGCAAGTCATTTCGCTGACTGTCTGGCTCTTAGGAGTGTGTCTTGAGATGCCTGACTGTGTTAGTGTTCTGCATTTACTTCTGGGCAGAGAGCATCCCAATTAAAAACAGATAAGTTTCCCTTTTCGCTCCGGTTGAGCACAGGATCCCCGTTTACGTGCAGGGTTAAAGATCAGAAATAAAAGGATGGTTATGAAGGAGGCTCCTGGTGATGGGAGTGCAGCCAGGCATTGCATGGGAGAGATGATGGCAGCGTAAGAGCACTCCTGTTTCTCATACCCTGTCTGAAACACGGTGAACCTGAGCGCTGGGAGTGAGCTGGTATTAATTAGACCAGTATTGCCTGGTCTAATTAATTTCCTCCAAGGATGATGATGTGTTTAATTCTCTCGTGTTTCCATTGTCTGCAGAAGGGAGAACTGAGCCAGACTGGGCCGAGCAGGGACAGAACATGCAGTAGAAATGTCTTGTCATATAAACTCAGTGGCTGCTAGAGCTGTTTGCAAGGAGAAGTTGATCTTTGGTTTTGTGAGTAAGCAAGGTTGGATACAGTTAGTGCTCCATGGTGTTCACGGGTCATTTTCCCACTGGAGGAATGATGTTGGTTGGCCGGCCTTAGCACTAGACCCTTGCTCCGTCTTTAGAGATGCCTTCCGTCCTAGAGGAAGTGCAAGCTCTAATGTATTGAGGGCTTTTAAAGATACCATCTCACCTCTCAAAATAGTGGATATTTGGACGGTGGCCAAATTGCAGTATGGCTTTACTTAACTAACTCGCCATGTCAACTCTCCCTCGAGCTCCATACTTTCATCTGCTGATTTAATGTCCCTAGCAAAGCTGCTGCATGGGGGAGCAGTAAGATGGCCAAGCAGCCACTTGGTTTTCAAGCGGGAACCCTGTCTCAGCGGTCGGGGAAGGGATTTCTGCGCAGACCCAGCATGTCTGTTTGTAAGAAGCTTTGAGATGAAAAGTATTTATAGACAAAAAATTCTTGTGGAAGGATCCAGCTTCCAAGACTGGAAGCATTCATGGAAATAGGATTAGACTCGACATGTGAATAGCTTAGCCCTCAAATGGCTGGGCTTGCTCTCTCCCTGTTCCCACCCCCTCAAAACCCTTCCTGGTTGTGCTCCAGATGGAATATTCTCAGCCCCACCGGCTGCAGATGGGGTAACGCAGGCTCCCCCGCTGCCAAGCCGACTCTGGCCCAGAGGGCTGCCGTTCAGAGGTGTATTTCCTTTCAGTTGTCTCCTGAATTCACTGCCACCGAAGGGTGCTATAGCCACCCTTCTGAACAAAAGGGGAGAGAGAAATTCACCCCGTATTCTACAGCAGTTGCCTACAGCCCTGAAAGGAAGCCATCAAGAGGGTTATCTATGATGAATTGTGTCAACTCACAGGCGACAAGAAGCACCAGTGGCTCCTTTTAAATAAAGGTTAGGTAAGTTTGGGTGACGTCCCATCTCACTAGGAGAGGAATTGGAAGCCTTTTTCATGAAAGCAACTCTTTCAGCCCTAGAAACGTAGCTGTTGTGTAAGCAGTCAAGTTGGGGAACTTTTTTTTCCCTAAGTTATTTAATCTTGAGCCCAAGTCAGTTCTCAAGCCTTGTGTTGAGGATCTTTGCTCTGACATCTCTCAAAACGGCTGAGCACGCTTTCAGAAGGCTTACGTGGAGAATGAAGGACTTTCATACCGGGAATCAGATAAAACAGTCACACCAATTAAAAAAAAAAAATGTCCACGTGACTCTGCTGACAGCCTGAAAATGTGATAGGAAGAACTGTAAGAGCCTCTGCGTGACTTACTGACTAAAGTCAGATAGTTAAATTTAACTATCTTGAATTATTTCAGGCTCATACACATATAGAAAAGAAGAAGAAAGGTATACAAAAGCCTGGCTGGCATGTTATCATGGTACAGTGACTTTGTTCAACCTCTCAGTTGAACAGGGCCTGACTTGTTATGAGAAGCTTGAGAATACTATTGTTTTGATCCAGTATCTCTAACATTTCTATTATTTCTAATGGGAAAAGGATAATCTCTGTGCTGTAGGTATCGCTCCTTTTCTTTGGCACCATTGTGCTCTGTGGAGTTTGTTTCCCAGGCAAGGCAGCCCCTCTTCTCCCTTTCTTTTTCCCAGGCTATGATGAACCCTCATCTTTTAAACAATACTCAGAATCATGCACGTGGCTTTGATTTGCCAGATTCTACCTCCTAAAAATTGATTTTGGCTGCTGGTCCTTCACGCAACCACCAAACCTGACTCGCAGCTTAATTTAAAAATACGCTGAGTCCAAAAAAAAAAAAAAAGGGAAAAAAGAATTGTTACTCTTTCATTCCTTTCATGCAAAATGTGAAAGCACAGAAAAATGCCTTAAACTCCCTGGATTTTATTTTTGCGGTGACTGGACCGACTGAATTGAAATGGCCGCTCCAGTGCTGTTGTCAGGTTTGCTGTGTGTGCAGCTGTGATGAGATTTTAACGATCCTCAAGTTCTCCATCTTCTTCTGGCACAGCCTCTGGTGGTGAGGATGCAGAGGGTAGGAGTTGTGCTCCACGGAAAACCCACCCCAACCAACCAACCCACCCCAACCAACGCCTGGGCTTCGTTTAACTGCTCTTTGTTTTGTTCCTCCCAGGGATCAGGACTCTTCCCCCTCACCAGGAGGAGGTTTGATCTGTGGTGGGCTGGCTGCTGCTCCACCAGGGGATGAGGCTGGGATTCAGCAGCAGGATAGGCAGGACCAGGCACGGGGCTGTCAAAGGTACACACTCGCTTACACACAGAGTACAAAATCAGCTTGCGCGATGCAAATTTGTATTGCTGAGCTGTTCCCTTACCAGCCTTCCTGCTCAGGTGGGGAGGTGACGTCTTCGTGCTGCTTGTCAATTATACTGCAAATAAACATTGTTTAATTAGTAGCGACATTTAAAAGCAATTAAGGATGTTTAAATGCTAAATGTATGCTTTTGTCTTTCCAGTTAAACACAGTTTTGGAGAAAAAAAAATCCAAATATTTAATTACAAAAATTACAATCTAATTGTATAAATAAGCCTGACACTAAGAATCTTTTTATAGTAATCTCTTGTATAACTGCTTTAACTTCATGCTTCAGGGTGTGGTACTCTATTAAGAAGCTACATGTGTTCATATTTTATTTAACTCTTCTGCCCAGTGTTGTCTGGGGAGCAGCTGGGGTGTGCGTTTCCTTATCTGCTTCAGGCAAAATCACCCAAGGCAGCTCACAGCACCTCTACAGACTAACCCTGGGGATTTTTCCTTGAAGCACATTAGGGAGTGACGGTGTAGAACTTCTCAGCGGGCGGGAATTTGGTGCTTGTGACTTCATCTGCTGGTAGTGACCAGTAGCTGGAGGGCATGGTATCTCAGGCTGGATCTGGAAAGGGAGGTCTGCTGCTGTCCTTCCCTCTGGACAGGTCAAGGAGGGAGGAGCAAGCCCTGCCTGCTCCTTTGGTGCCAGCAAACATGCTGGCAACTGATTAGGTCACCTTGACTGAGTCATCATTTGTCACACTTGCCATTTGTGCTTGCTTGGGAGACTCCTGCATGCTTGATCCAAAGCCCGGATCCCATCCATCTGATCCCAGTACTAAGGATCTGGCTTTTTTAACCATATACTGAGGGACTCCTTTGCCACTTTCTGGTCTCAGTGAAAGCTTTCTCGTGGCATCTTTACACTGAACAATGAACTTGTGGCCCTTCCTTTTGCCTAAAGGTAGCACCACAAGGAAGGCATGGGGGAGGGTGGCCACTAGGTTGCATTACCCACCATGCTGACATGATGGGATGCAGCCAAGCCTGGCAAGATGGAATAGACCCCATACATGTAAGTGCTGCTCAGCCCACCTGCCCTGTCCTTTCCCAGGCTCTGTCTCATCTCTGCTGGTCCCACTATTTCAGGTTCTTTCACCACTCCTGTTTCACAATATCCAAGAACTCCTCTTCAGAGGTAAGACAAGGCATCGATACCTGTTCTTCTCACTGCTGCCCAGCAGGGAGAAATACAGAGTTGGGGATAGCACCTATTTAGTTGAAGATTTTTCCATCTGAGAGCCTGTGCTTGATACCTGACCTCAGCGTCACCCTGTCTGAAATTGTTTCTCTAACTTTAGCTTATTGTTTCCATTGGCACATGGTTTTATTTTATATAGATACCTTCTGCAAAGCGACACTTAACATGCTTCACTGGGTCTAAGTAGTGTTCTTGACTCAGGAATTTCTTTTGTAATGTATACATCTGATTTCAGTCTGTTGCCAGGATCACACACCTCTTTGAATAGGAAGATCTGTGCAGCATCTGGTGACAGTGTGCATGTTGATTTAAAGCTTTCTCCTTCTGAGCATGCAGAGATTTTCCTGGAGAAGATAGAATTATTTAACAGCCTCTCTGGCATCCTTCCCACACCAGCCCCAGCTTTTGAGACGGTCCTTTGACTGCTGTTCCCCAGTCAGACCTTGTTCTCCAGCCTGAGACAGTCCTTGTTCCTGTGACCTATAGATTTTTTGTAGACAGCTCCAGCTCCATGAGCTCTTTTTCTTGATCTTCCTGGAGCCCTTGGCAAGGGATAATGGAGCTGTCGGCTTCAGAAGATGATTGCGACTACCCTGTCTTCTGCTGGTCCCTCTGCCATCCACCATCCTCAGCTCCATGGCTTATCTGTAACCTAATCCACTTGGCCACTTCTAGCTCTTAATGTTTCTATAGCTGTAGTCAAGTGCTCAGACTTAAATATTAATGTGCTAATTAATAATGAAACCCATAACTGTAGTTAGGTATAAAATTTTAATTCAGTGAGGAGTTAGCAGAGATGCAGCCCATAACAATGAAACCACTCTATTAATATATATATATATTTAAGTATCTTTGCCTCTAGCAACATCGGTGCACAAGGAAAGCATCCTGTGTATGGATATCTGTGGAGATGTTTGCTTGCGATGCTTGGAAGCTTGGAACAGGAAGTCATAAAGTACCAGGTTTGATGGATGGGTTTTTTTTTTTTTTTTTCAAAGGCGTTTTTAAAAGTCCTGTTAAAAACGGTTTTCATTCTGAGGCTTGAAAAATGGAGGAGGGGAAGGGAAAATTCCTGGAAAGAACTATATTTATTTTCCACTTCAGACAGGCCAGTCTGCTAATGCAGTATTTGTTGCAGGCTTAAAGTAGCCGAAGGTATTGCATCCAACGACGTTTATGAAGTCACAGTGAGCCAATGATAACCAAAGCAGTGCTGTTACCATGCTCCCTACCAAACAAATCCGGGATGCTTTGCGTGGGAAATGTTAGATCCATGAGCAAAATGAAGAGTTCCCCACCCGAATCCGCCTGTCTCTCCAGGAGGGAGGGCTTTCCAGCACCACAGAAAGAAACTTTCTTTGGCTTGGGCAGGAGTGGGTGGAAGCCAGAGGGATTGGGATGTAACAGCGGTGCGTTTCTCAACAAACTCCCCTCTTTCCCGACAGCCCATCCCACCTCTGCCTTCCCACCCTGCGTGGTGATGGATTCCTTCTCTTACCACCAAGAGGAGGAGAACTGAGGGATGGAGCTGCTGCGTAGGAACCCACTTCCTCCACTGTGAACTTCTGCAGTGGGAACCTTGTATTTCTTCTCACTGCCCTGGTAACTAAGATCTGGTACTGCCCCATTCCCACTTGGCCTTCGGACCTGCTTCACTTGCATCTCTCACCCAAGGGTATGGAGTAGTTTGTGTAGGAGACCATCTTCCAAGTATATACGTGTGTGGGATTTCTTCTCCCTTCCCCCACTCAAATAAAGCAAAAAAACCCCAAACACAATAATAGTGTTTAGTCTTGAGCAACAGAAGCATGATGCCGTTGAGGGGAGACCTGGATGGTGGGTACTGGGTTCGTGAAGAAGGTGGTGGTGGTGGTGGAGGTTGGTGAAGGTGGTGGTGGTGGTGGAGGTTGGTGAAGGTGGTGGTGGTGGTGGAGGTTGGTGAAGGTGGTGCCCTCAGGATGCCTGAAGAAAGGGGAGGGAGTGATCTCCTGTGACCTGATGGGCTGATTCCAGGAATAAGTGGAAATAGGGTGGGCAAAAGGGACAAAAAATGATCAGAAACAGCACGCGGAGCAGAAACAATGGAGAAGGTGTTTCGGGTAGGGAGGAGCCGTGGAGGAGCAGGATCTATAGGCTGTCGTTATGGGGCCTGCATGCCCTGGGTGGTGTGTGTACTATACTTCTAAATTCACCTCTAGATGGTGTTATTGGAATCCTTGACACCCCGTCCTACACGCAGCCAGAGCGAGGTATTGTCAATACACCTTAAAACTGCCCCTCTCCCTTGATTTCACCCTAAACACTCTGGCCACGCCCCCGGAGCAACAGGCCACGCCCCCTTCGCGGGAGGGCGGGGCTTATTCGCTGCTCTCACCCCATTGGCCGGTCGGCGGTGGCGCTCCTTACGCCGCTCCCATTGGAGGCGGGAGACCGAGGGCGCTGGGAGCTGGCCTATGGGAGGGCGCGCCGCGTCCCCTTGGCGAGGGAAAGACGGCCGGCTGATTGGTCGGCGGGCGGGCGGCCGGTGGAGAGGGGGAGGCGGGGCCGCCGCCCATTGGCTGTGGGGCGGGGGCAGGCTGCCGGGCGGCACCATGTTGGGGAGCTGGCGGGGGCTGGCGGCGGCGCCGGCTGGGGGCATGGAGCGTGGGCGCCGGGCGGGGTGAGTGCGGCGCGGCGAGGGGGACGCGCCGGTGCGGGCCGCCGGGCGCTCCGTGAGGCGGCGGAAGCTTGGGGGGAAGCTGCTGCCGCTCCTGCCTGCGTGGCTCGGCAGGGCGGTGGCACCTGAGGGGCGGGCACGCCCCTGCCGCCTCGCCGTGCCGGGGGAAACCGGCCTGGGGCGGGACGGGGCCGCGGGGTCTGTCCTCAGAGACCGCCGCCTCCCTCCGGGGCCGGGGTGGCCGCCTGAGGGGCTGGGTGCCGGCTGAGGAGCCCCGCGGAGAGGGAGGGAGGAGCCGTTAGAACCGTTACGGCCGTTGGCCAGGGGCGCGCGGCGCCCGCGCAGGTGCGCAGCTGCTCCGCCGGGCCCGGGCCCGGCGCGGGAGCGGCGGCCTCCCGCCGACCTGCCCCACGGGAGGAGGGGGAGGAGGAGGAGGCGGTGGGGAGCAGGAGGGGGGCTCCCGTGGCTCCGGCTGTGCCGCTCTGGCTTGCGCTGCCGCGGGTCTCCGCGGCCGTTGGTAGCAGCGCGCCGAAATGCGGACGGCCAGGTCCACCAGCGCGTAGGGCATGTTCGGTCTGAGCAGATCTGCCTCGCTGGAAATACCTCTACGGTTTCCATTTGTGGAAGGTCAGGTTCCCAGAATACCTCCCCGTTTCATCTGTAGGCAGTTAAGGACTTCACGGACATCGCTATCGCAGATGTGAATGTTTATGTGTGCTCTTGCGTTTCCTTCCTCTTCTGGATGCTTGCTTTAGGATGGGAAAAGAGCCCTGCACAGCTGTGAAGCCTGCTGCCTTCCTAACCATGTACTCGTGCTTGTGAATAGCCATCTGCACAATGGTCTCGCTCACAGAGTACCACTTGCAGCTTGGCTAAGGTCATTGTCCAGCTAGGAAAAAATAAGATGTGTATTGTTGAGCAGAAATGCTGGCCGTAATTGTCAAAGCTGTGGGTTTAACCATTTTTACAGGACATGTGTCTTGAGACCCTTTCTGGATACAGATGTGTGTAAGTAGTGCAGCTGTTTTGGTTTATGCTAGCTGAGGCCCTGGTCCTACAATATACGTACACGCTTTAGGGTCTGAGCAAAGAGAAAAGTGTAAAATGTAGATTCTCATCTTGGCAGTGAATTCCATGTGAATAGATCCCACCTAGTACTTATTACAGAGCAGGGTATTAATACTGTGGTCTTATTTTAATTTGAAAACGACTCCATGCACCCCTTAGGTCCTTAAGTCTGACCTACTTAGTTGCAACAAGATTTGTCTCTATTTGCAGTACAAAAATCTCAGGAGGGTGAGGCGGATTTTGTTTCCTTGCACGTTAACAAAGTTGCAGCTCAATTCTGATACCAAAATCTCTTCTCCTTTGCTTTGTCGGCCACTGCCGCTCTTCTTGAGAGCGGGGAAGATTGGTTAGTGCTATCTTATAGCAGAGACAGGGACAGGCGTCTTGTTGCTAAATGTCAGATGGATATACAGACCCTGTTTGAGTTTTTGGTGCCCATCCTAAGTATGAACTGGATAAACATAAGAACATCAAGTTAAGAAGGAAGACTACAGAATTTTCTCACTGCTTTGGCTTCATTTCCAAGTTAAACAAGGCTCCCTAAAACACTTCCAGCTCGTGTTAGTGTGGTTGCGTATCTGCCCGCAATGGTCAGGTGCAACTTCAGTAGCTGGGATGGGGACAAAGGGGAGATGTTCCCTTAGTAGTGAAACTGATGTGGTTTGGGTTTTTTTCCGACTAGGTCCCAGCACCCTATGCTTTGGTACCCTTGGCTCCTGCTCATGTCCCGTAGCAGTCAACTTTATAGTACTTTTAATTCCTTCCCTCTCATATGGTGTTTCCAGCTTCCTCCGCATACCAGCTGTGCGCACGCTGGTTGCCCAGATGGAGCTAACACTGCAGCCTTTCCCCTTGTGCTCACCTGCTGCCAATTTCCAATAAACACATAAATTCTGTTTTTAAAACATCTACTGATCTCTCAGATGTAGTTGAAATTAACCAATGAATCCAAAAGTGTACCAGTGCAAAGTGCAATTATATAAACTTTGTTTCCATAGGAAATGGTGCTTGAAGGAATTAAGGAAGAATTAAGGAAGCCTGTTTTCCTGGGGACTGGCCACATTCTCCCATAGTAACTCCTGCCTGTCCCCTACCACCCTCATTCCCCCGCTAGCCTCCCTCTCCCTGGGATGGCACCCGGGTGCCACCTGTGTCCTGATCTGCCCCATCCTTATGTGTGAAGCCAGCTGAACCAGGTGTTCCCGTTTGCAAAGTCGCCAGCCAGCTGCTGGTAAAGATTGAGGATATACACCAAGTTGTCCTTGGCTTCTTGAGGCTGTCTGTCCTCCATCCGGCCAGTTGTTTTTGTAAAGCTCGTGGATGTATTCCCCTGGTAAATTTGGCAGAACCGTAGGTAATGGATTCTAAAGTTCCTGAGGAACATAATGGGACAGGGTGGACAGACGGATGGACAAGATGATTTCACTTCTCTCAGAAGAAGTGTGAGAATATGTCAGGCATTTACTGACTTTTACAGTTTTAAGTATAGATAGTGTAGTGGTTAAAATGCTTGTAATCTTTCATTTTTTATCTACACTGTAGCTCTCGGCCAGGGATGTAGTTATGCGTGTGGAAAGGAAAGTTTGAGCATAGATTCTTGCAAAGATCTTGCTTATAGACAATGGGGGTTTTAACAGAAAAAGAGATGGAGAAATAGCAGACGTGTAAATACGTGTGAAGCCTTGTGCACTGGATTACTAAACTCATACACAAACTAGGCAGCATACAGAGAGTGGAAGTGACAGAATGAGTCTGAAAAATCTAAGCAAAGGGCTGTGGGAGCCTGCCTGTGAAAACTGAAATAACAAGGCTTACGCAGAGAGGGAAAGAAAGCACGAGCTACTGAGGGGTTGGCCGGAGAGGGGAGGGGAGGAAGAAAGATTGATCTGGTGAGACTGAAGTATGTTTTGGGAAGAGGAAAATGTCACTAGTGTATATACTGTTTCTCCAAGGCATTTTCCAGGATTTACTGGAGAACTTTTAAAGACCCTTTGATAGGAGATCCCAAAAGGGATAGTGTATTTAGGAAGAGAAAACGTGCATTTAAACAGGAATTGGAGCATACTTAACCATATTTATTTCAGATTGGCATCTGTTTGAGCTATGATTTTCTGTGTACTAGTGCTAACAAACTAAACCTTTGCCTGCCCTCAGACATCATTTGTCATTTGGAGCATAACAAAATCTTTGTAAATTGTACACAAGTATTTTTGAGGTAGTAGCTTTCTAGCTTTATTATATAAAAATAAAGTTATATGTGGCATGGGTTTGATCTTGCGACTCCACATTCCTCTGATGCCTTCAGATTCAAAGAGCATGTACTATCATTTTGTGCATCCCATATTCCCACAACTCTTATGTAGAAGTAAGCAGCTATTCTCTGCCCCTTTTGTCAAGTGTGAAGACTGTTGCTTTATGCTCTCACCTCTGCCTGTTTCTGGAACTATTTCCTTTTTGGGCCGCCTCCTGAGATTATCCCTGGTTTCACTTTTGTCATTGTCCTAGACCCTTTTGCCCTTTGTTCCACAGAGTTCTGCTCACACCTCACCATATTTTCCCCTTTTTCAGATTTTGGGGGTTTGTTATTATTTCATTTGTTTTTGTGGCCACCTTTCCCATCTCTGTCCTCATTCCAGGACCAGCTCCATGCTTCCTCAGCTTTCATAATCCTCTTTTCCAAAAACTTGCCCTTTTCTTCAAATTACTTTCATCCAGAACTGTAAATATTTTCTTAAAACACCTCAACACTGTCACTCTTGCCATCTTCAATTTAAAACAATAAAGTTTAAGTTCTTGCTCTCCGTGGTAAACTTCATGAAGGGATTCATTTTCGTTGGCTCGTACAGCAGGGACCATAATGTTGGCACCTAAAGAGTAATGTGCGGGCTCTGCAGCTAGTGTGTGAAATCGATTGCATAGCAACCTCAGGGGTGTTTTGTTGTTTGTTGGAGAAAAGCAGCTGATGACTCATTTCGGCAGATGCCAGTAAAAAGTCAGAGTAGACTCACCTGCTTAAAGCTACAGAGAGCAAAATCAGGGAGTAATTGCATAACTTGAGAAATGTTTGGTGAGGATCGGGTGTTCACTTAAGGGAATTACTGAAAAGTCTCATAGCAGATATTTATTTTTTGTAAGTTCTGTCTACATTGTTGGAGGTTTTCAGCCAAAATTAGTTTCAAAGCAGTCACAAAAGATAAACTAAGTAAATGACCTTCAATTTAAGTGGTGGCTCTAGTTATATTCTTCCCTCCCTCCCCCTAAAAGAATACCCCTAGAGATACTCAGCATTTATGAAAATCAGTCTAGGAAAGTGAGCGCCCAGCTTGAGCTCCAGACCTAAAGGGAACTTACAGGGAAGATGGGGAGAGACTCTTTATCAGGGATTGTAGTAATAGGACAAGGGGTAATGGATTTAAACTGAAAGAGGGGAGATTTAGGTCAGATATTAGGAAGAAATACTTTACTTTGAGGGTGGTGAGACACTGGAACAGGTTGCCCAGAGAAGCTGTGGATGCCCCTTCCCTGGAAGTGTTCACAACCAGGCTGGATGGGGCTTTGAGCAACCTGGTCTAGTGGAGGTGTCCCTGCCCATGGCAGGGGGGTTGGAACTAAATGATCTTTAAGGTCCCTTCCAACCCAAACCATTTTATAATTCCCTATGTATACATAACTCATGATGAGGATTAACAGTTCTGAAATGAGCTGTGCTCTTCTGTGTAACTTCTTACAAACTCTAATGGATTTTAAAAATGAAAGAAGCAGATCATGACAACAGCAATGTTAAAAATTATTTAGAATTATTAATTTTAAAGAAGTGAAATGATAAAATTCCAGTGAGACTGGACAGTGATAGCCTGATCTGTTTTGCTTGTGTCCTTAGATTTAAGAATAATATTATTATTTAGGGTTTTCTCTCTGAGTTGACTGATTGTATATTTGCAGGAATTGGGGCTCAGAGATCAGGTGCATCTGCCTTGTCTGCGCTTCTCATCCTCGAGCTTGCAGTCTGTAATGTGCTGATTGATGTACTGTTTGGAGAAATGCAAGCTGCCTAAACAGAACTGAGATGATAATATATTCTAATTTCCATATAAACATGTGATTTGTTGCACAAGCACTTGTTTTCCAATAGACTAAAATCAGTATTACGTAGTTAACAGGGGACCATAGTACCAGTTTGAAGGATCTCTGAGACTTGACAGCCTTCTTTCACCCTACCCTTCATGAGGTTTTTATGTTGCTGTAAGTGATTGCTATTAACATTAAACCACTTGTTCACATTTCAGCTTTAACTCATTGTCATTAGGAGACGCTCACTTTCTTTCCTGCTTCAGTGGACAGGTTTTGTAGGAAGTATTTAAGAGGCAAAATGGGAAGGGCCAAACTGAACTGAGCTGTTACCTGAGGTGGGACAATGACAGCAAAAAAAAATCAGATGGTAAAGTGGGCGAAAAGCCATGCTTGTGCATCATCAGAGCGTGTTGCCTGTAAGTTTGAGTGATCCTCAGTTTGGTCACTGTGCTGAAAGGAGTGATTTTGAAAATAGGAAGATCTGACAGTTTGTTACTGAATTTCCTTGTCCCTGTTGGTGAATTCTTTGTGACTGTTCCTAAGTGGTTCGGCTGCTTATCCTTTGTTGGGCTGTAGTTTTACCTGCACACGTAGTCGCCGGTGCTGCTGCCAGGAGAAACACTTGTTCTTGGCCTCGTGGTGTGCCCTCCTCAAATGCTTATGCAACTGTGTTGGAAACCAGATTTGGGTGAAGGAGGACTGAAGTTAAAAATGAATATATTTAAATGTTCAAGCTTTAACACTGATCAGATCTTTCATGGAGTTCATTGCATGAAGGTGGGAGGTATGTGGAGGGCAGGGCTGTTCGTTAGGTGGCAGCGCTGACTTGAGTGGGTTAAAGTACCCCACTGTAGATAGGTGGGCTTTGTAGACACTTGCTGGGTCATCTCCCACTATTGGAGCTGCTGTGCTGCCTCCCCCCTCGTCTCTCTGACTGGCACCAGTTGTGGTGTTTGGTAGTCAGATGATAAACTGTGAGTTGGCTCAAAAAGTAACAATAGTCAGTGGTTCACAATCAAACCAAAGAAGGTGGTTAATGTTTGGATGGGTTGTCTACCTGGATCGTTGCACTATCTTGCATTGTATGAATGCTAACACTGACGCCTGGGAGGGTGGGAGAGCCACGTAGCTGGGAGGTAGGGTGAGTTTGCTGTAGACCTAATATAAATTTACTTAAGGTGCTGTGGAGTCATTCTTGGGCTTGCATGTGCTTTTATACTAATACTGTTATACTGTGCCAAACCTGATTCTGCACTGAGGACTTGCCCAAAGGATGTGCCTTACTCTCATCTGCTGTTTGCCTCAGCCTTAATCTTTAGTGGAGGTGTACCTCAATGATATGCTCAGGCCCCTCGGAACCATCATACCCCTTGTGACTCCCTGTGCAGGCAGCGCACCATGTCCACAGAGATGCTGAAGATGACTGTGATCTGTTTGGCCAGCAAGTCATAGTTTGGCTGTCCTTTGGCTACTGCTGGTAAATTAACTTAGCCCGTGTAGCTTGTTTTTCCAGTGACATGATTAATAATGACTGGCTTATACGCTTATTGTTAAATCGCATGAGAAGGCTTTTCTATATTAGTCCTAGCACAGCTCAGGGTGCCATTTGTGGTTTTCATGGTTAGCATAGCTTGTGCAGAGAGAAATCTCTGTTGGCTCTGAGCGTACCTCAGAGACGTGCCTTAGTATCTGTTTCCATTTGATTTTTGACTACATGCAACTAATATTGTGAAGATCGTTTCTGTCATCATAATTGAAACACAGTTGATTAACTGTGTGTTATGTGGTCCTTATATGCTAACACTGTAGTGGCAAAGGCTTGTTGAGGGGTGAGACATGTCTTCCAGCCCATTGTAAATATAGAAACACAGATGTGTCTTTGTGTTGTAGGTGAGGTTTCTGAGAAGAGGCAGTATTAGTGTTTGGGGTTTTTTTTTTCCTTTTTAATTTGGTATTGAGATTACAGATACTTTGTATATTTTTTGTGGTTATTGTTTTTACAGTTGACTGCAGAAGATACATAGTTAATGGCAAGGAACGAAATATATCCCCCTTCTTTTTTTTTTTTTATTTTAAGAATGGACAGAAGATGTGTAAATTATAGTGGCAGCAAATGAGAGGTGATAAACAGATAAAGTCTATTCTGTCCTTATGCCTCGTACTCTCAGGAAACTGGGCTGTGCAGTGTTCTCAGCAGTTGTCAGATGTTGGAAAATCTACCTGGGAGCTTTCTCTTGAGGGACAAATTTTTAGGAGACCAGAGGTCATGGGTTCTCTTGCTAATGGAAAAGTGTTTGTGAAATTGGAGCCATCAACTTAAAATACAATTCTCTGCAAAAGTCTTGCCCATGGTAGTTGCAGCTGCTACAATTTCAGCTTGTAGAGATGCTATCAGGCAATTTCCCTTTTCTTGCAGATCACTGAAAGGCTTCAGGAAGACAGCAAACCCCATGTGTTTAAATAGAAACGTTTGGGCTTTAGGAGACAAGTGTACATAAGTGCAGACTTACGTTCCAAGAATAAACTTGATTTAGAGTTTGGTGTGATCTGCAGGAATGTAGTTTTGTAAGTTTGTGTTTTGTTTATTTTTAGGGGTACCAGAAGATGCTTCAGTGGTGATACCTCTTTCACAATGCAAGTTATGAATGAAATTCATTAACTAACATCCCCTTCCTCACCCTGATCTCCAATAGACTTCCTGTAACACTTGGAAGAAAGAGTCAGGGGAGAAGGGTTGAAGGTCACCATGAAGCTAAAGCAGCGAGTAGTGCTGTTGGCCATCCTCCTTGTCATCTTCATTTTCACAAAGGTTTTCCTCATTGACAACTTGGACACCTCAGCTGCCAACCGGGAGGACCAGCGCGCCTTTCACCGTATGATGGCAAGCCTCCATGTAGAACTGGACCCTCGGCTTGACCATACGTTGCAGTCCCCTTGGGAGATTGCCGCCCAATGGGTGGTGCCCCGGGAGGTGTATCCCGAGGAGACACCCGAGCTAGGGGCTGTTATGCATGCCATGACAACAAAGAAAATCATAAAAGCTGATGTGGGATACAAAGGGACCCAACTGAAAGCTTTACTAATACTTGAAGGAGGACAGAAGGTTGTCTTCAAACCCAAGAGGTAAATATTACCTTCAATGACTGAATTAATAACTGCTTTATGTATTTTCTTTATCTCCATGTTGTTGCATTAATGTTTAAGTTACAAATTTATACATAAAGACCATTCTGTTATTTGTGAGACAGACAGCATAGAGCCTTGCTGATCATCTAGTAATGTTAGATTGCTGTGCCAACGTCTCTCAGGCTGTATAGCTTTGATGCTCAAACAGCCTGTCTTCAGGTTAAAAGAATAATCACTGTCTTCAGCCCCCAGGGAACGTTGGTTGAACCTGATGTTTCTAAGCAGTACTTGCCTGATTGTGGAAGTGCAGGTTCTGGCAGTGTGGGACAAGTCTGCCTGATCTTTCTGAGTAAGGGTCATGTCAAACTGCCATGACAAAATGCAGTTCAAGAACAGGGAAGGAGTGAAGGTTGACAGTGATCTTAAAAGTAGATCTGGGTGTCTGGTGTAGCTGCATGAAGGCTGTAAAATGGCTTGGTAGGTCAGAGTGAAAGCCCCTGAGTTTCCTGTCTGCCAATAGTGAATACTGGAGAAGCAACGTAAGAATGGGTGAGTAGCGATACTTCCTTGGTATGGCCTCTGTTTGTGGTGATCCACAGGAAAATTTGACATGATTGAACATTTATGAAAAGTCCTGTGCACAACTGTAAAGCTTTTTGAACTGTTTGCCTTTGGGGAAAAGGAGGAGAAAGAAAAATGTAAAAAAAAGTAAGGCAGGTGTGTTTTATGGAGTGCACTGCAAATGTAAAGTGGTGTCATCATGGAATGAGTGCATCTCTCTGCAAAGGGTAATGGGTTGAGCAAGCATGAAGTTTTCCTGTCATGTTAATGAATTATTAGAGAATGAGAAAAAAAATCTGCCTTCCGCTTCTTGAATTTGTAGGCCTGTTTCTGTGTGGTCAATTACTGGTCTGGCTAGAGCTTCACTTCGGAGCTCGGCTGTGGTTAAACAGTGTGAACCTTTCACACAGAAGTCTTGGTGGTACGACAGGCAGCTTGTCCAATAAATGCAGTAACAAGACATGGCATTTCTATAGTGCTTTCTATATAAGTGAGTGCTGTAAAGCATTTCACTGAGCATTAAATTACATTCCCATAATGGAATGTCTGTGCAGGAGAACACAGTGACTATGCTCCATCAAGGACATGCGCAGCTGGGAATGTTTATAGGAACGCTAGACAGTTTATAGGAGTGCTAGACAGTATGGCCCTAGCCTTACTGGTAGACCCAGGTTCTGTTTGTGACTGCTGAATAGCTAGGTTTGTAGGTAGAGTTTTGTTCTGTCATTGCAAGATAGTCTCTTTAACTAGCGTTTTTTGGAAAGGTATGTGAAAGTTACTACTAAAAACCGTTTTAAGAAAACTTCGTGGTTGGGGAAGAAGAATGAATTCCCTTGGTTTTGCCACCTTTGCTCTAGAAAGGACTAGATGCCTACTGTGTATGGAAGCGAGAAGTGGGTTGGTTTTTTTCAAATAAGTTTAAGCTCTGCAGCTTTCAAAATGTGACCATGTTTTCAAAAGCCTGGTGTAAGTGCATACAAAAGACCTGACTTTGAGGACATATTCTTAGGGTTAGCTGTCTCATTTCAAAATTCCTCGAGACCCAGCCTAATTGTGGTATTTTATGCTCATCTGAAGCATGTTTCTTAAGCACCATCTAGACCTGACTGAAATGCCATGAATCTCAGAAGTTTGTGTTTGCCTTGACTATTTAAGTAACATCTATTACAAAAGAAAAGAAAAAGAAACAAAAGCCCACCATTTCACCAAAATATACCATTGTTGTTGTAATGAGTGTCTAATTTCTATTTCTTGCTGTTCATTATGTCTTTTCTCCAGCAGAATAAAGGGTCTTTTTATATCCAGTATTATCGTCAGATTCATGCTTGCTGATCTTCTAGTTACTAAAGATTGCGTTTGGCATTTCTTCCACAATATCAGATTGTATTTTCATGTTAATCCACAATCTGTTCTAAGCCCAAAATCATTTGTGGAGTTGCTGCTTTCCAGTACAAATAGTCCCCTGTTCTGTAGCTGGGTATGTGCTCTTTGTTCTTAGATGTGACTTGGCATATGGTTGAATTAAAACTCATTAGTTTGAATGGGCACAACTTCCCAAGCTCTTGCGACCACTGTACATTACTGACCTTTCCTCCTTATTTACTACTTTAATAGTCCGTATGCTATTTAATCTCATTAATAATTTTTCTCTCCCGTTGGCAATTGTTTTGAAAGTGACCCGGAGTCTGTTTAACCTAGCACTGTTATTGCACTTGTTACTCTGAACAGCAGAGTTGATGTGAATCCTGCATGAATCACTTTATTTGACTTATTTCAATTACAGATATGCCAGAGATTATGTAGTGGAAGGAGAACCATATGCCGGCTACGACAGACACAACGCAGAAGTGGCAGCCTTTCACTTAGATAGGTATGGAACTACTGGGTTACCTGGTTTTACTCTCTCTGGTAAATACTTTTTCAGAGTTGGGGAAAAAAGGGCCCCTTGAAGAATACACCTCAGATATGAGCTATTTCTAAACCTGCCAATGTATCACATTGAAACCAAAAATAAAAATTATTAGCTTTTTTTTTGGTGAAAACTTCATTTTGAAAGACCTGTGCAAGATTCTAACATTTAAGATTTCTTTAAGAAATCTGAAAAGGAGAATGAGTACCAAAAAACCTGATATTTCATATTGTACAGAAGAGTGTAGCCAAATCCTGTGGAAGAGTCTGAAATGCTGAATGTGTATGTTAAGTTAATGTCCAGTACACTAAAAAGTTAAGTCTAATGTCTAGACTAACTATTTAGTCTAGCCTAAATATGAATCAGTGCATCCTAGAGGAAAAGCAGCTATTCATATATTAACTGTATTCAGGAGTACTCAGGTGGTCTTATGGACCTGAACTGGAGGTGCAATTATCTAAAGAAAAACAAAGTTACAGGACGTACAAAGAATTGGACAGAAAATACCAAATACTGAATGTTAATAGTTATAAAGTATGAGTTGGAGGTGCAGTTTCGCCTAGAATAAATGAGCACAGTCTTGGTCTCTTCATTATAAGAGGACTATGTTGGCACTTTGGAGAAGATTTCTGCAGATAATTAAGGATGTGAAAAATTCTTACGTGAAAAGACTTAGTCTTGAGAAGGGGAATAGGGAGGGAAAAATATAATAATGAATAGAATGGTTGAACTGAAACTGAGGTTTCTCAGTACATAAATAAGAGGCTCGTCACTGTGACTGAATTCATAGGTGGTAAAAGATATGTTTGTTAGTACTAATTCATCTGTGGAACTCATTGCACAGGCAATGGAAGTTAGTAATTCTAGGAAGGTTTGGTGATAAATAGTTGTGTAATGCCCATTGCTGCTGTTGCAATCTTGAGGTGGTGGGCCAAGATCAGAGTATTTTAAGACCAAAGAAAGATGATGTAGCCAGATATCTGTTGTCCATTTGTGCTTTCAAGAAGCATGTAGACTTCAGTTTCCCTGAAAATGCAACGATCAAATACTGTAAAGCAACAATTCAAAGCCTCTTTCCAGAGTCCAAACCCCTCTTTCTTAGCTCTTCCATGCTGTCTATTTGGTTGTAGTTTTGTGCTTGTTTCTTTTTACTGTTCTCCTGTCTCTGTGGATATGGACCTCTGTATTCTTCTAGAATACCTAGCAGAAGCTACCTGTCCACCTAACTTTAGCGTGTACCTTTGTTTTGAATGGCGACAGTTACATATTTTGTCTGAGGATGATATTGTTTCAAGAAGGATCTGAATTATATTGTATGTTTAGCACTAATGGGGAGGCTGCGCTATGCAGGGTAGTGGCTTTTCAGCTGTGGGTCTGAAAATACAGGTACAGGTTAGAGTGACTCTCCCAGTATCTCTGTGGAATATGGATTGTCCCTTTTGCAGAAGGGACAGTACCTTTTCAGTCTCTTTTTCTGAGATGCAAAGACTACCAGAAAGGGTACATTAAGAGAGTTGGGGGTGACATTTTACTGATGTTTGTGCTTCTCCTTTAAACACTGTTAAAACTACATTGAGAATACCCAAGTCATTTGTGGTCACAGAGTAAAGACTGTGGCAGACATGGGAGTGGAACCTGGATCACATTGTGACTGCAAGTTCTATGATTATTCTTCCCACTCCTCTTTTTTTCCAGACACTTCAGGCATTAAGATTTGTTCTACTATTCTCTCTTCCCCTCTCCCCCCTCATGCCAAGCAAAATAACTCCTAGATTGTTTACTTTCTGGTATAATTGAATTGGGCTTAAACATAACATTTTAACAGATAGTAATTCCCACAAATTATAAATGATCTTTCCAGGTGACCAGCCCAAAGGCCGTATGGTTACCGCTTCAGCCTTGTACGCAAGACAGATGATGGATATTTCTGCTATGAGGTCTGATTTCTGAAAGTTGGAGGATGGTGCATCCTGTGTTGCTTTGCCATAAATGCTTTAATAAAGAAGTGTCACTGATGGCCTATAAAGCAAGTTTAACATCCAGGCACTTAAAAAAAATTAGTTTCTTTACTTTGCCTTGGAGAAGAGAGGAGGTCACTGCAGGGTTCCAACTTTATTCTTTGGTCTTGGTCATCTCAATTTCAGACAATGGCATGGAGACTGTGTTTTTGTTTTGTTTTAATTTAGATCTGCTGCCTATGTTGCAAATTCTCATGTCATGTTTTTTCACCCCAAATCAGAATTCTGGGTTTCCGACGAGCTCCGTTGGTGGTTGGCAGGTTTGTGAATCTACGTACAGAGATCAAACCAGTTGCCACAGAGCAGCTTCTGGGAACCTTCATGACTGTGGGTAAGTGGATTTCATGGATTGTGCAGTCCATGAACAGTCTTTTTTCCATGGGAAAAAGAGCCATGAGAATCTGACATAGTTATGGAACAGTTAACTATGATACAGGAAGCTGGTAAGTCTCTTTCTGTGCCAAGAGAGATCGTAACGCTTGTATAACCCCATTTGGCAGGGGAGGAGGATTTCATTTTCTCCAAGTAGTTTTTCCCTCTGTAAGTTTCCTGTGTTCCCTCATGCTGATGTTACAGATGGGATTTTTTTGAGTAAGAATTTTCTCTCTGCTGTCAGAGGTGGTTAGAAAATTCTATGATTAGACCTGAAAGGAAAAAAAACGGAATTTTATTTAACGTGAACACAGTGGTGATTTGGGATGATTTAGAGAACCGATGCATCAGTGTTAGGTGTTGTTTGTGCTACAACGGAGTCTGCTGAGTGACTGATAAGTGAATGTGTCAGAATTTCCATATGTTGCTTATAGTAATAATGCAGTGAAGGACACTTAATGGGAATTATTAATGTGAACTCCTACCAGGTGGCGATTAAGCACCAAGAAATGACTTATGCTGCAGCCTCAACTCCTTCAGGCTTTTCATAAAATATCCAATTATTACTCCTTTTTTTTTTTTTTCTTAAATAAGAAGACTCTAGAGATGATTGTTCATTACAGCTGATAAATGTGTATGCCTCTGTATATTTCTTTTACAAGCACTGTTGGTAGTCTCACCCAGTAAGTTTGCCAAACTCTTTGCATTCAGATTGCTTCAGGCAGACTTTACTTTTTCTAATTTCAGCCAAAATAACTAAGCAGTGTTCTAGCAGAAATGCTGACTTGAAAAGTACGGCTTCAGAAATTTTCATTGCCTTTCCTTAGATTCCTTGAAACCACCGGTTCTGTGGAGTATGAACTAAAGAAATGGGTGGATCTGGGAAGAAGTAGTGCTAAGGTTGCGAAGCCAAGGTCCTAAGGACTAGGAAAGGATCAGAAAAACTTGTTGGTAGTGCAGTGTTGTATTAACTGTCAGTGTGATAAAACATTAGAAGATATAATTACTCTCTCCTTTGAATATTAGTCTTTAATGTTGCTTTGAATTAATAGATGTCTTTTTAGATGCTCTTTTGAGGCCCTTCCTCTCAGGGATAGGAAGCATGAGGTCAAGTGCAGTGAAATTCTGTTGCAGGAGAGGCTCTACTGCAACCATATGCTTCTCAATTTCAGTTGGCATCCCTTGGATTAAGTTCTACTCTTTTGATACCTGTCTGTTTGTTGTTTTGTTTTGTTTTGTTTTAAGGTAATAACACTTGCTTCTATGGGAAGTGCTACTATTGTCGGGAAACAGAACCAGCTTGTGCAGATGGGGACATCATGGAGGGATCAGTTACTCTGTGGCTACCAGATGTCTGGCCTCTTCAGAAGCATCGGCACCCATGGGGTAGGACTTACCGTGAAGGCAAACTTGCCAGGTATGAGCACATGATAGGGTTATTCTTTATTGATGATTATTTGTACTAGAAGTACCCTTGCAATACAGTGGCTAATTAAGGAGCAAGTGTTCTCGAAACTGAGAGTTTTGCCGACAGCTTTCTTGATATGGCACTAAAAGTCAAGAAGTCTAGGATGACATTTAAATAAAAACAATCAAGAAAGAAATCTTCATTGTTTTCCACAACACTAAGTGCTGTTCTTTTCCTACTTTTTGTCCGGAACAGAGCTCCACTGTACAGTCACTCCATGCTCTGAAAAATCTTGGCCCTGGGCAAACCAAGACTCTTATCTTGTGCCACTAGATCTTCTTTTGACACTGTGCCTCTCTGTGGCCTACTAAAATATGGCAGCACTGTGTTGTTTTCTGTCAGACCTGATTTCATTGTCCTTGTTATTTGTTTCAAGAGCTGTGGAGCCGGTTTAGGTTAAGTAGGTAGGCACTGAAAAGTTCTACTTTGCTTTGAGTAGCGTCAGTATTTGGTGACCATGCTCAGCAGCTAAAGAATGCTTTCAGAGGAGGGCAAACATGGGATCTGGCAATCTTATACGATAGATGCAACATGTCGGAGTATTTGGGTTGGAGATCGTTTTTGCCATGACCAGAGCAGATGGTTTTGAGCTTAGTAAATTTTTCCAAGTTTGTGTCCTCAACAAGTGAATGGAAAGAGATTTTTTTAGTCCTTGATCTAAAATATCCATTGATTTCCAATGACGTGATTGTTCAGAAACTATCTCTCATCCAAAGGCTTTGAATTGTTTTAGAGTATTAAATGTACGGTTTGATTCTTGAGCAGCAGATGTTATCTCCTTTTCAACAGGTCAGAATCACCTGTGTTTACTACGTGGTAAATGGCAGTAATGAATTGACTGAATTTCTGGAGATGCTTCTTTTTTTGAGAGACTGTTTTTCATCATAAATTGCCTGCTTACACAGGATACCTATGCTGGTTTGATATTCAGTGTATTTTAAACTTACTTGCTCTTGCCGTGTTCAGATGGGATTGCAAGGTTCTGTTGTTTTGCACCTTGTCATGTTGCGCTTTTCACTTTGAGAGCATCAGGAGAATTAAATGTTCTAGATGTCATGCTCTCCTTTTTCTTTGTCTGGTAATTATGGAAAAATAACTAGAACTTTTTTTTCAGATTTAGCTGCTTCTACTCTGTCTGAGTTGACCTTTTGAACATAATTCATATAGTCACATTAGTGTACATAATTTTTAATGGACATGTAATAGATAAAATCCCTGACCTTCAAAGTCCTACGCTAATACAATATAAATGATCAGAAATAAATGTCGGAGAAAGGTCCATCTTGAAAAACTGAATGGAAAATTAGAAGAGAGAGCATAGTATATCTGAAAAACTGTTGCAAGGAGATTAAGTACTGATCTAAAGTAAAATGAGAGGACAGAGAAACAGTTGAGGGAGAGAGGGATGTAGCATAAAAGAAATGTATGCAGTACAAGTAGGAGTATGTTCAGAGACTTTTGCCTTGTGGATTTGTCCTTTAAGTTGGAATGTGAGTTGGGCCTTGATGAAAAAGAGAGACAGCATTTGAGGAGTGTGTGATGTGTCAAAAAAAACACTGAAAAGATAAATTTTTGACTACTCTGATTTGGATAACTGGAGGAAAGATGGGTTACTGGGAGCTTAGGCTCCAGGCCTCTAGAAGATGAGGTGGGGTATGTGACAGTTCTAGCAGTTAAATTCTGATCTTCTCCCTGCTTTTATGACTCTCTGCAATTTTAAGCATGTCAGCAAGTCTCTCCAACTTGTGTTTCCTCCATTTCTGTTTCCAGTTCACAGATGGTTTAAGGCATTTCCAACTTAACTGCTATTTAGCACACGATTGTTTCAGTCCTTACATGGAAGATGTTATAGATGTACTTGTTATTTAGGTTGACAGATGGAAAGTATATACACCAGAGACTTGACTGTTTGGTGGTGGTGTTGAATAGCTTTGAAAACTGTAAAGAAGAAAATGAGAAAATTTAAAATCCTAGCTTTGGAGAATTGAGATGTGGCATCCCCGTTATAAGACCACAAGCACATGCCTAGGTTATGTGTAGAAGGAGGGGAGAGAAAAAGGAAGCTTGAAATCTTGCCAGTGGAGAAGGCGAGAGACTCTGAAAAGAAAGGGGGGAGGAAAGAGACAACTGTGAGTGAAGGAGAATGAACATATAGGAGGGTGTTCTCCTCAGGTAACCATGATGAGGTTATTTGCATTAGAAAGAAAAAATGAAGAGGATCACTGGAAAGTAAGACTGATGGAAGCAGGTCAAGGCAATAGGAAGAGACACAGTACTTAAAGATAGTTAGGTTAGTTAGAACTTCCTTAGTTAGGAAGTTAAGGGAGGCAAATCATGATGGTAATCTTGCCCTGAGGCAGCCCAACCATTCCTGAATTGTGAGCAGTGAGGAAGCAAACTCTCAACTTGTTTTCTGTACGAGGATGATGTGTAACTTTGCACTGAAACTATAGCTTTCTCCATATGCTAGGGTGTTAATACAGGTTTTAGTCTTTTAATAAAACACTTTTCTCTAGCTCTTTCTTCTTTATATAGCCTTGACCACTGCACTCACCCTTTCTTTACGCACTCATAAGTAAATAAAGGGGCGGCTATAAATACCGTTGGTGTGCATTCCTTGAAAATTTGATTTGGCTTCTCTTGATGGCCCCCAGGTGGGAGTATGATGAAAGCTATTGCGATGCCGTGAAGAAGACTTCACCATATGACTCGGGCCCTCGTCTCCTTGATATCATTGACACCGCCATCTTTGACTATTTGATTGGGAATGCTGACCGGCATCACTATGAGAGTTTCCAGGATGATGAAGGAGCCAGTATGCTCATTCTCCTGGATAATGCCAAAAGGTAAAGGGAAATCCTGGTGGCCAGGCAGTGGCAAGCACAAGGGCACATGTTTATCTGCTCTGTATCTCTCTGTTTTTTCTTTCTCTCACTAATTTTTTCATTAATACCTTTTGTGCTAAAAATCCAAAGCTTTCCTTCTTATCAGAAATTACTCACCAAATACCAGGGTGTGATGCTTACTCGCTGCTCTAGATACTATCACTGCTTTGGGCAAAGTCTTATTCAAACTACAGAAGCAGCCAAATTAGCACAGTATCATCTTTTTTTCCCCCAAGTAACTTTCAAAGGTTTGCTTGTGTCTCTGTTATCCCCAGAAAAGCCCCTCCTTTTTATGCTTTTAATTAATGGAAGATTAAAAACTTATTATTTATTATTTACTAGGGAGTATTAGTAAGTGCCATAGTAAAAGTAGATCTCTTCAAAATGTGTCTCTGAATAATTTGCATTTCCTGCCTTCTGGATCTGTCTGCTCTGGCTTTAAAAGTTTAAAATGGAGATAGAACTGATACTCTATTATGAAGCGTGTGGTAACTGAGAGGAACTAATGAGCAGTCCTTCTTGAGGCCAGACTTTACTCTTAAGCATATGTGTTTAAAATGTGAGTTGTTCTGTTTTTGCTATAATTTTTTTACGTTGGCTGGTATAGTTTTAAGTTAAAAATCCTGTTGAAGATACGGCCTTGTTTAAATCATAACAATTTGCTTAATTTTTCTTAAAAACAAAGGTAACCTATTCCAGTATTTTTACTTCTCATTATTTAGTCCAGAGACTCCCAATTTTTTTTTTTTTTTGATGGGTACTACAGTCTGCAGTGACAGTGAATTTCCCCTTCTGTGGATAGACCAGCTTTTGGTGGTTAGGTCTGGTGGTTCTTGTGCCAGGCTCTGCCCTGCAGTGGCTTTACATACCGCTTACACAACATGTACACAGCAGTTGACACTTCTGATCTAGACAGATCAAGCCTGCAAGGCTTGGAGTTACCATTTCTTTCGCCGTTTGCCTTTTGTGTAGTGGATTCCTTCCTTCCTTCCTTTGTAATTTGTCTGCAGTGGCTGAGTTGAGTATTTTGTCTTTATGCATCAGCCTGTTCAGTAACACGCCTTCAGTTCTGTCAGCAGGATGCATTCCACCTTGGGACTGCTTAATTATTGCTGCTTTCAGACTGCTTTAGGTGAATTTGGCAAAAAATGTCTTTCTATAATGCTCTGGCAATGTGTTAGGAGGAAATTAATGTATTAGTCACTGGAACTGAATGATAGTTGAAGGTCATGTCAGACCTTTCGTTATGGTATGTGCTTACAACGTTATGAAAACCGTTCCGGTGGGGCTTTGCAGGCCCAGAAATAAATTGTGTTCTTGAAAGCAAGTTCTTTCAGCTCCTTTGAGATAAGGGGTAGGAGAACAGTTTTTCATAGAATCTTAGGATATCTCAAGATGGAAGGGACCCATAAGGATCATTGAGTCCAACTCCCTGCTCCTCCCAGGGCTACCTGAAACTAAACCATATGACTAAGGGCATCATCAGACACTCCTTGATGTCATGACCACTTCCCTGGGGAGCTTATTCCAGTTTTAAAGCTACTAGTAACAGAATTATTTGAGCAGAATAATGTCAAACTCCTAGACTGTTATGTATTGAGGGAAAAGTCCTGTGTTGAAAGCAGTGTTATGAGGGGGGTGAAACTATTAATAAAATAAAAAATTAAAAAAAGATGTGTTTGAAATATTATGAAATCTTTTTGGCAGGCCTCTCTTAGAAAGTGTGATCATGAAATGTTAAAGTTGATCGCCTTGTTTGTTGAAATGTTTTTCTGAGCTCGGTCATCTGAAACAGCATGTGGCTGCTATTTCATTCATTCCCTGTCCAGCTGTGTCAGACAGGCAAAGCTCCCACTCTCAATGTGCAGAATACCAATTATTCCTTTCCCCAGCTCACGTTCTAAACTCCTCTGAAGTTTCTTTCTAAGGTGCCTTGGTCTGATAAAGAGCTAGGTATACTGGTGTTGCTTCCATTTATCTGGTACATTAGCTGTTGCTGTTGAGAGTTATAGCTGTAATTGGTCATAACCTGTTTACATTTTAATTTAAATTATTTGATCTGTTGAAGCATGGAATTGCCTAGTATTGATTTTTTTTGAATTCTTTACAAATTTGTTGATGTTGAGAACAATATTAGGAGTTCGACTGGTTCACTTGGTTTTGATTTTGCTTTTCAGCTTTGGAAACCCTGCCCTGGATGAAAGAAGTATCTTAGCTCCTCTTTATCAGTGCTGCATGTAAGTCAAATGCAGGGATGCTGTTCACTCTACTTATGCAGTTGCTGTCCTTAGGTTTGCGATATAATTTTAAAGTTTGAGGCCTTCTGGTAACCTGAAAATGTTCGCTCAGGTACATAGTGCTTTGCCTTTTTGAGGTACTATGTTTGTTTGATGTATTTTCACTGCTCAAGAAGCTGAGAAATACATTTTCATTAAGACAGTAAGTCAGATGGTAGACCATAGGAAGTAGTCTCACCTCTAGGTCACTGGTTCAAATCAATCCTTAGTCAGTGTGACAGGTACTTTGCATCTGCAGCTGCCTGCATCCAGCTCCTGCCGAATGAAAGTTCACATCGCAGTTTGAGTTCTCCCTGACAGAAGCAAAGACTCAACGTGTCTGGCAACTTAATTACCTTCATTTCCAAATGTTCTTTCTAAACAAGCCTGCAGCACTGCTCAGGGCCTTGCGTTCAAAGTGAAGTTTGTAGATTTTTTGCAGGATTTTGTTTCTGCTTTGGCCTTGTGAGCTGTGTTTTTGTTCATTTTATTTTCAGAGGCTGTGACTTGTTGATTTCTGTCTCTGTGGCCGCTCTCACCAGGCTGTTGCTAATTCTCAGTAACAAATAGATAAATGTTCCAGGAAGAAAAATACTGATGTATGCGTTTGCTGCCTTTGTTACTTCAAGATAACATCAACTCCTTTAAGCCTTCCAAATTAAGTATGTAGTTGAGAGTTCTTGAGCTTCTGTCCTTGGAAGGTTCTGTCTCCCAAATTCATCAAGGCCTGTGAAACCTGGGAACTCTGCACAAAGCCTAGGTCTCACCCCCTGCTTGCACTAAATAAGGCTCTATCCATGCTACAGGACATCTGGCCTACATTCTGCGAGATTCTTTTAAAATCCATATGGAGAACAGTTAAACTGAATGATTTTCAAATTCTTTAGTTTTCCTACATTAATTTTAAGTGCATATTTAATTTCCTTCTTTATGAGGATCTTTTGGAGTCTTTGTCATGTAGATTCTCCCAAATGCAACCATAAGAGAAGTTCATCTGTGCAGTTTCCTGCTTTTCAGATGTCCTTTCTTTCTGATGCCAGGCAAATACCATATAAGAATTGATACGTGTAATTGTTTTAAGTCTAGGTTTGTTACAACACTTTCTTATATTGCTGGTTTCTTTAGAGGCCATCAGAAGCCAAGAGTTTAGACCAGTGGTGCAAAACCACAAAAATTTGGGGGAAAATCCTAAGAGACGCCACAGAACAAGACAGTTTTCAGATGGGCTGACATGAACAAGTTCAACGGCCAATGAAGCAGAAAAATCTCTGCTGTGTTCGCTTTCTTGGCAGTTCAGTCAACTGATTTTTGTCCTTTGTGATTAGTTGTTGGTCAGTGATGCTCTTCCTGAGGTGACAAGAGTTTTGTGTTTGAATTAACAGCCAGACTGTTATTTTCTTTCCTTTTCTTTCCTTTTTAAATTGTGTCTGGGAGGCCTCAGGACTGAAGAGCTTCCTTGCTAGCAGTTGAAAGTGTTCCTGTATAACATAAGAATTATGTTACAGATTCTTTCTTTTTCACCTTCAGTTTTCACGTTTCACTTAAATATTGCATATAATGCAGTTAATACCTGGACCCTTCCATCCCAAAACGACTTTTATTACAAGACTCCGTTCTTGATGTAACAGGTTCCCTCAAGAGGTTGGCTTTGGTATTGCTGATGGGACTTCAGCTAGATGGTGGTGTGATGACGTGTTTGTTTTTCTTTTGCAGCATCCGGGTTTCTACCTGGAACAGACTTAATTACCTGAAGAATGGAGTGCTGAAGTCTGCCTTAAAAACTGCTATGTCGCATGACCCCATCTCACCAGTGCTTTCTGACCCTCATCTGGATGCCCTAGACCAGCGGCTTCTCAGCATTCTGGCTACAGTGAAGCAGTGCACAGACCAGTTTGGGCCAGATGTTGTGCTGGTGGAAGACAGGATGACTCTGTCTCATTTGTAATTGTAGTGGAACACAGACGAAACTCCTTTTTTTAAAAACAAACAAACAAAAAAGCGATAGAAAAACAGCACAATCAGTTCGGAAAGGCTGTGGCCAAGAGGGACTGAAAAGAACAAGAAAGCTTCTGAGCCAGAGAAACAGAGGTGACACTGGCTTTTACCTTGGGCTGACAGCAGTGAGAGGTGGGAAGCTGGAGCCTTGGACGGCTCAGTACCTGTAATGGCATCTTGGCCATTGTGGTGTGTCCATTGCCGGCAGTGGACATTGCACTGGATAAAAATGGCTCTTGGTGTTGGTGGAAGTGTGTGGAATACAGACACTAATTTGTGAACTGAATCTAGAGGGGACAAATGGAGATGAACAGTACGATCCTCTCCCCTTCTTTTCCCCACGTATACTCTTGTGAGTTTTTGTCTGATTCAGGGTTGTACATAATCAGCTGTGAGCTGGTTAGGCATTTTGCTGCTTCTCTAGAGAAAGAGGAAGTGGTGAATAAAATAATTATTAGACTGAAGAGTTGTGCCACCCCCCCGGGGGTGGGATGTTCTTCTGAATGCCATTAGGGGTGGGAGAGGGGGCTTCTGCTGCTCAGTTGACTTTTCCTCGATAAAAGGCTGGGAAAGGGGGTTGCCTCATGTGATAATGCTTCAGTGTTTTTGCTGAAGTCCTATCAAAGATTTATCCACAGGGTTGGAGATCTAGGGAAGGACAGGGTGGTTATACAGCACTTGGTAATTAAGGGGTTAAAGTAAGTTTCTACGTGTCCTGTCACTGTTTTCCATTTATAAGGAATCTGGCAAGGTCTGAGTAGAGAAAATATCCTTGCAGTCCTGTGTCTCTATTAACCAAATCTTCATTATATTGTAGCTGAGGAGGAGGACAGGATCTGTCCTTAGAAGCAGGTTCCGTTAAGTGAAGTGAGGTCGTGCTGCTTACTCTGTGCCCTGTTTCATGTGGGGCACCTGGGCGTGTTGCTCTGGGGGAAGAGAGGTGTATTGCTGGACTTCCACAGTAACCCACAGCCGTGGGCAAGGTCCTGAAGAGTGGAAGGAACCCTGAGCTGTGGTCTTTCTTCTTCATCTCATACGGAGATGCGCTTCCTGCTGCTTGATCTTGTATTCACAGCTCAGTGCTGCTGTTTTGTGGACACCAGCAGGTTTTCAGTCCCACCGTCTACCAGGCCTGGCTTGTGGCTGAGCTGTGAAGCTGTGAGCACTTCCAGTAAGTTTTCTGCCTTCCTCAGCTGCTTCCTGCAATCCCCACTGTGATGTTCTGACTGGGGTGGTCATCCTGGGGTCCTCGCTCCTGATGGTTTTGCCATAGATAGAGGAGAGTTGGTGTAAGTTGGCTTTTCAGGGCAGACTTGTAGCACTTGTCTTGTGGTAGTGCTGTCATCCTTCAGCACTGCGTCAGCCTGCACTGCGGATGAGCTTGTGGCCATAAAACTTGTCACACTTGCGGTAGGTCTGATTTTGTGTCTCCAGAAGGGAAGCAGCTTCGTCATTACTTTTCCAAATTTAACAGCTGTGTATCAATTTTCAGTTCAGACAATATGGTCCTTAGAAGTAAGGAAAGAACTCGTTTACCAAAGTGATTATGTATTATTGGACTTGTAAGCAAGAGCAGCAAAATGTCAGTTTAAGACCTTTCTCTTGATTTGTCTGTCAAAATCTTTCTAGCTCTGCAGTTGATAGAGAGCTGTTCCTGTTCTTGCACCTGCTGCTGTACCTGATCAAAGAGGTGTTAGTGAGAAAGTTTATTTTTTAAATTGCAGATTTATTTTGTTGAAGTCTTTTTGTCATTGCCTGAGCAGAGTATCTTGAAAATAGAATACTACTCTTTACCTGAAATTGAGATTTATGTTCTTCTAGATCTTTTCTGGACTTGGCCACATACATCACAGACAGCCCCCCCCCCCCCCCCCAGTTAGGATGGGATGTTGAGTTATTTACTGGTGTTACTAGTCAGGACTGTAATGCACAGCCAGCTTTTAGGACACTGGTATTGAGCTAGTGCCTGTTTATTGCTGTACTTGATATATAACACATGCTTTAGAAGCCATGGTCCTTCGGTGAGTTTAACCCCACCGGTTGTGGATTGTGCCTTGTGGGTTCCCCTTGGGGCAGGAGTGAGTGCCCTCAGCTGGTGGTGAGCGTGGGCAGGAGCCGTGCAGGGACTCTCTGGGCCCTGGCTGGCTGAGTTGGCCTGTGGCTTGGCTGGCAGTCAGATTTCGGTGGTTGAGCCAGACAGCATTGGGAAGTACTGTGGGCAACAGTTAGGTGGTTGGTGAATGCATTTGTTCTGAAGCAGAATATGTTCATAATGAGGCATTTTGGCATAAGCTGTTTCCCAAGAAATTGAAGATGATTTACAGAAAGAGGAGACGGAGAAGCACAAGGTGTAGTGGCTTGTAGCATTTTTAAAAGCGTTCTTCTCTTTGAGCTTAATCATAAGCACTTAATATTTTGGTAAGGATCTACCAAAATTTGATGTTTTGATTTCTATATGATCAGTCGTGATCGTTTACATTTGATTTAATAATGGATTCCAAAAAAAGTCATTCTGTCTTTATGAAATCAAATTAGTTTTCAGGGCTTATGTATTGCTTGTTCATGGGGCTCTAAGCTGAAGCTTTTGCTGTCAGATGGAACTTGGGGGGCTAAGTTTTGCCCCAGTATGAATGTTAAAGATTTAAAGCACTGTATTAGTTTACTCATAAAGAAAGGGCATGAAGTCCGGCATCATCAGTAGGAGAAAGCAAGAAATGGTTGCTTTTTTTCTTCTTTTTTTGACATGATGCTTCTAGTCACTGTAAACACCACTGGAGCTTGGTGTTCTGCAGCAGGAAAGAATAAATTCCTCTCTTACCCAAAATCAGGAAGATCTGATTTTGGCCTTTTGATAACCTCTGGCATTTTGGCAGTGATCGTTGTCTTGCTCGAATACAGAACCCTGAGAAATTTTAAAATCAATTGTAACCATTGCAAAGGAAATAAGAAGCAGCATCCACATGCAAACAGGGTCTGCTTGAATCTCTGAAAAATAGTGTCATTTGTGAGGCAGGTGCTATGCGCTGTCAATGAGGTTTTCATGACGACTTCTGATCCTTGTTCACTGTGCACACCATAATCCGCTGGCTCCAGATGTTACAAAATGGTTGGGTTGTGGATATTAGTAATATCAGAGCGCTTGAAGCACAGAAATCAAGAACTAATTAAAAGGAGAGCATCATCAACCATCTGCTATTTATGTCCTCCTTCCGAAGGCAGCAGTTGGGCTGGAGGAGACACTGAAATCGGCTCCTCTTCCAGCAGCTAATGAACTGGAGTGTGTCTTGCCAAACAAACTTCAACTGAAAAATACTAATTTATTAAGAAGGTAATTTATTTGCTGTGGCAGCTGGAGCAAGATGCTTGAAACAGACACCCCTCTTGGAGCTGTCAAAGGATTGCCCCTGGGAGCAGCTGCACAAATGGAGGTTGCTAATAAGAAAACAGAATGCAATCATGACTTTCTACTTGTATCCCCTGGGGTCAGATTCCGCATAAAGCAACATTGTGTGAATAAAGATTTTAATAAAGCAACATTGATGGATTGTTTAAGTCTTTCTCTCTTGTTCCAACATGTGGTGGGCTGAATGTTTAGAGCGTTTTGCTACTGAAGTTTCACGGTTATTTCTTCACGAATAGTTATCTATGGCATTTATTCCAGTTATGTATTTCCAAGGATGGGGTCAAACGTGCAGGTTGTTTGCAAGAGCTTTGCTGGTAAAGAACGATATGTTGAAGAAAGGCTGTCCCAAAGTGACATAAAAGAAGAACACATCTACCTTTAAGTGATCTTCAGAGAGCAAGCATTTTTTGCTCTTGAAAGTGCTTCCCATGGCCCTGCATCTGCAAGCACCCAGGCTGATTTCTTGGTTGTGTCCCAATAGGTTGGCTTTGTTATACAGAGCAAGGGTGTATATTGAGTTGGCAAGAGATGTATATAGAGTTGGCAGGTGTTCATGGTTGGCTTTTCTAAGCTTTTATTGAAGCCCTTTCATCAGACGGAACGAGTAAACAGCCATCAAAATCTGTTCCCACAGAGCGCAGGGGTTTAATGTGGCTGTATCAGAGCTTCTTTTCTTAATAACCCACTGCAGTGAGCTTTTCAGAGGTGGGAGGTGATGCTCACGGTTCTGAGCGTCAGGCAGTTGGAAGCCAAGGAAGCCACCAAGAGCTGCTGAGGACTGTGGGTGCTGCTGACACCCCCCATATGGCTCCTGGGGACAGGACACCACAAAACAGCCAAGGCTCCTGGAAATGCAGGAATGGTCTTTGACCTGGCCTGTAGCATCAGCGTGGTGGTGTGAAACACTAAAGGCACCTGCTTATTTTAAACCCGAGCTTCTCACTCGAAGATTTGGACTTCAGCATTGCTGAATTTTATAAGAACGAGTTTTGGGATTTTGTTTTGGGGCTTTTGAGGGGGGAGGACGTTCTGGGTTTTTTTGTCTCCTAGCATTGTGTAGTGACAATATTTTTTCATATCCTCCATCTCTATTTTTGAGGTGCCATTCCCTCAGGGAGCAGGCCAGGATTCTTGCTTGCATATAAGCCGCTCAACAACTTGCAGAAAGTACAGATGCTTTTAAGTTTTGAAAGGCTGAAATAGCTAGTTTTGAGAGCTGTTTTTACAGGCACTTTGTTGTATTACTGCTATGTAATTTTGGAGTGGTTTGCCTTAGTAACAGGGTGAGAATTCATGTAACGGGAAGATTTTAAAGTGTTTCTGATTATGTAATGAACATAATTTTACAGAAGAATGAACAGAAAAAAAACTTTAAGCCAATAGAAAACAAAAGGGTTTTGAAAATTAGCGCTTTCCCTGAATTTCTTTCAGATTCTTTCCCTACAAATTTTTATTGATTCTGAAAATTAGAAATGAAAATATGTTCTTGGTTCATATACCCCATGTGTAGGACTGGTGCTCTCTTGTTTTTTTCTTTGTGGAGTCTCTCAATATTTTAGAGAGACTGAGGGTAGGACTTTGTGGGGAAAGAAACCTAAAGGAAAGAGAGGGAAGGACTCCCCTTATATCCTTTATTCCATAATAAGATCACTTTATTTAGTGATCTCATCCATAGCTGTGTTACACTGAGCTGCTGGAGAGAGACTCTCCTGCCGTCTCTCAGAGTTCATCTATGGATGTGCAGAAGGAATTGCTGTATGGAAACTGGAAAAACCATAAAAGGATGGATGCACAGCATTTCCCTGTCCAGCGGATACAGCCTCTACTATAAAATCCTGGATTGCAAGGTTCCCTCCGAGTGTTTGCTCGTACCGAGTTGTGTTAGGGGTGCTGAATAAGCCAGACATAAACACGTTTTTGTGGTGCTGTTTTTTCTTTCTTTTTAGGTGATACCTGCACTGTAAGACTTGACCTGAGGCCGTGGAATTTTTAATCAGGTGGTTGCTGCTCACCAGGACTGCTTTGGAATAACCAGTTGCGAGGTGAAAAGCCGTGCATCCCAGTATCATCCCTGGGGCCGTGCAGATCCCTGCAGCTACCTCCTCCTGCAAGACTGGCAGCTGAAGATTAGCAAATGCCATAGTGAGTGTTTGAGATTCAGCAGAGGAAGCAGAAAAAAAAAAAAGGGGGGGGATACACTCTCAGCAGGCTGTAGTAAGACATTGACTGCTGTGCTTCCCAGCCTTCCCAAGTCAGGTATGAGTGAGTTCTCCTCAGTGTAGTGCGCTAAGATCTTCCAGTCTCCTGCAACTTCCCGTCTGGTCCATGGGGATAATTTCCTCCCTAAGGCCCTGCAAAGGGAACTGAATTAGTCAGGGGAGTGGATTTTTTTCTCCCTCTCTTCTTCAGTGCCTTGTTAACCTCAGAGCCGGGTCAGACAGGGTAGAGTTGGCAGGTTACTAAACAACTATTTTTATTTTCCCCCCTAGCTCTTATGATGGGCTGCCCTTGAGCGAAGCTGACATCCCAGGGATTACGCTGTGGTGCCGTGGAGGTGGTGTGATGTTGGACAGTCAGTTGTTTTATCTTTCAGAATTTGCTTTTCTCCTTTGTAACATGGAAGCACCTATTTTTTATGAAGTCTGTCCCTTTTGATAAGCTCTCTTCAGCTCAAGCACTTATCGCTGGGACAGTGGAGTTTGAATGTTACAGCTGTGATTTTTTTTTTCTTTTTTATAAATGTACGTAAAGCTCCAACAGATGCTTCAGCTAGTTTTCAGAAAGGCTGATAGCAGTTTAATTTGTGATGGCTACAGTGAGTTTGATTTTTAATTGATTTTTTTTTTTAAATGTGCACTGGTTTTAGTTCTGTTTAAGTCATTGCAACTGACGTTAAGGTTTTAGCCTCACTATTTTTGAAGCTGGAGGGGGCAATTTTGTTAATACCAGTCTTTAATGCCAATGTGTAGTATTTGTAGCCACCTGTAGATGGTGATATGCTCCACTCCATGCCTTGGCAGTGCTGGATCCCGCTTCCCATCCACCCGAACGAGTGATTTGCCAGGCTGGATGAATTGCACTTAATATCTTTCTAATTTTTATTTTTGTGAGCACGTGGAATGAATAACCTTGAAATTCTTTCCACATCCAGAGCACCTTGGCCTCATCTCGGTTAGGTGGACTTCCCTGATGCTCAGTCACTTGTAGAGGTGGTAATCTTTTATAGTAAGCCAACGGTGGGTACAGCTTTAAGGTAAAATGCAGGTTATACGAGACTTACCCACTTTTCATCTCCCCTCCACGGCTGAGTCTGTGTACTTCTTTCCAAAATCAAAGCCAGGCTTTGCATGGGATCTTAGAATCTCCTGCCAAAGCACAGGCAGCCAGTCCTAAGGGCTGTGCTTGCTGCTTCCCCATACAGGAGGGGGTTTACGGAAAACTGACTGTTGGTGGTGATAATGAATTGTACCTCAGTTCTCGTATGCGATTTCGTGGTGGTTCTGTGCTGATCTGAATTATTATTTTTTTTCCTGGCTGCTTGAGTGGAGCCCACCCTACCTGTCTTAGTGTTTGGATGTACCGGTGTACGAAGATGCACTGATGTAAAAGTAAACAGCGGCGTTTCTTGGGGTTGATGAGGAGCGACACAAATCCAGTGTCACACAGCAAGCCCGTCCCAGAGCCAGCAACACCACCATTTGTCCTAGAGCTTTGGTCTAATTGCTAAACCGAACTCACAGCAGGCAGCAGATACAGCCCGGGCGGCACGGTGCGGCTCCCGGTGCTGCCTGTCTGGCTCATCCGCTGCCTCCCACTCCCTTGTTTATCCCTGTTATTTTCGTATCCCCTTGGAAATGACCCTGGTGAGCAACAACCGCCAACGCCTCTCACGTTTGTGGCAGCAAAACTTCGGCTGAGCTGCTGGGCTACTTAAAAAAACCGGATTATTTGCCTTCCCTGGGCGTTTGTTGTTGCCGGTGCGGTGGCGTGGAGGCCGGAGGGAGGCTGCAGTGGCGCAGCTCGGCGTGAGCAAGGCTGGTAAGGGTGTCAGGGAGCTTCCTTAAGGATATCTCCAGCCCGGCTGGAAAAGGAGCCGCTCGCCTTCCTTCCCAGCGAGGGTTGGCAGGACCTGGCGGGAGGACCGAGTCCCGGTTTTGTGCGGAACAGAGACCGGAGAGGTGCCCGGTGCCTCCTTTTGGGAACGGGGTCGGGTTTTGCAGCGCGGCGCTGGCCGGAGCCGTCTTGATCCCAGCGCAGGGGAGGCCGGTGGGGTCTCTGTTCATGGGACAGGGTCCAGGTGGGCGCCAGGCCACGTCTGCTCCGGTGGTGACACCACCCCACCGCTTTCCCCCCTCCACCCCCCCACGGCGACTCCAATTGCAGGCGGCCAGGAAGTGAGATCACCGCTTCGGGCAGTTTAAGGAAGGCCGGGAGCCTGCAGACACCCCCGCAGAGCCGGGGCAGGGTCCGCTCCCACCCCACCTGGGATCCCCAACCCGCCGCCATGGGCCAGGCCAGGCTCCCAGCCCGCCTGGGGCTGGCCTGCTGCCTGCTGCTGCTGGGGGGCTCGGGGGTGCTGGGGAGCCAAGGGAAGGCGCGGGGAACCTGGGAAGAGGAGCAGGGCCCTGCGGCAGAGGGGGGACAGTGGGGCAGGGCGAAGTATGAAGCCGTGAAGAAGCACTTGGGAGCTGTGGGTGCTCTCTCCAAGCAGTATTGGCAGTTCCTGGCGTGCAAGGTGTGGCAGGAGGACTGCGAAGAGGAGAAGGAGGAAAAGTCCCATCCCAGGCCGGGTAAGCACCTTTTTTCCTTTCTCTCCACCTCCCGCGCTTAGGTTCTAAACACCCCACTTTCCCCAGCAGAGGGGTCTGTGTCCCCAGCTCCTGTGGATGCTGTCCTTCCCTTCCCAAGGGTTGCTGCCCTGGACATCTTCCCTTCTCACTCAGTGTACCCTGGAGTTGCCACAAACACCTCTCTCTGTGCCCACCTGAAGCCAGCTGTTGCCCGTTACATGCTTATTCCCCCTCCCCACAGCCCAGGCTGCCCGGTGGGGCAGTGTCTGATCCCCTGCACCCGGGAGGAGGGCTGCCGTTAACCAGGCTCAGCTGAGCATCCACACAAAATACAAAAAAGACACCTGTTGGCGCATCTCCGCTCAGACCGCTGCCTTTTCCAGGCTGGACCTTGCCTCTGGTGGGCCAGAATTACCTGGAGATCCTCTCTGCCTGGTACTGCAGCTTCGGCAAGTGCTGTGAGACAGGAGACTGCAGGATAGTCAACAATATCACAGGTAGGTGCTGTGCTGCACTAGGGAGACCCCAAGCAGTGCTTGTCTCTGCTGCCTCTCCCTGTTGTCTCTTTTGTTATTTGTTTGTGCATTGTTTGGTTTTTTTTCTTTTGAAGTATATTTTAACAAGCTGCCTAAGTAAAGGGCATTTCCAAGCAGGGTGCTGGGCCAGTGGGAGGGCAAGGGGCTGAGCTATGTCTCCTTTCCCATTATTAATTTGTAGTTCTGAGACTGCAAGAGAGTTTGCTCCTTACTGTACAGCATATCTGCTCTGGTTTGCCATGAGCCCTGTGTTCAACCAGGAGCTCCCAGGCATATGCAGTGGGATCCAAACTGGCCCAGTATCCAGCCCCGGGTCAGGAGGGTACACCAAGAGCTGTGTGTAAGCCCTGCGCAGGTGTCATTGTGTTTTGCTGGCCCTGAGACTTTTGGTATCTGTACCGTGTCCTGGAGCTTGTGAGGGCCTGTGGGCTTCCGTGCTCTTTGCAGTCATCAAATACCCCCTTCCCCCCACTTCCCTTCGTAAAAAAGGAGTCAATGGAAGGTCTGTGTCTTTTTGCAGTCAGTGGCTGATGCAGGCAGGGTACAGGCACCCTGCCTCGTTAACCCTGTGGCTTTAATGCCACTTTAGACTTCTCTCAGACAGGCAGCCACACCAACAGGGCTGTGTGGGCTTAGTGCCTGACGTGTTATCTCCTCTTATTCCCACCAGCAGCAGTAGCAGCAGCTGGGCTTGCAAGTTAAAACTGAGTTCTTGCTCCCTTTCCTGCAGGACTAGAAGCAGACCTCAATGGGCAGCTCCATGGGCAGCACTTGGCCAAAGAAGTCATCGTCCGGGCGGTGCATGGGTTCCTGCAGAGCCCACGGCCAGAGAAGCCTCTGGTCCTCTCCTTGCACGGCTGGTCTGGCACAGGCAAGAACTTTGTGGCTCGAATGGTGGCCAGCCACCTTTACCGGGATGGGATGAAGAGTGAGTGTGTCAGGTTGTTCATCTCGCTTTTCCACTTCCCTCATCACAAGTATGTGGACTTGTACAAGGTGAGAGCCAACAGCGTGGTGTTGCTGTGGGGATGGTCCAGTGTGCTGGGTATGGCTGGGATGGAGTTCATTTTCTTCACAGCAGCCCGTACGGTGCTGTGTTTTGGATCTGTGAGTAACACGGTGTTGATAACACACTGGTGTTTGGCTTCTGCTGAGCAGTGCTTGCACAGCCTCAAGGCTTTCTCCTCCTCCCACTCTGCCCTCGCAGTTAGTAGTTTGGGGGTGTGCGAGAAGCTGGGGGCACGCACTCCGGAGAGCTGACCTCAACCGACCAAAGGAATATTCTATGCCATTTAATGTCATGCTCAGGAATAAAAACTGATGGGAAGGAGTTTTGGGGTAGGAAGCTATTGCTCAGAGACTGGCTGGGTGTCAGTGGTAGGTGTGAGTGATTGCCTTTGCATCACTTGCTTTGATTTCTTTCTTTATTTTTCCTTTTATTATTAAACTATCTTTATCTTGACCCACATGTTTACTTGCTTTTGCTCTTCCTATTCTCAGCCCAGTCCCGCTGGGTGGGAGGGAACCAGCAAGCAGCTGTGTGGTGCTTAGGTGCCAGCCAGGCTCAACCCATGGCATCCAGGCTCAGCCCCTGCACGATGGTCTGGTGGCAGTGGCTGCTGCTGGGTTTCTCACACTCCTCCCTGCTGCTCTGCAGGCTCAGCTGAAGAAGCAGATAAGCGAGACTGTGCAGCTCTGCAAGCAGTCCTTGTTCATCTTCGATGAGGCGGAGAAACTTCATTTCAGCCTCCTGGATGCCATCAAGCCTTTCATGGCTCACTATGACAACAAGGGACAGGAGGATTATCGGAGATCCATCTTCCTTTTCCTCAGGTGATTCCTGGGCCCCCAAGGGGATGGGGAGGAACGAAGTGATAGAATTTATCCCCTGAGGTATGCGTTATGAGGGGCTCAGGCTGCAGAGGAGGGGAAAGGGATGTCTAGCTCCTCCAAGAGGCAGTTGCCTCCATGGTCAGTCTTGCTTATTGATGCTGGGCATCCTGCCTGGGCACAGGGCATTTGCAGGAGGAGCTGAGGTCCAGCTTAGCTGGGACACTCAAGCCACTGTCTAGTCTTTGAGACAAGGAACCGGCAAGTGTCAGAACTAGCATGGTGTCACCTTGCACCCTGGACAGCTGAGCAGGGAGATCCCATATTCCAGGGAGCAAAGCTGGGGCTGCAGGTCTTGGTGGGAAGTTCTTGTACAATGTGGCACTGTTAGCCGGGAGCTGGAGGTAGGGATTTCCTGCTGCCTGGCTGAGGTGCCATCCATCTGCTGTGCTGCGAGGGCTGATCCTGGCATTGGCTCACCCTGTGGCTTAATGATTGGAGGTTGGTTCCTTTCCCATCCAGAGGGAGAAAGGTTTTTGGCATGTGTGCCACCCCAGTGCTGTCCCTGACCCAGACCTAGGTGGGACATATCTAGGGGGAGAAGTGGGACATCTCAAAACTGAGATGTGAGGTGGGCACGTGCCTGAAGTAGCCAGTGAGAAATGCCAAGGAGAGACAAGCATCTTGGGCCCCCTTCAGTTTAGGATTTACAGCCTTCAGCTTGGCTCTGGTAGGAGGTGTTCCCACAGGCTGGAGGTGGCTCCAGTCCTTCTCCATCTCCCACCATCCAGGCAAGTGTTCTAACCTCTAAGCTTGATGGTTCCCCAGGGAAGTTTCTCTGCTGATGGAAGGCCTGTATCTGTGCTGGGTGCTTGTGGAGCTGGCCACATTTTAATTCTACCTGCGTGGTCCTCCAGCAGGAGGCATGGTGGAGGGGACAGATTCTCCCTTGTTGCTCGGGGCAGGGTGGACGCGCTGCTGGCTGTGCTGAGCTGACCTTGTGTCCTACCTGGCAAGCAGTGCAGGTGGGGGGTGTGTGATGTCAGCCCCTTGGTGCCACCAAGCAGAGCAGAGCAGGGTGCCTTGAACTGCAGCAACGTGTAATCTTGGGGGGGATTTCATCATACCGGTGGCAGTGTGACACAGACCTGTTACAGGAGGGCTGGCTCTGCCCCAAGGCTCATGTGGACACTGGCCTGGTCCTACAGCTTCGGCCAGGTTTGAGTGAAGGGGATGAGGTGGGACTGGTTGCCTGTCCTCAGTCAAAAGGGGCTATTTCTCCTGTGGTCTGGGTAGGAGCAGGATCAGTACAAGCTCTTTCACCCCCTCAAGGCAGTGGGGGAAAAATAGTGGTGGCTTTTTAATTTTGCCTCTCCTCCATTTGAGGAATGGGTCCAGAGCCTCTGCCACAAGAGGAAAGATGGGTGCAAGATCTGTGTCTCCCAGTGTCTCTCCCTCCCACCTGCACAAGCCCTGCAGCCAGCTCGTTCCCAGTATCGCCAGCTCGCTGGTGGTGGGGCACTCGGGGCTGGGGGCTGTTGTCTGAGGCTGTTGCAAACCCCTCACCAGCACCCAGGGGCTGCCTGGCCTTGAACTGCTTTCTGCGGTGAGGGGCTGCCCAGGAGCCGTAATGACTCTCAGGACCCATGCACCCCACCACAGAGCTGCCCCCACAGTGGGTGTCCAGAGGAGTCCTCATGTGGGAACTGCGCTGCTTTGTCCCTCAGGCAGTGGGTGCTTTGCTGAGTCCTGGGCTGCCACTAGAATCCCTGCCCTGGACCTTTACTTCTAGTGGGACTCCTGCCATGTGCTCTGCCCTCCAACTTGGACTTTCACGGGTGGCTTGTTGAGAGTTTGGTGTGGAGCCAAGTGTCACCTGCGAGGTCGATGGCACCCAAGCCAGGACAGGGGACTGTTGGAGATGGAGGATTTTCCTGGCTCCTGGTCCCACCCTGGGAGATGAAACAGCTGCCCCAGGGTCTGGGCTGGCAAGATGGAAGATAGCTGTATAGATGCCTATGGAAAGGGCCTCTTTGGGAAGAAAGTGGGTTCCTCTGTGAATGTTTCAGATGCTGATGCTACATGGTAAATCCTTCGTTGCTAACAATTGGTGAGGCCAGGCTGTAGGGGAGGCTGCTGGCTGCTCTCAGCAGTTCATCTCTGGGGGCATGGTTAAGTGACTTCCCTTCTGTCTGCAGCAATCTCGGCGGCAACACCATCAACGAGGTAGCCCTGGACTTCTGGCGAGCCGGCCGGGCACGGGAGGAGATCTCCATGGAGTTCCTGGAGCAGCGGCTGCGGCTGGAGCTGCAGGAGCCTGCAGGTGAGAGCTGGGCTCGCCGGTGGGACGGTGGGGCAGGCTGCCTGCAAACCTGCTCCTCCATGCCGGCTTGGGGCCTTGCTTACACAGTCCCACCCACCTTGTGCTGCACAAGCCTGTGTGCTGTGCAACAGGCCTTTATTCCAACCCCCACCCCGGGGGTTATTTGCAACTTGAGCCCCTTCCTTCATCCCCATTAGCCCAGCCCCAGGAGCACAGCGCCCACCGGGGGGGAGCTGGGGGTCCTCCTTGCCCCTTTCAGCCCTGAAAACTGGCCAGGTTGCAAGAGGCAGCCTGACACCGCAGGGAAGTGCCAAGGCTTCCCTGAGGATTCAGGCTTCTCTTGGCCCGAGGTGGGCAAGCCGTGGGGGTGTTCTGTGTCCAGATGAAGTGCTGGCCAGCTCTTCACAAGTGGAAGGGTGTCTCTCTCCCACCACATATGGCTGGATGAGCCAAGGCAGCCTCTCCAGAGAGACAAGCCTTGCCTTGCAGGGGGATGCCAGCTCTCAGATGAAGCTTCTGAAGTTTCTGCCTTGCTTTTTGCTACAGAGAACAGTTACGCCCGCAGCCACCTCCTCAAGGAGAACCTCATTGATTTCTTCGTGCCGTTCCTGCCTCTGGAGTACCACCACGTGAAGCTCTGCGCACGGGATGCTTTCCTGGCCCGGGGACTTCCCTACACCGAGGCAGCCCTCGACGAAGTGGCCAGGATGATGGTGTTTGTCCCCAAAGAGGAGAAGCTTTTTTCTGCACAGGGATGTAAATCTGTGTCCCAGCGCATCAGTTACTTCCTTCCTTGAACACCAGGTGGGAGGACTTACACCATGGTGGGTGAAGGTGGTTCTGCACACCAGGAGTTGCTCTCCTTTGCACAAAGTCGGGCAAGCTGGTTGCCCAGCCCTGCTCTTCCCCAGGGACAGAGACTTAACCCCTTGTTACCGCGAGGGCTGTTTGCAGGGAAGGAGGCGCACCCTGCCCAGCCTCGCTCCTGGGAGGTGGGGACAGCCTGCGCTTGGCTGCGTTTGAAGTCTGTGCGGTGTTTTAAAGTCCCTTCTTTTAGCAGGCGGTAACCTGCAGCGGTGATTTGGTTGTGCTGACGGATGCTTCGTCTCACGTGAGCGGGGATGTCCAAGTCCTTGGCTTGTTACCGTGTAAGGAAGGTCTTGGGCAGACCAGTGCTGTTGAGACAGCCCAGGAGAAGCCGTGTCCTCATCTCGGTCCCCACTTTTCTCTGTCACTTTACAAGATTGCACAGAATCTTGTTCTGCTGGAGTTGAGTTTTTTCTCTCTATTGCTCTCCTGCATTCATGCGGGGTCTGCTGCTCGGGGAGACCCCCGAGAGGATCGTGGTTTGTGCAGGGAGACCCTTGAGTAGAGAAAATGACTGAATAATCTTCTCTGGAGATGTCAAATCCATAGCCCCTCACTTTGGAGTGTCCCTGTCTCATTGGAGTCTTTCGTTGTATGGAAGCAGCTGCGGGGATGAGGCGAACTTCGGCTGAAATAATTTTTCTAAGTAATTTGGTGAAGAGCCTCTTTTGTTTCACTGCAAAACGAAAAAGGGGAGACTAGTTCCCCTTTTGAGGGCAGCTGAGGAGGATGGTGGCTGAGGAACAAGTTGCAGCTGAAGTCAGGTTTTCAGGGATGCAGTAAGCTTGGGATTATTGTTTGGTTCTTCCTTTTTTTTTTTTTTTTTTTTTTTCCCCCCCAGTACGTTGCACGCTGTGGTTTTTCTGGCTGGTATCAGCATTACTACACCAAGGTGCTGTTTGCTGTCTGGGTACTTGCCAGGTGATAAGTACGTTACAGCAGGACCAAAAAATTTCAACAGTGTTACGGGAATCGCTTTGTGACCTCTAGGTCAAAACTCCCTTCCAACACCGCTGGGCTGGGACGATGCGGTGACACAGCACATGCCAAGGACAGGGCTTAGCTCCTGGGACAGCCCATGCGCGGACCTTTGATCTATTTGAAGCTTTTGGACCTCTCTGTGGTGCCAGTGATGAGCAGCACGACCTCTGGGAAAAGATTGACCAGACACACTTACTACTCCAGCAGACTCTGTGTTTCCCTGCAGGCACGTTGGCTCTGGTATCTAACCAGGCTTCATAGTCCAAGGCAGGAAGAGGAGGCAGTCGCTTTCTTACTCCAAAGTTAGTTTAAACTTACCCGTTGCTCTCTAGGTTGGACCTTATGGCCCGTGACAGCGTACGCGGCTGCCATCAGGCATTGCTTAGACTTGGTTTCTTTCTTAATCACAAGTGTCGAACCTAAGGCTTCGGCCCAGGAAAGCACAGAGGGAGATGCACCCAGGGAAGTCAGTTGGGGAAGGGAGGGTGCAGCCCCATGGAAGGGGGTGGGTTGTTTTTTATCACCTGGGTCAGAAAGTTAGTTGGTTCGAGGGTTGTATAAGCCAGAATAACTTATGATTATTATTTTTTTTTTTAAATGGAAAAGACTCTTCAGCTGTCTGTGTTAGACTGATGCTGTTTGGAGTGGGAAGGAGTGATTTTTGTCAGCCATTTCGCCAGTGCGGGGCAGGTATGAAGTTGGCTCGTTGAGCAGTTCTTACTCTGTTACTGATTAAGGAGGTGGTGGTGTTACTAACGAGGGCAACCGTCAAACTGATGGTGCAAGACTTGGTGCTCTGCCCGGTCACGCTCATGTATGTTTGAGAATAAAGCGAGCATTTGATTATGCAACCCCAACAGCAAGCACCGCTCTCTGACCACTCCACGGCAGTGTTTGATTTTAAAGGCATAAATAAAGATACTGCTTTTCTTTGCAATCTGGCAGAATTAAATGCTTCCCCTTTATAACAGGTTTATAATCATCTTTTCTACCCAAACTAACAAACTTCAGGTTAGTACTGAGCAGCTTCAAATATTCTTCAAGAAAAAAAAAAAGGAGCATACACTCAAGTGTTTTTTGCCAATAAAATATTGCAACCTTTATTTAAAACAAAATGCAAATTGGCAAAACTTTGTGGAACGACAGGCAAAGAGGCCCTTCAAAGGGCCTTATTTACATCAAGTTTAACACTGTTTGCAGTTCACAGTCAGACGATAGTGAGAGAATTAAATTAGAAAAACAACCAAAATATATTACAATAACAATTAAAAACAAAAACAGTTGACAACACTGGTAGAGTGATTGGTGATTAACGTGTTTCATTTTAATCCATTCCTGCCCTCAGTGAGTTCAGTACTGATACAAACAGCGTGCTGAGCCCATCGGGCTTTACCTCCCGTGCACAACAGACACATTTGGAAGAATGACCTCCTTTGGTACAGACATTTCTTATCGGATAGGTATTATAAATAAATCAGGTGTCCCATAACCTCTTATTTCCTACCACCAGGGAACAGGCTGAAGGTTTTGTTCTACACTACAGGCAATTGGGAGTGCAGCCCCGGTGCCCATCCGTGCTAGATGCAGGAGGTTTCCGAGCAGGCTGTAGTCACTGCCCTTCGGTTTTCCTGCTAGCTACCGATTAGCAGCAGGGCTGGGCATTTTAAAAAAAAAGAAGACAGCAGCCTGATACATTCGCCAAAAAAAAAGATCTTCTGGATTCATTAGTGCTTCTCACAGCTGCTGATGCCCAAGAGCACCGACAAGCAAAATGGGGAGCGCCTGAGCTGCTGGGGCAGCCTGCCTTAGGTAAGCGGTACGGACACCAGGGTCTGGATTTCTTTGCGACTGCCCAGCATAACCCATCCCACCGCCTCGCACACCCCCTGCCTCCTAGGGAGCGACTGCTCTCTTGATGCAGCACTTTGGGTGCAGCTATTGCCCCACGCTGCGGGGTGTAGTTCCCGCTGCCTGCAGAGCCGTGTGCCATAAAACTCTTGCGTAAGCACACCTGACGGGATGTCAACGCGCCTGTGTTTGACTGCGTCTCACTGGCACAAGGCTGGTGGTGGTCAGGAGAAATGTCCTCTGTGAGGAGAATGGGAACAGAGAGCCCCACATACCACCTTGTGTTCCGCATTAGCAACGCTGCTCCATCCAATGCTTCTTTCCCAGTGCCTAAATTTGATGCAGTCCCAAGACCTAGACTCTTAATTCAGCTTCACCCCTTTCCGCATTAATGAAGAATATAATTAAATCGAAGTGCTGCCAGTCAGACAGCCGAGTGCACCGCTTCTGGGGTTAAAAAGGGTGTACAGTGCAGGAAGAAAAGAGAATTGCACCTGTGAGTCAGCTAATTCCCCACAGTAGCTAGGAAGAGAAAGTGCCCCACCAACTCACTCCTGTGAGCGCATGCTTTGTGCTTGGCATTACCAGGCCCTACGTGACGCCGTTCCCCTGCTGCAAAGACTACTTCAAATTCTAGCCCGTACTAGTGCAAGTGAGAGAGCCCGGCTGCAATTGCATCCTTACCCCACAAGGCCGCCCGACAGGGGTGAGGGAAGGAAAAACAGTATGAGTTTATGCCTTGTCCCCGCGACCCTAACCAGTAGAGCACGAGGTGCTCACCACTGGGACAAATAACGGGGCTTCACCATCCCTACATTATTTTGAACGTCCTGTGCAAGGCTGAAAGCAGAGAAGCTGCTACAGTGGAGACCTTTAAGGCTGAACAGAAAGCCAAACCTAACAAAAGGGAGAAGGCCCAGTAACAATTTCAGGAGAGTAACAACTGAACGGTGAGTTACAGCAGAACCAGCTTTCCCAGATACCATCCTTTTGCTATCCTGCCAGAGAGCGGGGAGAATTCCAGTTTGGGAATAAAACACTGCTGGGCAGCAGAAGCAGCAGCAATTCTGCAGCCTCCTGTTTAGGGGGGAGGGAAAATAGTGTCAAGTCAGCACTACCTCTGCCACCTGATGCAGGGAAGAAAATGCTCTCTATAGGAGTGATGATGGGCAAATCCCCTAATTCCACTGGTCTGTGTTTTCTTCCCACTGGAGGGACCAGAACTGAATGGGGTTCTGTGTTGCCCAGAGGTTGTGGAGTCTCCATCCTTGGAGTCATCTGGACATGGTCCTGGGCAGCCTGCTCTAGAGTGCCCTGCTTGAGCAGAGAGGTTGGACAGGGTGACCTCCAGACATCCCTTCCAACCTCAGCCATTCTGTTACCCTAGAAGCAGATGGCTGCTTCAGCTGTGTTAGTGCCCACTGCCCTGTCCCACTGCCTACCACCTCTGCCATGGGGGAGGAGAAACCAGGCAGCATCTGAAAGGAAGTAGGGATGACCAGTGGAGGGGAACCAGTCCTTCGTTGGGGCTGAAAGAGGGGAGTTGTTTTAGTAGTTAGAAATTCCAGGACTTGTTTGCTATTCTGTCACTTTTGCTGGAGCTTTTCTGGAAGACTGGCATTCAGGGGAAAAAAAAAAACACACAAAAAAAGGACTTCTTTCAAAATACTCATCACAACTGGACTAACAGCCTTAAAATTTTCTGGTTAAAATACCTTTCCCCTGAGAATCACTTCAGTTTCAGTCCATTTGCCCTAGGCTGGAGTAGTAGTACAATGATGAAACCACGCGATTGTCTGCCAGGGCAAACAAACAAGAGCTGCCCTTTTGCCCCACAGAAAGCTCCCCTACCTTTTCCATCCTCCCCATTGTTTGACAGGCCACGTGAAGCAATACCATGAGCCTTCTCTCCTTTGCAGGTCACCCTTCCCCAGGCAGTTAGTTTGGTGTGCAGCGATACACACCTTCAATAAAGATGACTGAAAGAGATAAGGTAAACCAGAAAAGCCCTCGGTAAAGTCTAGGAGATAACGGTTTGGTGCTTTGCCTTATGCTGGGCCGAGCATTGCTGTTGAAGAGCCCCGGCAAAGCCTTCCCCACCCCACTGACCTGAGGGCTGCAGGAGGGCCTGGACAAGCTGAAGAACCTACCGCAGAACTAGACAGCAGGTTTTGGTGGGTACTGCCAAGCCAGGATGAGTAACCCACGCTGGACTTTCATTTGTCTCTGCTTAGGAACCAGCACACTGGAGTAAAACTGACAATTAATTCACTTTAATGCCTATCAGTTGGGGTGGGCTGCTTGGGTTTGTTTTTTTCCACCATTTCACTCACTTGGACAGTGAAGCTCAACGTGGTCCATTTTACCTCACATACTGCTCCACTAGTGTGCATTCATGCATCCTGATGCAAACTTGCTTACCACAGACCAGTAATAAAATGAGGATTCTCACACACCAGCCCATTTCTAAAGGTTTCTCAGGCTCCTCTCTTGCTACGTTCCATGAAAAAAAACAGGGACGTGCTGAGACAGCCCAGCCTGCTTCCAAGCACCAACAGGGCCATGGTTCTAGACAGAAATGGAAGTGCCCATCTTCTAAATTCACACCTGTGCCCCAACTCAACTCTAAGCGCTCAAACTAAAAGCAGCACAGTCACACTTTAAAAACAAGTTTAAAAAGCGTTTTAGCCAAAAATAAAAGATTTAAGGTGCAAAGCAAGCCAAACCCTCTATCATCACCGATAGCGTGACGTGAGCAGCAGCATGCAGGGTAACATGTATTTGGAGCCAGGTATCAGGCCTGTTCTCTTCCTCTCGCAAACCAAGTTAGTTGAGGTCTTCCTACTTGCCAGTACATTTACATCTCGGAGAGTTGTGCGTATCCACAGAAGACCTGCTTTTTGAGGCCACAACAATCTACAAACAGCACTAGGACCAAGGAAGACAACACGACTGCTTTCCTTCTGGGATTGTCAGTAGGCATCAGGGGCTATAATCCAGTGGGAGCTCTCTGAGACAGTGCTATAACACTTGTTGTCACATCTCGGGCAGAGGAGTGCACAGTTTATGTGCGCGTTCCCTGTGCCACAGCATGAGCTTCTCGTCTAGCCTTTGAAATACAGGAATAAATAAAAAAAGATGGCTGTGGTTCCCCTGTGTGCTGATGTACCTACATCACCTTCATATGCGGGGAAGCTGAAAGCCTGCGAGAGCGGTAAGCACTAGAACAAATCCCAGGAAGCCACCAGTGTGAAGTGTTAACGTTAGGCCAAGAGTAGGGACTGGTCAGGGAATCCTGCAGCAGCGAGGGCGTGTGGAGGAGGCTCTGCCTTACCTACCATGGGTCCTCAAGGTGAGCAAACTGAAACGGGGAGTCAACCTGGTAACAAGTTAAAAACAATCTAGAGCTTAAAAAAAACAAAAACCAAACCCACCCACCCCAATAACAACACTGGCAAGTTGTGCGAGAGCCCCAAACTACTCACAATAGACCATCAAGCAGCACCCGTGCTAGACCACTAGAAATAGGTATCAGCTGAGTGAAGGCTGTGTGGTGGGGAAGGGGGTTTTCCAGTGGTAAGTCTGCCCAGCATCCCTGACGCTTCCGATACAACAAAGATGAGAACATGTGGTGGATGAGGTGGACAGGAGGGAAAAGGGATAGTTTCATATATTAACTAATTTTGCAGTTCTCGTTACAGCAGCAACAGCGCTGTGGAAGTAAGCCATCTGGGCTAGTGCATCCACCTCCAGCAGCTCTGAATACTGTCAGTGCATTAGACCTTTCCCCCAACCGCACGCGACTTCCCCCTTCAGAGCTCCTCCAGCTCAGGCTGCTGGGCCGTTGGTGCCAACAGAGCCCCAGTGCCTTTCCTCTGCCTTGTCAGGAGGCCAAAGCATGCGTTAGTGCAGACAGGGGAGGGTCTGTACAGCCGAGCGGCCTGCAGCCACCCTGGTACTCCAGCTATCACACATCAAACCATCCTTCCCCGAGCGAGAACCCGCCGTCGATTCTCCTGCCTCTCCAAGGGAGGAGCAAGGAACGTCCTTGCCCTTGCCATACCAAGCAGATCCGACTGACTGAGTAGGGACAAATACTTGATGTTCTGCCCCTTACAGTTTTAATCTACCCTCTCCATCCCCAATTTTTTGAGATGAACCTGTAAACGTGAGGAGAACTCAGTGATCTGAGGTACTTCACATACTCAAGTATCAGTCTTTCCTTTTGAAAGCATCAGTACAGAAAAAAAGTGTCGTCCCCCCCCCCGTGTGTATTTCTCTTACCCAGATTGACAGTAGCTACCTTTGCACCACATCGCTGATTTCTTGGACACATGACAATAAGTTATTAAGGACGGGGTTTGCCCCAGGGACGCTAGCAGCTGTTGAGGACACCTGCAGCTCCTGCAGGCTGAGTTCCAGTTTGCTCACGGCTTCCCGGAAGGCAAATTTGTTGCGTGTATGCGGGATGCAGTCCACGTAGCCTGAGCAGTAATCCAACAGCTGGTGCCCTGTGTCCACCAGCTGGCTGTTTGGTGTCGGCTCGGCAATGGCACTCGAGAGAAGATCCGCGCACTCCAGCAGCGCTTCCTTGCTGATTTTGTCTGCGGAGATTTTCTCAGCTGCCTGTTTGGTCTTTCTTAGCGCTACTTTTGCACCAGCCGTGCCGTTGGCCATTTTCACTGGGGAGGTGGAAGACGATGACAGAGGCACTTGAGGTGGAGGCATCACTGGCCTCCCAGATTTTCCACCAACAGGTGCTGCTGCTGCTGCTGCCTTCTTACTCCCTTCGCTTGATTCCAGTCCGTGCTGCGCTCCTGCCGCGGTGCTCAGCTCTTCTGCTGCATCTGAGCAGGCAGCTGGCTGTTGTAGGAGCCTCATCACTGGTGGTGGAGGTGGAGCACACTTTGGTTTTACCCGTCTGGGCCGGTCCCTGTCGCCGGAAGAAGTGACCTGATGCTCAGATAAGAGCTTAAATTTATTACCCTGAGAGTCTGTGCCAATGAGCTGCACGTCTGCTGGAGTGTGTTTTAGAGTGGGTGAGATTAGGACTGGCACTTTGTGGTTATGAGTGGTTGGAAGTATTGCTGCAGCCTTTACTGGAGATGACCACCCTGGTCTCTCGCCATCCTCAAGGACCCCTTGCCGTGGGCCACTGTTTTTTTCTTTGCCCTTAGGAGCTGCTGCTAGCCCTGGACCCTCCTTTTCTTCTGATCCAGAGGGGGTTCGGAAAGGGAGCGCTGCGGCACCCCTTGGCAAGAGTTTTGCTTTTGGTCTCTCTCTGGTCAAAGTGGGGCCTTCTTCAAACCTTTTGGGAAGCAGGTCGTTGGCCCTCCCCGTGCTCTCATCAGGCTGAGAGGAGGTGGACACTGTCCGTTCCAGCTGGATTTTTGACCTCTGGGAATTTCTGGGAAGGGTCATTGCCATCCTATCCTGCTCTGGAAGCCCTGAGGACATGGAAGATGTAGAGTTTGACCTTGGAAAAGGCTTTGAAGCTTCTTCATTGCCAGTGGGTTTTCCTGCTCGTAAACCCAGTGTCTTTTTAATCAAGCGCGGTGTAAAGAAACCAGTGATGCCCGACCACCCACCACCGGTGCTTACGCCCCCACCACTGCTGGTGCCAGTGCCATCATCATTGTAGAAGGTCCTCTGCACAAAGCCCCCACCATAGCACTTCGGTGGCGCCAGGCTTGCGTCCTGCTGTGTGGGAGCAAAAGAGAACCCATCCACATGCTGCAAGGAAGCAACAGATGAAAAGTTACCCGTCAGCTCGTATTTCTTATGGGGCTGATTCTCCATCTCCCGGAAGGAACTGCTGCGCTTGGGAGGCGTGGGGGCATTCCTCTTCTTCATAAAGGAGCTGAAGAAGCCACCTTTTCTGTCCCTGGTGAAAGTGGTCTCTTTGGCATCCTCCAACAGGCTGCTGGGTGACTTGTCCCTCTGCTTGCGAGGCAGTGCAGGAGACCCGCTTGTAGGCTGTGTGCTTCTGATAAATCCTAGACAGAAGAAACAAGTGTGAAGCTGCAAAATCAATTTCCATTCCCACCTCCCTACCCTCCAGTGGGCTTTACGAACCTGGCGTATTTAGCTGCCCAAGCTCTGCACAGAGAGACCGAGAGAGGAAGTTAGCACTTTTAGTTTTGTGCGAGGCTTGTGTGCTTTTGATTTTTTTTTACTTTTTTTCCCACTTCTGCATGAGTGACTTGTCTATACTGAGGAGGCCACTTAGGAGAGAATTCAGGAGGAAGTGAAGTTGCTCTTTTCTTCCAGTTTCTTATTCCCTTCCTGTAGTTTTTTCCTCCTTCCCCAAATACCACACTTTAGGAAGTGTTTTCTATTTGCTAGTAAATAATCAGGCTGCTGAGGCAGCCAAGAGCCCTAATGACACTGCAGCACAAAGCACCTTCCTGTGTCACATTGTTCTCTTTTCTCCTGTTTCTCTGGCAATTTACACCAGCAGCAAGCGTAGCCCGGAACACGTGGCCTCACCGCCACTGTTCCCAGAGCCCATACCTGGTGCTGAGCTGGAGGCCGAGTGCTCCACAGTATCTTGTGTTCCTTCAATGTTTTCCTTGTTCTCTGCCTGTTTCTTCAGTGTTCTAGTCTTGGAGGGAAGCATGGGTAACCGAGGCAAGTAAGGAACTATGGATGAAGAGGAGGCTGTTCTTCCAAGCTCCTCTGCTACCTCTGAAGGGGAAAAAAAACAACAAACCCACAAAAAAGCAATAGTTGGACCAGAGACGAGCAGAAGAAGTGTAAAAGAAAATCTGGGTCTTTACTGCAAATCCAGACTGGCAAGAAGGGACACATGACTGAGAAATATACAGTTTATGAATTTAGTTTTTGCTCAAGCCCAGAGGTATTCAGGATAAGATGTTTTTCATAATGCTTCCAAACTAATTTACATCTTTATAAATTCAGCAAAAAAACCCCAACGTGGTAAGCTCTGTACAAGGGGTCTAGTACAAATCTAGTTCTCAGCTGGGTTAAGGGTTGCTCAAGAGCTAAAGCCAGCACTGAATGCATTTGCCTCTATTTTTAATTAAGGTGCCTCCTGTTGATGCTCCAGGGATCCCCCCCAAAGTTGTGTTATCTCTGGATCTGGATCTAAGCCGCTTTGCTTGAGGCAAAGCACTGCATTTCCCTATGAGAAATGAAGACTGCAGGTTTCCTGCACAACATCAACACAAGGGATGTGACTGAAAAAACCCACAACCTCCTGGCCCCACCCAGGCTGGCATTTGTGTGGGCCACTTGATGTGCCTATCATAGATCTTCCCTGGTAGAATGTGATCTGGTGTGTTTTTTCTGTAGTAGGGAATTGGATGGATCAGCTTCACATTTAATTTAAAAATTTAGAAGATGCTGAGACAGTTCTGTTTGTCTGCTGTCTCCTATCACACTTCTCACCAGTATTTATCTCCTAATTGATTACATTTGAAAGTCGAGTTGCACAGATTCACTCCTAGAAGCGGCTAAGTAGAAAATCCAGAGATTAAGGCACACTTCATAAAAATGAAAGCTGATAGAATAGTATTTCATGACCTAATTGCTGCAGTTGGTAGTGGACTGTGATATAGATACATCTTTCTCTCAGCATCACTCCCTATTCTCCTTAGTCTTCAGTCTGGGAAACAAGAGGCTTCCTCTAATGGAGGAGACAATATTCTTTAATTAACACTTCGGTATCTTGGTGCTCAAATGAAGTACTATACTGTCCCCTGCACTGGTATATGACTAAAGTTTATTTAGTATTTGTGCACCAATTAAGAGCCTGTATTTGCAGACTTATAGACAAGAAATTAAGGGACAAAGCCTCTCACAGCTAGCAGATGAGCCTTAAGAGCCCATCCATAAGAGAGAGCTCTCTGGGGCTAAACTCCAGCGTTGTTTCAGAAATAAAGCAACTGGTGCTCTCACCCTCTGAGATGCTCGAGTCGTGGAACATGGTTTCAAAGGCCTGGTGGGTCTCAGCAAAGGAAGGTCGGTCTGGTGGGTTCCACTTCCAACCTGCAATGTGAGAAAGCAGAGCAAGCTTCAATGCCTGGAAAAGGTAAGAGATGATTTTTTTTTTTATTCTGTCCAAGGAGACAGAAAATATCTAAGCTTTCTCACCAGCAGTCAGACTCTGATCTCCTACTATTAAACAGGCTTTAAAAGTCATTCACAGATATCAGTTCACAGCAGCAGTCAGTCACCCTACAAGTCAGTCACCTCCTACCAAGTCTTGAGAGGAAGGAATCAATTCTGAAGTCCTAGCTCTCTGCCAACTTCACAGCTTTTTCCGATCTCCCCATCCCTCTTCCTGAATTTTTTCAGCCAAGGAGAATCCCGTGTTTGCTAGCCCGGCTGTTTGGACTGAACTCATCTAACTCAGTCACAGGTAACTCTGTGCGCAAAGCTCCGGGCAACATTCTGCTCACATGCTCTTAATACTGAAATCCAGGCAGAGCCTTCCAAAAGGAGAATGTGTGCACCCCGTGGGGGAAAGAGGAAGAGAATGCATTGATCTCAGATGGCGCTTGGAAAGTTATGGAAGGGTATTGTGACAAAAAGTGTAATTTCTGTAGCTTGACAGGCTTTGTCGCTCAAAAGACAGAAGAAGATACTCACATGCCCTCATCAGTTCGTAAACTTTCGGAGGGCACCCCTCTGGTTGTTCCATCCGATAGCCTTTTTCCAGCAGATCATACACCTGAGAAAGGTCAATGCCTGGGTACGGTGACATCCCATAGGTAGCAATTTCCCATAACAGCACCCCAAAGGCTAAAAAAAAGAGGAAAACAAAATTCCTGGTCACACATCTGCTCTCCTCTTTGTGTTGCTCATTACATTGTGGCTCATTAGTGCAGCTTGAGGCAGCATCCTTTTCTTGCAGATATTTCAGGCCAGTCTAGGAGAAGACATTACATGCTAAAAATACCATTGATTCATGAGGTTGTGGCCTGGCATGTGACTGTCTCCTCCCCACGTTTCTGCCCAAGCCAGAAAGCAAGTTACTGTCTAGGCTGGCAAAGAAAAAGAAAAAAGAAAAGAAGAAAACACTGAAGTTTTCTTACCCCACACATCTGATTTGATTGAAAAGGTGTTATAGGCCAGGCTCTCAGGAGCCGTCCATTTGATTGGGAACTTGGCTCCAGCATGAGCTGTGTAGGTATCTCCAGTCATCAGTCGACTTAAGCCAAAGTCAGCCACCTTCACCACATGATTTTCTCCAACTAAGCAGTTCCGTGCTGCGAGGTCCCTGTACAAAGGAGAAAAGAACACTCCTTTACTGGAGCACGAGCAGGGCTTATGAACACAGTAAAGGCAATGTGAGATTTGCTCTGAACAGCGTAAGAAATTGTGTGGACGTAGGAGCAGTAAGGTTAAGTCAGCATTAGGCTTCGTTCCTTAAATTCTATTAAATTTCTAGTAATGACAGCTGTTACAATGAGAAGTTTATGTTTCCTGAGAATGGGATGAGATCAGCAGCTCATCACACACTGGTAACAGCTTTATGGCACAGCTTTACATGATTGGATTAAAACAGGACTTGGGGTTGACAATGTGTTGGACATCAGGGGTACATCAGAACAGGACAACACCAAATTTCATAGCTGTCAGGCAGTTGTGTGGAAGATTGCAGGTCTGCTATGAATGTTATGGGGAGAAGCTACTGCAAGACAGTACTGAAACCAAAACAGCCAATGGGTGTGAAACCTAACTCTGGAAGAAACCTCCCCAAAAGGAGGCATCTGAAACTGTACCAGCTCAAATGTGACTTTACCCACCTGTGAATGAAATTCTTCTTCTCCAGGTACTCCATAGCTGAGGAGATCTGAGTGGCCATGTAGAGCAGCACAACAGCACTCACTTCCTCCCGGTTGCATTCCCGTAAATAATCTAGCAGGTTCCCATACGGCATGTATTCTGTCACGATGTAAAAGGGTGGCTCCAGGGTACACACACCTAGCAGTGAGGAGGGAGCATGTGAACAAAGCTTCTCTTTTGTCCCTAGCTTACCACTACTCCTGATTTAATATACACTTGGTGCATTTTGTACCCGTGTTTCTTTGAGAATTTAAGACCTCCATCTGCAAGACCCAGATCAATGTAGCCCAACTTAAAATTCTGTGCTTCTATCTATTTATCTGTCCATCCACTTTATGGACAGAGAGAAACATGTCTATCAAAGCACCACTATTCCCATATAATATACATGAAGGATTAGTTCTGTTCTTTGGAGGGTTACAGAATGAAACAGGAGTTCTTTTGAACACGTATGATTTGCTTTTCTTCCCCTCTTTTCCTTCATAAAGCTAAAGACTGGCCAACTGGAAGCAGGTACCTGTCAACTGGCAAGATTTCCAGACTGAAAGTCACTGCAGAGTAATGTGAAGCACTCCCATGTGTCCTAGCTGGGTAACTGATCAGCACAGTGGGACCTGCTTCTAAAGCAGCATTCTCACACATTCCTCAGATGACTACTTGCTACAGTCATTGCAATTATGCACAAAGTATGTATTAGCGGAGGAGGAGGGCAACAGGATACTCACGTCAAATCTCTGCGAACTCCCACTGCAGCACTGCTGAATGCCTGCTCATGCCGTTACTCACACACAGGAGTAAAACACAACTACACTGTGCATCAGAAAGAGCAACAACGCATCTCTCTGATGAGAAATCTTTTAGTCTTTACTCCTGGAACCAGACAGGGCTGGGCAGACACTTCCTCTGTGCCCATTTTTTAAAAAATGGGTACAGAATAGTTGCCATTATTAAAAGCCTTCACATTCTTCACATTTCTCCTTTCATCCTAGGCTTGGCTTGACAGCTTTGCTCCTGAGAGCAGCAAAAGTCCAGAGACAATGAAAGACTAGTAAAGGTTTAGGGTGTCTCCTTAAGAATCTTTGTACATGTGGAATTAACAGCTATGCAGACTATTTAATAGTGATCATCATATCATGCACTTGCCAGTGAGACAAACAAGGCACAGCCAAGCTGGAAAGCCTACAGATTTCTTCCATTCATGTGCTGTTTGATCTGACTTGCATCACCACTGCCTTGATCTCATGTACTTATTTGGTGATGCACAGGGTCTCTCATAGCATCAGAAATCTGGTTGTCTTCTGCTTAATTATGGACTAACTTGTTCTATTCAGTGCAGCATTTTCTATAAATGTCTCTGATCTAAGTAGTATTGAAGAATGGTATTTGTTGTGCTTCCAATATAATTTTTTTCTTTTCACTTTGAATTTTCTTATAATTTTGTTCTGTTCTATCAGAAGATTAAGTCTTGGAAAATAATTTTGCAAAGCTGATTTACGACAGCAGAAAAGGAATCTGATCCTGATAACTGAACCCTGGAGCATGTTTAAGGCCAAGGATACAAACTAACACAAGGCTGATATTGCAAACTTTTATATAATGTATAGTCGGACCTTAACAGCAAAGTTGTCTACTAATGTAAGTGACTATATTTGATGTTTTATTTAAAATTAGTGTCTCTTAGCTCCAGTACTACATAAAAGAGTAACCTGTCAAAAATAACACCCATAACCTGACCTGATTCAAAAAGTTACATAAATACAGGAAATCTGCTACTGCTTCTAAACGAGACAGATTTCACTTTGGTGGAAACTCAAGTGAAAACAGAAAGAGCAAGGAATGTCACTAACCTAACAACTGCACTAGATTTGGGTGCTTGATCTCCTTCATCACAGCAGCTTCTTTCAAGAACTCTTCCACCTCCATGGTGTCTTCCTGGATAAACAGAGAGGCAGAAGAAGGGAAAATTTATCTTCATGACCAAGGTCTGCTTAACACCACATATCCTAGCTGAATATAAATGATGGTATCCTTGTCTCCATTCTGGCTTTTATGAAAGCAAAATTTAACAGCCCTGAAAAGCTGCCTGGCCAGCCTGCAGCATGGCCAAGTGACAGATCTGCAGTACCCAGAAAGCACTAGGATTTCTTGTTTGGCAGCTATTGTGGCTACCAAAGCAGTCGTGGCTGGTGAGAGGAAGAGTCTCAGGATCACTGACTTGGTTCCCCTGCCTAGCTATAAAAATTAAGCTCGAAAGCTCCCTTACTTAGGGGCTATGTAGAATTGTAGCTGCTAATGTTGAAACAAACAGAAGGTTTTGAAAAGAAAGATAAATGGAGGAGCTAATTTTTTCCAGGACTAGCAGGTAAGTTATAGAAGGTATTTCCAATACTTTTGATTTCTTAAAGCTTCCACAGCTTTTCTGAGGGAAGGGAAGTGGACTTGGTAACCATTTCCACAGATCTGAATTGGACATACAGTTCCTGCAAGTGCTTGCTGGGCCAAAACTCTAAATTGTTTCTAAGCCACATGAACTGGTGCAAGTTTGATAAGCTAAGTTTGTTCTGCAAAGCTACTCTCAAGCATAGCTTTTATGCACTCCATTTTCCAATATTCCTATCATTACGTGGTATAATTGAGAGCATTACAATTTCCTTACCCTTCTCATAAATGGTGACCAAATGAACAGCGCATCACAATCTGAAAACTCACCTTCAATGTTTTCACAGCAACCGTGAGATTGTATTTCTTCCAGACACCAACGTACACCTCACCATACTGCCCTCCCCCAAGTTTGTGCTTCATGGTGATATCAGTCCGCTCCATCTCCCACTTGTCGTGGATGGGGGACACCCCATAGACAGTGGGCTTATTGCACTTGGGTGCTGGGTAATGCAAAGTTGTCACCAATCCATCTGCTACTGTTGAGTGATGGTGCACTAGCTCTGCTAGTGTGCTGAAACGGCTTTCTGCTGTCACATACACCTGTTAAGAACAAACCGGGAAGCTACTTAAATGAAAGCAGCTGGAAGCTTTCAGTAACACTGGAAAACAGGTACAGTAAAAACATTCTAGCACATTTGAAAAAAAGAAGGTAAGGGAGACAGATATTAGAGTATTTGTTCTCATCTTGTTTGGCAAATTAATATTAATCGGTGAGATTTTTACCTGCAGAAGGCAGCCAGATACAAGCTATCACTTGAGAGCAGCGCTGTCTCCTGCCTTGTGCTTTACAGTACTAGAAACTGGAATTCTTGTAGCCAAGCGCAAGGCCAGTTTCTGCATCACTCAACTCATCGTACTGCTACTTGATCAAGGTCTCAAAATGCTGATCAAAACTGCTGGCTTACCAAACCTCTGCTTGTTCTAAGTGGATCAATGGAAAGATATCACATCAAACCCCAACTGCTTTGCTCCCTAACTGTTTCCAGCCAGGATAAGTACCGTCTGCACTTCCTTCAAAGTGGTGTTCAGTCAGTTACCACCAAAATCTTGGTGTTCTTTTCTTATATTCATCAACCAGTGTACCTGTTTTCTCTCACATACACCCCTCTCTTAACAATCTGCCACTTGAGATTCTGTACCACCTCTTAATGAATATCCTCATTTCCTCTCCCCACAGCATTATCCAGAGATCCTTACCTTTCCATCTGAGGTGGTATTGATCCTGTAGTGGTAAACACGTCCTTCGTACCTGAGCGAGATGGATAGCTGCCCCGGGCTGCTCTCGCTTTCACGAACCAGGAAGCTGCCATTGATGAGACTGCTCAACAGATACTCCGCTGCACTGCGTGACACTGGCCCATGGTACCATGAGTGCTTTTCCAGGCTGTTCACGGGTGTGATGTAGTTGCTGGGTACCCAGCCCTGCCCATTCTTCGAACGTACCTCACTCCATTCACCATTCTGATTGTAACCCAGGACTCGCAACTTCTCACCTGAGACCAGAAATTAAAAAGCAAAATAAGCTCAGTGCAATCTATTGGGTCTCATTAAGGTAGAAACTATCAGCTGACTAAGCCTGGATTTGTAGCTTAACAATAAAAATCTGCAGCAGTGACCTTATAACTAAACTACTATATATAAAGTATTTATGAAGTAAAGTTTCAGACGGAATACCTAGGATACTGTTCCCTAATTTACTGCAAGTGAATGATCAACTCAAAGAAGATCAACTGAGAAGATTTCTCCTTCTTGGAGAGACAAGGTTTGTCTCCATCTTGAAGCATTAAACGGCATTTGATTTAAAACAGTTCTGCAACAAGTCATATTCTGATATATGTACTGAACAGAAACAGAAAATCTGTGCAACTCTTAATTCTTGATTTTGCTCTAGTTGAAAGTGCTGAATTCTGTTATCATCAATAATTCAAAGGTTTTCCTCTGCCCCACCCCAAAATAGGTGTCTCACCAGGCCAGTGATTTGGGGACCCCACAAAAGGAACAGTTGTAGCTGGACTAGACTGTTCGGAGTGTTACACAAAGCTGTGTCTGTACTAGGAGAACTGCCCGGTAGGTGTCTCTCCAACACAAGAGAGAGAGAAACTGTTTGCTTATAATCATCAGTTTAGAGAATAATCTTCCCTAACTGCACTCATTCCTACTCCTATCCAGGGAAAGAGTCCATTTTCTGTTGCTAAGTTTTAAGCTAGTAGCTGCTCTGTGATTCACAACCTTACCTTTGGTGATGCTGAGCGTGTTGTCACCGCTTGCTACAAAATCGTAAAGTGCAACAAAGAGATTGGGATCGCTCTCAGTGGCTCCAAGCAGGTTCTCCTTGGAGCTCCATCGGATGGCTTCATTCAGTGCCTGGGGTTCAACATCGCAACCATAGGGGCGGTGCAGGGCCTCTGAAGAAAGAACAGAAGAGAAAATTACCTTATGTGCAAATCTAAATAGATCAAAACTCACGGCACAGCAGAGTGATGCTCCTACTGCACAATATGCTCTTTATGGAAAGGGAACACCACGTCTGCCCATCTTAGCTTAGTGGTTTTCAATACCCACTTTGCTGACTCTTGGTTCTACAGGTTACTTCTAACAGGGGCTGGAGAAAGTGATTAACTGCCTATACACAGATGTCATCTACCTGGACTTATGCAAAGCGTTTGACACTGTTCTGTACGACATCCTGGTCTCAAAACTGGAAAGTCACAGGTTCGATGGATGGACCACTCGGTGGATAAGAAACTGGCTGAATGGCCGCACTCAAAGGGTTGTGGTCAATGGTCAATTGGCGGCCAGTGACGAGTGGAGTTCCTCAGGGGTCGGTACTGGGACCAGTGCTGTTCAACATCTTTGTCAGAGACATGGACAATGGGATAGAGTGCACCCTCAGCAAGCTTGCCAACAACACCAAGCTCAGTGGCACGGTCGACACGCTGGAGGGAAGGGATGCCATCCAGAGGGACCTGGACAGGCTTGAGAGGTGGGCTTGTGCAAATTGCATGAAGTTCAACCAGGCCAAGTGCAGGGTCCTGCACCTAGGACGTGGCAATTCCAGGCACAAATACAGGTTGGATGGAAAATTGCTAGAGAGCAGCCCTGAGGAGAAGGGCTTGGCGGTGTTGGTGGATGAGAAGCTCAACATGAGCCGGCAATGTGCACTGGCAGCCCAGAAAGCCAACCACATCCTGGGCTGCATCAAGAGAAGTGTGGCCAGCAGATCCAGAGAGGTGATTCTACCCCTCTACTCTTGTGCTCGTGAGACCCCACCTGGAGTACTGTGTCCAGCTTTGGAGGCCTCAACACAAGAAGGACATGGACCTGTTGGAACGGGTCCAGCGGAGGGCCACAAAGATGATCAGAGGGCTGGAGCACCTCCCCTATGAAGACAGGCTGAGAGAGCTGGGGTTGTTCAGCCTGGAGAAGAGAAGGCTCCGGGGAGACCTCATAGCGGCCTTCCAATATCTGAAGGGAGCCTACAGGAGAGCCGGAGAGGGACTCTTCGTCAGGAAGTGTAGTGACAGGACAAGGGGTAATGGTTTTAAATTGGAAGAGGGGAGATTTAGATTAGATATTAGAAAGAAATTCTTTACTGTGAAGGTGGTGAGGCACTGGAACAGGTTGCCCAGGGAAGTTGTGGATGCCCCATCCCTGGAGGTGTTCAAGGCCAGGCTGGATGGGGCTTTGAGCAACCTGGTCTGGTGGGAGGTGTCCCTGCCCATTGGCAGGGGGGCTGGAACTAGATGATCTTTAAGGTCCCTTCCAACTCTAACCATTCTATGATACCAACTAGCAAGCTATGTATATAACATTTCTATTTAATATTTATTTTAGTACATATATTTCTATTTATATACACCTCTATTTGGAAGTATTTAAGCTTTCACAGATATAAAAATGGATAAGAAATTTTAAAAGTGCTTTTTTAAAATTACACGAAACAGTGAAGGAAACCTTTCGACTCTGAAATATTGTGGTTTATGTCTTTATCGTTTCTGTGGCTGAAGTATATAGCCTGGATCTGAAACCAACATTACAAATGCAGGTAAGACCGACTGAATTACGGCACACACGAGATCTATAGATTGGGACAGTAACTGATTCAGTATTAGCAGGAATGATGGTGATTTGTGATACATTTCAAGGCTGTGTAAAGAAGAGATGGAAAACTGACAGGGACAGAAAGTAGTAAGGACGATGCCAGGTATTTAGCAGCAGCGCCTCTGAATACCCAGGCAGCTCTGTTTTGCTGTTTCAAAGGAGAACTGATGCAAACTTGATAGCACAAGGGAGTTGGGGGGAAGAATCGGACTTATTTTATAGACAAAAGAAAAAGGTCCCCACAGTTCCTGTGATGATGAAAATAATCTAAAAACACAGGGTTTTAGAAAAAATTGTAGTAAAAAGCAAAAGTGTCTGAACACTTCAGGGTAGTGCTATGCCAAGACCATCATTGGTTTTCTAGCCTATAGAGAGGTTTTCCAGGAACACGTAGCAGAATAAATTTCAATATTAAGAGAAAGAATAATGATGTAGTTTCATACATGTGGGCTGCTTAAGGGGGCAAAAAAAATATGAAGATGTAAAGATACAAATATTTTCTCTGATGGCACAACTGAGGTACGTTCCTCTCCCAATATATATTTCCAAATTCTCTAATTGAACTACTTATGGAAATTCACTGTAAAAAGATTTAATTAAGTGCACTAAAAAACGGTCTTTAAAAAGCTGGATGCTTTCTTCACTTTACAATCACTCCTTTGCCCCACTTCTTAGGGGCTGAGAAGTCAGGCTCAGGATGTTTTCAGGCAGACCACCGCCAGAGAATGTGTGTATATTATACCCCCCTCCCTGTACTCCCATGAGATTTACATTTGTGAGCAAGAGCTAGTCTATAAGATACTTTAAAAGAGAACAAAGAGCTCAAACGCAACACAGGACGAGAAAAATGGGAAGTCAGCGAGACACAAAACAGGAAAAGGCCTGTGCCAAGTAATAGGCAAGTATATGCCAAATCTGTGTCACAGGACAAAGCTCAAGCCTGGAAAACAAGGACATAGCGGGGTTCCCAGCATCTCCATGTAATCTTTTGACTGTATCGTAGGTACATGAGAAAGTAAATGGTTGAGGTTTGTTCTGTTTTGTTTTTAAACACGTAGCTAAGTGGCTTTTGATTGCATTTCTGGTAATCATTCAGTTATACTGCATGCACAACCTGCTCATCTTGCAACTACTTAATAACTTACCTCCCAGGTCTTGCCAAAGTAGCACCCTATCAAGATTCTTCTATCAAGAACAGAAATGGCTAGAAACCAGGCTACCAAAATGTCATTTCTTTGATTTCATTATCTGCAGATACAGTATTTACATATGCTTCTTGCTTCTAACCATCAGCTGTAATTAATTAGTTTTACAATAAACTAACCCATCAGACTGTGTGCTATCATGGAAAAGAGAGGAAATCCCAGTGTCTACTCACCTACTTACATTATAGCATGGCTGCCAACAACCCACTGTAATTTTTTAGGGCTGGGTGTGTGCATATGCATGTCCAGTTGTTAAGCGCGAGGAAAGAACACCAGCTCCTAAATCCAGATCTCTTTATGCAGTAAAAATATATATTTAATTAAATAATACATTCTCTATACTTCTACAGTGTCTTGTGTTAGAGTGTTTCAGTGCCTGAAGCAAAGTCACTCAGCAAATGTGCTATACAAGAAATCTGCCTTACGCATCTCTGCTAAGGAGCAAACACAAAAAGTAGGCAGTCTTTCCAAAAAATATCTGACCTTTCAGCTCTGAAATACCTTACCGCTGTTTAAATAACTTCTTGCTTTCAGTTATTTAACTGCTGAAATGTGAAATGCTTTAAACAAAAATATATGCATTTGTTCTAAATCAAAGCATACTTTAAGTTTCTTGAACTGAGCATCCAACCCCTACTTAACAGGCAGCAGAGAGTTAAGCATTTAACCATGCACTGGATGGGTAACCCTGAAGCAGACCAGTATCGGCTCAGCTTCAGAGCTGCTGCAGCAAAGCCCATGACCAGCTAAGCCTGCCCACGCTCAGCCCAGCAGCAGGCACCACAGCCAAGGCAAAACCAGCAGAAATGCCACCTGCTGCTTAGCGCTGAGCAGCTCTGCCCACATGAAACCATTTGTGGTGCTGCGCTGCTTTGCCAGGGAGGATTCAAAGCAGATGTGAGACTACTACCGCTTCCTCGGGAATGCCTGGGAGGCTGGCACATGTTCTTAACACCCACTTTATGCACAAAAAAAAAAGCCAGCAGAAGTTAATGTTTGATGAGGAGCTTCAATCACTTAGTGATAGTGCCTACCTAAAAATCACATTACCTAAAAAATGCTTTTAAGAGTTCATGTCTCACTAGCTTCCTTCACTTGCCTTTTTAGAGTGACTTGGATGCTTAAGTAACTGTAAAGGTTACCCAATATCTACTAAAGAGGAATTTATCAGGATATAAGAGTACCCATTGCAGGTTATTATGACATAATAACCTATGCTGCTCAATACACTGTGGGATCTATACCATCCAGTATGTAAGGATACGGAAGGTCAGTGAAACACGATAATGCCAAAGACCTCATTAAGGAAAATAAGATCACCAAAGCGTTTTACAAATGATACCCCTTCAACTGAATAATCTGCAAACTCTACTCACACTGAAAGTAAGGAAATGAGCCGGGAAGTTTTGTTTTATATCAGCTCCTTTTAAAGGCTAACCATAAATCATATATGACCACTTTCATTTCCTATACAATGGAAAACTCACATCATCATTTAGTCTACAGGTTAATACATGATCATGCGAGGAGGTTGTGCTTCATCCATCTCCTTCCTTTCCTTTATTCCCACAATACAATTTGCTTCTCTCCGGATATGAATGCTTTTCCTATTCAGCCAACACGTAAGGGGTGTTTCTTCCCCCACCCTCAGCTGTCAACACAACAATTACCAATCTCTTTGGTCCAAGAGTACAAGGTAGTATACACTAAATTTTAAATTTTAGAATCACATCAAATGCTTAAGTGGTCTCCATTTCTGAAATACTGTGTAACTGCTCATAAAAAAGAAGCATTTCAACTTTCCTAAAACCTAGATAAAAGCAGGTATCTCAGTCCTGCCTGTGGCTGGTCTCATACTACAAGGCAAAGATAGACTTGAAAGGACCCACATCTTCCAGAAGAAGCCCTCAGAGAAATACAGGAAAGGGATGGCACAGCATTACATCCCTGGGCATCATACCTGTGAAACTCGACACGCCAGGCTCAGAGGCTTCCTCGCCAAGGCAGCAGAGCAGCTTGCCCTCTCTGCCATAGCTGCTAGACTGGAAGAGGACTGTCCCCATGATCATGCTGTGCTTCACAGCAAGCAGAAGAGGCTGCTTGACAGGAGAAGTCCTGGGCTGCCACTGCCAGCACAAATGCCACCACGTGCGGATGATTCCTGCTCGCAAGGCTGGTGGCAGCACGAAGGAGAAACTGGGAAAATCAAACCACGGGTTAGCGTGGTTATTAGCTGGAAGTGAGGGTGGAGCTTCCCAGGGAATGCTGAACAAACAGAGGATGTGGGGACTGGACTGCAAGTTGAAACAATTTTGAGATGAGCTATAAAGACTGAGTTTTGTTCCACTAAGAGTTAGGCAACAAAGTGTTTGGGAAAAAAGCAAACAGTTTCCTTGGAGAAATTCCTTTGTAGAAATTACAAAACAGATCACCCATTAAGGGGACCGCCCAGATTGATTCATTTTTCCACTCCACATACCATTGCTGGAGCACTATTTACATGAATCAACAGGAAACAATGCTGAGCAAGAAAACACTCTTGAACATTTCAGGATTTCAGAAAGAAACAGAAAGCATGGGCAGTAGAGCACACTCAGCATGAGCTGCATATTTGCTGATTTACTAAGACTCAGGATAGCTCTCTGAAAGGACACCATCAAATTACCCCTCAAAAAGATTTGTTTGATGGATTCTTTAAAAGCCCCAGTTTTCTAGCAAAGGTAGTATGGTCTGTAGAAGCACAGGCTCCTCCTAATATGTGGACAAGGAACGGTTAAAGAACAAGCCATCACCATCACCAACATGGCAGTCTCACACCTGGGAGGGCGGTGGGCCTGCAGAGGGGTATAAAAGGGAACAGTGAAAGGGCAGTGGTTTGGCATTTGTAGGAGGAGAGGAGTTGCTGCTGCAGCCCACCAAGAAAAAGCAGCATTTCCATAATCCCTGAACTCTACTGTTCTGTAAGAAAGGCAACAGCACCACGTGATGAGGACTTGGCTCATGCTAAAGGTAAGAAATGAACAACATGGCTTATTCCAAATGTTTGTTTTGTAAGGCTGTGGATATGCTGTGGTGACAAGGAGTTGCTTTTCCCTACATGGCCTATGACATGAGTTATTTGCCCTGCCACTATCACCTAATGCATGTGGAAAAAACAACCAGATAAATACCTCAGGATACCTACATACTGTTGTCTTCCTAAAGTTCTGACAAGTGGGCAACCTCTCTTCCTCTTCCTCCACAACCAAGCTCAGTGAATCCTGCAGCATGCTACCCAGTAGTTTGAGATGCCTTTAGGAGTGAAGAGCACCTAGGCTTTATCTCTTTTCCTCTGTTTTTGCTTCTTGCAGTTTATTGCGTTCTCCATTCTCTTACACGCTCTGAATACTCTTAGTTACACTGGTATTTGAACTAACCTTAGCTTATTTGTTAATACACAAAGAATAAGCAGAATTTGTAGAGAAGGACAGCATAGCCTCAGAAACACATGGATGAGCTTTGTGACAAACACACTGTTCAGGTGGGTCTCAAATGGTGCCAGGAAATGGCAAGCTGCATAAGTATTTGTGGCTAAACTAGTCTTAGCTGTAATAGTTAATAACCTTAGCTGAAATAAGAAATTTACTCATTACTTAAAATACAACCAACAAGTAATTGGTATTTGGAACAAAGAAGGATTAGCAAAAAGCTAGGTTGGATTAACAACGTAACTTGCAAATATACCTATTGACCCTATCAATTTTAGTCTCTGTCAGAAGAGTATTCTTAGGCAAAGCCTAGCGCTGGCTGGTCTGTTAACGAGCTCCTGATGGAAATGAAGTAGCGGCCAGCACTTGCATTATAGGCAAGTAACATTTTGGCTCTAAGTTTCCTCTAACAGGGCAATTCTGCCCCTGCACCCTTCCACCTGCCAGCCTCCTGAAGGTGTTTCTCAGTGGAAAGGACATGGGGTGTCCTTGCACGGTGTGTAGCTGTTCATAAGGCCCTGTCAAATGCACCCAAGCAGAATAAAATCAGGCATCTTTCCACCTTCTAGATGAGCGTTATTTCTGTTACAACTGATTTTCCTAGATAGTTATTTTACTGTGGGCCATCACCTTGACACCTGCATCCACCACATCTGCATCCTGTTCTTATTCCCTTCGCAGTAAGTGTACAATATAAAATCTTAATTCTGGTATACTCAACTTCCTTGGTAGAAGAATCCACTTTTTGGGCACAGCAGCATTTCCCAGCTCTTTAGACTATTCCCTGTGGTACTCTTCAAAGCCGTTTCCTGAGAGCAGTTACCCTTCCTGTACACTTAAATCATCCATTTAGAAGCATTTCTCTAGTTTTTTCAGCAGTGGGAAAAAAGTTGAATAAAAGGAAATCTTGCTGACTACACTACTTTTAAATGTATAGTTCAGGGAGCTTCTAAAAAATTTGCTATGGTCTGAATTTCTGAACCAAACGTCAATGTCTCTTAATCAAACAAAAGAATGTGTAAATGGAAATACAGCTCTGAAAAGGATTTGGCGTGGCTGGCAGCAGGCTGAAGTGACTGGTTTGTCAATGGAAGGAAGAGAGGCAAAGAAAGGGCTATAGGGTAAATATACTGCATACAGTCTCAATCTGATATCTGAGCATTTTACATCAAAAACCACATCTATCTTCTGGCTTCTCACATGCCTCTCTTTCACAAAGGGACACTTGAATACAAGGCCACTAAGATCCCTGCATATGCCATATCTTCCATTTTATTTTCACTTTGAGTTTTCAAACTGAATACCAGTATAAATATCCATGATGCTATTTTACATACAGACTCATTTTATGTGCTTGCTGTTAAGACTACCAAAGAACAGTCATCGGTCAACTCAAGAACATAAAGTAGACCATCAAGTAACTAACAATTGTTAGTATAATGGGTATTTTCCATTGCATCTTCAAAACATACATCACTTTACATCACTAGACTTGAAGATCTTTAACCAGCTTGTTAGTGGGAGGATTTTTGCCTTAATGAATACAAGGAAACAAAACTGATAACACAGCAGCAAATGGGTTTCCATTTTGCTGACACGATTGGAATAGTATCAAGTTCTACAGTAGCCTTGTTTCTGAAGCCAAGTCTTGGTGCTTCCTACCAACCAAAAATACTCAAGGCAAACTACATACTAAAAAGCAAACCAATGCTGAACAGGCCAAGTTCCTGCTGTCTAGTAATGTGATAGCACAGAAGCAGGCCTATGAACTTTCTTTACCCTCTAGCAGACTTAAGCCCTTACCTAAATGGACCACCTAGTCTTTCTGCTGACACACATGCGGCCATGAAAAACACCAGTTTAAAAGGGCCAGACAGCTCACATATGGCTTTGGTAAAATGCAGGCAACCTAACTAAATGCCATTCCTAGGTGTTCCTCTCCTGCAAGCAGCCAGACTCTTAATAACGTGGTTTGCTTGAGCTAAGCACAGATCCATAGTTAGTCTTTGGGCCTCCCACAGAGTAGTGCCGGGTTTAAGTACTGTAAACAACCCACTGAATAAAGCCAAGAAATACAGCTCAAAGCCAAGAACTTGGGATGGGCAAGGAATAGGTTTCTATTTATGGTACCGGGCTGAGAGAGACAGAATGGGAGGAGACTTCAGAGTCAGGGACAAATTGTATCATGAACAGCTCACATCATATAAAAAGAAATGTTTCAATACAAGCTGGTAGCACCGTCTTGCCTCAATTATCAAAATACATCTGAAATAGAAAAGGTTAGTAACAGTGATCTTTGATATCAGAGAGAAATATACAGAGAAACCTAAAAGCTCTCCAGACTTCTCATCTCTTACAAGCAAATTTATTTTGCAACATGATAAACTGTTGCATAAGATATTCCCCTGCACTTCTTTAACCATTAAAGTGGTGGGTCTTTACCTGAAGACGTGCTTTTTAGCTAGCTTGATATAAAATCCAAGGCAAGGCTTGGGTTTCTGGCATTACTGAATTTTAATTGGTAGGAGAGAGACAAGTTCATCTCGATTTAGTTACACCAATGTATGAAGAATTCAAGACATTGTCTGTCTACCTGAACATTACAAACCAATGTTGATAGAAGGAACAGCTCATCTTCTGTTTCACTGATTCCACTTATCCTCTCCCTTTGTTATTAATGCTATTAAACAAACAGAGGAGTCCCTCAGCCCATTGCTTTGCTCAGACGTCAGTGACATGTATACAATTTCTCACAATATCAGCTTAATGCAGCACTTCTCTATTTTTTCATCAACTAAATTCTGGTAAAGATGTATCTTTTTGTTGTAGAATCCAGTATGAAATAAATGAAGCTTAAGCTCCAAAGTATTCATTTGAAAGTCTTCATTAGTTCCTTGTTGAATGCATGATGCATAAATCTCTTCAAAGATCAACAACTGTATAGGCTGTAAGTGATCAAACTTTCTACCGCAGCATTTGGTAGCAACTGCTGTTTTAAGACAGAATTTCAAAGTAGATGAAGTATTGATCATCTTCAGTAGAAATGCTGTGAACTCAACAGACTGGCTCTCATTAGCTCTAGTATTTTCTGTCCTCACAGAACTCGGGCAGGTAAGTGACTCTGGGATAAATGCCGCTAGCAGAATGATGCAGGTTTTTGGATGCATTTAAAAAACACTTTAAGGTGAGGAACTCGTGAGCACAGCAGAGCTGGACCTAACAGTTATTAAAAGGTGCAATGGATGTTCCCTGTCACAGCTACTGGGAATGGTCAGAAGCACCAGAACCCACCCAAAGTACCAATCTGTCTTCTTTTAATGTGCCTCTGAGTAAGGAACCAAAACCCAACAGCACAACAGATAATAAAAACACTTTCCTGAAGTGAGAGAAGGATCTTAATGCAAATAATATGACATATAAAAAGGATTTTTAGAACAAAAAGCTACAAATGTAACCTCTTTGCAAAATCCTGAATACTGTATCAAAGCATTTGTTACCTTAATTACTAAGGATCTGTTTACTCCTATAAAGCTGGTCAGCTTTGCAATTGCTGGTATCTAGAAACAAGCAGAGAGACCACCCTTTAGATGCTCTGTATTACGTACCTCTTTCCATTGAGTACTGAGGTGATGAGATTCCAGTCTTTGTTCCTCTGAATCCTGCCTATAGTGGACAGTAACTACTCCCACATTGCCAGTTTTAGGGAAAGGAGTGCTATGAAGGGACACCCGGATTTCAAAGATAACTGGGAAACTGCATACATGAAGATCAAAAGTCTATTTGACATTCTTCCTCTGTCATGGTAAGTTCCAGTAAACCTCTCCAGTATGAAAAGTAAGGAGGATTAGGTCACCCAGTCCTTCTCCAGGAAAGGTGGGATGGTCAAACATTATGACAGCTTACAGCAAGTCATTTAGTACTTTTTTTCATCAGTACTTTGGGACAGAAGTTGCTTAATGTAGATTACACTTCAACAGAATTCCTGAGGAGTTGTTAATACTGGCCAGATGAAAGTCAAGATACTGTCTACTTTGAAGCAAATCAAATGAATAGCTATTTACTCACAGTGTTAAGACAAACATTTGAAGTAGGAGCTGTTCTGCAAAATGACTACTTGAAAAATCATGGCTCAACCGACCCCTAAGCAAGCCAGAAATATCTACACTAATGAAGTCTAGCTGGTGGGAGGTTTATTTTGCAGATGTAAAGCACTAGCTGATCAGACCTTTGAGTTAACATGACATAAATGCCCAAGCTGCTTTCCAAGTGACATAATTACGCCTTATTGGAAGTCTTACAGTATTAGGTACTCTCCTTAGACTCAGCACCTGGAACAATGACCACATTAAACTGTTTCTCAGCTGGCCTTTTGAAATTTATTTTTAGCCTTTCCAGTTAGAGGGAAAACTTGGAAGGAGAGGGTAGAGACTAACTCACTGACTTGTAATCTCAGGAGTGAAAGAAAATGTCAATCTAACAGCCCGAATTTGAGCTGATGTCACATCTTGAGGCTGAAGTAATTATTTTTGCAATTGCCTTGGACAGGCAGCACTGCTTACCTTTTGGAGGACATTCAGAGGGCAGAGCTCCCCAGGTGAGCTGACATAGCTTCAGTTTCCAGTACATGAGTTTAATTTTTTAACGGAATCCCAAAAAGCTTGCTAGCACAGATGCGACTTCTCAGTTCCATCCACCCACACTGAATATGCAGCAACTGCCAAAGCTACACAGTACTTCTGGTTTTAAAAAAAAATATAATCTCTAGCTAAAAATAAATCACGGAACTGTCAACCTCATTTGTCAGCAAGCAATATGCTGTTCAAGCCATTGTCCACAGCCATTTTCTTCTCTTGAACAAAGAAGGGGCTTCGTTTTTAAAATATTTACTTCATTTGACTAAAACACTCTTGTGATCTTGCCTCCTTTGAGATATATTTGTCTTAGAAAATAAACCAGCGTTTCCTTTCCTCCAAGAAAAGCTGAGCTTTAGCATGAATACTTGCCCAAAAATTGCATGCTGTCTTGTTAACTTCAGAACCAGGGAAAACTCTTAATGCGGATGCTTGTCAGGAGATCCCCAGAGCCTGACATTCAGCCGAGCCCTGGCTGAGGGAGTTTTAGTTGTCCTGCTCAGCCCTATGGGCTGATTCACTTTTGTGGGGGGCAGCGTGAACGCGCACGTATGAAGTCAGAGAAACACATCCATCGCACTAAACTTAGTTACTGGCTGCTGTTGCCACTTCCCGTTGGTGAAACCCAGACACTTGTCATTGGCTCCGCTGACCAGACAAGGGACTCCATTCACCAGCGCCGTTTCCAACAGCTGCTAAATAACCAGGGTAACACAAACCCCAGCCTCGGCAGAAGGAGAATTCCTAGCTCAGTGCCGACAGCTTTGCAGTTTCAGGCTGTGTCACTGCATTTGCTTTTTCAATTCTAACGGCGGTGTTTAGCCCTCCTGTGTCTGAGTCCGGTATTAAGACAAGAATGTACTCATTGCAATAACATTTTTTGGAAAATCCTTTTAGGGTTATGGCAGAGTTATTACAGCTTTGAAGGAAAAGAGACATCAGTGAGACTGAGCAAGTCCAATACTGCTATTCTAGAAGTAATCAAAACTACAAAAAAAGTCATAGAACTGTCTAGGTTGGAAGGGACCTTTCAGATTGTGTCCAAACATCAGCCTAACACTGACAAAAACCACCACTAAACCATGTCTCTAAGCACTACGTCAACCCGTCTTCTAAATACCACCGGGGATGGTCACTCAACCACTTGCCCAGGCAGCCCATTCCAATGCTTAATAACCCTTTCAGTGTAAAAAATTTTCCTAATATCCAATCTAAACTTCCCCTTGTGCAACTTGAGGCCATTTCCTCTTGTCCTGTCGCCTGTGACTTGGGAGAAGAGACCGACCCCTGCCTCTCTGCACCCTCCTTTCAGGTAGTCGTAGAGAGCAATAAGGTCTCCCCTCATCCTTCTATTCTCCAGGCTGAACAACCCCAGCTCCCTCAGCCTCTCCCCATAAGCCTTGTGCTCCAGATCCCTCACCAGCATCGCAGTATAGTAATAAAATTAGTTTTACTACAAAGAAGGATAACTGTAAATTAACAGGCAAAGATTATTAATAAAGTTGAGTGGATGTGGATTGAAAATGCTAATACAATTAAGCGGGTTTATGACTGATATTATTCAGTAGAGATCTGCTATTTTTTGACAGAATACTGAAAGAAAGAATTGTTTTAAAAATAATTTATTGAAGAGAGGTAAGATTAGCCAATATATTCAACTTGAAGGGATTTTATGCAGCTAAGATATAAATGTGTATTTTATGTACATCTGTTACTGTAGCGCTAACATCTACTGTAAAGTTAGGGATTGAGATTATTTTTTCTTTTTAGGAGGTACAAGCACTTCTTGATTGCTAACATCAAAACTATAGAACATTTAAGGAAAGTATGATAGGAAAAACAAGTCCTGCCTCTCGGATTTAGCAGAACACTTAAGAATGTCAAAAGCAAGTCAGCTAGCTGACAACTGGGATCCTTCAATCACGTAACAACCACCATACTGGGTCACTTACAGCCCAGCATCCTGCTGCTGCCATTACTAACAGAAGTTGCCTGGGGAAAGGGTAATGATACTGTTCCAGAATACTTTCCAAGTCTCCAACATGTTGCAGCTCAAGGTCTTTCTGAGCCAGAGCTGGCACTATTGAAGTTAAACTTCCTAACAGGGTTCTTCCATTATCTTGTCCAGTTCCTGTCTCAAGTAATGCAAACAAAACTCATCAAATAGACAATATCCTGCTGCAATGGTATCAATAGCTCAACCGCACGCTGTAGAATAAAGAACAGGCTCTTACTTGTTTTGAACATGACATCTAGTTTCATTTGACAATCTTCAGTCTGTAGAGTGACAAATCCTGAATGATCACTACCTGTTGGTGCTTTCCCTGCTACTTGTGACTTTTACAGACCTTTATCTTATTCTACCTCAGCCACCGCTTTTCCAGGCTGAAGAGTTTGTCTTAGGCAGTCTGATGTTGTTATTGCCTTTGGTCACCTTTAAACAGTCCTCCTTTGAGTTTTTTCACCCCTCCAGATAACCAGATCAGAATTACATGCAGTATTCAAACCATGGCTTTGGACAGCGGCAGAACCATATTTTTTTTTTCTAACACTCTGCTTTTTGGACCATAATTCTAAATGTTGTCATGATACTGTCTTATTATAGCTCAAAGATTTATTTATATTGTTTTAGTAGTCAGCTCAGAGCTAGATATGTCATATGCAAAGCTAAAACCATTTTCCTCTGTGTACCACCTTCCACATGTTTACACTGAATCTTGTACCACTTCTTCAACCTGCAACCTCCTGCAATTCTTCAGTCAACTTTTTGTCTCTACTGTCTTTAATTACTTATTATTATTGGCAACTTTACCACCTTGCTATCTTCTTGCTTCCTCTTCACATCACTTGTCATAGTCTGATAGCAGCTTTTAATTAAAAAACAGGTGAATTAAAGAAAAGTTAGGAAGTCGAGTAAAAGACATTTTCTTTACTCCTGTTTGATAGCTGCTTCACTTCTAGCACCTTTTCACTGAACAAATATTAATGTGTTCCAGCAAGTTATATACTATAATCAGTGCTTAGTACAGTGTACGATCTTGTTAAGTCATCAGATATGGCTATCCTATGGTGAGGAGCATTAAAAAAAGAAGAAAAAAAAAAAAGACAAAAATGACTTTGCAAAGGAAACCACTGAACTAAAAGAATGGTTAAAGGAGGTGTAATTGTCTCCAGGGAGAAATACTGCAGCAGATGGGGAACTTGACTAGGCCTGGACGCAACCAGAGCAGAAATATCCTGTAGATGATGGGAGTTTTTTTCCATTAATTTGTTTTCAGAGCAGTAAAGAAAAGCAAACAAAGTACAACAGTGTGGAAATGAGTGACTTAATTCCCCAGAAACATCAGGCCAAATTTTTTGACCAGGTTAAAGATTGCAATTTCAAAAACCAGAACCTGCATGTAAAATGTTTAGATTAACCTTAAATTAGTCTAGCAAGGACAGAATCTGATCTACGGACAAACATCAAAAAGGAAGGAGCTGCAATTCCAAATTTACCTATTATTTTGTCAAAAGACAATTCTCCATGAGAGACAAGATCTGTTGCCAATTTACAATGCTAACCTGAACACTAACAGTTTGCTTTTCTACAACACTGCAAACATTTCCTCCTTGTGCTGGGGAAATATTGAGGAGGAAAATTGCTGTATGGATTTATCTAGGATCGTAAAGGGTTTTGAGGCAATCATAACTAAATGAAATTCTATTTTATTGAATTGGTAGCCACAAAACCTTCTATTCACCTGGAATAAGGAGACAGACAATGTAAGCTATGCTGTAAGAGCAAGACAGGCTTTTCAAGACTGGATTATGCGCAGTCACTTAAAAGCATGCTAAGATTAACAATGAGAGGGGAAGGGACTAACGCTGCTTTAGCCCCCTCAAAATGCAGATGCTCTAAAAACAAAATATAGACAAGTATTCTTTTGGACTGATTCAGTGGTGAAGTTCAACTGAGTGCTACTCCCCTGACTTTAACCAAATCTAGCCCTCTTTTGTTCTGATTTTCATCATGTTGCTTAGAGGTTTTTTTGAACAGAAGTGCAAAATGACAAGGAAAGTATTCAACCCCTTCTAAAACAGATCCAGCAACTAGAAAAAGCAAAAAAAAAAAAAGATTTCATCACTTGCTTGCTGCACAATTACTTGACTAATTTTTCCTGTTCAGAGGGTGAAACAACAACTCAGTGTTGACATAGTGAGGGAATAAGACCCACTGCTAGTTATTTAAAGAGCCTTCCTCCCACTTAATACTGGCATAGCTGTCTGAGACATCTCTCCTGTTGCCAGTATTTGTGGTGGTACGACTGGGATGCTCAGAGGATTGGTCAGTATATTGTCAGCTGTTTTTAACTGAAGGCTCTAGCCTAGCTTTAAACTCTAGCCTCTATTACTACTTCTGCCTTTAGGTGCCACATCCCCCAGTGCTTAATTTACTCTATTTACTATATATATTCTGAGGGAGGAAGGAAGAGGGAAAGGGCTGGAAATTCCCAGTGGGAGGTCTAACATTGTGGCTCACTCAGCGGTTTGTTTCCTCTCCCTCTGTAAAGTACTGGTTAGTTCCTAAATTGCATCCATCTACAACATCAGTTTTTGTGGATTTTACTGTGGAAAGCATTGTGCTTTTCGATAGAGGCAAGGAGTACAGCACACCGTGAACTGGGAGGATGCATCAGTATTACCCTGCCTGTTGTGGCACTGATAAAGAGTTTTTACATCTGCAGCAATGGCAGCAGTGACAAGTAGAAATGCATAGAAACTGTTGTTCAAATTGATACTACTTACCATGATGTGTGACGTGTGTGAACAGGACAAAAATATGACTTTAAGTGATACAAATGAGAGAAATCAAGCCATTCATATAGCTCATAGGAGTACTTGCAGCCCAGAGGAGGAATGTTACCTGTCCTCCGCTATCACCATCAATCAAAGAATGGGGAAACTACTGAAGAGCAAGATGACTTAACCTAAACTAGAAAATAAGGTCTCTGACAAAAGAACATTAGCTGCAATCAGTTTCATGGCAAGACTTTTGTCAGTTGTGCCATACAGTTTGCTTTGAGGGAGAGGGACATAAAGCTGCTTCTAAATTTAGGAGTATTGTTTTATGAAACATAAATTTTGAACTGAGATTGAGACCAAAGTCTAACTGTACCATCCGGAAGGGAACTTGCTTGCAGCATCCCCGCATCTTCTGGTTTGAGAGGCCAAGAAAGGTCCTTCTATCTTGTTAAATTAAGATATTTCTTTTTTCTAATTCAACAGAGTTCCACCTCATTCCTTGTTCCTCCTACTCCACAGAAAAACATTCCCAGTTGTTGCTGGCCTATATAGGTTGTCAGGACAGCTGACTGCTTGGATTACACAGGGCTATATTGTATCCCCTCAAGAACCAGCCACACTAAGTGCTTCTTTTGGGGCCAGGGCCCACTACTGGGCTGATACCAGCACACCAGGTGCCGTCTTGAAGTTGGAAATTCCACAACAACAGGCAGTCCTGCAAATGCTCCTCTCAAAAATCATTATCCCTCTTGAGCCTCTTACAGTACAAACCGACTCCAATTCAGGTATCTGAGTAACCAAAAGCATGATGAACTTGTACTCAGTTCTGACTTATCCTTTTAAAGCAAAGGGACAGAATGGCATCTTCTGTCTTTTATTTAGGTACTGGAAACTAAAGCTGCTCTGGCTTTTGGTAGTTTGAAAGATGATTTTTTCAGTTTGGGAGCAGATTTTTCACTTACATTTCTACTATTTACAGCAGTTACCTATGGCAATCCTGCATTTAAATGTTTTCAAAATAACTGTAGCTCTCCTCAATGCAGTAGTTGGAAAGCAGAACAATTACCATCCCGTGTAGATACTGCTTCCAGCCAAGGGCTTCTCTATCTCATCCTTACGGAGACCTCTTATTTAGCACTACTGCAAGACAGTCAGTCGATGCCAACTTCTTGAGATGTCACTAAACGCCTGCCTTTTAGGGCATTTCTCTATTGGAATTCCATGCTGTTGGGACATGTTACTTAATTCTCAAATTTCTTTGAAAAACTAGAGGTAGACTATAAAACATGCCTCAGCTCAGGAGTTGCTATTGGGCAAGCAATGGAGCATCCAGACACAGCTACAATTAAACCCAGACTGAAAGCCACTGTACCACGTAGGTTTAAAATGGGTCTTTCAGCTTAGAAGGACTTTATAGAACCAGAAGCTAATTAATATTTGAAAGTTATTTGAAGGGTCTTTAGAATTAATGACATGTTTCCTGCTCATCTACACCATTGCCAGAAACAGTCTTCCCATTGCTTTCAAGCTACTTTAAGCACTTAAAGCCAATATCACTATGGGCTGCACGGGCTGCTTAGAACTAACAACTTCCTGGACAGGTTATAGAACTGAGCAGATGCCAGAACTGTCAAAAACAGTGAGGGAAGCGAGGCAAGGAAAGATGTTTATATGGACACATTATTGCTTTGAGATCTAAGTCTCTTACAATCTAAAATAAACCACACAAGCATAACAATGTTAAATTTTTATAAAGCCTGCATGGTCAGCCCCTGAAAAACTGAACAAGAGCCGAAACTTAGACACCTGGAAGCACCCAGCACACTTACGCTCCTCCAGCAAGGATGCTGAAGCTCCCACGTGAAGCATCAGCAAAGAACCCAGGGGCGAACAGCCCTTAAGGTCACACCTTCATCATGAGCAGTAGATTGCCTGTGTCCCCCAAAAAGGAAAACCTCTAAAGCATCCATGAAGACCAAGTGAAGCACCCATGAAGATGAACAGCACACAAATCAATGACTGAAATACAAAAGATGAGGGCCTGGAGAATATCCAGCAGAGATCTGCACACAGTACAGAAAACTTTTTTTTTTTCACTAAAAAGACCAGTAAATAAAACATGCAGGGTCACACCTCAGGTTCTGAAGCTGGAAAAGCTGAGTAATGGCAAACATAGAATTGTCATGATCAAATACACCAAGCAGAATCAGCCCTCAAAAGGACTGACTAACCTAGGTTGGCATGTTCTCTTACTAGTAACGTCAAATGTGACTGTTAGTTTGAGAATTGGGTCTAATTAAAATGCAGCAGCAGATTACCAGTATAAGAACTTAATTTGTAATTAATAGAGAAACTAGACTAACAGATTTATTCACAGAACTGAGACTCTTGGCAGAAATATTGGTCAAATATTTTGCTATTCAACTTAAGATCACACCTAGTTCAGCTTGAAGGACAGCCAGCCTTTTCCTCTAGTTGTCAGTCTCACCAACTCAATGGCAGTAATTAACAGCTGCTGTTCATGGGCATGGGGTTATAATCAGCTTTTCATTCAAGGCATACATGCCATTAAGGCCAAGAACCCAATGAGCACCTAAGTAAAATGTATGTTAAAAAATGCCAACCATAAACCTGTTAAGAGGTAATCGCATCCTTAGAAACTTGAAGAAGTAACCTCTTATGAAGAGATAGTGCCTTTCACTCTTTAAACATCTGAGTTAACTCATTTCTGAATTTCAAAGATTCTAATGGGACAATTTCAGGAACTTGTTTCAGATAGCAGCCTTGCTAAAGAGATACAATGCAAAGTGTCTGTGTATAGCCTATTAGATATATATTTTTTTTTTTAGTAACCCTAAACCAGATTCATCAAAGCCCTCCCCCAGGCATAAGAGACAAAACCACCAAACTATTTTTATTTTGCTAAGGTTTTGAGGGTGCAGGCTGACCATGTGGCCCAGTGAACCTGGCAGGCAGCTGCTGCCAGACCGGTGCTTGTTTTCCCCGCTCCCAGCTGCCGCCTCCGCTGCTCCCTGCGTGCTCGCGCCCGCGTTCATCTGCTGCGCAGTGAGCTGGGCCAGGAAACCAAACCAGCACTTCAGAGCTTGCTGTCGGTTTGGCTCCCTGGACTGGCTCACCACAGGGCTAGATGAGTACTAGTACTGGTAAAGAAGGAGCATGGTGGTCGTGGGGACAAGCTTCTCTTCTGACAAGTTTTCATCAATCCAGCCTCATCATACCGTAATTCAGATACAGGGTACAGCTGGCTGGAATCCCCCTTAAGAGATTACTTCAAGATTAGCTATTTTCCAGATCAATTTACAGCCCTCTCCACCTTAGAAAAAAATTAATTCAAGTATTCTTACTTCAAAAATCCCTGGTGACTCTTTTGAAAATTATGTATTGTGACTACTGTAGACAGATTATTTATAACGGACTTCATACTACTGTTGGCCCGGTTAAGGGGTAATTACCTTAGACACAATAGATGCACGCTTTAGCAGCAGGACTGAAACTAAATGACTCACCCAATTACGATATATGGAATCTAATGATTTAACTTCTAAAGAAAGGGCAGGGCTTCCTACATAGTGACAGGTACAATATAACTATGGGGAAACCGACAGTCTTGTCTTTGTTCTTAACACATGAAAGTGGCTGCTGTAATCTAAGACAAATACATAAAATACAGGTTGTCCCTTTAAACTGGGAAGGAAAAATATTCAGGTCTGGGTGTGGAGGTCTTAAACCAGTTTTATTGGGCACTTTGCCAATGTTATGAAAGCAGTATATCACATAAGGGTGGAAAAATCAGCGTGTGCAAAAAATGTTGTAACCTGGGCAGGGGAAAAGAGGAAGGAGAACTTAGTGCACAGTGGTAGAGCACAGAAAAACACTATGGTCTATATGAGCATTATTTGTTTAGAGGGACATGGCATCCACACAGGCTCAGACCACCGGAACTCCATCTCTTTACAGAGGTTAGCATTATCTTGACAACCTGAATGGGGATATATAGCCCTTATAACTTATGAAAAGAAACACTCAAATAACTCCTTAGCCTAATTAAGATTCATAAACTAAGCCTTCTGCAGCTGTTGAGATTCATCTCCTGTTTTTGTCTGGAGGTTTGGGGTGGGGATCACTGTGGAGAGCACAGACCCCGGCAGACATGAATGCTAACTGCGCAGCTGTCTTGGGAGGCACGCTGCTGGATGGACGTGGCATTCCTCCTCAGAGACCAGGCCTGAGATGCGCAGTTGTAGTTTTTTCAAATTTAAAATTGCATGAGTGCTGACATACAAAGTTGAGAGTGAACACGTGATGTGCTTGTTCTTTTACACAAGAGGCAGTCAGGAAACAGCAGCATGAGTATCTCACCCCAAACAGTAAAGTTTTTCTAAATCTAGATAATTGCTCTCTGGAGGTTGACTTCTGACACGATGCAATGATATTTTTCCAATGAGGATATGAATTCTTGTAAGATTTATTCTAAATCCTCTAGTAGGTAATCATCTAGCCTGCTCAGATGTCTACAACTAAACGGTAAGATCCACATTTTTTGCTGAAACACTTTGTTAGTAATTTAAGAAGAAAAGACAATGTATCAGATCCCAAGCTTCTGGGGAGGCTGTACCCTTTTTGTAAGTGACTACCCTTGCTAGGGCGAACTGTGCTGTACCTTTCACTTAGCAGTAAATGCTTATTCTTGCATACATTAAATTCACAGCCTACAGAACATTCGCAGTCAGGGCATGCTAATATTATGACTTGATACTACATAGGATATTTTTGTAGCACTCGATATATCAGTGCCTCACAGTTTTGATATTTTATTCTCTTGACAGTCCTACAGAGTAGGGTAAAATTTGTACTACGTAGAAGAAGGTCTAAAGCAAAGAAACAAAGTTATTTGCTAAATATCAGACTGGAAGCTATGGCAGAGCAGGACCCAAACTGATGTTGATTAGCCATCCTTCCTAAAGTGCAATACTTAGAGCTTTCGTTACAAAATCCTTACAGTATGTATCTCTCAACTAATGAGTAAGAATTTCAATACAAAGACATACAACAGTATGCCTTTGAAAAGAGCTACTGTCTCAACTACTAATGCTCTCTAAACAAAAACTCCTATGCTTCCTCACACTAATGAAGTAGAATTAAATCAAGTAGCTTTAAATTCAAGCAGGAAGGGAAGAAAATCTGTCATAGGGCAAAGCACAATAGAAAGCCTCTACAGTCAAACTTGGAAAAGAAAGCACAGTCCTGTGGAAAGGGTGCTGTGTTAGTAGTTCTGCTAGAGACCTGGTGCATAGACCATCTCGTGTACTCATGCCTCTCACTTACCTGTACGATAAAACACTGTCTTCCTTTTATAAACTTACTACTCTACCAGCAGGGGACAAAAAATTAGACTAAACAGCTAACTACTACAGAAAATAGTTTTCTTAACTGTAGGGATTTTTACTCATGCCAGTATCTCATTTTTTTAATATTTAAACAAAGATGGTACCTTCATGGGGAGAAACAATTTTCTTAAATTTCTGCATGTCTGTACTCCTGGTTTTAGAGCTGACATCCTTTGTCTGGCAGCAAAGGCAAGGACTTTGGGAACAAACTTTTCCAGAAGTGCAGGGAGAGTCAGACAGAAAGACACTGCATCACCTTTCTCATTTTCACAACAGATATGGCTTCAAATAAAGATACAGGCAGATGACTAGGCATGTTAAATGCTCACAGGAAAGGAAGCAGTTCTTCATAATTTGTCACCAGCACCAGCTCCTGGACATTCAACTCCTTCCCTCAGACAACCTCATTCCACATAGTATTCACATTGGAATGACACTTGTTCTCAACACACAGGATCATTACCTAATTTCTAAAAGCACAAAAGCAATCCCTGGAAGGGTAACCTTCGGTTTGGTGATGTGAAGCACCGCTGTACCAGAGGGGTTTATTCTATATACTAAAGCCTGCTTCTCTATTAACAAACCAAGATGATGCTTCTAGAATAGCTTTTACGGTTTCAAAAATTACAAGCCCACCTCCCTGTAGGCTCAGGGGGTGGAGCGTAGCAGGTTATTGTGTGATGAAGAGTGTTTTAATCTTTCTGTAAGAGGAAATAATGGATGGGTGGATGTAACAAAGCCAGATGCCAAGGCCTGAAATGCACATAATATCTCAACCTCGTAACAAATCAGGAAAATGGGGGGCAGAAAAAAAGGGCAGCTATAGCATGCCAGAAGTAATGCCTTTGCTTTTCCATGATAGTATGGAAGACAGGAAGTCTGTCTTGGTTGTAATTGAAACAGATTTTCGTATCTCCTTTCTAGTAGTCTGGTTTAGGACTGATTAATGTGGTTTGTTTTGGTGTTTGGTTTTTTTTTTTTTCAATGTGGCCTTTCACTGACAAGTATTAAAGGGAATGATAAGTGACTTTTAGAAAAACACAAATGCATCCCAGTTTATTGTAACAACTACCCCAGAGCTAAGCAATCAATGGTGAACACCACAGCAGTGTGAGATCATCTTATTTATTAGTAATTACATGCCTAAACTCTAAGCACCAGGTCTGAGATCTCTTTGCAGGGATCTCTTCTCCCAGCCAACAACCCAACTGCATGAATGCTTACTGCAATTCACTCTTTTATTTGTTTTGCTCTACTGCTAAACAACCAAAGACAGCATACTAGAGTTCTCTATCTGTTGCTAATTCACTGTAGCTTCAGCCTCTTTAGGGATGTTTGAAAACGTTCAGCAAAGCACAGTGCCTTGAGCTTCCATTTCAAGGCAAGTCAAACAATTAACACAAACGCTAACCTTCATTCAGACCTATTATCATGCCACAAGTGTTTTGAAATACAGGCTAGAACCACAACAAACACATGTTTCTCTAAGAGCCTACAGGATGAGACAGGAGTGCATGACTGAACATTTAGCCTGCAGACAGCTTTTCTGTGTTTGTTTATGCAAAAGTTAAGTCTAAACATCTCCATAAAACAAGCAAGCCTTATTGCAATTTTACAGATGAGAAGTGCACAGAAGCAATGAGAAGTGACTCTTAATTTGAGGGCTCAGATTACCTAGCAGAAGTATCAGATTTAATGTCTGCTCATGCAGGGAAGGTTGCCTGTGCACTTAACACATAAACAAGTTGGAAAACCTCTGCTACTGGCAGATGAAGTTATCTAGGATAAAGCCCAACAGAAACAAAACAACCGAAAAGGAAGCAGTTCAGCTCTTAAAGGCAAAGCAAAATAAACATGTATTCAGTTAAATTTTAAGAGAGCTACGTCTGCCTTTTGATATGTGGATCTTGCCAGCTTTCATAAACCAAAAGTTACTTAAAATACTCTTCACTGTGACATAGTAATGTTAGAAAAAAAACCCTCAACTTCTCTCTAACAAAAAACCCTCATAGCAATGGATAAACTAAGTCAAAGCATTGGAGCACCCTCTCGTGGTAGGCTGGATAATCATGTTCTCCACAAGCAGCTGCAATTGATCCTTTTACCTTCTTAACTCTGAAGTTCACACAGCCTCCCGGGTGCTGCCCAGGCTCCTCGGCTAAGGTGGCAGTTCTGCCCAGCATGAGGCTGTTCATACTCACCTGCTCCCCGCTGACAATGTGGTGCGTGTTTCAAAGCCTGCTTCCCTGCTCAAACATAACAAGGAGAACTTTGTGTGGAGAGGGGAAGGCGAAAGAAAGAGGACAAGCTGTGTAAGTTGTCCTCACAGTCAAATGCCGTTCCTGCTTAGGAACAAAGTACTTACTGGCAATGGCTCATGTCTATCAGCTGCAGTGCTGTAACAGCCGATGCACAACAGAAAACATGCTAATAATCAGCACCTGGGGACACCCTTCCCCTACATGTAAAGCAAGAAAACTACCAACACTCACCTGAGTTTAAACAGCCTATAATTATGTTGCCTTAAGGCATGCCAGTCTCCATAGCCAATAACACAAGTCAGTATAATACCAGGGCTAAGTCCATCCACCTGTGGCTGAGCAGGTACTGAGAAGCCAGGTGAGCATTATTCTAGAGTTAAACTGCACCTAGAAGCAGTTACATGCTTTGCCACCTACCCCTGAAATGAGAAACACATTTTATTTAGCAGAAATACTAACAAAGCACACACAGAAGAAGTGGTTGCACCTCTACTGTCATGGTGCAGGCTTGTGTGTTGATGGAAAGACACATATATACTAAGTGTCTTATTCAAATTTAGCTTAACCATTTGACAAAAAATAGACGGAAGCTATACAGACTTATTCACATCAAAATAAGAAAGAATTAGAACTTCTGTACAAGACAAGCTTAGCTCTGACAGACTTAAGCTGTTCCCTATTTTAGCTTCTCAAAGCACATCTGTACCTCTAACTAGGTGCTATTAAATGACAATTAAATGACTGATTTAGAGGGCAATACTCTCTTTAAACGTTTTACTCCTAAAGAAGTTAAATATATTTAATTATGATGACCTAAAAACAGAAAATGAAAAAGTTTTCTGACAAAACAGATTTAGTACTGCTATGACAAAAGCAAGAATTAAACCTGCTAGACTTCAGTCTCACAGGATAGCTATGGCAGGCTACTCAAATCATCATTTGAGCATCTACTCGTTTTGCACAGCAACCCTAAGCCATCTAATGCAAGAAAAAAGTTATGAAAAGTTAGGGCTAATTGTTCTTCTGTAGCTTATATCAGACTCAAATTTATTAGAATACGCAAAAAAATAAATCTCAGTTTCTCCTAACATGAAAAATCAGCTCCTTCCTCACAGCTATGCTGCAAACCTGAATATCCATAGCTTTTTGATCCTGAAGAAAAAACCTAAATATAACGTGAAATACTAGAACTGCAAGACGCTATATTTCATCATCCTATTTATTCTAAGGATCTTCTCTAGACAAAGCCTTTTTAATCTGATAAACTACCCCTGCTTTCTCTGTTTACTCTTGGGATTATTTTTTTTTAGAAAAGCCATAAATCAAAATAAAGTAAAACCAACAAACACCATCCTGAATAACAAACACAATTTATGATTAGTGGAAAAGTGTTCTGCTGTGCTTCACTGATTAATTGGGCCAGAGCACAGGTTATGCAGTGATATCAATTACTAAAGCAGTGTTCATCCCTCCCCAAGCTGTACACATCTTTCAGCCTCAAAAAAAGAAGACAAAACCTACCAAAACCCCCCTGATCTTCCTAGCCAGGAGAATGCATAAGAATTCTCCTGGGCCTGCAGAGAGCTGGCTCTCGCTGTTTATATATGTTACTGCCACAAATAATAAAGCTCGTCATGGCTTACTTGATGCCAACCCCATCAGTAAAAAAAAAGCAGCTTTGAAAACAAACCAGAAATGAGTTATATCACCACAAAGTGATCAAAGAAACAACTTTTACAGCATCTGTTCAAGGTCTTGCCTATACCACAGCCTTTATGCTTTGATCAAGGTGCCATTCTAAGCGTAACTTTACCGAGACTCAACTCTACTAATATCAACAATATTATAATATGTAGGACATTCAGCAATTTAAAGTTCAGGTTTGAAGAACTTGTTATTTTAACTTTAGTATCTTAAATCTGAGCCTGAGCACTGCCACTTATTAGACTGAATTTTTTTTCTTTGCCAGTTTATAGATGAAAAAAATTAATTTATAGGAGAAAAGGAACCACAAATCAGCTCTCTGACAAAGGACACTGTTTCTCTTGTACCGAAGTAAAGCTTTACAATTAAAACGTACGTTTCAAGAAAAAATTGCATTAAACACAAGCAGTCATTAAGTCCACACTTACACAATCCAGCTCAGCCAGAGTTCTGCTGCACCCAGTGACTTAATGGAGGCAGGAAGCTTTGCTACTATTTCAAAAGATCTTCAAGGTTACTCAGATCCCTAAGAAGGGCCCGTTTCACTCTTCCTAGATGACATAACTTGTATCAATTTTAAAAACTCTTGCATAAACAGATTTTTTTGATTGCTAAACAGTCACCATAGTTTTCTTAATTGGAAAATTCTGACATATAAGATTGCTGGACCAGAAATAACACTGTAAAAATTATTTCTTGTTAAATCCCTTCAAGGCTAATCTAAATTTTCCAGTTTTCTTCTATTACTAAGTAAATTTCAGAGATACCGGTATAGCTGTTTCATGTCTCTACTTCTGCTCTTGGCTTTTCTAAGTAGCAACACAAAATTGATATTCTCATCAGTTGCGCAGCCTCCCACAGATTTCTGAATAGCAGCAGTAAAACTGAACAGTCTTGGTAACTCCATGACACTGCTGGTTAGCAAAATGAACCCTGAGCAGCAAAGGCTTTGAAATAATCTTGAGAAACTGAGTTGACCCTGTAAGCTAAGAAAGGCCTCATTATATTAATTTACACTCCAGCTTGGGTTTGAAGGGTTATCTTCACAATCCATGGGATACAAAATTAGAAAATACAAATGTTTTCACTTTTTGTCTAGAAAACAGATCCGTGCTCTGTAAACACCTTTCGGACCCCCAATGTTTAGGTTAAATGTAGGATGTAATACTAATCTACTTGGATATGACAATATTTAAACAAGCTTCAAGGCTGGGCCATGTTGGAGTGTACACAGATTTGTGATGAGGAAATGTTTCTCACTTTGCCATTCCTGTATGTTTTGGTGTGTGTATTGTACAGGCACGCTACCCTCTACTTTTCAAAAATTATGAGTCAAATTGAACACAATCTGAAAACCAGGATCACTTCATGACCTATGCTACATACTACCTCCATAATAGCCAATATTAATATAATTTCTTTGAACCAGAAGCAAGCCTGGCACCTGTTTCAAAATTAGCCATGGTGCTGAGCACACTCAACCTGCAAAAAAAAGTGATTACTGGTATCTTATGCCAGTCTACTGTAAATCCCACATGTGAACACTCTTTAGAGTGTATATGTTGCATTAACTATTCGATTGTACTTCATTCTACCCCTGGTAAGAAGTGAACAAGAGGAGGAGATCTTGATGGGTTTTTCTTTCCCAAAACAAACAGTCCTGCAAATTAACATTTGATTGTGCTCCAGGAGCTTGCACTCCTCTTGTTTTTGCTCCCAATCAGTCATCAGCTACATCAGCCCTGAATAGGTCAGACAGTAGGACTACATGATCATTGTAGGCCCCTTCCAACTAAAATAAGTCTATTCTATGTGGGGAAACCCCCCAACCAGTATGCTGCCTACTTCAGGGACGTCAGTTGGTAATCCACTTCTAATTTATCACAGATCAGTTTAGAAGGCCCACTTGTCTCATTCAACAATTATTAAATATACCCAAGATTGTTTTTTAAAACATTGTATTTCAACTGTCCAGTTTCAGAGATAATCTCCAGTGTACTAAAATTCACTATTAGGGAGAAGCTACAAGATCATCTTTTACCCTTTCCTCTTTTTCCAGTTTTTTCTTATTCCCGTTCTTTCTTCTCCAGCCTTATCTGTATTTCTGGAGATAGTCTTCTCCATAGTTGTTGATCCAACATATCCTAGTTGAGATGATGACAAAGAGGAACAGCAGAGACACGCTTGATGCTTTGTTGTTGGGATTATCATAGGAGAAAGGAAGGAGAAATAGACTGGGAGGTGCATAGGGTCACAAATCCGGAACGTTCTCATCCTCCTGTCCTCTACTTTGATTCCTAATTTGACACTAACAGCAGCAGGAGATGGTTCATATGCTTTTGCCATATAAGCTTATAACAAGAAGGTGGTACTTAGGTTTCACTTTAGTATTAAATAACAACAACAATAAAAAACACCAAACAAACCAGGAAAGAGCCCCAAATCCAAACCATTAACGTTATCAAATTATAGGATGAGGGGATGCAGAACTATCCTACAAAAAAAAAGACTTTTCCTTCATTGAATCACTATTGTCATAGAATACTTTCAAATGAACATGAGAAGCACCAAGTTTATAAACACATTATTTTTAATGTTTAATTATTTTTAAACTAAGTATTATTTTTAAAGGAAGTATCACAGTAAGATTAAGATCCTAAGGACAATGCTTGGGAGGGATGGACAGAAGAGGAAAGGAATTTCTTGAAAAAGTTCAGTCTTAAAAGAAATATGTTTAAATGCCCTTTAAAGAACACTGGAAGATAGAAATAAAACCAATGCAACTCTTCCTGAAGTATTTATGTGCATCTTTGTCTCTCCCTCAAAAAAGGCAAAGTTATTTTTGGACTGCTTTTTGAAATTCCTGTGCTGATTTAGCTGATACTGAAAGCCACCCATTAAAAAGTTAATTTATCCACAGTTGCAGATAAGCAATTGTATTGGGAGATGCACTTGTCTTTATAGAAAGCCCACAAAGCACATGGAACTTCCTAAGCAGATACGGGTAATATAACTAAGCTTTGTTGTTGCGGTTTACAGTGTTACCAACAGGAAGCCTCAATGGTTTTGTAACAGTCACTTATTGTAGACAGAATAATCTCTACGCATAACACCAAGATCAGCCTTTAAAATAAAGTATTTCATAACCACAAAACCAGAGAAATGTCAGGGATGATGCAGTAATGGTGAGAGAATCATTACTTCGGACCCAACAAGTCAACCGTGTTTACCCCACTCAGCACAAAGCTTTTGTTTCTCTCCTGCTGCGTTGGGGGAAAGAGAGACCGCTGGTGGTCCAAACCACTATGAGAAACGTTTCTTTACCAGTAAATACTCTTCTGAACGCTGTTAAGAAGGAACCTGTATGCCTAGTTTGCAGATTCACCTGCAAAGCCAGTCAAGGGGCCATCTGCACTACGGCTAACGAGCTTTGCATCATTCATAATTACGTACTGTTGAAAGAACGACTAGCCATTTGGCAAGCAGTGATTTAGGAATATCATATTCTGAAACAGTTATGGTGTAGGTGAGGCTTTAGTCTGTGATCATCCAGCCATGGCTTTTTGAAATAGAACCAGGTGAAAATGAACTTGGCAAGTCACTAAACAAAACCTAACTGTATAACTTGTAACAACTTTCACATGCATCCCTACTGGAATAAGTATAAACTGCTGTTTCTTGCTTTATATTAGTTGGATTTTAACATAGTTTCTTATGAGTGTGAACTAGTCAGCTGTCAGCAGTATTTAGAAGACAGTTTACAGATAACAAGTATACTGGGAACATTAAGTTGTGACAACTAAGAGAAATGAGCTAGAATAAATCACACTAACGATCATCCAGCTTTACCTATAAAACACAGATCTAAAAAGTATGATTTGACTTCAGCAAGGACTGGCCTGCTTTAAGAACAAACATGACATATGCTGAAGTAAGTGGGTCACAGAACAGGTCACTTCTCCTGAACACCAGTGAAAACATGATTTCAAGCCTACTGTCCCAGAATCTGTAATTAGTACCAGCCATAAAATATTCCTGAAGCCAACCCTGCTACAGCATCTCTAGGAGATAGTCCAACTATCTTCCAACTTTAATTATGTGAGCCATCAGTCCTGCTAGATTAAAAAAGATTATTTAAACCACTTGTGACAATTTGCTTTTGTCTCCAATACCTTACACGTTCACTTTCCACTGATTTGTTCACTTGGCCATGTCCCTATTTCCAAAAAAATCCCACAAATTTTTTTTTTTGCAAAACATTGCACTTGCAAGCAATAGCAAGTTTGTGAAATATTGCTAGAACAACTTGTACCACACCATCTGCTACATGTGGAGAACTGAGAAATCAGAGATCTGTCTGGGCTTTAAAATTTGATTTTTAAGTTAGTTCTGACTAACATCTTTTGAAGTAACTTCATTTCAGTCTTACCTTCTTCAGACTATGTTCCCCTGTTTGTGTGAAAAGAACATAGGAACTATACCTACGCCAGGAATTACAACAGATCCGTAGTCTTTGTTATATTGTCCCTTCCATCAAGTTGGTAGAGTCCCCTCATTTGCCAAATACAGTATGCAAAAATCCCAACTTAAGACAAGGTATGAAAATGAGTACTGAATGCAAGCGAATCTGCAGGAATAATTTAGATATCACGGAAAATGATGCAATAGAGAACACGCCTATAATTTCATGTTCTACGGGAGATGTTCCCCAAGACACTTAGCTGAAACTACCCTTTATTCCCCAAACAATTAGTTAAGAGTTATTTATACATTATGGTCCCACAAGATTTCTGATTAACAGTACAAAGAGTCAGGCACTGAATACAGTGATTATATTCCATCTGCACAGAGCATTTACTGACAGGAAAGTCTGCGGGCAAGTAGCTCTGGCCCGAGCTTGCTGCATTTCACTGGGATGAAAAATAAAGAACATTTTAGGCGGCCCACAAAGTGCAGTTGTTAAACTGACCCTATTTTCTCTCCTTCTTTCCATTTTCCTGCATCCAGCCCTTCAGTTTCACTGAATTTCAAAGGGATAGTGTTATTTATGCTTCTTCCTGTTTCAGAATGTTTTTGTCATGTGGCATAGCACTCCAACTGCCTTAGGGGAGCTTTAATGATAATTTTATTTTTAAAAGTATAGGCTTATCTTGCCTGACCTTGATGCACATAATAAAAGGTTGCTAACCTCCTCCTCTAGAAAACAAAACAGGGAACAAATGTCCTGTGCCTGCTGGATCAAAAGCTCAAGTGTGGCAGAGCCTTCCCCTACCCCAAAATATATCACCAAGGCAACTGTAGCAGTACTGCAAACAGGTATTGCAAAGGCTTCCTAGCCAGGATTTAAATAATCTGATTTTCCTGCAGTATGTTTTCTACAACACTCAGCAAGTCTTTTCCAAGATGAAAAGCATGCTAACACCATTCCAAAGAATATCTTGGTACGGCAGGCAGTTATCACTGCTCCTCAGAAAGAAAATTAGAGCATGTCACTGTTCAAAGGTCATACGAGGAGCCGAGCAGAGCCCATGTAACTTGGAAGTTGTTGGTTGTCATCAGTTGTAGCAACCCTTCCCTCAAACAAACTACTGAAAGGATAAGCGAATAACCTACTTCCCTGTTCTCTCCCATTTCTTCTCTGAAAGGGAAAAGCAAGCTCACCCTATAACGGCACCAAGCACTGCTTATCTTTTCTGGTTGCACTAAACTGTAAGAATTTGATCAATAACTAGTGTTCACAACAGCTTCTCCCTCTTGAGTTGTCGTCCCTGTGGTACTAGTTAATTCTGATGCAGTGTACATGGAAACACCAGTGTTTGAACGATCCTTCTGTTTACACTCTTCCTTTCTAGTACATTACTAGCAACCAACATGCTTGATGATCCATTGCTTGCTTTTATAAGTCATACATTATGTCCTAGGAATGCTCGCAATGGGGCATTTTGAAGGGCTAATTGCAAAAGGCTGCAAAATACACAACTATCTTTTGCATCTTGGAGAACTCTGCTCCACAGCTAACAAATCACATTAGCCCATCAGCTTGCTTATGACTTTTCTGCTCAACTACACAGCAGTGCTCAGAGAATTCAATACTACGATGACTTGAAACCCTCAAGAGTACAGGTATCTGTTCTTGTGATAGAATAGTGGGATGTTACAATACAGACTTCCCTGTTCTTTCCATAAAGCAGAAAACATCTTCAAATTCCTTGCTTCTTCCAAAAATACACCCTGAAGTAGGTAGTGCCTGTATACCTGTAGTGCTTCTCCTACACAACTGTAACACAGCAAACACGCCTGGGAAAAACTTGGAACTCTTGACACTTCAAGTCAGTTGTGTAAAAATGCTCTTCCTTCATTTTTGGTAGCCTAGCGTAAGAGATTTTACACTTTAATTGATTTGACACAACCTGTTCTTCAAAATCCTTTAGCAAAATGGGTCTGAGGCTGAAAAAATTGTTTACTTCCATCCTTTTCATAAACAGTCCAGAGGAATCAACCCCGGAACCAGGACACCCTCAAAATGAACTTTGGCAAGAGTACTTAAGAAAGGTTCATGTTGCTCCTGGCCCAGTATATATGAAATCTGCCAACACGAGCCAAGGCAGAGATTTATACCTGTAAAGGGTCTAGCACCGGTCATGAGGCTGCCTTCCTCACATCAATGAACGTATCAAGGAAAGCCAAGGAAAGTAGACAATCCAGGCTCATCCTTAGACTGGCTGGTTTAGTCAGCGGTCCAAGAGTCCTTGCCCATAATCCTGTCCATTTTCTGTCACTTTTCACACACTGAATACAGATCCTAGAAACAGGATGGAAGGGTCAGGTTCAGAAAGAATTTACTAGAAAAGAGGAATGTGGATCAAGTAGTATCGCCAGCAACCACAGTATCTCAGCAAAAGAAGTATAGAACTAGGAAGAAAGCTAGCAGGAAAGCCAGGTTAATTAAAACAGGAGAACAAGGTCAGTAAATGAAAAATAAGAATAAGAAGTTGAGAGGAAAAAAATAATTCCCTCAGACAAGGGGAGTCAGGATCACAAGAACACAATTTCTTTGAGAAAGCAAGTGAACTCCAGATTCAGGAACACGACAAAAATCTTTCGTTACTGCCGAAGACAAGTATAGGTACCCAACTTTGGGTACAAATAGGTACCCAACTTTGACTAGCATTTGCTATAGATTATTAATAGTGAGTTGTTCACTCATTTCTAGGAAAACATGCATAGACTCAGGAAACAATTTCACCAAGATGGGATAGGAGTTTGAAGCCTGCACTGAAACTCTCAAAAATTGGATTGCCAAAAAACCCCACACCTTTTACATAATCTAAAAGAATAAAAAGCTGTATCTTATTTTCAATAGACACATCTTCCTTTACAGTCTGCAAATAAAATAACAGAAGCAACAAAGACCTAAGTAAAATGACATTCAATACCTTACCACTGAAGCAGATAACCTAAGCAATATAAATAGACATTATTTTAAAGATACAATTGCTGTTATCACAGCGAAACATTCTTTTTATATGCCATTGAACAGTTTTATTCAGTGTGTTGACTTCCCAGGTTCATTCTTGTTTCTAGGTCTAGAGCAGAAGGGCTGGCAGAGCACATAACTTGTCTATCTGGTGTGCGTGCATGCTTAAGAAAGCTCTTTCTTTCAGTTTCCCTGCCATTACATGTAGATTATGCTGCTTTCTACCGTTAAAATTTAGTAGGGCGGAGGGAAGAGCTAGAGGGATTTGTTCAGGATGCTGAACTAAATTACTACTAAAACACGTAGCAATAATGAAAAGATGCGCTTGAGTCAGTCTCAACTGTGTTATTCTTAAGTAACTACACGTCCTCACATGGTGCACTGCACTTCCCACAAATGTCCTTTCTGTCCTTGCCTTTTAAGAGCAAGAACCAAACAGTCATCTTGGTACCAAAACACCAAAAGACAGTCTGTCATTAGCAGGGGTGCTCTTGCCTGCTAAGTCACACTTTGCAGTCTATACAGCAGTTTTGCTCTGCTGCGCAAGACTTAGACCTCAGCATACTGAAAGAAGCAGGAAACGTGCATAACTTCCGAGATTGGCTCCTAACATTGTGAATTTAGTGTGTTAGTCTACTTATAGTAATGTTTCTGCCAAAGTACCTTTTAAAGTACAAAAATACAAAGACACCAAAGTAAACATGAAGTTGATGATACTACAGCTGAAAGATGCTATAAAACAGCAATCCTTAGTTTTAACTGTGGTAATAGCGGGTCAGGAGTTTCAGCAAGCATAGAGTTCTGTTTTGGTTTTAAAGCTGATACTGCTCCCTGAACTCAAAAGCTGTGATAACACTGAGATTTTAAGAACCAGATTTAGTGCTGCGCTCTTGTTTTGATAGATACTTATGTGTCAGCAGTCACAGCAGATGATATTTACATTTAGACTGCTGGTTGCACGTTCCTTAATCTTTTTGCCTATGCTCATTCTATTGAGCAAAAGAAAATATGTATTGTCAGAAGCAGCCTTGCTCTATAAACACTGACATCTCTCTCCACTGAAAGCCAAACTAGCCAAGCTCTCCATAGCAGAGTCGCTTCTTTAGGAGTAGAGATGCATCCACGCATCTATTCTCAACATGCCTGTCAAGGCAGACACAGGTTTCAGTTGATCATGCCTTCCAAAACTTGTGCATTATATTAAGATGTTGCCAAACAGATATAATAAATGGAAAAAAAAAAAAAACCAAAAAAACCCTAGTTACAAAGGAGGATTTGAAGTTGTGGGCTCCTCCTAAGAGAGATTACAGAAAGTAATCATGTTGCATTAAACATTTCCGGTATCAGTTTACAGCAATAAGAATAGAAGTGGAGAGGCAAAAACTTCCACCGAGAATCAGATGGCAGCTATAACACCCCAGTCAAAACACAATCGCTTGCTCTGTCGGGAGCTACGTAGCAACAGAGACACATAGATCCAGAAGGGCAAGTTATAAGCGCCTCAGTAAACAGAAAGACAAAGCACATGTAACGTTTACCTTTATAAACAAAACCAGAGCTAGGAACCGCCGCAGTGACAGCTAGCAAGCTGTGCAAGTTTTGATTCCCGGTGGTGCCACCTCGCTTCTGCTGTGGACGGCGGGGAGTCGCCTCCCCCCAGCTCCGGGGGAAGTTTCTCCGGCCCCGATTTCGCTGCCGGGCTCCGGGCTGGGCCGAGGCGAGCATCCCCCGGGACGTGGCAGGGGCTGCCCCGCTCTCCTCGCCTGCAAGAGCCGCCTCTCCTCGCCCCGGCAACTCTCCCCTCCCCCAGTTAAACCAACAACAACAAAAGAGGGAGGAGAAGGGCGGGCGATCTCGTCCCTCTCCCCCGAGACCCCCATCCGACCCTCTTGGTGGTGGTGGGAGCGCAAGCGGGCGCTCCCCCAGCCCCGCTTCTCCCTCCTTCCTTCCTCCCGGCCCGGCCCGGCCCCTCACCGTGCTGGGTGAAGATATTGAAGCCTCCCTCGGCGGTGCGCCCGACCGCCTCCCGCCGGCGGCCCGCCGGCCTGGCCGCGCTGCTCCCCCGCAGTCCCCGCGGCTGCTGCTGCTGCTGGTGCTGAGGCGGCGGCTGGAGCCCGGCGCCCGGCTCCCCGACGCGGCCCACCTGCTGCCCCATCGCCGCGCTGCCGGCCGCGGCCCGCGCTCACATGCCGCCGCCGCTCCCCGGCCCGGCAGGCGGCCTCCCCGCTCCTCCCCCCGGCGCGGCCCGGCGGCTCCCGCCCGCCTCGCCGCCCCCGCCGGCCCCCGCGGCGCTCCGGCCTGGGACTCACGGACTCGCCCCCTCAGCCCCCGCCGCCATCTTAAACCACAGAGCGCCGGGAGAGAGGGGACAGAGCGGCTCCCGCAGCCACCTCCGGTCCTCCCAGGGAGGCCGCCCACCCCGCCCCCGCCGCAGTCACACAGGCGCGGTGACACGGGGAGCGAGGCGGCGGTGGGGACAGGTACAGCGAGGGGGCATGGACTGAGGAGCCAGACCCCCGTCGGGTCGAGGGTCCTCCCGTCTCGGCCGCGGTTTGAGGCCAGGCGCGGGTGACCCGACGGAAGGCCGCGGCCGTGGCCCCAGGGTTGCTCCCCTCATGGCGAGGCTGAGCCCCGAGCCTCCTGAACACGCTTTCCCTGTAGGCTAAAGCCAGGCTGGTTCGACTACAAACACAGGCAGGCGTGAGGCGTGAAGCCGGACAGGGTGGTGGACCCGGTGGCAGAAGGGAGTGGTGGTGGGCCTGGCTTGAGCCATGTCTGTCTTATCTCCTCTGCCATGGAGGGTTCACCAGGCCCCCGGCGAAGTCCCGGGGCTGCCACCGGGACCTGCGCTCCTCTCTCTGCCTCTTGCTCTCCTGGCCGAGGGTGTGGAGGGAGAGAAAGGCACGACTGGGTGAATAGCATCAGGCGTGTTGGTGGCCAGGGGTGGTTGGCAGCGGCGTCTGTGTCATTGAGTGGCCAAACGTGCACTCTATTCTGTAACAAACTGGTAAACTGTCATCGTTCACCTTGTGTAATACCAGCATAAGGCTCTCCAATTCAAAGCAGAAGGGAGGAGGTTTCATCCTGAAAGATAATGGTGCTTGTTGCAGTTCAGGGGACCTAGGCACTTGGAAGTCTTTCACTCTCCACGCTAGCTACTGTTTCAGCAGTGCATTGGTGGTGTTGCCTCGTCGTGGATAAGCCACAAGGTGGCTCATCTCGGGTGCCCTCACCACACCACTGAGAACTGAGATGACAGTGACAAATTGGCTTGGTAACGCTCAGGGCCAGCCAGCTTCCAAAGAGCCACAGCAACCTGTGGCTGGACCAACTTCTGCGTGGCCATCCTGGGGTGGGAGGGTGAGGAGAAGCTCCTCTCTGAGTTCCACAGAAGTCAGCTTACTTGTACGAAATTCCTAGCGGCAGGAATGATAAGGTCATATTCTACCTTCCTGGGGTCAGGAGGTGCTATGGAGATGCTATCCGTACTGTCACATGCACTCAAACTGCTGCAATAATAATTCTGCCTAAAATAGGGGTGGCTCATCCGGCTGGGCTGGTGTGTACCCTGACACAGGCTGGAGTAAATAGGAGTGAGGAGCACGTGGAGCCAGAAATGCTTTAACTCACTAAATTAATGGGCTAGGAACATTGGGGAGATCAGGAATTACAGACAGACTTGCTAATAACACACAACAAAATGGCTCTTAAAATAGCGCTGGGAACATCTGGTGTGTAGCGTGGGCTATGCGCTGCCAAGCCAGGGACCTTGTATGGGCACGGTTATGTGTGTGTGTGAGCAGAAGGTGTCTCTGCAGGATGGACAGTCTCGGGCAGAACTGGCCCACATGGGCAAACTCTGCAGTGGAGATATTTCCTGGTCCCATTCCAGCTAGAATTCGCAGGGTTTGGCATTTATAAATGGTTTGGCTTGTAAACAAAATATATGTTCTCTGGAGACTGTAGAGAGACAACAAACATAAAACTCCCTCGTGCCATTTGCAGTTGCCATGTAGGATAGAACCACTCTTTAAAAATCAACAGAAATAGCATTTTTCTTTCCTAAGGCTTTTTACTCGCTGCTCCTAAAGAACTATCCAGAGGAAGGCCATTAGCATTTTAAAAGAAGATGCCAGTGTCAAGAGACTATTTTGCATAAGTGGACTAAGGAGAATTGGGTTTAAACACTGTTCTTCCTCGGATCTCGTGAAATCCCTCGTTCTCCATACCAGCAGCTTGGGCACATGTAGCAGCTCGCTGTGGATTACGTTAATGTCCGACTGCGTGGAACTGGTCTGATACACAGAAACATCCTGACTGGGCATGGAGTCAGGCAGGGGCTTTCCAAAAAGACCTGTTGCAAGGGGAAGAGGGCTGCAGCATGGTTACCATTTGCCATGGTATAATAATATGGTAAAATATAATATTAAGATCATGCTGTACCCTATTAAAAAAGCTTCAAAACCAGTGGCCCCACCATTGCTGGTTGTGTGCTAAACAAGCCCTACTCTCAAACTCTTACCCCTCTTGGTCCTCTCTACAACATGGTTTATATGGTAGCATATAAGCAGGTGGTGCCGAGCCCTAGTTGGTGACCAACCCCTCTTCTAGATTGCCTGCTAGAAGAACAAGAAACTCCCCAAACTGAAAATGACTCTGTTCTACTGAGTCACTGATGACACTGAGCCACACCGTTCCTTATTGTTAAAACGGGGGCTAATAAGTGTTTACTTCACAGAGCGTCATGGTTATTAACAATGCAAAGATTACAAAGTGCTTTGAAGAGGTAAAATCTGTATCAATGCTACCTGTTATCATCAGCTGTGATGTTATCAGGCTCATGTAGTATCAGGAATAGGTTGTTTTCCAGAAGGTAATTTCTTTTGAAGAGGTCTGGCACCGTGCATTAATGAGGCATCAGTAACAGTTACTCTCCTCCTGGCCAATTTGGGCTTCCAGTCAATCTGCCATCTCATGAGCTGTGAGTAAGGGATAAAAAGGACCAAGGAACAAAGGCAGCATTGAGGTTACAGTAATGTGCCTGATGAGAAATGCGGTATTTCTAGAAACACTTCTGAACTACTGAATAAATATTCACTGTATATCCATTTCTTGAAGCTACTTCTAAGCACTCACAATGCATTGCTCCACATCCCCAGTGTGCTCCAAAAATCACACAATCAAATAATTGCTGGCTGAGCAGTCTTACATGCTCTGCATTACATGTCACGAGCACGCTACTGTCATCTGCCTAAAGTACAGGTCAGAAGAAGCCTGTGGACAAATTGGAGACTCCTGAGCCTAACTAAGTGTTGAGCCAACTGGGCAGTTTCTCTTTGTAACTTAGGAAAAATCAACTAGCAGTACTCTGTCAGTGGCTTGAAAGTTGATTCTAGGAGTAATCTTTGCTCTTCTCCCAGCTTATATACCTTCCATGTATCAAAGCTACACAGAGAAACAGAATTGTCTTTACATTCAGCTGGTACTTGGATGGTTTTAGTTAAGGTATTTGTTAAGTGCCTAGAACAACAGGGGGCTGATCGAGGAGGCATTTGTAAAGTTCTCAAGAGTAAGGGATACATGTGCATAAGATGTCAGGATATATAGGCTTTTATTGCAATACCAGAACAAGTTGTGGAGCTCAGGACAGCTGTAACTCCCCTGGGATGTCTGCAAAGGGAGTGTGTAATGTCCACTAGATGGCCTGTGGCATTGCCACCCAGCGTCTCTGTAACACCCTGGACTTCACTTGTGTGAAAAGCCAGCAGCCACCTCCTAGCCTTAATGGAGGGGTTCTGGGGAAAGATACTTAAAAAAAAAAAAAAAAAAAAAGAGAAAGAAAAAGAAAAAAAAGAGAAAGATTTTAAAATATGATAAAGGCTTTGTGACACAAGGTTAGTTACTCTGCAAGAAACATTGAAAGCTTGTGAGTGCTGAGCCCTTTCAAAGGAAAATGTTGTTTCTTGGTGCAACATGTACAAGAGCTCACTTTTTCATCTCTGACTGACAGCTCTTAACATGTACTGTCTGCACAGATCCTTCACAACACAATAGGCAGTGTTTCAGTGTTGTCTTAAAAGTTATTTTGAATCATTATATGATTTAAATTTGAATTTATGTACAGTGCATGCAAGAGAGCTTGGGGTACTCACAAGCCAGTTCAATGAGGGTCTATGAACATAAAAGCTTTCTGGGGAAGTATGATTTTCTAACAGGTTTTGCCCAACAGCACAGAAAGGTTCACATGCAGCCTGTGACAGATTAAATGTCCTCTGTTAATAACTGTTCTTTCTTCCACCACATCCAAAATAACAACTCTATACATGCACTGGCACACCCAAATGCTGCATCTCACCACCCAACCCAGTCCTTTCCTCAGTGTGACCAATCTTTTGTTAGCTCTTTGATACTGCTTCAGCATTATCCTCATTCAAACCACTCTTCTGACACTGCCAGCTACTAGTCTGAATATTGACACCTACCGGGAGAGTGAGCAAATGAAGGGTTCTGTGTGGAGGGAGGAAAGGGCCTGTGTATAGGGTGTTGTAGTGGAAAAGATGCATGTGACCCTATGTAGATACAGCTAGCTCCCTACAGCATCTCAGGCACCCCGGTTCTTCTTTTATTTGGTCCTGTGTTTTTGTGTTAGGTATACTGTGTAACAAACCACCCTCACGGATCGTAACTGTGTGGCCTGTCCTTGTGGACATGTCTATTAACTGCAAACAGCAACATGTCACCTGTGCTGAGGTTTTGCAAGAGCTATACCCATCATGGTGTAACCCATAACCTTTTCACAGCCTCCATCAGAGTAAAGGCAGAGGTGGAGAGACATGGCATAAGCAGATTATAGCACTTCTTCTGTAACTGTTTTGCTGTCTGATATATTTCTGTAAGTACTACAGCTGCACCGCCCTTCCCGAGCATCTGCTTAAGGTATGAAAGGTTGTAGTAGCGTATGCTAATGAGAACATTAAGAATGTTGTTTGTTTGCCTTTTTCCCTGGAAAACGTTGCCTCAACCAAACAAAAATGATGACAAGTCTGTGCATCTGCTGGGAATTGAAAATTAGTACTCAGCTTGCATAGTGTGATCACCGATAAAGTACATTTGTTGAGGTACTGTTAAGTCCCTCGGCAGCACTGGTGATGATTCAGGATTTTAGGCATTCATCTGCAAGGGGGGTCAATCAGAGTGTTTTGCCACCAGTGTTCCAGGGTTGCCTTAATTCATGCATTGGAGCCTTTTTTTTGGGGGGGGGGTTCCTAATTTGAAGTCTTACTAGCTCATTGGAAAGCAAGGGGGTTCTTCAGTTTGCAGATGGAAGCTTTTCTTCATGTGTTTTCTGTTTTCTCCCCCTGAGAGGTTTGTAGCCAGAGAGCTGACATTTAGATAAGGGATAGCAAACGCTTCAGAGCACAGTACTGTACTGTGGAACCTCCATCAATGCCTCTGAGACTGATCTCATCCCACCTTAGATTCCTCTGATGACTACTGTACTGTATTTGAATTAGAATAGCCACTGTGAGAGTTCTAAACAACATAAATGCTACATTAGCTGGAAAAAAAAAAAAATCTTGTTTTTCTAAGATGTGCAGCTAAAATTAGATGGAATTAAGACTTAGCAGTGCTTCCTCTCCATGCTCCTTGCTTCATGTCATAGTTTCCCCTTATGCCTCCTTCACCTCTATCTTCTTGCCTCCTCACACTGTCACTCATGCTCAGTCTGCTTTGCCAGCCAGTGAGTTCCTGGCACCTTCACTTCCCTTTAAGTTGTACTGAAAACTGTATCTTCCAGTGTTGCCCTTGTTACAATAATTAATCTCTCTGTGATTGCACTCCTGGTATTGTTTTGAATTGTACACGCTTCTGAATTTAGTCTTTGATCTTGTAAAGAAGCCTGAGGCTACAACTTCTTGCAGGATTGGTGCTCCGTGTTAGAAATTTAGGATGGCAGGAATCCAGCCTTGCTCTGGATCACTTTGGTAAATGCCCATGTGCCCTGGCCATGAATGGTCCTAAATAATTAAATCACTTTTATAAGTCAAAGTTTGGTCTAAAATATTGTTATTGTTTCATGCTACAAAGTCCAGATAGATTCTTCCTTGGCAGGCTTTTTTATTTAATTATGCAAGAATTATAAGTGATTATCTTTCAAATGACATTGTGTTGCTGTGTCACACAGTTATGCAGTATTAAACATCCCTGCTTTTCGACTTCCAGCTTTAATGTTATCTCTTTAAAAAATGCTCAGTAGCATCAAAGTACTGTAAAGAAAAATGTAATTGTACAACTGACACAGGAAAAAGCATCAGAGCTTTGTAAGATGTTTCTGTGAAAGCGTATGTATGTGTGTATGCACAGAATAGACTAGTACCCAAGAGAGCAGCATATACATTTGTAATCAAATCTCACTTAAATTTAAACTTGTTCCTTCTGTTAAACATGCAAATATTTTCCTTCTCTTTGCAAATTCTGCCTCTCTGCTCATTACCAAACCTTTCAGAAAAGACATAAGCCCAAATCTTCCTCTGATCAGGCTTTTAATGTGTTACGTGTGGTCTTTATTTAGACTGTAAACTTGCTGAAGTAGGAAATGTCTTATAAAAAACTAACTACACTGTCTCATTTCACATCCAAATTTTTCTCCCGTACCAGCTGTGTGTGTTTGCCTAGCAGCAAGTCTTCCGTTAATGAATGACTTGTTCTCATTAGCTTGTCAGGCTGGATATGTAGCCTGTAGTTCCCACTCATACAGAGCAGCGCTCCTTCCCTTGTAGCTTCTGGTAAATCAAACAATGAGATAAACAAAGCCTTGTGTCTCTGAGTCTGACCTTTGTACTTTTAATCATTAACTAACAAAGAATGCCAAAATAAAGTCACTGTGGTTAGACATATTTAACGTAAGCAGTGTCCTATGGACTGCCAGGTGTGGGTATTGTCGCAGGCCTTACCATCGGCTGCCACTTCTAAGCCTTCTTTAAAAGAGAGGAAAATTAATTCCCTGATGGGCAGAGCCAAAGGAGTTGCACTCGATACATTTGTTTTGTGAAGCTGAGCTCCAGAGTGGATTCTCTGACACCTCAGAGGTTTTCAAAATGAGGCCCTGAGCAGCCTCATCTAATTTTGAAGCTGGCTGTGCTTTGAGCCGGAGACTGGACTTAGATGGGCTCCAGTGGTCCCTGCCAACTTAAATTCTTATTCTAATAAAATTGAGTTCATCTGCAGGTTTCCTTCATGCAGAGCACTAATTAAGACTCTGTCCTCTAACTAGGCTGAATTTTCCACAAAATTCTCATTTCTCAAAAAAAACTCATAGGAACTGAATATTTTTGGAATCTCTGTCTCTCCATCTGATTTGCGTAAAATTGGCCAACAAGTTCAAAAGTTAGTGGGAGGTAAAAGACAGCTGGGGCAGAGAGAGATACTCCCTTCCCCACACACATAGGACAACTGTGTAAGCCTTGTTTTCTTAAGAAAACCTTTCTTCCCTTTATGTTTGTGCAGAAAACTTGTCAAGTGCGCATCCAATGAGGCCTGAAGTCATGCTACGTACTCCCAGCTGCAGCCAACCTGAAATAATACCTCCCCAGAGCCAACAGCACATTTCATACAGCTGAGGCATTTGCTGTGCAATCCGAGCTATGCAGAGAAGTTGAGACATTTAGGAGTGAAACCCGGGCATCTTCTTGCTGATAGTCAGAGATTATATCGTTGTGCTCACACGTGCGGATGTTTAAATCTGCCTGGTGCCTTGTCCGTCTCTGCCAGCAGACATGGGAGTATGTCTGTTACCTCTCTGGGTCGCCCTCAACTTTCCCATACCCGCGAGTGACAGAAAGGGGAATTTGACCTCAGTGCGCTAGAGACCGCCTGGCTGTCTGCCTTTCCCTTTTTGTCTACTCTTTCTTAGGATGCAGTCACACTACAAAATTACCTTGAGTCATCTGGTTTGGAAGTTTTTCCCATGGGTTGCGTGTGGTAAAGGGCAGACGTACTGGGCGCATTAATAATCTGTGCTGCCAGGGGAGACACTGCTATGGCATGAATCCACTGTGGATTGTACGTGCTTCTGAGATTTCCGCCTACCTGAGCAAACTTCACATCCCTCCCCAGCGTCTCTTCCCCAAAGGACCAGTTCTATAGCTTCCATCCACAAAGCTTGCCTGATCAGCCGAGAGACTCCTTAAGCAGCCATGGTAGCAGATTATTCCATTTCCCTTTCTCCCAGTTTGCAGAGAACACACCTGTCTTCCTCTGCTTTTGATGGCCCTGGAAAACATTGCTTCTATGTTCCCGGGAAAGAGCTTCAGAGCACTTCTATTTTCTGCCTCACAGAGACGCAGAAACTGTGAAATTATCAGCATCCTCTGTTTGTATGTTCCCTGGTGCTGTTATACTGCACAGTCTGAAATAGAGATCCGGCCTCAGGGATTTGCTAATGATGCATTCAGTCTCAGCATGGCACATGCTCATTCCTGGGGAGTTACTGAGTTAGCATTTATAGTTCTACACTTTTCCTCTGAGTAGATGAAACCCTCTGATTTTCCCCCAGCACTGAGGTCTTGCGCGTTGGATTCTCTTCTCATGACAGCTTACTTGGAATGTCACCAGAAAGCTTTCAGCCTCAATCTTTCCTCCTAAAATCATGGGCTACAGTAGCATCATGCCAGTGATTCTCCCATAACTTGGTGTCTGATCAGCAGACAGCAGTAAAATGAGGTCTTGTTAGACACAATTTCAAAATAATAAAACACAGACTTCTGCGCTGAAGATGGGTGATTGCTTGTTGCGGGCACTGGAAGCCTTTTGCAACTGGGTGAATAAGCTCACAAATCATAGAATCATAGAATCATGGAATGGTTCAGGTTGGAAGACACCTTAAAGATCATCGAGTTCCAACCCCCCTGCCAATGGGCAGCGACACCTCCCACTAGACCAGATTGCTCAAAGCCCCATCCAGCCTGGCCTTGAACACTTCCAGGGATGGGGCATCCACAGCTTCTCTGGGCAACCTGGGCCAGTGCCTCACCACCCTCAGAGTAAAGAATTTCTTCCTAATATCTAATCTAAATTTCCCCTCTTTCGGTTTAAAACCGTTACCCCTCATCCTATTGCTACGCTCCCTGATAAAGAGTCCCTCCCCATCTCTCCTGTAGGCCCCCTTTAGATACTGAAAGGCTGCTATAAGGTCCCCCTGGAACCTTCTCTTCTTCAGGCTGAACAATGCCAACTCTCTCAGCCTGTCCTCATAGGAGAGGTGCTCCAGCCCTCTGATCATCTTCGTGGCCCTCCACTGGACCCGTTCCAACAGGTCCATGTCCTTCCTGTGCCAAGGGCTCCAGAGCTGGATGTAGTACTCCAGGTGGGGTCTTACCAGAGCGGAGTGGAGGGGCAGAATCACCTCCCTCGACCTGCTGGCCACGCGTCTTTTGATGCAGCCCAGAATGTGGTTGGTTTTCTGGGCTGCCAGCGCAGGCTGCCGGCTCATGTTGAGCTTCTTATGCACCAACACGGCCAAGTCCTTCTCCTCAGGGCTGCTCTCAATCCATTCTCTGCCCAACCTGTATTTGTGCCTGGGATTGCCATGTTCCAGGTGCAGGACCTTGCACTTGGCCTGGTTGAATAGGAAGCAAGGAGCAAGCAGTCGGTGAGGAAAGCACAAGTGGAAAAGCTGTGGGGAGTGAGCACTGCTGGTTGTTTTGATGGAGCTAACATGGGCTTCTACTGTAGAGAAATGGCAGTGGTAAAGGATGAAGTGAGCTCACTCAAGGTGTACCCTATTCTCTGGTTGGTTTGTCAATTCATGTTTCTCCTGCCACTTTATGCAGTGAGGGAATTTTTTTGTGTGGGCAAGGATTGAACTAGCAGGAACACTTTTACTATGTTTCATATTAACTTACTAGTGAAGACAAGACCTCTCTTGCATGACCTACATGCCTGAACTCAGAATCCCTCTCCTGGACCTGCCATCTTCAGATTTAAATCCTTTAAACAAGCTCAAGTTTTCATCTCCTCATCCATATTTCCAAAGCATTTAAGCCTCAAGGCACTAGGCCAACAATGAATAGTGCTGAGCACAAAGATGGTTTTGTAACCACATCCACTCAGCCCAATGCTGATCCACTGCAGCAAACCCTGCAGATTGCTTCACCTCCCAGTATAGTTCCATTATAACCTCCCATTTTTGCTAGTCCTCAGCTGATAGCAAAAGCTCCTCTTTCAGCTTCGTAACTCTGACTTTTGTTTTTTTTCACTTTCAGTGAAATGCTGTTGAGAACTGCCAAAGACTCAGCTGCGACATAGATCTAGCTGAATTCAGGGTTTTGGAAGTGTTCCTTCACGCTTGTCATCTCCTTCAATAAGTAGTGCATTGTACCAAGTCTGTACATTCTTTACTGCTCTACTTGTTGCTATGGCCAGAGGTGCCAAGTTTCAGTCTGATTCTTTTGGGAGACTAGGCAGAAATCTGGATTTTCTTTCTTTCTGCTTTGTTTATGCTCCTGGCTCCTACAGTGTTCTCCTTTACCATCACCTAAAACTTCTTTCCAAGACAGCAAGGTCAGAAACCACTGCCCTCTCAAGTCCCTCAACTTCTATAACGATCAGCAATCTCTGCTTGGCCTGAATCATTGCAGAAGAGAAGTGAAAACATGGATGGATTCCTTCTCTGGCCAGGTGTTTCCAAAATCAGGGAGAAGCAGAAAGGAACAGATGGGAATGGCCTTGAACAGAGAAGAGGGAAGTTTTTGGCAGGGGAGTTACAAAGGCATGGCACTGTCTGTCCGTATAAAGCTTGGGAAAGGCTCTCGTAGAAGGGAGAGCAGCAAGACACGCTGCCTCATTGCCATGGAAACAGCCAAAGAGCTGGCTGGGCAGATTTAGAAATTTCTCCTGCTCGGGACTACTTTTGGTAGATGTCATCTATCTTTACAGAGATTCAAACAAGGTGGAAAAGAGGAAATGTCCAACACTGAAAACTGAAAATGTGTTTTCTCTCTTAGTTTAGAACAGAGAGTCAATCTTCCATGGCTTTATATTTGTTCTCCTCTGAAAAATATGTCCTGGTTTTGATAGGGATTATTTTTCCCCTTGTCCTCATATTTTTGGGGGTTTTTCATTACAAAGATCGACCACTTCTGGCATTATGATTCCAGGTGCCATTTTGATGCTCCTAGGCTTCTCTGTGGTGTTTCCCATGAGCCTTGCAAGCACACTGGCTTACCTAATGACATTTTTTCATTAGGATCTCTCCTTGATGACCCTAAGGATCTCATACTCCCTCCAAGAGTCTGATCTGTTCTCACCATAGCACCTCAAGATTTTTTCCACCACACCTTTCAAGTCCAGTACATTTTCCACAGCCTCATAGTGTTATTTTTTAGGACAGTCTAAAAGATTTAAATGTACATAAATATATGTTATCGCTCGTATATGAAAGCCCAGCCCTAAGAACATGCTTCTGTTTCTACAACTGGGGAGTGGAGAAAGTAATGGAAATATCCCACATTAGAAAAGTGAAAAGGTTGATTACTGCCCATAGAAAGTTATTGTTCCCCATAGCCTGCACTTTGCAAAGTACAGGATTGGTAGGACTGTATGATGACCTGCAAACAACTGACCTGGGAATCATCCTGGACCAGTCATTCCATAGGCACTAATTCTCTTCTGTGTTCATCAGCGCTCAGCACGTTTATACTGTAAAAAATAAATGCGAGATAATGAAATGGTAGAAAAAAATGGCTTACACAGTTTTCTCCACCTAAGCACCTTAGCAGCTATGGGGAGAGCCATAGCAAACTATTTTGTATTTACTTAGGAAAAGAGAAAGGATGCACAGTTTTATGAAATATGGAAAGGAAGAGATTACTACTACAGAATAGTAAGCAGTCATTAAACTAGGTGTAAAATGTCTACTCTTCCACCTGCTGTGTCTTAACCTTCACAAGGAAGGGTTCCAGGTGTGGAACACAGCTGGAAATCTGTGGAGCCACAAGGAACTTGTACAGTTGCTACTGTAGGAATGGGAAGGAGACGCCGGCCAAGTTCAGTGCTGCATTTCCACAAAAATATTTAGAAAGCCCTTATAAGCAGGAGAGTCAATACTGGTAACTAGACCTGTTTGTTCTGGAACTAATCTCTCCAAAGTCACTCTTCCAGGGCTGACTGCACATTTAATGTGGTGTGTTCCTGCTGAAACAGCTTCAGAGACCCTTGCATGGAGGCAGTTCAATATTTTAATGCCATTTAATAAGCAGCAGAATAAGCTGCAAAATAAATTGGAGATTGGTTTGAGATGGTGTCACAAGGAGAATCATTAACATGTATAATGTGGTTGGGACCCAGGGGAGATTGTTTCTGAGCCTGAAAAAATCAGGCATTCTCTGAGAAAGAGAATGCTGGTATATCACAGAGGATAAAGAACACTTCTGGAAAACACAGTTCATCTTACCAGGTTTAGACAGTAGTTATACGGATACAGAGCCAATATCTTCCATGATTTTATGTTTAGCCAGATGAGAAGGATCTTCTCCTTTTTAAATATACTGAAGAAACAACCTCCTCAATTTAAACAAACAAAACCACAACTATTACACCAGCCCAGCTGGCAAGATCCATTCTATTACTTCAAAATGGTAGAGAAAGGGAAAAGTATTTGCTCCTCAAAAAATAGCGCAAGTTTCCCTTTTCAGCAATAGAATCACAGCAATTAAGTTGGTTGTTGCGCCTCCTGTTTGGTCGCGGCAAGAAGCTCAACATTTGAATTTCTGAGCTTGGAGAGGAAGCCAGCAACCTGCTGGCTGCCAGTAGGGCTTTAATTTTTTTTTTGTTTTTAAAGTATGATTTCAGTTCGGTAGCAAAAAGTGATGAGATGTTTGAGTAGGGATACCACTGCCCTCTGCCGAGAGAGATGTGATTGTTTCTTTCTGACTGTTTTATCTGCCACCAAAACCAGCCACTTCATTGCTTGGAAAGTTACTGTGCGAGGAATTGCTCGCTGAAGTCAGAGTTCAATTCCTGCTGCTTCTGTCTTTCTCCTGAAGTTTGCTGATCTGAATCTCTTTCACCAAATATTTTGAAAACTATGCCTCCCACAAAGTAAAGAGGAGCGAGGGTAATTACACGCAAAATCTTGACATGATGATAGCAGGAACTGTGAAAACTCGAACCGGCATTTTTAAAAAGCAGTCTTTATGATTTATAAACACTTCAGGCATCCTCAGAAATGTGATATCTGCTGGAGCTAGTTTCCAGTTTTCCTGCCAAAATTCTATCATGCATTATCAGATCAGCTTGAAGTTCTCTATGGTTTCTTAACTTTATTTCTTTTTTAACTGCAGCACTTGCCTGACTGAGCTTTGGCCTCAGTCTTACATCCACACCATTTTTTATGGTTGTGCAAAAATGGACGCTCATTCATTGCTACATTTATAACTGGCTTTACATTACATATCTAAAATGACTCATTTTGTTGTTCTTTTTTAAAAGGAAAAAATTTAAGTGAAACATGCAACAATATTTTTAACCACTTGAGGGAGCTCTTTCATTTATACATTAGGATGTTCCTACTGTGCATACACATTGGGAAAATATAAACCATACTTTTAAAGAGCTTATTATTGGACATACTACACTTTACTGAAATACGTGAAAATATTGAGGATCTCAGGTGACCGACTTTAAAGCCCAGATAGAAGTTTTAAAGGTATTAATCATTCTGGTCAATAAATGCAGGTATCAGAAACAGCCACAGCTACTTACTCCCTGGGGTAACTGACACCCAAAATCGTAAAATAGAAAATAAATTAGTTACACATAATTAAAAGTAGGCAGCGTTAATCACATCTATTTTGCAGCAGTGCCAAAAATGACAAAGATGAACAGGACCAGGCACGGATTTTATAGAAGGGTTGTGAAAGCCTCAACCTTCTGCCTCGCCTCGCCTCCCTTGCTACCCCCACCTCTCCATAATGCGGGCCAGTACAGGCCATGCTTCTGCCTCCCCAGTGCCTCCCCTGAGCTGCAAGGACCCCACCAGTCATCGTGTGGGTGTATCCATCCATCCTGGGCAGCACATAAGCATTAACAGCCAAGGCTTCTCTTTATGCTCCCAAGCTGACAGGCGTAAGGCAGGCTCAGCCAGCGACCGCTGCATCAAACATGTCTGCAGTCACCAAAGTGATGGTTCATAAAGTGCATGTGAGATCTGTACATTTTTATGTAGACTGCTTGGGAAAGTGGGGGTGGTTAGGGTGGGAGGGAGGAAGAGAGAGAGAAAGAAAGAAAAAGAAATGGGGGAAACAAGCAGTGCTGCAGAAATCAAGTTGCTGCCCAGCACTGGGTAGGTGAGAGCAAGTGAAGCTTAAGGAAAAGGTTGGGGTGTCAGGGCCACAGGTTCCCACGTCAACAAAGAGGAACGACCACACAGTGATTCAGCCAGGAGCGCTCAGGAATGGTTGTGGTGAGGCAATGGTTGAGCAATGCAACCCGTAGGATTAATGTAAAACACTCCAGAAAATCAAGATTGCAAGCACTGTGGTGACAAGCAGAGTAAATGATGGAGCTGGTGAAACAGTGAAGCAGTTTGGACCGGTGAAGACAACAGCAGACAAAGGGCATGAGTGGCAGGAAGCAGAGGTGGCAATGTCTTCTTCCAATTTATTTTTTAAAGGATGGGAAGAAAGGTAACAAGAGCATCTGCTTGGCTGTTCACCATTGGTGAGCTGCAGGTAAACAGCCTCTGAACAGGAGGGAAGGTAGGCTGTGAAACAGCTCTGCTGGGGAAAGACCAAGAGACCAGGGACTAAGTGCCCATCACACCACAATGCTTCGGCCTGGGAGGTTTGTCCAGAGGTGCTAATAAAAATCCGGTGGGACCTATCCACTGCCTCATTAAGGCAAAATAAGAAAAGCAAACCGACTACCTCTGAAGGTTAGGTGCATGTTTCTTTCTGTTAAATGTATCTCATTTTCCTACCACACAGATTTAGGGTTTTACTAATTTGATGAACAGTTTCATCAACAATTTATTGACCTTTAGGAATCTTTTGGAGGTGTTTTTTTGGTTTTTTTTTTTTTGGCTTTTCCACTTGCTCACCCAGCGGATGCGGGCACAAGACACTTCAGTGTAAATAGCTAGCACAGCATTTTCAGCATGAGGGCACCAGTGATCATGTATAGCCTGACTTGAGAGTCTCTAAGCAGCATTGTGTTAAAATTGACTTCTTAAGAACAGGGGCAAAGTTATGGGAAAATTCCTGGTGCTATCACCCATGCATTTCAATAATGATAAGATTTTTATTTTTTTCTTTTAATTTTTACAACAGCTTTCCTATTAAGCAGCATGAAACATGGGTGGTGGGATAATATCGTGAAGACACATTGCAGACTGAATCAGTTTCAGACTTTTTCACTCAGTGTCTCTGCTCTGAGTCCCCACAGGCTATTTAAAACCACTTCTGAATATTTCCAGCAGATTTACACATTTTAAACAGTGTGTCTCCGGTATGTGTTGGTCAAAACAAATTTGTTTTATTAACAGATCTGATAAGGTGAAATGTGATAGAAATGTTTTAATACCTCATCGTTGCTTTGTACCATAGTTTGGGACAACCTTTCAAGGTACACCTGGGTACGTATTGTACATGCATAGCACAGCCCTGAAGTCGTGAGGAGAAAGACAGACACGTACCTGCCGTTAGTGGCTCAGCTCTCCTGACTTTGGGAAAACTTTCCCATTTATGCAGTGAAATGCAGCTCCTGAGAGGTTACTGGAGTTTGTGTGCTGGTGACGTGTTCCTGTGACTCACCGTCCGTCACGAGCCTGTCTCTGCCTAGGGAAAGACAGCAAGGGTGCTAATCTGAGTCTTTCACCTAGTTTTTGACCCTCTGGAGCGCAGGCTGGGACTGGAACAAGATCTCTCCAGCCAGGCCCCCTTTTTGGCTGGCCCCATTACCGGAGAGCTGCAGCTTATGCTCCCCGGGTTAAGATTCCTGAGGGTGAGCACCCCCTTGGCACAAACCCTCCCACTTATTGGGGAATGGGGGGTGCTACTCAAATTGGCAGGTGCTCCATTTTTACTTCCCTTTAAAAATATTTGCCCTCGCTCCTGTAAAGCCGTTTATAAGAATCTCAGTGGCGAGGACCCCAGTGGAAGCTGCTTGTTGAGCAACCCTTGTGTTCCCTCTGAAGGACGAGGACAGATAAAGCCGTCGCCGGGTCCTCCAGGCCCCCCAGCCTTGACTCCTGTGTCCTCCCAGTTCCCTGAAATAAGTTTCCCTTCTGCCGGGGAGGGGGTGTCCTCATGGGGAGGGCGGGCCTGCCCGCTGGTGCTGACCGAGCCCACCCAGCACCTCGAGCAGGTCGGTCACGGCCGTCCCCCAGCCCCGGAGGCGAGGGCACCTCTCCCTCTGCTTTACTTTCCGCCTCAAGAAGGACCGGGATGAGGAGACGGCGGCCCTTTCCCGCCGCGACGCCTGACAGGAAAGCCGGGGGCGGGGGGGAGGCGAGGAGGCTGGGGGAGGAGAGGGGGGCGCGTGCCGCCCCCGCGCGGCCCGCCCCCTCCCCCGCGGAACGCCTCCCAGCCAATGGGCGGCGGCGCCCGCTCCCCCCCCCCCCCCCCGCCCCCCTTTCCTCTTGCGCGGTGACGTGCGCGAGCCCCGGGAAGAGGCCCTGGCGCGCGGGCGCGCGGCGGAGGGCGGGAAGCAGCTGGCGGGGGGAGCCGGCGGTGCGGTCGCCCCTGAGGTGATGCTCCCGCGGGGTGAGGGCGGCCGGGCTCCTCCGGCCCCGGCCCGGCCCGGGCGGCTCCGCGGGAGTGGCTCCGCTCCGTCCCCCGCTCCGTTCTCCCGGCGTCTGCTTTAGGCCCGGCCGGCCCCCAGCAGCACCGGCGTGGCCCTGGCGCGGTGCTGCTGACGGGGGGAAGCTGTGCCCGGAGCCCTTTGGCCGGGTCGGGGGAGAGGGGTGGCGGCCCTCAGGGCTTGAGGGGGGGCTTGGGTGGGTGGGGTGGGTCTGGTCGCTGCCAGCGCGCACCAGCCGGTAACCCTTCCGCGGGTGTTCTCGGGGAGTTCGGGGAGCAGGGGGCTGGGTTTGTGGTGCGGGGTGGGCTGGGAGCCTCGGCAGTGCTTCGGGCAGCTGCTGCTGTTATTTCCAGGCTTCGGGCTTTTTTGTTTGTTTGTTTTATTTTTTCCCTGCTGGGTGTTTGGCGCGTTGCGGGTGGGCAGTGGAACGACTTTAACTTTGTCTCAGGTCCTGCCTAATGAAGAGCCCTTCGGACCCTCAGGGTGCAGCACCGGGTCTGCCGGCTAACGTTATGCCCAAGGGCCGGAGGCGATCACAAAGGTTTTTGGGGGCAAGGTTATTATTTAGCATAAGCGCTATTGGAGGTAGGAGATGCGCCCTGGCTGTGGTACCAAGCCTTTTGAAATGCAAAGATGTTAGTTACTTCCTATAGGGTGTTGCTTTTCTCCTGAGGCATGCTTGTAGTTGCCAGTGTTTCGAAAGGGAAGATGGAGAAACGCAAGGTTTCCAAGGCCTTTTACAAATACCATAATGCAGTCATGCCGATTAAAATCAGGGAGTTTCTGCTGGGAAATCTGATAATGGGACGCGCTTGTGGTTCTAGATGTCCTGCAAGTGCCCAGAGTGGGGTGAAAGGAGTGAATATTTACTGAGTGTGAGGAGGAACATTTTGGACTTAAAATGGCATCGTGCCCTGATTGATGGGGTGCTAGCAGAGATTTGGGGGAAGGACTGATGCCTTCTTTATGCACTGGTGTGCCGATAGTTTGGTTAGGCACTATAATGTTATACCTCTAGTCGCATGGAAACTAGACTAGGGAAGTGTTTTTGTCGATTTCCCCTAGCACACTTCTTGTTTTGTGTGAAAAAGGCTTTGTTGTGATCACTTGGCCTACCTGAATCAAATAACTCTTTTAAGTTAATGGCTTTAACTTTATTTCTTTCTTCCTTCCTTCTCCCATCCTGCAACTCTTTAACTCCTTTCAGTCAGATACTCTAACCACTTTGCACTGAAGGGGGAGGAGTGCCGCCTTCACCTCTTGAATAAGTTGAAAAGTGTAGTGAGAAAAGAATTAAACTTGTAGTACTCTGTTGGATCTGGAAACCTGTACCTTTAAGGACACATGTGTCTCACAAGCTTAACTTGGATCAGAAGGCAGTGGAGAGGTTTGCTAGTGGCCCAGGGAGTAGGTTGTTAGTGCATGAATTCATATGGTAGCTTGATTTTTCCCTCTGTTGCTGTGTAGGCCCTATTGTGTGATCAGAGTGATTCATTCTTATCCTGTGATAGGGTTTTGGGCATCTTTCTTGTGTAAGAGCAGAAAGATTGAAATGTTTACCTGTCCAGGGTCTCCACCAGGTTGTAAGCCCCAGATGAGCAAAATGATCCTTTGCTCTCATCGTGTGGCCTTGCCTGTACTGAAAACCTTGTGGGAAGGATGGGAGATGGAAAGAGTAATGTCTTCATGACAGTGCCTGATTCATGTTTAGAGGTGAGAGGGGTATTCAGAAGGTTTCAGCAGTAACCTTCATTCAGAAGGTTTCAACAGAGCTGGTAGAAGTGGGTATGTCCTGCCAGCTACCTTTCTGTGCCAGTGAGCATAGTTACTGTAGGAAGATTTACCATATTATCACCTAGTTCTTTCTGTTCATCATGTAAATGCTTTTTGCATTATTTAAATGTCATAGTATGAGCTATCAGATGTTGTACAAAGCCATCTGGGAAGTTTGTCATTTTTATGGTCTTTTTGTAGCTTGTAGACCTGGCTGTGACCTCCTGAGACTCAGAGAGCTAAGAGAGGCAGTGCTACAAGAAATAGTGTTGGTGATTTAATTAGTTATTTGTTGTGTAGTGTTGCAGAAGGTTGGGTTTTTTTTTTCCCCTTGTGTGATGTGATGCCCAAAAGGAGAATGGGAGCTTGCTCTGCTAGAGAGACAAACAGAGGGACCCAAGTCCTGAAAATATCTGATCATAAATCTTACTTTTCTTTTGCAGAAGTGCAAGCCTCGGTATTCTGAGGAAATCCATCCTTAAATAATTATGTTCTGCCTTCTTAGCTTTTGTGCTAGTACATGCATTTTCTTGCCTGTCTCTAACAGCTCCTTTGTGCTGGTGCATGTATTCTGTTCACTAGCAACAAAACACGTCTATTTAAGAGTTTGTGCCAAGGTGAAAAAAGATATCAAAAAGGAGAAGCGTTAGTTTGAAAATGTGTTTGCATACATGCCTGTGTGGTTTTCTGGAAGTCCAGTTCTGAAAAATTGTCCCTGGTTGTAGCTACATATGAGAGCTGCTCGAGCTGAATTTTGTGGAGAATATGCTGGAATGTTGCTTCGAGATAAAATTAGAATATTCTTTCCCCCTTTGCATTAGCTGAGAATTTTCTGTTTTCAGCCTAGCTGTGGTGCTTCAGGTGTTCCCTGCTAGCAGCCTTGTCCCCAGCAGTGACCTTTGTCATTGAATCTGGCGTTGTTCAAACCTGATTCTTTCTTCCTGTTTTCCCGTGGTTTGCAATGCAACTGTTGTCTGGCCGAGCAGAGTACAAGGATCTATTGAGGAAGCTGCTCTTTCAGTAAGAACTAAAGACTTAACAGGAAGGGGCTTGGCTCAGGCAAAACAATGTGGGTGATTCTGCAGAGCAAACCTACCAGATCTCTTGGAAGACAAATTTTGACGATCGGAAAGCATTTTCAAGGTTTTCTTGGCCTTCTAAAGATTTCACAAAGGCTTAAGTAATTTTAAATACTTAAAAGGTCTGTAGGGAAAGGAGGGAGCTGTGGGGAGATGTTTTCTTAGTGGTGGGGAAACTTGCTTGGGTACTTTGTTCCTTTACTGTTTTCAGTAAGGGAGAGGAAGTGTGATCCACCGTAAATGACTAATACAAGTGTGTGCTTAATTTCCCCTACACTCCCTCTGAATTTATAATGGAGGGAAGAAAGTCTAACTTTAGTGTAAAGAAGGCTATAGAAATTTGTTCTTGAACAACATAGAGTAAATGAGTTTCTTCTGTCATTAATTATCCTCTGTCCTTTTCTGGTCTAGCTAGGCAACAATGGCAGGTGAAGACTGTGTAAGAAAACGCCAGTCTGGCTCCACTACAACCAACAAGAGACCTGAGAATGAAGAAACGCAGAGGAGATCTGAGAACGAGAGGTCATTTCAAAACTCAAGCAATGGTGAGATTTTTTCACTCAGCATTAGTTGCACCTCTGGCACGTGATCTCCTCTAAGGTGTCCTTTCTAGCTCATGGTCCTTGCCTCTTTGCTCTTTCATTTCAGCCTTTCTCCTTGTAAAAAGGATCCCAAGGTGGAAGTCTCTGTACCAACTGCAATTTTTCAGCAGGTTTGGGTTGTTTGGAGTGCTGTCCTGCCAAACTTTCCCTCAGAGGCTGTGTGCTGCAGTGCTTACAAGGATCTAGAGTAAGGAAAGTGATTGTCACAGGAGAAAAGTGTGTGATGAGGAGGAGGTGCTTTAATGCTTTAAATGGTGCAAATACATCTTGACAACAGTTTTGGGTAATTGTTTTAAATGCTTTTTCTGGGGACTTCATCTGACTTCCTTTACAAGCCTTAGATATGTGGCTTCCTCAAGATTGAACAAAATGATCTTTGATGTACCAGGCTAAGCTGGTGTATCCATCCTGGCAGACAGAGGCAGCATACCACTGAGAATGATTGTCTGCTCCTGTGGGGCTCTGTTAATGTCAAAACAGCTCCCTTCTGTCTAATCTCAACCTTGGCTGCCTTAAAAGGTGTAATAGAACAATAAGCAGTTGGGTTTGTATTCATTTATATTGTGGTCACCTTAAAAGTAATGTGGCTTATAGTTGGCTTTGTGGAAGGGTCACTGCTGCCTTTGGCCTGTCCTTTGATTTGCAGTGACAGTTGTGTGGCAGTTTGAGTGGTTTTGCCTGTGGACTCTGTGGACACTGTGACTGTCTCTAATTCCTGGGTTATGCTTTACCACATTCCAGCCCGGTGATAAGGAGGTTAGCGATGAAATTGCAGCTTGTTTCCTTTCTCTTTAGGAGATGGAATAAGCAAAAAAGCTAAGCTAGTTTAGCACAATGTGCCATGTGAGCACAAGTTCCAAAACCCTGGTGCTGGCAACTCAAGGAGATAATTCTTACTGGTATCTTTCTGAATATGTTGGCACTATTTCATAGTACTTATTTCAACTGAAATGGGAGTTGGAGCAAATTTAAATTTAGGACAAGTCATATTTCTTCTCGCAAAAAATATATTGGAGAGAAAGCCATCCCACAGGCTACTTGGAAAACTGGGATTTTAAGCTGTTGGTGATACCATTGTTTTAATTGAATCAAATGGGACTGTTCCATTAATGGTGTTTTTAGAAAGTTGCAAGGAGTTGATGGCTACTGGAAAAAAGTTAGAGTGGATTTAGAAGCAGACTTCTACCTTTTTATCTATGGAAACACAACTGTTATGCATGAATTTGAGTTCTTGTAAGCTTGTGGGTAAAGAATAAATATAGCTGTGATAATTAGCACTTGATAGGTAGGTGTGCCTGTCTTTAAAAGCCTTTCATTTTAATACCTCTGAGATGTGGCATAATGTCACTGCAGGTGAGATGCTGTGGGTGTGTAGCAAGTAAATATTCTGGGGCAGATCTCATGAAAGTCTACTGAGCTTTCATGCATGTACATGTGCCTGGTGGGTTGACTTAAAACAATGCAATGTGTTTTATTAGAGTACAAACCACAGTGAAAGGCAGTAGGGGGGAATCCTGGTTAGTTAAGACTTGGTGTCTCGTGCCTTCCAGGGTTGCTGCCAGTTCAGCGGAAGTGTCACAAAGATACTTAGAGTTACCAGTTTCTGCAGACTTTTTCCTCAGCACAGTGATGGGGACAACAGGAATCGTGGAATCATAGAATGGTTTAGGTTGAAGGGACCTTAAAGATAATCTAGTTCCAAGGCCCCTGCCATGGGCAGGGACGCCTCCCATGAGACCAGGTTGCTCAAAGCCCCATCCAGCCTGGCCTTGAACACTTCCAGGGAAGGGGCATCCACAGCTTCTCTGGGACACCAGGAGATGGGAGAATGAGTCAGTCTCTGATGCCTGACAACATCACTCTGATCAGGAATTCCTCTATACAGTGGGGTTAGATAGGTATCTCTGTGGCATACAGGTTGAAGCTTTACAAAGTTAAAGTGTTCGAGTGTTCCAGATAGTGGCCTCTTTATGTAGTCTAGTATGCTTGCATAAGTAGGTAGGGCTTTCTGTGAAAGCACAGCTGAGGTGGAAGAATTTCTCAAAAGGAGTAGCCATAGACTTCTTTTCTCACTTTCTTTTGTCCCAGCCATTCACTTTTGAATAGCTGTTTCTAAGGCATTAGTCCTGATGCATACAAAGGCAGCAAGGGGCCGCTATGTCTGGCAACATCCTCTTTATACTTCAACATCTTAACACTGGGCGTTGCATTGAATTTTAGACAAGATGCATGTTTATTGCAGTCAAGGGATTCTAGGCAGGCCAAGACAGTGTCTTGTATGGAAGTAAATATGGTAGTGTCTTTGTAGCAATTATTTCTGTAGAATAACTAAATCGCTAATGTGATTTCCCACCCTTGATCCTCCCTGATTAACAAACACAATCTGCTTTTTAACTTAAGAGTTAATGTGTCAAGGGCCAATTGACTTGTTTCCAGAAGCACGTGAACTTTCTACAGAAACTTCTAGGCCGTTAATCCTTTCTTTATTAAAACTCAAATGCACTGGCTGATCTGAAGTTGCTTTTAGGAATAATTTTAATCCATGTATTGGCTTTAGAGCTACATTAGCTCTGACACTTCCGTTTGTATAGCTTAGGTCATTTTTCCCTTGCCTCATCAATTCTGCTGCAAGCTGTCTCATTGCTTGCTGAGTTCTAAGACTGAGTAGTTTGTACTCATGTGCCCCCAAATTTATAGCAGTGTGGAAGTATTCATGGATTTGAGATTGCTGGAAGAATTTTTCTGTCCCTTGATGTGTTTGTATCTTGTAATTATTCACCCTGTAATTTCACTTTGGCAGAGTAGCTGAACTTTAGTCTTGTATATCACTTCTCCTTGAATTGGCTCCAGCGTCATAATTAAACAACTAATTTGGTCTTGGCATAGAGTCAACAGGTGATCTAGGCAGCAATAATCCCCTGTCAAAAGCCAGGCTTCCTAGTAAGATTAGTCTTATATGTTTTCAGCTGGAGATACATAAATATAAGACTGGTCTGCTTAACGGGTTATTGATATCAGGCAGTACCAGTTGCAGGAAAATTTACCTGGAATGAGTGTAATAGAGACTGGATAGGCAGATCTTAAAAGGTTAGAGAGGACATGGCTCCTAAGTGTGTAACTGAGTGCCTCTAAAACGCTGAGATTAGACCATTCACAACAGTAAACGGATGGTTGTGGAGACTGTCCTTGTTTCCTCATAAATCAGAAAAGGATTAGAAGTGTCTCTGGAGACTGATCTGCAAACAAGCTATGTGGCATATCTTTGTTTGCCGTGAGTAACCCTGTTTGGTAATGCTGGTCTTAGAAAGGGGTTGTTATCTTCCAATGAAGAGGTTACTATGGATCATTCTCGGTGCAAAAGTTCACGAAGCTGCATGAATTGTGGCTGCCTACTGATAGATGTAGGAGGAGGGAGCTCTGAAACCGGGAGTAATTTGGAAAGCTTTAGGGTTTGCTGTCTGACTCACAGCAGTGAGTGTTCATTGTATCAACCGGCTATTTCTTACGGATTAATGAATTTGGGATTAAGCTGCTTGAATTGAGTTTCTTGGATGCGTTTCAGGGAGATGGATCAAACAGAGCTGACTTGTCTGAGACTAGGTGGATTCTGGTAATTCTAGGCGCTCTCATGTTTTGCGGCCTGTGGGTTTGATGAAGGCTGAGCAGTTTCTTGTGAAGAGCCTGTGGACCTGCTGGTGTGAGACAGAGAATGCTGGTATTTCCTTCTGCTAGTGAAGAGGCTTTTTGGGTCCCATGTCTCTGCAGAAATGACTTTTCAACCAAATTCTTCACCCAACTGCAGTGCAGTGACCTATGGACTATGCATTCTTTAAGCAGATCAGCTGAGCTCTGGGAGCAATCTAGTCATAACTTGCCTCTATCTGCTGAGTAGCCAAAAAATTACAATCAGTCAGAATAAGGCTTATTAGCACCAAATTATTAACATGGCTTGTGTTGTACCACATATGGAAGACTTCCCCTCTTTACAGTAGCTTTGCAGTAGGTTGGCTTTAACATTGCTTTCCTTCTGATAACATCTTCAGTGTTTTCAGAGAGGGAGACTTTGAATCCAGGTTTCTGACAGTAATGAAATCCTTCTGCCTATGTTGCTTTAACCTCTTCAATGGTAAGTTGTCTGATCAAGAAATAATGAAGATAATATTTTTAAACCCTTTTAGAGAAGGGCAGTATTGAGTACAGTTAGTATCTGTGACCTTCCATGAAGATCCTGAAGCTAAACGGATCCTGACATCATTAGGGGAGAATGCTTCTGAACTGTGAGTGGTGTGCTTGGTTGTTCTGACAAGAGTCTTTTTTTGAATTGTGTGTCAAAAAGCTGAAGTAAGTTTGTGTGCTTGCTTTTCTTAGCTTTTCTGTGAGGAGGCATTTTTGTCTTGAATGCTGTGCAGGGATTTAGGTAGCAGTAGTCTCCCTGGGTTGTTTTAACTGCTTAATAATAAACTTACTGCCATAGTGCAGGAACAGTTTGAGTGGCAATGGCTCAGAGTGCTGAGCTGCAGGCAGCTTCTGTGGCTGGAATGGTAACACTGCATGCAAGTCACAGCTTTCCTCAAATGACTTATTCCCACTTGTGCCCTTGGTGGTAATTGCAGACTGTAGCTCTTAAATAAAATGATTGCTTTTTAACACAGTTCATTTTTGGAGAAGTTGCATAGTAGAGTGCTGGCTCATTTCTTACATAGAAGCTGGTTTTGTTGGATCCCAAGCTGCAAAACTAACAGATCATGTGAATGGGCCGTTTCTCTAGTCGTCTCAAATGTCACTTATCTGTAACATGTACAAGGGTAAGTTGAAAAAGGGACAGTGAGATCCTTTAAGAAAGGTAGTTTGTAAATCTTCTGTGAAACTTATGTTGCTCAAGTTTTCGACAATAAGAAACTTTCTCAATCTTCAGATGATCTTTTATTAGCCTGATTTCCTAGGGAAACAAAGCTTGCATTTTAAATTGTTCTCCTTTTTTTTTTTCCTGACTCTGAACCTGCTTGGGTTTTGGGCTGTGCTGAGGTGTCACATCATACTAGGACCGGTTTCTACAAGCCAAAGCCAAGTGATCAGCTAAAGATCTTATCAATGTCTTTGCTGATGGGAAGGGAATGCAACTCCCATTAAGTTAGAAGTTCTCCCTGTGACAAAGCTCTTTCAAAGCAAGCGCTGCTTCTGTCTCCTGTGCAATTTGCTACTATTTCATACTAGTCTTCAAAGAAGAATTTCTTATTTATGACTTCAAATAAATTTCCTGTTTTCTTAAAGCATGTCTATCTTTTTTTAAATGCTAAGATGTGCTTGCTTGTATTTTGCAACCTTGAGTCCATTTTCTTTTTAATGATGTTGCAATCCCCAAATGATACAGAGTGATCCAGTCTTCATTTTTAGTGTCAAAGGAAAAAGAAGATTTGGACTTCTCAGCAGTGCACAATTACTTTTAGACTCAAAATCATGTGATGATTCTCTTCTCAAATGACCTCACAGAACATAAGTAGCAGCTTGCACAACAGAAGATGAGTGATTCAAGAAGATGATGAGTTTGTGTTCTCTGGTATCTACCTTGTGACGCAGCTTGAGTTTATGGGGCAATATAACACAGCAGAATGAGTTGTTTGGGAGTGGGTTTTCTTCTACAGGAGGCTTTTTGTTCTGGAAAAGAAGCAACAAGCTTACAGGTGGTTTTACTTTTTTTTATGAGATGCATATACTAAAGACACAGAGAGCTTGATTTTTTTAAAGCCTCTTAAAAGATGCTGTGTTTCTAGTCCGCTCTGTGCAGACACACTGGTGTGTGGGTGAATAAAGTGATAGGAGGGACACTGCATACCGTTTAGCAATTACAATGTCAGCAGGCCAGAGACTGGCCTGATTCCCTGTACAACCATTAAAGCTGTGTGTTGGGTATCTGTAAGGCCTTGAAAGTCAAAAAGGGTGTTTTATTTCCAAAGTGAGCCACTCCTGGGCAGTTGTAATAACTGAGGCTTTGAATGCAAGATCTGACAGGAAATACATCGTCAAAGCAGTGGTTATTTATTTTTAGCTTAGCTTACTAAGGAAATAGTGCAATCCCTTAGGTCTCATGTGTCCTGTCCTCTTTGGCTGTGTTGGATGGCTTCAAGAAAGCTTTAGATAGAATCCTGAAGTGTGCAGCTGGATAAGAGACACATTCTTAACTTTTTTGCAGAAAAAGGTAAGTTGTGTCTCATCCGCTTTCTAGTGGGTAAGCACAAGGTGGTTCTTAGCATAGTAGTAATTGAGGGAGGGGGCTACGAATACAATTGTGGTGTGGCCAGTGAGAGAGTAGAGACATTGAGATGATGTGAAGGGGGTACGGTTCTACTTATGGAACAACTTGATTTTATTTTTTTTTTAAACTTATTGAAGGAGGGAGGTTGGGGGAATCCATTTGAGACCAGCAAAGTGCACAAGCTGAGTGGGAACAGGAATGCTCTAGTGGTATCTTACACTCTTCTCTGGAATTGTTCTCCAAACTGCTGCTGTTTGGCAAGTGTAACAGCATGATGAGCTTAAATGCTGTGATAATTTTTTTGTCTTGGAGGTGAGATGCATAGCAACCAGGAATTCTGTTTTTGTAAAAATACATTCTTGCATGCAGCCAAAAATTCATGATGTTAAACAGTTTCCTTGTTTGTTGCATTACAAGGCTGCTAAGTAATATGCTGTTGTTGCTGATCTGTTCTTAACTGCTTGTGTAGCAGTTCTTATAGGCAAAACTGGATCTTGCTACTTGATTGGGGGGGTGTGTGTGTGTGTATGTGTGCAGAACTAATGCTAACAATTGAGCATAGCTGTGTTGAAGACAGGCTCTTAGTTCATTTAACTCTTCTCCAGTATTGGAGTAACTTCTGAAGCAGGTCTACTTAAACTTCTTACAACTGGTTGCTCATAAGAGCACCCTCAGACTAGCATGCATCAGAGAAGCACTTGCTTTATTAAAACAACACACAGTGCGTTTTGTGTGCATAGGCTGTGCACGTACAAGGAAGAGAAGACAAGGATGCTGCATTATGAGTTGTGATATTGCTATGAATCTTCCTTCTTGTTACACAGCAGCACAACATTGACACCTCTCCTGCAAATCTGTTAGCTCAGGCTTCACTGGAAATGTTACTAGCGATCAATTCAGTATCTGCTTTTTTAATAAAAGTGGTAATGTCTTAGATACTGAACAGGCAAGTTGTAATGCCAGCCATGTGTTACTATGTAAAGTACTGTTGTGGCTATAATTGCCAAAGTACACACACAAGGCAAGGTTTGTTGCTATCTTTTCACACTGACTAGTATTTCAGGGGGGTGGGTATTGCTGCTTTAATCTTGCTTTTTCTTCATATGCATGACTCTGTTTTAAGTAACTTTTATCTTCTGTGTTATAGTTCTTAATGGAGAAGTGAAACACCAGCTGTCTTGCCAGCGCTCTACAACTGTTGCAGACAAACCTTGTCTTAAAACTCAACTAGTCTGAAATGATTTGTGTATGTTCCGCTTGATGGTCTCAGTTGTGTAAAGTTCTTTATGCAAAAAAAAGGTGATATTTGAGCTTTACATATGAGCCAATAGTATTAGTAACGATAAAAGTCAGATGGTATGTATGGCATGGTTAGACCTGACTGTTTGCTTAAGCAATGAAACATATTGAGGAATACAGACTGATGTCTAGCACTTCTCCTGGGGGATGAAAGGAGTCGGAGTAGCCAGGTTTGAATATAGGATAACCTTCCAACTTGCCACTTAACCTGTCTTGAGAGCTGGTTACATTATTTTACACATAGTCGTGACTTGACTGCCTTGTCTATTGGCAATGTAGAGGCCTCCAGACAAGCTAATCTTATGTCTAGTTCACTGTGCGTAAAATAAAGCTCTGATAAAAGATCAGCATGCATGGGTATGACCTTCCAAGGGTTGTTCTAATCGCTGCTTCAAGGCTGAATATGTTTAGGGACCTTGGGAAGATTTGCAGAGTTGCTGATGGAAAATAAAGCTTTCAAAAATCCAGCATGTTATCAGCTATTGACTGCTTTATAGTGCTGTGATTCTAAGTGGCTGTTTAAAATACATGGTCATAGCTTATGAATTTCCTGCAGTTCAGTTTTGAATTTACTGGGACCTTGTTAGAAGTCAATAAGGGCTAATGAAAAATCAGTGACTGAGCTATCATATGTTGTGCTTTCTGTGTTTTCTGATGTGCAGCTCGAATCACTGAAAATGCAACTGTTAAATATTTGCTTTCCTTTCTTAGGCCGGGTCGATGTTGACCATGTGATAACAAGGAAAATGCAGCTAATAGCAGAAGCTGAGGTAAATATACTCTAATGCTCGCTGGTGGGGAGGAGTGGGATAACTGACCCTGAATGTCTTCTGGAGAGTCACTAGTCCTGGAACACAAATATCCCTCTTTAGTCATAACTTGAATGCAGTGACTTCTATACAGCCCGCCCTCTCTTCTGACTTTGCATGGGAGAGGTAGCATTATCAAATGCAGTTCTGTCTTATTTGACCACAATAGGTTGAAGTCCAAAGATAAGAATGAACTTTGAGGCCTGTAAATAAAATGGAACTTCTCTCACTGCTAATTATCAGCTAGCGTCCTTGCATATTTAGTCTTTAAAATGCTGTGTCCTGCTATACATTGAATAAAGGGTAGCATGTAACCTGTATCCCAGAGCTTCTATTGCCCTGGCTGTGGAGATGACCATCCTGGCCCTTGGTCACACTCTTTTTGTCAGTGAGCAATAGCCTCGAAGAAATAGCACTGGGTGTTTCTAACATCACCTACATCTGTGTGAGCTACCATTGTCTTAGCTTATGTTAAGGTGATTTATGCCCAAATTAAATGAAGTTAGCTAACAATGAACTGCACCCTCCTTGCTAACCATTGTTTTGTAGCATGCATGTTCTTCAGGGCAAATCGTCCTGCACTCTTGCTTCATTTTATTGCAGAGAATTCCATGGTAAAGATGAAGTAATCTAATTGTGCCGCCCTTATGTGAATATTAGGGAGTGGATACTTATAAGACTGAGGAAAATATCTCACACCTTTGAGATGTTTTCCTCTTTAAAAGTCTTTTTTTCACCTCTATAGGCGGTGTGTAATTTATAACAGATATAACTAAAGTGTATTTAAATGTCTTCTGTAGAGGGTGTACTGCTTTTTGTGCTGATACACCTAAAACTGAACGTGTTAGAGGGATAGTCAGCTCTGAATTTTATTTCATGTCTTCTCTGAACAATTCTTACTGAGGACATGGTAGAGCAAGGCTCGTGTCTTTTCTCGGCAGACAAAACAGCCACTGCAAATTACTATGTTGGCAACAGATGCTTGCAGGAGAAAGCTTTGACTGGAGAAAGCACATGCAACTTTGCAACTTCCAGGGAGCACTAGTTGGTTGCAAGGGGAACACTTTAACTTGGATTTCTTTCTTCAGGAATATCTCATGTTTCTTTTTTCTTTTTCTTTTTTTTTCTCCTCACCACCAGCTTTGAGACATGCTAGTTGATAGAAAAAGTGATTTCTTATCTGCAAAGGGAATCGAAGAAAGCAGCAGTGGCACACTTATTACTGAAGTTTCTCCCAAAACAGGGAGTTAAGGTTTTTAAACCCTGGGTTAAGCAGCTTGCAAATTTGTTTAAGGTTCCTATAAGGCTAAGTAAAAACCTCCATCTACTGCAAAATTCCTGAGAATTCCTGGAGTGCCTGGCCCTTTTGTTTTGTGAACCACTAAACAAAAGCTTGGATTGCAGTTTACTTTTTAGGTGATAGGTATCCGAGGTCCAAACAGATGTTTGACTCCTGGAAAGTGCTGGTCACTGACAGCTCTCCCGGATTTGTAGGTGCTAGGTGTTATTTGAAGTAAAATGCCTTCACGCATCTGGTGTCCAGTCTGAAAACTTAGTCCTTTGTTCAGGGAATCGTGTGTGCTGTCATTTGGTCAGGACTGGATGCTGTCATGTTTCAGTGACTGAAGTTACTAAATCTGTTAGAATGAGTAAAATGCTGGGGAAGTTTCGCAACTTTCTCTGTGTAAGTAAGCTACAGGGTTACTTCCCTCAACTTTCTTCAACTTCTCACCAATTCCTGGCCAGTGTTCTTTTCATACTTGCCTCACTTTCTCTTTTTTGTAATGGCTTGAGTCTTTTAAAACTTAATGGTGACAGCTGAGTGACCTGCCCGGTTCCTTGTCTGAGACTTCAAGTGTACTTCAGCAAACTCTTAGTTAAGTGCTCTCTAGGGGTAGCTACAAGGCGGCCATCTGTGTGTCTCTGCCCTGTCTTACCAAAGACTGGTGGGAGGCGCATTCTCTTATGTTTTATTTCTTTGGTGACTGGGTAAAATGCACTTTGCTTATTGAGCACTCGCAGTTACCCTGCCAATTCCTCAAGTAGATCGCCCTTTGGATGGCAGTAGTAAGTTGTTAATATAGCATGATATGTTGTGGAGTTTTGTTGCACAGAATTACAATTACTGTAAGGTCTGTGCTCTGGTTATATTGTATTTTATTTAGTCTGACAAGAGCTCCCACCCTGCTCTTCAGATCCAAACATATGCATAAGTTGATGTCGGCCCTGGAGGGTTCTGTTAGGAGGCAAACTCAACGGAGTGCTGACTGTGTAGGGCAAGAGGTAGTTTAAAGAAATAATTTCTGTTAAACTTGCGCTGAAAAGAGATTGGGCTGAAAAGAAGGGGAGAGTCTTTAAACAAAATGACAAGTTTGCCGCGATGGAGAGACGGGACGCAGCTTGATACAAGCAAGATGTCGATTTTATTATAATTCTTTACATACATTTATACTAGTCCTAAGGTAGCGTGTTCTAAGCTAATTGGTTCACATTCCACATTAGGCACTCACAGATTGGCTAATGCTGATGCTAATGCAAAAAGTACTTTTCTAAACACCTATAAATCTGTCTTGAGCAAGGACAACAGGATAATTGTTTTACAGCCTCACCAGCTGTCCCTGTAGGATGTCAGTACTCCCTATTCTGAAAGTTTTTATCTTATCTTTCCCAGGGCCTGTGGCCCACAAGTTCCAGCACATTTTCTTTTATCAACTGAGCAGTGCTGGGGGTTTTGCTGAGACCAGCCGAATCCTGTCCCACATCTCCCCCTTCTTGTTGCACAGTAAGAACTCTCTTAACAGAGTTTGCTACCAACTTTTGCACACATTGCAACAGACAAGGCAAACAAAGCAACAAAAGGACAAAAACAACTAAAATATACACAATCGTTTTAACTAAACTTCTTAGCCATCCGGACAGACCTAGCCAGTCCCCAAGAGCATCCAGGCCAAAGAATCCAGAATCTTGTTGTATCTTTTGAGTATGCGTCATTAGATATTGAATTTCTTTATGGATAGATCTTGAGTGATCCTCTAGGTCCATACAACACATTCCATCAAAATCCTCACAGCCATGTCCGTGGGCTAGCAAAAGGAAATCTATCGCGGCTCTATTCTGTAATACCGCGTGTTGCACTGTGGACAGATCGTCTGCAAGTTCGGACAGGACTCTGCTCATTGTGTTGGCTTGCACAAAAGCTGGTCGTGTTGAGTGATCGAGCTAAAGTTACCCACACATTTTCCCGCGGGTCAAACATTCTGCTATATGGGATGGCTCTTACACTTACAGTTAAAACAACTACTATAAAACCTTTTATACCTAAAATATCCATTTTCAATCAGCTGATACTAAACACTTCTTATTACATTTTATGCTAATGATTATTACTTATACAGTAAACAGGCCCACTGGCGGTAATTAATATAATTTCCTTTGTTATCTTCTGCTATGTGTCCTGCGATTTTGAGACCGAAGGTTCAGGAGTTTGTTGATCAAAGAGACGATCAGGGTCGTTACTGGATGATTGTGGTAGGGATTCACGGAAGGGTCGTACACTCTTTGCCGGGATCCATCGGGGGCCTTTCTCTGTGGAGACACAAGCATAGCCTCTGCTCCATGTGATAAGGGGATACGGTCCCATGATCTTACCTGTTTCCGGATCACGAACCAACACGGGCGCTTTGACTCGCACCTCAAGTGAAGCATTCGTGTTAAAATGTCGGACTATCGGAGGGTTGCTATCTAACAAAGAGCAATTCAAAAAGTTAAAAACATACAAAGCTTTCTGCAGACGTTCCTCAGGAGTAGCAGTTCCTACTCCCCCTTTTTGTTGTTGTAACAAACGCTTCAAAGATTGGTGAGAGCGTTCAATTAGAGATTGACCTGTAGGGGAATAAGGAATACCAGTAATGTGAGTCACACCCCAGGAGTCAAAAAATGTTTTTGTTGCCGTAGAGACATAAGCAGGACCGTTGTCCGTCTTTATTTGTGAAGGTATACCTAAAGTAGCAAAAGCGCGCATCAAGTGTTTGCGGACATCACGTGCCTTCTCTCCTGTGTGGCAAGAAGCAAATAAAGCACCTGAAAAGGTGTCAATGGAGGAATGGACATATTTCAATTTACCAAACTCTGGATAATGCGTAACGTCTGTTTGCCATAGCTGTAGACTCTGCAGTCCTCTGGGATTAACTCCTCCTGCGACTGACGGGAAAGAATGCCTTTGGCAGTCAGGACATACAGCAATAATGTTAGATGCTTGTTGAGAGGTAAGCCCAAACTGCCTTTTGAGACCTCCAGCATTCTGGTGAAAAAAGGAATGGCTGAGTTTAGCCTGTGCCACGCGATCCGGCAACACCTGTACTGGTAATGTCAGCAAATCGGCTCGTCGATTCCCTTCTGCAATAAAACCAGGTAGAGAAGTGTGTGATCTGACATGCATAACAAAATAGGGGTGAGGGTGAGAGTCCAAGAGAAAGATAAGTTCTTGTAATAAAGCAAATAGGTCAGAATGTGGGACGTTGCGTAACACAGATGCTTCAGCTCGCTCAACAATCCCCGCAACATAGGCTGAATCAGTGATGAGATTAAGCGGTGTGGACCACCTCCGAAAAACTCGAACAACTGCAGTTAACTCCACTATCTGGGGAGAACCAGGAACAGTCTCTATGTCCGAGTCCCAGCGTTCATGCTGGTTGTCCCACCATAAAATGACTGATTTGTGCGATTTTCCAGACCCGTCTGTAAATACAGTAAGGGCTTGTAATGGCTGATCACTCCTTTTCGGCTTGGGTATCAAGCGAAAATCGACATTAAGCAGCTTATGCGAAGGTGAGTGGGATGTGAGTTGGCCCGTATAGTCTGCCAACGCCATAATAAAGGTGTCTGACTGCTGATAAAGCCATTGTAGATACATATTTGTCACAGGTAAGCAAATACAAGCAAAGTCTACTCCTGATAACGTTAACAAACGTTGCCTGGCTTTAATTATCAAAGAAGCAAACATCTCATGCTGCGTCGAAATGGTTTTTGTAGATTGATTCGACAAGAAAACCCATTCGATAATCAGCAATGGGTCTGATTTTTGAGAGTCCCATTGAAATATTAGTGCATGAGGCTGTCGAGCGGGGTTTAAAATAATTAGATAAAAAGGTAATTCGGGAGTCCACCGGTGTGCTTGTTTAAGAGTGATTGCGGTAGCAACCTTTTGTAAGGAGTCAATGGCCTCAGGATCAAGACTGCGGTGGGAACGCAAGTCAGTATCTCCTTTAAGCAGTTCGAATAAAGGACCTAAGTCCGCATTAGAAATTCCCAACAGCGGTCGGACCCAATTGATTGTTCCCAGCAATTTTTGCACATCATGCAAGTTTTTTATATCTGTCTGTATCTGTAAAGGTTGAGGAACTATAGTTTGAGCCCTTATGCGCCAGCCTAAATATTTCCACGGCGGTGTTTTCTGAATTTTTTCCGGCGCGATACAGAGGCCTGCCGAATTAACGGCAGCCGTGACAAGGGCTACAGCTTCCTCCATGACCTCGTGATGTTGTGCAGCCACCAGGATATCATCCATATAGTGGTACAATAAGACACTAGACATTGCAGTCCTGACTGGACTAAGCACTTTGGCTACATACCATTGGCATATCGTGGGGCTATTTTTCATTCCTTGTGGCAGCACAACCCACTGGTATCTTTGCAACGGAGCTTGCATGTTGACGCTTGGAACTGAAAAAGCAAATTTAGGAGCATCATTTGGATGCAGAGGAATATTAAAAAAACAGTCTTTGAGGTCAATAACAGTCAAGTGCCAATCTCGAGGAATCATAGTAGGGGACGGGAGTCCGGGTTGTAGGGCTCCCATGTCTTCCATAGCATCATTAATTTTTCTAAGGTCATGGAGCAAGCGCCACTTGCCGGTCTGTTTTTTAATAACAAAAACCGGTGAGTTCCATGGACTAGTAGAAGGTACAATATGTCCTTTCATTAGTTGCTCCGTAACTAATTCTTGAAGGGCGCGAAGCTTTTCTAAAGGTAGGGGCCATTGATCTACCCAAATGGGGACATCGGTTTTCCAGGTTAATTTTAGGGTGTCGCGCATTTCAATGGCCCCACCTAAAAATGGGTTTGAATGGACATTCCCCATTGTGATAGTACGTCACGCCCCCATAAAATCATGGGAACAGGTAATACAAAAGGTTTGACAGAGGCTATACGTCCTTCTGGGCCTTGAATTTGGATTAATTCCAAGCTTTGATGGCTGCTGCCGGTTCCACCGATCCCAGCTAACGCCTGGGAAATATTGGCTAGGGGCCACTGTGGGGGCCATTTAGCTTGAGATATTACTGTAACATCAGCCCCGGTGTCAATAATTCCGTTTAACACCACCTGCTGCCCTCCGCGAATGAGGGTGCATTGGCATATAGGCCGTTTTTGGGAGAGAGACTGTACCCATAAGATTTGTGGGCTCCCCGTAGATCCGAACCCACCCTGCCTTTGTTGGAGCTGACTAGAAATTGGGCAACTTGTGCCTGTGGGAATCAGTATCAATTGCGCTATACGGCTATCTTTCGGTACAGTGCAAGGAGGAAACGGGGTCCATGCCATAATCTTAATTTCATCAGTGCTATCAGAGTCAATAACACCTGGTAACACAAAAAGCCCTGACAATGTTGTAGATGATCTTCCTAATAATAAGGCTTGTGTTTTAGGGGGTAAAGGTCCCGAGACATTTGTTGACAATAGGTGAACCGAGGAATCGAGTAACGTTACTGTGTGAGCGGTTGCCAGGTCCAGTCCGGCGCTGCCTGTTGTTGCTGGGCGAAGACCTGAGGCACTGCTGCTTCCCTCCGAGGGGGTTGAAGCGTCGGCTGCGGTATTTGTGTCTGCACGCGTCGCTGCTCCGCGCTCCGTAGCCGGTTTCCCTGTATCAGTTGTCCCTGAAAATCGTACTTGGACCGACATTGATTAGCATAATGACGCCCTTTTCGGCACCTGGGACAAATCCCAGGGGCTTGGGGTCTAGCACTGGTATTAGCATTTAGACAATTTTTCTTTAGATGGTCGGGTTTGCCACAACTATAACAGTTCCCCGGTCCTGTTGGACCACGCATGGCTGCGAAAGCAGCGGCCATGGCCTCAAATTTATGATCCATAGTACCAATTCTATTACAAGCCTCCACCATTTCAATTAATGTAGGGTTCGGGTTTGGGAGGGATTTTAACAATTTTTTGCAATCTGCGTTAGCATTTTCAACAGCCAGTTTTAGCAACAAAATTTCGCGTGCCTCTGTGTTATCTATTTGGCGTTCCAAGGCTTGTTTTAGTCTGTCAATAAACTGCATATAAGGTTCTCGGGGTTCCTGGGTAATAGTAGTAAAAGCCTTTTGCGGTTTCTGAGAATCGGGAACTTTAAAAAAGGCCTTTTTCGCTTCTTCACGAGTTGCCTCGAGGGCCTCCCGTGGAATTCGAGCTTGATTTACAGGGTTAGTGTGCTGACCTGTGCCTGTGAGGTGCTCCAAGGTCAGTGCAGCAATAGCGTTATTATTATGACCTACATAAGTTAAAAGGAGTGCTTGGAGTCCCCCTCTCCAATGAGCCTCCCACAAAGTATATTGAGTCGGTGTCAAAAGCAGTTGCGCTAAGGATTTTAAATCATGCGGAGTCATAACATATGTATCAAAAACAGAGGATAACAAGCTTGCAAAATACGGTGAGGAAAGTCCATGTTCAGTAACAGTACGGCGCAACTCCTTAACTACCGGAAAAGATAGAGCTTCCCACTGTGCTCCTCGACCTTGATAAATCACGGGAGCTACTATCATTTTAGCAATCTCTAGTTCTCCTTCCTTTAAGGCTTGGCGCCTTATGTTAGCCCACACATCGTGTGGGTCGGGGGGGTAGAGGTCTGGCTCCTTTTCAGGGTCCACTGGTCCCGGATCAAAGGGATGCTCCTCTGGGGGATACCCCGCAGCACACACCTCTAGTGGTGCAATGGATTTTTTACCCTCCGACGATAACAGAGGTATCACGGGAGAGTCTTCCTCTCTCTCTGCTTCATCTTTGTGACTTTTTTCCTGGGCTTTTAAAGTTTCAAAAATACTTCTCCACCACGGAAGCATATGCTGTGCTTCAGCATTCCCCGTAGTCGCTGCATCCCATAATTTCACTCCCACATCGTCCCAAAGTTCTCGCGTAAAAATAGTGGATGCAGTCACAGTGGGTATTTTCACTTGCACCCATTTAAGTATCGTTTTAAGATCATGCCCAGAGATATTCTTTCCATGCTTTTTAAGGAGAGCTTTCATAAGCTCATATACGTCTCTCTCGGGGGAAGACGCTTGATTCCCCATGTTTCCCACAGCTCACCTCTCTACTCCGGAGGGATTGATTGCCGGCCGGCTCCTGCTTCCTTTCAGCAGCTCATTCAAAGTTCTGTGGGACTCGCAGCAAGTCGCTCAGCTAGGCGATTCATAAACCCATCACGTCGGGGTCACCAATTTGCCGCGATGGAGAGACGGGACGCAGCTTGATACAAGCAAGATGTCGATTTTATTATAATTCTTTACATACATTTATACTAGTCCTAAGGTAGCGTGTTCTAAGCTAATTGGTTCACATTCCACATTAGGCACTCACAGATTGGCTAATGCTGATGCTAATGCAAAAAGTACTTTTCTAAACACCTATAAATCTGTCTTGAGCAAGGACAACAGGATAATTGTTTTACAGCCTCACCAGCTGTCCCTGTAGGATGTCAGTACTCCCTATTCTGAAAGTTTTTATCTTATCTTTCCCAGGGCCTGTGGCCCACAAGTTCCAGCACATTTTCTTTTATCAACTGAGCAGTGCTGGGGGTTTTGCTGAGACCAGCCGAATCCTGTCCCACACAAGTTGTGGTAGGAATGAGTAGTGCTTTGTTTGGCATGGAAATTTGAGCACTCCAAGAGGAGCAGAAATTTCGATTTGACTTTTTTTGGTAGTGGTATGTGCACACATGCTGTAAAAGCAGGCTGTGCCAGAGAGCACTGGTGTCTTCTGTTGCAGGTTGTAGTTCCAAAATACTGAATTAACTTTTTTCTCCTGTTTTTAAAGGAACAAATCCACATCTCTGCGAGAGACAATCTTCTATGCCTCCCAGAAAAGCGATACCCAAGAGTAGCCAGCTCTTAAGAGTTGCTCTTTCATTAAGCATTGGTGAAGCTTGTTTATTCTGTGCTGGCAGCTTGCCAAATAGGGAAAAAATGTTTTTATTAAGTTAAATATTAATCTGCTCCTTCCCCTACTGCAGCTTCTGTTTCCAAGAGATCCCTCTGGATCTGACCACTGAAACAAGAGGAATGTAGAGTTCTGATGCACCTTGACCTTGTGCGTGTTCCTTTTTAGCAAAAGCAATGCTGCTCCAGCTTTCTGTAGCGTAATAGCTAGGTGCTGAAACATAAACGCCTACTGGCAAATGAGCTCAAGTGTCAAATGCTTTTTGAGGAAGCATCCTTTTTTTGCACAACTTCCAGGATCTTTCTTTCCCTCCTTGAAAACTGATTTCTTGGTCTTGTTACTTTTCAACTTTCAAGATTAGAAAGTAGGTAGCAGCGGGGAATTCTGAAGGTGATCAGGGAAACATACGTGTTTCTTAAGTAGCTGATCAGTAGGAAGACTAGATGAAATAACATGTAGTTACCACGTAGGAAGACTTGGGCCTTGAATCTGGAGTCAAACTTGAAAAATCCCAGGCGTAAGGATGGTCAGACAAATGTTGCCAATAGACACTTGCATAAATAAGCAAAATACAGTATACAATTAGATTTGAAATAATTTCTTGAAACTTACCAGTCTCCTGTGCTGAAGGTGATGGCTACCTGGCAGAGCATTCTAAAAAAGCTACTGATTTAGGAACTTGGATGTTAGCCTAGCGATGAAGCATGGCTGAAAGCTCAAGTATTGGGAAAACCATTTGGTGTCTGGAGGACTGGACATTAAGGAACAAAATTTTCAGAATTCTTCTGAAGTGCCAGAGATCTTAGGATCTTTAGGTTTCCAAAGTTCTCACTGAAATACAGTGAACACGTTTCCTTTTCCTTTCCTTGAGGGAATTTATTTTGCCTACTTTTTTTTTCTAGTCATAAGAATAATGCTTATGCCACTCTGCAAATCTCAGCATCCTCTCTGCATATAAAGAGGAAGAGAATTTGCACCACAGCAAAGACCTATCCAGAGCTCAGTGTAGCACTTTCTGCAGAAATAAATAAATTTGAACACTTTATTATTCAGTTTCTTCTAGATGCATCTAGTTTTAAAACCTCCCTCTACGGTGTGGGAAATCAGGTCTTTCAAAGCTCATGTTATGAACCTAAATAGCAGATTCAACTAAATTGCAGACAGGAAAGTTTAGGAATGAATTACACATGCTAGTCCTCAAGCAGGACAAAAGGAATACAAAACCATCTTAGCATTTTACAATCTGCCTATTGAAGATGAATCATAGTCCTTGTCTGGGTTAAGTAACTTAACTGGGAGGGTTAAGTAATGTTTTCCGTTCCAGAAAAGAAACTCTTCATCAGGTGAAGCAAGCAGGCTTTGACCAGGGTGGCCTGTGCTTTATCCACAACTGATAATCTCCTCTTTTTTTTGTACTGTATCAGTGCATTTTTCCAAAAAGATGGTAGAGAAGGGAGATGTACATAGATTTTTTTTTTTTTTAAGCACCCTTAGAAGTCAAGGTCTGTAGTAAACCAGAAGCTCCAGAAGTGGCCTTTGTCTAATAAAATGAGAGAAGAAAAATAGGATTAAGCTAAAAACGGTGCAACTTTGTCACCATTGGCCGTAATAGAGAAGATAGCCTGTATAATGCTGTCTGAAGAAAAGGGAGTGTAGGCAATTCAACTGGTATATTTGATCCCCTGAATTCTTGAATGTCAGTCTTGCTGCCTACCAGTTTTGTCCCTCTTGCTGCTCAGTCTCGATGCTTAGTAATCTTACCCTGTCTTGTTGTTTTAGTCAAAATTTTCTGTGCGTTCTGTAATTTGACTGGTATGTGAAAGTTTTCATCCAAAGTGGTAGCAGTGGAAGGGTAAACTTGGTCCTTCTTCCTGCACTCATATCATTGAGATCGCTTCTGCATTAATGCATGAGAGCATCAGTGGTGATTGCTTAGCCACAAGTGTGAAAAGGTCCATTTTTCCCTCAATAACACTAGATAGGCTAAAAAGTTAATCTTGTTGTACTTGCTTCATATGCTAAGGATGCAACTGGTTAAAATTGAGAAGTATTTTCCTGGGCTCATTTATTAAGTTTAGCTCAACCTTCATGGCACCATAAAATATGCGAAATACCTGTCACTCCAGATATATAGATAGATAGATATATCAGTATGTTTACTTTGGTCCTCTGTGGTGCATCTGACAGAAGATAAATGTTATTCAAAGTCCTCTGGCCTGAGGTTTATGAATGGGCTGGGATAAGCACCTGATCTTGTCCAAGTTGGCTCTAGCTGTTGGCAGATGGTACAGGAATGTTTTCTTGATGCCTTGCTCTGCCCTGCTCAGGGATAAAAAGTAATATAAATATTTTATGAAAAAGTATCCAGACAGTTAAACAACTTTCTGCTCTGTTTTTGCTGTCAGCAATTGAAGCCAGCTTTCATGAAGGAAGTGGACAGTCACTTCACAGAGTTTGTGAACAGTTTGGTGGCAAAATCAGCGCTCCTGGATTCCTCATCTTCAGCCTCCCTCTTCCCAGCTTCCTGCTCAGAGAAGGAGCTGCACAAAGCCAAGTAAGTCAGTTTTAAGGTGTTCATGTAACAAGGTTATGTTTCCTGGAAGCCTTATTTCCTTTCTTGTGTGTTCTCTTCTTTGTTTGCAGGACCTTGAGGGCCCCTCCAGAACACGGGAAGATCTTTACTGCCAGGAGGTCCCTCTTGGAGTGAGTAACTTATGAACACATTTTCTGTTAGATTAACTGAAAATATCCTTGATAGCAAACAGACTAGCCTTTGCTTTGAAGTACTCTCACCACCCCCCGCCATGGTCTTATGTTCAAACCCTTGTGGATTAATCCATTTAAGCTTCTCTGTTTCTTTCTAAAACATCTCTACTGCAGCTTGCAGGCTTCCTAAATGTAAACCTTCATTACAGTCCTCTCAGTACTGCTAAGATAATGGCTAATTGCCCTTTGTGGATAAAGGGAGGAAGTGTTTGTGTGGACTGGCACTCAAATTGTGCGTTACCTTCAGCCCTTTGAATTGGGATGTCAGTGATGTCATCTTACCTTACTGTGAAGCACTGTGAAAGCTAATGTGCTGGAGGTGTGATGTGCTATGCCAATGGCCTGATAGCATTCAAATCTCTCCCACAGTGAGCTGTTTGAAGTGAGTCACATCAGGACAATCTACCACATGTTCATCGCTCTTCTCATTGTCTTCATCCTCAGCACGCTTTTAGTAGACTTCATTGATGAAGGAAGGTAAGAACGCTTTGGGAAGACAGGGACTAGGGCTGGGAAATCCTCTCTTCCAAAGCACCAGGGGTACATGAAACTGCAGAATGGCACAGAAAGAAGCAGGGTATCCTTCTTGGGATGTTGTGGGAAGTATGTCAACTTGACATACTTAAAATATATGCTGGAACTCCTGTTGAGGGGATATGGTCATTTCAAATCAGGTAGCTAGATGTTAGGGAAATCCTACAGATTGGTGTATTGCATGAGAATTATGGCTGATGCATTTGGGCCTGATGTGTTTAGTTCATCACAAGGCTGGCAAAAGGGAGGGATCATCATTGAATGTGGACTGCTTTAGTTGAGTATCTTAATGAAACAGTAGCTTTCAGCTGCTTGTGTTGCTTGGAGGAGGACTGTGTTTAGAAAAACTTAAATACTTCAGCAATCCTTTCTCTGTTTAAAAATGACAGTTCTGGAACACTGTACTTGTGCTTAAATAAAAATAGAACTTTTTGTTTTTCCTGGGGAAAAATCTCAAGGATCTTGGCACGGCTTCTGTTAAGATTGTGCTTTGCAGGTAGCTAGTTGTGAGTAAGATTGTGAAAGACTGTTTTCCTCACACTTGCTTGTTGCTTTAAATAGTATCTTTTTGGCAAGCTGTATCCCATGTACACAAGTAGGATTACATGTTTATCTTGCTGATTATCTGATTTCAGTTTACAAAACTAGAGCTGTATCTTGATTAGAATCATTATCCCACTTGTCTAGGTATAAGAACAAGCTCGTACACTATTGAATATTGTTTAGCTTATCCTAACTTAACAGTGTATGGGCATTGGGGGAGAATAGGTATTTACCTCCAAAATCAACTAATAGGACTGTATTCTCTGATTACTTAAAAAAAAAAGTCATTGTTATGTTCTCAGCTAGATCTGATAATTTGCATCCAGTTTACAATTGAGCCTCAGCATGAGAACAAATAAAATGTGTTGGTGTACTCTGTACTACCTTCTCCTCTGATCTTGGTTTTGAAGAGCTGCTTAAGTATAGGAGTAAGCTCTGGTGATTTTGATAGCCAGTAAGGTTGAATGTCCTTTTGTTTATATCCCTATGTTTTAAACTTGATTAATGAAATAAAGTATGTGGTGTGCACCACGTGGACGTGTTTGGACTGACCATCTAATGACCCTAAGCCCTTGGGGTGATTTGTAAACTGAATCCATGTGGAATGCTTACAGTTTTCACAAAGCAGAATTAAATTAGGTTTGAGTGCTAGATGTTAAAGTATCTCATGCCTCTAGAAGTGGGGGAAAAAGCCTCTTCAGGTGTTTTAAACTTCTGGGAAGAACTGATTCTTAACATAATAGTGATGATGTTTTGGGAGTGTTTCGCAAAAGCTCTTTTGGACCCCGGTTCAGCAGTGCATCCCTTAGTCACATGCTTGTTCTTAGCAGGGATGAGCTTGAGCCTGCTCTTAAAGCACATGCTGATCTTAAAGATGTGCTTAAGCCCTGTGGGATTTGAAGGTAAGCTGTGCCTGACAGCATTGATGGCATGAGTCCTTTATCTCTTATTTTCTGATGTGCTTGTGGGTGGTCACTTAAATCTGCCACAGACAGCCCTCTGTTTCTGAGCTGAAAATTGCCACAGTAACTTCTATCTAGACTGTCAAACAATTAATGATCTTTGCATATGCTTTGCATTTTGTAACCACTTAGTGGTATAGAAGTATTTCTAATGAAACAATGGACACTGAATATTGTCTCTTTCTTTGTGCCTTCTAGGCTGGTCCTAGGATTTGATCTCTTGGTCTTTGTTTTTGGAAAGTTCCCAGTTGTCTTCTGTACTTGGCTGTGCATGTTCTGTGCCACAGTTACCGTCCCATACAACCTTTTCGTCTGGTGGGCCCAAGGCTACAGCAGTTCCTCCCATCGTGGAATCCGCTCTCTCTTCTATGGGGTGTTGTTCATGCTCTTCCAAACAGCTGGGCTTGGATTTGGACCAACCTATATTGCTATAACATATGCCCTGCCTCCAGCTTCCCGTTTTATTGTAATACTGGAACAGGTAGGTCCCTACCCAGTGTCTTCAGATATATTGGATCTTGTTTTCAAAACGAGAAGGGTCCTTTTTTGCTATGGAGTCAAGGGTTGTTTTTATTCATTAAATTAAGCCACAGCTGTGGATGGAGTTTGTCTTTGACTTACTGACAGGCAGCAAGTGTAATGAGAAAAAGTAGAGAGTAACTTTCATTTTGAGTTGGAAACTGCTTGTTTTTCTTACCCTGTATTTAAGATTTTGCCGTGTTCTTTTTTTCTGAACATGCTTCAAGGCTGAAATTGCATTTATTTCTAGTTGTTTTGTGGATGCTAAACGCTTAAAACCAATTTAAGAACCTGTTGTGCTGTACTTCACTGTGAAGCTGTAACATTCCTCCTTTGAAAAAAAAAAAACCAAAACAAAAGGCAAGGACATAGTCAACAAGTGGTTTCTGTTTCTGTTCTCAAGAAGCAGCTGTCTTTGTCTTGTATTCAGAACTTTATCGAAAGTGGAAATTTCTTTTTTAGGGCAAGCAGGGAAAGAGTGCAGGAGTGTGGAGAGCTGGTCAGGCCATCAGGTTAAAATGAGGATGGCCGGATGTGAGAGTGTATGGTTGAAGAATTAACTTTGGACTGAGCCTCCTTTTGGACCTTCAGGGACTATTTCTGTGCGGCACCACCTTATTCTAATGTAGTGGTAATTGCTGTAGAACACATCTAACTTCAAGGAGTCAGTTTCAGTATTTTTGAAACATACTGGCCTGTTGAAATGGATAGGGCTATTTTATTTGGTTTTGCATCGATTTTAAGTCAATGTTAATTAGTGACTTACTAGTGTAATTTGGAGTCCCTGCATATGCTGTGGTCTTGTGAGTGTAAGTGGGATGTGTTTTGATTCTCCTGAGTCGTGTGATTGTTACTGCATGTTTCACCTTGCAGTGTTTTAAATTCATGTCAGTTAAACAGGCTTGTGGGCAAAGGAAACAGCCCTTTCCTTGTAAAAGGGATAAGTTGGAGAGAAACCAAGATGTTGAAGGTGTTGCCTTAATATGCTTGATCCAGTCTTTATTGGGAAGTTGGGAAAGTGAGAGTATTAAACTGATACTCTCTTGGTTTTACAGGTTCGTCTTGTTATGAAGGCTCATTCATTTGTCCGGGAGAATGTGCCCAGAGTCCTGTCCTCTGTAAAGGACAAGTCCAGTGAGTATCTTGCCCTACTATTTTTTGACAGCAGTGCATAACCATCTTTTGTTTTCCCTCCATTGCTTTGAGCTGCCCTCATGAATTGGAGAGGTAGGATTTGTGTAGGTGACTTTGGATGGGCAGGTGATGAGGTTCTAGGCTGACCTTCTGCATCATAATTTCCACCTGAACCTTCTTACTTGATAATAAGCAATGAACTAGACTGTTGTTCAGGTTGAAGTCGTCTCTGTGTCTTAGGTTTTGCTTCAACAAGACTCCTTATTTCTGCTTTTTGGAGAAAAAGGTGTGTAGAAGCTGCCTGCACCCCCTCCAGTTCAGTGCTCTAGTTGAAATGACAGCAATTGTAGAAGCACAGAAGCCCTTTCAGCCAGGCATGTCAGAGCTGAACATTAACCCAGTGTTAGTACAGGCCTTGTAGCTTCACCTTCCCTTGAAGAAAATACTACTAATGATATCACATTTCCTTAACACTGCAGTACCTATTAATCACCCTCACTTGTTAACTATGCTTCAAGGCGGGGGGAGGGGCGCAATTCTGTCTGATAATGTCTAGTTTGGTTTATGCTCTGCAGACCCCATACCTTTAGTTCCAGACTGATGTTTTTTTGAGTTGCCAAGGGGTGTATGTTGTGAAAGGGTATGGGGGAAACCAAAAACTTCAGTAAGCAGAAAGATTGCAGAGTGTTCATTTTTATCTCCCCCTTTTCCAGGCACAGTACCTATTCCCAGAATTTCTCAATACCTATACTTCCTCTTTGCTCCCACCCTCATCTACAGAGACAACTATCCCAGGTAAGGGAGCAACATCAATAAAGCATTAGTCTAAAAACTGAAGCGAATGTTAAACATCCCTGAATGTGATCTATTCAATTTATGAATTAGAGCTTTCATAAAGACGTGGTTAAGTCAGTAACCTGGCAAGAGCAGGACTTGATCATGAAAACTCTAATGCTAATAGTATTTTGAATTTACAGTTCTGGTTTTATTTCTTTGGGAAGCACACTTGAAGTGAAGCCGATCAAGAACTTGCTGCTGAGTATTTAGTGACACCCAGTTCCTGCAGTAGGCTTGTGTGTTGTTTTATGTGGTGCTAATAAGCAGCCCTGTCTCTTGAGTTTGAGGAGGTAGGTTGAAGCCTTCAAAACTGGGAACTCCCAAACTTCTCTGTACGTTGCTGGGTTGCACTTTGACAGTGTCAAGTCAGCAGCCCTTTATATGACTATTGGGCAGATCACCACCTCCTATGTAATTGCATCATGTTGCCTTCCAGATACTTTTCTATTTATGTAATTGCCGTAGTTTTCTTGCTGAGGTTGAAATTGAGGAACCAGCAATTTGGGCAGACTTCTCTTGGATGTCAGGAGATTAAGAACTCTAGAATTCAAAAACCAGGTTTTTTTCAGAGTATAGATCAGTAAAGCTAACTGAAGGGAGGTTTTTTGCTGTTTTGAGGCCCTATTTAGATATAATATCATGTGTTCTTTTTCCTAGGAATCCCATGATAAGATGGGGCTATGTAGCTACCAAATTTGCACAGGTGAGTAGTACAGCTTTCTGAAGAATGCGCTTTCAGAGATCATCTAAACTGTGTTGCTAAGCAGTTCTCCCTTTGGCATTAAATCACTGTTTGCTTGGTGTGGGCTTACTGGAAAAGAGTACTTTTTAGTGACTAAAAAAAGAAACGGTGATCTTGCTATGCTAATGCTTGTGTCAAATTAAAAAAAGTGATTCTTGCTTAAACCTTTAGACTCCATTCCATACAAACAAAAGCTGCATGTGTCTGTGGGGAGCACAATACCCGTGCTCTGTCCCTCTTTCCTTACACTGGAACTGTATTGTAGTCACTGGCACAGCTTCCTGTCTGCAGATATTCAGGCTAGTTTTGAATTAATTAAGTCTGGGGTCCAAACATTCTGTGCTTATTTGAGGTCGAGGTTGACCTGATTTTCACGTTTGCCTGGATGTGAGCTTCAGTTGCTTTTTGTGGATGTTTCCAAGATTTGCATGATTGAAACTTTTACTGCACACAATGCATTCATGGTTTTAAAAAACAAAACAATTTAAAAAGAAACAAAAACCAAACAATTAACAACAAAAGACAAAAAACCAAAGCATGAAAAGGCCTGGTCTTTGACAGAAGAGGGTGATAAAGCACACACCTGGCTTAGAGCACTCAGAGTATTTAAAGCAGTGACTTGCATTTTGACCTCAACTTCCAGAACCCATGGCCCATGGGTTCGTGAGCCAAAGAAGGCCTGAGGTGACTTGGCCTAGAAACATCTCCTTTGGGATAAAAGAAAAGTAAGCTTTAATATGAAATTTAGCTACAGTAAGTATTTTCTGATCGTTTCTGCCCTTGGAACTAGATCACAGGGTACTTTCCCCACTTACTTTGGCACTGGCACAAATCTTGTGTGTCATGACTTCTGAGTTGATAGGACTAGGAGAAACTTACAGCTGCTGCAATAGAAAAGACAAGTTGGGTTTGCTCCTGGCTGTCAATGTGCTACAGAGATGTCTGTGGCTTACTTTCTGCCTGGACCCTTAGGGAATTTTAGTAGCAGCAATGTAAAATAAATTATTTTGACTTGTGTTGGCAGCTGCTGTTCCTCTCCTAGAGCTGTCAAGCGGTGATGTGTTAATTGTGTGTTTCTCTTATGGACTCAGACTTTTTTTTTCTTGTTCCAGGTGCTTGGTTCGCTTTTCTATGCCTACTACATCTTTGTGAGACTCTGCATTCCTCTGTTTCATAACAGTAGTCAAGAAACCTTCAATCTTCGAGGGCTGGTCCTCTGTATCTTCAATTCCATTCTGCCAGGTAAGGCTTGGATTCATGAGTGACTGTATCTTTCTGGAAGAGGCAGAAGGGAGGGGAAAGTGCTTCATATAAAATGCATTAGTGACAGCCAAGATCAGCAGAGAAGGTCTTGTGGGCAGACTTCAACGTTATGGTGTTGAACTTTAGAGTCAGCAGCACAAAATAAAAGCTTGGGTTTGAATTTAACTGTCTTCAAAGTTATAGGCTCTGTAGCAATTCTATTTCACTCTGGGGTAACCATGACCTGGTGTGGCGAGAAAATGAAATGCTTTTACTCTCTTGTACAGGTATCAGAAAGCTCATCTGTGTCAGTGCCTGTAAGAACAGTCTTGACTGTGTTGTGTTCGTGCTTATAGCTGATAGAAAGCACTATACAAAACCAGTCTGAATCTACCTTGTTTCTAGGTGTCCTGATACTCTTCCTGGTTTTCTTTGCATTCCTTCACTGTTGGCTTAATGCATTTGCTGAGATGCTGCGCTTTGCAGACAGGATGTTCTACAAGGTAAGAAGCAGGAGTTATACTTCATGATGCAAGCTTTATAAAGCTTCTAAAATTAATTTTCCTAATGGAAAGGAAGGATGAGGAAACTGAAGGTTGTTTTTCCAAACAAGGCATCTACAGGGTTTTGCTTGTTTTATGCTGTTAGGGCTTAAGTTTGTTGCTGTGCTGTAGAACAGACCCAATTTCTTCTTGGCAGTCTGAATTGTTTTTAAGGTAATATACCCTGTGCACAACAGAACCAGCCACCAGACCCATCCAGTAACTCTGTTAACACTCTTTTTATCCTTTTATCATCTCAGCCAGTACAGTTTGGAATAAAACCAAATTTTGATCTACAGATTAGAATGTTGAAACTGCAATGGAATGCATTATTTCATAGAATCATAGAATGGTTAGAGTTGGAAGGGACCTTAAAGATCAGAGTTCCAGCCCCCCTGCCATGGGCAGGGACACCTCCCACTAGACCAGGTTGCTCAAAGCCCCATCCAGCCTGGCCTTGAACAGCTCCAGTAATGGGGCATCCACAGCTTCTCTGGGCAACCTGTTCCAGTGCCTCACCACCCTCACAGTAAAGAATTTCTTCCTAATATCTAATCTAAATCTCCCCTCTTCCAATTTAAAACCATTACCCCTTGTCCTATCGCTCCATTCCCTGATAAACAGTCCCTCCCCATCTCTCTTGTAGCACCCTTTAGGTACTGGAAGGCCATTATAAGGTCTCCCCAGAGCCTTGTCGTCTCCAGGCTGAACAATGCCAACTCTCTCAGCCTGTCTTCATAGGAGAGGTGCTCCAGCCCTCTGATTGTTTTTTGTGGTGCAACTTGTTATATTAGCTTGGTATTACTCTGATCAATATTTTTCAACTTGATATCCCAGAAAAGACTTGTAGAATGTTTTATGCTTGATTAGATTTATACTCTTTCAACTATGCTTTCAGGACTGGTGGAATTCCACTTCCTATGCAAACTACTACCGAACCTGGAACGTGGTAGTACATGACTGGCTCTATTACTATGCCTACAGGGATTTCCTTTGGGTGAGTAACAAGCAGATGTATTCTTCTTAACTGAACATTTAACCACTGAGCAAGACAGTACATTTGACAAGATGCAGCGTCACTGTCCATTGAGAAGCACAAAAATGTCTTGCCTCAGCTGTTGTGGGTAGCCACTGTGGTTTTTAGAAATCTGTTGCTCATTTCCAAGTCCTTAATAGGCATAAAACATGGGTCTGAGATGTAAGAGTGTAAGGATTGACTCAGTAATATGAGCTGATGTTGCACTATTTTGATGGGCTGTGGTAGATATTTCATGAGTGGGCTCAACCTGAGTACTAATGCAGAATACCAGAAATATGCCTGAAGAAGAACACCTAAAATCCAACGTGCTCTGTAAAGAATTTAGCATTTTATTATGCCTGGAGGAGGCCCTTGTTAGCTCAGGTTTTAAGAAAACAAAAAAATAAAAATGTTGAAACAATAAAACTAAAATGACAGCAGAATAGCTTGTAATACTTTTGTATTCTTCTCTCTTGCAGTTTTTTGGTAAGAAGTTCAAAGCAGCAGCTATGCTGTCTGTCTTCACAGTATCAGCTGCTGTACACGAATATGTTCTGAGCATCTGCTTCGGCTACTTCTATCCAGTTCTCTTTTTCCTGTTTATGTGCTTTGGAAGTAAGTTCCCAGGAGAGAGTATGTGAATGGGTTGTGGGGTTTGTGGTTTTTTTTTTTTTTTTTATTCAAACAAATCTGCTTTGCTCTTCTGATACTGGTGCCAGTTATCCTCTAGGCACTAACACACAGAACTGTTTCTTGTCCAAGAGTTGCAATTGTGGGGTCCAAACTTTGTGAATGGTTTTTTGCAGCCAAGTAGCTCAGTAGATATATGTGTACACACAGTGGGTTTGCAAGCTTGGGACTCAGATGAGCAAGGTATAGGTGGGGAGAGAGAGCCATACATACATATATATACTGCTGTTCATGACATTCATGACACACTGTATGTATTTTAATAGCACTGCTTCCTCTTTGCCAAGCCGTAGTTGCATTGCTGTATGTCAGCAAGTTGGAAGTCTTCCTCTTTGAAGTCATAGTGTGAGACAGGTATTACATTACTGCTGCAGTGAGGAGCAGAGGCCTTTTAGAAGTTAAAGCTCTTGCTCAAAACCCAAAATGAAATGGTAGAATAAGTTAGAGGGCTCTAATAAGCTCTAGGCCACCTCTGCCAGCATGTCATGGTCACTGGCGTAACGCGAGCAATATTGAACCCCAGAGGCATACAGCTGGGCCAGCTTGTTGAAAAACTTATTGGAAGTAAATGTCAGAATCATCTCTTAGTATTTGCTTTGCTGCTGAGCATAACCGGATTTTCTTGCACTATACTGGCCTCACAGAGCAGCCTTGTTGCTTCAGAGATTAAGTGAAGGGAGGGAAAGATCCAATGAAATCAGTGGATCTTTGATTCTTTAATCCTGAGTTTGTTTCTGAACAATGCTTCTTGTTTCATCTCTTCCCAGTGGTCTTCAACTTCATCCTTAATGACCGTCGGAAAGGGCCCATCTGGAATGTGATCATGTGGACTTCCCTTTTCCTGGGCCAAGGTGTCATCATTTGCCTCTATAGCCAGGAGTGGTATGCCCGCCAGTACTGCCCTATGGAAAATGTGAGTGGCTACCTTTTCCTGTGGGATCACTGTCCTTTCTTGCTGTGGGGACAGAGCAGATGTTAAATGGCACGAGCCTTTCTGGCAGCATGCTCTTAGTTAGGAGTTATTTAGCCTAGAAACTGTAGAGCATCTAGGAAAGCTTTTTCGAACAAAAGTGCTTTCATCAGTGCTCTTTCTATGCTGATGGGATTTCACTATTTGAAAATGAGGGTGTTTGTCCCACATCTCTGAGGACATAAGCCATTACTTGAGAGTACGCTGGGCCATTCAGGCTGTGTGAATGGAACTGCAGCACGTGGCCAAATGAGGTCAAGAGAAACACTTCTAGGAGGCCTACAAAAACTGAGCCTATTGTGCCTTTCCCAGGCTAGAGTGGGTGGTAGTGAGAATTGGTTGCCTATAAATGGTGAGTTTGGTTTGTTCGTATTACTTTCTGACTCTAGAACTAATTTTATTGATACTGGATTCTGTACTACCTAAAACTTCTTGCTGTCCTAGTTGATTTCAGTTTTAACCAAAGGTGTCCTCAGGCAAACTCTATTTTACGTTTGGTTCTCCTCACTTAAGAGTTTGCCATTGTAAATGACTGTCTTCTTGATACAGTATGCTACTAAAATCAACATTTAGCTGATCTGTCAGAACTAGGGATAAGTTGGATAGCAGGCAAACAACTTGTGACTGTAGCTACGCTTCTACATGGTGTTTTGTGAGGATAAGAGTAGGGTTGCAGGATGTGAAAACGCTGTTTGATCTTTCCTGTTGGGGAAGCTTGATTTCAGAAGAGCACACCACAGCTGGTGCTGTTTGCCTGTGACTGACATACCGCTCCTCTGTGTTTTGCAGCCCACGTTCCTGGACTACTTAAAACCACGCTCATGGTCATGTCATATGAAGATGTGAAAATGGTATGCTCTGGTCATGTCATCATCACAGAAGATGAGAATTGTCCTCCAAGTATTTGGACCAATGACCTAACTCACTATGGACTTTTTCTAAGGGAAGTTGTGCCTCCTGATTATTGGGGAGAAACTGTAATTTTTTTTAAACATTACTGAGGCAAACCAGTTGACCTGGATTGCAACAGGCTTCATAGGCAGCATTTACTACATGCTGTCCCACTTTGAGCCATTCTCCTGCCAGTAAAGCATTGAGCTGATGGTGGAGTCTATTGGAATCCTGCTCATCCAGGGGTCCCCCAAGTTGCTGCTCTTCTGGACAACAGATAGTCAGATTTGCTAGTAGCTCATTGTTGGCGTCCGTCCATCTTCCTTAGCCAACCCTTTGCAGTCTTTTTTTTTCCCTCCCTCTTCGTAATGGGATATCTGCGAAACTTCTCTTCTTTGTGATCCTGTCTGCTGCTATGACCCAGACAAGTGGTAGAGCAACAGGGTATTTGCCTCCTTGCTCTGAAAATAGCCAAAGTATTCCTGGATGGCTTTGAACTGCGTTCTATCTATGTTGGCTGCCTACAGATTTCAAATGGGCAGAGGAAGAGGGGGTTATCGATTTACTTGTGGCTGCATTGGAGAATCAGGTTTGGAAGCAGGGCACAGTGTATGCAGCCTTTATTTGACTTTTTACACTGAAAGTTTTTCTCTGTATTCATTAAGTTCCCAACTGACTGACAGCATTTTTGTTCTCTGAAGGCCTTTGTGACTTGAGGAATAGTTTTTCTTCTAGCTTTTCCTTTCTCTTGCTCCAAATAATCAATTCTTTTAACACAATTAACTTGTGAAGGAGCTTTTGCTTTAAGGAGGTGCTTTAAGGTGTACGAGTTGTTAAGGCTTTCTTTAGTGTGAAAGGTCTGAAATACTATGGCCCAACTGTAAGAAAATGCAATCGGCTTTACAGATACGTAGTGCATTCTCATCTGAGACGGCTACGTCCAGCTCAATACGCCAGCACATCTCGGTGCTTCTCACCAACGTGTGTTGTAGCAGCTTCTGCTGCTGTTGGTGGGAGACGAGGGTTGACACAGTGGCTGGAGTCAGAGCTGCTGCTTCTTCTGCCTGTGTCTGCTCTTATGTCGGTGGGGACTTAAGTGAAAACCAGTTTCCTAGGCATTTCCCTCCTCTTTCTGAAGAGGTAGGACATCCTCCCGTACACACTGCTAAAGGGAGATGCGTTATGTGAATTTAGTGTTTCAATATCTATTAATTAGGCAGTCTCTTCAGTTTTCTTGTTCTGCCAGATGATAAGCACAAAAGGGAACTTACACAGTATGTGGGTACGTATCTCTCCAGTTTTACTGGGACTGCATCTCCTGTTACTGGAGAGAGAGAGGGTGACTGGACGGAGGCACCTTAACTTTGGTCACAGGGATTTCTGAATTACTCAAATGTTCACTTTTTCAATGCGCTTTTCAGTAACAGCTTTTCTTTACTGACCCACAGCCCTAGGTATTGGATACCAGGAGTATTGGGGCTGTCGATGGACTTGTCTCCCAGTCCACCTAAAACTGTTTTGTGTTTTGGCCTTCTGTTTTTTACTAACCTGAGTCACAAGTAACTTCATGAAAGCTAGGCGATACTTACAGTCTTCCAGGTCTTTGGTTTCCTGTAAGAAGGAATCTGGCTCTTCAGAAAGGACATCGTGTCAGGTCAAATTTGCCAAATACAGCATTTGCATATGTGGCTCTCCTCTAAAATATCTCCTACTGGGACTTGTTTGTTGAAACGGTTAGGTTAATTTCAGAGGAAGGAGTTAATGTATATACTGAAACTTGGCAGTATTAGTATATAAAATCCTGAGAATCCAATGGGTTACTCTCTTCTCATTCAGTTTGATTAATCCGAAATCTTTCACTATACCTTTTGTGGGAGGAAGGGACACAAGGGCTGGGGCAACTAAGCCTCCTTTTTTTTTCTCCTTTTTTTGAAAAACAAACAAAAACATCCCACCCTTTGGCCAAACAGCTTTGTCACCTCCTTAATGTAGGATGAAATTCAGTCCAGTACTTCGCAGTTGTGGTGCTCAAAACACTTATGTACGGCTGTAATTGCACTCAGATGGGGTGTGATGGACTGGGGACTTGATTTGTCTTCCTGATGCCCGTGTCAGGTCTTGCTACTGTCTCAGTGTTCTCAAAAGGAGATCAAATCATGGCACTTTGTGCCAAGTTTTGGTGTTTCCCTCGCAGCTGGCACTGTTGTACTCCTAATAAAGAACATCAGTGTTTACTGTGTCAGCATCCTGAGTGTTTGAAGCCTCAGGGCTTGAGCATCTGGCAAGCAAAAGGCAACCAGTAAGGGATGCTCAGCTGTTGGAACTAGTTTTGCTTTTTGACAAGTTGAGGTTTTTAGCCTTGTAGATAAAGGCATCTGGCAACTGTGCTGTCCGGGCATTAATAATTGGGGGTGCTTTAAATTTCATGGGTTTTTTAAATTGCTTTTGAATGTGGGCTTATTTTAATTTTTCTCAAGAGTACTGGAGGGGAAATACTAAGTCTTTTGCACATTGGTTGTTTAATTAGAGTCAATTATACCATGTTTGTTTGAGTTTCCTTAGGCTGCCAGAGCTAGCAATATGGTGTTCTGGACAATAGGATGCTGAGGTTCACAACCTGCCCTTTACAAGTTCTTAATAATAGTATATACTGTTCCCTGTGGTTCTTTCCAACAGAAGAATTGTGCAGCTTGCTTCCATGGTAACTCCCTCGGTTTTGAGGTGGGAAGCCTCCAGCTTTGGAATGGCAGCCAGTACAGCTGCAGCTCCTTGCTCAGTAACATCACAAAAATCAGTATTAATTCGGTGAAACGTGTCCCGGTTTTCGTGCAGATAACAGTTTGTTCTCAGGACAGCTGAACCTCTGCAGAGTCTTCATGCCTAGTACGTCCTTTCTGTTGGGACATTTCACTTCCAGCCTTCAGAGGTGAGGCAGTCCTGCCTCTGAGCTGCTGTGTGCTCTCCTGTGACAGCCATCTGAGTAAGGCACGTGCTACATGCCGTGGGGCGAAGAGGGGGAAGTCATGATGTGTTTGTTGTTGGTTTTTTTTTTTTTTTAATACGAACTGGCATGGTTGATGTGACCCGCTAAAGGAAACCTGAACTGTTTGAGCTCCCACCTTCTGAATGTAGATGGGCTGGAAGGATGGCGGTCCAGCCTGAGCTGTGAGCAAGCTCACGCACTCTGCGGCCTCAGGGCTCCGAACTGGCTCCCCGCAGTGCCTCTGAGCCAGCCCACTTCAGCCTCCTCTCTTCTCCCTGCGCTTGTGGCCGGGGCCAAGAAGCCATCGCTGTCCCTTCACCTGCGGTGGCAGGGGAGAGGGTGCCCAAGCAGAGCTGTGCACGGGCCAGGGCCCTGGCACCAGCGGTTCCCTGTACACAACCTGTACCGTGTTCTGTCATGCAGAAGAGCTGTTTATAATCTACTGTATTACAGGAGTTGAAATATATTTTGCTATTAGGGGAGGAAAAGAAAAAAAAATTGGCTTGGCCTGTTTCTTCTCTGCGGCTCCTGGTTTGGGGGGGATGTTGTATGGGAGCTGGGGGGCAGGGTGGTTCTCCTGGGGAGGTGGCTGCTCTGGTGAGAAGATGTGGGTCAGAGCCTTGTGGGGCTAGGGAGGGAGGGAGGGTGGGCTCTGTGTTGTGGTGAGAGCCCTGTGTTTCCATGGTGATGGAGCCATGGAGAAGGTCCTCCAGCAGGTAACGGCTGGCAGGTATGGGGGGGGTGGGGGTGTCAAGTCTCCCCCTTTCCAAGGGCAGGGAGGGGAGAGGGATGGAGATGGGCTGTGCTGTGGCAGGCCTGAGCCTGGAGGTACCAGGCAAGACCGCTGGAGGGTGGGGAGGAGATCTCCAGGGCTGGGTGTGTAGGAAGAACCTTTTACACAAGCCCTTCTTCAGGTCCTAAAAAGCCAGCAGGAAATGCCAGAGCTAAATACCAGCTGCGAAGAGTAGTTGGGGTTTCATAAGCTGGGTATCAGCCATCACATCTCTGCTGGAGGAGGGGACGTCCTTGGAAGCGCTGGAGAAGAGCGTGCGGAAAGACTTGATAGCTCTTGCAACAGACCTGAGTTTCTAACCTCTCCCAATCTAACGCATGTTAAATTGGAGCAACTGCCAAATGTATATCATGTTGATTATTTCTCCCTTTATTTTGGGCCTGAAAAGGGGCTGTGCGCCAAGAACTTAATGTGTTATTTTCCAGCTGCGCACCGCATGCCCTGAAGTCAAGTCTTCTCTGTGTCCTTAAACTGCAGCTGCTACAGAACAGCGCCATTAATCTTCCCATCCTCTCTGGTAGGAATAGTGTGTGCTGCCAAATGGAGTTGTAAAAGGAGGAAAAAAAAAAAGGTTTTAGTGAATGTTTGTTTTCTTTGCAAGAAAAACCACTTACGCAGCAAGACAAGAAACTACCTGGCAAGATTACTCCTAGATTATACCTACACCCACAAACGTGTATCTGAAGGCAAAGAAATGTCCCTAACCTAATTAGAAACCACAGTACACAAGGATACAGCTGATAAGAAGGTCAAAAAGTTGTAATACAAAGAGCATTTATAAAGAATAATATATATTGGCAAGGCTCAGGGCAGGGAGAGAGGCTTCAGATGAGAATTCGTGGAGATTATGAAACTAATGGAATATTTTTTTTTCATTAGAAGAAAAAGTGGTAAGATTAGTAATTGGAGACATACAATTAAACATCTGGCCCAGTTAAATGTATAAAAGAAGCAGTTGTGCTTAGTATGGTTTGTAGATGGAAAAGCAACACCCCTATGGAGGATGTAGCAAACATTGAGGGGCTTCTTCCGAACTGAGGTACCTGGTGTCAGGCATAAGGGGCTTTTCTTCACAATAAATAATAACAAAAAACCACAACCTGTTAACCCTGCGAAGTACAAATTCAGGTTTCATTCTCTTTCCAGATCATTCGTTAGTGCGCATTTCCTTGGCAAAGCATTGAAATAAAACAAGCCTTCAGCATGCCCAGAAGGGGAGTGCCAGCTCCCGGACCAAAAGCCGATGGAAGGAAGCCGAGCGGTGCTGGGCGGGCAGGCTCAGTTGCCAAGGACCGGCCAGGTAGGGCTGGGCTGGAGGCTGCCCTGGAGGGGTCATACGTCTGACTCTCCATCCTTCCAGCTCCCCTTTAACAGCGGGATGCTTCTCTGCGTTAGTTAAGCAATTACTGGTATTTTAGGGTGTTAGCATCTTTGCAGAAAGCCGACTGCTGGCAATCCATGGGAAGGGAAATGGCTTTACAGAAACACGTGAACTTTAGCTGTTTACAGCATCCCTTGGTGTTTGCGTAGCTGGCAGCTTGGCACAGTTGTGCAACTAGTGCTTTATCTCCTATAGTCAGAAGGTAACTGTTGTTCTAGGCTTCACCGAAGATCTAACAACTGCTAAAAATGGGATTAGCTGCCTGTGTTTTAAAAGGAGTTGATCCTGCTTTGGGATAAGGGAGTAAACATCTTGTCACAGCTTTTCTCAGCCCTGTATTTTATCATTGCTTTCGCTTTCTCTTTCACCAGCAGAATAAATGCTGTTGAAATGGTTCTGACGTGCTGTTTTCCAGAGATCTCCAAGCTGAGGGGTACCTCAAAGATGCTTGACCACATCAGGCCTGTTCCTTCCTCCCAGGAGCACAGATTTGTTCCAGAAGAGGTTTTCCGAAGCCTGACCTGTGCCAGCAGGTCTCTCTGCAGCCCAAAGCATGCATGGTCCCTGCAAACCACCAAAACCCCCATGGGCTTCAGGGTGAGTGTGTTTCCATCTCCAGCTTTTTCTTCTCCAGAATTGTCTGTTCATTCCCTGGGCAAAAGAAAAGTTTGCCGACCTTGTGAGATCAATTTTGTCTTATATTGTCATCGCTTTTCTGAGGGCACCATTTGATGCAGATCCAAAGTGCTGCCTTCCAGGGCTTGCAAAACCTGCTTGCGCTCTGGTGCTGCTGTGAAGCCCTTGCCGAGGCCGTGGTGTTGTCCACACCGGTTGCTCTAGCCCCGAGACAGAAATAATGATGCGGAGCTTGTTTAGACAGCCACCCTGACCTCTCCCACTCCTTGGTGCGTTTCTCACTAAGAAGCGACAGCCACGTGTGCCTTGTCTGCAGGGCTGCCTGCAAACCCCAGATCGGCTTTGGCATTATCCTAATCGTCGGAGCAAGTTCAGACACCTGACAGACCACCCTGTCAGTTTGACAGGCGCTGGAAGGTAAGCAAAGAAGGGATAAGGAGCCCGGGGCAATGGAAAGACATTAGAGCTGGGAACGCGGAGCTAGATCTCTCCCTTGGTCGTCTTTTTAATGGTAGGTGGCTGTGCCGCCTAATGCAGCTGGATGAACGGACCAGCTGCCCTGTCCGAGTTCGGGCTGGAGAGATTCGAGGGAAAGATATTTTGCGCGTAATAAATAAAAGAGTTGCTGAATGAGCAATTCTTGGAACTATCCTTCCCAAGGATGCCAGGCTCACAGGGATGCTCTGTGATCCATGATTAAGAAAAGAAGCTCTTCTGGCTTTAATGGACTTAGCAGGGAATAGCTCTACACTTCTTTGTAAATAAGCGATGCTTAGTGGTGCTGGGAAGTGAAAAATGTTTTGCTCTTGCTCAGATGTTGGATATGTATGTGATAGGGCATTGGCAGCAGACGTGAAAAATAGATAGGCGATGCCTAAAAAAACATCAATCTGTCTAAAAAACATGATATCATCTGTCTATTTTGGCCCAGGGGAGGGCGTCATGGCCGTGAGGCTGGCCTTGGGCTGAGCAGAACAAACTTGTGCATGGCTTAGGCTGGAAGTTGGTAGGTTGCCTGTGGGGTGGGTCAGTGAACGGAGCTCTTCCCCTCCATTTCAGGGATGTCTCTTACCTATGTGATGTTGTGACTGGCCAAGGAGTTAAGGAAGCAACGCCTGACAGAAGCTCTTTTCCTGAGGGTCATCAGGACCGGAGAGGGAGCCGTGGTACAGTCCCACGTCCTCCTGTGAGTGCTGCTGTTCAGGTGTTTTTCTATGTGTATCACTAGCTGGGAGAAGGGAGGTCCTCACACATGTGTTACCCTGGTCCTAAAACTCCTCGGCTCTCCTTGTGGCTCACAGCTCACCAGCTTCTCTGCTGCAGTCCGGTGTTGGTCATTTCAACCTGTTTTCGGAGAGAGATTGTTTCTGTCAGGCTCTGGATGTGTGGAGCAGGAAAGGAAGAGCAGCATGCAAAGCCAGTACATGAGCTTCCCTCTCCTGGATGCCAAACCCGGGTCCTCTTTGGGAAGGAACTAGGAGTTCATTCACATCTTTTATGCTGATGTTTCATGCTCTCTCTCTTTTCCATCCCCAGCGAGCCACCCTGGCAGATAGTCTGGTTCCCAAGGAATTTCACATTGTGAAGAACAGGGGAGTTTTGCCCTTGAAGTACTTCGATGAGTGAGTGATTTCTGGTTTACAAGGGTTTGTCCTCAACTCTTCAGAACGGGGGGGATAAAGTGATCTCGCCACTCTCAGGGTTTTGTTTGTTTGTTTGTGGTTTTTTGTTTTGTTTTAATTTTTCAGGCTGTGAATTTTGAATTTTTACCAAGCCTTGCCCAAAAAAGGCTACTGAGACTCTCCTTGGTCTCTCTGGACAACTTCCTAAATTTAAAGGAGATTCTTTCTCATTGTTCAAGGATTAAAATGCTAAGATTAGGAGTGAAATCCTCACAGCTTCTTTGCCAACATGATGTAACAGAACACTGTCGTCTTATTTTGATGGTCTCCTATGATCAGTTTGTGGGTGGGTGTGATGTGGATGTGGTGCTCCTCTGGCCCCGTCAGTAACTTTTAAACCCATTGGTCACTTTTTAGCTAAGTACTGTGGCAGGCCTTAAAGGGAGAAGGTTCCTACAAGATTTGTGGTGTTGGTGGCAAGAAGGAGTTTTGGCTGGGGGAACAGCTGCAGGAGGTCCAATTCTCACATTAGGCTCTAGATGCTTCCACTGAAGAGCAACCCTGTAGAGCCTTCTCTATTTCTCCAACCTGCATCAGCTTGTACATGGGACAAAGACTGAAGGGGAGAGTGAGATCCTGTAGCTAGCACTGGAAGGATTGCTTTCTAATCAAGTTGTAACATTTATGTTCATTTCAGTAAATACACAACACTGCTTGAAGACCGTGAAAAGAAACTACGGCTGTTCCCATCCATGTAAGTATCACTCTGCATGAAGTTGTTGGGGAAAAAAACCTGCTGTTTGAATTTCATTTCCCGGGAAAATACCATAACATGCTATACAGAACAATGAGGTGTCTCTTTCTGGTCTGTTAGGAAACCTTCTGGGAGGTTAGAAGTCATCCAGCTGATGGAGGTGATGGATAGCATGTTGGAAAAAGCTGGAGTAGACAAGCTAATCAGAGTAACAGGGCCTTTACAGGTAGATAACTCATTTGGACCCAAACAACTTCCTTGTACCCAGAAAAATAACATCCTGTTTTCCCCAGTGTTTATCCTTGCTGTGCTTAAGGGGCCTCCAAGCAGGTAGTTTCTACCCAAGCCAGCTGTCTGTAGGTCCTGTAATTACCAGGGGTTTCCTCTCTTGAGCTTCTGTTCATCTTCACCTGATCCACAAAGAACAAACAGTTATCTTGCTGGTGTAGGAAATACATTTTTTGGCAAAAAAGCCAGAAAGGAATGCGCTTGGCATTATTACTATGGAGGAATGAAGGCAGTAGCTGTCTCATCTCTGCGTTGGGAGATAGGCTGCTATGTTACAAAAAGGGCCATTGGAAACCTTCATACACCTAAAAACCAGGTGTCAAAGAACATCTGTACCTTGCTCGGCCTTATTTTCTCTTATTGCACAGTAATGAAAAAGTTTTAATGGATGGGGAAGGATTTCTGAAAAATGTGGAGCATTGCCTCAGCAGGAACCCCAGCTGGAATTAGCAGGGAAGCTCCCATGGATGTTGACAGGAGGGTAGTCAGGATAGCGCATAACACGGTTGAAAACAAACCTGTGAATGCATGCAGAAAGGCTCTTTCCCTTCTCCTTTATACCTTTAGTAGTGCTTTGTCCTCAAAGGGAAACCTCCTTCAGAAGAAATGACAGATCTGTGCTAACCTCTGTTGTTAAAGGAGTAGGCTGGCCAGGCTCTGCCAGGCTGTGATTTTTCTTGCCTGTTTTGCCAGCTGCACAACGTGCTGGAGCTGATGAAGGCAGAGCAGAACATCTACAACATCATTTTCCATGAGCTGATTCGGCAGGTCAGCGTGGACTGCATGGAGAGAGGACAGCTGCTTTCGAAGCTCAGGTCACCATTAGCCATCCACCCTTAATCCCCCTCTTGATTTATGCCAGTGTTCTCCTGGGAGTAGCATAAGATAGTGCATATTGTTCCTAATGTCCTGGCCCAGCAAAGCTAGCCTGTCGCAAGGTAATCAGCATGGGGTCTGATGCCAGGCGTGAAATAGGATTACCCTGCAGTTAACAACCAGGGCTAATGAGCCTCTGTTAGGTAATCTGGAGCTTGAAGTTGATGACACTGTCTGGGCACCTTGTTGGTGTGACATTCAATGGAAGTTTTCACACGTAGAATGGCTGGTACTTCCTTCACAGCTGATGTTCCCTTGCTCAGATTACCACTAAGTGTTGCAAATAAATTGTTCTAGAGTGTTTAAAATCCCCAGTCCAAACACTTGAAAGACTGCCTTCTAGATAGCTTTCTGTACAGGGAAAGGAAAGGATCCTCAGATGGGGGAAGACTGCACTCTCAGGTAAATAGCTTTTTTTTACTTTCTTTACTGCAGGCAGAGATACGTGGGACTCCTGGAGCGGATTCCTGAACAGATGAAGATCCTCTACAAAAACATGATGGCACAGCGGTTGGTGAACAGACATATTACAGAAGACCTACTCTGTTTTAAAGAAAATGTTGGACAGCTGGCCAGGTATGAGTCCTGCCTGATCTCTATACCCTAGGCTTAGTCCATTGATTTTGGTCGGTTTTCTAATCTTCCTCCCATAGGTGCAGGAAGACAGTGTTATGATTTGAAGCAGAGCAACAGGGACCACACTTGAGCCTCCTCACACTCTCACTGCACCCTCCTAGTGCCAAATAATGTCAAAGCCACCTCCTTCTCTTAGCATGCTGGAGGTTCGTTGGTGGGGAACTGCAGAAAGGGGTTGTTGAACAGGCATGCTTGGAAAGAGAAGGTCATCGAGATGCCTTTCACCCCTACAGTGTGATGATTGTGTAGGAGGAAGAGAGCCCTGCATGGTAACATAGGGCCCACCAGTCTGTGTCTGCCAGATTAGAGACCTTTGGGTTGAGTTAAAATTGCATTAAGACCATTCCCTGCTGTTTCAGAGAGCTGTGTGAGGTACAAGAACATGACTGCAAGGTGACCAAAGAAGCAGAAAAAGCTCAAGAGGAGCTAGCTGCAGGCATGCAGGAGGCTAAGGCGAGTGTAAAGTAAGTTGCTTTTGAAGTTGAGGTTGGGAGATTTCTGCAGCATGCTGGCATCATTCTTTTGGGGTTGTTGGGAAGGAGAGGTTGAGGGCCTATTTCCTTCTGGGGAAGAGAACTTCACTATAAATCCTAAACACCTCAAACAGATAGAAGATTGTTCAAAACTTTTCTAGTTTTAAGACATGAAAGCTGCATTCATTGCTCAGGTGCTGGCATTCCCTTTTCTTCACCCCACATTGACCGTTGGTGAGCTCTTCATAGTCTAGCAGAGCCTGCAGCTCTGAACTTCTGAGAGCCCATGGACATAAATTGAGGATTTAGGTGGCTGGTATCAGAGTTGCGGTGAGTGCTTAGGCAGATGAATTCACTTAGAGATTTGTATTCATACTGATCGGACACTCGCAATGGAAATAACAGAAAGGTGTTGTAGGGGCTTAGGGAAAAGGACCTGTGAATTTACAGGCTGTGCGAGAGGTGACTGAGGAAGGAGTGAGGGAGAGGAAATGACTAAGAAAACCCTTGGGAGAAAGACATTAAATGTGGATGAGAAACACAGGTGCACATATTTCATTGTCTTTCCCTTCTTCTAGACTTTTGGAAGAGTATCGGGAGTTATACGAGTTACAGAGAAGACGACTGGAAGAGCAAGTTCTTCTGGTAGCCCGAGAGAGAGATGTTTGGAGCTCAGCAGCATATGACCTGGCTCTGAAGGTAGGTGCAGGAGATCAGTCATACATTGCAAGGTATAAGCCACTATAGCTAGCAGTCTTGTTCCAAGGGCAGATTTCATCCCAAAGAACATTTCTATTCAATAGGATTGGGTAGTAACACATCTCATACTTGACCTGACCTCATTTCCTGAGGTCTGTTGCATTTCACGTGTGGTTTTTAAATAGAAACTGGTTCATTTACACAGCATTTCTGGTACTGATCTCCAGGTTCGTGCAGGAAGAACTTCTGTGAAATTAATATTTCCATTCAGAGATGGGTTTGACTAAACAGTTTCCTATTCCTCATAATTTAGAATATCGTAGCCACATTCCTTACACTTCCTCACAAAATGTTCTTGGTTAACTCTGTGCTTCCTTGTTTTGTGCCCCCCTTGTTTGTGATCTCCTGCTTTATCTCGTTCAAGTATAAAACCTGTTCACAGAACTTCTGGGGCTGTTGGGGAGATCAGAGGTTTAATTGTAAGGAAAGTGGACTCAACCACTTGATCTCCATTTCATTTATGGTAAAGCTCCCCTGTTACTGTCGGGTGTCTCTCCTCTCAGGAGAAAACAGGGCAGATAACAATGTTTCTTTCAGATAATAGACAGAAACCAGCTCGCATTGGTTCGCAGGCTTCATGTTAGTGGAAGCACACTGATCAACGTTCTCAAGCATTTCATAGTCCTCCTGGCCTCAAAGGTAGGGGCCCGTCTGTGATGGATAGTTGTTCAAAGTGTGTGTATGCGTGGTTTGTGTAGCTCTGTGGTTCTCAGTAAAGCATTTGGTACTTCGGTTGTTATTTGAACTTTCAAATCTTGGTCTAGTTTCAAACAAGCATTAAAACTTGAAAGAGTTCACTCTCTGCTTTTCTCTCTTTACTCCATGCCCCTTTTCTCTACCTCAACCTTTTCTTTCTCCTCTGTTTCCTCTTTTTCTTTGTGGCTTTCTTCCTTCTCCCTGTTCCTTCTCCATAAAACCAAAACAGATGCAGACTAGTGTAATTTTGGCCTCGTAGATATGGGGCTGGATGTTATGTCAGTAACATACGAGCAACAAGGAGTCAAATGCTGAGTTCTGGCATGCCTGGAGAGGGTGAGCCACCCTAGTCCTATCTCAAAGGGTTTGTGAGGGCTGTGCTGCGGAATTACAGACATTTCCCAGATCTCTAATATGTACATATCTCAAAATAGCTAGAGCAAAGGGAGAATTCCTCCAACTCAGATCAAAATAATCATGACAACAGTCCCTTTTCCCACCCTCTTGCCCAATGCGTGCAGGACACGGGAGACTTGGCTGATCTGCAGGAAGAGACCGAGCAGTTCAGGGAGAGGCTGGGTTGTGTTGGAGCAGAAATAGAGCGTTCCAAGGAGTCCAGCCTGGGGAAACTGCAAACCATCTGCAGCAGCCTCAACAAGTGGCTTCAGTACTTCCATTGCAGTGACTTGTGAGTGGCCCAGAGGGACTGGGGGTAGCAGTCAACTCCCTCAACCTTTGCCTTGTGACTGTAGGTCTTGCTGGCCCACTGCAAAGCGTGCACTGATTCTCAGGTGCAGTGAGATTTGGTGCCCTTTGCACCATCCCTCACTGCTCTGTTTTTCTCTTCAACGAGTGTATTTTGATAGTCACGTCCCTAACAGTAACTCCAAAGAGATAGTGTGGGTTTGTGGTTGAATTCAGTGGAGCAAGGATTGTATCCTCCTGCTGTGAACCAGAGTGTCCTTCTTGCAGCTGTCGTTGCTATGACAGAATTCTGCTATTTGGTTCATTTTAACTTGAATGCACACACGTTAATGCTTCAACATAGCACTTGATTCTCTGACGTACAGATACAAAATGAGACTGAGACACATGATGTTTCAAATCCAAAGTAATTTTTTATGTTAAGGTGATTGTATTTTGCAGGCTTTTTGTTAGTTCATTGTGGTATATTAAATAAAACAAAGTATAAATGCAAGTAAAAACCACAAAATATACATGTGTTCATTAACAAAAGATACCACTTTATAGTTTTCAATCAGAGAGTTAATAATGTCTGAATTTTTAATATGTGCTTTGATTTTAATCTTTGCTGGAAGTAACACATTTTCTTAACTGACACCCAATGTCTGTGTTGTGCTGCGTGAGAGAACAAAAATCTTTGCTTGAGTAGGGCCTGGTGGGTTTTAGTTCTCTTTTGAGTTACAATTTGTGTCACAAATTTGGTATATATCTCTAAAGATTAAAAAAAAAAGAGTGTATGTCTTTACTCTTGGTTTTACCTTGGCTACTAAAGGAGTTTTTCCTCTCATCTCTCATCCCTTCTTTCCCTTTGCTTTAGCTCCTCTCCAATGAATGAAAAACTACTGGATGAAATCCTACCAGATATCAAGAACATGATAAATGTAAGATTTTTGGCATTTGGACATATTATTGAGTGGTACCTGCTCAGCAAATTACCACGTTAGCTGAGCCACAGCCCATCAAGACTGTGAATGAAAACACATTAGCTCAAATCTTTTGTGCAGAAGCTAAAGCTAAGAATCTACACATGAGAAGTTAAAATTGACCAATACCATGGTTCGGCCAGTGCATTAAACTTAGTCATGTGTTGAGCACTGTCTGAAGACAGCTCTGGTGACTGATAAATGACATTAATCTGTAGAAGCGCTCAGAATTGTCACCAATAAGTTTCCTGTTTATTGTGCTGTTTACTCACTGTGACGTCTTTATACCCATGAATTCATCACACTTACCTGATTTCCATCACCTTTCTGCTGCAGCCAAGGGGTAGTCCAACTTTTGGGGGCATGGTGAGCTTGCAACTTTTCTTTCAGATACTAAAAGAAGACCTGCAGCAGTACGGAGGGGAGGTGTACCTGAGAAAGACGGAAAGTCTGAGGAGCGCTGCCAGCCTGCAGGAGCACTGGACGGAGCTGGGACAAACAGTCCTGAATAGACACCGGGATTTTGCTGGAGCGTTGCCTCCACAGCACGCTGCCCTGGAAGAAATAAACCAAAGGGCATGTGAACTCTACCAGCAATACAATATAAGGATAGATGGGAATAACGGTAAGGAATGACCAATTTTGCAGTTCAGTCTTTCCTTGGGGATGCCAGGAAAGTAGCGGGTAATAACGTGTACTGGCCTTTCCCAAAGTTAAAAGTAAAAAAATCTGACCCCCAGATATGTGCTGGGAATCAAGAGCATTCAGCGGGATAAATTCCAAGAAACCTGACTTGCAGTCACATGTAAAAAGAATATCTGAAATTGTAACTATGATACAGTGCAAAGAACATGCAATGCAGACATGACACAGGGACGCTGTGTTATGTTCAAAGGTGGTTTGTGGTTATGCATGGAGAAGAACATAAATGTAAAAGGAAAGAATGGATGTTTAAAATGTAAAGTAAAACATCACTCTGGAGATCATTACTAGATAACACTGTCTCAGAGGGTAATACTTTTTTTTATTACTTTATCATTAACACAAAGTTATCTTAATCTAGATACCAAATTATCTTGATAATAAAGTATGTAAATAAATGTTTTCTTTGCTGATATAGAGTTATCATGTCCTGTGTAAGATAACAAACATATATTGGGTAATTTGCAACTAACCTTTCTCAACCTTTGCCTCTGCAAGACCTTGACTCGTTTCTGATTTCAGAATTGTTTTGTCTCTGATGTTTTTTTAATCATCTTATTTCCTTTTAGCAGACTAAAACCAAACTGAATGTGTGCTGTCAGGAACTCATGTTTGCTAAGCTGCTTCTCATACTCTCATCTTGTTCTTTCACTCAGGGTTATCCTGTACTTTTCTCTACGTTATTTTATGCTACATGTTATATTTCAGCCTTCTAAAGGAGCTGACGTAGAATGATAAATCTGACCATCCAAAGAGACACCTAAGGAAGTAAATATTCCCAGTAGTTCTCATTAGAAACTGAGACAAAGAAGAAGGAACAAGGCCATAATTGGCTGGACACCAGCATGGCAAAAAGTTAACAGCGGATTGTCGGAAGTCTTGATAGTTAGTCGTGATCTGAACCAAGAGCTAGGCAGCACAGCGCAGACATCTGATCCAAAATTGCTCCGTCCAGTAAAGTCCAGAAAAAGAGGGATTTTAGCTTATTTTAACACAGGGAACTGGGCCACAGGAAATGTATTCTCTTGATCCATACAAGGAGGGTATTTTGAATGGTTTGGATTCATTTTTTCATTGTGGCCTTTCGTAATGGCCTTTCAGTTGAAATAGTATTAATTAAATATTAAAATAATAGTTTAAAAAATTTTCATCACCTACATGTGCATAACATGCCATTTTTGCTACAAGATGTCATGGAGGCCAGGACATCACCAGCTTAAACATTGGATATCAAGAGCAAACGTTGTTATATTTCAAGCACATTCCCCAGTAAACAGAGAGTATCATGTGCCAGATCAGTGAATGAACAAGTAATTTACTACCTTGTCCATCTGTTTTTGCACATCGGTGCATACTGTATCACCTGCGTCTTTGAAGAACCGGGTTGTAACTGCAAAGCTGTTTTAGAAAGAGTTATATTAAGCCTTTATGCAATGAGGGAGCCAAATCTGCCAAGACAAGAAGGAAAGTCAGGGCTTCAAATCAAGCCCATTTTCTTTCAGCTTGCTTTGAATTCAGTGCTTACTAAACAGCTCATTCTTAGTCCTAAGCATAGCCAATTGCCACGTAGGCTGTTCATCCCTCTTGGCATCCCTCTTTGAATCCAGCTTTGTTTTTGTTGGCTGAGAGAATTATAATTAAAGGTTCATATTTTCTTCCCCTGCAGTCACAGCTAAGTTTTTGACAGCCTTGGTGAAAAGTATGGAAGATTGGTTATTCAAGGTGCAAAAGCTGAAGAGAGGTTCTGGCACGTACGAAGCTGAGCTGCAGGCATTTTATCACAATATTCCTGTGTGGCTGGCCCAGGTGAATGCAGTGATGAGCTGTATAGGCTCCAGCAAGTTGGATGAAGCTGAGAGTGATAAGGAACCACATTTCCCGTAAGGACAGAGGTGTTAATTGTGTCTGGGCTGGCCTTGTACGTTAAACTTCACTCCTAGGAAAACAGAAATTATTTTTTGGGGGGGACCCTGGTGCAGTGGGATAAACGTGATCAGCTGAAGTGTTAAAATGATTGGCAACTGCCTTTCATTTGCTTTGATTTGGCAATATCTGTGGAAACAGTTGGTGGCTTCAGTATCGCTCCTGGAACATCACTGTCTCCCTCAGAACTGCCACCTGCTTTGGAAATCTTGACATTTGAAGAAAACCAAAAATATGTGATTCACTTAGAGTCAGATTTCTGGGGACATATTCCTCCTCATGGTACTCCATTGTCTTTGGTAAATATCATCAGGAAATAAATTATTTACAGAACACATGGATAACATAACAAGTAAGAGATGACTGGCAAATGCCAAGTTTTCTCACAACTATAGCATTAATAAAAATGCCTATATCATGTTTCCAGCATATGGTGTACTAAAATATGTAGTTTTCTTTGAGCTGGGTAGCAAAAGATGTCTTTGTGATAGGAGATCTTCAGCTCTGGTGCACTAGAGGTCACTTTGTTTCTGGATTATTTTTTTTTTTCTCAGGGTGGTACCTAGAGAACTTTTTAAGATGATTCGGCAATGGGTTCTGTCCGTGAATAATGAGGTTGAGAAGAGTATCACAGATCTTAATGAAAAAGTAAGTGCAAGCCTGAAACTTCTAGGGATAAGAGCACTGTATGTAGGTATTCACCCTTTCCTTTAATTTCCATCTGGCCAGAGTGCAGGTATGAGGAATGCTCGTTTCTCTTTTGACACTTTCTTTCCTGTTTGAGTTGAGTTATGGCTTTTGTCTTCCAGCCAAAGGAGCAGAGGAGAACTCCTCTAAAAATAGCTGTAAGGTCTCCTATACAGCGCATGAACACAATTTTATTGTTTCATCTTTAGCATCCGTTTCCTTTGGAATAATATTGATATTTCCTGTTCAGAGAACTGTTTTGGCTGCTGGCTCTCTGTGGTTTTTCTTCTTTCTCCCAGGATTGTAGACCAGACGCTCTCACCATGCATTTTTAAAACTTTCTATAAGTGTGGTGTGTGTTTTTTGGTTTATTGCTGAATTCTGGAAAAGAGAAAGCACCATGTGGCTGATAATCAGAGTATGATCCTAAACAAGAACAGGGAAAAGGATAGCTCCATGACAGGAGAAGATGGGTTTGTAACGGGAATGAATATGGGAGAAAAAGTAGTAAAAGCAAATGTTTCTGTCATTAGGTCAGTTTGCAAATTGAACTAGGTAGGACATTGGCTTATGTGAAATGCATTGACTTCAGACTACTTGGCAAGACCAGTCATTTATTTTACTGGTTTAGATTCGCTCTGACATTTTGTACAGGTGACTGAACTGCACCAAAACCTGACCCTGTGGGTGGTGAATTTGCTGAGACACATGACAGCAGACAGCTTGTCCTGGGACCATCCCCGGTGGCAAGAGTCAGACACCAAGATGGATGAGGAGCTCAGACTTCTGGAGGCTTGTAAGCTACAGCATGGAGCTGAAGAGATTGTTGCAGAGATGGGCAGACTCTCTGGCTCTATAGTCAGGTATCAGCAGAGGTCTTCAATTTCATCTAAAGGGGTTTTCTGAAGAAAAAATGTGTAGTGTGCTGGGAGATTGATCATGGATCGATATTGGAATTTGTAGGGAGCTTAATAAGATAGGAGCACCTAAAGAGAATGGCAATGCCTGCTTTATACCTAGTACTGCTATAAAACATGCTAGCATCTGTGTCTGCATGGGCTCTGCCCACCCTTCTGTGGATGACCTCCAGAGGACCTAAGGTCAGTACAGGCAGCAAGTCTGCAGTCCAGGTCACCTGGAGCAAAGCCTCCCCCTGATCTGTGCTCACATGTCCGCTGTGGGTTAGTACAACACTCTCTGGGAGGTCAATGTGTGAGTGGGGCAGGCAAGGATTGCTCTTCTGGAGACTTCTCTGCTGCAGAGGTCTGCAGATAGCTCCTGTACCTTGCTGACAGCAGCAGGATCCTGGCTGAAGGTAATAAAGCATCTGAGGGCGCTTCTGCAGGGCTAATGACATTCTGCATCTTTGCAGCTCCTGCCGTGATATTGTCAATGCAATCGTTCGAAAGAAACATTCTGAAATGGATTTAGAAGCTGATTTTGAGCTGGAGGAGCTGAATAAGATCAAGGTAAAAATTACCTGTGTTTCCAGCTGTCTAGGTCTGGGGTATATGAGACTGCATTTGCTTTGTAAAAGGTAGAGAAAAATATATGTGAGGGTTTTAAGAACTCCAGTGGATTACTGTGGTCGCCCAAGTTTCCTACTGACTCTGCAGTCCTGGAAAGCAGATAAACCTGGATCAGGTCATGTTCAGTTTTAGTATTTTCCTACCCTGTTTCAGGGTACGTATGTAAGGGCTCTCCTGTGAGACTTATTCCATATGAGTGGCAGTAGATTCATCTCTGGTTCAAAGCTTGTCAGAGCCATGTACATCCAGACGAGCAGTGCTCAGGAGTTCCTAAAGGTTCTTGGTGCAACATACCTTTATACAGATGCAGTTGAAACTTTTTGCAGATAAAGTTCTTAGTTGTTACCACTGTCATTGCCAGTGTTTAGCTGAACTTTGCCTGCACTTTCGGAATACAAGAGGTAGACCCTTCCTGAAGCCCAAGGCTTCCTTGAGCACAGGGAAAATGGCATTGCTTCAAAGAATGTAAGAAGCTTCTCTGCAGGGACTGAAAATACTCATGCTTCTGTTCTGTGTTACCTTAGCGAGTGAAAAATTAACCCCTGGGATTTACACTCATTTCTCCCTACATGGGCTGGGGTAGTGGCTGTGACAGATGTTCTGCACTGGCCTGAGGAGCAGCTTGTTGAAGGGATTAGTTGGTGGGAGTGATTAGCCAGTGACAGAAAGTTTGGAGAAACATCTTCCTGTTCCTTTGTAGGATGAGGATGGAAGGGTTCAGGTAGGTCCCTGGAACAGGTAAAGACAGAAAGGTGGAATTATTTAACTGACTGAATTAATATAATAACAGCTATTTTTTCTGCTCAATAATCCTTGAATAATCATTTTCTTTTATGTCTTCCCAGAGTGAGTGCTGTAATTGGATTGAAGTGTGTAGTCTTCTCCTTTCAGAGATCAAAGGCACTCCGGTCTCCCTTCTGGATTTAGAAAAACTGAGAAACCTCTTTGGATCAGAGGTATATATAGACTGCATTTGCAGTTCTAGGTTGAACCGTTTTGAATGAAGGTCTGCTTCAAAACTTTACCTTAAGGAAGTAGCTACACTTCAGTTTGAGGGAAGATTTTGCATGGAGACCTGCATGCACGCAAAGTTGCAGCTAAGAGCTATGAGGTTTTATGACTGTAAACTGGTTAAAAATCACAGTGCTTCTTGTGAGGGCAGGTCTAAGGCAAAACCAGAGCTTCAGTGGAGCTAGGAGATTTTACTCCACTGGTAGATCAGTTCCCCATGGTGCATGATAGCTTCTGCTTCACCCATTGGTGTGGACTTTGGCTGGAATTCTGGTGGTTGCCCTGCCATCAGGAGATCAGGCTGAACATCTAGTTTAATTCCTTATGTTGCTAAATGGATGCCTGAGACTTCCTGTGACAATTAGATGTGGTTTATAGATGGTTGGTCTGGCATTGGTCTACTTTCATACCAAACAGGTTAAATTCAGATGATGAGGAAATGGCTTTAGGTTTATTGTCTTGAACAATTTGTTTGCATCAGTTCTGAACTCAGTCCCCCAAGCAAAGTGACTCTGTTCATCACTTTGTGTACAGCCAGTGCTGTAGTTCGTGTGCTGCCCCTCTTTTTCTCCCTGCCATGGCCTATACAGGTATGCCACAGTGGGTCCTCTTATGTAATGTTCAGTAATTAGCATATTTGTTTGTGATTTGGAATATATTCATACACAGGACCCACCTAGCTGGCTGAAGTCCGAGTCTAAATATGTGCAAGAGAAAGTCAGATTTGCCTAGATTATTTGGATGGACTGTGCTACTCACCTGGTCCTTATGGTGCCTTGCAGGAATTGCAACTGAAGGTTCAGCTTAAGGACACGGTCATTTCTTTGACTCAGGAAGAGCTTGAAGCTGAAGATGCCAACAGCAATGGGAAACCCCTAACAGAGGAAGAAACGTTAGAAGTAAAGGAGGAAATTGCTATTATGCAGGTGGCTGTAGTAGCTGCAATATGCTAATTTCCAGCAGGGCCTTTTTAATTATTGCTTGGTGTACGCGATGTGAAACATGGCCTTACAGCTGCCTTGAATGCCGCTAAGCTAGTGGTATCTCCTGTTTCTTGTTCCTTTTCTCTTTCAGCAGCAGCCGGGTGCTGGTATGGATTATCTGGCTGAGGACAATGAAGCTACTAAAGACATGATCAGATATGTAGGACATGACTCCAATGTCCACCTGAAGTCTTTGAAGTCAGACATCGTTTCGGTTACAGGGGTAGGAGTCTCCACTGCATGAATGGTTTTAGGCTGTTGGTAGAGATTTGGAGCTGGGTTTTAGCTGTCTACTCAGACTCTTTCATGAGACCCCCTTTAACACTTGTGTCAAGCCTGCTGGGGCAGTGCAAGATGCTGGTATTCTCTCTGGTTCCTCTCCTTTTGCAATTGTAAATAATCAGTAGCACAGTTACCACAGCTGCAAGTTGTCCTCCTGACCCAGCTGTTATTGCCACGGCCCCAGAACTTTTGTGGGACCAATAACAGGTGATACATGTAGTCTGAGCCAGGACTATCTGCAGAGACACGAATGGTGAAAATAGTTTGGTGCTGAGCACATGGGAGGAGTTGAAGAGGATTCAGAGGTTCAGGGAGGTCCCACAACAACAGGGAAGAAAGAAGTTCAGGTTGTTTAGTCCTCCTAGGTCCTTGTTTTCTCCACTTGCCTTTGGGATGGTGACCTTTGGTAAAGTTGCTCTTCAGAAGTCATATGGGCCTGCCTTTTGCAGTCATTCCCTGCTCAACCAATCATCCAGAGTGGAGCCCAGAGGTACAGGAATTGTGGATCGTTAGCAAACTGTCACTGGATGGTCCTGCTCCTACTCAGCTGCATTGCTGAGTGTGCCTTGCTCTTCATGCATTAAAGGTGGGCAGCTAGTGCAGAGTGACAGTGGGGGAGACAGCAGCGTTTCTCCATGTACTTTGGTTTGTTTTACAGAAATTAATCTCTGGAAATCACAGTTACCTTCCAAAGCTCAGAGTAGGAACATTTTAACAGTTACTCTTACAGAAAAACCCTGGTTGTCGTCTTCAGATGAAGAAAACTTACACAAACCTGTTGGAGGAGCTGCCTCTTTGTGTTCTCTGAATATTGTTTTGTTGGTTTTTTCCCTCCCGGTCAGGCTACAGCCATCTCCAACCTCTGTAACCCAGTGAATGCACCAGCAACCCAAGACTATGAGACAGCGAGACTTTCATGTCTGAGTCGGAAAACGATTTTTAATTCCGAGATCAGTTCAGTGCCTGAACTAGCCTCTGATTTTACATGTTTTGCTGGTACTGAGCTCTTGTCTGTGTTGCGACGGTGCACTGAGACACCAGCACCGAACCAGACACATGCTTCAGATGGAATGCGGCATTATTGGTTTCACATTCACTCATAGAAGGTTTTGCTCTTCCCAACCAGAGGGAGATGACTGCCACCAAGCCGTCGACTCCTTTTTCACAGAAAGGGTTTGAAGCCCTAGCAATGCTGGAACACCTGCAAGTGCAGCTCATGTGAGTACTGGTCCTGTGCTGGGGGCATGAGCAGAGCAGGATTTCATCCCAGGCAAGTGTCTGGTCTGCTCTCTGATGTGGTTCTGCTTCTCCAATATCTGTTGACATAATTTTAGGTTTCCTTTAATTCTGATTGTCTTGGGCCATTGACTGTGATTTATGTTAGCTGAAGACATGAGCCATGTCAGCCCTCCTTCACCTGTGAGCAGATTTTCTGGTTTGTGTACTTATGAGGTACATTGCAGAGGTACTCATGATGGTTTTCTGCAAGACTTCTGAATACTTCAGGTCCCGTTAGCACTGCAAGGTGCTACGTGAATGCAGCTGTGCATTTCTAGGGCCTGCTAGTGCCCAGGAGCTTGGTAGGTACAGCCCCACGTAATGTTGTGCCTAAGTGTGGGGAAGACAATGAAAGGACACCCAAGAAGCACCGTGCAGAACCACTTTAAGGTTTCTGTTTGGTAATTACTTCCACGCTTAAGCAGGCTTGGGCACCCTGAACTGCACTCCCTCATACTCCTTGTGTTGTCTGCAAGCTTGCGTTATCCAGAGTAAGCCCATGTCATTATCCTTGCTAATAGAATTGACTGTGCTCTGTATTTATCCTTGGACAATGAAGATCAGCATCTCACCCTTTGCTAGCAAACACTGAGTTTCAAAATTAATTCAATTTGCAGGGTTTACATAGAGATGTGCCATGAAGTCCCTTATAGATCTTTTAACAATGCCCTTCTCTGAAACCATAAATGTGTTTGTTTATAGAGTCAGTTGATCCTACTGAACACTTTGGCTTTCTAAATCTTTCTTTTAAGTATCCTGCCAGCAGCTGCTTAGATTTCAGGTTTCAGCAGTATCTTTGCTTCTGTGTTTCAGAGAAACAGAGATCCGTGCTCAGAATGCAGAGGAGAGATCTGAGGGTCTTGAAGAGAAGCTGGAAGAAGCTCTGCAGAGAATCAAAGAGCTAGAGAGTGAGCTGGAGAAAGAAGGGAAAGTCATCCCAGAAGCCACACACGCAGAAGGGCAAGGTCAGGAGAATCAGTATTCTGAACCCTCTTCTAGACTCAGAGAGGGAAGTAGTATTTGAGGACATCTCTTTCATCTCCTGTTTACTGCAGGACCCTCTCCTCCTGGGCACACCCTAGGGTTTTGTCTAGACTCTTTGTCAGATCATGCCAATATGATGTGGCTGGGTGTTTCTTAGGTCGCATGTTTGTTGCAGATGAAAGTATTTCTTTGTGTCCTTTCTCAACTGCGTCTGCACAGGAGAAAGAATGGGAATCAAAACTTCTTCCCTTGGTACCTCGGTGTATCCCATCTCCTTGACATCAAAGGGGGAGGAGAGGCTAACTTGTTTGTTAAGAATGTGATACCTTCGGCACATTTTTACTCTGTGGTATTTTTAATGAGTTTGGTTTGTTTCTTTGTTTTTCTTTCAGAAAAATATTTCCAAGAAAGTGTCCCAGAAGTAGAGGCCTGCTTAAGTCCCAAAGATTCTACCTCTGACCAGTCCAAAGGATCCAGAAAAAGCGAAGATTAAAGAACAGTAATGCCTGAGTAGTTTCTCAGTGCCCATTCAACTCTTGCCCGATCCACTGCCTTACTCCTCGTCCACTACCCCAACATCCCTGTGCTATCTCAGCATTTATGCTGTTCTTCTAGTTGGCTCTACCACTTCCACATCTGTCTTCTTTGTCCTCTACCTCCTCCCACAGCTCTAATATCTTTACAGCTTGTCTTCCTTGCAATACCGTTGCTACTTCGACTTTCTCCTACCCAGATCTCTCCTGCCTGTGCACCGTCCTCCCCTCCCCTTGCCTTGTGCTTGCCTCCTGGTTGTGTTCATCAATCTCTTCTTGCTGCTCTGTATCATTCTGCCTTATCCCTGCTGGATCATTCAAGTAAATCATTTGCACCTCTTTCCTCTTGTACCAAGGTTGTTTTTTTCTCAGTGCCAGCATGGCCTGGTTGGGTATCTGATAATGGGTACCTCCTTCATCCCCTGGGCTTTAGACGATTCAGTTACCAGCTGGCTGGTTAGGAAGAAATTGTACAGAAATTGTGCAGAATTCTATGGACAAATTTTTGTTTGTCTTTGAATGTTCTTCTTTTGAAGGTCTTGTCCTTCTTTCAGAAAGCATGAAGCAGCCTGAAGCTGCACGTGATCCTGAAGGCCTTTCTCAAATTGCTGCCACAGGAGAACTTCCTGTAACCAAGGTCACAAAATCAGACTTCAGATGATGCCAGGTCACTTGCTCAGTGCTCTGGGATAGCCTGTAAATGCCCCATCTCCCTGTGATTCCCGTGTTTGGTATCTGAGCCCCCTAGCTCCCCATTCGCAGTACCCCTAGAGCCTCAAGAGGCCAAACTGCCCAGTGAGGTGGCCACCCGTGTCTTCTGCCTCTGTCGGGTCCCCAACCCCGGGGCAGTCTGTACAGTTATAAAGCTCTCCAAGGCCAGCAGAGCTGCTTGGGTTCGGCATGACTTTGCAATTTGACCCAGCCTCAGCTTGGAATAGCAGGCAGTGAAACTGTCAGGAATCGCATCAGCTCAGATGCCAACTCCCTCAGAGTAAATTCTGTTTTGGAAACATCATATATTGCTGATCCTGAAGTACATTTTTAAATGATGTTTTCCTTCTGCAAGGTTTTTCAATGTAATATCTCCTGAAGGTAAAATGCCACGTTTCTGCCAGCTCTGTATATGTAAGGGAGAGAAGATCCTGCTGGAAAAAGGCATACTCTTTGGAACTGAGGATGCTCTTAGCTATAATTTGCCTTTTCTGTAACCGCAGAAAGTTACATGTTTGAAAAAGCTATGCCTGACTTCTGCAGATATGACTGCAAATAGGGTAATGTGTGTGCCCTGGCACAGTACTGCGTGTCTCTTGACAGTCATTTCTCAGGCTAAGTGTTGTTCCTTTGAGACATTATCTGTAGAGGTGTTGGCCTTTGATGTGCTAAGGAATCTTGGTCCGGACGGATCATTTCACATGGAGTTAGAAATGTGGTGAGAAGTGTTCAAAGAAAGGATCATCTGCAGCTCACTGTGTATGCCCTTTTCCCCTGGGTTGGGAAACAGGGAGCTACTCCAGCAGCATGAGAAATAACCAGAACTAGCCTTAGAGAAGTAACTACACAGCTCGTGTTCACCATTGGAAGATTACAGAGCTGTTCTGCTTCCCAGAGCTGGATTTCCACATGTTGATCACTATTAAGATCTATTACAGACACACAGGAGGAGCCACAGCCGCTCTGCTGCCCTCTCCTGAGAGGACTGCAGTGGCAGAATGATTCAGATGTGAGGTTACACCTGGAGCACAGATGCTCATGTGATCACAGAGAAGTTCACAAGTGGATTTTTCCCACTTCTCAACCACTTTTAAAGGGGGCTGGTTCACCAGTAGTCCTCACTGTAAAAAGGCCAGCAAATACTTGTAGTGAGCGAGTATTATGGGAGCACTGAGTGTTGAGAAGAGGACTCCAGGGAGCTGAAGGGGCTGATTAAATATAGAATATGTGGTACTTAGTAGAAGTGGGATCCTTGTCCTTTGCAGTAGTATTAAGCCAGTACCTACAGGCCACCCTCGTGACACAGCTGCATTTAACAGAGGTATTACTGATGTTAAGTGCCAATGTGCATGAGTGTGACCAGCAGAGAAAGAGGGACTGAATAAAATGAGTGAAAATGAAAGAGTGAGCAACCCCTGCTAGGCACATGCATGACAGCCAGCTACTGTGGGGCCAATTTAGAGAAGGGCTACAAAGTACCCTCTATCTTAGCCTCTACAGACCACCAGCAGCAGAATGTTGGGCCTGGGAATGGCTGTGCAAGAGAGGTCTGCATTGAAGCAAGGGAAGATGCTGCAGGTCAAGTAAAAGGGCAGGAGCAGAGCTGACATCCACCGAAAGGGTACCCGCATCAGAGAAACCAAGTGCTGTGCTATTTCCTTTGACAGTGCTCCATATCTTTGCCATGGGACAGGACTGCAGTATCTGTAGGTTCCTGGTCATTTCAAATAGCTTTTGGCAGGAAAGAGAGCAGTGTTGAGGATTTATAGGAGTTTTAAGGATTTTCTCTGTTCTTTCTCTGTGTGCGGAGGTTACCAGGGCAGCTGCAGCAGGCAAAGGTATTACTGTTCTTGAGGCTCTCAACTGGCTCTTTCCCAGCAGTGCTGGATTCCCCCTTGTCTGCTCAGTGGGAGTTGGTTAAACAGATCACCTCTAAAATGTTTAGAGATCCCCACAAGCTCAGATCTTGTCCTGCCTCACCCCCCAGTGGAAGCGAGCAGCAGCACAGCCTGCCTTTCCTCTGCACGGCTGATGTGCCCTTGCAGGGAAGTGCCAAGCCTTAAAGGCTGCCCTTTCCTCCTCTTCCTTTTCCTCCTGTTTTAGAGCTAGGGCTAAACACCTTGGCTGCCTGTGCGCGTATGTATGCGTGCACAGGTGGTGAGCAAAATCCTATACCCAGGACTACGCCTGGGACCCAGCTCGTTCCCTCATCGGAGGAGAACCAGGCTGGCAGCACCCACCAACCTACCTGCGTGCTGAGCCCCTTCCTGCTCCCCACTGGTTGTCGGGCTCCCACCCCTGCCTGCCCGGCTGTTCAGTTTGGGGACGGGGGCATTTAAGTATATAGGGGCTAGTCTGTCCTTCCTGCCAAGGTGATGGGGCAGGACGGATCAGACCCCAGGGGCCAGGCCCAAAGGTGTCAATGTGTATCTGGCCCCGTGAAGGGGAAGAGATGACAACCCTGTATCCTCAACTCTCTGCTCACATACGTGCCAGGCCCGCTCCTTGTGCTCTGTATTTTTCCCTTTCCAAAACAAGTAGAGGCTTCTTCTGTGTACAATCCACTTTATATTACAGGCCTGGGCTGCCTTCCCTCAGGCCTCCAGACCAGGACCTGCCAGTGGGATGCCAGTAGATCAGCCCTTTTGCTCCTCTCTGAGCAGAACTGACCGGAGGCAGTGTGGCAACCATTTCTGGGACAGCTCTTACTTAGAGCATGGGTGAGTCCTTCTTGTCTTCCGAGCTTTCTGGGAGCTTTGTGGTGGCTGTGAGGAGGCTGCTCACTGCTGGAGGACTCTGGGTAGCTGGACAGACCAAGTTCATGGCATCCAAAGGCAAGGGCAAGATGAAAGCAGGTGGTTTCTCTGCAGTAAGGGAGTGCAGTGCATGGAGGTAACGCAGTTGAGCAGCAGCAGGGGCACTGGACAGGATCTCAGCTGCCATCCGCAGGGACTCAGAAGCAGCCTTTTCCCCCTCAGCAGCAATCACCTACCAAGCAGGGGAATAAAGAAGGTTTATGTGAGGCTGGGAGTAAGAGGGGGAGTGGACTGTTCATTACAGAGGGAGGTTGCCACCATGAAACTCCCAGGGCCAGTGTGATGATAATATTCCTCCTGTCTGAAGATCACAGCATGTACTAACACCTCTGGATGCTCCCAAAAGTTTAGGAGCTCATGTCTAACTTGTTTTTACTAGGCCTTTCGGGGCTCATAATTGGGCATACCCTTGCTGCAAAAGCATGGGAGAGGGCAGCCCCCAGGCTAGGCTTGTGGGAGGGGTGCTGGACACCACCCTTATCCAAGCTCTTGAGCAGTTCACTGCAAAACCAGCCTGTGCTGATCTCAGCCTGAGCTGAGCAAGGTGCAGGGTACATGACAGTGGTGACAGCCCTGCACTGGGCTCCTAAAGGAGTGAAACCCTGAGGAAGAGATCCCCATGGGGATCACTGTGCGCACAGGGGTAACCCCAGACCTCTTTGTGTGTCTTTCGGTCCTAGCCGTAGGCCAGGTACCAGATATGGCACTCCACTGGGCTGGCTCAGAGTCTTGCTGCAGCTCCCCTTGTTAGATACAGCTCTTGAACGGGAATTAAAGGAAACATATCTTCCCAGAGCTGTATCCTTGTGTGGCATGTCCCAGGGACCTCAAACCAGGGGTGGGAAAGGAAGGAGGAATGCTTCAGAAGGAGATGAGAAGTATTCAGAGCTGGCATACCCGCACTTTGGCCTGTCTCTGGGCCTCTGCTTCCACAGCCAAGGACTGCCGGACTTCAGCAGGCAGCTGCACGTTGTTGCTGTGGTAGTAAAGGACAGGGATTAGCTGGGCTCTAGGCTTTCCTGGCAGGACTGGATGGTCAATCTGAAACTTGGAATGGGCTCATCAGTCAATCTCTGCAGATCAGTTTACTCATGTTCTTTGCTCCCTGGGTGTCTCTCTTTGCGAATCTCACTGTAGCCTTCTACCTTCATTCCTATCCTTCTTTTCCAGCCTAGTTTTCTAATGATCAAGCTTCCATGATCGCTAGACAGCAGGGAGACCTCTTCTCTCTGTGCCTCTGAGGCTTGAAGTCTATGCTCTCTCTTTGTGAGACAGCAGAGAATCCACCGGGAGACTGCTCTCGAGACAGGCACAGACATTTCCTTCTGTTCATAGATTTACTCATTCACCGCTTGGCTCTCTCTTCCATGATCCTCTGTGTGATGAGCGAGTCCCACCTTTCTGCATGGGCTTCTGAGTGATGTCTATCCCTGCTAGTGCTAAGACCTTGGGGCCTTTGATCTAGAGTGGGACACAGAGGGTCCAGTGCCTGCTGCGCCTCTTGGGCTACCAGAATTGGGTGCAAACTCTGCCTGCAGCAGCAGTGAGATGGTGATGAGATCCCAGCTAAGGATCCTGCCCTGGCTGCCAGTGTGGGAGCAGGCACAGACTTCACATGTGGAAGTTTTACGTGAGGCAGAGGCTGAAAGGGGCAGGGAAAGTAGGAAGGTGAGGGGTGAGGCTCTACCTTCTGCAGAACGGCTGCAAGGAAAGAGACAGAGGCAAAGAAGGAAGAGGAGCAGGCAGCATTGAGCAGAGGAGGACAGGTATTTGCAAAGGGCCAGCAAAGTCCCCTCTACCAGCATTTCCTACCTACATTTCTGTTCTCTCCACTTTGATCCCCCAGCAGCCCGTGACCGCGTCCAGAGCCACCTGTGAGGAGGAATATTTTTAGAGCATGGGGAGAGTACCAGCCCCGGCGTAGGCCCCTTACAGGGAGTAAGACAGTGCAGGGACATTAATTCAAGGCAGGTAACTGCAGGACTGTAAGGCTGATTTATTAGTTTTTATGTGCTATTGGGTGAGGCCCCGCAGAAATAAAATTATTTCCCACATTTTACTTCCAATTTGTGTTTGCCTCAGGGATTTAGCATGATTTAACTAGTCCAAACTGGTTCAAGTGTGGAACCAATTCAGTTCCATAGCAAACATTCAGTTACTGACTGGTATCATTGTGTGTGTGTGTCACTGCTGGGGGTCCCACGTATCCTGGGTTTATGGCAACTCACTTATGCTGCAGAATACATTTATCATGAGAATCTCCTTTCTGGGGTAAGCACTGAAGCTGGGGTATCACAAAGCACTGATGAAGCTCATCTAAGTGGTTCCTTCATGCCTCTCACAACATACTGCCTGCTACTCTCACCATGGCCGCCTGTGGGGCCCACACTGTATATCCTTCTCCTAAAGTGATCTGAGTCAACAAACAAACAGAAGAAAAATTTTCCATTTTTTCTGTGAAGAAGGCACATGTTGGTTTTCTACCCTTCTGCAAACCAGTGCCTGTGATTTTGAGGGACTGATCACCTGAGTTTCTTTGTGAAGCCTCAGTTCACCCCTTGCTCTGCTATCTCCCCCCTGTGGAAGCACCTTTATCTCCTGACTGATGCTCTTCCTCTCCAAAAGAAGTTCAGAGAAAGCTCGATGTGCCAGGAGGCGCTTCGTGGTGGTCTGCACCAGCAGCTGGATGGCACTGGAGATGCTGGTCAGGGTGGTGAGGAGAAGAGAGGCATTCTCCAACCGGTAGTAGCAGACGGCATCTATCTCCAAGGTAACCATGTCTTTAGTCACCACCTAAGCAGAAGACAGTAGGGGAGACGGAGTTGGTCCTGACAATTCTAAAGTAGCACAGAAAAGCACGCAATTAGGAGAATGATGAAGACCAGCTGGATAGTTAAGTCTTTTTAGTTTCTGCCTCTGCTACTGACTGACCTTGGGCAAACTATGTAACCTCTGGATCTCAGTTCCCTGCACAGCATCTTTGTGTCTGTCTCCTCAGTACATCTGCTGAGCTAGGGACTGTGAGTAGGTCATCATCCTACGCTGTGTTTGCCTGCCCACTGCTGCCCGGTCCTGTTCTGAGAGCATATGCTGTATCCTGAGGTGTGTGCTCAGTTATTGTATCTCCAGAAGGATTTGCTGTACACCACTAGGGTGAGCCTGGAGATGCTACCAGACAAGGATGGTCCCACTGGCAGCACAGACAACACGTTCCAAAAGGAGAAGAGGGTCTGTGGCTAGGGAGGTTGCAGGTTCAAGGGTTAGAAGCAAGGGTTCAGCCCTTTCTTCCTCCCAGGATACCGGAGTAGAGTACCACCTTTATATCATTTTAAAATCTTAGTCTGAGCTCCTGTCCCTGCTGCATGCACCCCTCAGTGTGGTGGATAAAAAAAACTGGTCCAGTATCTCTGGCCCAGCCACTGCCTAGTGGTCTAGATTACTACTAAAGCATGTCAAATTGCATGGGATTAAAAGCAGTAATTTTAAAAAGACGAAATTTCACTATGGTGAATTTTTGGCATCCCATTTTCTGAGGTGTTAGGGTGACTTTGAGATGTTTTTTCAAACTTTTCCACGCAGGGATGAATTCTGGAAGCGTAAGATGTAATGTTAAAGAGATCCAACAATTAATATAGAGAGGGGCTGTCAGCCATACCTGATGGAAGGGGATCTCTAGGGTTTTGAGGCGGAGGTCTATCTTGTGATACGTGTCCAGGCAGGGAAGGAAAAAGAAAAGGCCTGTGGGAGGAAGAGAAAGGCAGTTGGTGATCAACAGAACCACAGAAATTGCCTCTCCTGCTCTGGAGAACAGGGGAGGGTTTGGCATGCAGAACTACAAAGGAACAGCAATACAGAGGCTCAAATTCTGAGGCTGCTTCCATGATGGGAAAAGCCATTAGAAGATATTGGCCCTTGAGAGGAAGGGAGTAAAGACATCCCATCTCCTGTCTGGCCATGCCTGCTTGCAGGGCACCAGCATGTGAGCTTTGGTAGAGCATGAAGAACAGGAGCGACATGGCTGCGGGGAGCTCAGTAAACACCTTACCAGGCCCTCTGGCTCTGCCAGGAAGGAGGTGCCCAAGTCGGAAAACGATGGCTCTCTCATACTCCCGTACTACCTGCAGAGGGAAACAAAAGCTAGGCTGGAGAGGAAGGTCTAGGAGTGGGGAAAGGGGCCTCACCAGTATGGGAGGATGTCTGTTCTGGAAAAGCCATGTAAAGGGAGGATTTCAGCACGTATGAGCTAGTAGAGTCACCTGTCACTGAGTCCCTTTACCCCCTCAGAGAACCTGGCCCAAAACTGTTGGCTGGCCTTGTGTGTGAGCAGCATTGGAGCAGCCTTGGGACAGCCGGTGATTTGGTGACAGCAGCCTATGTTAGAGCTGCCCAGGGTTTCCCAGGAAGAGGCCTGTGTTCTGCTTCCTTATAGCCTGGCCGAGCCTGAACGCCCTGGGCTAAAATTTTGCATGTTGGTTGTTAGCCTCCAAGGGAACCATGTGTAAGAGTGCTCACACGTGTTAAGATCTGAGCTGTAACACTGAGGCTCTCGTTGAGAACAAGATGAACATGAAATTTCCTGAGAAGTGTCAATCAAAATATGTCTACTTGTAGCCATGCTAGAAATCCGAGAAAAGGGGAGGAAGAGGGACAATCTGCTGTTAACTGAGAAATCACCCCCTTAAAATTTTTAATTCAAAACCTATTTACCCTGCTGCTGAAATGCAGTCATCTCTGGGCTGGCTAGGCTGAAGGTTATGTTTGAAAGTTAACAGACCTGCAAATTATTTTTAAAAAGGGAAACTTAAGCCCTTGTCTTCTGATATTGCAGCGGGAGTATCTGATAGGCAGTGACTGGATCCATGTGCAGCCCTGTGTTGCAGCCATGTATGATAAAAGATAAGTAAAAAGTAATGAGTTGAAGAAGTGTAAGTAGAGCCTTAGACCAAAAAAGCTTTATGCTCATGTTTGACACATGCTGAACCACTGAGTTACATCCACATGAGACACCGAATATTACACCTAGAGAGGCCCCATGATTATTCTCACCTTCATGCAGAACCAGACAGAAACGGGGAAGGTCATTATGACAAACAGGAAAGTCAAGATGGTCAGAAGCCACTCACAGATGCCCAGACCTGGAGACTTTACACCTAGGGAGAAATCCAACATAACTATGTTAGGAGAGGATTGCTCCCAAAATACTGATGGCCTGAAAAGTCCCTGCACAGATCAGCTTCAGTGTTGCTCTTTGCCTAGACCTGGTGTATGTGAACCATTTGGCACTCTCTAGACCTGTGTTAAAGAATACTCCCTGCCCCAGGTGGCCAGGAGCTGCCAGGATGGACTGACAGATTCTGTCTCTGCTCTACAGGCAGAAATTGAGCTCTGCTTCTCCATAGTGCTTTGACTAGAGAGCAGCCTTTAGCTTGGAGACCTGTGGCTACCAAGTAGTATTGAAAGGCTTGGAATGAGCATCTTGTTGACTGAGCTGGGATCCCAGAAGCTTATCTGCAAAGATAAACTAATGGCAAAGAGAAAGATTGTAAATAAGAGAGCTTTCAATATGCACAGCCTGAAGTGCCCATCCCTATCAGAGTATCTCAGGACCCTTTGGAATAGGATTTTAGTTGCATCCCAGCTCCTTAATGCAGCAGGACCAAGCCACTGGTGCCGCTGAAATCTCCCTGTGCTCTACAGCAGTCACACCAAGGTGCTGGAGGCTGACTGGAGTAGTCAGCCCCGTGTGAATACTACCTTCTATATCTCCCCAAAGTAAGTGTGGGTCATCTTGATCTGGCTGCCCTTTGTTGTGCTCCTGCCTGAGGGAAAATCTGCACATATGGCATGAAACTAGATAGATTACTACTGGTCGTACCTAGACCCAGAGGTTTTCCAGCAGTGAAGTTAGCATCCCTGCATTCTTCCCATTTTGATTCCTTCTAGCCCTTCCATCCCTGCCCATTTGCCTTTGGAGCTCCCTGCAGAGCCACCAGGTCCTGAAAGAGGTTTAGATCCCAAGAACCTGTGTGATCACTATAGCTCCACAGCACCGCTCACTAGCTGGAATTCCTGTAATTGAGGCAGAAAGAGGCAGTTGTGAAAAGTTAGTTCCCAGAGAGACAGGAGCAAGTCTGAACCTTTGCATCACTCTAGGGCAGCAGAGCTGCTGGCATGGAAGTGGACAAGTGATGCTGGCTCCTGTAATACACATCCTGTAAAATAGCATCTCTGGTCCAAAGAGGCCCAGTCATCTTCCCAGAAGACTCACAATGCTCCCTCTGGTCATGGCAGGCTGGGAATCTGCCTGACCCCTGGCCTGGAGAGGAGCTGCTCTGGAGGGTTATCCAGAAGAGGAGCTACAAGTGTGCACCTCAAGCGCAGTTTTTCCCCGCACTACAGTTCTTTGGGCTGTGAACTGGCATTAAGGCTAACTCCATCTACCAAGAAGGGTAAACAAGAAAAGGAAGACAACAGAACATGAACAGAGCTGGGGAGCAGTAAGCTGAAGCATGAAGGATGCTGGGGATGTAACTGCTTGTTTTAAAGTTCATTGCTTTGCTAGACAGTGCTGATCTGCATGAACTGGCTGGGAGCTGGCTGGAGTCTCCCATATCGCATCCTGAGGATAACTATATGTCTGTGCTGACACTCGCTGTGCAGAGAGCAGTCATACTGTGACCCACACAAGGTCAAAAAGCCCATAGCTTTCCCGCCCCTTCCCTTCAGTCAGCCATACCTTCCTCCTGCTGCTCGCTGTCCAGCAACGCCATTGCCTCCATTTCTTCATCAGATATCACATCATCCACGTCCACCACCGTGGATGTATGCACCCTACCGTCAGTCCCTGCGGTGCTCTTGATCTCCTTTGCCTTCTCCTGCTTTATGTCTCCCCTTCCTTTGCCACCTTCTCTGCTGCTCTCCCTCTTCTCCTGTTTGCTCTGTGTAGCTGGGGTCTCTCTGCGTCTCCTGTGAGACTCCCTGGAAGAGCTCCGAGACCTCTTATCCATCCTCGTCTTGTGCCAAGGAGCATGCAGCTGCCTGTGGGAGTAGGATGAATTCGTGCTTGAATTTATTGCTGCGGGCGGGAAAACCAGGGAGGGGAGGAACACAGGGAGGTGTCAGATCCAGGAGGCTTGTTTCAAGTTTATCATAGGCTTGTCAGACATAATGGACAGTGAAGTGAGCAAGCTGTTTTCCAGCTGCTCTGCTCTCATCACAGACTGCTGAGGAGATGGGAAGGAAGGTTAGACCTGGATAGGGCAGACTCTAGGAGGACATTCTGTTTACATCTTCCTGCATTTGGAAATAAAATACAATCAGAAGCACTCAGATGACTTTCAGTAGGCGGTTCCTGCAAAGCTGTTGAAAAGCAACCTAAACTTTTAGACTTGTCAGACGTATGGCTCCAAAGACCTCAAATGGTGAGAGTGGCCCAGAACAATAAACAACATGGTGAAAAACCTTCACTATGAGACCAGTGGCTTACTCAGGAGTGCATTGAGGGGGTGTTGCAGAGAACAGCTGGGTGAGCAGCACCACACACTTGTCTGCTCTCTAGAAATCCTTTGGCTGGCACAGCGGAGGGACATTGGCAGCAAACTCCCTCTCTAGGGTCACCTCAAATTTTAGCAGGGAGGGAAAATAGCCAGTCCCAGTTCAGCCATGAACTTTCCTGAATGCGTGCAAAGCACAGAGGCCATTGCAGGGTTAAAGCTGCTGAATCTAAATTGCCAAAAGAGTTTGTGCCTAAATACCTCCCTAGTTTTCCACAGCAGGAGCGTGGCAGAGGAAACATAGGAGCTTTTTTCTTTTCATGCCACATGGCTTGTGGTGACATCTGCAGAAGCCTCGGCAAGAAACTCTATTTTAAAGTGTTTTAAAGTCACTGAGCGCTCTAAAGAAACCAGTACCTGGCTAGAAATCAAACTACAGCAAGACAAGGTTGGAACAAGGCCCTGTCAATGGGGCAGTGCTGAGCTTGGGGATGCCCGGTCTCTAGTGATGAGGAGCAGCTGGAGGGAGCTGGGAAGCTCCTGGCCAGGGAGGTGCTGCTCTTATTTTTTCACAAATTCCTCTTTTATTAGAGACTTGTGGCCCGCTGGGAGCCAGGATATTGCAGGCAGGGAGAGCAGGAGCACCAGCTCCCTGCTTTCTCTGCTGTCATGCTGGCTGCCTTGTCAGCAGGTCACCGGGGAAGCGATGGAGGGAGAGGCCTAACGATGGATGAGAAAAGCTGGGCAGAAATGGGGTGTTAATTAATAAATTCATACAGTGCCTGCGTGTTAGCTTTGGAAGTGCTCCACAAACCTTTGTTTCACTTGGCCAGCGGGGCACAGGAGGTAAGACGGCCTCCAGCTGTCACCTTTTCCTGTCAGAAGGGGGACACACCTAACCTTTTTTACCCGTGGGCAGCAGCTCCGTGTAGGGCCCCGGGGGTCTGTCTTCACAGGACACGCTGCCCTGCCCACCCCATCCCCGGCAGCGGGAGGCCCCTCAGCCGCCCGCCCGGCTACCGCCCCAGGGGCGGTAGCCGGGCGGGCGGCTGAGGGGCCTCCCGCTGCCGGGCCCTCAAGGCCCCGCTGCAATGGAGGGAGACACCGCCCTCGCGCGCCGGAAGGGCGGGAAAGAGAGCGCGCAGGCGCAGAGCGGAGCGGAGCGTCGCTTCGTGAGGGAGGCGGTGGGATGGCGGGGTGGGTGCGGGCGGCGCCGGGGGCGGCAGCGACACCCCACCCCCGGATCTCTGTGTGGGATTGTGTCCCCGGGCCGTGGTTTGGGGGTCACGGGAATCTCTTTAGGGGGTGGTGACCCTCTGAGGTCTCTGTGTGTGGGGGTCTGTAGGCTGTGGTTTAGGGGTATGGGAATCTTTTTGGGGGGCCGCAGGGCCGGGTTTAGGGGCATGGGGAGCTCTGCGAGGGGTGGTGAGCCCATGGAGAGCATGTGTGTGGTCCTCAGACAGCATTTTAGGGGTGCAGGGATTTCTGTGGAGCAGAAGGGATTGTAGAGGGCAGTCCCTGGCCGGGGTGGGGGGGTGTGTACACAAAATCCCGGGCAGGTGCAACGCTTGCAAGGGGCCATCATCCCACGGAGAGAGGCGGTGAATGCAGGAGCCATGATCTTAACTGGGATAGAGGGTGCCAAAGGGTGGCAGCACCAGGGGTGCAGGCAGGGGAATACAGGGGTTGGTAGGTAGTGGCTGTTGGTGAACCTGGCTTGCTGCCCTCTTCCCCCCCCCCAGCTTTTAACTGCTAAGCCGTGAAAAGTCTTTTGCCTGTATTTGAGCAGCTGTGGTACGAGTTGTTTTCTTCTTGCTTTTGTTGCCCCTTTAGTGCAGACATGTCGAAGCAAGCACAGCTTATGGAAGTGCTGAAGAAGGAGGTGAGATCGCTGCTAATGGCTTCGAAAGAGGGTTTAACCCCAAAACAGCTGGAGCAGGAGTACATGGCCACGATAGGCAACCCTCTTCCTCTGTGTGACTTGGGCTTCCAATCCACCTTGGAGCTTGTGGCAGATATGCCTGACGTTGTCAGAGTCTGTTCTTACGAGAATGGAACTTTGATCCTCAAAGGTGAGGGGTTTTTTTCCTTACGGGTGAAGGAGTTGTTTGCAACCACATGAAGTGATGCTCCAAAACGGGAATGTGCAGGATGAATTCCCAGGCCTGTAGGTCACATATCTCTGATTCTTTTTCTCATATAGCTCTGTTTAATTTATTGTCTTTGATGTTTCTGTATTTTGATCTGCCTTTCAGTGCTTTTCTGCTCTTTCCTCCTGAAAAATCACAGAGGCTTCTAGTTATTTTTGTACGTTTTGCATTCTGCACTTAAGTTTAGAAACTGTAGTAATGTTTCTTACGGGTACACTAGAACTGTTAAGCATCGCTTTTCCTGTAAATGCAGACTACAGCAGGAGCCAAAACCAGGGATGAGGCCTCTTGGGAGAAGCTATAAATGTCTCCCTGCCTGACCCCATAGGAATTTTAGTATATCTCAAAGAACTTTTTTTGTTTTCTTTCTCTTTGGGGAAGAGCTGCAGAAACAAATGGTAGGTGCAAAGAGTTGACTGGGAAGGGTGAAATGATGTTTTGTTTTGTTTTTTTAGAGTGCTACAGTAAGATAAGCAAAAGTTGTTTAAAAGCATGGAAAATACCTGGGCTGCTCCCCAGTGAGGCCTCACCTGGGCGGGTGGGTGCTCTATAGCAGGGGTTTGCTGTGATTATGGCTGAGAGGAGCAATGAGCCATTTACTGTTTTCCCAACAAAACTCGCAACAGCTGGCTTTCCTGTTGTGATCCTGTATCCAAGAATTTAACCCACCTTCCTACTTAGATCTGGATTTATAGGGATGAGGAGGGTGCAGATTGGTTGTTGGCTGTTTTTAACCATTTTTAATGGTTCAGTCCAAGTTTACAAATGAGAGGGAAACTGATTGCCCTGCTGGAAATTGGCCACGATTTAGTGTGATTGCTTTAAAGGAGACATCAGCTTCTGAAAAGGGTTGGGGGAAAAAGAAAGAAGGGAAAGTCTTTCTTTGGAGCTTTGCCTGTGTAGAGCTTTTAATGGTCTGCTGTTTTAGTAGTCTAATAGTTTATTTCTTTCTGCTGTAGCCATTGCAGATGAGACCACCAAGGCCATTGCCAAACTGGTTGCCAGACAGAAGAGAAGTGCTAGGGCACGAAGGAGTGCTCCTGGAAAGGCAAATGCTGCTTCTCCCTCTAAGAATCCACACAGTTTCCCTCAGAGGGGCAGGGCTCCTGTCCTGCCAGCGACGGTGAAGGCTGAGCTGCAGGATTTGCTGAGTTCCTCACCGCTTCTGCTCTTGGACTTTGACAAGGCCTTCTTCAGACGTTTTGGCCGGGCATTCCGGTACACGCAATACGGATTTTCTTCCATGTGTGAAGTCCTCAGGAGTGTGTCTGATATCATTGTGGTTGAGCAGACAAGAGCGGGTTCCTTGCTGACCCTGAAGAAGTACCTGGCAAACGCGATAAAGAAGGAAGAGGTGCCACAGGAGGAGGTGCCGCAAGGTGAGGCGCAGGAGGAGGTGCCGCAAGGTGAGGTGGAGTGTTACTTAACTGAAAGCATATAGCTCTCGCAAGCACTGTGGCCAAACAACTGTGTTTCAAGTGCATGTGGCTGCATTGTAGGGCCCTAGAACATCTCTTTTACGAGGAAAAGCTGGGAAACTGGAGTCTTTTTAGTCTGGAGTAGAGAAGACTGAGGGGGAATCTGATCAATGGCTATAAGTACTTAAAGGGTGGGTGTCAAGAGGATGGGTCCAGTCTTTTTTCAGTGGTGCCTGGTAACAGGACAAGAGGTAGTGGGCGCAAACTTGAACATAAGAAGCTCCATCTAAACATGAGGAGGAACTTCTTTACTTTGAGGGTGGCAGAGCACTGGATCAGGCTGCCCAGAGAGGTGGTGGAGGCTCTGTCTCTGGAGACATTCAGAACCCTCCTGGACACGTTCCTATGCAACCTGCTCTAGGTGGACCTGCTTTGGCAGGGGGGTTGGACTAGATGATCTCCAGAGGTCTCTTCCAAGCCCATATCATTCTGTGTTTTCTGGTTGCTGTAGTAGTCACAGTTCCCCTAGGTTTTAGCACAGAAGGGCTGTGGGGTGCTGCAGAAGCAGCTGTCACAAGGGAGTTGCCTGGTAGCAAAGAGCTTAATTGGAAGTTTTCTACGGGTTGCCGCTGTTTTTTGATGTTTAGCCCCTTCAGAGAGTGAACTTTATGAATGCCTGTGTAGGACTGGATTTTCTAGTCGTTCCAGGCAATAGATAACAAAACTAGAAGGATCTGAATGTATGCACTGCAGGCTGGTAAAGCCTTTTCAATGAGGTTTTTGAGACTGAAGGTTTAGCACTAGTCTGAAAGGCACAGGTACAACGTTCCACAAAAGAAAACAGAAGAGACTGCAGATATCCTCAGCGTTCCTGCAACAGCTATGAGAGAAGGCAGAAAATCGCATACAGTTCCTGCCAAATCCCTGACTTTTCTGGGGAAAATTCATTTTAACATCATTCTAGAAATTGATTTAACCCTTAGCATGCTTACAAGAACAAGTGCTTTTTGTTATGTTTTGTTTTAATTTATTAATACAGTGAAGAATGGCTCTCAAGTGAATCCTCGTGACTGTAGTGGCTGTGAATGGTACAAGAGATGAGGAAAACGGCACGAGTACTTCTCGTTTTCAGATGTCTTCTCTTTCTGCTTAATGTGTAACATTGCATCAGTCCCACAAAGAATAACACCCAAATTATTGTCTTTGCAGCAGTTGAGATGCCTCCTTTGGAACCTAGCTGTGAGACAGACAGCTTCCAACTGAGAGCAGAAGAGAACTTGGAGCCAGTGGAAACACAAGCAGTAGATTTGGGTGATGGCCTCAAACAAGTAAGTGGCTAGATGAGCGATCTGTAGCTCTAGCATGTCCTAATCTGGGGGGCGATACTCTTCTTACTGCTTTTGTTTCTGTTGAGTTTGTATTGCTGATGCACAGCTGATTCCAAAAATGTTTGTACTTGTTTCAGATGAGTCTGGAGGTTACCAGACTCATACTGACCTGGTATATAGCTTTATACCACCCAGACCAGGTCTTTTTCTTGGCTCTTTCTGGTCTTGAGATGTACGTTACAGATCATGCGAGGTCTGTTAAGCATCATTTTGCTCCCTGATAATAGTGGTGATACCTTTTGATGTATTTATTTGTAACTGGACTTTAATAACTTTGTTCTGAGACTAGCTGTGCGGAATTTCCCCTGCTGCAGTGGGCAGGGTTTAAGTGTCAAGCAGCTACGTGACAGAGCTGGGGAATGGTCCTCAGAGACCTCAATTCCTGCAGTCTGAACTCTGCTATTTGGTTGGACTTCGAAAATTTTGAGGTTTTGTTCGTTTGTTTGGGGTTTTTGTTTTGTTTAGCAGTGGGTTTTTAGAAAGAAATGGAACTGAACTCCCATACCTGATTGGGAGAATTTGTTTGTGTCCCCTTCTTTTTTTTTGTTTTGAGCATCTTTAGGCCTTCTTTTTCTCAGGAGAATCCTCCTGCTGAGTTATTTCCTCTGCAAGCTCACCTTGTGCACGTAGGCAACCGTACGGTTGGAGTGCATAGGTAGGGAAAGGGTCCCAGGAGTTCTTCCTGACTTTGGTGTTTTGTGTATGAAAGAACTTGGAAGCCTGGGACTGCGAGTTCGATTTTGTGTGGCACTTCATAAAACATACCCTTTAGAGATTTTTGGCAGGCTGTTCTGATCCTTTAAAGAAATTTTAGTTTGATATGATGAACTTCACAGGGAATTCCCCTAGAGCAAACAAAGTCTGCCTGTGGGGAGGATGTGGTCCTCATAACCCCAACCTCAGGTCAGGTTTTTTTCCTATGTGTTGCAAAGGGAACCTGTTTAAAGATCCTAGCAGGATAAGTCTTGAAAGGTGTTTGTACAGCTAATATTCCTCATGAAACACCAAGTTTGCCGTTTTAAAAAAATCCCTCATGGGGAGGGAAGCAGGTTGGAATATGTTACTTTGCATATGAACACTTGCTCATCGGGATGCTGCGAGGTAGAAGGGGAAGATGGGACCCGATTCCCCTCCTGCTGCAGGGTATCCAAGTATCTGGTCATGAGAGACTAATAGTGGAAGTGTTGTAAGGGACAAATGAGGGACAAGGGCTGAGTCAATCTGCTCAGCCCTGAGAAGGGTAAAGTATATAGTGCGGCTGCTCTCGGCAGCTTTTTCCTCACTGCCCTGAGCAGAAGGAAAGGTGTCATCCACACCACTCTTGGCAGCTGCCAGCCCAGCTTACAGCAAGGAGTTAACCAGTCATACCTCTTGTAAGCCAAGTTTAACAGTGTGTTCTGTTGGTTTATCTTTCTATAATTTTGTTGCTTTTTTGTAAACCTGTTTTTAAGTACACATCTACATCTTCCATGGAAATGACTCTTGTCCCTACCAGTGTATGAACTAGATTATAAAGATCATGTGTGCACATAAGAGCTGGATATTCTCGGAGCAAAACTGTTCCCTAGAAATGCCATTATTCCCAGGCACTTTTTAGAGGAAATCCTGAAATGTAAGGGTTTTTTAGAGGTGATGCCTCTGCTCAGGCAAGAATTCCCTCAGTTGCTCTTTAACTCAGAAATGTTAACTCGCTGTTTGAATCAATGTTTTAGTCAAAATTTTTAATTGAAAAAAAATAATAATTCAAGGGCATTAGCTCTTGCTCAGTCTGCAGAAGAAGGGACTCTTATCTGCTTCTTTAAACAATTGTTAAAGGAGCCAGTATTGCAAAAACCCATTGTTTGCAGTTGAATTTAGCCAGATATGCAATGGGGGGTGTGCTGGAAGACAGATTTCCCAGACATTGACTGATGCATAATGCAATGGTAACTTGTAGCATGTTCAAGATGAGTAAAATTGAAATAATTTTGATTTCTGATCATTGGAGGAGCGGTGTTCGTTGACACAAAAGAAAGCTCTTGAGGCAGGGAGAGCAGCTGATGTATGATTAAGGTTCCTATCCACATTAGTTCAAGTGAAATAGTGTTTTCAGCAGTTAAAGAATAATGCAAAATTGTAAGCTATGCTAACAACTCATGTTCAAATTTGTCTAGAGTGAGAAAAGAACAGACTTTGTAGGGTTTGTTTGGTTTTATCCTTGGGAAATGACTCTAGTGTGAAAGTGATATGCATTTGTGCCTTCTGTCACTTCTGAATCACTTTCAGAGTTTTGCTGCTTCAGTCATGTACTCTGCCATGGAACATAGAAATAACATCTTTTGGGTAAAATCCAACACACAGGTAGGTTGTGTTTGGTTTGGGTCTTTTGGTTTGGGTTTTTTTGTTCTGCTTTTTTAGCAACAGCCATTCAATACTTCGTTTAAATACGTGACATGACTTCAGTTCCTCTCCTTTATTCCTTGCAAGAATGTGAGCAAGGTGTTTTTGTTGCAGCCCTATTAACACTGGGGGGAAGAAAGAAGGAAGGAAAAGAGAGTGTGAAAATGAATGCTGCTGTCACAGGGAAAGTTTTAATCCAAGTTTGCAGAATTTGTTGAGATTCTATGATGCTCAGTAATTCACAGGTTGCCAGGAAAAAATAAACTATTTTTTACTGTAATGGAAATGCTGTGTGTTCAGTGCATGACAAGACATCTGAGTGCTGCCTTCCTTTTATTCCTTTGTAGCCTCAAGATTTGGAGCAGTCTCTACTAGCTGAGTTGATAATGACTCCAGAAATCCCCCCAGATGCTGTTCAGGACAGAAGCCTTTGCAGTTTACCAGCACTGGAGAAGAGGTGCTTGGTGGGAGTCTTTGTGGAATTTGTTGTCTCTCCAAGCCAGTTCTACATCCACATCTGCAGCAGGGAAACGTCTGATAAACTGCAGGATATGATGTTTGAGATGAGGTGCGTACATGCTGTGCTGATTCAGTACAGATTCAGATTCGTTGTCTGTGTGTTTGCGCTGAGGGAACAGGGCACCCAGCTGTTAGATATGGTCACTGCTGGCTTGATTACTTGATACAGAGGTGCCGGTGCGGTACTGAAACATGTACTCATAATGCTTACACATTCCTTTTAACAAGCAAGCAAAAAGTATGGTTAATAGTAATTCATGTTTTTTTGGCTGTGTCCTAGACAGACCTAAACTTTAAAAGGTTAAAAAGGTTATGGAAAAGAACTTTGGGGTCCCTGTGCACCTATCTGTTGTCTGTGCTACTGTTCCTAATGTGCTCGGTTAAGGCTTTTACTTCCATCTCCAACACTTACCAAAAAGCCACAGGTAATAGGCCTTTGTCATATCTATATTTGAAAGCGAAACCCTATCAGTGGCTTTGATTGTGTCAGTTACATTATGCGTTTGGGATTCTATTCCACCACGACAGTACTACGCCTGCTGTTAATTATATGCCAAAGTAAAAGCTTGCTGTCCGTGGGGCACATGTAAAGTGTGATTACAGACTCTGCAGACAGATACTGTGTATATGAGCCAGTACTCCAGAACCTGGTTCATAAGAAGCACTGACATGTCAAGGTAATGTTAAAAATTAATTACTAGAATGACTGCATTTAGCCTCTGATTAATCCCCATTAATTAGCTTTTTGTTGGATTCCAAGAATACAATTCAAGTGTTAAAAGTTTGGGTTTGCATTTTTTATTATCATTTCAGTTTAAGTATAGCAGAACAGAGATGTAAAGCATCTGTTAAAACTACTCCTGAAAATTCATGTCATGAGGACTTTGAGAAATGAGGATTCTTCTGAAACCCTGTATATTTCTCCTTGTTCATCTCTGCATCCTACCAAGCAGTTTTTCTTTATGATCTTTTGCAGACACTGTTACTCAAATAAACTTGTTTCTGATCGTTATATCATGCCTGAGTCTTCAGTTCGGCCTGGACAGCTTTGCTGTGTAACTGTCTCAAAATGGTGGTACCGCACTATCATCCACCGTGTCATCAATGACCAGGAGGTAGAGGTGTTCTACCCCGATTATGGAAACCTCGAAATTGTCCAAAGATCTTGGCTGAGATTCCTCAAGTAAGTAAATTACACGTGGGTGACAGAATCACAGAATGGTTGAGGTTGGAAGAGACCTCCGGGGGTCATCCTGTCCAGCCTCCCTTTTCAAGCCAGGGCCATCTAGAGCAGGCTGCGCAGGACCATGTCGAGACAGTTTTTGGATGTCTCCCAGGATGCCACACTAATGCTTGAGGTGATGTTGTTTAAGACCTGTTTTGCAGATCGCTCGAGGCCCTTTGCTCATCAGCCCTGTCCATCACTCCGTCACAGTGACTTTGGGCTAAATCCTTTCCTGTTTCTGCCTTCATTCCTCAGTCTTTCCTTTTGCTACTTTCTGTCACTTTGGGGCAAGCTTCCTAATCCTCCTTCCTGGGTTCTGTGAATGGGTGTAAACATCCTCTTGAACGGACGTTAGTCCAAGTGGGATGCGTTTTCAGGCTCAGAGGTAATCGTTCTCTACAATTTCGTACCTTTTCCATATTTGCTTCTTCGCTCTCATTTGTCTGTACTTATGCCTTGCCATTTGCATTCTTAGATTCAAAAGTCATTGCTCTCCGTCCTTTGTAATCATAAGGGGTTGTGATGGGAAGATGCTTAGGCAAGGGAAGACATAAGGGACCGGTTGATATTGCTATTTCTTTTGTGCCCATTCTCTGGATACAGAGTGTTTTCCAAAGCTGCCTTGGGGTTTTAGTCACAAATGCAAAATCCAGTACATGCCTCTGTATCCCTAAGCTGATTTTAAAGCCCAGAAGAGGAGGAAGTTCTGCTTTTCTGCCTGGTTTTGCTCTGCTTTTGTAATGGTGATGGCTTTGTTTTGTATTGTAGGTGGTGCTACTTGAAGCTCCCTGCTCAGGCCATCCCGTGTTCCTTGGCATGGGTAAAACCTGTGGAGGTCTGTGCTCACATGTAGTTTTGTTTATTGACATATGTATAAGAGCTAGCAAGTAGAGGTTGGCTTTTTCTCCTGATAAAGGCAAACATTTGGATTAATTCAGGTCCCATTGATGTTTTCAGCAGAATTGCTGCTGTTAAGGTCAGCAGAGTATGACTGCATAAGTTTCTGTGTCTGCAAGTGATGACCCTTCTGCTGTCTGTTTTCCTTACAATCAGAGTATTCTTGCTTATATTGTTGGAGAAACATACAGTTATTGTTAAGCAAATGAATAAACTTGTTTCTTCCCCTGCCAGTAGTTCTCCAGGGTCCTTCTGAAGCCTTGGTAGCTCCAGCCCTCTGTTTTAAAAATTTCTTCTGTGACAGAGCTTTATGTGAGTTGGTTTGATGCAGTCAGCATAGCCAAAGAATTATAGAGATAATAAGAAGTTTCCTCTGCTGGGAAACCTCTTGGTCAAGAAGCCTGAGAAATATAATCTCTGAAGGAAAACGTGATCAGAGTTGTTTCTTCTGTATTTTAAAGACATTATTTTTAAAAAGTTATTTCCTCTGTTTTTTGAGGGGTAAAAAACTACAATTTTCGTTGTGGTGAGGCTTAGATGCTTCTTAAAAACTTTTGACACTTTCAACATTTATAATAGCATGATTCCAGGAATTAAAAAAACAAACAAAAAAACCCAACAAATAACTGTATTTTAGGCAATTGCGATAAAATCACTGGTGAATGCCATCATTGAACTGTGTTTGGAAATAGGTATTTAGGGTGAAAGAGCAGTCCCAGTGTAACTGGCATTGCAGGCTTTGGGGTAGTTTGATTTAGTTCAGTGCTGGAAAGCTTGTCTGCCTGGCTCGCCTGTATTTGTCCCTAGCCTGACCTAGCTTAATTGCTTTTTTAGCAAGTGCCCAGGCAGTGGATGTTGATCTGTTAATAGTACCTTTACATCCTTGTTTCTTCTTTAGGGTACGTGGTCCAATGCAGCAACTCTGCTATTCAAGAAGCTGTGTGACTCCAAGCTACTTGTGGGCATCGTGGATGAGTATGTGAATGGCATTTTGCATCTCTTCCTGTGTGACACGTCCACCAAGGAGGATGTCTACTTCCACTGTGTCTTGAGGGATGAGGGATGTGCTGACGTCTGTGGAGAGAACATTCCTTCCCAGGTCAGGAGGGAGGCATGTACTGCTGAAAGGAAGGGCAGGGAAAGGATTGATTGGATGCATGTAATGGGAAGATCTTTAGCTTGAAGCAAGTAGTTTTGTGAAGAGCAAAACTGGTATTCCCTGCTTTCCTGTAACTTACCATTTTGTGACTGCATCCCACAGTGTCTAACTCTGTGGTGAGAACTTGGGTTTTGGGGGAAATCTGCTGATAGAGCAGAGGTGTTCTGGTTTAGTAGAACAAATTATTTTCATCCTGTCTTCTAACAATGGATTAGATGGGTTTGATTTTTTTTCTAAGTTGATTATCTTGTTAGTATTGCAGATTGATCTGGAGCTAACACACATCTTGTATAAATAACATGGAAAAGTAAAATAGCTATAGGTGTTCTGAGCATAAGGCCAAACTGAGATGGAATTGAGAGGTTGTTAAGAGATTTGTTAGTTACTTCACTACTTGTTAATTCCAGCAATTTTTGTTAGTCATAAGTTGAGGTCCCTGATTCATCCAAACAATAACGAGAACAAGTTGATTAGATTTTATTGTCTGACTTAAAGTGGTGCTACATGGTGGCAGGGGCAGTTGAGTGAGGAACAAGATAGTTAAATAAATTATTGTGGCCTTCTCTGCTCTAGGCATTGAAGATTAGTTATGCCATTAACAAACTGAATTATGGAAATGGTTGGTTTAAAAAGTCTCTTACTTTGCCAGTGAAATGTACAATGCTGGGCAGCATAACCACGGTGGATTGCATGTTGTGCCTTGGACAGACATTCAAGTTGTAAGCCAGTGCAGAGAACATCTATGATGTAGGCCCATCTGTGTCATTATCTGAATGTCTCAGCTCAGTTTCAGTATGAACTGTGTGGGTATGAAAACCCTTAGAAAGGTACTGCCACGATTTTTTAGCTCAGCAGAAAGTCAGGCTTTACAGCCTGGAGTGCTTCTGTCTGTTTTATTCAACAGATGCAGAATGCATGTTTTGGCAGGATTAGATCCTGTGATTGTATTTTTGTATGTGTATGTCCAGTTTTGGGGGGAGAGGGGCATTGCTGCATAATTTTGTTGCTGGAGGGAGAGGGAGATTTTTGTAGTAAGACTGCAAATTCCACAATAATTCGGAGCTAACTTGTGGGTGGTGTGTTTCATAAAACCTTTTAGAAATTTGCTGAATCCTTTTTATTCTCTGTAGTATTTACAACATGGGTTTCTTAACTACACTGGGGTTTGTGGTTTGGTGGGTTTTTTTTGTTCCTAGGGATTCAAGGAGCTGAATCCTTCGGCCTTGTATGTTCAGCCCAGTGGAAAGCAGGAGAATGCTGAACTGGTGGAGCCAGGCCTTTGCTTGCAGCAAGAATCTTTAGATGCAGATAGTGAAAACGCAAGCTCAAAGCTGGACAGGGATGAGCTGTGTGACCAGGTAGGAATTTGACTGTGGCATAGCCGTCATTCAATGAAATCAGTTCCAGGGGTCGGTTAGACGTGTATTGGTTTAGTCCCATGCGGTTCTTTCTAGAGTTGTTTACTCTTAAAAGCAAGTGTAATGTTAGTAACTCGTAAAGCAGTCATTTTATGTAGGTTATGTTTTAGCCAACTGTATTTCTGTGCTAGAGAAACTCTATATAAGCTGTATTTCTTGGATATTAATGGCCTTGTACTGTCAATACATCATCTGAACTGAAGGTCCCAAAACAGCATCATTATGTATTTGGAAGAAGTTAATGTGACCGAGACTCCACAAATCTGAGTTTATTGTGATTTTTGTGGAAAAATCTGGTTAACTGTAGCAAGATCCATGTGTGTAAATGTCAGATATAGCTGGCAATTTGGAGACTAGAGGAATGTAAATGCATTCAGATTTTCTTCTGTCTGATGTGAAGGGTCTTAGAATCCTTTTCCGGAAAGTGCAATCCTCTAGACCTCTCTTTGTGTAAGACTTTAAACATTTTCTTCTCTGCTGTTTTTTTCAGTTGCCCAAAATAATTGTGGCTAAGCCACGGCACTTCCTTTGTGCATCACTAACATGATCATCGATATCGATTATAAAATTACTCAAAATGTTTTGAACTGGAATGAAACGTGTCTAATATGACACTTGTTACTGCTTAACTAGCATTTTTTGGTAACTCCTCGTAAGCAGTGGAGAACTCCCTTTTCACTGTCCAATCTTAGATTTGCCTCATCAGGATTAACAACACACACACACACACACCCCCACACCCACCCACCCCTGACTTTGCTGGCCCTTAAGTGCAAAATGGCTGGACACTGTGTTTGTGGTATCAGCTCTGCTACGTTAGAACACTTCTCCATGGTAAAATTTCTCAGGAGCCATCAAACAATAACCAGAAAACACTGTTTGAATAAAACTGTACTTTCCAAGTGGTAAGTTTTACTGTGGAGGAGAAAAGTTAAAGTGACAGTCGGTTTCTTGTTCACATTATTTTCTGTCCTTCCATGTTCTTTCTGTCCTTTCCAAGTAGCCCAGACTTCTCTAGATAGAACTGTTAAAACTGCTGAGCAGAACAGAAAAGCTCCTTTGCATTTCTCTCCCAGTTAATCTCGGAGTGGTATCATCTGATTGCTCTGTAATTTGCTCCAGTGCATCCTGCTTCCTTCTACCCACACCAGCTGTGCCTTTTCTCGCTTTCTCCATCTCCTTAGCAATGGCACCTGTCTGCTAAGGAAGAGACACAGGATGATGTGCAGACGCTTTGGGATGAAGTCAGTGTACCAAGAACAGCAGACCAAGACCCTGAACTTGCACAGGAGGATACAAATGAAACTCTTGCAGAGCTTAGGGCAGTGGTTAAGGTATGGGTGTTTTTCTCAGCTATTGCTGTTGAGAGGGATTGTTCTTGGTTTTAGATTCTTTAAGTAAGCCTTTCATTGCTTTGATATGTATTTTTTTTTTTAAAAGTGACTGACAAAGATATGACTGGCTATTAGCGTGGGCTCAGAGCTATAGATTTTCCCCTTTGCTCTTGTTTCTGGTGTTATTGATGATACAGTCGTGCTCCACTGGCATGTCAAGCTATTGTGGAAATAAGACTGACCATTTCAGCACTTTATAGATCAAACCTGGCCCTTCTTCACTCCTCTGCTTCGCCCCTATTCACAGTTCTGAGGGTTACTGGGAGTAACTGGAAGTTATTGTGGGGCAGTTACTGGCGTGCAGGGAATTATTGGGAAGTTACTGGGTCACTCGGTCCTCTTCCTGAGTCAGGAGGGTGGACTTGGGAGGGTTGCGTATTGGGCTGTGATTCGAGGCATTGAATGGCACTGGTGTTGCAAGTTTGCTTCCTGTAGTGATTAATGATGAGTCTAACAGGGCCTGCAGCATGGCATTTTGCAAACGCTCCACTCTGGGTTCAGTGGGGAGCCAGTATCACTCAGGATTTGTTGAGCCACAGAATGCGTTGCAGAGCTGGAAATGGGAGTGTACCTGCAAGGTTTTGGACAACCACATCTCCTCACGCATCTGAGCTGACTTAAATGCTCCCCTGCAAGTATTAAACTATGTGAGTTTCAAAGCATATGAATTATCCAATAGGATCAGAGAAGTCTTGGGTGCATTTTCTGTCCCTGGCTGTGAAGTCTCTTACAGTCGTTAGAAGAGATGACAAGAATTCTATTAAGAAAGACCATGGGATGAAAAAATAGTCCTATCTATAGACATTAGGGGGGAGAAAATGCATCAGTCAGCTAGTTACAAGGACAGACAGGAAGGTTTCCTTTCCCTGATTCCTGTTTATCTCTTGGCCTCAGGGTTTTGTGGCACTTAAAGCATCACCAGGCTGTATTCCCTCTCTTCCAGTTTTCGCTGCTCTTGTTTTCCATTTCAGCGCTGGTCGTCTTAATTGTCTGAATCAGGAGGAAGAGTAGCTACTGCCTTAATTCCTGCCCCTCACAGCACTCTCTAGGGTACCCTGTCTCATTTGCCTCTTCTGTAAATTGAACAGCCCTTTTTTTTAATTATTTCCATCCCAGCTTTTTCCAGTGCTAGCAGACATTTTTAGTGTCCACCTTTGCAACCTGTCTGTTTCTGCTTTGCCATAGAGTGGCAGCGACACTGCTTGTCCCACAACAAGGATAGCCTAGGTGGCAAGAGGAGATGATAATAATCTTTTAATCCTGTTGGGTTTTTTGAGGGTGTTTTTTTTTGTCCTACCACTGTGGCTTTTAACTCCGTGTTAGGCAGGGGTTTTCAGGGGGCTGGTGGTGTCAAGCTGAGTAGTTTGGTGAATTGGACTCCAGTGATGCCTGCCAGTCAAATTATTCTACCTTAGCATCATGTCAGCACAGAATTTCTGTTGCCCAGGCATGTAGCACTCCGTGCTGCTTCAGGAGCGCCTCATGGTTCCCTTGTTGGGGCTAATTTAAATTGCTTAAATCTGCTTGTGTAAAAGCAGTTGTTTTCTTCTGGGCCAATTCTGTGAACACACTCTCGCCAAAGGGTGAAACACCTCTGGATGGTGATTCACCCCTTCTGAAGATGGATACTTTTCTTCTGCTGCCTTGACAACAGAAGAAGCCTAGAGAGCAAACACCTAATTCTTGAACAGCTATGGTTGGGCAAGGTGAATTGCTGCTTGTCTGTCATTCTGCTATTTTTCTCCTCCATGCTGGATTAACAAATACAGACATTGGCTCTAGTCCCTGTCTGTGGCTGAGACACAGGTGATCACCCCTGGAAGTTAAGTTTAATTTGTATTCTTAAGCAAAAATGCAGAGGGACTTCCTCTGACTCAATTCCAACTCCCTTGCAGAAACTCCCTCTGTCATTGCCACCGCCTGTTCTGCGTGGGGCTGCTGAGAGATGACCCAGCTGTTGATTCTTTGCTAAGACATGGTAATTTGTATCTTGTAATAATCTGTCACTCTTTTCAGCTTGCTGTGCAGGAGAGGCTGCCCTTTGGCCAAGGTTGTGAGTAACTAATTTTTTTTTGGTGGGTTTTTGTTTTGTTTTTGTTTTGTGTTTTTTTTAATTACCCAGTTGCTGACATTCCAGTTCCTTGTGGACTTAGAGAGATAATAGATCAAGGCAGCTAATGAACCAAGTGTGCACTAATCACACCCTCTCCTGAGTTTTTTATATACATTTGCAGACACCTCATTCTGTTGGAGAGTCCTCAATGCCTGCTGTCTTATTCAAGTCAGTGGAAGACTTTTACACGTCCTTTACCTACTCCAAGCAACCAGCAGAAATGAGCCAAGATGACCCTGATCAGATAGAAAGATTTTCCAACAAGGCCCAACACCGTGAAGCTGTACATCCCTCTGTTCTACTTATGGCAATACCGTTTATGCTGGACAACCATAACAGTACGAATAGATTTGTCAGTAAAATTTAACACAGCAGAAAGCTGAGCAGTCTGTTGCTGTGCTATGAGTCTTGCACTCGCTGTTGGGTATCCTAGGACTGGTGCTGCTTCTTTGCTAGAACAGATGAAAATGTTGGTATTTCTGTGGGATGGAGATGTGACGATATTAAATGGCTGGATGCACTGCATCGGTTTGACCTTTGTGCAGCAAAATTATTTTCTAAATGTTTAATGGGAACAAATGAATTGAGGGTTATTTCTCTGTTGATTTTTGTTGTCTTTTCTAGACTTTCTGCTGCTTTCATGCAGAAGTCTTTGTTTCTCCACTCCATATGTTAGCCTGTGTTCATTTCATACTTAGAGTCTCTCAATCTCTCAACCATAAGGGTCAAAAAAAATTTTTTTAACCTTGTAAGGTCCCTGGGTGGGTGTTCACCTTCCATCTCCGAGATGATGAAAGAATTCATAACACCCATGTGAGAGTTGCTCAATTTATGAGGTAGATTGACTTGCCAAAGGGCAGTGCCTGTTTGTGCCTTGGAACAGAGCTTTCTGACGTCTGTCTGGAGCGGAGGCCCAGTTCTCCAGACAGAAGCTACTCAAATCATATCTGATTTCCCACCTCTGGGGAGACAGGGGTGAGCACTGGGAGGAGAGGGAGAGAGGCTCTTGGATTATACTGTGTCAGGCTCATCAAATACATGTGTGGTAGAAAGTCCTCTTGCCATGACCTGGTAAGATGCAAGCAAAGGAATTTGAATCTAAACTGGAGCTCTTTAAGAGTTGCCAGTGTAGGTCCCATCTTTCTTTTCTGTCTCCCTCCTTATGCAGATGAAGAGGAAATGAAGAACATGGACCTTCCCGAGGATCTTGCAGTTGGCCTGTGCGGTGCCGATGGGCTGTCTGACCAAAGGCCCTCTCAGAAACTGTACGTCCCTCCTACCACGCTGTCTGCGGTGTTGGCAGCTGCACGCTTAGCCACTTCCACTGACTACTTCCAGTGGCCCCAAGCCTGAGACAGAAGGTGTGAGAAGAGGGGACAAGCTGGAGCTGGAGGAGCTGCTGAGGAAGGCTGCCCAGAGCAGCAAAGGCTCTCTGTAGGACTGTGGTGTCTTTTTTTTTTTTTTTTAATTTTTTTTTTGTTGTTGTTCAGAAGTGTTTAATGCCTTGAAAAACTTGAATCTGACATCTCTGAGGTGTCCAGTACATGTGATAGATGTTACTTGTACTTTCAGGAAAATAGTTTTGGTTTATTATACGGGTGCTACACTAATTTATTGTTCTTTAATGTAATGGTTCAGGAGAACACCTACATGTCACATCGTGTTATATATCCTTAAAGTTTAAGAGAGAGAAAGTGGCTGTCTATCCCTCCCTCCTTCAGTGCACAAGCAGTTTTGACATTGTCTGGGGAGGTGTTTTTGTTTTTTAACACCACGGATGCTCTACACATGCCTTTCTGTTAGGAGAGATCATTGTATCCCAGCTCAGGCCTCAGTCAGTGTAAAGGCTGGTAACTTGCAAAAAGAAACCTCCTTCCCCAAGAAAAAGGCACTCTGATTTGTTGATGAATTAGGATGCCACACATATGAAGGAATCCCGTGGGACAGATACCGAATGACATCTATAAACAATCCAGTGAGAGAAAGCTTGACGCTTGATGTTGGCCATGTTTATGTAGTTCCTTGCCTGTGGCAAGAAATCCTCTCAGGCTTGAGTTTATTAATGCAGAGAAAAGCTGTGAAAATGGAAGTGCCCGGGCTATGAATGCTGCCGTTCAGCTGGTTTGCCGGTGCCTGGACTGTTCCTCGTGTCTTCAGGGCCTTCAAGGGCCACTCTGTGCCCATCTGCAGACATGCCAGAGGTACGCTTTGCTGCAAACCACCCAGAAGAGCTCGAGATAGGGTTTAAGATTAATACTGGAATGGATAAAAGCCCAGTATAAGAAGTTTATTGATTGTACTAGGTGATCTTTAAAGCTTTCTTCCGATGCAAACTGTTCTGTGATTCTCTGACTGTTTTGTTTTGATTTCAGCATTTAGGGGTGGGTTTGGATGTGAAAGGGCTGAAAAAATCTAGAGAGAGAAAATCTGGGGCTCGTTAGGAAACGACTGGGTGGAGATGGAAGCAGAGAAGTGAGGAGCTATGACTTGATCAGGGGCTGTATGACCCTGCGGGGAGGTTCAGAGGTTCAGGCTTTGGGCTGGGGGTTTGCATCGCACGTGTTCCTCATCTAGCATAGGGAGAAGATGAAATGGAGCTGAGCTTGCTTGGAGCTGTGTGGGCGATGGAGTGCTTGCCTCCAACAGCACCCTTCCTGCTGCAGAAGTCCCCTTTGGTTTCAGGGAGGTGAGAATTGGGTCTGGGATGGAGTGTGCCCAGGAGCCCCCTCGCGTCTTCCCTGGGGCTGCAGTGGGAGCCAGCGGGCTGGAGGAGCTGTCACCCTGTCCCTGCTGCTGCTGGGTCACTGCTAGGTGGTGGCCGAGGCCAGCTGTCAGCAGCTGAGCTCCCTTCAGGCTGAAACTCTTTTGGGGGTCTGGGAGGGCAAGGCAGGTGAGGAGCTGAAGAGGACCCTGCTGGGAGGGCAGAATCCCCTGCCCGGCTGGGGCTGCCTCTGTCCCCGCTCCCTGCCTGGGGCATGCTGGGTCCCACAGCTGCCTGGAGGTGTAATGGGGGGCTTTGTGTCCCACCGCCACTTCGTGAGGCTGTCCCAGGAAATTGGAGATGGGGAGAAGTTATGGTAGTATGGACATGGTGCAGAAAGGGAGCAGGCAAGGTTGTGGGAGGGAACCAGCAAGCATAAAGCAGCATCAAGGCATCCCCTGGGACTTGGGAGCTCCCTAATCTGCCAGTTTTTGGAGGGAGGGAGGAAGCATACTCCGGGGCTATTACCACTGCGCATCACCCCTCTTGCGTGCTCTCCCTGGGTACCTGCTGGAGGCAGGGCGCACAGATTTGCTGTGATCCCATGTACCTTTTCTGATGCCTAACTGGTCGGGATATTTATTTTCCTGTGAGTTTTTTGCCATTCACGTGTCCGCAAGTGCTTGAATAGTTTTCCATACCCTTTCACTCAAGATAAAAGGTGTGTGAAGAACTGAGCCTTAACCCTGAGCCAGGACACCCTCTCCCCCCCCAACATTTGGGGTACAGAAAACCCACCAGGAGCTGCTCCAGGGTGACCCAGGCTGATCTTGCCAGCTGTGCGGTGGCGTCTCCCTTCCCACAGCAGCTCAGGTCACGTTTCTCATGCCTGGCAGGTCCTTGTTTGTACATTTGTTGCCTAAGGCAGTGGAAAATGAGAAAGACGCCTCTGGGACTGGAAAGTGATGCTGTATTCGTGTCCCTGCTCCAGGGCATTGCTGCGCTGGTGCCAGGTGGTGGGGAAGGAGAGGTGGCTGTAGCAGGGCCACGCACTGTGGCACTGGGGTAAAGCTGTGAAGTTTGGAGGGACCCAACCCCACAGAGGTGTCTTGATGAAAAGGAGGAAGGTGTTCCGCCCTGTGACAACCCTGTCTCTGCAGGTGTGAGGTCCCTGGAGGGGCAGGGGACCCTCCTTACTCTTTGAGGAGCTCCTCCATGGAGCATCTTCATGGGGCGCTGGGGGCCCTTTCACTGAAGGGGTGCCCCTCGTCCTGGGGTGTGCATGTAAAGGGGTCCTTCTCCGAAGGAGAGCGGCTTGGGGTGGAGCTGCTTTCCTCTCCTTTGTCCCCAGTCGCCACCTTCCCCATAGCTATGGGGCAGCCGTGCTGCTGGCAGAGGTTATCGACTGGGAGTCCCTGGGGGAGAGGACCAAAATGTTTAGAGCAAATTAAAAATTGAAAGGCGGCGCAGCTCTGCAGCTCCACCTGGAAGCCGGGGTTAAGCAAAACGCCAGCGAGGTGTGTGCGCTCCAGGGACTTGCTAATGGACTCGGGCGACGTGTGGGGTTTGGGGTCGGCCCTGCCAGGTGGATGGATCCGGGGCGGGCAGCTCTCCTCCCTGCTGGGGTGGTGGGAAGCAGGTGCTGGCATTTCGGTGATGGGAAACTTGGGGGGTCCTCTCCGCTAGGGCCACGCACACGAGAGCCGAGCTGGACCTGGACTAGCTCAAAAAGGACCCCAGTGCCTCCCAGCAGCCCCCCGGTGTGGGTGGGTTTGGGAAGGGGGAGGAGTGATGCTCTGGGCAGGGATCTTTTTTGGGGGGGCGGGGGAGGACACAACTGTTACAGAAGAGTTTTTTGTGGTGCCTGTGAGCCCCTGCCTGGCCGTGTCGGTAATCGGGTGCTTTGAGTTTTAAACAGGCTGTCAGGAAGCATTTGGCTGGCGGGGAGGAGGCTGGAAAATGACAGCTCACTTCAGATGAACAAAGTGCCGTGGAGGCGGCCAAATGCCTCCCTCCTGGCACGCTGGTGTGCAGCCGGGCTTGGCAGGAGCGGAGGTTGGGGTACCCGGGCTGCATGTTGGGGACACGGCGGGTCCCGGGCTGGCCCCTGCGGTGGCTGCTGGGGTCGGTGCTATCTCAGCGTGGTTGAAATTTTCCAGATCGATGCGTCAGCCCATCCCCTCCCCACCCGTCTGCACTTTTTGGGTTGACCCGTGCTTTGCAAAGTAGGGTTCAATTCAGCAAGTCATTTGGGCTTGAAAACCAAAATTGAGCGCTTCTGACACCAAAAACCTTTCTCTATTTATTTTTAGGTGTTTTTTCAGATGGAAATGGAATCTTTTCCTGTTTTAGGGAGGATAAAAGTGCACTCAGCCCTGCATCAGATTGTTTCATTTGACCCACAAGTAAATGCTTTTCTTTCCTCTGACCTGGAAGAATTTATTTTTCTTTCCATTTGGCAAGAAAAAGGAAAAAACCGATTCTCGGTACAGGTCACTGCAAAACGAGGTCTGGAGCTGGAGCTAGCTTTTCAGCCCAAGCACTGTGCCAAAACCCATCAGCTCTTCCCACTGTTCCTGAGCGCACGCACCGGTCCCTGGAGTGGCTCCCTTTTTCTTGCAGTAAAAAAGAAAAACAAACCCCGCTTTCCCCTGCATTTTGCTGGGAGCAAACAACTGCCAGGCGGGAGAGCAGCCTCTAGCTGCCGGGTTTTGGACGAACACAGACTGGGACCGTGCTTGTGCCTTGCTGGCTTTTCGGAGGGTGACTTAGCAGCCATCCCCGTGGTGGTTTGTGCAAGCGCAACCCTGCTTCATCCCTCCAAAAGCCCGTTTTGGTTGGGTTTGGGGGAGATGCTGAGATATTCCTGCTTGCGGGAAGGAGGATGAAGGAGGGCTGGGGCAGCAGCGCTGCTGGAGCATCCTTCAGGTGGGAAATGTGGTCAGCGCTGCCCTTTAAGTTAAGCAAGGGCTGTGCTCTGGGGCAGACGGGGCTTGATGCTGGCTGTGAAGGTCTGTGCACGCCCCGTCCTGCAGAAATAGGGGCTGTGGGTGTCCTGCTGGGCACCCGCTTGCTTCCGAGTTAGTCCTCCAGTCTCCAGCTCGGACTCAGCTGCTTGGGTGCTGTTTCCAGCATCAATGGCACCACTCCAAGCACAGTACCTGAAGAGGAGGGAGAAGGGGGGGTCCTTGTGTGATGCCTGGAGCTTGCAAACAGGGAGAGGGAGGGATGAGCAGCGCATGGTGTGGGCTGCTCTGCAGCCAAAGTTTAGGGCGGTAGAAGTACAAACCCATGGGGACCAGTCGGATTTGGGGCTGTTGCTGGTGAAACCCTTCAATGGTTGGAGGAGATTGGCTCCTTCCTGTTGAGATGGGTTGGCAACGCAAGTGAGGAGGGCTTGGGACGAGTGAGGTTTCCCCCCACCTCCTGCGTGTGGGCTCCCACCCCTCCCCGCTGCCAGGAGGTTTCTTTTCTGGTTCAGCTCTTCCAAGGCAGAAGCTGATTGCAGAGGGGTTGCGATCTCACTTGTGCTTTTAATCCCACTGCTGTCAAGCTCCATTAGGAGGTTTGGCATCATCTCTCTACCTCTGGGGCCGGGCTGCCGCTTGCCCAGCCTGAAATGAGGACAAGCCTGGGCTACGCTGGAGCGGGCAGGGGCTGGGGAGGCAGGGATGCTTTAGAGGCTGTTGCCACCCCCTCCCCAGCACTTCTAGCCATCAAGGGGGCCGAAAGGAGGTGTGAGACCAGCTCACTTTGGTGGCCTGGTCACTTCGGGAGCAGGATGGAGAGGAGTTGGGGTGGCGGCAAGGGCCATTCCCCAGGCATTGAGGGTGGCTGGAAACCTTTCGGCGCTGCAGCTTCAGCCCGCACTCTTCTCCATGCCAGGAGCACGGCTGCATTTCGGTAACCCGTTCCTGACCTCCCCCTGCTCCTGTTGCAGCACATGTGGCTGTGTTCACATTGCGTGCAGCCGGGCATCCCTCCCCGCGCTGCCGCAAGTGGCTCCCAGCTCCTCAGCCGGAGGAAAAGCAGCCGGAGAAGGCGATTGCGGGAAGGGGAACTAATGGGCCAGAAACTGGGACTGAGCCTCCTTCCCCGCCTCGCGAAATGGGCTGCTCGACTCGGCAATGGGAGGGGAAGGTGCTGCCGGCTCATCCCTGCCCTGTGAGCACCTCCTGGGATTTCCAGGGTGCCAGCACTCCAGGCACACGTGGTGCAGGGAGGCTGGGGGCTGCCCTGGGAGCAGCTCGGCTCATCATTGCTCTCTTGAGCTTGTTCGCAGCAGTTTTAGAGTCCCGTCTGCCCGCGGGCTTGCAGCTACCTGGGAAGGAGCTGACATGTGACAAGAATGTGAAGAAGGGCAGGAAAGATGTGAATACAGAGACCCAGAGCCCTAAAGGCGCCTGGGGACTGGCTGGGTGATCACTGGGGTAATGTCTCTATTTTCCCTGACCTCTCTGCCTGAGGAGAGGAGAGCAGAGCCAGGCTCATCTGTCCATGGCCAGGAGCCACCAGCACCAGGCTTTGGCAGGCTCTGCTGTGTTGATTACGGCCGGAGTGTGGTTTTGAAAGGCAGCCAGGGAGTCTGGGGAGTGCTCTGCTGCAAAAAGAAAGGGGAGAAAACCTTCCAGGGGCTGCCTCCACAAGTGGAGGTCTTCAGCCCTGCCCTGTGCTGGGGCTTAGGGATGCTGGTGCTGGTTGGGGTCAAGTTAGCACCTCTGCACTCCCTCCCCCTCGCTGGTGGCTCCTGAGCTTTTCTTTGGCCAGCACAGGAGCCTGGCTTCATCCCCATGGGTTTGCCCCGTGCTGCTGTATCATATGGACAGCCCAAGGCTGATCCCTGGGAGGATGCTCCAACTGAACCGCTGAGCTTGTGTTACCATGAGCCTGGAGAAGTGGTCAGTGTATACGTGGTAAGGAGTTAATTTTCTACTCTGTCTGTCCTTCCTGCCTACTCCCCTGAACATCACCCAAACTCTCCCTGGGACCACCAGGCTGTGGTGGTCTTGTCCCTATGCCTGGCATTGGCTCCGCTTGGAGCCGCCTGAACCACAGGTCCCACAGGGCATGTTTTCCCTACAAACCCAGTGCTGCGGCCGTGCCCGTGGTGATCGACGAACCTTTGCCAAGCCAAGCAGGGCTGCGGCTTGGCAGGCGGAGAGACCCCTCAGCCGATCGATGCCCCGTGCTAGCTAAAGAAATCCCCTGCTCAAACCGGCATCACCTCCCTGAGGCCCCTCTCCTCTAACCAAGGCTCTTCCGTAGGCACTGGGGCAGGGCGAAACCCCCAAGGGCTTATTTTCCTTGCTGGAGAGCCCCCGGGTTGCTCCTTCCCAGTGCCGGGAAAAAGCTGCTTGACTGCATCAAATATTTAGGCTTCGTGTTTGTGGGAGGGCGTAAGGAAAGATGTGGCTCAAAGCAGCGACGCTTTCCCCATGGCACCCCCGTGTCGGCCAGGGAAAATCCTGCCTCCCTGTGGGCACTGGGTGAGGGGGGGTGAAAATCAATGGAGGTTTTTTAATTTCTCCAAGCTTTCCAAGGGCGTTGCCATTCTCAGAGCCATCCCAGTGGATACAACTGGTGATTTTGCCCCAATGTTGATCCTTTTCCCACCTTTTTAGCCCAAACTTGCCTAGAACCCCTGCGAGGGAGCCTGCTCCCGTTGCACGGCTCCCACTGTGCCTCCTGGGGAGGATGAACCTGGAGGGATGTGTTTAACCCAACTCAGGGCAAACGTCCCAATTTTGGGCTGAAAATGCTACATGAGACTTCTTCCTTGTATCTTGATTATCTTGGGATAAGTTGAAGGGCATCCACAAGCCCTGGCAGGGTTTGGGAGCACATGGATAAAGCCCCATCTTTAACTAAACAAGGAAAATAACTAAGGCAGATGGTGAGCAGCCAATGGCTCCTTAACCAGGCACTTAAAAATCACAGCACGGGGCAAAAAAAAAAAAGTCTCCTGACTACTCCAAATGTGACTTTAAGTGGCTCATAAATCAGAACAAGCAGGCCTGGCCCGGAACTGGGAGAGCCTCCCGTGCGAATACCGGGCAGCCGGGATGCTTTCCGGGTGCCTTGCTTTGCACATGCTGATGCTGCCGATGGCTGCGAGGGCCCCTTGGCACCGGGGATGTGCAAGGCTTGTGCACCCCAAGGGCTGCAGGGATTTCCCCTTCAAATGCCTCATCTAGGGCCTCCCCCCCCCCGGCCCCGGGTTCTCCTGCTGTTTCCCATGTTCCCGGGATGGGGGTACTGAGCCATTTCAAGGAGGGAAGTCGAAGCAGCTCTTGCGCAAAGGTCTTGCTCCCGGGCTGATGCTCGGGGAATGCGATGGGTTAATACTACACTGCTGCCTAATTGTGGTGAAAAGCTGTAAACCCCCATCCGTGGAGGGGAGGGGGAATATCCATTGCATATCTGGATGTAAAATACACAAGGGCTGAGCTTTAATGACATTTCTCTTTGGGAAGGAGACAGCATAACTCTGCCTTAACGACATTACCCGAGGCTCTTTCTGCCTCTCCTCCAGAGCAGAGACGGATGCCACCGCGGCGGGCAGCCCTGTGTGTCCCCGTGTGCCCTAGCCCTCACCGTCCAGGTTGGAGCTTCCAGGTGGTCACATGTGATGGGGAAGGATCCTTTTTTCTGGGAGTGCAACCTCCTTTGACCAGCTCCCAGGGCAAAGCAACCATCTGCCCCATTAAATGAGTGTGCAAGCGTCATGCCAGGTCTCTCCTCCAGTCCACGGGGACGGGGGTTCTCTGCAGTCCCTTAAACAGATCAGATTTGGGGGTGTGCAGCTGTGCAGAGACCTCCTGTGACACTGATGGATGGGCATGTGTGGTCCCTGGGTGGCACAGTGGGCGCGTTCCCGGCCGCATCACTCGGGTAATGGGGAGAGGTCAGGGCTGCCGGGCTGCTCCCGCTGAATGTTTCTTGTGCGATCGGTTGGGTTTGTTCTCCAGTGCTTGTGCAGGCAAAATCGAACCCACCGAGGTGTACAATGACTAATCCACATCTGGCAGGAATGTGCTGCGGAGGGGAAAGCTGTGCATTAACTCTGCGCTCCCCAGGCTGCAGGCAGGCTTGGGAGGCTGCAGAGGTGTGCTCCCAGGGCCACACTGGGAAGGAAGGAGGTGAAGTGAGGGGATCAGAGCATGGCATGGAGAGGCTGTAACCAGCCCCGTGCGTGCTCCTGTTCCCCTACACGGGAAGGCTGCAGGTTGCCCTGGCTGACTCCTAAGGTCCTTCCCGTGTGCCGACACCCCCGTTTACAGCCCAGCAGCCCTGCTGTCTGGACCATACAAGGCAGGGAGATAGCTTCAAACCCATGAGGAGCCGGCTGGACACTGGCAGGGATGACATTTTGCACTGTAAGGCTTTTTCTGATTGATACAGCCGCCCCGGGCTCACTAAAAATGAAAATAAAAGCAAGATCCAGTGTTGAACAAAATAAATTTCCATGGCAGCAGCTGCGGGTTCAGCTCCTGAGCATCCTCTGGCATCAGCGTCTTGGGCCAGCGGAAACGCTTACCTGAACAGGAAGGAAATTATTGATGTGCTGAGGTGCCCAAGTGTAAGGTGTAATAATGCAAGGGCACCCACAAGCCCTGGGCTTCTCTGCAGCATGGCCGTGTGTGTGCACACGGACAGGGAAGCCTTGCAGGGTTTGCATGTGCAGGTGTTGCTAGAGAAGGACCTAAGCAAGGATTCGCGGCGTTGTTGAGCTGAACACTCAGCCGAACAAATAAAGGAGTGACGTATCAGCACCCAGTACTGAAGCCTGTGGGCTTAGATTTTTTTTACACGAGAAGAGAACCAGAAGGGAATAAAAGCATTTTACGGTTTTGTTTTAAAACTAGTCAGTAAAATCCTTTTCAGCGCCGGGAAGAAGGAATCCCATAAAACTCACACGAGCTTCCTGGCTGAGATGAGTTTAGCTGCAGTACTTAGAAGATTTAAAGTCAATTGTACACAGGGGTACTGCAGTGTCTGAGGGCTGAGGAGGGGGAGATTTTGGCAGGTTTATGATCCCTGTATTGCCAGGGCACCTGAGCAGGCTGAGCTGCACTGAGCTACGTGCGGTGCCCCAGAGGCGGCAGACACAGAGATGCTGGCGAGGCAAGGATGCTTTGCAGCTGCTTTATGTTTCCTCCCCCCCACCCAAAGAAACTGAGATAAGAACTTGAAAAGTATTTTGGATCAAACTGCTGCTTGGTTTACCAGCAGTACTAACCCCAAGTACTCCAAACATGCCAGTTGGGCTTCTCGAACCATGTGTTTTATTTAAAACCACATCGACTGATAAGAACAACTTTTGGTTTAATTTTCTTCCCTGCTGCAGAGCATCTGGTGCTCCTGTTTCCAAGCTTTTCCCAGCTACTGCCAAGATGGGAATCCCACCTTTTGTGTTCTGTTTGGTTGCCCGTGTGCTGCTTTAAAAAATAATGAATAGATGACAGGGAACATGGCTTGGGGGAAAAAAAAAGGAGACTGGCAGCAAAATCACGCAAGCTGATAACCCTGCTCGCCGGAGCGATGCTGTTTCACGTCTGCTTTGTCGTGATCTTCTGCAGCACTCGCCTGCTTTGGGCCGGAGCCACAGGGGTGATGGAGCAGCTTGATGTGGATCTGGGCAATCTCAGCCCATCGGTAGCCAAGTGACTCCTTAATCCCAAAGAAACTCTTTTCCACGTCCATCCATGGAAACGGCAAAATGTCAGTTCCTGAATTAGCCGTATTAATGCCTCCCGTGGCCCTGGCAGTGCTTTCCGGTGGGAGAAGCGTCTCTCCCTGCATCCTGGGCTGTCATCACCTCCTCGCATCCTGCCCAGAGCAGCCCAGGAAATGACTTTCTCACTTCTCCTGGCCTCCTCCTCCTCTGTGCTCGCCTGGATGTCTCTAATTCGCATCCCTGTGGCAGCTCTGAAGCCCAGCTAAGGGAAAAAGCTACTACCCTCCGCAGAACTACTCCATGTGCTCGTTTTTCTCACCCTCTGATGTGCCGGGCTTGGTAATGCGGATTTCTTTACTGGCAGGGGAATAGGGAGGCTTCTCTCCTGGCCCGGGCTGTGTGGCACGCATGTACACCAGCACACAGCCCTGCACCCGCAGCCGGCAGACGCTCAGATCCTGCAGCACGGAGGGTAAGTGCTGTGACAGGATCCACTTATCTCGCCTTTGCATTTCATAATTCATACTGCCCTTTTGCTAAAGGCGCAAAGCCGTTTGCATCCAAACGAGTGTTTATTCCCTCCCGGCTCAGCTCTGCTGCTGGATCCTGGGGAGGAATCTGTGGGTCGGGCTCCTGGCACTGGCAGCGGGCAGCTGTGAGGGCTGGGCTGAGATAACGGGAGAGCAATCCGTGGCCAACGGGATGCCCTGACTGACGGCGAAGGTGATGGAGGAGAAGGTGAGTGGTGTTTTCTCCCCAGCTTTAGAGCTTGCTCTACAAGGAGGAAAAGTATTGGTGGTGTCCCTTACTTAAAAATGGGGAAACTGAGGCACAGGAGGCTTCAACTGACTCGCTGTAGTGGGGGGTCTTGCATTAATCCCACCAAGCTGCGCTGCCTTGCAATGTCTCTCACGCCCCGTAGAGACCGAAATCAGAGAAGCAGGCGAACACATGTTCTCCTTGCACAGCAACCCTCACGCTCGCAGCGGTCAACTCGCGGTGCAAGGCATGAGATTCGATTATCACTACCGTAGCTCGCAGAGGCGAGCAGCTCTCTGTTTCCAAAGGCGATGCCAGCTGCGAGCTGCACCTTCTCCAGCTTAAACTCTTGGTTTGGAGCTTCAAAGCTTCCCAGCAGCTGGCAGCACATGTTGGGGGCAACACCTTTCTGCGTGCTCTGTGTTTGTGGCTCCCCGGTGCCGGCATGTGCTTGGGGCACCGCAGCAACGGGCCAAGCTCCCAGCAGAGCCGGCAGCGCCGTAGTGCAGCCGGTGTTGCACTGGGAAGCTGATGTACGCTAAAGGTTGGCTCTGTTTTACAGAGAGTCATGGGGTGAGGGATAATCTTGTCTGAAAAATACCGGGTAGGCTTGGCATCATCCTCTCTGCCTCCGCTCATCCTTCTCGCCGCAGTGTGGTGGGGTTTTCGCCCGTTTTTTCTGTTTGCAGCACCAGATCCCTGCCTGTGCTTGCAGCCAGAAGGGTGTCATTACCTGGGACATGGGAGGAAGGATGAAGCTGGAGCCTCCAGACCTTCGGCAAGGGGACAGGAGGGTGGGGGTGGCAGCACCAGGGACACTGGCGGGGCTGAAGGTGTAGGTTTGGGGTGCCCAGGGCTGCTGTGGGACACAGGCTTGGGGATGTTGCAGGTTTGATAGCACCCGGGGTGCTTTAGGGCTTGGGCTTGGGGGTGCCCTGGGGGTATCTGGGAGGACTCAGGGGATGCTGCCAGTGTACGCTCCCCCCGGGAGAGCTGCAGGCGCTGGGGTATAGGCTCGGGGGTGGCTGAGCGGGTGCCCCCCTGCACGCTCCGCTATGGGGCAGGCGCTCGGGGGGCGAGGGGGCCGCGGCCCGGCGTCCCCAGCCCGGCTCCCCTGCGGAGGAGTTCCAGGGGGGAAGCCTGTATCTGCGCCCCCCTGCAGCCAACTTCGGGGGCGGGGGGGAGTTACGCGGCCGGGGGCTGCGGGGGCGGTGCTCGGGGGCTGCAGCTCCGGCCCCCGGGCAAACTCCTCCCCCGCTCGCCTCCACCCCCGCCGGCCGGACCCGCCTTGGCTCTCCCGCTCCTCCGCTCCGGTGATTATTCTTCTTCGCATTATATTGTTATTATTATTATTATCGCTGTTATTATTATCGTTATCCTCCCCCGGTCCTCTCCTTCCTCTCCCCGCCCGGCCCGCCCCGTCCCCCGCCAGCCGCCGGACCCGGCTCCGCTGCTGCCTGCGCCGCTGCCCCGCTCCTGCCCGGCCCGGGTGCCCAGGTACGGCTCCGGTATCCCGCTGCCCTCATCCCCCCGGCCCCGGGCACCGCAGCTTTGCAGAGGGGTTGGGGCAAGGGAAAGGCTCTCGCTTGAATTTGGGGCTGCGGTGGGAAGGGGAGTCCGGGAGGTGGGGGGGGGGCTGCGGGCAGGACGAACTGGGATGCCTGGGTGGGATGCTCCTGGCATCCCTGGGCCACGCTGAGCCCCTGCGCCGCAGCCTCGTCCGGGCGAAGCTCCAGCGTTGTGGTTCCCTGCAAGGTCCTGACTTATTCCCTCAGGGTTATGTGGTCCAACTTGTGTTGAGATGGGTTTTTTAAGTCACTGTTAGCTGTTCTGTCTACTCGGGTGGGTAGGACTGAGTTTGCCCGTCTCTAAACCCGACTTCCTCACAGCCGGGTGAAGTTTTGGAAGTCCCAAGCCCGGGGCTCTGCCTCTTGCTCCCTCGGTGGGAGCCCAAAGCCTCGCCGTTCAGCAAGGACACGACGGCCCAACAAATCCCTAACCTCACTATCAAACCTCTCCACGGAAATGGTGGCTGCCTTTGCTGAAGTGGAGGAAATCAAATCCTTTTGTTTATTCCTAAGGATCTCTGTTTTATCTCTCACCATGCTGCGGTAATTAAAGGAGACCTGTGCTCGACTCCTAAGGTTGTCCTGGAGGATTTTATTCCCTCCAAAAGGGCATGTGGAAACATTTAGTGTTTTCAGCTGGATTTCATTTGCGTGCTATTGATTGTCTCTCCAGCAGAGAGATTTTTCTAAGGTGTGGTGGAATATTCCACCCCGATGGAGGCTTGGATTACTGGGACTATTTTTTTTCCCCTCTACCAGCCTTGCCCCTTGCTCGTCCGAGCAGCAGAGTTTCCCCATGATGCTGTCTGTGGTGTACTGGGTGTACTGGGGCTGCTGCTTGGCATTTGGTGTCATCTCTGCGGGATCCGATGGGATCTAACCTGAGCTTTGCCAGGGAAGGGGAGAAAAGGCTTTTTCTATGAAGAGCTTTGACACCTGTTGAAAAGCCAAGAGGGGAGAGTGGCAGTGGGCTGCCATTCTCAATACTGTGGTCAACGCCGGATCAGTGAGTTCGATCCCATTCCAGTGCCATCTCCGCTGGGATGTGGGATCCTCTCTGGTCTCTTTCCAAAGCGCTGGGTTTCAGCCTGACCACAGGCCTGAGGACAGCTAGCTCTGGAGCCCTGCTTAGGTGAGGCAGCCTGGCCCTGCTCTGCTCCAGCCCAAAAGATTCTTAACAGGGTGGAAATCAGGCTCAAAGGATTTTCCACTCAGTAATCCCTCCTCTCTGGAGAACCACCGAGCATCCTTCATCCATTTTGCATGGGAGCGTTTTGGGTGCATGGACCAACGGGAGACCTAGCAGCTGCCTGTCCACTGGGAAGCATTAGGATGGGGCATTCGGAGGAGCTCAGCTGGAGCAGGATCACCGACCTTAGCCACGGGCACAAATGGGAGCACAAGAGCTGCTCCCCTCTCCGGGGTCTGCTTTGTGGTGATGCCTTAAATCCAGTAGCCCCCAGGGCAAGTGGCAAACAGAAATAAGGTCAGGCTGTAGTGTTCCTGTTGTTCCCTGCCCCGGCTGCCTCCAGCCTCCATCCCTGCTGCATCTGCTACCGGAACCCCCACCGTCCCCCATCCCTCCTGGCATCTCTGCCCGCCCAACCTTCTCCCTCGCTGCTTTCCCACCGGGATGAAATATTTATTGAGGCTCCGTTACCCTTGTTTTCTTGAAAGCACATTTCACACTTCATTTGCAGGAGGCATTAAGAGACTTCACGGCAGGTTTTCCTTCTCGCTGGGCGCGTGTGATGGTGTGTGCGTGACCATCCTGTCCGGTCCTGCTCCTGCCTGATCGGGCAGCGCAGGCTGGGCGAGGTGGAGCATCTCAAGCGTTGGATGAGTCCGTATCCCCGCTGTGTGATAAAGCAACTAGGAAAAAAAAAGAAACAAACCCCAAAAAAACCCTGGTCTGAAACCCAGCAAAGAATTTCGCTCTGCAGAGCTGACCCGTCTGTGCCCGGTTGCATTGCGCCTCCTTGCCTCAGCTGGGACGTGGTGGGTAAAAGGAGTGTGAGTGGTCCCATAATGCAACCGTGAGTGAGATTTTCCCATGGCTTTATGGAAAAGTCACTCCTGGACCTGATGCTGGAGTGACTCTGCTTGGATTTACCCCCAAAAGCAGGGTTGGGTTGCACGCTGTGCCACTGCATCAGCCCAGAGCGATGTGCGACTCCGGCTCTCCCTGCGTACGCACAGCCCGTGGGCTGCGGTCCAGGATCCCACCAGATGGGCCATCCCAGAGGGATGAATTGCCGTTGGCTTGGAAAGCAGGGCTGCAGCTGGGGACCTGTGTCCATCCTTGGGGTGGCTGTCACTGTGCGGGCTGTCCTGCCCCGGCACCGGGTCCCAGGATCGTTGCAGGTACCACAGGCGTATGAATTGCAGAGCAGGAAAGGTGGCCCATGGCTTTCTCATGCCTGCGTGGGGCAGCTTTCCAGGGGGAGGAAGCTGCAGTTTGACAAAGACTGATCTGTGCCAGCTGTGCAGGTGGAGAAAGGCAGGATGGGCTTCCCTGCCCGGACCCACTGGCAGAGGAGATGTGGTCATGTAGCCCATCCCCAGTGGCAGGGTTTTACACCTGCTCAGGACTGAAGGCAACGTGAGGAATGAGGCAGCAAAACCTGTGGAAAAAAAATTTCCCTCTGCTAATTGAAGCAATTAGCAGGAGGGCTGAATGCTACCGAATGTGGTGGTAGCAGATGGGGCCAGATCTCTGCTGGCTTTGGTGGAATGACGCTGGGGAGAGGCAGTGGTCGCCGGTGAGGCCATACCTCCCAGTACCCGGCATGTGTCCCAGGGATGGGGATCCCTGGGGGTCAGGGTGGCTGTCCCCACTGGTGACGTGGCTTCCCACCAGGAAGGATGAGGTATGTGTGGGCAGAGCCAGCTGAGGCACCCAAAAAAGCAGAGGAGACAGACCCCAGAGCTCCTCATGGGTGGTGTCAGCGGCAGGGGATACCTGGGCTGCAAGCGGTGAGGTTTTGGCTGGTTCCCCTCCCACCTGGCTGGTTTTTAGCATGACCACGTTGTTCTCCCTGCCTAGGGTGTCCCTGAGATGGGAGAAGCAGCTCATCCCTTTCCTGTGCTGTGTCCAGCTCCCTGCTGGGGCGACCTGTGGTGGCTCCCATACAAATCCCACCCTGCTGAGCTCCTGCTATGGGCTCCTTAAAAACACAGGGGAGTTAAAAACACGTCTCCTTAAGGCTGGGAGATGGTCACGGGCTGAAACAGCTGCTGGCCTGAGGCTCTGGAAATGGGCATCCAGCCTCCTGGGCAGGTTGCATCTCCTCCCTGGAGCTCAGGGACGAGCAGCCGGTGGCAGCCCTTGCGTCGGGCAGATGGAGGCGGCAGCTCCGGGGCATTATGGAGGATAGGAGGAGTAAACGAAGAGACCAACAGAGACTTTTCTGGGTTGTTTTTTGGATCCTGACCATGAAGCCGCGCTGCTCCAGAGCCAGCAGCTGGCCCTGCTGTCTGGCCCCGCCGAAAAGAGACAGTCTGTCTGCCTTGTGCTTTCGGGGAGGCTTTGAGAGCCCTCCGGACTGTAGTACTGCCGCACGTGGGAGGCTCCTTTCTCTGTATTGCTGCCTGAATGCAATTAGGCATTAATGAGTCATTAAAATAAATCTCTGTTTCTACTCCGAGCGAACATGCCGGGGGGATGCTGACAGTGGGAGCAGCAGGTCTTGCATCATGCGCAGGAAGAGGCTGCGCTTCCCCGCGCCCTCCTCCCCAGGGCTGGGCCACGGTGCCCTCCATCTCCCTTTCCCATGGAAAAAGGACATTTCCCAAGCACCACACGGGTTTGCAGCTTCTGTGGGAGTGGGACTAAATTATAACCAGCCCTAGGGTTGTTTTTATCTGGAGGAATGGTAGTCTGAGGGTAATCTGCTCCCTGATGCTGAAGGGCACCTGCCCGGCTAGAAGTGGGCAGAGGTGTAACCAGCCCTGTTTTTCGGCTCCTGGTTTGTTAAAGATGCTGATGGCCGTGTCCTTTGTAACTTGGATCTGGATCTGGTGGGCAGCTGGGGGAGATCTCAGCCGGCACCGTGGCTGGAGGGGGATGAATGTGAGGCGAGCACTGAAATACAAAAGGGAAAGTGTTGTGCGTCACTGACAGGCATCCATATAGTTTTCCTAGCTGTAAATGGGATTTGAAGAGAGCTCGTGAGCCAAGAGGGGTCCTGGTGGCCTCTCTCATCATGGCTGGACACAAAGCTCTTCTTCCTTCACTCCACCCAACTGGTAAACAGTGCAGTTACCCCTAATGAGGTCTTTGCTAATTTAATCCCTCCGCAGTGGCTGTCTCACTGGCATGCTCACAGGGAGGCGGGAGGGCAGATGCTGTCAGGACACAGGAGGACACAGGGACGTCAGGACACAGGGGACGTCCCTGGGGAGCAGCATCCCTCAAACACATGGTCGCTCTTTCTGCCACCGGCCCCGTAGCGTTAGCCAGGCTGTGGGAGGGCATGAGTTAAAACCAGGGGTTGAGCAGGACAATTAATTTTATATTTTATTTTAGCAAAACAAATAAATTGGGTGACGTCGAGGCACAACAGATCTGCCCTGGCGCGACTTGGACAGCATTGCCCGAGTGTGCCGTGCCGGGGGGGCTGAAGCCGATGGGATTACAGAGGCTCCAGCCTCAGCCAGAGTTTTTCCCTCGGGCTTTGCTTTTGGGAGCAGAGCTTGTTGCTACACGGAAAGGTTTTGCACAAGTCGTGTTTCATACGTCAGGCTGGGAGCAATGGGGATGGGGTGGCGAGGGCAGATCCAGGTGGGAATTGAGCAGAGGATTCTCATGGGAGTGATGGAAATGAGGTGGAGAGGGCGAGACGGCACCACTGTCTATGGCAAGGAGGGAGATAACAAGGTGGTGCCCGGAGGAGAAGCTGTCCTGGGGGTTGTTTCCAAGAAAGCCAGTGAGAAACTGGCTTAATGAAAATAAAGTGGGAGACTCACTGCTGTGCTCAGTTGGATCTTGTTGGGGATGCTCTGCGGAGATACTCTGGACTGTGTTGCATGATGCCTCTTCCAATATGCACCCATGATGAAGATGCATTTGGTGTCCCTGCACTTCCCGGTGGGATTAGTGCCACTGGAGAGCAGAACATGCACCTTCCTGGGGTAGAGCAGCAAGAGAATCAAACTGGGGAGAAGATCGTATCTCCATGGGCTGTGTTTACAGCCCCTGGGGAACGGAGGGATCTGGCTGAGGTCTCCATCCCCTTGCCCTGATGGAAAGAACCCACTGGTGTGAAAATAAATGGGTGCTGAGGAGGTGAAGGTTTCGGCTTAGAACAATGAGGGCACTGGAGAATTACCCTCCCGGGGCTGGGAATGAACAGCAGAGCATCCTCGAGGGGATGCTGGCTCCGTCACACTGCCTTGGAAAGGGTCTCTAGGCTGCAGGATCAGCAGGATCCCAATCCATCACCTGGACCTTCCTCCGCCCTGAGGCCTCAGTGTGGAATGGCTGGAAGTTGAGAGCTTTTAAAGAGGTCTCTGCTGCCCCATTTTGTTTTGCTGGTGCCTTCTTGCCTTTTCCCGGGCAAGACCTGGGAACGCTGGCTGCTGCAGGGGAAATACCAGTGCTGTGTTGGTGCTTTACCAGAGGGTTAAATCAGTTATGGGATGCCTTCAACGGTGCAATCAGCTTGTGTGAACTCCAAGGGTGACATCGGGGTGGAAGCAAATAACCCTTCCTGCTCCTTTCCATGCTCATGAGGATCCATCTTTTGTGCTGTACACCGTGAACACCCGGGTGCTGCTGTGGCAGGGGGATTTAGGGGCAAGATGGGGTGCAAATCAGACCCAAGTCCTTGCTCTCCAGGAATCCATAGTACAGCAGGATTCAGCCTGGGCTCTGGTCTCTGCTGGCTGTGGCCATAGGCACAGTCCTGAGCCTGTAGCACTTGTGTGTGGCAAAATGCTCTGACCTTTTGGCCAGGGCCAGTCTCACCTGGGGCACACTCAGCTTTCTGGCTCTCCATGGCCTCGCTGTGCTATCTGCTGCTGTGGTGGCTGCTCGTAGCGGGAGATATTTGGGTGCTGGGAGGTATGGTGCCCGCGGGAGGGATGCTGGCCAGGTCCTGGTTGGCTCTGGAGAGCCTGCAGGGATCTGACGTGGGGCATAATCTCAAAAGCCCTTCTCTGTGAGACTTGGCTTGATGCCACCAGTTTTGTCCCTGGTTATTTTGGGACCATGGCGGAACGTCTCCCTGGCATGTGTGTCTGGGCTCGGCCGTGGCATTTGCTGGGAGCAGCCCCGGGATGGACCCCGGGCACAGCGGCAGGATATGAGCTGTGTGGGTCAGGCCAGGGACATTTCCATCCCGCTGCCCACATCTGACGACTTCACCGCGTCCAAGGCTGCACATTGCCCCTTCCCGGGGCTGCACGCACCCGCTGTGGTTCCCGGACTCCCCTGAGCAAATGCAGTGAGTAGGAGATGCACGGGAGGATGAGGAGGGAGGTGTCATTTTCCTGCCCTGGGTTTTAAACTGTCCTGCAATGAGGAGGGGCTGCAAAGAGGGTGTAATTATATAGGAATTTGCCTAAATCCAGGTGTAGCCATGGCCGTGCCATGGGCTTTGCATCAGCATGTTGATGTGTGTGCTCAGTGGGGACAGGATGGGGTGATGGTCCCTTCTGCGTCCCTCCGCATGGGTCCAGTTAATCCACACAGGCAGGCGAGAGAGGATCTGAATAGTGGCTTAAGGAGATAAAGGGCAGATGAGATGCCCAAGTAAAGAGATACTGGTGTAATCCATGCCTGAGACGTCCCAGGCTGTAAAGCCACCCTTCCTCCAAGAGTCTGTGAAGTGCTGGGAGGTCTCCCTGGGACAGGGATGCGGATGTGCCATCTGGTCCCAGGATGTGCTGGGGCTTCACACACCCAGGGCTTCTACGGCCGGAGATCGGAGATGCTCTGTCCTACGTGGCTGTAAAGGCAATTGCTGCCAGTGGGGAAGGTCTCCTGGGCTCCCACAGGGCAGGATGAGGCCCGGTGTGGGAGGGAGCAAACCTGGATTGGCAAGAAGGTGGGTTTTGGCAGAGTTTGATGGCCAGGAGAGGGGATCTCCTGGGCTTGGTGGGTTAGGAGCATGGTGTTGGCAGTAGGAGCGCAGCCCGTTCTGCCGAGCCACCTCGGCAGCTTCCACCCTTGAAGTGGTTTGATTTTTGGTAATTACAATTAATATCTTGCCTTTCCCGCAGAGTTTTTGCAAGAAAAGAGCTGGTTTCAAAACCTTGTTGGTATTTCTTCTTTCCCATCCCTCGGCTGGAGAGGAGGGGGGGCCGGGAGGAGACGGTGGGGAGCCCCGGGGAGCTGGTGCAGGTGGTGGAGGGAAAGCAAGGGCAGGCTCGCGGCAGGGCACAAGGTTTTCAGTTTTGATGACAGACTGCAAATCTCCAGAGCCTCAGCTGGAGGACAGTGTCACCTCTGTGACCTCGCTGTCCTTGCGGTGGCTGGGAGCAAGGAGCCGGGTGTTGGCTGCAGTTTCCCTCGCAAAACTGCTGGGCCAAACCCTGTGCGGCTCGAGGCACCAAAGGGCACGAAAAAGCCTTGGGTAGGAAACGGGTCGCACAAAACACACTTTCTGCTGGGGAGAGCCTTCTTTGGTTTTCTCTGCAGCAGGCTGAAATCAAAGTTTCCCCCACCGCCGCTGATTTCTGTCCCCAGGCTGGTCCAAACTCAAATATAACTTGGCAGAACCAGCCACGGAGCCCAGCGCTGCTCCCGGGGATGCTGTTGCTGCAGGAGGGAGCGGGGTGGCACCGGTTGCCCAGTGCCGTGGGCAATTTTTATGCCTTAAAGATGCTTTTTTTCCTCAATATATTTATTAACAGTATAACAAAAGTCAGCAGGGGCATGCCCCGTCCTGGCCCCCCAGAAATGGTGGTGTTTAAGCAAGCTTATGTGCAAGGGTAAACCAAAGCAGCAATTTGTAACTCCTCCAAAAATCAGTGTTCGCAGGGCCTGGGACAGGCAGCAGGTTCAGCTCCCTGGTCACCCCTGTGGATCCCTTAATTAAAAGTTTAAAGGTTTCAAAGTGACCCAGTGGTGTGGGACCTGGGCAAGAAACCCAGGGGTGAGTGCTGTGGCTGGAGGGGGGCTGCTGGGGGGGCTGTCGGCTGGGTGCAGCCCCCACATCCTCTTGCATCCCACATTGCCATCACTCTCTGCGTGAAACTTCGTTTGGGTTTAGCTCATCTGGGAGGGTCTCCTTGTTTCTGCTCCCCCACAACTCAGCTTGTCCCCTTACGCCTTGCAGCCCAGAGCATCCAACACACAATGAGTTTGCAGGGTCCCAGCCCTCCCCGTGCACCCATCCTGCCCCGTGGCTGGGGGATGCATGCTACTCGTGTCCTCCTCCCCTCACTGAGGTTTGCAACTGTGGGTTAATCCACCCGAATCCCACCAGGCTGAGCCCGTGTGGGGCAGGACACAGCCACCCAAGAGCTGCCCTGTTGTTTGCTGCTGTAATCTGTTTTGAAAAGGCAGCCCCTGATGCTGTTTTTTTCCAATTAGGCCCTGGGAGATGATTCTGGTAAGGCAGCGGCTGGGCTAATTTACCAGGCAGACATTTCATTGAATTAGCCCGTGAGCTGCAGAGCAAAACCGGGAGAGCGGAGCCCAGGCTGGGGCAGGACTCGTTGGCGAGGTTCGGCATGATGCTCGGCGCGGCAAATAGCCGTGCTCTGCCCAAGCCTAAAACCTGCTCCCAAGCTCTCGTGTTAGTGTTTGACCCTTGTTGGATGGGCGGGCGAGCTCGGGGATGGTGGGATGCACCAGGAGAGGAAAGACGGGAGTTTCTCCGCCGGGCTGAGAGCTCTGGCGGCTGGCAAAAACCTCACCATCGACTTGCAAACCATGCAAATCTGCTATGGACGTCATTGAAGGAGAATAAATATAGAAGCCTGCGATGCCACTCGTTCCCAGAGTCACTTTCTAGGCCGTAACTTTGCGCTGCGAGGTGACATCAATTAAAGAAAATGTATCTCTGCAGCAAGCGGTTTTGCACGGCTGCCCGGAGGAGTTCGATACGGCCGGGGACCCTCCCTCCACCCGCTCCCACCCCTGTCGGGGACAGCGTGACACCAGTGCCTTGTGTCTCTAACCACTTCCCAAAAGCCAGCGAGGGACAGGGAGGGTAATGCAGCCCTGCTGGTACACATCCTGATTTTATTCAGCAATGGTTTGTGTGCTGGAGGGTCTCTGCGCCCACCATTGGGTTGCAGCCCCCTCTCCTGAGCTGCCCAGGAGCAGGTGAGCGGTGACCATCGATGCCTCTGCTCAGCGTGGGATATTTAAATATTTAAACAACCCTCAACTCCCTTTTTGAGACAGAAGGAGAAATGGGACTGCGCCCCAGGGAGTTTGGCTTTGCAAGATGTGCATCCCGCTGCGATGCCTCTGCATCCCGTCCTGCTGTGGGAGCAGAAGTCGTGTGTGGGGCTCGGCTCACAGTGCTGCCCAAGGCTTTTAGGGGACCCCTAAAAATGTACAGCCTTTTGTCAGGGTGGGGTGGGGGGGCCGTGCGGTACCTGAGCCTGCGGGGAGCTGAGCCAATGGAGCCCAAAATGCCCCTTTCCCAGTAGGCTGGGATGTGCTTGCCGGGGGCGGGTGGAACATGGACACGGGCTGATCCCCAATAGCAGGGATGTGGCTGCTGAGGCTGTTGTGTGGCCCGTGCAAGGGCTGGAAAAGGCTGTTGTCATTGTCCTGCTTCTTTCTGAGCATATTTACCTTATAATTCCCAAGACCCCAATTACTCCTGAGATTGGGGTTCTTGCTCCTTCCCGTGGGAGGTGTTACATCCCCTTCTGCATCCCTGCAGAAGAGAGCTGTGGGTTAGAGAAGGCTGTTTTATAGGCATAAACTATTTTATAGGCACAAACTGGGTAGAAAATGAACGACTAGGCTGCCGGTGAGCGGGATTTGTGGGGGGAGCAGAGGAGGAAACTTCCTTCTCTCTGAAAGCGCCACCTCTGAAGAGAGGAGGAAAGGCAACACTTCTCTTCTGCTTCGTTTTAATTCTTTGCCTTTTTTTTTTTAACATTCTCTATTTAAATAAGTGGGAGCCTGGCTCTTGAGTGGGGCCAGTGAAACACTGATCCCAGCAGCTGCAGAAACAGGAGTGCTGGAGATGGGGCACGTGGAGGCCCAGCTGTCCTCGAGGCAGGGCTGATTGGGCTTGGAGGGGACCAAAGGGTCCCCAGGGCTGGTTCCTCCCCACCCGGGGTCATTCTCTGAGACTGCCTGCTCGCTCCAAACCTCAGGAGCTGAGGATGCTCTTTGGATGCTGCTCTCTGAGCTCTAAATCAAATCACAGCTCCCATGAAATGAAGTTTTCTGGATGTGAATGGCCGCCTGCATCATCCATCACCGCCCGGCTCACGGTGCGTCCCTCTTGGGGGTTGTCGAAGGTCAACGTTTGCCTCTTCCAGCCACCTGCTGTCAGCTTTTCCCTGTTAAGGATGGCACCTGGGGAGGTGATAATTCCATTGAAGGCTCCCCCGTGTGTCCCCCTGCTGTCCCTGGTGCCCCTCGCTCTTGGCAATGTTTTGGGGTGCAGTTTGGTAACAGGGTGCAGGAGCCGAGCGTGTTGGTCTCTATTATTAGCTCTGTGTTGGGTCCCCTGATGGATGGAGATATTAGCTGGGTTATGGACCTATTGATTTCTCAGGGTTTTTTTTCTCCTTTGTTTCGTGTGTGAGAGCGGCCTGAAGAGGAAATCCAATGTGTGCCCGCCTTTTGGCTTCGTACGGGAACTTTCCAAGAGCTGAAAATCAATTTGCGGCTGGCAGGGTCCTGCAAATCACTGCAGTGGAGTTGGGAGGGTGGGGGGTTTTTGGAAGGGGGCGTTCCCCACGGTGCCTACCAGCACACGCAGCAGCGAGGGGTCAGGGAGGAGTTGGGTGGGTCTCATCTGGAAGCTGCCACTTCCCTCTGTCAATTAGGGCCTCGTGGAGAGCGGGTAATTAGATCTCCTTGGCTGGCACTTGGGCCCTATCAATTAGCCTTGCTCTGGACGAGGCACAGAGGGACGTGGGTACCAGTAATGAAAAGTGGTTGCGCTGGGCATCGCTGGAGGGTGGGGGTGACGGGGGCAATGGGCGCGGGACGGCTCCTGTACCCGCTTCTTGGGTGCATCTCGCTCACTTCTGCTGAAATAGCAGGTTTCGGGTGTGGGATCCTGGCACTTTGGGTTTACCCACCTTCACAGCACCCACCTTTCCTGACGGTCTCCCTAAAAGAGCAATTTATTTAGCCCCGCTGCGAGAACAGAGGTGGCATCAGCGGGGATGGGGACACTGGGCAGCCCCCTTGGGCAGAGGGGAAGAACTGACAGTGAGTTTTTCTCCTTGTCCTCCCTTCCAGGGCTGCTGGCATCTCCCCGTGGCCATGCAGCACTGCCCGTCCCGGCCGGCCGCCCTGGGGCCGGTGTGACCGTGACACCCTGCCTGTCCTTTTCTGGGTAGGTGCCTGCGGGGTGGCGGGGGGACGCTGGGGTTCGCCTGCCCCAGAGGGGATGGAAGAGAGAGCTCCTTTCCCAGCAGCATGTAAAACATTGTCCACTTGCGAGATGATGCATCCATCTCCTCCATAATTAATTTTAAAGAGGAAAAGGCCGAGTGCTGACTAAGCCAGGCCTTCACCCTGCAAAGCTGCGTGATTCACGAGCCGCCGATAGCACAGCCTTTTCCTGCAGAGTATTTCTCCAAGCTCGGGAAATGCTTCCTTTCCCTGCTCCAAATTAAAAAAAAAAAAATAAATTATTACAATAATAATAAATAATCACCATTATCATCATCTGCAGGACCCAAAATGCTTTTCGCACCACGGAGGCTACGGGGGGCGCAGGCATGTGCTGAGCCCCATCCCTGTGCGATGGAGGACATAGAGCAGGGCTTCCCGCAGGTCCCAAAGCAAGGCAAATTCTCAGAAAGCGGGGAAACATGCGGGAAGGGTGCTGGTGGAACACAGCTAACCTCTCCCTCTGCTCTCTCTAGGTCCAACGCCTCCGTCACTGAACGTAAGTAGCCCCCAGGCCCCATGGCACGGGGACGGCGGTGGGGGCTGCTTGGCTGATGCCAAGCCCCTGTTAGACCCGTCAGTGCCCAGCAAGCAGCTGGGGTGCATTTTTTTGGGCTCAGACTGCCAGAGTTGCGGAGTTGAAAGGCTCCACTATGACTTTTCCTGTTAGAAACGCAGATTTGCTTCTATGATTTGAAGCAGAAGCTGCATTTTCTGCCGGGGGGGGTGGAAATCGTCCCTTTTGGCTCAGCACGGGGGGAGGCCGTGTGAGTGGACTGTGGGATTGTTTCCCAAAGACCCCAAGGCAGAGGCAGCGATGGCAGTGAGGGGACACGGTGCTGTATGTTAGGTGTCCTCTCACTGAGAGGAGGAGGATGATATTGGGTGACAGTTTTCTGGTTGGGGAGGGACAAATAGGGATGCGGTATTTTGGGATGCCTCATGGACGTCACATCTGTGATGTAATGACAAAGCCATGGTAGGTGACTTTCATGTCCTGAGTGACGCGTGTCCCTGTGTCCCTGCCTTTCAGAGTTTGATGGAGAATCGGTCGGATGACAGCGGGAACTGTTGTTATCACCGGGGGAATCCTAGCGACGGTGATCCTACTGTGCATCATTGCCGTGCTCTGCTACTGTAGGCTACAGGTGAGCACCGTGGCCGTCCCCCATCTTGCCATGAACCCCGGCAGCGCCGCTGCTCCTCGGGCTGAACTGCTGGTGCAGGAGGGGGTCGTGAAGGGGGTTTCTTGCCTGTGATGGGCAGGGAGTTGAAAGCCCCTTTTCCCCTCAGGTGCTGCAGAGATACATCTTTTCCTCCTCCTGGCACGGGGGGACTTCCCTAAGGCTTCTGAGGCTCTGCAGCAGTTGCTAATATATGTGTAGGCTCGGCTGGGTCTGCAATACCAGATTTCTTTCTTCCCCTCCCTGTAAATTAAACGAGGAGGCTTTCAACAACAGCTAGCTACAGCCTCCTGCTCTTTAAAAGTTAATGTGAAGTCTGTGCCGTGCAGCAGCGCCCGTGTGATGAAAAGCACAGCGGTTACTTGGAGGACTTTCCAACTGGCAGGGTAAAATCCCTTCCCCTTGCAAAGCTTGCTGGGGGCCGGGGGGACGAGTTCCCCGGCAGCTGCCTCCTGCAGCACACCTCAGGTCCAGGTTTTGTCCAGCTTCTGCTGCTCTGCAGGACCCAGGTACCGATGGAGTGGAGCGGGGAGGGTTTCCCTGGCAGGGGGATGAGGGGATAAGGGATGTGGCAGCGCCGGCTGCTCCGCTTCCCCTAACACAACCCCTTCCCCTTTTTCGCGCAGTACTATTGCTGCAAGAAAGATGACTCCGATGAGGAAGAGGAGGAGGAGGAGGAGGAAGAGGAAGAGCCCGACCTTCCCACACACTCGCACCTGGGCACCTGCAACGCCTGCAACTCCCGCATGGTGGATGGCCAGGGCAGCCCCGCGCCCCCCCCCAGCGAGCTCAACCAGCACGGGGCTCACAACTACTGCCCGACCTGCTCCCCCTACGCCTCCCCTTTTTACATCCGGACTGCCGACATGGTGCGCAACGGGGGCGAGAGGGTCACCTACACCCCCGCGTGCTACAAGGAGATGGGGCCGCCCATCAACATGGCCACCTTGCAAGGCTACCCGGTGAGCCGCCACGGCCTCCTCCGCGAGAGCTTCCCCAACCCGCGGGCTATCAGCACGGAGGTGTAGTCACCATTGCCACTAGCACAGGGTGCCCCCAGCCGGCGCCTGCTTGAGGGAAGGGGCTTTTCACTTGTCTTTGGGGCTGGGGGTTCCCGCAGAGAGGACCCCGTCAGCCCAGCCCCAGACCAGCACGGTCCTCCTGCTGAACCGCCCGGCACGGCTAAGCTTTACGGGCGAGAAGATGAGAGAGACCTCGAAGGGCGATGTTAAACCGGCCACCTCCGAACCCATCTTAAGTGTCATTATTATTCTACTCTGCCTCCTGAAGGGACTTCTCTAACGAGGGCTATGTACAGTACAACCTAATTTAATTACCCCAGGCTCCCCCAACTCCCCGAGCCCAGAGCGTGGCCTCCGGTGTGTCCCCACGCAGCCACCCGAGGTGATGCCCCGCCGCCTCCGGTGCACGGAGGGATGCGTGACCACCCACCAGCTGCCGCCCCCGGCAAATCCCACCGCTGAAGCTGGGAACGGCAGCGCTCCTCAGCGATGGGAAAGCGAAGAAGGGAAGATCCAGATCGTCCTGCTCCCCTCGTGCTGCGTTAGTTGCCGCTAGCAGTTCGCTTTTCTGTTCGAGCGTAAGATAGGACACCGCCTCCCACTCGCTTCGGTCTTTGCACGTGCTGAAGAAGTTCAAGACATGAATTTAGATCACCGCCGGGGGAGGGCAAAGTTGCTCACAAAACCGCTCACCTACACAAATGGGCAGGGGCTGATCCTTCTGCAGCCGAAGCCCCCACCTCTTCTACTCTTCACAAGCTTTCTTAGGAGCGATTTTAACTTGGACCCATAAAAACGGTAAGATTTTACTTATGGGAAGAGTCGCATCCCTAAATGACTGCAGTTCTGGTCACCTCCAGCGTTTGAAGCCCTACCAGCCCACCCTGACAGTTCAGGCCAGCCAGAGAAAGGTTGGCTTTAGGATGGCTTTTGCTTTCAACAGCAACAGCAGAGACCACCGGGTCACATCTCCTCCTTTGCAGGGCCCACGACCCCCCGTGGGAGAGTGATGTTCAGGTGGTCGGGGTCCCCCCTCTTTTGTTTTTGGAAGAAGAGGATGCAAGACCCGAACCTGGGTTCACTGGCTCTGCGGCTGGCAGTGACAGCCAGCGACTCTGCCTTTCTGCAAAAATGAATGTGGGAAAGTTCCTTCTTCCTCCATAAATCAAATTAGGTGAAAAATTACTAAAAGGACATCTCCATCATTCACAGGCACTTCCATAGCAACCGGTGCAGGACCGCTCGGCGCTTCCCATTCATGGCAGGGAGGAGGGACCTGGACAGCAACGATCCCCGCAGCCGTGTGGATGCTGTTGGAGGCCATGGCAGGAAAGGCTTGCCATGCCTTTGCAATATAGGCTATGACTACTCGGGAATGTGGTTTGGGTTTTTTCTCACCATCATAACTTAGAAATAATCCTGCTGCTCACAGGACTTGGCCTTAACCTCCCTGTCTGTGCACAGAAAAAGTAGGTCTCAGCATGGAGATGCATGCTCCATGAGCCTCAGATGTCTACGTTTTCAAGCAAAAGGCTAATTTACACTTTGGACCTGCTCATGCCTTGTCACCTCTGCTTAAACTACCCAAAGAAAAGGAGTCAGATGAATGCCAAACATGGGGACTATCCTTGTAACCACACACCTTGCCGCAGCCCACATTTTACACAGCCTTTGGAGAAAACGTCCACCATCTCCCCCACCTCTGGCCCAGAAAGACGTTGCATTTCTACTCTCCTGAGACTCAGTCTAGCTGCCTGTCTTTTACAGTCTCCTTCCATTCTCCAAATAGCGATAGCGGGTCTTTAAATGTCCTCTCACATTAGGGGCAGGCAGGAGGGAAGATGAAAGTTAGCAGCAGCAAAGCGCTCTGGATCCCACCGGCCAACAGTCTGTAGCTCCTACTGCTTCCCAGCCAGCCAGTACTCCTCCCTGAAAATATAGTCTCTAACTGGAAAAAAATCTTGGCTAACTCAGTAAATCCCATCCTTTCCCATTAGAGCATCTGCTCCGCTAGGTCTCCATCCTGCTGGGAGCCACAAGAAGTTGATATGTCCCAGCATGACCTGCAGGCTGTCGCCTGCGTGGCTCTGCCAGCCGGCCCTGCCATGCCACCCCCTCGAAGGGCACAGAGCCAGCTTGCTGGCACGGTGGCTCCCAGCATCCAACTCTACCTCTTGGCACACAGCAAGGCTTCCCACTGCAACAGCAGCACATGCCGGGCCGAGACCTCCGAAGGGAAGGAATAACACAGGGGGCTTTTGCTTCTTCGGGTCACCCTTCTGGTGAAAGGAAGGCGACCGCATCATCATTTTCATCACATGGAAATTAAGCGTGACCTGTTGCCTGTTAACAAGGTGCCAAGGCTGGCGTGGCAGTTTTTTTGTGTAGCTGGATGGCCAACACGAGGGTTATCCTCATGGCCAACACAACACCCTGGGCCTGGCATGGCTGCAGAGAAACGGGTGAGTCTGGAAGGGCTGGAAATGTGCGAGATGCAACTGTGAGTTTTAAGGTTTTGGGGATGGTGGAGGAACAGGATGGGGTAGGGGCAGGGATCCCAGACTTTTTCCACTTCAGATTATTATCCTCCGTCTTTGTTGTCCAGCTATGGGTCCAAATTCAATGTCAGAAATAAACGAGGACTTTGAAATACTAAACAGGAGTGGCTGCTCTTCTTTGGCAGGCAGTACAAAACAGGGTTTATCCAGTACTGCCTGGAAGCTGTACTGTTGCAAGGATTTTTCCTCCCTACCCTTCCTGCTCCTGCTTTCCTTCCTCTTGTGTCCCTCCCCCTCCCTTGCCTCTGGCCTAGGTACATGCATCCCAGTATTTACAGTTTAGCTCTTTATTGTGACACAGAATTTTTTGGTGTGTTTTGGAAATTGTCCTTGTAGAAGAATCTGCGGGGCAGACCAGAGAGACGGCTGATGTCGTCTGTGCCCAGTTGCGGGGTGGCCTCTGCATCCCACCGCCTCCAGCTAGAGCTCTTCAGAGATGAGAACAGCAGGGGCAGGCTTTCCCAACTGCCTTCTCAGTAGCTTTCTAGGAACTGATGGTTTGTCTTGTGTAAAATCCTCGTGGTGGAGAGGAAACAGCGATGACGAAGTCCTAGGAATCCTTCCTCACTGAGCTGGCTGGTCTACAGGGACTGGCTCCACAGCCAAGCCAGGTGAGATGGCTTCAAGTGGTAAAGTCTGGCTCAAGGGGACTCTTGTCCCTGACCTTCGAAAGGAAGTATGGCCTGGCAGCAGTCAGGGTGACTTGAGCCGACATGACCAGCAGCAAGCCTTCCTGTAGTACCAGTGAGAGCACAGCTTCACCTTCAGCACCAGCACACAGTTGGCCGTCGCTTTGTCTTCACAGTCTTCTTCTGGGGAGCAGAAGCATCGGCAGAAGGGGGTTAAAAAGGAGATGTGTGTCCCCAGCAGAGAGGTGGACAGAGCAGAGGGCTCCCAAGGTCTCCTCTCCCTCCCTGACCTCCCAGGCTTACCTGGTGCCTCTGTGGGGCACGGCTGTAGTTGGCACGTCTGCCTGGCTTCTGGTTTGGAAGTGGGGTCACAGCCCTGAGCCAGCGCTTCCCCCTGGTAACACTTCACCTCACGCAGTCGCACACCAGCACCACACGTCTTGCTGCACTGTCGGAATCGAGAGAGAGGAAAGGGATCACAAGAAGGATTTTTTTATTTTTCTATAGTTCCCAAGTGCGTTCTTCCAGTGAGGCCTCCCGGTCCCTGCTTTGGAGACTGTTCTTGAGGTTTGGGTCAAATTTCACACTGATCTCAAAATTATGTTCCCTTTTTGTTGCTGGAAGAGAGCCTCCCTGAGCCGTGGTTGGGGCAGAGCAAGGGAGGAGTTTGCTTTTATCTCTTTAATGCAACTCGGAATTGTCTTTGCTTAGAGTGTTGATGCTGTGATAGAAAATGGAGAAAATGGCTGCTGTGAGCCAGGCGCAGCTTCCCCTATCCACCCATTCCCTAAATGTGCCCCAGTTAAAATCAAGGGAAAGTAGGGAAAGACAGAACATTGACTCCTGGCAGAGGAGGAGACAGCTGTATTGCCCGCAGTGTGGTGCATGCTCTTGCTTGAGGCAATAATCCAGGTGCTCTAAAGTCTTCCCCAGCTCCCATGTGTCAGTCCTTCCACCTGCTGCCTGGTCTACAGAAGAGCAGAGCTCTTGGTCCCATCCAGACCTAACAAAGCCCTCAGCAGAACAGGCTGCTAGAAATCCTCAGTGCAAGTCATGCTTCATGAACCAGGGTTATGAGGCCTCCCGTCCCCCTTCCCCACCACCCCGAGCCCTACCTGAGACCAGGAGGTAGTGAACCACGTTGAACATGGCCTCCTGAAACAGGCAGCTTGTTCCTCAGGTTTCTGAGAGGCTTCACAGCGCTTCTCGGGGTACTCCCTGTACACACCATTCTCCAGGCCCGCACACAAGACAACCCGGGTTTTCATCCCTCGCCCACAGCTGGCATTGCACTGGGAAAGAGAAGGCAACAGCCAGGTAACAAATGATGCTCGTCAGCTGTAGAGCTTCAGGCTGCAGGTAAGATGACATCCTGCCCAGAAGCAAGGTGCTTAATGCATGTGCTAACACTAGTCTAATGGAAGTAGTGCTTCCCAGGTCACAAGAGCAATGGGTGTCAAGAGCAAAGGAGCCAAATTTCCTGAGGAGCGAAGACAAGAGCTGCTAATTAGTGTTTAGCCAGCACTGGGAATGCCGAATTCACCTTGGCTGGCCTTGAGAGCAGCTACCACAAGGGACCTGGAGCAGCCAAGGTAAGCCTACAAGAGGCTGTTTCTGTCTTATTTTATGTGTATCTATGTTCTCAAAAACCATGTAGCATATTCGTGTAGCAACCTACATCTTGGAGTACTGACAAGCTTTGCGTGGGCCCAAGGGACCCAAACTGACGCACGATTTGCATGGACAAGTACTGCTGAGCCCAAAGCTATGCCGGCTTAGCTGGGAGGACTCGCTCTCTCAAGACACCACCAAGAGAAGCAGCAGGAGGCAGGATCTGATTCTAGCTCAGCTCTGCAACCTGATGCCCATGGAGGCAGTTGCTAGTTTTGAGATTTCACTGCTTTGTGCCCTTCTTCACCACAGCAGGTGAAGCACAGCTGGCTTGCATCCGTCCTTAAGAGCTGATCAGCCCAGAGAAGACAGCAAAGGCAAAAAGCTGGCACACACAAAAGTGGGGAGCTCAGCTTGTCTTTCAGAGTTTGTTGAGGCTTTACCTTTGGTGGGACCAAAATCTTGGGAGGGGTAAGTACACGTTCTGGACAAAGAGCTCTGCTGAGATGTCTGCAAATGCCAGCTGGGAGCCAAAGGTGGGAGAGGTTTCCTTAGGACATTGCTGCCCTCCAATGGAGGTCCATGGGAAGGCAGCAAATGATAAAAACTATGGGGTGGCCTTCCCTCTTTCTAAAAGGAGCTAGCACAAGGGCACAGCTCCGTGGCCGGAGGTCACACCATACCATCTTGCTCTGCCAAGGGAGCCAGGCTCCCACCATCTCCTGTGGGATATAGGGTGGAAAGGAGGGTTGAGAACACAGGGCTGGGCTTGGCTTTACCTGGTCCCATTCCTGCTCCACCCAGTGTGCGGGGCAGTTCTTGTCTCCACACGGATGGACAGCCAGGGGTTTAGTGGCTGGGTCACACTGCGAGTTGGAGATCACTTTGCCCTCCAGGTTGCGACATGCGATGAAGCGGCTCATGCGTCCCTCACCACACGAACCTGAGCACTTGGAGGAATAAAGGGCATTTAGACACCTCTGAAAGCAAGAAGGTGTAGGGGTCAGGGTCAGTGGTGCCAGGAGACCGAAGTCCTGGGTCTAGCCTAGCCCTACCATTGAGACTATGGCACTGGACCCCAAGGGTTTTTAGAGGTACAAGTGGTCAGGGGCTTCCCTTCTCCAGGTGCCATGAGCTTCCCAGATTATTGAATGGAGCTCACTTCACAGCTAACCAAAATTTACAGCATGGAGAGGGAAAAATACAGATTATTCTAGTTCCTTTAGCTTAGCCTTTGCCAGAAGAGAGCAGCAGCATGACTGCCCACCTGCTCCCTCCCGCCAGCCCTGCACCCTCAGCATCAGGTGCAAGGAGAAGCAGACTCTGGACTCACCGGGCCCCAATCTGAAGTGGTCCAGCGGCGGTCACAGGGCGGGCCTGTGCACGTCTTCTCGCTGCTGGGCTTCTGGGACTCATCGCAGAGGGGTGCTTCCACCGAGCAACGCACCTCCCGCTTCATTGTCCCCTGCATGCCACACCGGGCTGAACACTGCAATGGCCATACAGAGTCAGCCCCGGGGCTCAGACGTAGAGAACAAGGGGGACAAGCAAAGGCAAGGGAGGAAGCTATGCCTCCTCCCCTTTCCCTCTGGCTGCACTAAGGGAGAGAGGAAGGGCCCCAGCAGGGACAGAAAAAGGTGAGTCCATCTCTATCTCTACTGCTTATTTATTTTGGGTCCTAGAGCTCCAATGCTCCAAGATGCTGATGCCTGGGCTGCTGTTCAAAGCCACTGGGCCATAAAGGATTTTGATTGGGTTTTAGCTTCTCTATATCCCCATTCACCCTTAGTTAGATCCTCTGGAAGAGGGAGGCAAAGCATCTTTCTGGCAGGGCTTTCATTTGGTCAACATCCTGCTTGAGACCTTAGAAAAATGTTTTGCAATGGCCTTTGTCTGCTGAGCACTGCCAGAACAGCAGAGCCACGGGTAAAGGCAGTCCTTGTTTCCCCAGGAGGCCGCTGGGCTTCCTCAGTGCCCAACATCTACCAGCCACCTTCCTCCAGGCCCCAGCCCAGCCCTAGCTGCTTACCTCTGGGAGCAAAGCTCCCCTGCTGCCTACCTCGGACCACTCGGAGAGCTCCCACTGGGGCCCACAGGCCTTGTTCTTGCAGGCTTTCCTCTCCATGGGCCTGGCCAGCCCAGCTGACTCACAGAGGTCATCATAAACAGAGCTGTCAAAGCCTGGAGCCAGCATCTTCCAGCAGCGCACAGTACGGTACTGGTAGCCCTCACCACAGGTCCTGGAGCATTCACTCCACCGGCTGGTCTCCCACCTCCACGAGCAGTCCCCAGGAGAGAAAGCACAGAGGAAAACCCAGGTAAGGTAAGGGGGTCAAGGGACACGGGGTGGCTGGGGACTCCCTCACTCAGTAGCTGCTGCTATGAATCTGCTCATCATGTATATATCTGCGTTGAGGTGGTGCTGGTCTTGAAAGCCAACTTTGCCCTTTGCAGGCAATTTAGACAGCAAGTTCCTTCCCTTTTTTTGCTTACAAGGGGATACAAGGGCTTAGCTATTTAAGTGTATCTTCCAGCCCAGAAAGGGCTGCATACCTTGAGCAGAAAATGATCCTTACAAAGATATGTTGTCCCCATGGACAGCTGATGTCATTTCCACTCACCTAGGCTGGCAATCTCTCCCTGTGCAAAATTCATGAGTGGGTTCTGGTCGGGTTAGGGCATCGCAGTACGTTTCATCCACTTCCACTCCGTCGTACCGGACACACATTGCATAGGAGGTGCTGATACCTGCTGGGCAATCAATACCCTCTCGGTCAGGCTCCATCAGATCCAATGGCCTCCTCCCACCATAATTAAATTACTGGTGCGCTCACTGAAAGTCTACCTGCCATTTTAAAAAAATACCAGTATTCTCTCCAACAGCCACCAAGGACCTCACATGATCTGTCACTTCAAGCCAAACCTACCTGAAGTACACGTGGAGCTGCAGGGGGCATAAGCCGAGACTTTCCACCGATACATGTCAGCCAAGCTAATGTCATCATGGCCCACAGGGCTCACATCAAACTCATTGCTGTGGAAAAAGGAGGTGGCGTGAGCTAAAAATGAAAAATTGCTGCAAACAAAATATAGTGAAATTCCTCCCCACTGTCTTTGAAAATGGGAAGAAACCCAGTGTTTCTGCTCTCTATCTACCCAACCTTGGGCAAGATGAACACTGATGAACAGAGACTGTAAAGCCTTGATCCACCTCCTGAATTTAACTAGCAAGGCTGTAGATAGCCATGGATCAACATCCCTCTGAGAGGAGGCATCGTTCATAGTGAGTCTTGTGTATATTATGGTCTTTCGACCATGCAGGCACCCTCAGCCTCAGCTCATATTATCACCTTGAAAGGTACGATGTTAGGTTGGAAAGGGGAGCTCAAGTGAGGTCCCTCTTCGTACCACATAACGTGGTGGGGAGAGTTCACGTGTGGCCTGCTAGAAACGTTTAAAAGTTGGCTCTCAGTCTCCTGCCAACTGTTTATTGAAGTTACAGAAGCTTATGTGCCCAGAGGAATGGGACAGAAGGTGCATGATGTGGTGGTAAATGTGTTTATGTGACATGCTAGAGACTCCTGGCCTTCTTTAGAATCGCATCAGTGTTGGCCTTGCAGGTCCTTCAGCACCCATTTAAATGGATCAGTTAGAGGCAGGGGGACCTGAAATATGTTCTAGGAGCTCTGTGTCAGACCAGTTGTGACAATTAGTCTTTGGAGGACACACCATTGGTCAAGCATCTACTGGAGCTGCCATGGATAGACACTGGTGAATGAGGACATCAAAGACAGCAGTGAGACTACCAGAGGATTGGCTTGACCCTCCCTCCCCAGCTAACCATGCTCCTGTTTTGCCAGGAAATCAAGTGCCACCTTTCAGTGCCAGGGGCTTGCAGAGGCTCTGCCTGGCTGATGTCCGTGGTTGGGCTGGCACCTAGCAAAGGGGTCTTCACAGATGCCATCCTGCTGTAGTTGGCTGCTTCCCCCTGACTCCCAGCAAATGCCTCCACCTTCAAGTCCTCCAGTGAGTTCTTACGGGCCGGCACTTTGTAGAGGCCCTGTGGCCACCGGGCAGCTGTCTCGGTCCATAGTCCTGCTGTGGAGTTCCTCGGGGCCAGCCTGGCTGCCAGCTGTTGCAGCTCCCTACAGAAGGCAGTGTGGTATGGGTCTCGATGACACAGTCGCCTGAAGAGACGAAGCCTGGAGGATGCTATGCGGTTGTTCTCTGAGAGCTCAGATCTCCTCATGCTGTAAGGTACAGCTGTGCTGATGGAAATTTGATTGAACCTGAGAGCTGCAGAAAAATACAGGAATGCTTTAACTATAATGGATGGCTTATACTTCAACATGCGGTATTTAACAAGGCAAAAAACATTCAGTATTTGTCCTCATAATCACAAATTGCCACCAGGGTGCACCAACAGGCCTTAATTGCCCTGACCAACCTCACACACTTTCTGCCCATTGCTCAGGAGCTCCATTTAAGCTCAGGCCCGGGCCTTCAGTCCTGGCCTGAGCAATGATGCAGGTGTACTTTGTCCCTAAATTGTTGTTTGCCTTTCCCAGACTCACCTCAAATTTGACTTGTCACCTTGCTTTTGACTATTGCTGGGACCTGTTGCTGTCACTGCCCTGCTTGCTAAGCTCAGGTGCCACGGGACTGCCCTGCCTGAGGGGGCACTGCCTGATCCATATTGAGGCCACCCTCTCCCAGCTCCCCTTCCCTTACAGAACTACTGGCCATTGCTGCTCCCTGACAGTCTCCACCCCACTATTAATCATCATTCCCTCCTGCCCACCCTGATGGTAAAGCCACCTTAGATTTCAAGACAGCCAGTGTGGGATGTCTGCTTTCAATGAATAAAATGGGAGAGAAGCAAAAACAAAGCAACCAACCCAACTCTGTTTCTCCACCAATCGCTGCTGCTTCCTCCTCCTCTTCCTCTCCTGCATTTGCATGGTAGACTTGTCTTATTTGGAAGTCATACTTCTCCTTCTCTTCACCTTGTTCCCAGCCCCAGTCCTGAGTCTGACTGGTGGAGTTGGTTTGGAAGAAGTGTGGGTGGCCAAAGCCTAAATCTTCATGCCCTTCTCTCAGAGGAAGCTGTTCACTGGTGTCATCTGGCGACAGGGAGAGCCAGGTGGCATTGAAGTCCTGGGCAGCTCTGGAGCTGGCTGGAATGGGATGGTTCTGGCTGGTCTCTCGTAGGTGATGATAGAGAGGTCTGTCTACAGCAGGGGCTGCAGTTCGGAGAGGTGGTGTCCGTGGTACAGTGTAGTCATAAGTTATGTGTGGCATTTTCCCATTAAAGTTATAGTACTGGAGAAAACATCGAAAGAAAACAAACGCATTTGTATTTTAAGGACTGTATCTCCCAGAGACCTCTTCTAGCCACACCCATTTTGTGACAGATGTTAAGAGAATATAGCATCCTCATAAATCCAAGAGGAAACCACCCCCAAGACAATATCTGGCTTCCTCAGCCACCTACACACTCAGGGTTGGCTTGGGAACCAGGTTAATATTCCCTTTGTCTGAGGGAGGCTTACAATTTTGGGACACACAAGATGTCCTCACATACCATGGCATTCAGAGACTGGTTAGTGGGCCCATGAGCTATGATATACTCCAGCCCATCTGAGTTCAGGCTCGAGGGCCGCCGGTACTTGAAGATCGTGCCAGCTACCCTGAAGTTCTGGGGGTTGTCAATGGCAGAGTTGCCGTTGAAGAAGAAATGCCCGGATTCATCTGCGAGTGCTTCAAAGAGAGAGAAAATGGACAAATGTGATGCTCCATGCAGAACACCAGGGCTGCACTGGCACTGAGGAGAACAAACAGCTCCTGATTGAGAAAAGCCCGACAGAAAAAGAACCGCAGGCCCTCCAGCGTTCATCTTCTGCATCAGGTCAGATCAGCAGTGTTCAATGCCTGCTGCTTTCATTTCTCTTTCCAACAAGAGCACAAATGTCTTCACAACAGAGATTGCCCATAGTGAGCTTGGCTTCCAAATACCCTTCCTGCCGCTGGCTGCTGGAGATGTGGTAGACTTGGTTTACAGAGAGATGAAGTGCCCCTGTGCTACCCTGGAGGAAATGCTGACAGATAGGTCTCTTGCAGCACAGATGGGAGTGCTCAGAGCCCTCCTCCCACCGCCCAGGGAGCTAAACTGGGATCTCCACATCCATCTGGTTCCTCTGCTTACCTAGGATGTTTTCTGTTTTTCTGCGCTCAATGATGAGGATGTCCGTGGCACCAGCAGGGATGTTGGTGATGAACACATAACCTGAGGAATGGGAACAGAGGGTGAGCAAAACGATGAGGATAGAATAAAAAGGTCTGGGTAGGAAAAGCAGCTTGTGGGAAAAGTGTGTATGTAGGAGGGCACTGCCCTTCAGGGGCAGGACGCTAAGGTCATAAATGCATGTTGCACCAGTCTGTCAGCTCTAATCCCAGCTCCCCTCTGAAGTCCCATTAGAGATCACCATTACAGGTCTGTCAGGCTCAGCCTGAGCACTGCTGGGTTTGGAGTCAGGAAGGAACTGCACAAGTGTAACAGTCTGGCTTTAAATGTGTGGATGAATTTGCTCTCATGCTCTTTCTGGCAAGGGCACAGAAAAAGCTTACTAGTGATCAGGGCTGATATTGAACAGAGGATGGAAAAGACCATAGGTCCCCTCAGCTCCTGACTCAATGGAATTTGTCTCAGGAGTAGCATAAAAATTGACCTTTAAAGGGAGAGGAAATAAGAAGGCTCTTAAAGTTACGTGGTTTGGCAGCTTGTATTTCCTTTTAGAAAGGCAGGTCTTGTCCGTTCTGTAAGATTTTATGAGGACTGGAACGGGAAGCCAAAACTGTATTGGTACTGCTAGAGGGGTTAGTGCCATTACCCATGGTCTGGAAAGGGGCCCAAGTGCTTTTCTAGTCTGTAGAGAGTAGGGCAGACTACTGAAACAACAACAGTGTGAAACCATGTTCCAAAACATCCTCAAACCACAGTTAATTAATTACTAATGAGCATACCACAGTCTATTCCTTCTGTGGGTGGAGGAACAGGCCATGAGGTTGCAAGAGATGAATCTCAGCCCAGTTTCAGAGGGACAGTCCCTCAGCTGTGCCAGCCGTAGGACTGGAGAAAGCAAGAGACTAAGTGTAGGCTGAAACAAACCCTGTGACCCTCATCATAGGAGCTTAAGTTTCAAATGAACACGTAGCACAAATAAAAGAAGATTCATTGATCTCTTCACATTATCTGAGTTGGGCAAGGTGCCAAAATCAATAGGAACAAACAGATCCCCAGCTGCTTCCTATTGTAAAGAGGTGAAGAGAAACCTTACCAACCTAATATACAGCACATCAAACCAATCTCCTCTGATGATTAAGTGAAAAGGACAAAATACAGGCATTTAAGCAGGGGTGGCACTCTTCAGCTCTTTCCACCAAGCAGCTGGGAAACTCCTACCCGCATTCAAGCCAGTTACCCTCCATGCCAGCTGGTGGTAAGAAGTAGCAGGTGAAGTCTCCGGACTGTGGTAGCAGGGAGTACCTATCTGTGAGATTGCCTTTCGGAAGCTGCCCGAGACACGGTGGCAAGTGCTGCCGTCCCCTCCACACACCCTGCATCTGTCCATCGTCCGGGGTGAGTACAGGCTCCCATCACACCCAACTGGCTGCAAAGAATAAAGCAAGAGAGGGTTTCCTGGGGCTGGCTTATCTCCACAGGTCAGGGTCTTTTCAGGAAATGCCACCATGCTCTGTTGGTGAGGTTCAGGGGGATTTGAGTATGTTAGCTTGGAGTGAAGTAATGAATGAATCCAACGCAGCAGAAATTCACCTTTATAACTTGCGACCATCTACACTGTGCCCCTGAACCTGGGGCGGGGGCTTGTGTGTGTAGGTGAATGGAGTAAGACTGGGGTAAGCTGTTTCAATTCCTTCTGTCTCTGCATTTAGGCATGTCCTCCTCACTAATGTAGTGATGTAAATCAACCTCCAGGAGATGCTGGATCAAAGGCAGACCTGCCTGAGGTTGTAAGGCATTTCTCTGTGACACTATATACAATCAACCTTCATCTTTGCCATTTGGGGGAAAAATCAAAAGTAAGATTTTATTTTTTTTTTACATTTTGGATGACTACGAAAACAAACCTGCAGTTCTAGTCTCTGTGCTGGGAGGAAAGTGCTGTCACTCAGTGGGAACACATGGACGTACCTAATTCCTTTTGTGTGAACCTCTCTGCTCTGCTCTAGCCCATGGGCATTCAAGAGTGAATGTAATTACTCCCTGCCAGACCTCAGTTTCAATTCCCTGCTGAGACCCCTGGACTTGCGATGACCAGCAGGTCCAGCCATGCACTTACAATCCTGACTTCTGTACTCCTTCCTCCCAGAGCCTCACCTCACACTTCCCATTGATGCAGACCCCTTGATAGGTCCTGTCCTTGCAGGAGGTACCATCCTGTGCTCGGGCCATCAGCTGCCTCTCTCCATTCCGGGTGGTGCATTGGAGGTCACATGGCTTGTTGGAGATACTGGTGTAGTCATCTGAAGGGACAGAGGCAGAAAGTCACCAGGCAGATCAAGGTGCTCAGAGACGGGCAGTGAGGAAGGGGACTTTGCTCTTATCCATACTGATGGTTTGATACCACCTTGGATGTTCTTGCTGCTTGAGATGAGACCCCAAAGCTACAGATTTTGTAGTACTAAAGGGGGTATGAGGCTGCAGCTGGGGACCATGCCTAGCAGAAATGCTTCTTGCTGGCAAACCCTCTTCCCTGCCATAACCCCTCCCCTTTGCAGTGCCATCCTCTGTGCCAGACACGGGAATCTGTTTCAGTAGATCCCAGGCCACAAATAAATACACAAGAGCAAGCAAGACCTGTATGAGGGGTACTGACTGTACTGACTCCGTGTAGCTGAGCAACTGAAGCTAGAGGTGCAGATGTTCTCCATCCTTTGGTAGCTAACGGAAAGAGAAAAACATGTGGGTCCAGAGAGTAATATCTTAGGTGAGCTCAGTCTGGGCCTCAAGGACCATCTGGCAACCTACATGATGCAATTTGTCTTGCCTGTGCAGGAAACGGACAGGCATCCTGTTCAGAACAACCCACCACCAACCCAGTGGGAAGCATGCTGGGTGACAGAGGCAGCCAAAATGGGAGAAGGCACAAAGAGCGTGAACACCCACTCTGCCAAGATGACTGTTGGTTAGCCAAGACAACTCAGAGAAGCCTGTGTCCTGTCTGCCCACCAGTGCTTGCTGAAGTAGGATCCAAAACAGGAGCAATGTGGTGAGAGAGGAGGCCTGGCTGGGTGGAGCGGTTCTGTGAAGAGACAGGGAACGATTTCTCCAAAGCAGGGAGCATAGGGAAGCACTTCCAGACCAGCCAGGAGCATCCATGCCTTGTCCCCTGGGACCTTCCCCTTCTCCTGTGTCTGAGAAGATCCTGGGGGTGTTTTCTCACCCTGATCCTCTGTGTGAAGCTGTGGAAACCCACCTGGATAGAGGGGCATCCAGTGGTAGTAGCGTTTCCCAAAGGCTTTGGCATTGAAACTGGAGCACTGCTGCTGTTTGAAGCTTGCTGTGTTGGCTGGGCAGGGCTACGGAGGGAATAAATGTGATCAAAAGCTCCCTACGTCACAGCCACGGTTGTGACAGATGCTTGTCCCTGCTGCATCCTTGGAGGATGAAAAAACCCTGTCCACCCTGGAAGGAATCAGTGATGGACTTTGAGGTGCCATAATCCAGGCAGAAAGCCCAGGCCTCCATTGGCAAGGCCCCCTCAAACAGCTATATTTAACAGTCATGCAAAAATTACTTCCAGCAAAGGGAAAAGCACACTGGAAAAGCTTCATCCCTCCCCCCACCTCACAACAGGTATGATTTTATATCCTTTTCCCCACCTCTTGGTCCCAGAGAGTAGAGCCCATCTCTCACATCTTCAAAGGCACACTGTCAACTACTCCAGGAGTGGATCGTACCCCTGGTCTGCACTCCTCTGACGGACCAGTCGCACCCTGAATGCTGGTGCTCTGGCAGCTCCAAGTGTGACCCCCTGAGTCTCACATCCCTTAGTAAGGACCATTCGGTACTGGAAGTGGTTCTCACCTGCTGCTGGCACAGTTGGTAGCGCTTGGCTTGACCAACACACATGGTGCTGTTTGTTCCCTGGGGCATCTGGAGCCTGCAGAGCATAAATAAAATGAGCTGGAGATCTGTGAAGTACTAATGTGTTGAAGATGGCAGAGAAGTCAGGCCTGACTTAACGGGGAGAAGTGAGGCAGGCATTTTATCAGAGCAAAGCTTTCTGGACCTAGACTAGCCGACATCTCCTGTGAAACACATTTTCAGTGCTCTTAGGTGGACAGTGATTTTAAGCTACTCTTGTTTTGAGGCAGATTGAGCAGACAGGGAGCCGCTGCAGTATGACCACCACTGTGTCCCTTCACTCTGAGGTCCAAAAGGGCTGATGTGACAAAAAGACAATAGACCCTGATGATCCATCACTCCCATGGAAGCACCCAGGATATTCAGTGATTTCACTGTGCAGTAGGCAGAGAGATGACACTTCTCATTGGGACTGGCCACATTAGAAGATTAGGACAAAAGGCTTGATGCCAACGATGGACAAAAACCACAGGAATTTCTCAACACTTGATGTTTTACCTCTGGACCGCAGGAATTATCCAGGGGATACTGGACTCCTTGACTGATGCAAAAGCAAAAAAAATCTTGAAAGCTGGGAAGACATAGGGAGAATGGCTGAGACCACAAATTAAGGCAATGTGGTCTGTGTAAAGATCAGCAGCAGCCACTGCATTAACAGCATCGGGAACTTGGGATGCACTATGTAAAGAGGAACCCCATAAGCATATTCAAGCTGGACTGGCTAGAGGCACTGCAGCTGTACCTCCAGAGCAATGCTTGACACAATTTAGGCTTGACACAATTTAGGCAAAGCCTAAATTTGCACCAAAAGGCTTGAAAACTGCCATCCCTTTCAGCTGAAGCAGAGGCTACCTGCAGACTCAGGCAGAAATTGTTTTGTGGGCATATTTGTCTTACACTTAAGCCATTTTCCTTGAAGCTGCAGAAACCTTTTGGCTGGGTTTTATGCTGGGCTTTTTAAAAAAAAATTCAGACTTGAACCCTGTATTAAAATGCCACAGAAAATCCTTCCCCAGCTGTGGAGTCAAGGATAGAAGAGATGCCAAATGGAAGGGAAAAATCTCTCTCCTGGCAGCAGGCAAAGGGCAGAAGGGCTGCTCTGGCTGTGCAGAGTGTGGGGACAGCCCCAGGCTCCCTCCCGCCCTCTGTTTCCCGCTGCTCTCCCATAATAGCCACGGTGTGCTGGGGAGGAGGAGCAGTGGCGGAGACATAGGCAAGCCCAGTTGGTGGGGAGGCTGCGTCCAGATGGAATGTACCACAGCACATCTGGACCCTCACCATGCTGCCAACCAGCCCACATAAAAGAAGTTTTCTGCTGCAGGAAGGAAAACAGGTTGAGGGTCCTAGCTTGAGCTTCCTCCACTCAGCAGTGCATTCATGCAGAAGGGAAAGGGGCCGAGCATGGGGCAGGCAGCCTCCATGGGCTTGCTGTGCTGCAGGATGCTCTCATTAATATCTCAGGACCCTGGAGCAGCAGGTTAGTGAGATGCCTGAGGAGGAGGAAGGCTTGGTGGCAAGGTGACTCGGAGAGGACAGCAGGAGTTCAGGCAGCTGAAGTTTCCCAGCTCTCCCCACTCCTGCAAACCCAGTCCAACCCAGTCCAGGACTGTAGCAGCCGTAGGGGACAAATGGATACGCTGTTAGGTGACAGCCAGATAAATGACAGAGGGGAAAAAAAAACTTGCAAGCTCTGCACAGAATAAAGAGGGGAAATTGCTGAGACATGGCTGAGCTGGCTGCTGCCAGGAGTAAATCAAGTCCCCGGAGGTGTCTGGGAATATGTACCCACATCCTTAGCATAGGAACTGGCTGCAAATCAGTTTTAGGGGGGTCAAAGCAGCCACGGTAAGCGAGGGTTTGAGAAGGAAAGGGAAAGAGGAATAGAGCTAGCCTTCTCCAGCCCACAACCCCACCATCTTCAAGATTTTTCCTTCCATTTGGCTTCTCTTCTATCCTTGACTCCACATTTTCCTGCAGACCCCAAGAGGGGACCAACCCCTTGCTCCCCATCACATGAGCCAGGCTGAGCGGGTGATGTGTTCAGGGGGCCTGTTGCCTGCCCCACTGCAGGGTGCTTCTCCCTTGTCAGCCCTCCCCCCCACCACCTCCTTGACACCTACACCATGGGAAACGGCCACTTTCCTTTTCAAGAGGCCGCAGAAGAGGGAACAGCCAACTCTACAAACCCAGGAGGTTCGACACCAAAACACAGGTCGGGGGCACCTCATTTCCCCTCTGCCACTTGAGACCTGGCCAAGGGCTCAAGCTGGGACACGACTCACCTCTGCTGCAAGCAGTGCCTCTCCCGGGACATCACACCTCCCCCGCAGGACCGGGAGCAGGTGGACCAGGAGCTCCACTCTCCCCACCACTTGGTGACTTCTTCATCCCAGGGTCCAGCTCCATCTGCTGCCTCACTACTGTCCTGACAGAAACAAGAGCATGGTTAGCTGGAGAACCTGGCTCCTCACCACCCCAGACAAAGAAGGGCCTTCCAAAGGCAGCTCCCCAGGGATTGTGTCACCTGGATGCCTTCTAAATGGGCAGCACTGGGACAACCGTGGCAGGATCAGGCCCCTGTAGGGCCACACCAGGCTCACGCATCTCAAAATTCAAATTTCCCACCAAGACTGAGTTATGCATGGGAAGGGGGATGCCTCTGGAATCTCACGACATGATATAGAGAAGAGCTGTCAGGCTGGGCATGTGTGACAGTAACACCACCTGCAGCCTGACCCCATCAGCATCAATCTCAGCCCAGGTCACACAGAACAGCAGATCACAGCTCACGCTGCCCACCTGGGTCTGACGCACAGTCAGGAGACAAGAGGAAGAGCTGCGGTGCTTGCCTGCGTGGAGGCCTGCCTGCAGGAAAGCTGGGGGTAGGACTGGAGTTGCACTTCAACAAATAAACTTTGTGACTAAATCAGCTCAGGTCCAAGCTCCTCACCCTCCAAACCTCAAAAAAGTAATTTTCAAGAGTGCTTCAGAACCAGAGCCTTCTGCAATTGCTGTTGTCCCCTCTCCCCATGCACCTCACTACGCTCAGAGGAGGACTGCTCCCTCTCTTAGCATGCCTCACTGGGGCTGAGCCTTTAAATTTGGCAAACCTGAGCCCTTTTGGCCCCAACATGGTAATTGCAGCAGGCTGTTGTTGACTGTGCCACCACAATTCCCAGCAGGTAAGTTATTCTGTGTTTTAGCTGGGTTTTTTTTGCTTGCAATATTTTCCTGTTTAGCGTCTGATGGCCTAAAAGCTCCTGCGGACTTTGGCAAACTAGCCTGTGCAGGAACTAATTTTGCTGTTTACTGAAATACAGCTGTGAGTAGTGTTAAATGCAGCGATGAGTTTAACGTGGATCAGTGTTTGGAAGGGATTTATCCAACTGAAAATGCTGACAGCATTTCAGTATTAGTAGAAGAAAATGAATAATCTCTGTGTGTGTGAAGTCTGCTACGTTAAAGTAAGGGCTCAGAGAAGTTTTATCAGTGCTACTATTAGCAAAACACGCTGGTTTGTGGCAGTGGCTGATAGTCTGGTTGCAAAGAACCGATTTGCAGAGCGTAATTGATGGATGTGAAAGAAAACTCAGCAGGATTTACTCATCACTAAATGTGCTCTGTTCACTATTCTGGTTGACCATGTCTTGGCTTTATGCTCTTTCATGGTGTAATAAAGCCAAAGTGTTCTTCATCTTGCAGTGTAATTCCTGCCTGAGAACTTGTTGTTTCTACAGCTTCTGCCACCGGAACATCCTCTGGGCAGAGGAGATGCAGCTGGTTTTATGCAAATGTTTTTAAGTTGTAACTTAGCATGGTTGAAATGCGCATAGTGTCTCTTCTTGGTGATAGCCAAAGCATGTTGAAAGTAACCTAACTCCGCTGCAAAAAAGCACTGTGTTACCTGATGCTTTACTCTCTAGTGATTACAATAGTTGATTTCAAAAACAATACAAAAAACCTCTTTGCTGTACTTGGATGTCCTGGCTGGAGTTGACTTGCCTGACAGGGACCAAATGCTGAGGCTGGCAGCTGAGTTGCTCAAGAGAAAAACAAAATTTAAAAGAAACAGATGTGTTTTCAAAAATATCTTTTTCTCTTCTTCCAAATTATCATCTCGACCTACATCCTACGAGAATTTTTCTCTGTGTATTATCAGACTGTAAATGGAAATGCTGACTGTGTAGCTTCCACATTTACAAAGAAAAGAAACCAGAGGTCTCTTAATGTGAAGTATTTTCAGCTAAAATCTTTCCCTGACCTCTTCTCTGCTGCTCTGTGATAAGCATCTCAAGGCCTGTGGAGGAAGAGCTCTTCACAACTGTCAGGAAGGAGAATGCCAATGATTGATCTGGTGTCTGCGGAGAGCTAAGCGCAATACAGATTCTCCCATAGCTGGGGTAATAATCAAACCTGGTGTCTTACCACTTCACTGAGTAGTTAAATGAGGTGCATGGGACCAAAAGCTGCAATATTTACACAGCTTTTCCCCAGGTGGCAATAAAAATCTGTGTAGCTATAATCTGCAAGATAGTCCTGCCCCGGATATCTTACAATCCAAATAGGTGAGATGGGACAGAAGGGAAATGGGTGAAGGGAAGTGAAATAGCCTGTTCTACTGTTCCCTGGATTTGAGAAAGCCTTTGTGTATTTGGAATGGTGTGAAGCTGCAGGTGCCTTTTCAGGTTTACTCGTCTCTGGTGTTTTGCCTTGATGCAAGGAGACTTGGCATGTGGTGGCAGAGCTGAGGTTTGGGGAAGATCAGCGTCTCCACCTTCGTGTACCTCTTTCTTCCAGTTAGAATAGGACACATTTATCTCTGCGCTATGACTTTCAGGAATGACAGGAGCCCAAATTAAGATTTACTGAAGGATGTTAGCCAGAGAGACTCTTTTTTTTTTTTCCCTAATAAAATGTGTTCCCCTGTATCCATAGGCCCTTGTTCCTGCTTCCTCTCCACGCTGGAGGAATCAATCACTTTTTAAATAGATTGATTTGGCTCTCAGGTTTTCCATGACCAAGCTCCCTTGCCAGTCCTTGCCTAATAGCATTTATTTCCTTGTGTAAGCAAGGACAATGCTGAGCTGTCCCCTTGGCCAGCGAGACTTACGGCATGACTGCCTCCGAGGCCTAGGCCTGGTGACATGGAGGGGGAGCTTCAGGTACTTACAGCTGGGACAACTGGTTCCAATCTGTGCTGAATTTATTATATTGTCAGAAATAAATCTGCATTAACCATGACACACAAATGGTTCTTGTTTTTAATTAGAGATAGTTGCATTTTCCAAATTTCCAGATAATAAATTAAGGACCGTGGGGCAGACTCCAGATTAGATTAGCTCCTAGTTTTAGTTTCCCAAGTCCCTCAGCAAATCCCAAGAGTTACCTTCTGGCTGAGTGAACCCCACCACCTCCTCCTTGGAGAAGGAGAAATCAAAGGGGCTTTACAACAACCCTTTTGCACTCTCCTGGTTATGGGAGATGCTGAAGCTGCTCTAACTTGCACTCTGCTGCAGGATCACAGAAACGGCGCAGGCCAGAAACACCGCAGCAGGAGACGGGCACAGGTCCAGCCTCTGTAAACTTGGCTTTGCCTGGGCTTGGGTGAGGAGGGCTCTGCCTGAAGGACGCAAGAGGGTCAGGTACGATTCCTTAGGTGATGAGGAATATAAGGCCTAGAATTTACATCCGCAGAAAAGACAGACCATGTTCCAGTTCAGCCAGGTGCTCTCCGCAAGAATTTCCCCTGAGGCGTTTGTGGCTTGGCACGTGGTGATTATACAGCTGCAGTTCTTCCTCTCTGAGGCTAACCGAGTTATTTCGGTGCCTCTGCGCCTACGCTGGAGGCCATGCAACTGAGTGGGTGAGGGCTGCCCTCCTTGCTGGGGGCACCAGAGCTTTAAAACGCAACGTGCAGGGAACTTTTTTCCAGGATAAAATATCTGTCTCCAGATTTGCCAATATCAATGGTGAGTAGGACTCGGGAGGTGATCGTCCCCCTGTACTCGGCGCTGGTGAGGCCCCACCTCGAGGGCTGTGTCCAGTTGTGGGCCCCTCACCACAAAAAAGATATTGAGGTGCTGGAGCAGGTCCAGAGAAGGGCAACGAAGCTGGTGAGGGGTCTGGAGAGCAAGTCTTATGAGGAGAGGCTGAGGGAGCTGGGGTTGTTCAGCCTGGAGAAAAGGAGGCTGAGGGGAGACCTTAATGGCTCTCTACAACTGCCTGAAAGGAGCTTGTAGAGAGGCGGGGGTCGGTCTCTTCTCCCAAGTCACAGGCGATAGAACAAGAGGAGATGGCCTCAAGTTGTGCCAGGGGACACTCAGTTTGGATATTAGGAAAAATTTTTACACTGAAAGGATTACTGAGCATTGGAATGGGCTGCCCAGGGAAGTGGTTGAGTCACCATCCCTGGAGGTATTCAAAAGACGGGTTGACATAGTGCTTAGTGACATGGTTTAGTGATGTGGTTTTTTGTTATTGTTTTTTATCAGAGTTAGGTTGATGGTTGGACTAGATAACCTTAAAGGTCCCTTCCAACCTAGACAATTCTATGGTTCTATGACAGTCTCTAAGCCAGCATCACTGAAAGCTTCTTCTGTCTAACTGGAGACTCAGCAGCTGCTTCCCCTCTCCCCCCCTGCCAAACAAAGGCTGCCACAAACAAAATGCTTCAGCCCTGCAAAGAAGGGTGGGCCTGGACTGACATCCTATCAGATTTCCAGGCGGTCTTTCTGAAGGGCTGAAAGAGATAAAATAAATTCTCCGCTGACTCTCTGTCATGCTTTGGATCAGCTCTGAGCTATGCTGGGTTTCCCAGAAACCTGGGGATAATTGCAATTACTGTGTCGTTGGCCTAGTCTCCCGTGTTGCTTATTGTTGTGCTTAATCTTGAGATTCATTAGAGCCTGGGTGCCGGAAAAAAGCTGTCTGGGAAGAGAGACCACAAACATGCCTGTCTAGTTCCCTTAATAGAGGAGCTGGGGGGGTGGGAAGGCTCTCTGCTGCAGTCTGGCATGCCTTAAACACTGGCCCACCACTGAAGGGCACAGTAGATGCCATAAACTCTTCTGCTCGACCTTGTCAGAGCTTATAAGACTACTACAAACAGCAGCTGAAAATCAAATGAATTCTTCACAGATCTTTTCTGAGGACATTAACTGCGTGTCCTCTACGAAAAATTTCCATGATCCCTTTACCTAAGGGCATCTCTCTGGAGCAAACCACACTACTTGCTGAAATAATACTAAGTAGCTTCAGATGTCTTAATGCCTGGAACAGACATCAGATTATTATCTGGAAATGAATGACCATGTTCAGCCCCCCTGGTTTGGGTTCCCTGTGTCACACTCTGACTAAAGCTGTGGTAATAGACTCTACCACAGCCCTGAAAAAAAAAAACAATAGTATTTGCAATTGTGCCCTGATGTTTTACAAAAGAATTGGTGTTTGTGTAAAGCTATTTCTCATCCTGTCATTGTTTTATCCTATTTGGGTAGACTAGATAGCTTGTATGAGAGATTCAATGTTGGACGCAGACACAAACCCAAATTTTGCTTAGAAAAACTGAAACAAGATATTTGAGAAGGAGTTTCCCAAGAGGGGAAGGTACCCTGAGGTAAAATGAGCAATACAGAATAATTTTTACAGGATCTGAAAGAACAATCGGGGGAAAAATGGTAAGCTTGCTAAAGATGTGATACTGCAGCAGATAAGAAACAGAAATCTGGACATATAATGAGGCACAGATGAGAAGCAAATTAGAAAGCAGCCGAACAGAAGCCAGTGGAGAACTATCAAGTACTGTTCATAATCCTACCGTGAACGAAAGCTCACAGGCAAGTGCTGCATGTCATTTTAAAATGCTTGACTCAAGTCAGTGCGGTCATTCCCTTCAAGTGGGATAACGCACTTATTCTGGGGCAAGCCACTAGAAAGGATCAAAATCTGTGAAGGAGAAAAAGGGAGTAACAGGCGGTGTGCATGAGAGGCATCTCTATCCTCAGGTTTTTCCAAAGGTATTGAATGTAGGAATTCCTTCCATGTAGGAAGGAACTTGCTTACCCTATCTACAGATTGAAGCTTTTTATGGACACTCTTTGTATAATCATGTTGCATATACAAAACCGGGCAGCAAGAGGAATTGCAGGCTAATCCCCTAATGATCATTTTGTGTACTGTCTTGCACCAGAGACACCAATTAATACTGCCAACCACATCTGCCAGGCCAACTTGCACCATGCAATCCTTGATGAGAGAGCTCTGCGAGGATCTCCTGCAGTACGGGAGTCTTCGGGGCAGACCAGGCAACAGTGCCAGTGTGTGTTTGCCCTGGGGAGGGCTAAGCAGCCCTGTTCCCAGCCCCGGATGCCCTTGTCTTAGGTGCTGTACAAACACAGCTGCTGGGGGCAGGGAGAATCACGAGCAGCCAAGGCTTGTGTACACATGTTGATGGAGGAGTCCATCCAGGTCAGTTCTCAATGAAGGACTTCGTATCTTTTTAGCTTGACCTGGATTGCTCTGCCTGAGGCTTCTCTCTGACTTAGCCCTACAGTTAAGGCTGTAAGGCTTACCCCTACAGTTAAGGGGTAAGCAGAGCAGGCAGCGAACGTGTATGAAGGTAAAAACGCAATGGAAACAAGACACTTAGGCTTTATAACAAAGACAACCCCAGAACAGGAGACTGCTGCTCTTCAAACCTGGGTCATCTGCAGTAAAGCTGATGGTCTCCTCTGCGTTTAAGATAGATAGCTCATGTGTGGTTGCTTCACCCCAGCCATGGCTTTATCTTGGGGGAGGGTGGGAAACGCAACCCAAAACCCCTCTTCCTTTAGCACAGCGGAATCCCTTTAGCAGGACAGAAATGCGGCTGAGTTCCCCTCGGGAAACGGGAGCGCCGAGCCACAATGCGGGCAGTGACCCGTGAAGGCAGGGGCACAGCCGGCGCCCTGCGAAGCTGGGATTTCTGCCTCCCCTGCCACAATGATGGGGGGGGGGGCCGCGGATTCTCCCAGGCCTCGGGAAGGAGAAGGGGACTGACCGGCAGAAGGGTTTCGGCGCTGCTGTGAAGCAAGTGCCATGGGGAGGGAGGGCCAGGCTGAGGAGGTCCTTTGTGGAGGAGAGCAGAGACGAAGGGAGCGTGGGGCTTCGATGCCCAGACGTGCGCCCCACAGTTAGCAGAGAAAGTGGCTGCCTAAACCCACAGCTCGGGGTGGCAGGAGGGAGAGGGAAGAGGAAAATCTAGTCTGTTTTCAGCCCTAAAGTAGAGTCAACGCCTCTGCTAGGGATGAACGTGGGGGGCAGCCTCCAGTGAACGCCCAACCAGGGAAAGGCCTTGCTCCCCTACGGTTCCTCTGGTCACACTGGGAAGCCACCTCAGGCGTCCTCACCCGCCGTCGGTCTTTTCTTAGCGTCAGGCCGCTGGAGACCGGGCAGAGTCCAGTCCCCGGGGTAAATGTGGGGAGGGGAGACACGACAAAACCCCCTTCTCGAGTCCGAGGGACAGCGGCGGGAGGTGCCCCAAATCCAGACTGTCCCCGCTAGGAACCAGGAACCTGCGGGGAAGGGCAAAGGCGCCGCCGCCGCTCCCCCGGGCGGGCCGGGCCACCCAGCCCCGCGCAGGCCCGCGGCGGCCGGGACCGGCCCCGCCAGCTCGGAGCGCCCCTCCTGGCCCCGGCTCCCCGAGGGGAGGGAAGGAAGGAAGGAGGGAAGGAGGGAGAGAGAGAGGGGAGGCTCTGCCGCCGCCGGCCCACCCGCCGCCGCTTACCTTAGCGCCGAGGGGGGCGGCGGCGCTGAGGAGGAGGAGGAGGAGGAGGCGGAGAAGGCGGCGGCGGGGAGCGGCGGCCATGCCGCGCTGCTGCTGCTGCTGCAGCCGCCGCGGAGGAGGCGGCGAGGCGGCGGGGCGGCCCACCAGCGGCGGTAGCAGGAGCAGCCGCCGCCGGAGCGCGGGCCGGCATGGCTGAGGGAGTTAATGACTTTACAACCTGCCGGGTGGCGGGCGGCGACCCGCGGCGCGGCCGCTCGGCGGGGGATGGGGATGGGAATGGGGGGGGGCTGGCGGTTCTCAAGCCCCGCCGCCCCGGGGCTCGGCCCCGCGTCCCGCCTGCGAGCTGTGGGGCAAGGCAGGGGGGCGGGCAGCCTGAGCCTGCCCCCTCGTACCGCCCTGCCCGCCGCCCGGCCCTGCCTGCATTTCGCTGGCTGCTTTTTGGAGCTGCTTGGCGGCCCCCGCAGCGTCCCGGGGCAGCGGCGTGGCACAGCCGGCCGTCCCTGTTGAGCCACCCGCGGGCTCGGTCGCCCGGGCCGCCCCCTGCCCCACGCAAACCCCTCGCTCCCAAGCGAAGCCCTCCTTTCGTTTCCTCCTCCACAAAACCCCCGTGCTATCCGATTCCTGCCCTTTCTGGGCAAGCTGTGGTTCTTTTGGGGGATAGCTTTTTGGGGATTCCCTTTTGGGGACGGCTGGGGCTGGAGGGCAGTGCGCGCTCCGTGCTGGGAAGGGTGGGAGGAATACATCCCCCCCAACATGGAGAGCTGCTCTTGCTGGTGCTGTGGGTGAATCGTGCCCGCACAGTGAGCCAGCCTGGTCACCTGGCCCTGAATAAGAGGGGACAGAGTTGCCCAGGAGCCCTACTTCTCAGCCATGGTTTGTTAAGTAACGTACCAAAGCCCAGCTTAAGTCTCATGTGAAAATTGTTCTCCACCTCCTCAGTTCATAGGATCACAGAGTGGTTTGGGTTGGAAGGGACCTTAAATATATAGTTCCAACCCCCCTGCCATGGGCAGGAACACCTCCCACTAGACCAGGTTGCTCAAAGCCACCAAAGTTCATGCGTTCCGTCTTTACGCAGTAACTGCGAAATCAGACCCATTGAGCTTACTCACACCGGTCTGCTCTGTGTTTGAGGCCTCCTCAGAAGATGCAGTGTCACCCCATAAGCTTTCTCAGACCTTCCAGGCTAAAGAAATTTGCCGATCCTCGTCTCCAGGTGCTGCTTTCAGGCTGGCACACTGAGATAGCCAACTGTGCAACTTCAAAGGGACAAATCTGCTTGCTGGTACCTTGCCCCCCTCCTTTCTGGATCCCCCCTGCTGCACTTGTGATGAGAAGGCAGCCCTTGGTGAGATGCTGCGAGTCTCTGTGCCTCACGCCTTGGCCCATTGGGGGGGGGCAGCTGCTGGGAGCCAGGGAAAGAGGCTGTGCATAAATGGCATCAGGTGTCCCCAGCCTGGGAAGGGCATCTGGGGACCAGCAGTTCCTGCCTGCCAGATGTGCTGTAATTAGTGTGGGAGTCCTCCATGCCTCTTCCCCACAAAGGGTTTCAGCCTCAAGGTGGAGGGAGGGAGGGGAGGGAGAGGAGTGATGAAGGGGTGTCAGCAGGGGGGAGTGACTGGGGACTCCTGATCAAAGCTGTTTGCAAGCAGGCAGGGGGCAAGGGGAGGAGGGGGCAATCCGCTTCTGACCCATCGGGAGAAAGCGAGGGTGAGGAGGACTGATAAATAACATGGCTGCTCCGTGAGCTGGCCTTCTTCAAAGGCAGGGGGAAAAAAAAAAGGCTTCAGAGTTGATTCTTGGCTTTCCTGCCCTGCTGCATCCCTGTGTAATGTCCTTCTGGAGCCAGCTCCTGCCCTGCAGATAAGCAAGGCTGAGCAAAGCTGAGAAGAGGCAGAGAGGTGGAGGAGAGGCTGTGCCTAAGAAGAAAAGGGGGGTTGGCTCCAGCTGAGCAAGGGAGTCAATAGCCGTGCTGGTCCAGTGTGTCTGATCTCCATCAGCCCCCCCTAAAAAACAGTGTCTGAGCAGCAGCTCTGGGAGGCAGAAGCAGCCTATTGATTACTGCTTGGTGCAGAGATGATTTGGAGAGGGGGATTGGGATCTGTATGTGAGGCACTAAGGGAGTGTGACAGGGCAAATCCAGGTGGCCTACAATGCTCCAGGGCCCCTCTGTGACCCTTCTGTCCTGACCTTTCATGCTAGTCTGGCTCTCATCCCACAAGCACAACTCCTGAACCTCTTCTTGTCACAGGGGTGATGTGAGTGTGGTGCGGAAGGCAGCAAGACAATGTTAAAATGCTGCTCGCCGTTTTACATCCTGAGTTTAAGCAGAGTGGTTGTTTTCTTGACATTCAGAGGAGATTTTGAATGCTCTCAGTCAATGTGGGAGCAAGGGTATGGGAGATAAAGGTTCTCTCATAGTCCTGAGACACACACCCCCAGGTAACCAGTGTATGGAAAGATTTGATAGTCCTATTGAACCAATTAATACATTTAAAACCTTCCTAATAAAACCATCACCAGCCACCACAAACAGCTTCCAGTCTTGTAATCATTTGTAATCCACCTCTCTCAATTTTTATGGGTTTTTTTTTCCTACTGTCTTTATTTAGAACATAAAGTTACACTTTCTAACTGGGCCAACTGGTTCTGCTGTGGCCTGTATTAGTGCGTGAGCAGGCTGAGCTCTGCATGTGCAGCAGCCCTTGTGGTTTTGCATTCAGACCTACCATTACAGAGGACTTTTCCCCAGTTGCTTCCCAGTTTCATGTGCCCTGTTAGCAGAAAGTAGGTCTGTGTTACCACCAGGAAGTGTTTAAAGGATTCACGAGGTTGAGGATCTCCCCTTTATTATGACCCAAGAGCACAGCCACATGCTTTCATCCCAACAGTCTCCCCATAACCAGAATAGAGCTGGGGCCAGCCAGAGTGTTTCGTTGTAGGTGCCAACCACATTCGGACACGAGGGCTGCTTAGGGGGAAGGATTCACTCTCATCCCTTGCCCTCTGGAAGTCGCTTAGGATTTCAACCTCTTGTTTCATTGAACTGGGTTTCATCAGCCAACTGTTTCTCCGAAAAGCTTCCAAACAGTCAGGAGGGCAATCAAAGCATATTGCCTTTGGCAAGGAGGACCGGTATTGGCAGCTGCTGTTGCAGCAGGTCCTGCAGGACTAGAGTAGACCATCCTCTAACGTAACCTGAAGGGATTTATTCTGCTCACAACTCACTTGCAGATGTCACAGATGGAAGCCATAGGGAGAGGCCTGGGATCATAACTGTAGAGTCTGAGAGTTTAGAAAAATGCATGTGAGACTCTGGACCGGAGTATAAAGCTCTTTGGACACCTTTTTATTTCTCTGTGTGTGTGTTTTCCTCCCATTGACCAAGCTTCTGGAGGGAGCCTGTCTTTGATCACGGTCTTGCTGGACACTGCACTGGGTTTTTAGTCCATTCCTCTGGCCAAACAGTCGTGGTAACTCAGCTGGCTTCACCTGGTCCTTGCCCCAGCACACATGCCCCTTCTTGGCCCTGGGAGCAGAACCTACAACTGGACTTTGCTGTCCCCATGAGGAGGGACCCGTGTGGTGCAAGGCTCCACTCTGCAGATACGAGCCCTGACAAGGGAAATGGCTGGTCCTTCTTTGTATCACTCGGAGTAGCTCCAAGAGTTCAGCTCTGTCAACATAGAGAAAACAGTGGCTTCATTCAGCTCAAGCTGTCATTGTGGGAATAAGCCAGGTCTGCTCCTCCATGGAGATCTCTATGACCTGAAACTGTTTCCCAGAGATGTCCGAATGGTCCCTGAGCTGCTGGGGGAGAAGATGGAGCAGACCTCAAAGGACGCATGGTGTGGGGAGGCTGTTTCCATCCCTTATGTTGAACCATGCTGCTGCCTCTGCTCTGGCTCTGAGAGGTTCCTCAGCTCTCGAGTGCCCTCGCGAGGGATCTGCAGAGCCCTCTCCTTGGCCTGAGCATAACTGCGCAGTCTGGCCAAAGCAGGGAGAGGCAAGTGGGAGGTCTGCTTATGGCTTTGCCTCCTCCCCAGGCCAGGGACATGCTTGCAAAGCTGTATTCTTCGAGCCTTTTCATTGTAGGCTTTTGGATCCGCGTCCCACGGGCTGAGGCCAGGCTCCTTTATGCAATTCATTGTACGGCTGCTTCCCCTGGAGAGGCGAAGGGGGGAAATAAAAAAAGTCTTAAGCTCCCAATATCTGCAACCTCTCTTACAATGGAGGTTTTGTAGGCTGAAAAGCAACTCCCAGGGGACCAGCCCTGCGGCAGCAGAGCCTGCCCATGCATGGAGCTGCAGGAGGGTTAAGCCGTGGATGAGCTCCCAGAGGTTAAAGCTCAGCAGGAGAAATGTGGCTCAGCTGGGTTCACTACCTGCCTCTTTGTGTCTTCCCTTCTTCCAGCTTTAGTCCGTGCTGGTGCAAAGGGGTAAAAAGAGATGTGACACGACGTGCCTGTTGCAGGGACAGGGATGCTGCAGGCAGAGCAGGATGGCATGTCAAGCCTGTGCAGCGCCAGCTGGGCCACTCACCTTTAAATGTTGGGGATGACAAGTTTATGTCACCTCATAAAGCGGTGGCACGCTCACACTTATAATCAGCGCTAATTTTGTAGCAGAGCAGTCCGGGCTGGCCTTCCAGAACTGGTTTCACCCCTCAGTTAAGCTGCTATGTAATTTTCAAATAATTTTTAGCGTCGTTGAGGACCCTGTGGCAGCATATCCTTCCCTGCAGAACTGCTGCTGCAGAGAACAGGACTGAAAAAAAACCAGGAAAGATAGTTGGGGAGGGAGATGCATTGCTTAATAGGCCAAGTAGAATAAGAAATTATTTTATTTTTTTTTGTAGATGAGAAATTGAAAAAGAATTTAGCGTTAGCATTGACGTAACAGCAGGCAACTGATAAGCTCCAGCCAAACGCATGGCCTTGCCGTGCTTGGTGATGTGTGTAAGTGCAGAAAGAGATGCTGCTGGAGAGATTCTGAACCAGGTGCGTGGGGGACAGTTGAAGGGAAGAGCTGTCCTTAGCGCAGGTGGATGTGGTGCCCAGGGGGAATAAATTAATTTACCTCAGACGGTGCAGAGCTGGACCATGTCACAGCCGTCGGAGAGCTGGTGGGAAGGGGGAGCTTTAGTTCCTCCGGAGCTGCCATGGGTGCATCCGCTCTTGGCTGTGCCCCATGTCCTCTGCAGTGGTCTCCCTCACCAGGGGCTCTGCAGGTGCTGCACCCATGCCCTGGGGAAGCCCATGCCGGAACACAACATTTCTGATTTAACTCACGGTGTGGGAAGAAGAAGAGAACCTGAATCCCTGGCTGGGAGAAGCCAGCTGGAGGACCTGCTGTCCTCCCTAAAGTGACCCCCAGGGCCAGCCCCAATGGGGTGTGTAAGGAAGGGGATGGTGTGGAAATGCTGCGGCTCAGCACGGTGAGTGGGGAGGTTGGCCTTGTGCTTCTGTGTTGGCATCTTTCCCTTTTGGGAAAACACACTGCTCAGCCGTTTCAGAGACTCGCAGGAGGCTCTTGCTTGGTACATATTAAAGATCCTTTGTCTGAACTGGCTGCAGGTTTAGTCCCAAAGTGTACAGAGAGGCACAGTCACTGCTGAGCAGCCTCTGGACTTGCCTGCCCTGCTTTCCTGCCTCACTTCTACAGCAGGCACCGTTCCCGCTCTTGGGTCAACCTGGTTTTTGGAGCAGGTACGAAGATGATGATGCTGTTTACCAACACAGATCATGGTGAGCACATCAGCTAGTGGAAAACCACCAGTGCACCCTTCTGCCTGCAGGCACTCTCGGAGCTTGTTCAGCTGCTCCCTTTAGGCTCGCTTTTGAATTCATGTGCAAGACTAAAAAAGCAGCCTAGTTTTGGCATCCAGCAACCACTGCACCTGGTGATACCGGATTTTCATATGAATCTTTGGGTTAGGACCAAATCTTGTCCTCTCATATCAGACAACAGGAGATGAGTGATGTTTACTTCTGGCAATTGATCACATGAACATCTGTTTGAAAATAGATGCCAATGTTATGGGTGTTTAGGTTGCCAGAGCCCAGGCAGGGACTGAAGAAAATCCAAAATAACAGGGTAAATCCTCTCTTTTTTTCAGCCCTCTCTCTGTTTAGGCCAGAGTTGGGGAAAATAATTCCTCACAAATATAAGAATTTGTGTGTGCTGAGGTAGCGTGACACTGGGTGGAATGGATCTGATCAAGCGTGTTGAAATGAGAAATACTTGCTTTCTGTATTTCTAAAATATTTCAGTTATCAGTGGATTTCAGTTTAATTATTAAGTATTATGCAAACCTCAGTATGTTTCAGTTTGGGTTGAATTCAGCAGCTGTTTGTAGGTTTGCTTTTAGTTTTGTGGTTAGTTGGAAAAGCTAGAATGTTTGTCCCAAACAACTGAGAGAAAGGTTGTTTGGGGTTTTTCCTGAAAAAGCAAATATTCACTTTATTTGCAGAAAGCAAATATTCACTTTATTATGGCCCTGACCTAAATAAAACTTTGCCCAGTATGATGATCTCTTTTGCTTAATGAACTGAAAATAGCTAGAGAAAAAAACAGGATATGGTAAGACTCCAGTCTCACTTTGAAGACTTTGCTTGTTTCTTTCACAACCTTATTATTTATTTTTAAATAGAAGTCTTGTTTCAGAAGCAAGCAGGTATATTGTCTTTAAAAGGTCATAAAAATATCTCTGTATCAGAACAGCTTGGGTGGATGATGCTCACAGCGATGTGCCCAAGCAGCATAAAGTTGCCATTGCATACCTTGGCTATGCATTACAAAGTACATAAAACTGAGCGTGAGATAACGTTAAAATACAGGTTTCCCTCAAGATATTGACATAGCATGATTAACGCTTTTCCGGCTCTTACATCAACACCCATACTGAACCGTGCAGAGCAGAAACAGTGTTTTCTGTTATCAAAGTAGTGTATAGCAATAAAAAGGATGGAGGGGAGGAAGCAACCTGTGTCTTGTACAAAACCATGCCCTGGGCTGCCCTGCTGATGCTGAGCTCCAGCAGGTAATTCTCAATCTAGCCCAGTGTTTCTCATGGTTAAAACATGGTGGTCTTGTCTTCATGTCCCAAACCAACCAAAAAAATCTGTTCTTTGGTTAGAATACTACCGAGTAACCCTCTCCTCTTCCTTCAGTTTTTCCCCTCCTCCAAGTTAATGGCCACAAATCTCCTGAAACAGGACAAGGCACGCAGCAGGAGGGAAGAAGAGACAGGCTGGGTTTTCAGGGTGCATGGCTGTGGCTCAGCTGAGCCATCGGTGGGGCAAATCAGCAAGGCATCATTGGCAGGAGACCCAGCCAACGCCAGAGTCCATTTGGTGTAAGGAGCACTCAGATGTGCTGCTTGTAAAAACACCGTAGTGTTCTTGATTTGTGTCTTGTTCGGACACGGAGCCTGGCTCTGCAACACCCCTGCAGTCTGTGCTGCTTTTATGGAAATAAGCCGTGCTCTGCTACACCTGCTCCTTCTCCAGTAAGCAGCACCGTAGGCACAAGGGGCTGGCACCTGGGGCTGGCCGCTGGGTTATTATAAATTCTGTAAACGCCTGCACCTACCCCCCAGGTGTTCCCTGAGTTGGCTACTCTGCCCCAGAGCGTCTGCAGGTGCACCACAGTGTTTCCAGGACTTGGATTTCTCTTCCTGGGATGCAGAAGAGGAGGCACAGTAAGAAACCAGCCTGCTTCACTGAGGATTTTTAGTGTTAACGCCAGAGATTTTCTCTTTACTAGCTAATCCCAGTTCTGCTTCTAGTTGCTTTGGCATATGCCAGAGCAGCAGCGGTCCAGCAGGGAGCCAAATGCACCTTTGGAGGGCAAGGACCTGGTGTGCTACCCTATGTAGTTTGAAATAAATATCAATATTAACATCTACATTCACCAATAAAAGTTGGCTGGGGAGAGGCAAGCAGTCTGCTCCCTGCCCTATGCACAGATCAGCAATCCGGTGGAAGAGCAATCTACTGTGTATGACCAAAGCTGATGTGTCAGACCAAAGAGATGGTCATAGCCTTGTGATGGCAAAGGGATCGAGTGGACTTCTCTTTAAAGAGCAGCATTAAGTTAAACTGTATTACTCATTCTTTTACCTGTGCAATACCTTGAGGCTTCACACTATCAGAGTGACAGTAAGGTGGTTTCTGTTTCATTGCTCTCTGTCTTTGGAGCTTATTTTCTGGCATATGGAATCCCCTCATGGGACCCCCTCCTTTCGTGCAGTGTGCTGACAACCTGAAATTTCTTGTAATTGATGTTTACAGGATTTCTGAATTGCAGGTTTGTTTGAACATCCTATATTTAGGATCTGGTCTTTACCGGGTGGCAGTCAGTCTGTGCAAGTGGGATTCTATCAGGACTGACTGGTCAAACCCTTGACTAGCAAACTGGTGTTCTTTTTGAAGCATGACTTCAAAATGTTGGGCTTGGGGGAATTTGACCTTCCTGTGTTCCAGCTGCTCTCTGCAAAGAGAGAGGAACCTTCCAGACAAAGTACATTGTGAGACTGATGTATACAACATTAGCAAACTAAGGGAAAGGGAGAAATGAAAGAGCTACTGAACTGAAGTATCTTTCTGGCATACTAGTTGTGTATGTTATTTGTATATTTCCTGATAAAAATACTACCTGCAAAGTCCTGTTTTCCCTTTTGCCTCCCCACACTATGATGTTCTCCTGTGCGATTAGCAGTCCAAAATATCCACTCTTCCCATCTGCCAGAAGGAGGTGTGTGATCTATCACCTCCAAGACTCAGCTGGCCAAGTGGCACCTGTCAAACTCTTCCCAGGAAGGTACGGGAAACAAATTGAAGAGAAAAATAGCACGGGCTGCGCATCTGCCTGCACCGAAGTCAGCCAAGACTGTCCTTCCAACCCTTCCCAAGGCTCTGGCAGCCTTTGCCCCTAGGGTTGGGTATGGACTTGGCAGCCCCCTTTTTCAATGGTCTGCACTGGGTGGATGGGTAGGACCAGGTGGGAAATGCGGCTCCACAGCCCACTCAGCTTGTCGGAGTCCATGTGGTCGTAGGAGCTGGGGGTCCTAGTGTTGGTGAACTTGGCCCAGAGGAAGTCACGGACCCTCTCTTCCACCTGCTGGAGGCTGATGTGGGTCTCCAGCACCTCCTGGTCCAACAGCACAGTCAGCAGTAGGGCCACGTCCTTGAAAGCTGCACTTTCATGGTCGCAATATTTGTAGAAGATGAGGGTGGCCCCTGCTGGCAGCAACTCAAAGCGGTGTATCACTGCAGCACGGCTCCCAGCCTGGAAAGCCATGCTGAGCTCTGAGTCCACCTCCAGCTTGGCCCGGTCACTCTGGAGCCTGGATTTATCTGTGCCATTGATCTGGACTGTGCTGGCATGCAGGGTGGCCGAGTAGGTGTCAGCCACACAGGTGCTAAGGCATTGCAAGGTCCGCTCGCCCTTGCGGGCAGCTGTGAAGATGATGATAGCTGGCTGCGTGTGGTGGGATGCATTGAGGTGCTTCTGCAGGAACTTGCGCCCACGAAGCCACAAGTGGGGACTCTGCCCCGGAAACCTGTCCTGCAGCTGGTTGAACTGGGACAGAAAGGCCTCCACCGTGGGGTTCCTGGGGGCTTGCTGCACCTTGGAGGTCAGGGAGACGAAGCAGAAGCAGAGGAACAATACGAGGCACACGGTGAAAAGCCCTGTTCAAGAGGGGAGAGTCCCGAGACAGGGAACAGAAGTCAGTCCCAAGTGACCTGCAGTGATATGCTGGAAAATAGCCACAAGGGCTCTTTTTTTTCCTCCCTGACCTTCTCACTACCCCAGGAACGTGGTAGTTCTCTCTGGGGGCCCAGGAATGGTGAAGAGGCTGCTTGCCCCATGTGGTGAGACCCATGCTCCTACACAGCAGTTGGGGAGGACTACAGCTCCAGAGATGGAGGCAAGCCTACAGTTTTGTTGTCGCAGTGCAATTTTCCTGAGGAAATTGCATCTGGCCACAAGCTTTCTTCTCTTCCCTCCTCTCTGTTTTCTTTAAGATTTGTGGCCATTCACAGCATGTACCTCCACATATGGAGGCGTCCGACCCAGCTAAGGTGTCCTGTTCACTACTTTCCTCTGAGCTATGTTGGGTGAACAAAGGCTACCATGTTTCTCCCCAGAAAAGGAGGACAGCGAGGTCCAGACGCACCTGCTTGCATCCCTCTTCATGGCAAAGCAGGGTCTCTTTCTACCAGGAGAAATGTGTGGTGCAAATCAGCATCACAGTTCCTGCCTGGGGCCCCATGGCACAGAGGGAGACTGGGAAGGGGGACCATTACCCTCAGACCTTCTAGGACATGCCAGGGTACTCCTGGCATGCTGAACACATTGTGCCTGCTTTTGAGGCTTTAGAGCTGGAGAGAAAACTGCTACTATAGGCTCAAACTGAGCCTATTTTTAAGGGACAAGTTTTTCCCTCAAACCCTCAGAAAAGGCTGTGAAAGGTCTCAAGAGAAAGAAGAATTAAATGTGCTTCATTACTTGCTCCTGGAGTATTAGTGCCTTCTGGTCTTTGAGTAACACACAAGGGAAGCTTCTTTTCCTCACCTTTCAGCAAGAAGGACCATTTGGCCTTCTCCTGGCCTGAGTTTTGGGTGGTGACGCTCTGCAAGCAGGACTGAGCCTCTGACTTTGGGGATGTGTGCCCTACAGTAAGAGAAAGAAACATGCCCAATGTAGAGGGAACAGTTAAGCTGGGCTATAATAAGAAAAGCAACAGAGCTGCCAGGAGCTCCTGGCTGAGGGAAAGAGTGAGAAGTGAATTCTGCTTTGGGTTAATACTGCTTTGAGTCTTGGCTCCTCCTGCTTTTAAGGCAAGGGAAGGAGAAAGGTGCTGCAGAGTGCAGCATGGTTTCATGCCTTTCAAAGCTGGACAGTAGCCAAAGGACAGAGAAAGAGAGAAGCCAGTTAATTTCTTACACCTTCTTTCCTGCTTGACTGCAGAAAACTGACAGTGGGCACTAGAGAGCTCACCATACCATTTTTTTTAATGCCTGTGGAAAGCGTACACATGTGCACAGTGGAAGAGCAGCAGTGTGCAGCCACCAGCTCACCTTTGGTCCCATATCTGTTCCTTAACATGCCTTGGGATCCGCTGTCCTGTGTTTCTTGCTCTATGTGCTCTTCTGGCTCCTGATCTTGGAGAGGGGAACTGGTGTTCTTCTCTGCCAAGAGGCCCTTGGTGACATCTTGTGTGGCAGTCATATCTGAATGTGTAATTTTACTGTCAGAGCTCAGTGACTTGCTTCTTGATGAAGCATTGTCCTCTGCCGTGTAGGAGCTTTCACATTGCTTGCTTGTCTCCTGGTCCTCCCGAGTTTCCTGGTTGACAGGACTGTCTCCTTTGCTGTCTATTTTATCAGGAGCCAGCCAGGCTGTAGGGAACAAAATTCGCAGACGTATGCTTAGTCTCCTCCAGCACAAGAACCAACAACCCTTTCTCCTTCTCCACTTCCTCTAAGCAAAGGACCAGGTTATCAGCATTTTGGAAATGCTGTACGCACAGAAGGGGAGAGACTCACCTTCATCCAAGTCGTCTTCTTTCTGGGATCTTTCTGAGACACCATCTCTTGTCTTCCCAGATTCTTCCAGTGATACTGCAGTTGCCTGGGGAACCTTCTCCTCTACTGTGGGGAACAAAATTCACAAACCTAAGCTTAGTCTCCTCCAGCACAAGAACCAACAACCCTTTCTCCTGCTCTCGGTCCTCTAAGCAAAGGACCAGGTTATCAGCATTTTGGAAATGCTGTACGCACAGAAGGGGAGAGACTCACCTTTATCCAAGTCGTCTTCTTTCTGGGATCTTTCTGAGACACCATCTCTTGTCTTCCCAGATTCTTCCAGTGATACTGCAGTTGCCTGGGGAACCTTCTCCTCTACTGTGGGGAACAAAATTCACAAACCTAAGCTTAGTCTCCTCCAGCACAAGAACCAACAACCCTTTCTCCTTCTCCACTTCCTCTAAGCAAAGGACCAGGTTATCAGCATTTTGGAAATGCTGTACGCACAGAAGGGGAGAGACTCACCTTTATCCAAGTCGTCTTCTTTCTGGGATCTTTCTGAGACACCATCTCTTGTCTTCCCAGATTCTTCCAGTGATACTGCAGTTGCCTGGGGAACCTTCTCCTCTACTGTGAGGAACAAAATTTGCAGACGTACGCTTAGTCTCCTCCAGCACAAGAACCAACAACCCTTTCTCCTTCTCCACTTCCTCTAAGCAAAGGACCAGGTTATCAGCATTTTGGAAATGCTGTACGCACAGAAGGGGAGAGACTCACCTTTATCCAAGTCGTCTTCTTTCTGGGATCTTTCTGAGACACCATCTCTTGTCTTCCCAGATTCTTCCAGTGATACTGCAGTTGCCTGGGGAACCTTCTCCTCTACTGTGGGGAACAAAATTCACAAACCTAAGCTTAGTCTCCTCCAGCACAAGAACCAACAACCCTTTCTCCTTCTCCACTTCCTCTAAGCAAAGGACCAGGTTATCAGCATTTTGGAAATGCTGTACGCACAGAAGGGGAGAGACTCACCTTCATCCAAGTCGTCTTCTTTCTGGGATCTTTCTGAGACACCATCTCTTGTCTTCCCAGATTCTTCCAGTGATACTGCAGTTGCCTGGGGAACCTTCTCCTCTACTGTGAGGAACAAAATTCACAAACCTAAGCTTAGTCTCCTCCAGCACAAGAACCAACAACCCTTTCTCCTTCTCCACTTCCTCTAAGCAAAGGACCAGGTTATCAGCATTTTGGAAATGCTGTACGCACAGAAGGGGAGAGACTCACCTTTATCCAAGTCATCTTCTTTCTGGGATCTTTCTGAGACACCATCTCTTGTCTTCCCAGATTCTTCCAGTGATACTGCAGTTGCCTGGGGAACCTTCTCCTCTACTGTGAGGAACAAAATTTGCAGACGTACGCTTAGTCTCCTCCAGCACAAGAACCAACAACCCTTTCTCCTTCTCCACTTCCTCTAAGCAAAGGACCAGGTTATCAGCATTTTGGAAATGCTGTACGCACAGAAGGGGAGAGACTCACCTTCATCCAAGTCGTCTTCTTTCTGGGATCTTTCTGAGACACCATCTCTTGTCTTCCCAGATTCTTCCAGTGATACTGCAGTTGCCTGGGGAACCTTCTCCTCTACTGTGAGGAACAAAATTTGCAGACGTACGCTTAGTCTCCTCCAGCACAAGAACCAACAACCCTTTCTCCTTCTCCACTTCCTCTAAGCAAAGGACCAGGTTATCAGCATTTTGGAAATGCTGTACGCACAGAAGGGGAGAGACTCACCTTCATCCAAGTCGTCTTCTTTCTGGGATCTTTCTGAGACACCATCTCTTGTCTTCCCAGATTCTTCCAGTGATACTGCAGTTGCCTGGGGAACCTTCTCCTCTACTGTGAGGAACAAAATTTGCAGACGTACGCTTAGTCTCCTCCAGCACAAGAACCAACAACCCTTTCTCCTTCTCCACTTCCTCTAAGCAAAGGACCAGGTTATCAGCATTTTGGAAATGCTGTACGCACAGAAGGGGAGAGACTCACCTTTATCCAAGTCGTCGTCTTTCTGGGATCTTTCTGAGACACCATCTCTTGTCTTCCCAGATTCTTCCAGTGATACTGCAGTTGCCTGGGGAAACTTCTCCTCTACTGTGGGGAACAAAATTTGCAGACGTACGCTTAGTCTTCTCCAGCACAAGAACCAACAACCCTTTCTCCTTCTCCACTTCCTCTAAGCAAAGGACCAGGTTATCAGCATTTTGGAAATGCTGTACGCACAGAAGGGGAGAGACTCACCTTTATCCAAGTCGTCTTCTTTCTGGGATCTTTCTGAGACACCATCTCTTGTCTTCCCAGATTCTTCCAGTGATACTGCAGTTGCCTGGGGAACCTTCTCCTCTACTGTGGGGAACAAAATTCACAAACCTAAGCTTAGTCTCCTCCAGCACAAGAACCAACAACCCTTTCTCCTGCTCTCGGTCCTCTAAGCAAAGGACCAGGTTATCAGCATTTTGGAAATGCTGTACGCACAGAAGGGGAGAGACTCACCTTTATCCAAGTCGTCTTCTTTCTGGGATCTTTCTGAGACACCATCTCTTGTCTTCCCAGATTCTTCCAGTGATACTGCAGTTGCCTGGGGAAACTTCTCCTCTACTGTGAGGAACAAAATTCACAAACCTAAGCTTAGTCTCCTCCAGCACAAGAACCAACAACCCTTTCTCCTTCTCCACTTCCTCTAAGCAAAGGACCAGGTTATCAGCATTTTGGAAATGCTGTACGCACAGAAGGGGAGAGACTCACCTTCATCCAAGTCGTCTTCTTTCTGGGATCTTTCTGAGACACCATCTCTTGTCTTCCCAGATTCTTCCAGTGATACTGCAGTTGCCTGGGGAACCTTCTCCTCTACTGTGAGGAACAAAATTTGCAGACGTACGCTTAGTCTCCTCCAGCACAAGAACCAACAACCCTTTCTCCTTCTCCACTTCCTCTAAGCAAAGGACCAGGTTATCAGCATTTTGGAAATGCTGTACGCACAGAAGGGGAGAGACTCACCTTTATCCAAGTCGTCTTCTTTCTGGGATCTTTCTGAGACACCATCTCTTGTCTTCCCAGATTCTTCCAGTGATACTGCAGTTGCCTGGGGAACCTTCTCCTCTACTGTGAGGAACAAAATTTGCAGACGTACGCTTAGTCTCCTCCAGCACAAGAACCAACAACCCTTTCTCCTTCTCCACTTCCTCTAAGCAAAGGACCAGGTTATCAGCATTTTGGAAATGCTGTACGCACAGAAGGGGAGAGACTCACCTTTATCCAAGTCGTCTTCTTTCTGGGATCTTTCTGAGACACCATCTCTTGTCTTCCCAGATTCTTCCAGTGATACTGCAGTTGCCTGGGGAACCTTCTCCTCTACTGTGAGGAACAAAATTTGCAGACGTACGCTTAGTCTCCTCCAGCACAAGAACCAACAACCCTTTCTCCTTCTCCACTTCCTCTAAGCAAAGGACCAGGTTATCAGCATTTTGGAAATGCTGTACGCACAGAAGGGGAGAGACTCACCTTTATCCAAGTCGTCTTCTTTCTGGGATCTTTCTGAGACACCATCTCTTGTCTTCCCAGATTCTTCCAGTGATACTGCAGTTGCCTGGGGAACCTTCTCCTCTACTGTGGGGAACAAAATTTGCAGACGTACGCTTAGTCTCCTCCAGCACAAGAACCAACAACCCTTTCTCCTTCTCCACTTCCTCTAAGCAAAGGACCAGGTTATCAGCATTTTGGAAATGCTGTACGCACAGAAGGGGAGAGACTCACCTTTATCCAAGTCGTCTTCTTTCTGGGATCTTTCTGAGACACCATCTCTTGTCTTCCCAGATTCTTCCAGTGATACTGCAGTTGCCTGGGGAACCTTCTCCTCTACTGTCGGGCCATCTGAATTCAACATCGTTGTCTTTCCTTCACCAGCAGTTGGTGTTTTATACACCAAAGAGTCCTCCTCTGGTTTACAGGTGGTCTCACGGCACCTGCTTGTCACTTGGTGCTCACATGTTTCTTGGGTAGCCTCTTGTTGCACAGGAATCTCTGCTGTACTTTTCACCTCATCTTGGGCTTCCCCAGCTGTAGGGATGAGAGTTCAGAAGCTCAGCTAGCTGTACAGGAGCCAAGAGTACGCAGTGCTTGACCACCACCCTGTAAAACTCCCAGTTCTTTTATTTCTGAAACATCTCCCAGTGAGATGGGGGAGAGAACAGGGTGACCAAAATTGAGAAAACTCATGGGAGTTTTCTCAAAAACAGCGGAACAGGGGAAGGAAAGCCGGGGAAACCCCAAGCGATGCAAAGGCAATTGCCCTCCACTTCCTACAAGTGGACTAATGCCAGGCCAGTCTCTGAGCAATGGCCACCTTAGAAGCCAACATTTCTTCCTGTACCCCAGTTTTTGTTGCTGAGCATGATGTTATACTGTACGCAATATCCCTTTGCCCACCTTGGGTCCTCACCTAATCTTCTGCCAACCCCGGATTAGTTGCTTGGCAGGGGGAGAGGGGGAGAAAAGAGGAAGCCTTGACTCTGTGCCAGCGCTGTTCAGCGATAGCCACAACACTCCTGTGTTATCAACACTTTTTTTTTTTTTTTTAAACCCCAAATCCAAAACACAGCACTGTACAGGCTGCTAAGAGGAAAGTTAACTCAATCCCAGCCTATGTCCCACACCATCCTATGTGGGATGGGCAGGCAATTCTTTCATTAAGTGGTAGGATATGTTGCCACATCTTCCTCAGATAGTGGGTTTTCCTAGGCTGGTAAATTAAGGTGATGGATTTGAAGAATTTCTAAGGCTGTTGTTGAGTTCCAGCCAGAACAGTTATACCAACACACTTCAAGCATCTGTCTGCATGTAAATGTTAGCTCTGCTTGTACTCCTTCTCTGCTCCTGTTCTGGAGCTGCTCTCCCAAAGAGCTATGGTAATGTAGAATTATCTGGAGCATAATTCAATAGAGAAATTCTGAGGCTGAACATAAGCGTTTGCAACATATTCTGAATCTTACAAAATGAAACAGTGCAGCTCAAATTTCAGGCACTACTTGCGAGAAATTGCTTATGAATGATCGAACACTACAATGACAGAAATGATTATGCTAAAATTAGAATAAAGACTGATAAAAATGGCAAGGAACTCCCTACTAATTACAAAACACAGAAAAAGCTGCACTTGTCACAGGTCAGAACATGCTGTCCTTTGGAGCATAATTTCTACATTCCTTATTGCTGATTATTATGGGAACACTTCTGGCCGCGTGGGACAGATCCGAGCTGGTTATAGCAACATGGTATCACTGAAATACTCAGATGTAGTAGTCATAACAAGGCGACTGGAGAATGTAAGCATGCAGTAGAAACTAAAATGTGAGGAACCTGGAGGTATCCTGCTATTCAAGCTGGGCACAAATAGTACTTCTTGCCCTGCCTCCTCCAAACGTTTCCCATCAGTAGGTGGTGGAAAACTGGCTTATTATTTAAGCATCTGTAGATGGGAAGCACTGGGATGCAGGGAAGAAAGCTCTCCCAATCTGGAGCTCCATCTTTAGCCTTCCTTGTGCTGCCATCCTGGACAGAGTCTAAACCTGTTGCAGATGGGAATCCAAAACTGAAAGTAACTTGTTAATATTTAACCTTTCAGACAAAGATAGCAACTTGTTTTACTTGGCCTCAAAAAGAGGGTATTCTTTTATTTTTTATTTTTATCCCTTTTATCCCTATGCAAAGTGATTTTCCTAGTAGATGGAGTAAGCACAGGATTCATTTACCTCCAGACAGATCCACACTTGGATTCTCTTCCATTTTCTTTCTTCCTGAGAGCTCTGGCTTCTGCATCGTTTTGTTTCACTTTCTCCTTCGGTCATAAGGGGATGTATCTCCCTGCTGTTCAGGTGGGTGACCTGAAGACCCCCTCACAGACACCATCCCGTCTTGGCCTCAGGAATTGTGACTAAACGCCCATAAACCTGATAAACACAAACACAGGACCAGTGATTTATGGTGGAGGAGGAGGCTCCTCCCTCCATGCTTACCAAGGTGGTGTGAAAATGGAAGGATGTCCTTAATAACCGTGAACCTTCAGCCCAAAGGCTATTAGCCAGCTTGCTTCCCGGCAGGCTAGAAGCAGTCCAAGGGCTAAAGCAAACCACAGCTGTCTCAGGACAAGCCAGCGGAGTGAGGCACCAGTTTCTCATCCAGATAAGACTTGGATGGACTTGGCTGTGCTCTGAGATGTCAGGCCTGGAGTCCGGGGCTCGGCAGGCTGCCCCGCATGCTTCTGGGCACCTGGTATCTCACAGCCAGGTCAACACAGAGCAATGAGCCTGCTCTAGTGTGTCGGATCGGGAGATGGTGGTGCTGGAAGGCGAAATCACTGGCAGAAACATCACTTGACCCCCATGCAGCAGCATTCACACACACACCCCCCAACTCTGCGCCCATCCGAGGGGCCGGGTGTTGTGAACCTGAAGCCACAGCCTGACTCTCCTACACACGCCCCGGTGACACTTCCACCTCTGCTAAAGTGCTTTGGGACCTGTCGGCCATGCAGGATGGAGCAAGACTTGCTGTCGTAATCTGAGAAAGCTGAGGGATTTCACGAGCGCAACGCCTGCCCACGGAAAACTCCCGAGAAACTTTCCCCACTGGAGAGCGGTTGGTGCGGATTTCCATACAAAAATCTCAATCCCAGCCTTCTCAGCAGCTCCTCTGGCATAGGGGGACACCTTCCCCCACCTGCACTGTCTCTACAGCTGAGTTTTCTTGCCAAATACAAGATTTGGAGGTGTGGGGGAGTATAATTGCTTGCGCTCTGCCGCCCGGCTCTCGTCCCTCCCCTCCCCGTGCTGTTCCCGCTCATGACGCTCTGGCAGAAGAAGGAAGTCAGAGGAACAAAGTGAGTTGCGGAGTCGGACGCTTACCCGGTCTTGGAGGTTTGGAGCCAGTCGGGGTGGCGAAGTGAAGCAGAGGGGAGGCAAGAGGAGGCCAGTGCTGGCCCCTCCGCTTGCCCTTCCCAGAGGCCCTTTGGCTCTGCTGGTGGCAGGACAGCCTGTGCCCCCAACGCACACCCTTAATCCTCCGCTGTCAACGTGACAGTGAACTCTGCCCTTCCACGGGTGCCCGGCAGGCTGCTGGGAGGTGTAGTTTTCCTGCCCTCCTCGCCACGTCCGTCTCACAGAGAGCTTTTCCCCAGTCAACAGCAGTGGTTCTTGGGGAGCATTCAGAAAACGGGAACTTCTTTTTTGGCTGTATTTCTGCGGTCGTGCAGAGTTTTCCTTCAGGCAAACTGGAATGACCAGCAGCTTCCTGCATAATGTAGCAGCGTTGCAGATTTAAACAACTAAATGAGGGCGAGGAGGGAACTGTTTTGAGAGTTGATTTATCAAGATGAAGAGTACCACAAGAAAAACAACCTGAACACGTAGCCAGCAAAGCCCAGACTCTGGAAATGTCACTCTGTGCAAGTGCAGGGAGGCTGGGGAGCTGCAGGCTGTGAAACGGAGTGTCTTTAGGATGAGCCTGCAGGGCAAGGCATGGGGAGCCCCCTCAAGTGCTCCCCTACCAGCGTGGTCCAGAGGCTGCAGTAGGGGGAAGGTCAGAGAGAGAGCGTGTGTAGCTGCTCCCGGCTTCATTTGGGCAAAGGTTTTCCAAAAAATGATTATGGGCTTTGCTGTGCCCGCACGGGGAACAGGTATGTGCCAACCCGTTCCCTATACCCTGTTGCCCAGGACAGATTTCACGGGAAGTGGTGGCATGGAGCAGGGCACGCCAGGCGAAAGGCATCAGCGCAAGGAGCAGTAGTGCAGATTGCAACCCCCTTCGAACTCAGCTCTCAGCCTTTTCACGAACATCCACAGGGGAGCCCAGTGGCAAATGGCTGAGACAAAGCACCGGGAAAGGCAACTGGAACGGTGCTGGTAAGGAGCAGGCACTACATGTCTGGGACTCCTCAATTTGGGAAGTGGAAGGCTGAAAGGGGAGGGGATTTGACTAATACGTTCACTAAAGCCCCTGGTAATAGTAAATACATGCGTTTTACAATACTTGTAAAACAGGTAAGAGGTTGGGCTCAAATGGGCAGAAAAAAAAAATACTTCTTTGTGCTGTGTGCAGGAAACCTTACTGGCACAGGGGCCACAGAGGCAGAGTGTCAGAAGGTTCAAAAAAGGATGAGCCTTATTTGTGGACAACAGGTCCATAAGCAGATAGTACAGGACCAGGCAGGGCTGTACCTGGCGATGGGAGATGCCGTTTAGGTGAGGTGCATGAGCCCAGCCCCATCCCGTGCTCTGTTCCCTTTACTCTCCCACAGTGCCCAGCACTGTCCCACTGGGGGTGCTCAAGCCAAAAGGGGCTCTGTGTGCCACCCTGTTTATGCCCCCCCCGGTCAGGACTGTCCAGAAGGTGCCCTGCTTCCTCTCTGTCTCTCCCCAGGCCTCCAGGAGCTGCCCCCTGCTCCGATGCTGGTCGTATCAGAAAGGTGAGAAGGCAGGAGGTGTGCATGGGCACAGCACACGTAGCGATAGCAGGAATGCACCTTCTCTCCAGCCGCACAGAAAGGCAGCGGATTCCTCCGTGACCCGCAGAGCTACCCTGCTGCCGGTGGCTGAGAGGGGACAGAGTCCACCTCCCTCCCTGGCAGATTCAGCACATTCTTTTATCATGGCCAACCTCTCAGCGGGTGCAGTGGAAGCTGTAAAACTGGGGAGAATGGCAAAGGAGGAAGGAAAAAGTCCGAGTGGTTTATCTACAGAGGCCAAGACCTCCCCAAGGGCCCTGCTCTTGGTTGACATCCATCTCGCATCCCAGCCAAAGGCATATTTGACTTGATCTGCTTCCAGCCATACGGAGCAGCCGAGGAGGCCAAAGCGGACAGGAGCTGCAGGTATTAAGGGCTTCATGAAAATCAAAGTATTTTACATCCCTCCGTCCCTTCAACCAGCCAGTCCCTTCAGCACGGCAGAGGGACCACCACCCTTCCTGCAGAAGCACAAGTGTCATGAAACCGGTGGCAGAACCACAGCTCAGCAAGTGAAAGTTGTGAGCATGTGACAAAATCTGGGCGTACCTTCAGTCTGTGCGGGTTGAGAACCCAGTCACCGAAAAGCAGTTTGGCAGGAGAATTCACCGGTGGGTCTAGGACATGAAGTCACCCACCACCACCACAACACTCTTACCAAAAAGCATCTTGATGTTGTGTAACGTTGCTTTTCTTCCCCTAGCACGGGATGAGCTGGGACGTAGAATTCTAGCTTCACAAATCTGGTCTTTTTTTAACTCGAGTTTGAGGGAGGGTTTTATTTAAACAGGAGTAACTTTTTCTCTCAATCTGCAGAAGGCTCAACAGTGAGTAGGTGAATTATAATGGATGTGCTACGTAACCATTGACACAATGTAATCACCCAGCAACTTTCATTGGAAATCTGCGAATGAAGTGGTACTACTCCTAGCTGCAGTTACGCCCGGTCAGAAATCACAAGCCAGTCACCGGCAGGTCTTTTCCTACTTGATTTGAACTGCACGGACGGTTCAGCTGGACTTCGAAACCTCCCGATTTGTTGCATCCTCTTTTGTTTTCGCTTTAGAAAACGTTGCTCAGTCGCCGTGTTCTGCTTTTACATCTCAAAAGAACGGCAGTATTTTATTCTGTTGCTGGTACAAAAGGAGGAACGCATAATTTATCTCACAAATATTCACTTGTTTATGGTGCACTAGCATAGCATCAAAATAATTTTATTTTTAAATATATGTACAGACAAGACAGTTGCAGAAGTGAAGACTGAATGGCACTTCCCTCACCCAGCCTTCCTGTTTGAGTGCACCAAACACGTACACACCTACTGCGTTAACAACCCTGCAAAACAAATACCAAATGTATTCCGGAGCATTGTAGATTAAGATAACTGCCATTACGGACATCAGTGTCATCTTCCTCGATCCTGTCTTTTTCAGTATGCAGAAATGCTTTAGAATATGTAAAAGTGCCTCCGTTTGCTTAGCAACTTGTTTCCAATCTGGTCCTAAACCAGGAAGCCCTCGTAAGCACCTGTGCGGAGCTGACAGAAAACGTCTGTCCACTGTCGAAAGATAGGAAAGCCAAGCACATGCCGGTGTGTTGTAGTTTCAAACACAACCCTCGTGCACACTGTTACAGCAATTAGCAATCCGACAGCGTGAGCACTTGTTACTCGGAGCACCCAGCACTCCTTCGACCGCTGCAGGAAAGAACTCGGGGATTCTCGGGGAGCCGAGGGTCTCCGGCGGCGGGGGGGGTCCCCACCGGTTGCCCGAAGCCCTCCCTGCCCGCCCCGGCCCCGCAGGTGAGGGAAGGAGAAACCGCCGGCCGCGGCCGACGCGTCTCGCCCTGCCCCGGGCGACCGGCCGGCCGGCCCGCCTCAGCGCGGCAGCGGGCCGAGGCCCGCCCGGAGAGCTCGCCGGGCCCGGCCTCTCCTCAGGGGCCGCCCCCGCAGGGGCCCCGCCGGGCTGGGGGAGGCCGCGGCCGAAGGGGCGGCTCGGCGCGACGGGCGCTCCCTCATTTTTTTCACTGGAGGGCAGCCTCGGCGCAGCCCAGCGGCGGGACGGCCGCTCCCGGCCCTCCCTCGGCCTCCTCCGGCCGGGAAGCGGCGCGGCGGCGGCCGGCTCAGACGGCGGCGGCCCCGTTCCCTCAGCGAGGCGGCGGGGGGGGCTGTAAGGGGGGAAAGCGGCGGAGCGCGCGCGGGGCAACGGCGGGGCGCGCAGGCCATGGCGGGCCTCCCGCTGTACCACGTGACGCCGCGGCGCCCCCTCCGCGCGCAGGCGGCGGAAGTGGCGGGCGTTGATCCCGCCCCGCGGCGGGTCCGGCGGGAAGTGAGGTTCGCGGAGACGCCCCCGCCGCGGGAAGGCGGCAGCTTCAGTCCCGAGCAGCGCGGAGAGGAGGCGTCGGCGGGGGGCAGCCGGGGCAGGGGGCGTCGGCGATTGCGGCGCCGCGGCGGGGCGGCAGCAGCAGCAGCGGCCAGGATGGTGGGGGGGAGCGACGGGCAGGCTCTGCCGGACGCCACTGAGCTGAAGCGCAGGCGGAAGAGCCCCCGGTTGGCGGCGGCGAGAGCGGAGGAAGCGGAGGCAGCCGAGGCGGAGGCTGTGGCCGAGCCCGGTCCCGGTCCCGGTCCCGAAGGGACGCTGGAGGGTGAGCAGTGCGGGCGGGCGCGCACGTGCACGTAGCGCCCCGTGGTGGATCTGCACGGTTGAGGGCGCGGTGGGGCGGCGCGAAGTGGGGCGGGCGGGCGGGCCCTCTCCTCCCCTGCGGCCGTCCTGCCTGCGGGGCAGGGGTAGCCTGAGGTTGAGGGGGTTGTCCTCCTGGACAGACCCCCTGGAAACAGTGGAGTGTCCCAGTGGGTCTGGAAAGGGGTGTCTGGCGCTCCTGGAAGGCTGTCAGGCTGAAGTCCGGTGGGCTTGAGCCGAGCTGCCTGGCCTGTTTCTCACCTATTTCTCGTTTCAGGGGACGAGCGTCCCTTTGGGAATCCAGACTCCTTGACCCGACCCCCGATAAAAGCGTGTAGAGCGGCAGGTAGGTTGTGACTCAGAGAGGCTACGGTGTATGCTGAAACGCATAAAACCTGAGGAAAAATGGGGTTTATTGGGGTTTAGCATCTTTGCAGGTGTTAGTGTGGTTCTGGCGTACAGGCGAGGAGATCCTGCTGCCGTCTTTATTCCATAGGTAAGAGACAGGGAGCGCTTCTCCACCTTCCGAAAGGATCAGCGCACATAGAGCACGCTGAAGCCCTCGGGTGACGGTTTTACCTAGAGCGTCACTTGGAATAATAGTGTTTTGTCACAGCATTAAAATGGAGACTGATTTTACTAGCGCTGCTTGGTTTTTATAAGGCTGAATTTAAATAAAGCATCTTGAGCTACAGAAATAGATGGCAGCAAGACTGGGCTCCGTGCAGGGAGCGGCGTTGCTTGTGAGGAAGTGCATAGTTGGGGCTTGCCTCTCCTTTCTTTGGAGCACCGAGCGCGCGTTGGTGCTTGCTCTCGGACGGCTTTGTGTTAGCTCTGTGTGGCACCTTCTTGTTTCTTCAGTTGATGAAACCTGTGCCCTTTTCGAGACTTCAGAGAGAGACGCTAACTTTGTGTAACACAGTTGCATGGCTTCAGCGTGTCATTCCGTTGGAAAACTACAAGCAAATTGCCTGTACTTCTTCCCTTTTAGTCCGTTGGGCTGTTTTGAGCTGGGCTGTATACATTATTAGTATGTGGCGATTCTCAGGTGGATGAGTTGGGCTAGCCTAAGACTATTCTCCATTCCCGTCTGTATTCTTGCAACAGGGCTGTCACCCAGATCATGTTACAGCTCCAGTGCATGGCCCTAATTATGTGACATTGCCCTAATTATGTGGCATTGCCCTTAAAAAGGGCTGCCAGTATTACGCTTCAGAAGCAGAATTTCCAGGAGGTGTGGAAAAAAATCTTGAGGGAGGAAGGGAGAGAGGTTATGAGTATTCCTTTGGGAAAGTACAAAGGTTTATCTGTGAAAAAAAACTGTGGGAAGCTGTTACTCCCAAATGATGACTGACAGGGTGCCAACATGCTGAGTATTTTAAATGTGGCTGGGCTGAGAGATGAGTGGGGTTTTTTTTAATGTAGTCTCTCTAAAACTGAGGTTGGGGGCAGAGAGAGCCCGCCTCCACCTCCCTGAGCTCTTAACAGTGGTATTCGATTATAGTCACAACAGACATAAAATTACGATGTTAAGAGACCCCAATGCTTTATATAGAAGCCAAGGAGTAATTTCCCCCCTGTAGCTATACAGTATTGGGGTGGGTTTTTTTTCTGCAGAATTTAGGAGAATGCAGAGTCTGTGAGGCAGCGGGACAAGCAGGGTGGATTTTTATAAGGACATAATTGTCATGCTTCCCTGAGAGCAAAATGAAAGCAAAGCCACAACTGGAGAAACTGGCTTCTGGCTTCTGCTTCAAGGTTTTAAATATAGATTAGGAAACTTGCTTCTAGAACTAAAAACCTTTAAGAGCTTCCAAACCCTGCCTTGAATCAGGCATCTTCTAGATCGACGAGCTAAAGATATATGTTAGCAATCTCTGTTGAAATCGTTTTAAAATAGTAGAGTGTACGACTGTATGAGTTAAAGGCAGGCACTAGGTGTTTTTGGCACTTGAGTTTGTGCTGTCTGTAGTTGCTGTGGAACATTGCAGCAAGTGTGTCGCAGGCTTATCTCTATGTTGAAAAGATTGAACGCGCAGGGATAGATATGTACTAGACTTAAAAGAACAAGTTCCACTATGTTAAAATAGTGGCTTTACATTCTGGTTTATAAACCTGTAGCTTACGAACTCTCAGATTTCTAGTCCCTTTGATCAAACTGGTGTATGAAATGGGCACAGTAAGAAGATCGCTCTGTCTCGGCAGGTGGCTGTGCAGTAGGTGGCTGCCCAGTAGATTTGAGGTGGATTGGAAAATCCTCACTAGCTGCCTGGGAGGCAGGACTGATCCTTTGGGTAGGAGGCTTAAGGCCTTGTACGGGAAGAACAGGCATGTCTGGACTGGAATTTGTATTTTTATGTATATATATTTCTAGGAAAGTTTAACTTTATAAAGGGGGAGCTTGCTTTTCTCTGTAGGGAATGCCATGTATGCTGTCTGCTTGCACTAATACTCTTCCTGTTGGTGATACCCACTTTTACAGAAAGTGCTGATTCACAAGCTCTCTTCATGTGAGAAATGAAGTTGTATATTTTAAATCTTTCTTTTTTACGACAACTTTTAGGAACGCTTTGAGAGACATAGAGTAGTGATTGATGCAAAGAAGGGGAGGGGAATTAAAAAGTGGACTGCATGAGCAGCCCTCTTTAGATTCATAGATCTTTCTGGTCTTGTGATTACTAGCTACTGCTACTAGTGAGATTTTCCTTGCAAAACCTCTGTACCTAGTGAAATGTCATGGGTATGTTTGGCATTCTTGAAAATCCAGTAATTTGGTGAGTATTTTCATTTTTAGCTTGGTGGGAAATCAGTCACTTAACAGCTTTTTAAGATGGATTTGAAAATACAGTATCCCACTCACTATGTGCAAATACTTTACTGTTGCACCTGTGACTTAATATCTTAGTTTAAAACTTAGTTTTTTCCTGTGTTTGTGCTTGGTGGTTTTTTTTTCTCTTTTGTATGCTTCACATGCACTGACATGCTAAAGTTGCCATAACATATTAGAAAAAGGTTATGAGTTCTTTTCTTGAAGTAAAATTAATAAACACTAGATGGCAAGCTGTGTGTTGCCCCCATGTGTATGGTAAAAGAGCCATAGAAACATTAAACCCCAGGAGAACCCAGTACTATTAAAAGACTAAAAGGGTCCAGTGTCAATGTTAAAAAGTTTTATCAATTGTTTTCTTCCCTTAGCTGTTTCCTCTGCTTATGCCTTTCAGCTTGGTCACAGTGTCACAATCTCTGTTCCACAGCTTTCATTCCATACCTGAACTCCCCCCCACCTTCAATCTGGGCAACCATGTGGTTGCACTTTATCCTTTCAGATCCCTTCTCCTGGTGCTCTGCTTTTGACCGGCTTCCCAGCCCTGACCTTTGCTCTGTGACTCCCATCACCTCACAGGACTTCATTCTTTCTACTTAGTAACATTAACTAAGTTGGGTTTCAGTGCCTGAATAGCTGTGTAATTTGGCAAACAATCTCAAGGTGTTGGTTTAGATTCTTCCCAGCTACGTGAGGGCAGTAAGTTAGGAGCACAGGTGCCCTAGATTTGTCATTATGGCTAATGAGACAGAGAAGGAAACCCAACTAGAAGATGGCTTGGATTACATAAAAAGGGGATTTATGTTCTATATTTGCATCTCTCTTTTCCCTTCTGCCTAATGCTATGGAAGACAACACAATTACTGTTTGTAAGTTGTGTGCCCAAAGCTGGGGGAAGAATTTTTACTCCCGTGCTTGTGTATTCACTAGTTCACACTGAATCCCTTTAGTGTAAGGCATTTCTTGGCTTTTAGCTTTTGGTGTCCTGATGTCTGTTTTGGGGGATTTTTTTCAAGTGTTTTTAAGCCAAGGACTCTTAAAAATAAATAAAAAAAAAAGCGTGGTGGTGTACACAGCTATATTTATAGTGCACTCAAATTTACCATAAGCTTTTCAAGTCTTAGTTGCTTTTGGTTACAATTTAAGAAAGTTGTGATTGCTTGGGAAAATCACTGATTTAGATCATGTATGTTCTGAAACTATGTCTTGGTTCTTCAGTTTTGTGATGTTAAAAACACTAATGATACTACACCTATACCAATCCTCTCTTTCTTTTTTTTTTTTTTTCTTTTTCACCTCCTGACAGGCAGTTCTTCATATAACTTTCTTCAAGAGAATCCAATAAAAGAAAAAGCAAAGGCTTATGACAGTAACGAACCTGAGAAACCAGGAGGGCATCGACCAAACTTTTATACACCGTTAAAAGGTAACAACACTAGTTTTATCAGTACCTTTTCTGTGATGTAACAAATGATTGCTTAAATGTGCTAAAATGACATTCTTTCAGTTCTCTTATGAAAGAGGAAATTGTTGAGTTGAAATCTGAATGGATGAAAAGTTTTTAAAAAAATAAATAAAAACTTTCAGGGTGTACTCCTGCCCATGAGTGAAACTAAAACCAGTTGCAGTATGATGGTCATCTGCTTGGGTGTAAAATCTTAAAGTTCAAGAAAACGCGGTTTTAAAATTCGATAAATACATAGCCATCTCTTGTTTTGAAAAGAAACAAACAAAAAAAGACTAATGTCACACCTGCTTCAAAAACTGTTATGAGAGCAGATCTTTAATTGCCTCAGGCAAAGCAAACCAAAACTTCTTTTTCTAAAAAGATGAGTTATTTTTGACTTCAGCAGGGGGAAGCTGATGATACCAAGTGATTTCACACTGAGAGAGCACTTTTTCTTTTCATTGCTCAAGAGATTTTTCTTGATGTGTGTTACAGAAGCAATAGGGAAATACAATGAGGAAGAAAATACAGGATACTTTTTAGCCCAGCAGAAGGTAATGTTACTTCTGGTGGTTTGAATACATCCAAATAGATACACTACCTAAGGAAGGTTTTTAGGAGAGCTGGTAGCTGGTCAGAGGGTGAGGTGGTGGCTTGCATTCGTTCTGTCAGTAACAGCCCTAATCACACATTGTTTATGGAGGAGCATTGAGAGCACAAGAGTGCAGACAGACAAAACAGAAAGGATAATTTTGTGTCATATTGGAAAAACCAAGGTGAAGGATGAAATTAAGCCCTTTCTAATAGATAACAGTCACTTTCTCCATCTATGGAGGGGTCTGAGAGGCTGTCGTATGGTGCAGGCTTGGTTTGGCAGTACAGCATATACTCCTTCCCTAATAACCTTTGAAGATTTCATAGAAAGAGCTAAAAGCATGTATGGCTTGTCTGTCTTCTTCTGATCTCTGATGTGGTAACCAAGTTCTTTCACTTTTACTTTGGTTTTAGAAAGAAAGACTGACTTCCTTGAGAAAAATCAAGAGCACCATTCAACTACATCACAGAGTAAGTCAAAAAATAGATACCTAGGTTTTCCCTGTAATTAAGTGAAAAGTACCGAATTCTTTTACTTTCCTCTGCTTGTGGATTTTCTTGTGCCCTGGGACAGTCTGTCTGGGAAGGTGGAAAGAGCCCCAGGAGGCAGATCCAAATGGAAGCTGGAGCACATTCCAGAGCCAGAGTCCTTCTATGAGGTTATTCAACTCGCTGACCACAGAAAATGACCCACTTTTTTTTTTTTTTCTTCTTTTTTTGGCTCAATTAGGCAATGGAGTTGACTCATGGGACAATTTGTAAGTGCAGAGCATGTACTGGTGGCATTGTGGGGGTGAGCTGAGGAAGGGAACAAAAGGTAGCAGTTGAATGTTAGACTAGTTTGTACACATTGCTTTCCCTGAGTAACGGTGGCCTGCTACGATGGAATTAGTTGTCCTATACTCCTGGAGAGGAGCAGCATTTTTCTTTGCTGGCAAACTCCAGTCTGTTCATCCAGTGACCAATTCCTTGTGTTTCAGATTTTTACCTTTGGTTGTTTTTGTGGATTTGCTGGTTGGGGTTTTGTTGGTTTTTTTTCCTCTTGGAAGAATACTTGAAATAAGAGGGGAAAAAATGTTCTGAATTTTTAGTAGCCTTATGTTCTTAATGCCTCAGTGCTTGTTTCTATCCTGGACAGGTATAGATAAACAAGGTCTTGTAGATCAGAATTGAATTTGGAGAACCCGAGGGGGTTGTTTGGGGTTATTTTTGAAAACCGCAGTGCCTTCCAGAAGCGCAGCTCATCTTGTGGTAGCTGTACATCTTTGAGATGCCTTTGAAACATTAATTGATGCAGGGAGTTCTCGCTAGTCTGGTACTTTTTCTTTCCTCTGCCAGAGGTAATAGGTGCTGCAGGAGTGACCAGTTGTGTGTTGGGTGAAGACCTTTGGAAAATTACTTGAAACTCTGAAAGCTCTAAGGTGTCTGCAGAAGTTACGCCTTTTCAGTTAGGCAAGACAAATAATTTGCTTGGCCTTCGTGCAGATTGTGTTGTAAATAAGGCAAGATTCTTGGGTAGGATAGGATCTGTTTCTAGACTGTTAATTGAAATATTTTTTCCTTTAGGGTACGAATCGCAGCTGTCCCCTAAATAAGAAATTTAGTCTCTGCAAACAGAGCTACATTGTAAAATGTTACAGAATTGAGGTGATTTTGATCTGTTAACTATTAGAAGGCTTACGTAAGATTAGCCAATTACAGTCTCTGTTGTCTGTGCCCTATTGGGGCAGGGGCTTGAAATTTAAGAATCGAGTAGCTCATTAAGCCAGTTAAGCTCTGGCTTAAACCAGAGCTGCTTTTAGCACCTTCTGCGATTACATTCATACAGAAACAAGGTTGTAGGATTTATTTTAGTGTTCTTGAAATAACTACTGCAGGGTGTGTTTGTTCAATTTATTCTCAATAGCGCCATTGACAGTATCCTGATTTGGTTATATATTATTAAAGAGCCTTCAGCTTTGAACCAGTTGCTGTAGTTCACAAGGAGCCAGAAATTCTCATGTCTTTTTAATTAACTGACTAAATGCAGAAAACATGCTGGCCAGTAATTGCACTGTATATATTCATACTGATCTCTTGGTAAAGTTGTTCATAACACTCTTTTATGGATAATGTCTCTTGTACTTTGCTGTCTGAGCCTATTTAAATAAATAGACCAAAAGTATATTTTGAGGTTGAAAGCTTGAATTTTCCTTTAAAAGCACAATTCATCCCAAGGCCTCTGACCCAAGCTAGACGGAGAGGGGATATGAGACTATGCCTTTAACATATTGCATTGCTTTGCTACTTACATTTTGCATTGTGTTGTTTTCCTAATATGTCTGTTAATTGAGCTTTCATTTTTCTGTCCCTCAAATTCTTGAGAAAAATCAGGAAACTTAATTGGGACTTGGGGTCCTTGCGCACGAAATAACAGGTTGTTAAATATCTGCCGTTTGTCATCTTGTACTTGAAATACCTCTGGTTTTATTTGCAAAACTTTTCAAGAATTAAAAATCTTTGGGGGTGATTTATGATAGGTTGTAGACTTGTGCTTTTTCTGCAAGATTGTCAAGATGGCTTACGAGCTGACATTTGGCAAATACCGTAGATGGAGAGTTGGTCTGCCAGTTGAATGGGACCTCTCAGGATAGTAATAGCGGTGAACGTGTAGTTTTCCTCGTTCAAGACTAGCCTTGCTTGGGCGCAGGAGGGCAAATGATGCAGAAAAGAACAGAAAGTCCCATACTTCATGCAGCCCTACCTGGGATGAGGTCACAGCCTCGCCTTTGCTCCTACTTAGCAGGACCGCGTTCGCTTCCACAAGGTGTTATACAAAGGTGCTTTGTTAACCTTCCTGTAAGCTTTGTAGAATTTTGTATGTAAAAGCATAACTAAGAACAGCTTTTTGTTGGAAGTAACGCAGTTTGGTGATTTCAACTCCCTGCTAAATTCCCCGCTGGAAGACTGGTTAAAATTGTTGTCTTTGTATTTTTCTCATGTTCCTTTCTTAATTTCTTAACAGGCAGAAGTAAATTTCAAGATCAGCCCACTATAAGGAAGCAGTCACAGCCTTTGGCCAAAAGTAAGACTTCTGCTTTCACTTCTACTTCATGCACGTGTTACATTTAACCATTTTGATGCCTGTCCAAGTATTAGATTTCCTGGTAGCTGGTGTTAAACTGAGGGTCCTTGCCAGAATGAATGACTTGCTTGCTAGACCATATGTTTTCAGCACTTAAGGAAGGAAGTGTCTTGTATAATAGGTAACATTTCCACCTGAATTTAAGGTCTTCCATCTGTAGTATTTACAGGATTTGCTGCAACATTAAAACTGAGGCAGGCCTAGTGGTGTATTTATTTAACAGTTGTTGTGTTGCCGTCCTGATAAAAGTTAGGATATAAAAAAGTAGCATAAGGTATACAGTTCCTTCCTGTTTCCAGGGAGGTTGACACATTTTGTCACTCATTTTACTGGGAACAGAATCAAGCCTTCTGCTTGTAGTAGGTCAAATAAGTGCAAATTTAACTGTTCAAATACAAAACCAAATCAAAATATCTGATATTCTATATGCTTCCTGTGCACTGTTTGCTATGTGTATTCTTTGTGAAGCTGACTGATCCAAAGACCACAAACGTTTTCTGATAGCGTTTGAGATGTGAATACTGCTGCAGAAACTATTTTTATCCTTATGAGGATAAGGAGGAAAAATAACACACAAAACCTGGCATCACCAGAATGGTTTCTATAGGACTTTTTCTACAGAGCCTAAGTGTAGGAAAAAGCTTGACTTTTTTTAGAACCGTTTTAAGCTCTTAGTTTGCATTTGATTAAATAGAGCTCCTTTTTCAGAAGAATGTCCAGTTTCTTAGTCAATGTGGAAATGTGTAAAAATGTGCTTTTTAAAAAATTTTGTTACTTCACTAAATTGCTAAAGAAGTTCAAAGTTTGTTGTGGGTTTGTTTTTTTTTTTAACTAGGGCATAGTTTTTATGCTCTTCCTCTACTGTACCAGTAGCTTGAGAGTGGGATGAGTTCATTGAATTCTACTGTTTCCTGTTATTTTCCTTGTATAAGTCCTTGTTGACTTCTGATTCCTTTTAAAACATTGTTTTCTTCTTGTTTGCTCCTCCTTTCTGTAGAGGATGGTGAATTGCAGAGAGGATTTTGCAAGATCTGGACTTTATTACTGGTTCTGTTAATTAGTGTCTCATTGGTTTATGTTCTGTGGAGTGGAATCCCCAGTCTTCTGGGTGGAACTTCATCAAGTAGAGATACTAAAATTCTGCAAGAGTTTCGGGCCCGGATGAAGAAACTAAAAAATACTTACCAAAGTCAGGACCCCAATCTGTGGAAAAGAACCCACGTGTTCCTTGAGAAACATCTTAATGCTTCCCATCTGCGTGTGGAGCCGGCCATCTTACTGTTCACAGCTGGCCGAGAAGCTGAGAAAGCGCTGAGATGCCTAAGTTATGAGATTGCCGATGCTTTTGCCTTCTCCCAGAATGCTGCTACAATCAAAATTGATGGGGCAGACAAAGCCATATTGGATAGCGACACTGTCAAGCTGGAGGTAGATAATGAGCTCAGCTCTGGGTTCAGAGAAGGCAAGAAGGTAGCAGTGGTGCATCGATTTGAGTTACTGCCTGCAGGCTCCACCTTAATCTTTTACAAGTACTGTGACCATGAAAATGCCGCGTTTAAGGATGTGGCTCTCCTGCTGACAGTTCTCCTGGATGAGCATTCGCTGAGAAAGAGTCTCACCTTGCAGGAAGTTGAGGAGAAAGTCCGGGATTTCCTCTGGGCGAAGTTCACCAGTTCAGATGTTCCTAGTTCTTATAATAGCATGGACACAGATAAGCTGAGTGGACTGTGGAGCCGTATATCTCATCTTGTGTTGCCTGTGTGGCCTGAAAAGGACCTCCCTGTGGAGGGATGCACATAAAAGTTCCCAGGGAGGACTCAGGAAAGGAGGAAGACAGAAAATGTATGTTACAATGGCTGAACAGGGAAGAGCTCGCTGGCTGCTGAGCTCGGGAAGCATATAGTCCTTTCTGTGCAAAGAAATGCCACCAACTGGCACGGTGGTTTCTGGTAGAGTAACTGGGACTTCTCTAAATCAACTGCACAATGTAAGCAAGGAACTTGCTGGTTGTTGGTAAGTTTTGTTCAGTGACTTATTCAGGCTTACTCTCCTGGAGCTGGAAGTAAGTGCTCGCTAGTGCAGAACCACCGATCTGCTTCTGAAGCTGTCTTGGTTCCCCCATTGGCTTTGCTATGAGGCACCTTTACTGGTGGTGCATAAAGTTGGTATCATGTTTGACAAGGTAACAGGATGCCAAAACATCACCGTCATCTGCCAGAATTGCTTACTTTTCTTCTAACATAAGAAAAATCATAAACTGAAAATGATCATAAAGTGATGTGAGTCTAAGCACAAGCCTTTTCTTGATCTGTCTGATCACAACATAGATGGCAGCTGTCTCTGGCAACTTCCAGAAATGGCCATTGTGACTGGTAGAGAACCTTTCAGCAAGCATTTCTCCCTTAAATGAGCCTGCCCCAAACAGTTCTGGAAAGTGAGAAAAGCTGAGGTATGCTTGATGTTGGTAGTACTGATGCCAGTTTAAATAATCCCTCGGCACCTCTTTACCTCGCTGCTTCCAGGAATTCTCTGCTCTTTCTCAAAGTTCTGCAAGTCCTAAAATTTGGGGGGAAACTGATAAAATGTCAGCTCTGTGTGTGTACTAAAGACCTGTTAAATCTCCTTTCCAAACAAAAGTTTAGGAAGACATTGGTTATTTCTGATTTTAATAAGATAATTATTTTTGCATCAAGAGAATTTATTTATTTGTGGTACTTCGTATCCTAGAAAAAGAACCTTTCTTTGTGTGTTTGCATATAACCTGCTGCTTGCTGTATAAGCTTCTAGTGAAGAACAGATTACCAATGCATGTTTTTAAAATACAATTTTTGAAGAGTGCCTCATGCCAAGGATCAGACTAAAGAACACCAGAGTCAAAACATGTACTTGTTTCTATTGTAACTATTTTGCATAAAAAAAAAAAAAGAATTGCAGCACTTCCATGTCATTGCTTTTTTATTTTTTGGTGTATGCTCTTGAACTATTGGTCCATGTGCATTTGGTTTTATTGAGTATGAAGGAATGTGTGAAGACTGCTCTCAAATTAATAGGACATCTTCTTGTAACAGCTGAGAGATTAGTGGTTCTTGGGCCCATCCTTTGTCACAAGACCCTTGAGCTGTCCTGTTGCAAAAAGTCCTTCTTAACCAGGAAAACCTCTTGAGGTGCTGGAGCTTCTGGCTTCTTTGTGCAAGCAAAAGTTTGGGGTGTTACGTGGAATGGACCAAAATCACTTTAAGCATATTAAAGGAATGCAGTTTGAGACCCACAGAGCTATGGTTGCCTGAACTAGAGGTGCATTTGTTCCTAACCACTGAGAGCCAGCAATGGACAGTGCTTTTTATTTTAATGGGAAGAAATATAAACAGTAAAAAGACATGGAAGTGCTGCTGGTTTGGATGTTTAAGAATAGCTCAGGAAGGAAAAGATGGCATTTATGTCTTAGACATTTCACTGGACAAATATTTTTTTAAGAAAACAACTGTGACCTATTTCCAAGTGTGTCTTGATAGCATATCTGTTTGTATATACTGTAAAATATTTTAGTAATCATCAAAAATAAATTTACTTGTTTGTTTTATAAGTTGTTTTGATTTGCCCATTAAATTTTAAGTGGTCAGACTTTTTTTATATATTTAAGATTGTTCCTTTTACCTTTGACCAAATACAGATGCCTAAAATACAACCTCTTGCAAAACTTAGAACCTTTAAGAAACTTGAGTGGGGTGGCAGATACTGGGATGCATATGCATGTGTTGGATAGTATCAGGGCTTTTCTCAAACGGAGAACAATTCAGGAAATTGTGATAGCTCTGAATTGTCTTTTACTTGGTGTTCTTGTACTGTTCCAGCTGAAATCAGAACTGAGGAATTAATGATAAGATACGATTCACTTGTTTCATTAGTCTGATGTAAGAGTCAGCAGCTGACAAAAGGGATGACTTCATTCTTGTTCACTCCTAGCTGCATGTTCTGTACTTCTGCTGTTGCAAACTAGTGCACTGTGAACTGGCTGGAGGGACACTCTTACTAAAAGCTAGCTTAGAAAAAAAAAAAAAGTATATACTTAGAAGAATTGGCAACCACGAAAAAGACTTAAGTTATGACACGAAAACCAGAGATTCTATGCTCTGAAACTAATGAAACATACGTAATCCAGGTTATTTTCTGTTTCTGAAACTGAACTCTCATTCTCCACTTCCCCAGGATTATTGGGTATTAAAGAGCTATGTTCCCCTGTTTCAAGGCAAACTAGGAAGGTGCCTGGAAACTAAAGATTTAATGTTCTACTTAATGTTGTACCAGACAAAGGAGAATCACTTTTTTGTTGTTAACTGTAGGGAGAGTTGAGGTGTGTTTCCAAATATATGGTGTGCTGCTTAGTCTGGAAAAATAAATCAAAAGCAAGATGCTGTACAAAGTATCCCCTTTTGGAGGAGGGGTGTGAGAAGGTTTGGGATTAGCAGACTGTCCCTACTGTTGAAAAAGTAGGTCCTTTTTGTAGCTGTTTGTGGCTTTGTCCTTAAAAGGCTCTCACTAAATATCCCCAGGCACTTAATGCAGATCTTACTAAGTAACTCCTCCTCAGCCAGAGGTGAAGAGTAATGTCTGTCTATGTTGCTCACAGGCAGCTGATCGCTATCCTCCTTGTATAATTACTTCATTGCCTGCAGCAAACATATCCATTTGACGTTTTCCAAGCTGTAAAATACTCTGGCTTATAGAGAAATCTCACTTCTGAAGTTGAACTGTCCCTAACTGTCAGAGGCTCGGCAAACTAAATAGTCTGTGACAGCAAAAATGTGCTCATATAGAGTAAAGACACTAGGTCTGGCACTGGGACTGAGAAGGGGATGTTTCTTGTTCTGTGAGCTTACAGCATACAAACTCTGGGCAGAGCATGATCTTTGGGGAGCAGAATCAGCTGTGCACCAACTTGCTGACAAGATTTCCAGCTTTCTGCAAATTGGACTGGAAAACACAGTCAGACCGCTCCCTGGGTTGCAAGCAGACACCTGTAGCTGGCAAGAGGCCCCTTACAGGTAGCCAGCCTGTGTGGAAAGGTGGAGTGTGGCCCCTTCTGCTACTCCTGCTGTTGCCTTCATGCACCTGGAGGTTGGCGATACCCATGTTGCCTTCAGCAGCGGATGTTGTAAAAGGGACCTAGGACAATGCACAGCCCTGTCTGTTGTTACCTTGTCCCTCACACCCTGCTCTGAGACACATTGCGCTGAGCAGTGGACTTCAGAGCATGCTAAGCAGGTTTGTTAAAAGGACTAGTATTTTTCTCCATTTTTTCACACCAACAAAAGCATTTGCTCATTTTTCTCAAATTAAAAAAAAAAAAAACTCATGGTTTTCATATCCTTTCTTTGAAAAATGTTTTGAATTCAATCTCTTCAGCTCAAACCGAGTGCAAAAAGCAAGGTGAGCTCAGTGTTAAGGTAGGCGTAGAAGTATTTGCTGTACAGAATGCAGCTACACACACCATCTGCCGTGCAATCGCCAGCATGCTGTATTTAGGAAAAAAGGATCTGGTTTTGGAGGTCTGAACAACTTGCTGGATTCTGCGCCAAGACCCTGTAGTGCAGCTGGAAAACCATGAGAACAAATCTGAGGTGATCCCTTTATTTTGTAAGCCCAAATCACGCAGAGAACAATTTTTCAGGCATTGTTTCTGCTGCGAGACAAACTGCAAAATTGTAGAGGAGTATGTAGAAGGAGAGGGTGCGGGGTGTCCTGTAGTCCTCACAGCTGTCCTGTGTCCTGTTTTATTGTCAGCTCCTGACAGTTGGATTTATAATTGAATGCCTGGACAACCTCATTCCATGTCCAACAGGTGGAAGCACCCTTCCCCAAATTCCTCCCTGGCTCTTGGGAGCCATGTCAGTCAAGGAAAGGGAGGAGGGTGTCTGGAGGGGGGGTCTAGCCGATCTTTTGGCTGCAGTAGCCAGCTGCCCCTTTCTAATTTTAGAAGGGGTGTGCAAGAGTAGTATGGAGTGGAAAACTTTCCAAACCTCTCTCTTAAAGCTGCAATAACTGAGTTAGTGTAAGATGAGATTGTGGCTCTTTACTTTTAACTTACTATTTGTCTCCATCCACCACTTTCAGTGCTTGGGCAGTGCTTGCTGTGGTTTTCTCCGTTGCTTTGCAGTTTAATGAGCAGTTCATCGAACTGGGGTGTGTTCAGTTCCTCCTTTCCTTTCAGCAGTGGCTGCTTGCAGGTAAACAGTTTCTTTATTTCTGCTCTTAGAGAATTTCACAAGACGATTGCATTTTCTGTGAGAATGTCTTTCTCTTCCTTTTGTGTGATACTTGCCTGTCAGAGCTTTATGCCCATTGGTAGGGAGTCTTTGAAAAAGTAATCTAAAGTTTTACAATTAAGTTCCACTGACAGATACAGAGAATAAAGGCAGGCATGTAGAAGCAGAAACAGTAGACAAACTTTGCCTTTTAATTTTATTTGACTGACTGAAAACAAATGATTTTCATGTTTGAGAAAATCCTAATAGGATGCCTCCTTTGCTTGAAGATGAAAAGGAGGAGCGTGAGACTAGATTAACTGCTTCCAAGCAGAAAAGAGAAACTATGTTTAAAAGCGTAATTAAAGAGGTAGTGCATTACAAAAGTGCTGAATAATTTAAATAGGCTGCCAATCCAGCAATATTAAGCAGTAAATTTAAGCAAACACTAGGTGATGACGGGGCATGCAATAATTTAATTTGCCCTAGTCTGTGATCAGGGATCCCATACAGTGTAGTAATATTGTTTTCATTGACTGAATTTGTCATTATTATTATTATTACTTACAGTATTCTGCATTTGGGAGGAGCAGGTTTGCTCTCTGATGACTCAGGAGGGAATTAGGCACTACTTACCAATTTTTCCCATTGGAGCTGTGCTCATCTTTTGGTGTTCACGGGTTTTTTTCCCCTTACCTGACAAAACAAAATAGTTTTCAAAGGTTTAACCACCGACATATCAAGCTTTACACCTTGTTTCAAAGGAGGTATGCTTACACTGGAAAATATACTCTGTAATTCGTTTGTGTATGTAAAAGAGCCAAATCAAGGTTAAATGGGTATGCTGTAATTGTGACGTAAGATTAAGTTCTGTGTTGCCTAAGCTTCACAGCTGTAACGGTCTCTCAGTGTTTAGGGTGGTTTTGTATGGTGTTCCCATATTGGAATAATTTATATGCAAAAATGTTGACCACTCGGAAAAGCAGAGGCTATGTAAAAATAGTTTAATCCTTTTAGGTTAAGGAAAAAAAAAAAAAAGGCTGGGGGGGGAAGGCCGAGTAGTATTACTGAATCTTTAGTGGTTGGGGTAGGTATCTCTCTGCTCCTGTGCTTGCCCAAGAAATTTGGCATCTGTAGTCAATCATACTAATGACTGAAAACCAGACTCTGGTGATGTTGTAGACGAGCCCTGAAGGAGACATTCCCAAAATAACTGTAGGAAGGATTTCTTTTTTCCTATTCTAATAAGTTTCCTTCTTCAGTGGAAATAATTTTGTTATAGCTGGATAACATCTTAGACATATTTTTGAAAGGTGGGTGGTTTTAATGCATCTGTGGGGTGGAATCTATGCAATAGAGGATAGTATACTAACTCACTCTTCCAGGTCCATAATGACTGTTAAAAGTGAAATTAAGCCAGTGGTATGCAGTCATCCCTGTGAAGTTCGGCAAATGTTGTATTTATACTTAAATTTGGCAACTGGGAGACCGTAATCAGAGCTACTTTCATTTTGAAAAAAAAAACAAAATTATTTTTATAAAGATGACTTAGCTATGAATACAAATGACTAAAAAGTGGTGCCCTAGTTTCGACTGGAGCTGCTTCAGGAATGCCAGCATCAGCGCTGGCACCACTCTGCAGCCGCGGTTTAATAAACATTGCGAAGTCCTGATCTTGCATCAAAACCCAGAGCTCTGCCACAGCTCTTTATTTTTACACGATTTGCATGTGAACTGACCCGACAAGTCAAGCCTGCACAACACCGGGGGGGGGGGGGGAAGAGGAAGCTTTGAGGAAAATACTGGAAAAAGAACGTTTTTTTCTGAGGTCGAGGGAGGGCCTGGTGCTTAGAGAAGCCCGAGGACTCGAACCTCCCCGCCCCGTGGGGTAACAGCAGGCCCGGCGGGAGGCCCTGGCCGCCGCCGCCGCCCCGAGGCCGGGAGCCGCCGCCGGCCGCCTCGCCCGAAGCCAGGCGCGCCGTTGCGTGGGCTTCCCGGGCACCATGAAAGCTGCGCTCGGCCGGCGCCGCCCTCAGCCCTTCCCGCCGCCCGGGCTGCACCTACGGCGCGCCGGGCTCCTCTCCTCACCTCAGCCCGGCCTCGGCTTCAGCAAGGTAGGCGGGCTGCGGGGCCGCCGCCGGGCGGCTGGCGGAGGCGCCCCGGGGGTAGAAGCGCGCCGACCCGCTGAGGCGCTGGGGCAGGGAGGCCGCGCCGCACCCAACATGGCCGCCGCCGGGGATGAGGCGCGGATAGTGGGGAGGGGGAGCGGCGGGGCACCGCCATGTTGGGAAGGTCGGCGGCGGGCCGGTTCTCGCGAGACTTGGCCGGTCGCTCCCGCCCTGCCCCGCGCCGCCGCTCTCGCCGCCGCCGCTGCTCCGTGTCAGTCGTTGGCCGGTAATGGCGGCGGGCTGGCGCCGCTGAGGGGGCTGTGCGCCGGCGGGTCAGCGGAGCCGGGCTCGGGGCGCCGCCAGTTCCCGCCGCCCTTCTCTCTCCTTCTTCTGCGGGATGTGCCGGGACCTGCCCCTGGAGCGGCGGGCGTCGATCGCCGCCGCCGCCACCAGGTGAGGAGGTGCCGGGAGCAGCCTGTGCCGCCGCTGCCGCCCCAGGCCGCGCTCGGCCCGGCGCCGCTGGCGGCTGCCCTCCCGCAAGGGGCCGGGGCGCCGAACGAGGTGGAGCTGGGGCGGGGCCGGCGGCGGGGGCCGGGTTCGGCTGCTCGCGGGGGCTCGGCGGGCCCGGCCGGCGGCCGGGCGGTGCTGCCGGCTGTCACTTGGCTCGGCCTCTGCTGGCGCCGCCGGGCTCCGACGTCCTCTGCTGTACCCGTCTTATCCGTTAAGTCTCTTTCTCTTTCTAGTTTTCATTTGTGTTCTACTGCTTGTTGTATCGGGGGGTGGCGGAGGAAGGGAGAGGGTAGGGGAGCTCTGGTTTCACTGTTGTCTTTTCGCCTTGTATGGGAAAACCGCCGAAACCGGGTTTTTGGGTGAAGCTCCGGCTCGCTGTCCGCCTCCCCGAGCTCGGGCGGGCCGGCCAGGGCTCGGCCGGGACCCGCTCCCCTCCGACGCCGCCGCGTTGTTCCGGGTCAGGCGACTGCCGGCGGTTTTAAAGTTTAAATGTACGCTCTGCTTGTGTCTCCTGCCCCGGGACCGGGGCTGGCCAGGCTGCGGGAAGAGGACTGGGATCGCTCGGCGCCTGTCCGCTGAAAGTGTTTCTTACATCCCTGGGTAACATCTGCCCCAAGCGTTTTCTGACTTCATTGGTGCCATTCATTTGGGCTGTTGCTGGCATAAAGGTTTTTATACTAGTGTGAGTGGGGCTTTTTTTTTTTTTTTTTTTTTCCTCTGGATGCAGTTTTTTGTGACATAATGCCTACTGTTGATGTAGTTTTTCTGGAATAGTTTGTCTCTTTCTGTCTTTGGATGGAAGCTGTATTTCAACAACCAAGTCTCCCTGGCACATTGTGTATGTACGTGCTTATAGACGTTTATGTGTCAAAGAGCTTAATCGTGTAAATGAACGATCCAGTGTCTCGCAATTGAAAATTTACAGCTTGACCGGTCAGTTCTGTATTTTGTCATCCTAAACTATTTCACAGGGCTACAGAATGTATGGGCTTGAAGACTCATTCAAGAGTCTATGGTGACCAAAAGTGTCGTACTTGTGGGACAAACATATGTCGAGCTGTAGGCTGTTGGATGCTTGTTTGTTGTGTTGCATCTGAGCTCAAAATGTGCTGTCAGACCGTCTGCATGGAGAAGCTAAGTTATGTGAACTGCTCACTCTTTCGTGTAGTTCTGGTTGCTACAACAGTTTCATTAGGTAGTGCTTTAGAAAATTAAATCTAACTGAAGGTGTGGCCACACAAACGCTGTAAACTGTCGAAGGCTTCAGTTTCTGTGGGTGACGCTACCTTAAATAAAGGTATGTTGCATCCACTAAATAGAGCAACTTAATTTATGTAGTAATGACACATTTCTACAAGGGGCCAGGGTACTGAAGAAATTACACTGCTGATTGATGTACATCTTCTGGTAGACTCCCTAGGCTAGGTGTGGCTGCAGCTGAAAGAACATGACTTTAAAAGCTGTAAAACATTTTGTTTGCGTGAATTTGTTTTACTCAGCTGGTGCATAGCTTAAGTTTGCCACTGTACCACTGGGAAGATTTTACAGATACAACAGTCCCGTATATGTTGACAGATACAACAGTGGATGCTGTCTTTAATGTCTTGAAATAACTTTATCGGCAATTTGTGCCACCATATTAAAAGCATCCCTTAAATGGATGAGAGTTCAATCTTGGAATTTCTTCCACTCTAAAGGTTTTGTTAACTCAGGTATGATGATTTTTCTGCATCTCCTTACCCCCCCTACCAGACCTACTGCTTGTTTCTGCTAGAAAGTTATATCAAACATGCTTGTGTAGAAAGCCATTGATGCGATTAGTCTCACTGACTTCAGTGTGCCCAGACGAGGCAGTAGTCCTATTAATGTCTTTAAAGTTAGGCATGTATTTGGCATCAGGAGCGTTAGTGCACATAGTGCTACATCTATTTTATATTGCTGTATGCATGGCAGTTAGGTGAAGCTGCACAATGTAAAGTGAGTGAGCACGATGTTTTGCTGCTGCTTCTTTTCCCCCCTTTCGACCAGTTCCAGCATTGACCATGCAGCAGCCTGATTCAATTTGATAAACCGGTAGAAAACTAACACACAAAAAAAAGAAAAAGAATTTTCTGCTGGGTTAGTGAGTTGATCTGGCTTGTGACTCAGTAGATGAGCACTGCATCTATCACAGAGGAGTGGCAAGATTGCTAGGGAAAGCAGGGAAGAATATAGGCATTCCTTCATCACTGTCAAGGTACTAAATCTGCTTAACTCAACCTTAGAAATTTGCATCAGGAGTGTGACTTTTTTATCAATACAGCAGCGCTGTTTGAACTGTGCTACTGATGTGCCTAAACTAATAAAATTCATGATATTCAAACAAATATGAGAACAGGTATAGTGGTATGATAATGATGACAGAAGGGTTTTGGTAGTTGGTTGCAGAGAGACGACTTTCCCAGTACAGTTAATATATTAGGCATGTGGCTGGATCAGAACATCTGAGTGTAAAATTTTTCCATAGATGTAAGTGCTTGTAAGATATATGTGTATCATTGTGCTAATGATAAAATAGACTTTAATGGACTACTCAATTGAGAATAGAATTACTTGTGTGCACAAGGCTGAAATCTTTGTCAATATACTAGAGAAAGAATAGAGCAAATAAATTAACTAATCAATTATACTAGGTCAATTGAAACTTACTGAATGCGAACAGAAATTCTGGCTGTGTTTTAGCTTTGTAAGAACACTCCTCACTGAGGGCTGAATTTCACACTAAGTCTGATCCATGGCAAAAGAGTATAAAAGTTTAAAAACCAGTTGCATTTTTCTCTGATATTTTCAAGTCATATTAACATGATGCCTTATGTTTGCTAATAGCAAATACATCATGCGGAATTGTCATACTGGAACAGAAAAGTCTGGATTTTTAGGGTTTAGGCACTTACAACATTTAATGGGATGGAATTATTTAAATATGAGAAAATATTCCATTGCTCTTTGTAGCTAGTTCAAGGAAAAAGCGTTCTCAGCAGAGTCCTGGTACCAGTCTTTGTAATGCCAGGTCAGAGACAGCAACTGGTGGTGACTGTTCTGCTTGTTGTGGGGTCTTGTTGTTTTTTTTTTTGTTTGTTTGTTTGTTTTTTTTTAATGTCTCATCTTGTTATTGAGACATTTTTCAGACACTGCTTCTGAATGCAGTTTCAGAGCAAAGGCATCAAACTCGAGGAAGTAACATTTAGAACATTTTCTCTTAAGTTTTCACACACTTTATTTTGCTTTGGAAGAAAATAGTCATCAGTCTGTCTGCAGTTGACACAGCTGCAGATGGAATTGGTGCTCTGCTCGTACACCCTTGGTATTGTTGAACAGCTGAAAGCTGTTGTCTTAGACTCTCAAAATTGGCAGGTCTGGTTCTTGTACCTGGCTGAGAGGATTGCCTATAAGTTCTAAGATGACTCCCGCGCAGTGTTCCTTGTGAGATCAGACAGGACTTGTTGAAGAATTTGATTATATTCTGATGAATGGATTTATTATGGGCTGCAAAAATTGAAATCTTCTAATGTGCAGTTTCTAGTAACTGGAAATAGAAGGAGTGAACTTTTATTTTGGAGGCCAAGGAAACAAATTCAGGACTGCACTATTTGTTCTTGAAACTAGGATATGCTGCCTATTTTCTTTTCTGTCATAAATGCAAAGATCTTTGAAGTCAAAGAAAATACAGAACTTCTGAATGGAAAGGCAAATCCTCATGTGCATCTCCTTAATAAATGGATGCATTCTCTATGCCTCTGTACTCTGATTTCTTCACGAACAATGAATCAACTTACGCTAGCTGTCACAACATTCATTTCAATAGATTTCCTCAGAGTACCTCCTAGCATGTGATGCAGCAGAAAAAGACATTAAATGCATTTTACTTTCAGTAAAACTACTAATCTATTTTTTTAATGTCAGGTGTTTTTTGTTTTTTTTTTCATCACTTTTATATCACTTGTGATGAAACAGAGATACTTTTGCAAGTTGCCATGTCGTCTCGTAGCAGAAGGGCTTTGTAAGTGTCCATCCTCAGCGTACAACTGGAGAGAATCAAATTCAGTAACGTTTCATTTATAGGAAAATCTTTACTATAGTTTGAATGCAAATTTAGTAGCTGACTGATGCCAGTGATTTAATCTTAGAGCTCATGAAACATATTTGTACTTTTCTACTGTATTTTCTGACATGTGATGGATATATGGCTTGATGTCATTTATCTTCCTGGTTAACAGTTAGAGGTAGTGACATGTGCTTTGAAATTCTTTACTACTTTTCTGTCTGCAAGTGTGTGTTATATCTTGATTGCTCTTTTTTTTTTTTTCTGTACTACCTTAATATCCCTGTGAGCTTTTTTATGGTTTTCTAGTTTAAGACAGGTAAAATTTTATTAGCATATTTCTTTTACTTTGGAAGCTTTTTTGGTTATAATTATTATTTTCCAAATTCATAATGATGGGAACGTGATTTCTTCTGGTATATTTACTGTTTCCATTACAAGACAAAATACTGAATATTATTTAAAATTTTACTCCTTTAGAGAGCTAATGTTCACAAGCCCCTTGGACATTGTTGCTGTTTGTTACAGCTTTACATAGTTGAATTCATTGTCATTACATACAGCCTCACTCTTGGGATGCAGCACAATCTGGACCAGTAAAATATTTCTAAGTCAAATCATATTAGCAGCCAGTCAGATTAAATACCTGCAAAATTACCTGTGAAGGCACTCTGAATAGTTTGAACCCATTGACCTTTTAGCTCACCACTACGAGAAGAAAAATCCCCAACTTTGTAGCAGAAATAATTTTGGAGGATCAAAGCAGAGATTCCAGACTCGAGATAATATGATGGAGAAGTGTTAAGATGAAGTTTGCGTCCATGAAGCATTGTGCAGTTGGAGTTGTACTTGGATTTTGAATATTAACTTCCTTTCAGAACCTTTGCCCCTGAAACACATTTCATTTGAAGGCTTATTATATAAATGAGCATGGAGAGAAGGTGTGGGGAGGACCTGTCTGATTCTGCAGAGTCGGCTGTAGATTCTGGAGATGTGGCGCTTTTTTGACAAATAACGTCATGCATTTGTTTGTTGCGCTGGAACTTGTCCTTAGTCCCGAGGAAGGTCAGTAAATCACCAGCGTGTACTTGCTTTCAGAGACAAAGTTTTCTCAAAATATGTTGAAGAACAAGAAGTTTGTTACTCTTGTATCAAAAAGATTTTTAAAAGCCTATAAACGTAACAAAAAAAAAAAAGCCTTAGAACAATGTAGTAGTTTTAGCTCTCATTTAAATGGGATAATGCAATATGGTAACAGCTCGGATTCCATAAAAATGAGTGGGTAAATGTATTTGTATTCCAGACTCAAGCATATAATCATAAATTGTATTCTGTGGTATTTGAGGAGACACAGAAAGTGTTTCTGGTGTCTTTAAATAGAAATTCCATCACTTTCAGTGGGGTGGCTCAGAAAAATAGTTTGCTTGACTAGGTCTGATTGTATGTCTGTTATTGCTACTAATGCAGAAGTGTAGCTGCACAGACAGGAGCTCCAGAAGGTCTTTAGGATTCAGAAGTCAACTTTGAATCATTTGTATATGGAAACTTAAAATATTTTTGTAAACGGGAAACAACATCCTTAAAACCTTTTATTTGTCTCTATGCCCATTTCCCCCACGGACAAGTTGTCTGCACTGTGCAAGGCGTGGGTTTAGCGGGACCCACTGCAGCAGGGCATATAGACTCCTGTGGTACCCTTGAGCTCCAGTGGTATCTCTACGGGTAAGAAGAAGGTGATGGGAATGGCTTTTGTTTTCCCTAGTCCCACTCACTGTGCTTGAGGTAAAGGCAACAGCAGCTTCAAGCGTTTGCTCTTGGGGCACGACTGTAGATTATGATACGTGACAGCAGCTAGTACAGGACTGGGGCTGATCCAGCTGTTCCCCAACGTTTCCATTCCTTCTCCTGCTTGCACAGAGTTTGTAGTTTATGGCACAACATAGCTAATACTAATAAAGCAAAAAGAACAAAAAAGCTACTTTCAGGCTTTACCACATTCCCAGTCCGCTTTGCTTTGCCACATAATTCTGTTGACTTTCTGCCTGAATAAGGCAAGAGAGACCAAGGCATAAAGGAAGGAAAAGATGGCTTCTTTTGTCGGCACTGCTGCCTTGTACCTTAAACTGTGTGAAGTGCTGGCCTCACGCACAGCATACCCAGTTTGTAGCAAAACCTGCCACTTTGGGGATTACACATTTTAAAATATCTCATAGAAGTCAATATTAATCATTTATTTCTTTCCTTACTCTTAGCAAAACTTCATCTTTTGTAGTATCCCTTTCATTTGGTATCCCTTGTATTATACAAAACAAAGTCTTGAAGAATACTGTTCCCTAGGCATACTGGTGTCGCTGGTTTTTTTTGCATAACCACTAAATATTAGTGAAAATAACAGTGGGAGATCTCTTGCTCACGTTCTCTGCCTTCTCTGAATCTGTATGATCCAGGTTCCTCTCCCGTTTCCTCATTTCAGTGTCATGACTTCTGAGTTTCCTCTTTCCTTATCTTACTGAGGCTGTGCTAGGAAAAAAATCATACTGAGGATGCTTGGAAAAACTTTACAATTGGACCAATATACCAGTTTACTTTCTTCCTTTTTGTCACTCTGTGCCAGTCTTTCTAACATTCATTCTATTTCTCTCCCCTTCCTGTTTTTCTCCATTCTCTTCCTTTTATATCCTGTTTCTCTCTCACCACTTTTCTTTCTCTTTTTCCCAGCCCTGCTTTTAATCTCTTTACATTTTTGTTGTACCTTTGTTAAGCAGATTCTACTTTCATGTTTCCCATTCCTTTGAAACGCTGTCCTCTTGCTATGTTGACTTGTTGTTTTATTATCTGTTGTACCTTTCAATGCCATCCTTGGTATGCTTGGTAGTAAATGTAGAGCTGGTTTCTCACCTTGCTTTTTTTATTCGGCAGTGGTTTTCTCTTTGTTTCCATTTCCTCCTTTCTGGTGTGTTTTCATGTGCTTTCTGATCTGTCAGTTCTCTTCAGTATCTTCCTGTAGGAACAGTGTGTGTGGAAGAGAGTGACAGTCATGTTCCATGTCCATCCCCACCCCCAGTTTCTTCCAGGAGTTTGGAGTATACCAATTCCTTACTCGTTTCCTTTTAGGTCCTTATCTGCAGCAGTTCTGCCGTGCCTCCTCTTGTGTGCTTTTTGGTTCTTTTGCCTTGGACAAACGAGTAAAGGATGAGATGGGCACTTGACGTGGGATTGAAGTCTCAGAACACAATGGTGTTTGTATCTTAACATTCACCCAAGACGAGGCTCGGCAACCAGCCTTTAACGAACACATGTAGGATGTCTATGCCTATCAGCGAGCAATCAAATAACCGGGAGATCAATTCTGCTGATTCTGCAGTCTTCCACCTTTTTTCAAGATCCTCATAGCCTTATCCAGCCTTTTGCCATCACTGCTGTCCCCTCAGTTCTTTGGCATTTCATCTGTTGGGCTCAGCCTCTTTGTTTAAGCTTCATATTATATAGTGGTGAGTCATATAGTTTAGCAAAAAAAAAAAAAAAAACCACCAAAACTTTTTGAAGCAGTCATTTCAGAATGTAATTTTTACAGTGTGTTTCTTCTTAAAGTTGTTCATGGGACATTGAGACAACTTTTATATTGACGTAAAATGAATTTTAAAAATAAGTTGGACTTCCATTGGATTTTTTAGTTTAGTATTATTTTCTGATCAGTAGTAATTTCAGTGAATTTTATTGTTTAACTGGTCCACTGCCCTGCATGCAAGTCCTATAAATAGACATGGCAACTGTGTCCTGATTTATTTCTTTTTTCTCCCTCATCCCCAAGCTGTACTCTTGATAGCATTAAAGTGTCTTATCTGTCTGGTTTAACTTCTTGCAGAGACAGGGTATTGAATTATACAAATACTTCCTTTTTGTAGGGTGCTGCTTATTCGTGTAAACTATAGCAATCCAAAAGAAGTTATTTTAGTAATCTGTAGGAATTCAAAGGTTGGTGGGAATCAACATAATTTTTGTTAGGTTTTGAAAAGCTGATAAATTTCTCCCACCTTTTCAAAGGAGGGGGAGAGGGACATCTAAAATCCAAACCCTTACAGTTACAGAGATTCTGAAGTCTGAAAACTACTGCAGTGTTGCCCTCCTGAAACTGCCGACAGCTCCAGAATGCTCAGTTCTTAACGTGTCTTTTTTTCAAACAGCCGCAACCTGAGTTAAGCAAAACTGCTGGTGGATCTCGGCTGGCTGCACTGAAGCCAGTAAGAGTAATATTGTACCCTTGGAGCCAGTGCTGCAGGTATTTGGTAGGAGAAACACAGCAGGATGCTTTGTGATTGCTTCCCAATTTACACAGAAAGGAGGAGAGTTTGAGTGGCCTCCTATAAACTATGTATATTGGTGTGTGTATAATGAGAACAATTCTAGTCCCTCACTAAGTTCTTCTATCTATAGTGGTAATTCTAAGGATAAGAATAAATCCCAGTTACCTGAAGAGGGATACTTAATCTCATAAGAAATGGTTGCTTGTCTAGAAGTTATGCTAAATGTGCATATTGAGCATATTTTGTTATGTTTTGTTATTTTTGGTCAAGAAACCTGATAACGGTATGATATGATGTTTCCAGCAGCTCTAAAAATTGGTTCTTTATGGAAAATCCCCCCATTATTGTTAATGCTTTTTTTCTACTTTTCTAGCACAGCAGCTTTTTGCTCTGGTGATGGAGAAGATCAATTAGATGATTTCCAGGGCAGGGCAGTGTTACAATTTACAGCATAAGTGATGCGAGGCAAAAAGCTGTGGTTCTGCATGAATGAGTTCTGCAGCACCTGTCCTAGAAACGGAATTTTCTAACTTCGCTTGGCTCACTGCCGATAACTAGATACTTAAAAAACAAGACACCCCCCACTTCTTTCTTGAATTTCTACGTGATTGTGGACTGCACTAAAGTGTGTGTATGCGTGTTTTTCTGGACCTACATATATAAGCTCACATACCTTTTCCAAGGTCTTTTGAACATTTATTTGGATTCTTTGAAGAGAGTCAGAACTAAAGGTCTTTTGAACACCTGTGTTCCTTATTGTTGATAGTCTTTCTTGGGGCATAAGAGCAATTTTGTTGGATAACTCACTGCTGTAAATACAAGCTATATGACCAAATGTGAGGACCAAACTTCACTGTTGTATCCTTAAAAACAGTGTATGATAAAAATCCTTGTCACAAAATGTACAGGCAATGATCTGTTCCAGTAAGTAGTATACAGTGTTAATTTTATGGGATGTTTGGTCAACTTCTATCAGAAGAATGACCTTTATATTTGAATGCCCTTTTATGTGGCACACTATGTAGGGAAGTGAAAGCAAAAGAAATTTTCAGAAAATAAGAAAAATTGTATCTGGGAGTGCATGAGAGAAGAGAGAGGAAAACGTGCCTTTGTGACTCTTTCAGAGGTCCAGAACTTCCTGTATGAATTCTGTGGTCACCTAATTTATGCTTTCTGTAACAGAAATGGCCTCATGTTGTCCCAAAGCAGGGTCATCTACTCCATGTGCAGAGGCCAGTACACACACAGAGTAGAGGTATTTTCTATTTATTGCATTTCTGCAGGGATGGGTGCTGGGTGGTAATCCACAAAGCTAGCACCCCAGCCTAAAAACTCTTAGGAATATTCATACGGTTCAAAACACAGAAATACACACCCTTAATTATAATTATTGGTTAGTACCTTATCTTAACAATTTCTATTGGTTAGTACAGTCTGTCACTTTCATTTAAAGTTACAAGGCCCTTTAATTGATGTGCGCATACTCCAGCACTGCGGCAGGGTAGTCCCAATTCAGCCCCAATTGAGTTGGTGGTCACGATCTCCCGCTGCCACCTTTACCTTTCCCCCAGTTACTGCAAATTCTTGTTGACTTTACGCCTTACCCAGCAGCTGTCTGGTTTTCAGCTGATTTCAGAGCCTTGTGTTGTGGAATGTTCCTTATTATCAGCATTCTGTTCTTCTACAAGGGTATATTCATTAGCAAGGCATTTATTGTTTATACCAAGTGTCTGGTTTCACAGGGCCTTGTGACTCTTTTACAGCTCTTCATTCTTACCTAATGAGAGGTTCTACCTTCTAAAATATATTTTACTTTTTTAAAAGTACATTCTGCCTTCTTAAAGTACATCACTCAGTCCGTTGCGAAGACAGCTCAATAAGCCCATGCCACCAGATAGGAGGTCCTTGGTGAGCGGGTAGTGGCAGTACTGACTAATCGGAGTTCTTGTTCACTGTGTGAGCTCCTCTTAGATATCTTAAACTGACTTTTTTTTTTCTTACATAGCACTTCTTTAAAGTCCATTACAACTTTACCAGTAACAGCCCATCTTTTGCAATGAATGTAATGAGAAATAACTTTTTGTGTAAATTACCTGCCTTTTCTTTTAAAAATTATCTTTCCTGATTGAGCTTTTTTTTTTCTCTTCCTCTCCTTTATTAAAAGCTCCTTTGGTGATAGTGTCTGCCTGGTTTGTTACTCAGAGCTCACACTTTTTCAGATTCACTGTGAGTCTTGCCTTTGAATTTCCCAGGAAAACAATGGCAGTTCCAGACTGATCTTTTTACCTGGCTGTAGCGTCCTCCCGTGCAGTTCTGTTCTGCCTTTTTCTTTATCAGAGATAGGCGACACATTCATCTGCCATTGGCACCATTGGGTATTTTTGCCAAACGTTTATAAGATTCAAGCCATGTAGTTCTGCCTCTATTGCCCCTTCACGTGCAATATTTCAGTGTGGTCATCTTTGGACTTGATGTAATACTTATTACTATGGTCTAAATTGCGTGACCTCTGGATTTCCTTTTATCAAATTCATTCTTTGTAACAAATAAGAACAAAAGCAAACCCCTCTATATACAAAATTAGGTGGTTTCTGAAAAACTGCAATCTGGAAACACATTTGTGATTTGGTGCAGATTTTCTGATCTTGTTCGTGATGTGCATTTGAAATCATCATATGAGGTGAACATTCATCATAGTGATCAAGGTTATGTTGTCTTTAGCATAAGATCCATGTGTTCCTACTTTATACCTCTTTAATTCTTACATGACTTTTTGTTTTTGTAGATAAATTGACACAATGTGGAGCAACAAGTCGAATGAGGTGCCTCTACAAAATCCGAGGCATAACCAAAACAAGGATTCTACCAGAGGTATGGATTTTCTCTGTTTTATTGCCTTGTTTTGGAGGATGTTTTATTCTGAGTTATTTGAAACTTTGGGGAGTTTTTACAGAAAGCATTCTTCTGCCTCAATTTGGAAGCTGAGACCATGTGTTACATGGCTTCCTTTTTGCAGAGGTAGCAGTTTCATACTCTGATCTGGAGAGTATTTGCTGGTCTGCATTAGGAATTGCCAGCCGAAGATATGGTTGCCAAGATGGCACAGAGACAGAATTTTTTTTTTTTGAGTGCTGTAGAGGAGCAGCAGTGCAGGAACAGAAATTTGGAACTGTAGGCTCTTGAATGAAGTGAAGAAGAGCCTGAGAGGCAGTTGCTCCTGACTCTTGCTCAGTTCCAAAGTGATGAAGGGCTAAAGACACTTGAAGAGCAGCAGTACATTATCACTAAGATGACTTGCAGAACTTTTGTCTCCCGGAACTGGAGAAAGCCTGTTAGCTTTTTACTGTCATGATTACTCTTTAATTTAGGAAGGAGGCGGGAGGAAGGGAAGTTAAAGTACATCCCTGAGAAGAGGAAAGCTCTAGTCTGTAGAACAGCTGAGTCGCATGTTAAGTCTGTGGTTCAAGATCAGTCTTATGATCTCCACTATGACAAAACTGGGCTCCAGAAGTTATTTTGAAAGTAGAGACAGATTTTTATTTTTTTCTGTAAGAGGACGTTATTGCTGATATGTTCAGTTTATTTTAAAATTACGTATCATGTGAAACTGAGGTGTTCTATAGACATCTCTTGGAGTCAAAGCAAAGGTGTTTCTATCCTACTTCCTTAATCCTCTTCCTTTGTGTTATCACATCTTACCTGAAATGAAATTGGCAGATTTTTTACTAGAAGGAAAAGACTTTTTTTTTTTTTGTGAACTCTCTAATGTTACTACTCTCCGTGGTTCTGACGCACATTAAGGTTTTGGATATTGCATTATGCAAACCATTAGATTAGAAGAAACCCGTTTGAAACCAAAAGAAGGGGGGAACTGATGGAGTAAATAGTTTTAAAGGAAAATACTACTGCATTCTACTGAACTGGATTATGCATAGAGCACGTGCTGTCTGTTTAGATTATAAGGCTGAAGTTGATTAGTGCCTCCTGTCTGTTCTTTGCAAACATTGCTTCTGTTTTGTTTATAGAGTGTAAATTCAAAAAGATTACTATTCAAAATTCACATGTTCAAAGCTTGGTTTTTAAGTAGAGTCTTTCAGTGACCATGTATTCATGCTTAGTTTATGGACGAAGAAAATGAAAGGGTTGGGGGGAAAGAAGTAGTTAAACCATAGCATGATGGAAAAATGTAAGATATTTGTGTTGGGGTAGATAACCAGCTTTATTTTATATTCTAAACATCTTCTATAATGTGTGGTAGATACAATTTCAAGTGTATTAATGCATTCAACCCAACTTAGTGAACTCATTAAATTTTACACTAAATATTTTATTGCTTTGTTAAGATGAGTCTTGACTAATAACAGCCTCTCATAGAGAAGATTTACAGGCTAAAATTGAGTCACTAAAAGAACTTCATTAGTGAGCCCATGAAAATTGTTTTGAAGCAACGTTTTATTTCCTTGTTTTCCCTGTACTAATGAGAAATTTTTTTCTTTGTTCTGCTCTATAAGATCTAACTGCAGCATGGGCTACTTTTTCTCAGACTAAGGCTGCTGTAAGTACTGATGTTTTCTTTTTTCTTTTTTTTTTTCCTTATTCCTTTTCAAATCAGGCTACAAAAGCTTTATCCAAAGTAGTATTTTGCTCAGTGATTGTATGTTAAACAAGTTCAAAATAGGGCAAGCGGGTGGAGTACATGCATGTTGAACATTGGATCTTGGAAAAAGTTTTCCACACACAGTCCATCACTGAGTCCAGCCTGGGACTTTTCCAGTGCCTGCCAGAAATGTGATAATGGTCCTGGGAGCTTGATATGGGTTGTATATATTGTATATATGTCATTGTTTTCTTATTAATATTATCATATTATTATTATTTGTTATTAATATTTCTCTCTCTCATTCTCTCTCTTCTCCGAAGGAAGAGAGGTTAAAGAGAGCATCTATCATTTGTCTTAAGGGCCAAGAAATTTTTGCCACAGCAAGCTTAGTCTTGAGTATAGTAATACCTGCTAAGTCTTGACTGTGATATTACCTTTCTATTTAAGAAAGCAATGACTTCTTATTTTTCTGAAAACTTGAAAAAATAAGTCTCCCCTGCTTGCCCAAACCAGTCAGAAACTGGATTAACACCAGCATATTTCATAATTTTCCATCTTTGAGCATTGCAATTGCTGTCTTTCTGTGGCAACCTAAGTGCTTAGATATCACACTAGTTTCTAAAACCTGGCTTCAGTGAAGTCAAACAGCTTGGTTTTTTGGGGAATTCATGTCTTTCCCATAGCTTTGTCCCTCTCTTTTATAATAGCTGAGCATCAGTGTGGGGTTTTACGCGTGGAATCTTGTATCATGCTCCATTTTGAATAGAGTATTAAGAATTTATTCCAAGTGGAATTAATATTTCATTCAGGCCAAGCGTTAAGACTCTGAATGGCATGTTATTATTAATTTTTTTCACAACAGCCTACTTATAGAAACAATACTACACAACAAAACCTAATTTAGATAATATTTTTAAACCAAACATCAATCTGATGTAGTTGCTGGCTGTAAGGCTATACAGTTTTGCAACATCAGCCTTGTGAAGTTGTTTTTGCCAGCAGTTTTATTCTTCATGAAAATGAGGAAGAATTTGTCACATTGAGGGGAAAAAATTGTAGCTTAAAAATTGAAAACAATATTCTAATTTGCATTACCTTCAAATTCTAGCTACGTCATATAGAGAACAAATTGGAAATAGCTCCCACCAGCACGGCTGTATTCGATTCTGTCATGGATGCCAAGAAGCCCTCTGCTAGCTCGAGCAGGAAAATAAGCAGAAAGGGTATGTATTATTGAGGCCACTGTGTGTAAGGCAGGATAAAGCCACTGCGTTCTGGGAAAATTTGATTTCTCTTTCCTGCCTCCCAAGTTGTCTCCTGCTAACGATCTTTATTTGTGAAACTCTAATTGCCCAGGATAAACTAATGTTTTCTTCCCTTAGCTTAGGAAGGAAAGTGTTCTATCATAGTCACTTGGTTAGAGGGAGTGACAGGACTTGCCCCGTGCTGTAAGTGAGCAGTGCTTATTCCATTCTGATACCATGTTTTTGTGGGGGTTTTGGATAACAATTGTATATTCCTATGTTTACACTGGACTAGCTGTTTATATTTATTAATGTTTGTCAACTGTTACACCCTGATAGAATGCTAAATCTGATGCTTCCTTTATTCCATTTAAGGAGTTCATTTGCTTGTAAGAAATAAGCCCTCGTTTTAAAAATTTAACTGTTTAGAGCATTCTGGTAGTGTGCTGCTGGGGAAGAACAGACAGATCGACCTCTAGTGGCAACACAGTCAAATTTCACAGATTTAATTCTCATTAATATTTAAGCATTATTATCTCTCTTTAAATATGATCATTGTTTCAAACACCTACCACATTGCTCCTAGTAGTTGAAATCAGCTTGTTAAAAAAGAGATGGAAATGCTGTTTTGGATTGCTGCTCAAACCCAAGAAAAACTGTGTTCTTAATTGTTCTGGCCCCGAGAGCTTTCTCTTTCTGGAGAGATAGGTACATAGAGGATTCTTTGGTTTCTCTTTCAGCTTCCCGGTCCTCCAGCCAAAATAAATCAAGCAAGGACAAGTCCTCACGCAGCCCTCTTCGAGCAACCACCCTTGAAAGCAATGTGAAAAAAAGCAATCGTGTAGAATTTCGTGAACCATTGGCTTCATACAGGTTAGTGCTTGGACAGTTGACTATTAAAAAAATATGCTAAGATCAGAATTAAGCTAATAGTGATGTTTTTGACAACTCCTCAAAAATTGATTTGCTCACCCACCTCCATGAGCAGCATGTGATGTTGGACAAAAATGTCTTCCTTTTAAAAAAAATTTTACAAATTTATTTTTTGTCCAATGAGTATGAGTTTGAAGTTGAATGTGTTGAAAAGGTCATCAAGTTGATGTGGCTGTGGCCTTCGTGGCCTGATAGGTTTGATAGGTATTTAGTTTCAGTAACAAGGACCAAAAAGGTATTTCCTCATCCTTTTTTGACTTTGTTTCATTAGTTCTTCAGCACATGCTCCCCAATGTATTACCATAAGACAGCGTAGAGCAAGAACATCTAGTACTAAAGATGCATTCAGTTTTTGTGTGTGTGAGAAATCCAAATAAAAACAATGGTATCAAAAAGAAAAAGTGGCAAAAAAGCCTTACAGGCCACAGAACATGGTGGGATGGGAGGAATGAAGGAAAACACGGAAAGACTCTTTTTCCTAGCCTGTGTTAAGTAATGTAGTGAATATAAGATGCCTCGAAAGCTTTCATAAAGAAACAGAACCTGCAGCAGAAATAAATGAGTTATAAATTGCTGTAATATCACAGCCTAGAAGACTTTTACCATAACTCCTCCAATTCCTTGTGTTTTATAAGCAGTGTGTGTTCTTTGCACAGGCATCCCTGATGAATAGCTTGGTAATATTTTTTTTTTAATGGGATTCTAACACACACTTTTTTTTTTTCTAAATGTTCTCCCAGTGAAATCAAATTGCTGTTGACTGATTAGAGTGGGACAGTGGTGGGTTTCTTTTAGTACCACTACATCTACATTAATAAATGTTATCCTGACATCTGAGTTTTGGTCATCTTTTCCACTTCTTGTGTCAGTTGTAAGGTTCTTCTCCTTCCTTGTTGCATGGGAGGCTGATTTGGATCAGTTGTGTAGTCTTGGGTAGGTTTTGTTAATTGAGTAGCTCTGTTGTCTACCCTGTCTGAAATAACTTACTTGCATCAGTTATTTGTTTTAAAAACATGTAGTAAATTTAACAGACTTCATTATATCCAATTATATCTAATTGAAAGAATAGCTTTCTTACAGTAAGAAGACTGTGTGGCATTGGGGAGATTAATTTGGCGATTAACATTAGAGCTGCTACGGTAACACGTTACTCCTTTACTGAGAACAGCATGTAGTCAATGCTTAAAGTGTACATAGGAAAGCAAAACCAGAATAATGGGTAGAACCATCTCTCTGTGTGTATATTTATATACGCTTTTGGTGAAATTCTATGCAATTAAACCACTCAACTTTTATGTGTATTGGTAATGATTACTACACTATATAAGAGGAGTGTGCTACTAGAGAGAGGTAGACGGTTTCGTAAGTACAATGTTATAACCTGTCTTAAATGAGTTCTTTAAACACGCTTGCTGAGGAAGCAAGCCAGGTATCTTAGGTGCTGGATTTTCACATCTTCAGCCCCTCATCAGTAAAAATATTAAATACATTTTTGTCCTAACAACATAGGTACCATGTGTCTATTCAAATATAGAGTCTGTTTGGTTTTTTTTTGTGGAAAAAATGCTAAGAGGTCCTTTGTTGAATTTCTAAGCTCTCAGTAAATTTTACATTTGTTGCAATACAGCCAGTTCACTCTGAAGTTCTTGCCAGGGATTGCCTCTTTACTGCTCAAATACAGGGCAGGAGGTTTTGGTGCAATTTATTTATTTTCCCAACTAATGAATGTGCTGTTGAGGAGCTGTGCTTGTGTGCATTGCTTTGTTTTAGAGCACATAAAATAATTATGCATCTTTTAAATTTTACATTTTGGTTTTTATTTAAAGCTTTTTTAAATTGAAGGGCAACATTACTGCTTGCTGATTTTCTAAATGCCCTAATTTCAGCTCTTCAACTTTATATATAGTCCTGTTCAGACAGAGAGTGCAGAAATTGAGATTTGGAACAGAAACCTTTCAGTTTCATCAGACTTGCACTATTAAATGTGTGGTGATCAGACTTTAAAAGAACTTGCTTTTAAAGTGGAGACAAGGTATAGGAAGTAATTCTTTTAGTTAATGAACATGCTGATTGCTGGGTTGGAAGGTCCTACAGTTGTGTTTCTGATGGTGGCTTTTTTTGGTTTTCCTTCTATGACATCAGGGATACATATAGTTCTCTGCCTTATCACAGTTCTAGCCAGCTTGAGGCCAAGCAACTGCTCTCTGGTTTGGACTTCAGCGAAGCAGAAGGGAAGACTGAAGTAACAGGCCGTATGATACATGACCAAGATGAACGGGATCTACACAGCAGAGATTTTGAAAGCCCGTGTTCTTCGGCTGCAGATGAGACTGTTGTTAGGTATTTGAATGACCGACCAGCAATTGATGCCTTGCAGAATAATGAGGCATTTCTTAAGGTTGCAATCCCTCCAAGATTGGAAGAGGAAAAAGCTAGTGGCTCCAGAGGAGATTCGAGTAGCACTAAAACTCCTCAGAGTAACACATCCCAGGACAGTGAACTGAAAGTGTCTTCCCCTTCTGCCACGAGTACTTCTAGTGCTCATAGGCTGGAAATCTTGAAACGGCGGCAGCATGATGCTAAGTTGGAGAAGCTGAAGGAGCGGATTCGAAAGCAGTGGGAGCATTCTGAAGAACTAGGTGGCAGAGGGCAGCGCTTGGGATATGCTGAGCAACCTGTCGTGATCACAAATGTGGAGAATGCGGTGACTCCCAAAGTCAGGAAAGTGACAGCTGCACCTGCTGCTCCATCATACAGAGGTACGGAGGTGCAGAATCCCTCTCCGTTGGTTATACGTGGTGGAGGAGTGGAGTTCGATTCATTGAGCAACATCTTAAAGCATGAACACGACTCATAGCTGTGTTTGGGCAACATGGGAGGGGATAGCATGGTTTGATAATAGATATGGGCAAGAAAGAAAATAAATTCTTGCCAATTTACAGAAGTGTGGATTATTTTGAAATTCTTCCTGTCTCTTCTTACAAATTACTATTAAAAAAGCAGCTCTCTGTATTAGTGTTTGGGTTTATTTCAATGTGGTTTTTTTATGGTCCCAGAGTTTAGTAACATTGTATTGATTGAGAAAGCCTTTTACATTTTTAATGATCTCTTCTTCACCCAGTCAGATGTTTTTCAACTATGAGCAATTGGCAGACTGGTATATTGCTTTCTTCTAACTTAGCATTAGAAATTCAAGTAGTTCCTTTCTTACTTGGCAGTTTCCCGCCCTGCCCACCCTGAAAAAGCTTTATTTACATTTTATGCACATACTTTAAACTGTTGAATTGTTTACTTTCAGGTTTCAATCCCACTGAAACGAAGATTCGCACTCCAGATGGAAAGATCTGGCGTGAGCAAGAATTTCACATTAGTCGGGAGCTATATAGAGATATAGCACTCCAGTTAACAGGTGAGACACAAACTGAATTGATTAAACCGCACAACCTTCTTGAAGAGGCAGAGAAATATATTTTGTATGAGTAATGAAAACAAAACATCGAAGCAATGAGTGTTAAATATATTGTACTTCTCTCCACAGGAGGAGTAACTTGTTGAACCCTAAAATTAATTATAAAAGCCCTTCTACCCATTCTCTCATTAAAATACTTTTAGTAGAAAGCCAATACTGAAAAGAATCAAATTAAGGCTTCTTTGAAACAAGAAAACAAAAAGTCTTCATTAGAACAATTTTTGTTTAACTTTGTAACATTTTTATACATGTTAGCATGAATGAATGCAGTTTCCTGTTTTAAAGGACAAAACCAAATCACTTTTGGCTTTGATGAAACCTGTATTATCCCATGGGAACAATTTAGGTATTTCTGAATTCTGCTTCTTTCAATATGGTGTTAACAAATTGTCGGTCCTCAAGCTTCTGTAGGAATTGTTAGTGATTTAGTAGGAACGTATAGGTAGCTAATTGGGAGATGGGGGGCATCTGCTGTGGAAAGTCTCTGGGAATACTTATTTAAAATGAAGCAGGTAGCCTGCAGTAAAGGGGTATGCCTTCAGCTATGTGTGGTGGTGAGACTCTATGGAATTAGGTTGGTTTATTATCTCTGAACTTGTAGAACTTTATTGCTTTATATCAGAATTATCCAAGTCTTGAAGTTCTTGGAGAAATCTGTGTCCCAGGGATTTGTACACATTACACATGGATTATTTTTTTTTAGAGTTCTTACCCACAGGAGGGGGAGAACTGGTAGACCAGAAGAAGATTGAAGAAACTTTTTAAATAATTTAGATTTCATTTCTTCTACAACTCTTTTACCTTCAATATTATGAGGCTTGAATATGATATGGGAAGGGAGACTGGGTAACTTTGCAGTGGTAAATTAACAGAACATTACATTTTGGGGTTTATTCTACGTGAAGATGTAGGAGGGGATGTTGAATGCTAGAAGCTCAGAAAACTGTTACTCATTCCTCTTTGCTTAATGGTCTTTTGAAAAACATTAAATATAGTTACTGCAAAATAGCAACACAGGAAAAGAGATCTTTTTTAGGTGATGAACTCATTTAGCAATGCTGTCTTCTGACGCTTAAAAGTGTGAGCAAAGATGATAAAAAAAAACCAAACTGTATATTTGCTTGACAGTTATGCTGCTAAAAGACCAAAACAGTAATACATGCTTTATGTTTTCAAACGTACTGCTTCAAGATACACTCTTTATTAATTTTTCACTCTGGAAAACTGTGGTACCATTGGCAGCTCCTTTCTCTGGATGATGTAGGGTAGAATGCCCAAGTGTGTTTTTTGATTTACTAGGCTGGTTACAGTGGAGCGCTGTAAGGTTGAATTGCTTTTGACTGACTGAGTTGGGGGAAGGGGAGGAGATCAGATGAATAAAAAGGAAGGGAATGGAAAATAAAATCCCTTGAGAACCTCCAGTTGTGCAGCTTAAGACTTTGCTTATTTAAAATAACATTTCTCATTGGTCAAAACATTTAGGATTGGAGGACAATGTGATGAGATTGTAAACCTGTAGGTGTCTTTGTTGATAGTATAGTGGCTGATATAGGAACAATATAGACTTCAGTTTTCTTTTGGTTATACAGCTTGACAAGGTGCTGAGGAATTTTTCTGGGATCACTCATTAAAAACGTTCAGAAAGAAGAGCCACTTCTTTTCAGTAAAAGTGTTTTTCAAATACTCTATTCAGCATCAGTCCATGACAGTAATGCTATATTTCTAAAGACTTTTCATCTATGCTAGCTTTTTTCAATTTTTTTTTTTTTTTAATTTTTATAAGCATAATGTGATTCATGAGCTCTTTATAGAAATCCAAATTTTTGAAAAATTTCATTGAAGAGGTCCAATTAAAAAGGTGTTTAGATCATGTGTTCAGTGGACTTCTATTTACAAAAGGAAGGAGCTGTGTGTGTGTGTCCAGCCGTACGCCTGTCCTGATGGCCCGTGTAGAACAGCTGTCATGGAACGTGTCTTCTTTCTGACCTGAAAAGATTATATTGAATAGCTGATTCCAAGTAATCAAGTGCTGGTGCTGCACATAATACATACTGTAGAAGTATTTTTAGGTTGTCAGATTATCTATCCATGTGTTAATTCTGTATTAAAGTTACAGCATGTGGAGTTTTGTGTGTGTACAGTCAGTTTTATCAAAACTGTTCCATGCTCTCTAGTGCTAAAATAAGCTATAAAATCTCTAATATCTACAGAAGCATTGTTCTCTACTACAACATGACTTTTACAAGGAGCGTAGACCATGCAGAATGTCTGTATCTTGGTTTAGTAGTTAGACTAAAAGATATTGTATGGACCTTGAGCTTCCAGTAATTCTGTCTTAAAGATATTCGGGATTTGCTGTACTAGAACAAAATTGCTATAATATGAATAGATTGAGTGGGAAGCAGCCTGCAGTTTCCTGGTATCGGGAACTGTTTGTGACTGAAAAGAGGCGAGGAGGCAGTCTAGATTTCTGCAGATGCAGTCACTGAGGCCTCTGGTACTTGATGCATTGATTCTGTCTTCCTTGTGCTTGTTGTCAGCCTCAAAGAGAACTGGAAAATTTGTAAGGGAAGGATATTGAGAGGGAGAAAGACTCTTAAATTTCCATTCTCGCATCCTTTAATACAACCTGTTATTTTGTCTCTGATATTTTTATGGGCATCCATCAGAGAGTGGATTCAGCTGAAATTAAGGGCTGTTAAAACTAGTATTGATACCTAAATAATAAAGCTTCAGATCTGTCTGTGGGGGGGTTTAGGTTGTCTAATCAAATTCTTTATAGAAGAGGAGCAAGCAAACAATGGTAACGGTAGCCTTAGCTTTGGGGGGATTAAGAATAGAGCATCTTCAAGGCAGGTAAATTAAAGTACTTGAACAAAATCTTTGAAAATATCTAGCATTGACTGCTGAGACTGAGCAGACAGCTTGTCTGTCCTTCTTGAGCAATGCTTGTCTCTGCTTTGTACCTTAGGCAGCTGTGGCAATTGAGCCACATCCCAGGTCTTCTTTTTGTTCTTTACCCTAACGTGAAAACATGGTAAATTATGACACTATCTTTGGTAAGTGTTCCTAGCATCTCTAAAGCCTAGAATCTAATTGTCTTGTAGATGAGGGCTTAGGTGATTCAGAATAATTCTGCATCACTGAGTGGATTCTGCGATAGGTTTTGCGGGAAGTAGAGCGCACAGGTATCCTGTCTTTCATGCTCTGGCATGGAGGCAACGAGTGAATGTGCTCTCATGCGTTAATGTGGAAGCAGCAGCCCGTGTGTTTCAGGAGTGAAGGGACTACGTGTCCTTGTGGAACATTAATACTGTAAAATGTAGTAGATACTACAGATAGATAGAACCAACAATTGTTCTTGTCAAACTGTCAACATTTCTTTTAAAACTGGAAATGAATTTTGTAAAGATCTGCTGTGGTGTTGCTGTGGCTTCTCTGTGTTCCAGTGCATAGGTAAACACCACTTGATTCAAAATTTTAATGCTATGAGAATTTTAAAATGCTGGACTGGAAGTAATCTATCTCAGTATTTGCTCTGGGAGAGTCAGTGAATTTTCATGTATTTCTCTGAGTTCTGCTTTTTCGAAGTAAATGTTGAAGCAAGCTTGTTATTCTGTGTTCTTTCCTGTGGGGTATCACTTAACAGCTTCTGTTTGTTTTTAGAGGATTCAACAGTGAAAGAAAAACCCAGTGAGAGAAACAAAGAGAAAAAAGCATCCAGACCAGTGCGGAAGGTGCAAAAACTGACACGGTTGTCAAGCTCAGAGTCCAAACAAGGTGACTAGCTCTACTGTAGAAGGAAGACTGTCACTTGTCCTTCAGATACGAGTTTTGTCTCAAGAAATAAAGAAAAATTAAAGCGTATTGCTTTCAAAGTCTTCTCCGATATGCAACAATGCTGTTGTAGTGTGTTTGTAGACTGTACGCTGCACTGGGGTTATGTATGTTTTTGTTGTTGGTTGGTTGGCTGTGTGTGCTTTTTTGGGTTTGTTTTAATTTTCTGCCTTTCCACTTGCTCTTTGTGCCTTATGGAAACTGCTGAAGAGTGTGTGTGTCTTTGCAGGGCCAACACAGACAAAAAGTAGCAGTAGCCCTGTTGTGGATCCTGCTTCTGTTTTGCTTGTGTTGAAGAGGGTTAGCGCCAGACTTACAGCTCCAAGAATAATGCTGAGAGGAGGAACGGAGATGATATTAAAATCAGTGCCAGTGAGACTTGCCGAGTTGCCCTCATCTGCGAGGAGGGGCTGCAGTGAAAGCTCTTCTCTTGTACAGTTTCTCAATGGGGAAGCAGAGGTTGTCTTTCTGGCTCTTCTCTGGCTGTTGTTCTTCTATGCCTTATGTCAAGTTGTTGCTGTCCTGCAACTTCAGTTATGGCTTGACCCATTCCTATTTTTTCCAGTTAGTAAAAGAATATAAAAGCACGTTCCCTGGCAAGTCTTACAAATCTTGATATTTATAAAGGAAAAGTTTCTTTCTTTTACTAATTAAGATTTTATGATTTTTTTTTTTTTAAATTTCCACTGTTGTATGACATTTCCACTGTCTATTAAATAAAATTAAAGTACTTAGAGAAGGTCAGGTGAGCCGATTACTGTAGAGTAGTACCTTATAGGAGAAAATCAAATTAACTGCAGTGGAATTCTCTCAGTGCCTCTTAGTTTTCCAGTCGCATTATTGTTTGATATTGTAAGTAGCAAAAGGATTGGGAGGAATTCCATACCTGCTTCATGTTTGGTTTTAGTTTTCATACAAAGTAAACATTTATGACTGCAGTCACACTACAGAGTAAATTTTTTTCCCCTTTAAATATCTGCAATGTTAATCTTGCACCCTTTAAGATTTTATATTTCTCTTTACATAAAGTGACCCATAATCAGTAAAGGCTTTGAAGGAGGCCTATTAAGGAAAAAAAAAGCTGCTTTTAAAAAGTTGCTGCAAAGGGTTTTTGAGAGTAAATATGCGCTTCTGCATGCTGTAAGTCATGAAGCTGCATGTAAATATTTTGTTCTGATAATGAATGCAAATATTTAAAAGTAAGTGATAAGCATGGATTTGCTCCTTCCTGTAAGGAACTCTACTAAACTAACTTATATTTTTGTGACAGTTCCAAGTGAGGGAGGAGCACAGAGAGCGTTTGGCAATGGTTATTCTCCGTAATGGATTAAATGTGAGGAGAATGATGGCCTGAAATCCCTAGAAGATAAGAACCAGATCTAAGTGGCGTATCCATGATGGTCTGTCCTCCTCCAGTCATAGCAATAATAAACTGCTTAACATAGCCAAGGCTATAAATAGCCACAGCTCATATTCTGCTCCGTTAGCGTGTTTTAGTTCAAACAGCTGACTTGAAATGGAAGATGAGACTTTACGCTGCCTTTTTAAACGCACACAGAAGTAATTGATAACAGCGGGTCAGGCAAGAGTACCCCTTGAGTTGATAAGTCTGTTTCAAAGAGGCTTGTAGTGATGTGTTTCAACTGACAGATTTATAAAATACTTACATAATTTACAATGCAAGCAAGGAGTACTGTTAGTAAATGAATGAATAGTGGGCTACAGTTCTGACTGAACAGGTTTCCTCCTCCTGATTTAAAATAACAAAAAGAAAATAAAGGTGGGGGCTGGGACTGAGGACTGGGATTACCAAAACACTGTTGGTCTGCTGTTCTGGATTTCACTTGAAGTTGCTTTGGTATCATGTCTTTGAAGTCCTGTTGGGCCCAGAATACGGTGCTCTGTTGTTTGCTGTGTTGTGTTCATGCTGCTGTGTCTGCGTTTGTGAAGGCAGTGCTGTCAGAGGTAGAAACTGAAACTGACTGGTTAGACATCAGCTGTCTAACTGACAGTTACTGACATCAAATCGGGTACTCGGCTACTTTTCTAGCAATAAAAATACTGCTAAATGGTCTGAATTAGATTTTTAATACTTTTTATATGATGCTTTTCTTCAAAGATCTTTAAGGTCATTATTTCCAAAAAAGATTAATAATATTGGAAGTTAGTGAGATGAAAGCTGAGTTGAATAAACCCAGCATTTAATCTAACCAATATTAGGTAAAGATGCAACTGTACCCAGTTTTTATCATTTAATTATATGTAGGATGATAAAATAATACTATTAACATTTTGATTGGGTTTCTGTCACCTGCAAGGTAGCCTGTTCTTGAATTAAGGGGTGTATCTTAACTATTTTCAGTTATGGTACAGAAATCCCAGCTAGAGGACATTGAGTTAGTACTGGCACAGAAAAACTGCTGCTTGGTATTTTTTTAACCTCCTCAGAAGACACCTGTCTCAACAACTAATGATCTGTAAAAAAATCTCTGAAGTTGTTTTTTTTTTCTAGAATATCATCTAATATTCTTTTAATATGAAGGTGAATTGTTTTTTCATCTCCCATCTTCATTTTGTTCTCCTTAAAACATTTTAGATACTTTTATCTTTTTTTTGTTTGTTTTTTAAGTGGAGGTGAACAGCTGCTTCTCAGACCTCTACAAATATTTCAGGTCTCCCCCAGTAACGTTTGCTTGTATGTTTTAGACCTGTATAACCCTTTTTTCTTTTTCTAAATGAGTTTTGTAGGGCTTTAATGTGCTTACAGTATATCTTGGATTTTTACGTTGTGTTCTGTGTAGGCATGAAGCACTGATAGTTGTGTGATTCAGCTGTTGAGTGGTACATCACTGTTACGACTGTTTTGTGTAACTGCAGCCATATGACTTACGCAGAACCAAATGGTATAGAAATGATTAACGGTTGCAATAAATGCTTCTTTTGGACATGTTGGAAAATCTCTCCAGTGCTTGACTTTTATTTATTACTTATTGCGCAGGTGGAAACTATGTAATAAGTGCATCCTCCTGGCGGGAGGGACAAAAGCTAGTAAAAAAGATACTGGGTCCAGCTCCCAGAATAGAACAGGACAGAAGAGCTGTATCTAGTGACAGAACGGGACGAGAGAGAGCTGCCAAGTCTGGTAAGTTGTACTTTTATCACTGGACTTTTTTCATTGTTCTTAATTTATTATATAACACTGCATGTCTGGAAAATAAAACAGACTTCTGAGGTAGAATGTAATCAGTTTCTCATTAAAACAACTCCTATTTTTAACCTAGGATTCGAGGGGGGATACTTTTGTTCACATCCGTGACTGGGATGCTTAACCTCTCTTCCTGAGTAGATTATGAACTTTTCTTGGTGTCATGGGAAGCCTGCCCTGCCCATGTGACTTGACAATCAGTACGTGCTTTTCCAGCGCTCAGGAGCTCTGGAAAAGGTGGGAAGAAGGTTGCAACCAAAAATATTGCGTCACCTGCAATCTCTGTTTGCCTCTTGAAGCCAGTGGGGAGAAGAACGGCTAGAAGTGGTCCACAGACCACACGAATTTTCCAGATGTGCTGCATATAATATGTAAGATATGGTTGGTCATCCCTGTTTTACAGACATTGTGGTTCTTCCAGATACTATGTAATGACATGCATGTGCATCATAAATCTTCATTGATTTCTCCACCAGCCCTTTTCAGAATTTATCCAGAATCTCAGAGAGGGCAATTAAAGGATGATGTTAGCTGCTGTGCTTATAATGCCTGTGAGGTGGTGAGGCTGGTAGGAGTATAAAGGATGTGAGCTCAGTCTAAGCAAAGGCTGCTATATTCAGACCATGACACTGAATGGAGCAAAAGCATGTTTACTGTGAGATCTGCACTCCTCCCTCATCCTCACTTTTGCAGCTGTTTCAGTGATGGCACGTGGTTCCTAAATTTGATTTTTACCTGAAATATTTGACAAATCTTATTCTTTAGCAGGCTGTATTGGAAGGACAGGTTCAGATTCTAGACTGGATGTTACCCGTAAAACCTCTTCAAGAAGTTCTGAAAGGCCAAGGATTAAAGTACGGTCTGAGAACAACCTGAAGAAACTGGAAGCTGCTCTTCCAGATGGTAACCAAGAAGATCATGGCTCTGTAAATAAGGACTTCCTGCCTGTGGAGATACGTGGAATTCTCGATGACTTGCAGTTGGATTCCATGAGTACAAAGCAAGAGAAAGATGTGGAAAAGCAGAATCAGAAATCTGTTTTGCCTGCTCAAAATGCCAGGAGCCACAGTCCAACCAAAAGGAAACCGGACAAGATAGCTGCCAGTGAAGAGCCTCAGGTGATCTCTAAGAAACGTCACTATGATACGGATGAGGTTCGTCAGTATATCATCAGGCAGCAAGAAGAGAGGAAGAAGAAGCAGAACGAAGAGAAGAAAGCACAAAAGGAGGCAACGGAACAGAAGAACAAAAGGCTCCAGGAGCTCTACAGAAAGCAGAAGGAGGCTTTTACTAAAGTGAAGAACGTGCCTCCTACTGAACCTTCAGCAGCCAAACGGTTACAGGAAACCTATTCTAAACTATTGCTGGAACGTACACTTTTAGAAGAGCCACCTCAGCTGCCTACAGTGCAAGAAGCACAGGTATAGCTGATTCACTAACTTAATGTGTTGCAGTTGTTTGCAGGAATAGGAGGTCATATGTTTAGGAAGGTCATGACTTGTTCTGGTCTGGCTATCAGTTAAGAGAAAGGATACAAAGAAAACTGTAATTTTTGCTTAAACGTAACGGTTTTGATCCAGAGCCTCTTTGCTAGTGGCCGCTTCTTGGCACAGCAAGGCCTATTAGAAAGGTGAATGGAAATATTTTTATTATAAATAGAAGTAAAATTATGGATATTAGTTAACAGTAGCTAGAAATGTTGGCTTTTAAGAAAACTGTAAATATCAGTAAAGCTATGAATGGAAGAGCTTTGTTTGAAGTTGCTTTCAATCAGTGGACAAAATTCATCAGCAGTGAGTTAAATAAGTTTGCTAATCAGAAACTGAATGTAAAAGAAGATTAGTGTATAGTAAAAGGCTAATATCATTTTGATGTGTTTGGCTGAACTCGTTCAGTATGTGAGCAAAGCTTTTTTTCCCAGTACATTCTGCTGAAGCAAAAGCGTGTCTTCTTTTTTTAAGTCTTCGTGTGGTAGGAAAGATGTGATACTACACTGAGACATGCAAGCCTTTTCACTTTTAATGAGACAAGAGCTTCTAAACTCCTGCAGACTTCTGAAAATGCGTTTTTCTGGTTGTCTTTGTTTCTAGCCCAGACCTGGTTATCAACCATCTGGGGAATCTGACAAAGAAAACAAGGCTCAAGAGCGTCCTCCTAGTGCATCTTCAAGCAGTGACATGTCGCTTTCAGAACCACAGCAACCGCTACTGAGGTGAGCCATTGTGATCCTTTTGAGAGAGAGGTGAAAATAGACTAGACTCTTAACGTTCGTGTTCTAGTGAGAGAGTAGTTACCTTTATGGCAATTTTAACATTTTCTGGCAGTAAAGAGGAATCTGATGCAGGAAAGCAGATGACAATTTTGGCTATGGGTATTTAATAAAGAGATAAAGTGAATGGTGGTTGCTGTTAATCTTTTGCTGACATCAAGGGCATGTGCATTTCATATTGGGAGACTGCATTTCCTCTGTCATTGCTATCGAGCAAGAGAAGCTGATCATACGAATACATCTGTTGATTTTTCTTATTTGTTTTGTTCAATGTTTCTATTTAATCTATTGTCTTGGATTCAGGCCTTTAGTTACTGTACCAAAACCCTCTGCTTCTCTTTGGAGCTAGCCTTTTCCTATTTCCTTTCATGCTGCTTTCCCCATTTTTAATTGTTCAGTGTATTATCAGTTTGTCTTGCTGTAAGTCAAGGTGCCTAACCAAACACTTAAATATAAGGTACTAAAAATCATAAAGTTTCTTGCATATCCTTAAGATCCCCGTTGTGCAAGTGTGTCTTCATTTCTAATTACATAATGAATGTCTGCTTCTTAAATATATACTTGCTTCATTACCTGTACCTTAACTTGGTCAAATCCATGCTGACTTAGAAAATTCAATAAGATCTGTTTCCTTTCTGGAAGAGTTCAAGGAAGCACTAGGAATGCTATGTGTACAGAATAGGCTGCTAAACCATATGGTAGTAAATATTGTTAGTGTAACATTACAAGGAAAAATTGTAAGTACTAATAGTAGGGGAGAGATGAGACTTAAAGGACTGCATAAGTTATTTGGAGAGCCTTATAGTAAGCAGTTTTTTGTGAGAGACTTCCCAGATTTCCTAGTATTCAGAATATGTGCAAGTGATATTAGCCAAGGAAGGTCTCTACAGAGCTCCTGTTCTTGCAAATGGGAACTATCTGGAAATAAAAAAGATGTCTTACAGAACTTCAAACATCCTCGTATTTCCAGTCCTCCTTTTCTCTAAGTGTTCTTTATGCCTAGCTTAAGTGACAGCTCCAGTGAAACATGGAGTGGTTTCATCTGGAGAGGAAGGCTGGGGCTAAGAAATTCCAAGGGGGGAAAAAAAAAAAAAGTGTTGCCTCCCTTCTGAACTCAGGAAACTTTTGGAAAAGGCTTACTGATGATGATGAAAACACTCAGCTTGTTACAGCTCTAAAACACAGTACACCATAAAAGGCATTTCAAATTTGGAAGGTGCTATGTTGCTTTATATTTCTTTTTTTTTTAAATAACATTCTGTAACTGTTTACTGTCCCGTTCCCTGCCTCTCTGACTCCACCAAAAAGTATTTCTTCCTGAAATATAAATTTGTGGCAATGATACTTTCATGTAAAATAACAGTACTTGTATAAGCCATCAACTTAAATGTTGACTTTTCATTTCAGGAGTGATTTGCTGGAGCCTCCATGGGTACAGCCAGACAGGTTGAGCCCAAGAATCCAGCTTTCTCACCCACAAGCTCTCATGGGCTCAAGTGGAGGCCCATGCTCCCAACACTGGAACCTGGAGCAGATGGACCTTTTGTCAAAGGAGTGTGATGCAATGTTGGCAGGCAGGAGGAGCCATCCTGCACCCGTGGGATCGCTGACCTTAATGCCTCAGCCATACCTGAATTCACCCACCGCACAGCAAAATCTCTTAGTAAAACCTACTGCTAACCAATATAAGAGCAAGTTAGATCGAATTGAAGCTTTGAAAGCTACAGCTGCTTCCCTTTCTAGTAGGATTGAAAGTGAAGCTAAAAAATTGGCTGGGGCTGGTATCAATTATGGTACCATGTGGAACTCAGACTATGAATTTATGCAAGAAAACCAGGATGATGGGCGGTGGGCAAAGGCTGTGAGTCCTCCTGTGAGAGAGGAAAATGAAGATGCTTTTTCAGCCAGAATCCAAAAAATGCTGGGTACCTGTGTGTCTCATACAGCCTTTGATGACAACCTTCCCGGGGTAGGCAACCTTAGTGAATTTAAAAAGCTCCCCGAGACCATCAGGCCTCATACTGCTGCAGTCAGCCTTGGAATGAGGTCCCCCGCTGCTAACAGGCATGAGGGGATACTAGGACATTTATCTAAGAGACAGACTGACTCCCCGGGGCGTGAAAACCAGGCTTATGGTCCAAACAAAGCTGTAATTCCTCATGAGTCCAGCATTGACTCCATCAGCGAAGGGCCTCTCCTGAGTGATGGAAGCCTCTCTGAAGAGGAAGGAGGCCACCACAAACAATTGCCACTGAAGATGCTGGAGACATTAAAAGAGAAGGATTTCTGTATGCGGGAGAGAAATGCTTTTGAGCCCATAAGGGAGTTTCAGAAAGAAGCTGAGAAGTATTTACCACTTTTCACTCAGACAAGTGGTGCACACAGCAAGGGGCCGTGGGAGGAACTAGCGAAGGGAAGTCCCCACAGTGTCATCAACATTTTTGCAAAAAGTTATCAGCTTCATGGAAAAGGTAAAAACGGAAAAAATTCTCAAAGCTCTTGTGAATTACTCTTTTCACAGTCTTACTACTCCTTACACTTTATACTTCACAGGTAATGAGTGTTCTTTTAGGTGTCTCAAACATGAATATGCGTAGGGCTTTCTCACTTTGCTTTTGGATGATTAATGTTTTGCCCTGCCTTCTTTTGCCTTCCTGTCGAAGGAAAAAATCCCCCACGCTTCTGGGCTGGAGAAGATTATTTTTGTATTGGATTGCTTTTCGTTTCTAGATCAGTAACCAATTCATATGCTGGGTTACGTGTATTAAGGACACCCATACTTACAGAATTGTAAATACGAAGTTTACATTAATTGAATCCAAAATTGCATACTAAATCTAAGTTGCCCAGAGTGCGTTTGGAAATGGTTCTCTCCACCATGGAGAACAGACCCTCTAGATTGGCACATGTATGTTCCTACTATCTATGCACTCCAGATCATCTGTAATAACACATCATTCCTCTTTCAGTTAAGGCAGAAAGATGAAATTCATGCTTTGTGCAGCACTTACTTCGTGACATAACCGTGAGTGCCTGCATATATCCTGAGTTCTTGCTACAGAAGAATAATACAGCTTTACTATGTTATTTGAAACATGTAACTTCAGTGGATGAATGATATGGACTTTCCTTTTGCATCTTTGCTTATATGAGTTATTCGACAATGTGTCAAAGTAGTGCAACAATTAAAACTCCAGTAACAGCATTTGATTTTGAGAACGTAAGGTTTTGGTGTATGGGTAGGGAAGTCTCTTGCTTAAACAAGCCCATGTCAAGTGTTAGTGCCTTAGGACATGCTTTACAAGTGTCTCCTGCAGGATGATTAATTTAATTTTCAGTTTTTGTACAAATTTATTCTACATTTTATGAGGACTGCTTCTCTTGCCTTGAGTTCCTCATTTTGAGGGGGAATGTTTTCTGAGAAGGTGGTTTTTATCTTGTGGGTTTTCTTGATTCTTTTTTCCTTCATTTAATTTCCCTTAAAGACAATTGCTTTTAAATATTCTGCAGATATCTCTACTCTCAAGCACTGTGTTCTTCAAGAATGTTTTAACTGGAGTGTGTTAATGAAGTAGAGTATTCAATAATTAACAAAAAGACCGTGTATGTTATATTGTGTTGTGTTAAAACTGCCATGGGATGCCTATTGTTGTTTTCCTGATGCTTTTGTGTTTGAAAGGAAGTTTTTGTAACTTGTGGTTGGGAGCATTTTAATTCCTGCAGCCTTATTACCTGCTTGATGCACATTTGTATTTGGTATCACTTTTGTCTCTTCCCGTCTTTGTCCACACTCTAGTGTTTGATGAAAGGTCGAGTGGAGGGTCTACTCTTCTGCGCCCTTTGCTCCCTGCCATGAGCCCTCCAGAAAGCCTGGTTTCTTACGAAGATGATTTTGCCTCGTCGCAGGGAAGTGGCACTTTAACAGACAAAAAAATTGCACGTGACCTCAGGTAACTGTGTGTTAGACTTCTTGTAAAAATCAAAATGCAGAATTCAACAGAAAATAGTTAATGCAAAATTTGTTTCATAATATGCTGGGTACCTTTTCTTTTATGCTGTATTGTAATACTAGTCAAAGTGATGAGGTGTTTCATCAGGACCTTGCAGTTAATATAGCAACCAGTATCGTTAAGACATAAAGATTAGAGTCACGTATTTCTGTTCTCTGTCTAATTTTTGTTCTTATTTAGTCTGGCAGGTAGCTTTAGGCAAGGTGCTTAGCCTTTGTAGTTAGGTGAAAATTAGTTCTTCAACTTGTGTGGCTGTTAGAACGCACAATTGGTTAGTCTTTGTAATTCAGAAAAAAAGAAAATATGTTTGAAAGTGTTAAAATACCTTCAGTACTCAAAATTTTGTAAAAAGCCTATAATTGCTTTCAGTGAAGATTCAGTAATGCTTAGTAATGGATACATAAATTGTCTGTAGGAACTTTTAACACCTTTTGTTCAGACTGAAATTTGAAGACTGTAAATCCCAGACCCCATGTTACTACTGAATTCATGTGGTTTCCTGAATTTCCTAAGACCCTTTTTTGTAATTATATATATTTACATCTTTTGGGCACCTTGGGGAAGGCCACAAGTACCGTGTTTATATTAGTGGTACTTTACCTCAGAAGAAAGGAGAGTAAAAGCACTTTGAACACTGAAAACGTTGGCTGCAAAAAAATGCTTTCTTACTGATTAAACTTCTTGATAGGTCTTCTGTTGGTATTATTTACAAATCTTTCGTAATCGTTTCTTGAAAATCACTCATATGTCTGTTAATTTACTGATAATATCTGTATGTATGCCCAGAGATTATCTAAAATGCAGCCATATTTGGAGTCATTCTTATGTTGTTCAAGCCTGTAGTCAAATACCTCTTAAGAGTTAGCATTGGAAAGTTGGTTGTTACCGATCTTTTACTGTTTCTTATTATCAGAAGTATGTTTCAATATGTTCAGTATCATGTCAAACTTCCTATTGTTTTAGCTGTCACAGTTTTTAATCTGAAAATCAATGCTTTTCAAGATGGGCTAATTAGTGCAGGTTTAGCCATCTGTCTCTAATTCGAAGCGTGGTGGATTTCTTGTGCACGGTGCAATGCAGGAGTTGGAAGTCCTTAGTTAATCACTGTCAATGTGCTCCTTTTTAGTGTTGCTGGCAGCAGTAATTCAAGCATTCAGGAAGAAGTTACAAGCAGGAAGTCTCCCCATGAACCTCGATCTGTAGAGCTTGCTTCTCAGCATTCATCTGGACCACGGTCTGCAGCATCCTCTCGCTCATCTGCTTCCTCTAAAAAGAGAGGGAAAAAGGAACGTAAGTACCATACTCAACTGTAGGGTATTTGTTTGGAAGGAGTTTTTAGGGTTTTCTTGTTAAGAAAATTGCAGTCTTTCTACATACCTCGAAACTGCAATCTAATACTGATCGGAGGATTTATGTATTTCTCCCGTGATTCCTTCCTAAATTCTTGTTGACTCTGATTATTCTCTGACCTTAAAATGCAGTCATCTGAAGTTAAATAGGCAAAAATATTGAAAATGTTTCCTTTCCTAAACCAGCCTTCTCACAAATAAGTTGATTTTAATAGTGCGTGGGAACTATCCTCAGATTCTATACAGAGAAAACTCCAATAGGCTGCCAAGAAATCTGAGTAATGCTACATTTATGAAGGCAACAATAAGTTTGCTTGTATATGCTTCATCTTTTGGATCGCTGGCAGTTTTCGTAATGTACAAATTAATGAATGCACTTCTCCCTACAGTAACTTGTACATTACAAAAACATGAAGAAACTTGGTATTTGGTACACCCTTACTATGTAAGGAATGGATGACATAAGGAAAAACTATTTTTAAAGTGAATAAAAAGGTGAGAAGAATAAGACTGAGCATGCCAAATTATCTCTACCCAAAGAAAGCTAGGCTTTATTCTAATTGTCAGTATTGAAGAGTCAAATGCTTGTTTTCTTCATTTAAACTGATAGTGTGCTGAAATGAAAGCTGAGTTGACAGTTTTGTTGGCAGTGGACACAATATACAGAAGAGAACTTAAACCTCCTGTAGAAAGCTGCCAAATTTATGTTTCTTGCATGTTGAATTCATAGACTTCTAACTCAAAGGCATCTTTAAGTATGGAAGAAAGTTCTCAATTAATTGTTTTGGGGCTCCTGGTGGCTAAGATATTCATACTTAGAATACCAAATGTGAACTTTTTGCAATGTTGTTGCTTCTTAGGGTTGGAGTCTTTCAATGGAAGTTCTCACCACTTTCCTGTGGAAGAAGATAAAATGTTATCTGAATTAGAATGGGGATCCCAACAGACAAAAAAGTCCTTATCAAGTAGCAGAATTTCTAGTAAAGATCACGAGCAGAACCCAGATACAGACAGCACATTAGAAAACTTGTCTGGACACTCCCTAATGAGGTAACATGAACCTTATAAGACTGTATGCAAGTATAACTAAGCTTGGTAGTGTTATGGCATGCTATAAAAATGGCTCTGTCTTTGGATATGCAAAAGGAAAATAACAGAAATGATCGAATGTTACTAAGATGGGCATGCAGAAAACGTTTCTCCCCCTGTATTTTAAATATGAAAGCCCAAAGTAGATGGCTGTAGTAAGAGAATAAACAAAACAGTGATTCCTCCCCAAATGACCCCTCTGTTTTTGTAAGGGTAACTGGCCAATATAGGTATCCTGTCAGGTTCAGTATCTTAAGCATTGAAGTACAATTTTGTTTTCCACTTCTAGAAATGGTCTGTAAGAAGTGTGTGTGTGTGGAATTGCTAGTCAACCTGTGCAGTCATCTTGCTCTTTTCAGTAGGATCCACAGACATTTTTGGCTAGACTTGTGTTCAGCTAATACTCATAAGCATATCCAGCTCTCTGAGTTGATGATTTTTGAGAGATGAACTGATCCTCAGAAAAGAGTGTAGAAAAAGAGAAAAAAATACTAATTTTCTGTTGTATCCTCTGTATGTCTGGCAGTGAAGATGGTTATGAAATACTCAACTTAGTTTTCACTGCACTTTTTCCTAAAAAGCAACAAATAGTACAAATGGTCTGTCACTCATTCTGTGTCAGTATAGAGCAGTTCTGAGGTAGTGACTTAGATTGGTGACTTTCACTGATACTGTCTGTTGGTTTGATTTTTGAGTTTTGGGTTTGAATGGTCCTGTGACCTCCTAAGATGTGCCAAGTAAAGCAGAATGTCTTCCTAAGGGATTTAAGCAGCCACTGTTAATCTTCTTTGGCTTAATAAAATCGGGATAGTAAATTTAAAAAACATCTGCATCATTTTCTGTATGTTTGCAAAGGAGTGTCTTCAGCTGTCTCTTAAGAAGAAATGTTTCTGTAGTATTTTACTGTTTAAGTCAAGTTTTGGTCTTCAAGTGTTTCATTGCATTTTGGTGAAAGAGATTGAGACTCAGGGCGGTGGCTCATCACAGTGGCATCCATATGCTGATAGTAACCTGTTTGCTTTTTAAAAATACTGTTCATCGTGTTCTGATATCAAAATATTGCCCAAATTTCCTGTGAGTAAAACAAAGTTCTTCACTCAGACTCTTAAAACATACATTTTTTGACACATGCAGGTGATTGCATCCTGCAAGGCCAGCTTCCTAACAGGAGGCATTGAAGCTCCTTGTCTGGCCATGTAGAACATGTAGATACTATGTTGGTCTTCAATTTTGTGTGTGTGTGTGCTAACAAGGTTTAATACTTGGGGCAAAATAAGGTGCTCTAGAAACTTAACCCTGAACTGAGATATAGATACAAAACCCATTCCTAAAGGCAGACTGAGCCTGTGCAAACCATAAAAGACTGTGCCTTTTGTGTGGTTCTATTTGGTGTATATAAATGGAAGAACTAGGTTATTGCTTTATTGTCTTCTTAAGTGGCTGGACTTAGGAGAATATTGACTCCTTTCCTTTTTCGTTTCGCTGTCAGTTTCTCAGACAAGGGAAGATCCCAGAAGACGCCAGCTTCTTCCCCATCTGGTTCCCAAAAAATGTTGCAGTTTGATTCTACAGGCAATGCAGCAGAAAGAGTCAAGTCACCTGCTGGCTCTTCTGGAAGTACAGCATCAGGGCTGAAGCCTAACGTAGCCTTCCCTGACCTGAGCCTGGGAACTGGCAGGTCCGTAGCAGGAGCAGCCTCAGCAAGCGGTGAGTTGTTTTGTTGAAACCATACTAATCTCAGAGCAGTTACATTATTTTTTTCTTTGTTTTTTGATGTGGGACACTAAATTCTATGGAGGTTGACTAGTAAGTCTTACCCTGCAGGATGTATGCGCTTCTCCCCTGCTGGTCTTCAGCATCGTTTATCAGCAGAATTGAACTACCTTAATGCTATTGAGGAGTCCGTGCGCCAGCTTTCAGATGTGGAGCGAGTACGAGGCATATCACTTGCCCAGCAGGAGAGCGTTTCTTTGGCTCAAATTCTAAAGGTAATGGAAAAATACTTTCTTGTCTTAACCTTCTTTTTTTCTTTTTTTTTAATTTGCAGGAAAATTAATGAAATTAGGGTGAGTTATGCTTTTGTTAGAAATGCAGAGAAATTGTAATGGACATAATGGAGCATCTCTGATAATGTCCATTTTTTAGGCTTACTGCCTGTTATCTTTCTAATTTTAAGTTGACAACAAGGAACTGGTGACTCTAGAATATCTGTCATTAATGTACCATTAGCTGGAGTCACTGCTTTGGTTGTGTACGTTAGTAAAATAGAAACTGGATTATTTACTGGGTTTGATTTTTGGGTCCCAGTGCCATGCAGTATAGTTGTTCAGGCTGAATCATTTGTCTTATTCCACGAAAAGGGTATTTTTGGTTGAAATTTCCTTATGGTGACAAGATTTCTTGTTCTAGTCTGTTGAATTAATTGGTCTCCTAAGTCCTCTTTCTTTTTACATTGTGGTGGAAGAGTATGGGGAGTGTGCATTGTCTACTGTGTACATAAAAAAGGAGAGGGTCAGCTGGTAGGCTGAAAATTTTACTTCAGCAGAAGAGGCACCACTAGTAGAGTATATCTAGATTTTTCAGAGGTAGTTGCAGCCAGTGGCTGAGGCAAAAAAAGGTCTTTACATTTAACTTGCATGATTAGAACTTGTTTTCCTGATCTGTAGGCACAGCAGCAGCGCCATGAACGGGATTTGGCTCTTTTGAAAATCAAGGCCGAACAAGAAGCTTTAGAAAGTCAGAGACAACTGGAGGAGGCAAGGCAAAAGGCAGCTCAGGTAATGCTGCCCTTCAAAAAATGTGGAGTGTGTAAGAGGCAAAATGCTGTAAGTAAATCGTGCCTATGAGTATTCTTCATTTGAAGCTGTGATCATGTGGAAGTGGTGAAGGGGTTTAATATAGCTGAAAAAAGCTCTTAGGTGCCAATTTTGAAATTTTTCCCCCAGATTTTTAGAAATAAAACTGTAGTTGTTATAGCCAGAAAATTTTGAAGAGTTGAACTGGCTGTGTTTTCTGCACAGGTCCATGCAGAGTCACTGCAGCATCTGGTCCAGTCACGGCAGGAGGCTGCACAAGAGACCCCATGCAAGTCTGTAGCCAAACAGGCGGAAACTGCACTTCTCGCTACAGATGCAGCTCACCAGATCCGGGAGGTGAGGTCCCGAATGAAAGGAAAATGCTGATCTAATTTCAGTATTTTGAATACTTTTTTGCCTCTAGGTTTTTCTCTGTTCAGTGTCATTCTCAGTGCAACTTCTTACTTTCATAATGTGACAAATGATAGGACTTTAAAGGAGCTTTTATGACATCCTAACTTAGAAGTCAGTCAGCAGCCTTAAATACCTGTTTGCCGTTCTTATGATCTTCCAGTTAGTGAACTGTTAAGAAGTTTGTTCTTCCAGGAGAGACTGATGATAGTGAACACAACATCTTTAATTTGTAAGAGTTGCACTCCATCAGGGATCGGTCCTGTATATGTTTCATATGCAAATCGAATTAGAGAAGCAGGGAAATTGCAATATTGCTTACTTTTGAAGGTAGGAGGCCAACAAATAAAAAAAAAAGAGTGGGGAGGATCTTCAGCAGAGCTTTTAACTTGGTTCAGAGTTTGAAGTTTTCTTTTTTTGAGTCTCTTTTCATCCTTCTTGTGGCATACAGAATATTTATCAGTTTTATTGATCAGTTTATTAGTTTTTCTACTTCTTGTTTCTAACATGTAACAGCTGTTTCACATATAGGTAAGAAGCACAGTAACCAAAAAGTGCTTTTGCTTCTTTGTAGTTTAGCAATCGCAGTAACTGTGGATTAGGGTTATGGGATGGAGTGCAGAAGGCTGACGGATATGAACATTACTGTTTCTTCACAGCTTATGCACATGCTAGTGCTTAGCAAGGCTGTTTTTATGATATGGGACTGATGTACTTGTTCTGGACTTTGCCAAATATGTGGAGTTTAAATCAATTTTTAATAGAGAAGAATGGGTTACATTAAAGGAGCAGAAAAGGTCAGGCATCTGAGATACATGCAGCGGCTGTTGATATCAGGTAGTCAAGTCTTGGATAAAGACAAAGAAATATTTATTTTTTTATAGTGCTGAAGTGGGTAGAAACCAATTAAGAAACAAGGTAGGAAAAAAAGAGACAGCTTTTATTTGGTGTAAGGTTTTCATCTCATGTCTTGCTTTAAGTTTGAAATCCAAGAGTAAGAGGTGCCAGTGGAGAGGTTGATGGGGATGACCTGGCCAGTGAAGACGGACTAGCAGAGTAGCTTTTCTGTCCTGATACTCAGTTGAATAACCATTTATTTTAACAGCAATGGAAATGCTGATCACCAATGTGCTGGGATATTTTTGGATGTACACTGAAATTTCTTATGTATAAAGGAATGGAGTTAATTTTCTGCATTGCTTTCAATTAGAAGTTTATCTTACGCAAAAGAGATAATATAGCATGCTACTATATAAGTTTGTTTGCTTAGAGTTTACTGTCGTAATAATGAAGGATAAGATAGTGGGTGATGTATACAAACAATCCTTTTTTTAAAAAAAATCATTCACTTTTTTTAATAAAATTTTATGCATTACAATTAATTTATACATTAATTGAAGAATTAATGGAGAAACTCAGTATGTGCATTGAAAGTTATTGAAATGCAGCTTATTCCTAGCTTTGAAACCCACCAGAGTTGCCTGCTCTGCAAGAAGCAGAGCTTTGAACAAGAAGAAAAATATTAAATTCTAAAGCTTCTAAAAATCAGTGTCCTCTGCTGTGATTCCTGAAGAACTACTTATTTCTAGTCAGGTACACAATGACTGCCATACATTAAAAAGGAGATATTTATGGCTATTTGTTGGTTTAATGCTGCCAATTTTAGACCTGGCAGTTTGCATGATATTGGAACTTAAACCTGTTGCCTCTTTTAGAATGGAAATAATATTTCTTGCTCTTTGGACAGAATGCTCTTTGAAATGAAAAAGAAAACATTGTTTCTGGTATTTGTTGGGTTTTTTTTATAATTAATTGTTATGGTAAGTCTGGAATGTCTTATTATGTGGGGATCATTCTATTGATCAGAGTTTGGTTAAGTTGATTAGAATGATACAATAAATAATATCTTGCATGTCTGTAGTTTCGTATCAATAATTCCACTCTGAATAAATTAAGGAGTATGTAATTACAGAGCAGTATGCACCTCCTACAACCTAAATCGACATGTATGTAATCACAAACCATCTCAAAACAGCATCTTACACATCTGTTCAATAAATCAGTAAATTGCCTGCGAGGATAACTATTTTCTCTTTCAAAAAACATTTTGAAGCTGATAAGCTTTGTTTTTTATTGTATCCAGATGACAGAGTTAGCACGAGCACAGATCTCGGATACTGTCAGCGCTCCAGCTGCTCCAGTCACCACCTTGTTTGACCACCAGCGGCAGCATCATTCAGAGTTCATGAAACAACTGAGAGCCCGAACTGATACAAACAGGTTTTGCCTTATATTTCACATCTTAGGAAGGGGGAAGTTTTGCTTCACCTATTCCTGAAGAAAATTTTAAGATGTCATAATGAGTGACCATTTAAGAAGAATTTAGATTCCATCTTTATGCCCGTAATACTGTACACCAAAGGTGACACTAACTGGTTCTGTGAAACTCTATACGTAGAAAAAGATGCTCTAAATGTTTTGTGGGATGGTATAACTAGTCTGAGCTTTAAGTGATCTTTTTAGAAATTTTAGCTGTTACATCTAGTAAAGTGATGAAAGCTTGTGCAAACTGTATTCCTCTTTGGTTTGAGACAACGCAGATTTACCCAAAACACTTCCATTTCTCAGGAAATGTGAGCCGTCTGGTGCCATATCACATGGTAAAGAGGAGAGAGGTGACTCAAAACAGACATACTCACCGATGTTTGATAGTTATTCAGAGTCCTCAAGATCGAAGGTTCATGATCAGAGGTAAGAAGAGATTAGATTACACAGGGTTTTTTCTGTTATAAATAAGAACTAAAGTACAACGGAATATAAAGATAATTCCTTCAGTGTATTTTTTTAAAAAGAGGGAAAGTCAGTATTAAACCTTCAACAGGTAAACTTGTCTTATTTTCATGAGCTTGAAGGTTTACGTGCCTACCAGGATTTGCTTTGTCTTTAATTAAAAATCTACTACATTGTGGTCCACAGTGTAATAGTATGTTGTGCGTTAGTATCTTCAGTTTTGAATTTGCTGTATTTGTTCTAATTGGACGCTTTTCTCTTTCCTAACTTAAGAGTAATTGAGTTCCACATCTGCTTTCTCATTAGCAAGAGTCTAGCAAGCAGGTGAAGGGAAGTGGTTATTCCCCTCTGTTTAGCTCTTGTGAGACTGTATCTGGAATACAGTGTCCAGTTTTGGGCTCCTTGATAGAGAGAAGACATGAACATATTGATGCAAGTCTGGTGGTGTAAAAGAGAGACTGAAGGAACTGGTCTAACTTAACCTAGAAAAGAGAAGGCTTGAGAGACCAGGGATCTAGTTGCCATATCCTAAAGGTGGGTTGTTACGGGACTTGAGGCTAGACTCTTCTTGGAGGTGCACAGTGGGATGACAAAAGGCAATGGTGACGTTCCAGAAAGGGGAAAATCATTGAAGGGGGAAAAAAGCTCCCTGTGAGAGTGGTCAAACAGTGGAATGGAGGGGGAGGGAGGTTGTGGGATCCTCTGTCCTTGCAAGTGTTCAGAACTTGGATGTGGCCTTCACTTTGATTGGATGAAATACCTCCAGAAGTTGTTGAGCTGAGATTATTCTGATTTCTGTGCTGTGGCCTACTTGTGTATTTCTGTTGCATCACCTTTGTAACCTAAAAGTCACTTTAAGTCTCTGTTTATCTGAGGTTTTTTTCCTTGTCCTAAATATTTCCATTTTGTCCCTTTCTCATTTTGCTCTGTGTCATTTTGAAATGGACTAGAGCATAGACTGGAGCATACATTTTGAAAACACAGTGCAGGGACCTGTAGAACTGCCTACTCTCTAATGTGTGTTACTTTCTATTCTGTTCTCTGTGTATCTGGCCATTTTGTTTGGGTTTTTGTTTTCACTGATGCTTTGCACTGGCTTGATATTTTACATGAGGTGCCTGGAACTCTGCTTGCCTGAGATTTTGATTCATTTCTGGTGTTACTTTTCAGTATCTTGCTTGTATTTAATACTGTAGTTTAGCTTTTTGTTTCCTTTTCACTTACCTTATCTAGTTAGGTCCCATGAAGTTTCTCACAGCCCTTCTCTGATCTTGACCAGCTGAAATGCTTTTGCCCTCTGTAGCTCTGCTGATTTAAAACAGTATTGCTGCCTTGCTCATATCCTTTTAAACACTGTAAAGAGAGATGTTTGCAATGGTTTATCATCAGTACTCATTGCCAGGTAGATGGTGTGCATACCTACAAACAACTTGCGTTCTAAGGTAGAATAAAAATAGCAAGTTCTGCTGTCATTCAGCAGCTCGATGAAGCTTGGAATTTTAAGGTAGCCAGGCTGCGTTTTAAAGACAAAAGAAAGCCTCTGCATGTCGATTATTGCTGGGATGTTAATCATGGTATGTACAGTAGTAATGTAATATAAATATTTTGAAATGTGCAAAGTAATTTTTTTTAAAAATTATCTGTTAATAACACAGTAGTACCAGCAGTCGCCAAGAGAGTCCTTCAGTTCCATCTTCTAAGGAGAATGAGAAAAAGCTTTCCCGTCGTGAGAAGATAACTAGCAGTATTGAAGAGCAGGCTCATACTGGTGTTGATGACTCCTTGCCAAGTGATAGTGTTTTGTCACTGCCAGATGAAAAAGGTTAGCTGTATTGTTTGTATGTGATGAATCTGAAGGTGGTGAGGAGGGAGGGAGGGAGGTGCCGTTTCAGAATTAGTTTCTGAAATAAATGAGGGAATGTGTGTGAAGAAAGCTGAGCCCCAGGTGAATTGGTAGCTTCTTAAGAGGTAACAGAGGATGGCACAGTGAGATGGGAACCTTTGAAATTCTGCACATCAGAGTGATGGAGTCTGTGGGCCATTCTACTTTCTGCTGTGCTAGCTGTAGCCAAATGTTCACTTGCTGAATATGCAGGCTGAATGCCAAATACTTTTGCAGCCCCAGAAATACGGTTATATCTGTGTACAGAATTTAAGTCTTTTGAAGCTAGACAACAGTATTTCATGATGTCTTCTACCTCAAGGTCACTCTTTTCTAAATGCCCATTTTTCTGCATTAGAGTAGTTATCTCCCTTTCTTTCCTGCCCCGGCCCGATTTTACTGAAATGAGGCAGAGTAAAACAGAGCTGATACATACCTGAGCGTAAAAACACTTCCCTGATTTCTCCCTCAGATTCCGCTTCTGTTGCAACAGAGTATTCCCTGAAATTTGATGAGTCCATGACAGAGGATGAGATTGAGGAAAAGTCGTTTCGTTCTTTGCTGCCCTCTGAGAGTCATCGCAGAAATAATTTGGAGAAGAAACGGGGTAATCGCGATGATTCTGATGAGGAAGTCTCCCCAGAAAAAACAGCTCTGTCATCTATCAAGGTAGGTCAAGCAGCTGTGGTTAAGGTAAATTAACTGAACTGAAATGACTGAGCTCATGAGCTTCAAGTGAGCTGTTTTTAGTTGTGTTTGCAAACTTTAGGGTTCTTTTCCTTGCTGTGGTTCTTTGAGCATCTCAAAACATTGAGTTGTATGAATCATGCTGTATGTCACTGTTGTACAAGTGCGATGACTTGACTTATGGAACAGTCCATCCAGGCCTCTACCTGTTCTATTGTGGCTTTGGAGAAGAGGAGTGACTTCTTGAGGTAGGTTATAAAAGCCCAGTGGATTACGTCTTCCTACTATGCCTACACACAGCTATGAAGATGCTTCATCTCTTTGGCCCAAGAGGGGACGTTCCAAAACTGTCATGCAGTCCAAGGCAAAAAAAGCTGGTCTGCAAAAAAACTCAGAGAAAAAACAGCTTTTATTCTTGTTTTTGTGTGTGTGTATATATATACACACACACTTCGTAATTGGAAAAATCCTTGGAATTTCTGTATTACCAAATCATGCCAAATTTGTCTTGCCTTCTAGGAGCTAAGCATGCCATTCTCAGGAGGGCAGGATAGTTTCTCTAAATTTACCATGGAGATGGTAAGACAGTACATGAAAGAAGAGGAAATGCGAGCAGCTCATCAGTCCTCACTGCTTCGGCTCCGGGAGAAGGCTCTGAAAGAGAAGACCAAAGCTGAATTAGCTTGGCTGGAACACCAAAAGAAGTAAGGCAGCTCTAAATATACACTGTTGCTGATTGACCATTTTTGTGTACTTCTACTTGAATTTTCTTTGTACAATTTTGCTTCTGCCTCCCCCCTCCCTTATTAAGTATCAATGGTTGAACTAATGTTCTGACATCAGTAATCTACACAAATGTTATTGTCACTTGGAAAGAATAGAACCCAGTTTGTAAGTGTGCTTTGATGTTCACATTGAATGTAGTTTGATAACAGCAAATTTCATTGAAACAGTAAAACATCAGATGTTCACTGTCAGTTAGAGAAGGCAGTTCCCAACCATTACTCTACAAGTCTAAAATCAAGAAGATATAAAACTGTCCGTTTGACCTTTATTTGCTTGATGTCTATCTGAGGTCTTTTTAGTTGCCTCAGGCCAAATTTTGTGAATCTGGATATGTGTTGTACTTAATGATTTGTTTCCAACCTAACATATGCTTTGTCCTGGAATGCCACTTGAAGTATGTAGTGATACTACTAAGCAGTGGTCACTCTCTGCGTGAGAGTACCATTGTTCACCAGATGTTTTCTTCCAATTTCTTGTCATTGTGGGTTTGACGTAGGATGTTGAGGTAGTGACTCAAGTGGTCCTTCCTTTTGTCTTTCTCAAATGGTGAGCGTGCTACCTCTGCAGAGCTTCTGCCTGTTCATGTGAGATCTCATATTACCTGCACTGGCCTTTTCACTGTGCGTGCCTGACTAAACAGTACAAAATATTCCACTATAGAGCATGCCGATGATGAAGTACAGGCATATACTCTTCTGCAGGTTAGGAAAACTAAACTCTTTTTTTCCACTTTATAGAGTAAAAGGCTTATTGATTTGCACTTTTTTCTTACTTAATTCTTTCTTTAATCGCAGGCATTTGCGAGACAAGGGAGAGGATGATAAGATGCCTCCCATTCGAAAGAGGCAGCGTGGTCTGCTCCTGAGATTACAGCAGGAAAAGGTAACTGATGCCCTCTAGGGAAATCCTGTTGAAACACCTGTGTAGCCATTAAATGTTTCAGACACTGTAAAAGCTAAGAATTGAGAAATCCATACTAGGCTTTTGGATAAGAAGCTAGCAGTATTTCTTGCCAATAAGTTATATTTTCATTTCAGTAGTATTTAACACATTGTTTTAAAGGGTCCTTCTGTATCAGTAATTTCACCGCTTGAGACTTTATGTCTTCTTTTCTGCTGAAGTTCAGGCTAGTTACTTCGCCATACAATTGCAGTAATTTTAAACCCATAGCAAAGACACTGCGGCAGCTTTAGGGTGTGTTCTTGAGAGCTGTCACGGTTCTTATGCTTAATCTTTTATACCTAAAAGGCAGAAATTAAGCGCCTTCAAGAGGCTAACAAGGCTGCTCGGAAAGAGAGACAGCTGATCCTTAAACAGCAGGCAGAAATAGAACGAATCCGTCAGACTACAATGAAACTGCAGGAAAAACTAAAGTCTGCAGGAGAAAACAAGCTGGTAAGTGTTCAGTACAGAAGCTGGAGTCTTCCCTCTTCGGCCATGCAGCTGATATTTTACTTCGGTGTTTATAAGAATGGAAAGCTGCTAGATTAGACCTATCACTTCAAAGTTTTGTCTGCCTCAAATGATCTCATCCTCTATCTCAGCAATTTTATGTTTAATTTCTTTAAAGGAAATGCATGTGGAGAAGTTATAAAATGTTTTAACTGGGCAGTAGATGATGTTTGTTAATGTTCAAGCTTAACTAATAACTTTGGAAATAACAGTTTTTTGATGCTTAGATCTCTTGGGCTCTGATTTTGTTTGATATTTGTCAGATTCCAAAGTATTAAATGTAAGTGCTAAACTCAAAACTTGCTGCTTTGTGTGCGTGTTAGATGCAAGAAACTTAGTTGTAATGACACTTATGAGATAGCAAGACAGGATTTTGGTAATGGTCTGCCTCCTTACAAAATTTTGAGGAGATACAAGTTTAATGACAGTAGTATAGAAAGGACTGGTTTCCTGTTTGGGTAACTGAATTCTGGTGGGTTTTTTTGTTCTAGATACAGTTAGGGGAGAACTTAAATTATGGAGAAACAGAGTGTACTAAAAAACTTTGTGTCAAATAAAAACGAAGTTGGAAAATGAAGTTAAATCTGCAGGTGGACAGACCTACCTGAAGTAGTATTTGATGTACTCTGGGGAAAAGTAAGCTAAATTAACAAAATTTTCAAAAAGATGGTGGAGTAACTTTTCCTACTTCCAGTATTGATTGTGGTTTTTTAACACTTAATTGCAGGAACTTCACAGTGAGGATGACATCAAGCAGAGCAATGGTTCTAGCCCGCTTCCAACTGATGCAGAAACACGCAGCCCTTCCCCAATCTCAATCTCCAGCAGTGAGACTAGTAGCATTATGCAGAAACTTAAAAAAATGCGCAGCAGAATGGATGAAAAGTAACTAATTTTCTTATTTCTTATACAAAAATTTATTATTTTAGTAGGATGAGTTGGTTTGGCCAGTATCTGCACTAACAATGGCCATGAGAAAAATTACAGAGGTAATCATATACACTTTGATCTGAGTTACCTGGAAAATAGTTGATTTGAAGCATTAATAGAACTATATTGATCTGTGAATATACTATTTTAAAAGCTACAGTTCTTGCATTAATAGTGAGAGTCAAACATTGTTAGCTGGAAGACCGTGTGGTCAAGGCTTTTTTATTGTAGAAGATTGGTTTTTAATGTTCCTTGTACTTTATCGATGGAGTCAGTAAAAGTAAAAGTTTAAAAGATATTCATGTTTGTACAAACAAGGAACTTGAACGGGCTCAAACTTGATGGTACATCTTGTCAGAGTTCCTCTTGCAATGAGAGACCTGAAGTCAAATGGTTAAAGTGGTGCCTGTATTTTGTATCTCTCCCTTTATTTTAAAGGGGAGAAAATACAGGGAGTGAGTCTCCGGAATTACAGTACCAATTTTTATCTTTAATTGAAGCATGAGTTATAAATAGCAAAGGTCTTATGCAAAACCTACTAACTGAGTTTGAGATTTGGCTCACAGAAAGTCATTGAGCTTGGTGGGTGTGTGATTTCTACCTTATTATACAGCTACTGAATTTCAATTCTAATTGCATTAAAATCAGCTAGGGGTGAGTTCTGTGAATATTTTCTTAATTAATGGAGATGGCATGTGTGTGACTGCAGACTGGCAGTTAAGAAGAACTTTCTTGGGTCTGAAAACTAAGACTGTATCTGTTGATTTCACCTATTAATTGTTTTGAATGAAAAACTTTTTGCATCTTTTCAGTGTAGGAATTGCTTTGTCTGCACGAAATATCCCAAATGCTTTACCAGCATGTGCTCAGTAGTCTAAAGTCTTCAATTCTTATTTGAGACTAATCCATTAAAAGTCTGGCCTCTGCCAGTTACTGCAAGGAATAGTCTTTGCTTAAACAATTTTTTTTGAACTTATAACCAAGGTAGTTTGCTATATTTTAATCCATATGTACTTGTATATGATGAAGATAAAAACCAGTAGTAGTAGTAAGGATTTGGTGTAGCTAGAATAAACCCAAAACCATTGTTCTAGTTACATGGTCGTCGTGTTCTAGCCTGAATTGATTGCTATTATTCAGACTCTTCTGATAGGATCTGGTAAACTCAAAAACCAAAATAGCAAATTCTTTCAAGTTTGTGAAGCGCCATATTACCAAAACTAGACTCTTGGCATTCCAAGTGATGTGAAAACCATGCCATTGTTACAGCATTATACTTTCTCAAAGTATATTCTGAGGTTGGTTAATGGCTTAAGATGGGGACTTAAGAAGGATGTGCTCCGTAGGCCATGTTGGTTTTTAGGGTTTCAAGAAAAGAAGATTTTTCTTCTGATCCTATTTATTTTTGTTAAAAAAAGGGTCTTTATCTTGTTTTTTCCACCCGAGATTCAGCATACAAAATTTCAAATGGTGATATAGTGTTACAAAATCAAGGTACAGCTTATGAATTTTGACAATTTTATTAATACTGTATTAATACTATAAGAGATGACAAGTACGCTTTTATATTCAAGACTTCCTATGCTTTTTTATCAAGTAGTGGTTTTGTCAATATTTTTTTTTAAATCTTATTTTTGCCAAGTACCTTCATTTTTAAGCAACACCTAATGATTGCAGAATGAATTACATATTAATAAAAAATTATTCTTACTATTACAAGGGATAGTAGTAGATATGAAGTATGTTCTGCTCTTAAAGATATTTTAATTGTCAGTCCAATATATTGCTCACCTGGAAAATACTTTTCAAAAGGTGGATACCAGGATTTGGGCTGAAACAACTGCTTTGAGGAGAAACAAGTGGACATTGTGTGTGATGTAATCTATGTGGTTGTGTGGTTTTGTTTTTATGGTTTTGTCTTGGATTGCTGTATATGCTCAAAGGAAGTAGTATCTTGTGTAAACATAAATGATTCTCTAGAACTAGATCTTCCTAATTGTATAGCTTTGGCACACCTTTTGCAGGTATTTTGACAATGATAGCAGTGCTTATGGATTGAAAAACAGTGCCAACTTGGTATCTTTTTTTTTCTAATGTCCTTATTTTTAAAAAAAAGCATAGGGATTACTATTAAGATAATGGACTAAGTTGTTTGGTTTGGGATTTAATGATAGGAAATGGCTGTTTGAAGGGAATCAGTCAGGTTGTGATATACAGCAAAAGGAAAGGAACTGAATGACAAGTAAACTACAAAGCAACTAGAGGAACGAATATGGAAAGCCTCCTGTGCTGGATTTGCTGTGCTCCATAGCAAGGTGGAAATCCTTTGGCTTTTTTACTTATGAGGCAGCTTTAATATTTCCCTTTTGCTAAAGGGGGAGTGAAAGAGTAGTTCTGTTTTAATTAATCGATCTGTGTAGCCTGCATGTGAACAGGAGCATGCTCTGTCAAAGAGAATTAACCACTTCCCCTTGCTTTCCTTGCATATGCAACTTTAATGATAATCTGAGCAATATGAGAACTGATTACACACTCATTTTCTTTTGCTTTTCCTTAATATGCTTCTTAGCTTGCGTTGTAGTTAATAGAGCTATATGGAGCATGCTATTTTTCTATAAATATGATAATTCGTTAGGAATTAACTTAAAATGGTAATTCTTTAGGAAATACCATTTTAAGCACAGCTGTAAGTTTATGTAGATACTCTTTTAAAAAACAATAGGCATTATCTTTCCGCAGTTAGTACTTCAAATGAAAGAGGCAGTACGTGAGTATTCTGAGACCGAAGTCTGTTGCAAAAAAACCAAAATAGCAGCTAGAAGTTGAATTACAGGTATATCTCAGACTTTTCCTGGAATTGGTCATGTTTTAAAAATACGATATTTAATCTGTTGGGTTTTTTTTTTTCCCCTTTCACTGGTGCTTACCTTTGAAGAAGTAATTTTACTGAGGTTTCGCCAGGTGAATGAAAACGTGTTTTAAGTTTCAGACTAGCAAAGGTGTTCATATTGCAAAACCAGTGTTCTATTTGATGCTAATAATATACTCTATCAATAGTTAGAATAGCAGGAGTTGCAAAAAGATCAGGTTGAGAAATGTCAGCTGGTGCATATTAAAGTCTGCATCAAAGTAATAAAAATCCTTCCAAAATTTAAAGAAAAATATAGCAGTGTGAAAGTAGCTTGCCTTTAATTAACAGAAAATAAAGTGTTATAAGTGTATGTGTTCTATTACCTTCTCCATAACAGTGTATAGTTTTTCTACTTCAGATGTTGGGTAATAACTATACAATGTTAAATGCAATTAATTTTAAAGTTCTTTGCTAGATGCTATCCTTTTCTCGTTCTTTCTGCCTTTTTTGCTATCTTAGTTTTAAACTCTTCCTCCTTATTTTGTAGACACTGCTCTCCTGTTCACTACTTCTTCTCTGTCTTTACGTCTCACCACTGGGCTTCTCTCAGTGTCTGTTTTCCCAACCTACACCCCAAATTCCAGCTGTATATCTACAACCAATTGGTCAGGTAACTGTATCTTTCTCAAGTGATAGACTCTTTGATAGAGCATGCTCTGTTCAGTCCTAGAAAGTCAAGAGGTTCTTCATCAGTGAAGGTTTTTGACACTTTCCTCACTGTTTCCAGATCTTTATTAATGACATGGACAGTGGGATTGGGTGCACCCTCAGCAAGTTTGCGGATGACACCAAGCTGAGTGGTGCAGTTCATTTGCTAGAGGGAAGGGATGCCATCCAGAGGGCCCTTGACAGGCTTGAGGAGTGGGTCAGTATGAACCTCATGAAGGCCAACAAAGCCAAATGCGAGGTCCTGCATCTAGATCAAGGTAATCCCAGTATCAGTGCAGACTGGGTGATGAATGGATTGAGAGCAGCCCTGCAGAGAAGCACTTAGGGGGATGCTGGTGGACAAAAAAATTGGATGTGAGCTGGCAATGTGCACTTGCAGTCCAGAAAGCCAGCTGTATCCTGGGCTGCATCAGAACAAGTATGGCCAGCAGGTCGAGGGAGGTGATGCTCCCCTTCTACTCTGCTCTCATGAGATTCCCATCTGGACTACTGCATCTACTTCTGGGGTCTCTAGTACAAGAAAGACATGGACCTGTTCAAGTGGGTCCAGAGGAGGGTCACAAAAATCAGAGGGTTGGAACACCTCTTCTTTGAGGACAGACTGAGAGAGCTGGGGTTGTTCAGCCTTGACAAGAGAAGGCTCTGGGGAGACCTTATTACAGCTTTTCAATATATAAAGTGGGCTTATAAGAAAAACGGAGAGGGACTTTTTACTGGGGCCTGTAGTGATAGGACAAGGGGTAACGGTTTTAAACTGAAAGAGGTCTAGGTTAAATATAAGGAAGAATTTTTTTACAGTGAGGGTGGTGAGACACTGGAACAGGCTGCCCAGAGAAGCTGTGGATGCCCCATCCCTGGAAGTGTTCAAGGTCAGGCTGGACGGGGCTTTGAACAACATGGTCTAGTGAAAGATGGCCCATGACAAGGGGGGGTGGAACTAGGTGATCTTTAAGGTCCCTTCCAACCTAAACCATTCTGTTATTCTAGTATCTTACTCCTATGGTGTTCTGAGTGGTAGATGGATGGTTCACTTTGCTTCTGCTATCTGGCCACTACTTACAGCTGCTGAAACTGTGTAGTTTGGGCTTAAAGTCAGTATGCCTTGATGTACAAGTACAGGTTAGAGCACCAGGTTAGTACTTCCAGCTTAGTATCTGGAATGGATGGATAAAACGTTTGATGTTAGCACCAGAGAAATAGTTAGACTTTGAAATCATGCTGATGTAATCTGAGTGCTGCTGCTTCCTCTTTGCTCCCCCAGATTTCCAGCTTCATAGATGCAAGATGTGGTTTTACTTTTCTTTTTTCTGTAAAGCTGCCCCTGCTTTTGAGGATAAATGTGTGTACCCTTGGTGTTGCAACTGGAACCCTCTAGACTGCAGTAAATATTAAGGCAGTATGTGTGCTACCTTGTGACTCTGACCTTTTAAACCCCAGGGTTATAAAAGCGTCCGCATCTTTGGCCGTGCTGCTTTAATCATTCTCTTATAGGTTGGAACCCTCTTTCTCTCCTATCTCTTCTTTTGACTTATCTTTCTTATTCAAAAGTCTTTGTGTGGTAATTAGTTTCATGGTCATTTAGTTAATTCTCCTCCTGTTTGTGGTCTTCTGGGTTAATTCATTTGACATCTGCTTTTAAGGAGTCCTCTTTCGAATCCACTTATTTCAGTCTTTCTCTTGTATTTGTTTCAACTGGACTTGCCTCCCTCAAGATCCAGTCAACTGTGAAGATTCAGACATTCTTATGAAATCAGTGGGTGAAGGAAGAAGAAAAAGTTGCCTTTTACATTGAGTTCATTGTAATAACAACCTCAATAAAGAGTTCCAAATACATGATCTGCTAGACTAAATTGGAACTGATGTGTGTCTGAAATTAAGGGTGGATAAATCTGATAGTGCTGGTGAAAGACACAACACAAGCATGTCATGCTGTCCATGTCATGTCTGTAGTGCAATTAATGTTGGTAGTCTAGTTTCTTAATTATATTAATCTGTCAGTTTTGCCTAAGAGTAGATGATGTTTCATGTTTTTCTATAGAAAGGGATAAAGTAATGCATAAAATCATGGAATCTGTCAGCTTGAAGGTGGCAGGTGTTCCAGAGGCTCTGAGGTGCTTCTGTTTTTCACCTGCTCGTGTTTTGACCATAGGAAAGAAGATTGTGGGCACGTCTTACTGGCTTTTGAAACTTTTATCTTCATGTCATAACTTGTCTACTTTATCTGATCTGTCTTAGAGAAGGACTTATCTGAATCTTAACCTTTCTGATCAACTGCCAGCTCACTTTTCCAGGGAGCAGAATGGACATTAAGTGAGCTAACAAGAAATGTCCCTTAGCAGGCAAGACCTGCAGATTAGCCAGTTGTTCATTCCAGTCTCTGTAAATAAAAGGTTTTTTGAAACATGAGAGATTAAAAAGCACAAATGAAATTATTATCTGCTTTGTAGCTTAAAAACTTTGATGCTAAGTGTTTTGGGTGGCTTGAAAATTACAAAGACATTTGCAAAGCAAAATATCACAGATCTTTGAAGACTGCCTTTTTAAGCATCACACCTCTTGTACCAATGACAAACTCTCGCTCTAGCTGGCAAACCATTTATCTTGTACAGAGTAATTCTGTGACATCTTAAAAATTCCAGTGTAGGAGATGAATGGATTGAAGTATGCTCTTCTCTAGACTTGTCATGTCAGAGGAAGTGTGTGCAATTGATGTTGAACTTGCTTCCATTTACTGTCTTAAAGATTAAATGCTATGGTCTTGGTTACTTCAATGTTTAAAAATAAAACCAGAGATACTGTTGTTCAGTAACTGGCAAAGAGAACTAGCATATGCATGTATGACAAACCTGTTCATACCTACAGAGTTATCTAAGAATTTCCCCATTTCTAAGGTTTCATGGATCACTTAAGAAATCTTTATCAGAAAGAAAAAAGTTGCTAATTTTCAGCATGATCTTTACTTTTTATCTACTCTTAAACTAGCAGCTGGATCTGTTAGTAGCTGTGAAAAACAGTCCTGCATCCTTTTTTCTTAATGCTGTCAGCTGACAATTAACATTCCAAGGGTGGCAATCCATAGAGATGATGCTTAAAGGAAGAGGGATAAAAGTTCTAGTAATTCAGGAGAACTATTAATACATGATCACCTTCTCTTATAATTATGTATTTGGAAAGAACTGTGGGGCAACTGGGGTTACAATTTTTCTGTCCTTGGGATTAGCAAAAAGGAAAGATCCATTTTTCAAACAGTTACTGCTTCCTTGGGGGTTCCAGTTTAACATCACAGGTACTTTTTACATCCTGAAACTGGGAACTTATCCTGTTCATTTTAGTGAATAATTAGTAGCACCTTTAATGATTTTGAAGATCTTCAAAGTGTAAGCAGTGTGTTTACAATATGTTGTAGAAATTACTTACTTTAAAGGAAAAAAACCAAACCTTTTGTCTGCTTATTTGGGATTTTATTCAGCAGCACATCAGAAGTCTAGGAGACATTAGTGTTGATATTATCCTAGAAAACAATTTGAAAAGCTAAAATTCTGGGAATTGTGGCAATAGAGCATCTATTGGGACCTTTGATTGTGGTTGGTTGTTTTACCATTGTCTTCTGCACTGTCAGGTTCCTAACTAAGCGAGAACAGAAGCTGATGCAGCGTCGACAACATGCTGAAGAATTGTTGGAGTGGAAACGCCGCCTGGATGCAGAGGAAGCAGAGATACGGCAGATAGAAAAGCAGGCTCTTGCTGCCTGGGACAAAGAACTGCTCAAAACCAAAATAGCCAAGAAAGACCTGGGAGATCAGAGAACTGAGCCCAAAGGTAGTAGGAAGTGGGGGGGAATTGTTGCAAATGACAAGAGTAAAACATAATTTGACACAATGGTTGCTTAGGTTTGTACTTCCTTTCTTTTGTTGGTGTTTTGGTGGTGGTGGTTCTTCTCTGGACACTCTTAGAATCTCGATTTCTGCAGTCTTCACCATCTTCTGTTGCCTTGTTCTTTTAGCCCTATTTTACACCTTAGTTATATGTGTATTCCTCTTTTTCTATGTATTTTCTCAAGTGAGGAGTGCCACATAGGCCCATCAGATGTTTCCACATACAATTTAAGCTATATTTCTGTCTTTTCAAAACAAAAATACTGCACGATCTTTTGCTGATCTTCTGAACTTACTCCATTAAAACAATTTTCCCCTGTAGTGCTGTTTGTCTATTCTATTAGCGTTATTACTATTGCGGAGGATGGCTCTTACCAAGGGCTGCTTTCCCCTCATCTGCAGTTTCAAAAAATTGAAAGCCTTTTTTTCTTCTCTCTGTTGTTCATGCAGTACAACTGTTTGAAATCTGCAACTGTGTTAAAGTGTGCTAGGATGTAATTAGTATAAATGATGCTATGGTGAGGAAAAAATAAGTTCTCACATGTTGGGAGCTACAGCTTTACTGTTCTGTCTTAAGTGGACCCTGCTTTCAGCATGAAGCACAGAGAACGGGATTGCACTGGGAGAAAATAATGAAACTTCAGGGATTGTTCTAAAAACAATCCATTTTCTTCTTTTTCCCACTTTGCTGAAAGCAGGCAGCACGTCCTTTGAATGTGCGAAGGGAATTCAGAATTATGCCCTATTACATTTGTTGCCAAAAAGTCATGTGGATTTTAGGCGTCGTAAGACATTTTAAAGATGGTATGTATATGAGTCATTAAGTTCCAATGAACAGAAGTTCAGCATGAATGCTGAATTCTCATCCACAGATGAGAAAATACACTTGCTTTCAATTAATTGTATCTACCAGTAAGCATTGGAGCACAGCCCTGCTTCAGAAGTGCCTCCCTCTCCCCCAGCCTTTGCTCAAATATTGAGTAGTTCTCCATGGCTGCTTCAGTAATGCTGTGACTCCTGCGGAATTTAGTAAACAGGAATATTGAAAACCCAACTTATTATTTTACTTGTTGCCAGTTGAGAGACTCATGATGAAATCATAACATTAAAATGTTTTCTGCAGCTACTGTAAAGGAAGCAATCAATTCTAAATTCAAGATCTGGCTTGCAGATTATATGCTCCTCCATGACTTCTTCAGACTAATAGTGACTCTTGCTGGGGTATGGTCAACTGGAAGGACAGGTTTCCCTAATAATCTTTTTGGAGTGTGTTGTCCGGAAAACGTTAGAATATCCTGAAAACCTCTTTATTTTATATATTCAGCAATCACTAAGAACATGTGGCAGTCTGAAATCATAGTTCTATACTAAACATGCTTGTTCTTGCTCAATATTCCACCCTTGGTGTCTAGGTCACTGAAATAACACTTAGAATTTGACATGTATTGGTAGCAATTACTCTTTTATATGCAGGCAGCAGTATCTCTGAAGGCATATAAGTCAGTGCAAGTTCTTACACGCTTTGTTTTTTCTCTCTTTATTCAATTTCAGAAATGGCTAGTGAAGAAGAGTCTCCAGTGCCTTCTTGCTCTCATCTAAACAGTGAAAGCTCTATCCCAGAAGATCTTGGCAGTCTACCTGCTGAGTCTGTCCCATCAGAGAATATGGGCCACGAACAGCCAGAAAGCCCCGGTCAGAGTACAGCTAACGAAGAAATGGTTTATTCTGAAGAGTTCAAGTCCTCTACCTCACCTGGCAAACTTGTGAGTGAGCTTTTTATGCTATATGTATTCTTAGAGTTGTAAAAGGCTATCAGAAAAGTAGTAAGTATAGCCATCCCAGTGGTCAAAGCAGAGATTAAACTATTCTCTGTTTGCAGTACCATTTGACATTACTGTGAGTAAACATTGCAATCAGATATGTTTGTTGAAGTCTTGAGAAAAAGTTGCTTCAGCACAGAGTTTAGATATTTTTAAACTTGTGGGTAGTCTTGCAAAATGTTTTGCGTATGTCACGTAGGTATGCAATATTAAGTGGTGGAACACTGACCCAGTTTACCAGTGTGAATTAGCTGTAGGCTAGCTGGTTACCATTGTATAAATTCTTTCAGGCCATGGAAACTATGCTCTGTTTTTCTGCTTTGCTTTATTTGCAAGTAATGTATCCCAAAGTATAGTTATAGGATGAAGAAGCAGAGCTGTAACTTCATGTGCAATCCTTTGGGTTTCAGATTATGTCTGCTTGCTAGCTAATTCTGCCTTGTTCTCTTCTAACTATTACTTCTGCTTCGTTGATAATTTTGTTAAGCTTCGTCCTGTTAACTTTGTCCTGTGCTCAATGAGACAGGAAAAGCAGTGTCTGTGGGGTAAAAGAAGTGCTCATCCAGATTTATTACAAATGCTTTCTTGGAAGGTTTGCTGAGAAGATCGTGGGGTAAAATGTCTAATATGTGCCAGAGGTTATGTTCAAGGTGTGTAAAAGGTTGTGGTATAACGTTGAAGCAGTAAGTAGCATTTTGGAAGAATATTTGCACTTAGAACTTTTTGCTTGGCCTCAGACCAATAGTGCTGTGTTGTTTTACTGATTGAGAATGTCAGCGTGCACCCTTTATGTGGAATGGTCCTTTTGATTTCACAGATGTATTTACTAGGAATTCTATTGCCGTGGTTGTTACCAAATAAGATTACATAAACTGTATTGAACACCTGTGAGTCAGAACCCTGTCAGTTCACTTAGGTGGTAACAGAGTAGTCTAAGCAGGTTTACTGAAATCTAGGCTCGAAATAAGCAGTCAGCTATTGCTGCTCTTTGTATTTTTGTTTTATTTTCTAGTGAATTAAGATTAAATTCTTCTTAATTAGCAGTGGATAGGTACCATTGCTTATGAGGTGTTCTCTAGTCATGCTGTTCTTCCCTTGTAACTAGCTCCTGATGACAACCATCTCCTACTTTCAAACTAAGCTTTACAAGCAATTACTTATTTGTCCTTTTCTCCTATAGTCTCCTCCCAAAAGCAGCATATCTGTATCAAAGCAAGATTCCAGCAAAAGTAGCCATAGAACTGGAGGACAGCTACGTTCACCTGTGAAGTCTCATCAGATATCTCACAACTGGTCTGATGAATCTTTATCTATGACACAGTCAGGTAAGTGTAATGCCTGCTTGGGTTTAAATTGCTTTTTCAAAGCTTTTCCTTTTAACGAGTAAACTTGAAATGAAGGCACAGATGTGGGGAGGCAGACAGAAATTCATGGAAATTGCCAAGGTTTGGGGATTTGTGGAAGTATTTTCCCATGATGTAATTTGATCACTTCAGCTTAAGAAGGTCTTAATAGTTAGGTTAGGAGGTCTATATAGAATTTCTTCTTTCAGAAAGCAACACTGGTTCCTTCAGACAGGTATGAAGAAGATAAGAGTCAAAGTTGAGGTAGTCCTAGAATTTAAACATACCAAAGTTAGCTGTGCTTTTAACAGGTGACATGCCTCCACCCTTCTCCTTGTAAGAAAGCAAAATATGGTTCAGCAGCATATGATCATCTTCCTCCTGAACACAACCTGGCTGCAGAAGCAATTTAGCTCTGTTACCGTGGCAATATGAGTGAGCCTGTTGGGCCTGCACTGGCGTGTGCAGAACAAATGGATACTTCAGGACATATGCTTTTATTTCTGAAGGAGGGTTTGAACTGTGTGCAGTAAAATAAAGCCTAAGCTTGCATTCTGAGCTATAAAATACAAGATCTAGTATACGGACTTATTATCGGAGGTCTTTTATCGAGTATCCAAGCTGGCTACCAGTAAATGCCGAGGGAGACAATATTAGAGGTGAACTGGTACAGAGCGGTCCTTTCCCTGGTGTGCTCTCACAGTCTGTTAGTCATGTGGATTGCAGGGCTTCCTGAGCCATCGTTCAGTGGGTCACCATCGTCAGCTCTGTTAAGCTGTGAAGTCTGTTTTGAACCTTTCTGTAAAGCACAGAAATCTCTGAAATGTCTTGTATTCCCAGTGCAGTTGATACAGCATCATAAAATACTTCTTAGCAAATGACATACCATTTTCCTGCTAGTTTGGATTTTTTTTTTTAAGTCCCTAAATGATCAATAAGTCTTTGATGGAAAAAGAATTAGGTGGTTCTATTGTATGTACTGGCTGTTGTTTGTGATCGGTGGATAACTTACTGGCATGTGTACATATGCAGTCTTCATGGTGCTTGATGTAGCAAGCTTAATAATATTTTATGTTGGTTTTTTTATTTGGTTAATATGTATGTAAGTGCAATAGAAACTCAGTAATTTTGAGGCAGCTGTTCTCCTGCTGGATGGAGAAATGAATATGTAACACCTAGATATTTGCACTGAGTAATTTGTATTGGGGTTCTGCCTGGTGAGCAGTTTGCAACGCAATGAAGCATTCACCAACTTGATAAAGTTATTTTCAAATTCTGACTGAGAAACCACGTAAGGAAGCCATTATGAAAAGTCGAGCAGGCAACAGTGGTTATGAAAATAAAACTTTTTAGAACTAAAGTATTTGATTTCAAATGCTGAAGAAAGGTGTAAGAGGTGGGAAGTCCAACAAGGTGGTGCAGGTTTCACAATAAATCATTCCATTGTAAAGAGACAAATCTTCCAAGCTGCTGAGTAGTCATGAAGTCATTGCTATGTCAGTCCAATGCATGCGTACACAAGATCGTCAAAGATGAAAGCATGTGCAGATCTTTCCCTTATGAGTTGATCAAGAAAAGCTATAATTACATAGTGGTCACTTACTATTTGGGAGGAGTTGTTAATTACAGTGGCATCATAAAGTACTTCTGATTAGCAAGTGAGATTCCATTGTTTTTGTGCTGTGTTGTTGTGGTGGTGTGTTTGGGTTTTTTTAATTCTCTAAATGGTTAACAACAGTTGTTAATGGAAAAAGAGTATAGTAGTTTGATGTTATTTACTGGCTGTTGTTGATGGTGAAATCCTTCACTATCGTGGTTTGTTGTCTTGAGAAATTGATTAGCAAAATGTCCATCTGTTCCTGCCAGCTGACCAAATAATACTGGTGACTTACTTTCTAGGATGTTCAGTAAAGCAATTGGTGTTTATCAGCATCCAAGCCTTTTGGTCCAGAAAACATTATAGGTAATATTGAGCATTAGAAAAGCAAACCAGCCAAGATCCTTCTCTTTAAAAGCTGCAGCTGCTGCTATAGAAGAGGAAGGGGGACATCAGCCGCAGGGAGGAGCTCCAGTAAGACTATGACAGATAAATATTTTGAAGAGTTTTTGATACTTAGTTGTGGTAGCACCAATCTGGGAGAAGAATCTTGTTTTGCACTGTGGTGGTATACATTTAGAACAAGAAACAAGTGGATATGATATGGGTGGAAAAGAATAAGTAATGAGACGCTAAGGCAGTCTCTCTATAAAGTCTGAGAGATCAAGAGTTTGTCACAGCAGAAATAATGAAATTAGCAGAGTTACTGGGAGAATGGGGTTATCGTGCAGAGAATGGATCTAAGTATCTGGGGGCTGTCCCAAGGGAGAAAAGATGCAGAACATCATCAGACAGGCTGGAACACCAGGTTGCAAGGAATTCTGGGGATGGCGAGTAAAGGAGGAGATCTTATTAAAAACTACTAAGGATAATGATTAAGAAGAAAATTGAAAGATATTGGAAGATAGCTACAGTCAGTAATGGCATCATAGGAAGGTCTGTAAAATTGAACTTGGAGGAAAGACATGCCAAGTAACTTTGCATAAGCTATTACTGAGTAGTTTATCAAGTTCAACACTACCACCATTCATCCTGAATAAATTATCATCCTGAGGCCTGACAACAGTGAAAATCTCCGCATTGTTCAAATTGACTTTCCTTCCAACTATTGACCAGTCAGCTCTCCATTTCATAGATGTACTTAGTCTAGGTGGTAGGAAATCTAAACAGGCCAGAAACCTAAACTGTTTTTGGAGTCCACTGTTGCAAGTGAAATTCTCATCAATGAAGTGTACCTTATAGCTTGAAATTGTATATCATAATTGTAAACAAATATTTCAGATATATTATATATTCATCTTTGAGTTGTTATATTTTTAAATAAGTCAGAAAAAAATTAATTTCTGCAACAGCTAACGTGGTGAGCAGTTAATGAGGTAACAGCATAAACATGGGTGGTTGACGTGAACAAGTTTGGTAACAAGTTATTGTATGTATCACAGCCTTTCTCTTCTAAATTAAATAAGATGCAACACTTTTTCATATACACCTAGTAGTGTTGTGAATCTGAGACCCCACTTCAAGAGTCTTACTACGTTAAGATTAACATGTTGATGTTAAATTCTTTGATATTTTGCTTGGACCATATTTTATATTTACTAAATAACTGCTTATTGCTTTGCATAGAACTGCTTTGTGAGGTGCAAGCTTACAAAGACTAAACCTAAACTTTTTCAGAAACCACATCTGATCAAAGTGACATTGAAGGACGGATCAGGGCCCTGAAGGATGAACTACGGAAAAGGAAGTCTGTGGTTTACCAGCTGAAAAAGGAACAGAAAAAGAGACAAAAGGAGAGACTGAAGGCCCAGGAAGCCAGTCTGATCAAACAACTGGAGGTTAGGAACAGTAGGAAGAAGGGCGAAGTAGAAGATTGTTAGCCTTGGCTCAATCATTATAGTGTGGATATTGTTGGCAGAATATTGTATCAACAACTGTGAAAGACACATTATTGTGAAAGAAGTGTGTCTGTATTCTGGCTATTTAACTGTTTTCAATAATGAACTAGAGCCTTGAAGCAAAAATAGTATTCCCTTTTAAAATGGGTATTTTTAATGGGTTACTAGCAGCGTTCGGGCAACTTATATATGTTTATACACATGAGTACCCTAGCTTGGACTAAAGAGTGATGCATGTGTACTTTGTTTTTGCAAGTAAAGTCTAAAATTTCTAGGATTCACAACTGTAGAGCTTTAGGAAGTTAAACAGATTGCTTTACAGAGAAACCAAGTGTACCACTTATTCATTTAATAGGTTTGGATTGCTGAATTGTAGTTATGGTTTAGTAGACTAACAGTTTTAACTGTTCATGTGCAGTCGTATGATGAGTTTATCAAGAAGACTGAAGCAGAGCTGAGTCAAGATCTGGAGGCATCACCAACAGCCAAACCTCAGATTAAAACTCCATCCTCAGCTGCTGCTGAAAAACCTAAGATCAAGGCACCACCGCTTCACAGGTAACTGGGATTTCTTTTTGAGATTATTTTGAAACTGTGCTAAACGCTGTCTTAGCAGAAACCATGAGTGCAAAGAAAGCTGTCGACTGCTTTTCCTCAAAGCACTGGGCAGTGGCAGTATCTTGTTGACCTATTTGCTGATCTCATCAGTCCCAAAACAGCTAAGATGTACTGTCCTTTTAATCGTATGCATCTCACTCTTGTCCACTTTCAGTTGTGCAAGAACTGTGCTAAATAGTTGTATGGATTACAGACCTGAAGGAATTTTTGCCCATTTTGGTCATTCATTATGTCTGCCACACTGTGTGAGGGAAATCATTCATCTCTGCAACTGAAATCTGGTTTAGATCTTAGGTTTTAAAACGTAGAGAATTCAACTGATTTCTGCACTTCCTACTGTATTTTTAAGTGTTTCATTTTCTCCAGCAGATGGTGCGATTTTTAGTGCATTCAAATTAAAAAAACAAAACCAAAAAAACAAACATTTTTTTCATTTGACTGCAAAAAAGACTAAAGTTTGATTAGTCTTTTTAAAAATTACTTTCCAGGACTCTACAAACTCTCCTCTCTGTCCCAATTCCTATTTTCTAAGGTCACAGTATGTTGACAAAGCAAACTGTTTATGTTATCATTGGTGTGGTATTATAATTATAGATGGCTGTATTTCCATTTTTATCTATTTAAAAAAACCCAAGCCAACACACTCTGGTGTAACCATGATTCATGCAATTTGATTTTTCAAATTTAGGCCTGAGACAGCTAAAAACTGGAAATCACTGGCTGAATCAGAGCGATCCAGAGCATCTTTGGAATCTATTTCAGAACATGGAGGTATGTAACTGGAAGAATCTATGCTACAGATAAAGATCTCGAAGACTGACTGTTTTAAAATTCTTTAATCTTTTCCTTCTTGAATCAAGAAGAGGTTTTAAGAGAGGATGCAAACTTCATAAAGCCGTAATGATCCAACTATATTTTTTACAATTGTTATTTAGTAGGCTTCTGCTTTTGCTTTCCTGTATATTCAGTATTTAGTTTTACTCTTGGTGATGTTTGTGTGAAACCATAATTAAGTGACAACCTTTTTCCTTTCTTTTGTTTCTTGTTCCCTTATCACTTGAAGAAAGTAAAGAAACCAAAAATAATGAAGAATTTAGGAATGGGGGGGTGTTAGATACTTTTCAGTGTTTTGCTGTTGATCATTATCTAATTATTATCTACCATTCTAATCTTGGTTTTATTTGCGGCTTGCAAACAAATAACTGAGCCCTTACCTTGGCCTCAGTATTGCATGGGATTATGAAATACTGGTAGAAGGAACAGAATCTGAAAGAAAGCTTTAAAACACTGGAACTGGAAGAATGTTGCTCATGTTCATAGAACACCTAGAAATACATGTTTCCAAGGAACCAGTTTGTATCTTCTTTTAGCGTAGAAACCTTGATGTTAATTTTGTTGCCTGTGGTTGCAGTTTTCAATAAAACAATGCAGGCTATACAGTCTGCTGTAATTAACTTTTTATTTTCCTTCTAGATGCTCTGTCATCAAGAACTGAGAGATCTGTGTCTGTGCACACCAAGAAGGTGATAGATGTTCATGCAGAAGAACCTTCTGGAACACCTTCTTCTGTTTTAATGTCACCAAGGATTTCCAGAGCAGGATCTGGTGATTCCTTAGATAATGTACCCTCATCGTCTCTTCTCAAAGACATGAAAGACATTAGTAGGATATTCCATGGGTCAATGAACAATGTGGTAAAAGCATCCAATGATGAGGCTGTCTTCAGTCATAAATCTGAAATACAGGAAGACTTGGAATACATAAAGTCTGAGGAATATGAGACTGAAAGTTCTCATGTTAAGCCTTTCGAGAGTTCTCATGTCTTGTTGACATTAGATAAAGAACAGGAGAGCTCACTGGACATCCTTCCAAAGAAAGTCCTCCATTCTGAAGATGAACATCCTCAGAAGGAACTTTTTGGTTTGGCTCTGGCAAGTCTTCATGCTTCAGAAGAAATCTTAGAACAGAGACTGGCAGATAAAGATGCTGTAACTGGCCTGAGTGTAGAAGAGTATTCTCACAAATCAGCAGAGGAAAAAGGTTATCTGCTTTCAGAACAACTTTTAAGTCAAAAGGAGCCATCATACCTTGAAGACTTTGAAGGATCTTCCTCCAGAAAACAAGCATCAGTTGAAGAAACACTTCCTGAGCAATGTTACAAAGATGACTTTGAAGCACCTCTTCTTTCTCCTAACGGGGATGCTCAGTCACTGACAGAGCACTCACAGCACACACAAACCAGCAGAAGTAGATCCACTAGCCTTGGCAGTGATGGTGAAATCAGTGAATACCTCAGTGACAGGTCTTTCTCTCTGTCTGGCAGCATGCATTCAGAGAGGTTATTAGAACTTAAGTCTCCAACAGAACTTATAAAAAACACTGAACGTAGAGATGTGGAGCAAGAACAGGCCCCTACTGAATCACCGCTGTGGGCTTCTGTTTCAATCACAGAAGAAACAGATAGTTTGCCAAATTTCAACATTGGTGATAGAGTACTTGTGAGTAAAGTCCAACCAGGAACATTGCGATTCAAAGGTCTGACAAAGTTTGCCAAAGGGGTTTGGGCTGGTGTGGAGTTGGATAAACCTGAAGGGAACAATAATGGGACTTATGATGGCATTAAATATTTTGATTGCAAGGAAAAGCACGGTATTTTTGCTCCTCCTCAAAAAATCTCTCACATTACAGAAAGTATTGATAGCCATTTAGACACAAATAAGGATGAAGACTCATTCTTTGATGATAGACTGGAGAAGCAACACAAAGCTGAGCAGAAAGACAGAAGAAGTTCCAAACCTGGCAAAGAGGCTGAAAGCCAGAGCAGAGACGCAACAGAGAACTATTCCCAGGATAAAGCTCCTGCAGACACAGCTGTTTCAGATGCCTCAGCTGGTGAAAGGGTTGATGAGGAGTCATCTTCTAAAGTATGCAGCATAAAGGAGATTTCTGTAGCTACTCAATCACTTGCCCAAGAACAGTCAGTGGTGAATTATCTGAAGCATGCTGTAAAAGAGGAGACCAGCCTTGCTCCTCTCATTTCTGGTGTTGTGGATGAGATTTCCACTGTTCAGTTGGATGACATCTCAGATTTCCTTTCTGAAAAACTTGAGAGGCAGAAGACACTGGGGGAAGAATGTGCTGAGAAGTTAGATGATCTCTCTCCTGAAGTTGTGGAGAAGCCTGCAACTCCACTTCTGGATTTGCTGACAAAGGAAAAGAACCAGTTAGAAGCCCAGCTTAGACTACCAGTTAGAGAGGAAGAAAAGTCAAAAGACCAACTGGAAAAGGTCAGTTTGCTGACAGACAGTCTACTTAGGGATTTTGTGAAAGACACAGTCAATCAGTTACAGCAAATAAAGAAGGTCAGGAATGAGAAAATCCAGCTCAGCAACCAGGAGCTCTGTGATGTGAAGGAGATATCCAGTACCTCTTCCCAGCAGGTAGAAAACCAGATTCCCAATGGACTGAATAACTTTTTTCTAAGTTCGGATTTGGAAGATGAAAGAGAAGAACTTTCCTCTCCAGACATGTGTCCCAGACCAGTGAGTAACACACATCTTGCACTGATTTTAAGAGTTGATTGTTCCTTTGGTGATTGAATCTGAGGAATGCTGTGTGGGCACCAGTTTTTCTCACAAGTTCTATTTGGTGATGTGGAGGTTGCCTGTATGTATGTCTTTTCCATGTGTGTTCTTGTGTATCCTAGTTCACAGCTCATTTTGGTCACCTTACAGGCTTAAAGACACATTTTGGCACATGAAAGTGAATAATACTTCATTTAGGTTGCATTTTGCCTACGTATTCAATTTGTATTTAATCCTTACCCCCAGTTTTTATTCTAAAAATGGCAAAATACAATAAACTGTAAACTTGCCTCTGTCTATTCTTGGTATGAAATAATTATCCTCAAACATAGTTAGTTGCTGTGGAGGTCAATAAGGTGTCAGACTGCTGTATCCACTGAACTAATATATCATGAGTAGTGGAAGTTTAAGCTTCCTCAGAACAACCATTAATGATACAGATACAGGACTGGGCCTTTCTGCTGAAGATCCCAGCAAACCTGTCTGCTTTGCCATTGATCTCAATATATTATCATCACAGAAAGCTTCAGCCCGTTTCATCAGTGTGGGCACTGCTTAGTCACTAAAACAGCCATCATCTGCTAAAAGCTTTTAGGGGGTTGATTCAGATCTGAGACTGCTGGTAAGTGAAGTGAAAAGTTATATGTCACATTATCAGTCTTTAAACCACTCAGCCTTTCATAAACATTTGAACGTTAGGACAGACAGTGGGCAGGATGCAGTCTCTCAAGATCTGCGGGAATCCTCTGAAAGCATTCATCAGTAATGGTAGAAACCCCAGGTATTTGAATCAAAACATTTCTAATTTTACTGTGGGCTACTTATTATTTTTCTTAGTATTTGTGCATATATTGCCAGTTACAATAACGGAGCATTTAAAAATATAAGTTGAGTTAGACAACAGTATGACATTGCTTTTATATTTACTCTGTGGCTCTTAATTCACAGGAGAGTCCAGTGTTTGGTGCCAGTGGTCAGGAAGAGCTTGCCAAGAGACTGGCAGAGCTGGAGCTCAATCGGGAGTTCCTGAGTGTGGTGGGAGATGATCAAGACTGGTTTGACGAGGACTATGGCCTGAGTTCCCATAAGGTCCAGCACAAGCAAGCTGAGGAACCAGCAGTGCTGCCCAAGGTAGAACCGCAGAAAGTGCCAACAAAGCTGTGTGAGGAGCCTTTGGCGGTCCCTCATACTGTGGTGGAGGTGGAAGGTATGGTACATGCAGCAGCTGAGGAACTCTGGAAACTGAAAGAGCTGGGTCATGATCTGCAAAGTTTCAGCCTTCATACAGATCTCAGCAGTACCCTCAAAGAGCAGGACACAGACACGATAAACAAGCAGGTTTATAAAAAGGTACAGTCTTCAGGCATTTTGTTCTTGCCCTTTGAATGTTTACCACGAACAGCAGCAGCCTTAACTTTTACTTCTTTCTTTAAGGTGGTATTTGATTTAACGAGAGAGATCTTTGGGGAAATCTTTGCTGAGGATCCTAATCTAAATCAGCCTATTTGGATGAAACCATGTAGGATCGCATCTGCCTACTTTCGCCGAGTGAAAGATCCAAATGATCTAGATGAAATCAAGGTAGGAAGAAATCTTTGTTGTGCAGGGAAAGAGATGAAAAATATTGTACTGGCACTTGCCTGAGTCTTAAAAGATCATAACAGGTGTATCCAGCAAGAGATGAGTTGAAAAGACAAATAAGATTACAGACCTGAAAGGGAGTTGGTCAAAATGGTCCTTTTTTAATTCAACAGTTTTGCCTCCCTGTCCTTTTGGCTGATACTGGTTGCTTTTAAACCTTAGTCCTCTGTGCAGCATTGCCAGGATGACCTTGATCTTATACAATTGGTGTGCTGACAGACGGCAGCTTTAGCAGATTTCAGTGGAACTCTGTATGGGTGTATTGGTGTGGATCCAACGGTAGGGTTGGGCCAAATGGGATGAGCTGGATTTTTTTATTCGGACACACCTGTGCCAGCCTCACTGACGACAGCGGGAGTTGCCCAGAGGGACCCAAAATTTGACTGGTGAAGGCATTGTTGTATTTGGCAAGCCAGAGAAGGTCTCCTGTTAATGGTGGTAGTGTTCAAGAAAGGACAAAACCCCGAGAAGCTGGAGTCTGACTGGACCTAGGTTAAACTTGCAGGGCTGGATATTTGGAAAAAAAAAAACTGTCTCCCTGAAAGTGCTCAACAAAAAACCTTTCATACAGGTCATCAGGGCACAAATGAAGACTTTCACCTGTATTGTTTCTTCTGAAATTAGGAGGTTTTTGACTGTATTTCTGCATTTTGATTAACCTGCTGAAGATACAGCATGTTGACTGTCTAGAAAAGACAGAAATACCATCTAGATGACACTATTAGTTGAAAAGACTTTCAAAAGTGTGTGGCAGGGGAGAGAGCAGGGGCACAGGACAAGGACACCAAACTCCCACCCTGCTTTTTTTTTAATATTCTCCCATAAAATGAATTGTCATAATCTCCTGTTTGCTGTACTGTTTAATTGAAGGTTTATGTTTTTAAGATTGTTTGAGCAGTGGGTGTCTTTTTTTTTTTTTTTTTTCCCCACACACTGCTGGATTTAATAATTGTTCTGCCTATGTAACGCTGCCTCAGAGATTTTCACTGTAACTTTCTTGCATGCACCGCATGTCTCTCAGCTAAACGGAAAGCATGCTATTAATGTGACTTTTGAGGGTAGGTACTTTGCATGTTTCGTTTCTTAGCTCAAAATGTGATAAATCTCACCTTTACCTCTGCCTTCTGTAGAGCTTCATTGCAGCTGAAGTTCTGAAGTTGTTCAGCCTGAGGAAGGAGCCTAATCACAAAACAGACTGGCAGAAGATGATGAAATTCGGGCGGAAGAAACGAGACCGAGTGGATCATATACTGGTCAGTGGATGAAAATAAGCAATTGACAGATACTGTCCACCAGACTGAAGTGTGACATACAATTGTATTTTTCAGTATCCAATCATGCTGTTTAAAGAATACAGTGTGTGTGAGGTCTTGATAAAAGTGTTTAGTTTAGAGAGTACCCTGTTGACAAAAAGAGAAATCCAGTGCCAGTGAAATAAGGTGACTCGAGTGAATTCTCTGTTCATGGCTACTGATTTGACTGGAGTATGAATTTGCCCGCTCCCAGAAGGTTAAAGCATGAATTTACAGACAGAAACACTGCAATATTTGACTAAAAGGAGAGTAAACTTTTACTTTGGGATGGGAATATGTTTTTCTTCTTACTTTTAATTTTTTAAGTAATATTGTGTAACTTGGAGACAGCAATACTGAGAACTTAATAGACCAGATTGCTAACCAGATTCAACTGAAAGGCTGCAAAAGTTGTTGAGTTAGAACTCAACAGTATGGGACATGATGATCCCTAGTACAAGGTAACCAGTCTGCCGGACGGTACCCACACCTAAGCATTTCCTCAAAGCTAAGCAACCAACAGGACTTCTGCTCCTCTAGTACTTGAGGTGAATGCAGCTGCTGATGGGGCAGAGGCAGGTCAGCGTTAAAACTGCTTAAGATAGAGCATGTCTGGCTGTGTACTAGTTTTTGAAAGTTACTTGCTGGCTTGTATTGCGGGATGATTAACATCTTTATTGGCTATAATGATAGTGAAGGTTCTGCTTGGGAATATGAGTCGTCATTAACACCATGCTTCACTTAATTATACCTGAAATTGATTCCACACACGCGCACATATAAGTAACTTCGAGTCATGGGTCGTGTGGTCTTTTAATTGCCCATCAGTGGAAGGCTTCCAACATAGGTTTTTTCCCAGGGTTTAATTTTAATTGTATGTAAATAGAATATCTATGTATAGGACCTCTATATGTACTAGGATATGTCCTAGTACACTTGATTCTGGGATACACTCGATTCTGGGATATCAAGGCTGTTAAAGGATGCACAAAAAATACATGTTTGGATCCCTGAGAGAACTAACAGTACAACTTCTGTGCTTGTGTACAAATTTCCTGATTTCTTTGAACCATACCTGGAAAGAAAGATTCCTGACTGGGAAAATTGTTCTAGTTGAAGGCATTCAAAGTGCTTTAGGTGGAACGAGTTCAGACAGTCTGGTCTGTGATTTATATGCAGCCCCAGATATCAAAGGTTAATGGAGCTCTGACAAGCTTGGCTTAATAAATAATGCGTTTAATTTTTTGTTCTCCCAAGAATATGGTAATAATATTTTAGCTGAAGACTCAGAATAACTCTGCGAAGATTGCAGCATGCCATGCTTTATGAATAAGGTAGTCTCAGTGACATCTGCTAACAAATTTATACTGTAATGTGAGACACTATCAGAGAAACTTCTAACTGAAAATCTAAAGAGTTAGTGTTCAATTTCTCTTACCTTGTTTTAATAAAATCTGTACAAAACATGAAGTATCTCGATAGCTTTCTCTGTCTCCTAGTTAGCCTCCAACTTGTGCTTAAGGTCATGATAATGTAAATCCAAGATCATAAGTGGATATACAGGTCTGTGCTGACTACCCACTAGTAACTCATGGTGTAGCCCTGAGAGGTCAGTCTTCGAGTTTTCCAAATTTTGTTTAAAGTATATTCAAGTAGTGCAACATAGCAATTTCCTGAACGAGGAATCAAGACTTAACTTGGTAGGCTTAGGTGCTCTAGAAGCTTCTTTAGAAATCTCAATTGAAAGTGCTTTGTGAAGTTTTCATGAAGATTTAGCCAATATACACTTCTTGCAACGTGCAGGGGGTGTCATTGTGAGTACATATATGAGCTGTTTGATTCTCCACATTCTTTTGCTGCTTATAAAGACAAAGGCTGTTAAAAGAAAACATAATCTTCTTAAAGCAGAGGTAGACATTCTTAAGCTCCTGTTATTTGTGTTTAAGTAACAGGTCCTTCTAAGTTTCTTCATTTCCTCTTCAAGTAAAACCAGCCTTCAAATGAAAACATCCTTTGATAGTTTTCTATTGAGACAGCTACGTAATTTTAGTCTCTTTGAGAGGACCGAACACATCTGACTGTCCAGTACGTTCTGACCTAGGATCTAGGCATGACTAAGGGCGAGAAGGGTTTTGATACAGAGGAAGCGGATGCTGTTGTGTGCCGCCTTCTCCAGCACATTATTAACAACTGTCAAATAGTGGCATCAAGCGGCTCTAAAACCAGGAGTCATGGCTGTTTGCTGAATTCCCTTTTATTTCTTCTGAAGGCACAGAAGCAAGTGCCAAGCTATTCTTCCCAGCTTAATCTCTTCCTGATTAGCCCTGGATGTGTCCTTCTTGGGTTTATCATACTAAACCCAGTTCCTAGGGGTTCTTGTCTCCACCAAAGGTTCATGCTTGTGGGGAAGAGGCACAGCAGTAGAAGCAACCTGTGCTGCACTGGTGCTCTCTGTGATGCTGGGTCCTGTGGGTGACTACAGCCAGCCATCCCACCTGCTGGAAACTAAGAGGAGAACAGGATGGATTAGCGCTTCACCTTCTTGCTCTGCCTTGATCTTTGCTGCTTCCCCCAGTCACTGCACCTTTAGTTACATTTTCACTTTTGGCTGTGCTTTCCCAGCACTTACATCAATATAGTTAACCATGTTTTCCTGCCAGTTACAAAAAAAACATTTTCCTCTTCTACTTTTTTTCAGCACTGTTAGCTTTGATCAGGCATCTCTGTCCTCAGAAAGTATTGGTATTGGGATTTCTTAAAAGACATCTCTGATCTGCTGGATAGTTGCTCCAGTTATTAACATTTACAGTAAATCTTGGCTTTTAGTAAACAAATACAGGAGGTTCACGTTTATGAAAAGCTCCTTTGTTTAAAATCAAGTTAAAGGAGTGTTTAGGTGTTTACTTTCTTCTCGTGTCCCTTCGTGTTGCCACCTTTATCACATGCATGCTGTCTGTGCTCTGTGGGAGAATCCCAAATATACACCTAGACTGAGGTGCCACATTTTGGTACATCAAGGCTGCCTGCACCTTTCAAAAACTCTTTTTAGTTTAAAAAGCAAGAGCCCTTGTATGTCCTTATTTAAGTTCGGGTGCTAACAATAGACTGTTTGCACTACTTTTTTTTTTTCCACTTGGGTCTTCAGCCAAAACTCCTTGTGCTGATCTGTTTGCACAAACTCTGCCATTGCTTTCCCTGCCACCCCCCCCTTCCCTTTTATCCGGAGCTTGAGAAAGCAAAGCTCACATAATACTGCCAACCCTATGTGTTTATCTTTCACACCTGAGGAGCCTGCCAACAGAGTGCTGAAAAGTACTTGATCTACTGACCTGTTGACTTAACGGCTAGTGTGTTTCTTTCCATGCAGTTTTGAACTCTGCAACAAAGCAAAGCTGTTCCTGTCAAGCTGTCTTAATTGGAAGGCCCACTTGTGTGGCGCTGGAGACTTAAACCCAAAAGGAGCGCAGCAATAAGAAGAGAATCGAAGCCTGCCCGTATGCACAGTCATACGTCTTAAGGTTTCCAAGCACTCTGAGGGTGAAGGGCTGTGAGAATGCACCTGCCTGCCTTCCTCCGACTGGCATTCTTCCAAGGCAGTAGTTTATTTCTAGATTTCTGTACTTTTCAGTCTCCAAGTGATCTACTTACACCTTAAATGTAGTTAATTTTGCAGATATTCGTGGTGTTGAATAGGAACCTTCAGAAATCTAAACCTAATAATTTACTTTTTAAAGTTTCCTTCAGATTATATTATTTTCAGTGTTACTTTTTGGATACTGTGGCATTTATTACATGGCCAGCAGGACCATGCTTCCTCATTATCTTCTGATTATTTTTTTATGTGTGTGTGTGCCGCCTTCTTTCGAGTGTTTAAAATAAAAACAAACCAAAGCGCACACAAACCATACTGCACAGCCTTCTGCATTGTGTCGCTATTTATCTTTTCCTATAGGATTGAATCCAGTTTCATTAGAACAGGCATTCTTTTTCCTGACTTTGCACAAATGCAGTTTCTCTCCGAGTTTACTTCCTGGTATCAAATACGTAATTTTTTTCTTTTGTCATGAGGATGTGCAAGAACTTAAATGCTGTTCGTGTACTGAAGACAATGCAAAGCCCGCTTCCATGAAAGCCGTGATAGTCACCAAACGTAAGCCAAATATAAGCAAACTGTCTCCATTGATTAGAAGCAGTTTGAAATACTACAATAAATGGATAAAACATTTCCGAGACAAAGCAGTTGCAAGTTCCTTGGCTCAGATGTCTGCAGCTAGGGCTGCGAAGCAGCATGGCAGTTTCCACACATGTTCTGAATACTCTATAAACAAGACTTGCCTGCAGCTGCAAGTTGCACATTCTCTGAGTTTTCCAAAAGTATGCTCGAGGAAGTCCTCCTAATGTCCTAATGCCAAAGGAAATTGTGCACTGTGCCTCTGAGAAAAGGGGAGTGATACAGGCAAGAGAAAATTAATCACTGATACGGTTTTTCTTTCTTGATCTTTCTGTTGCTATTTAACATCCAGCCTTTCTCTGCCCGTGTCAAGTTACCTTGCGCTCTCTCCTTTGCTTGTGTTTCTTTATCCTGTGAATCTCTCTTTTTTTTTTTTTTTCCCCCCTTCTCTTCCCCCCCGCCCCTTCTCCTGGAGTACAGTAAAGGAACTGTCCCATCACATAGTTGCAAGTGAGACAGAATAAACAACAGCTTAGTGTGGATCTGGGTATTAGGGTTTGTTTAAGGGCCAGTGAGATCAGAGCTTTTAACCTGCTTGGTTATTTTGCTGACTTGCTTCCTCCCACCCACAGTGTTACATTCACTAGGTCTCAACTTTGCTTCCCAGCAGTGAGGTCGCTGCCAGCCTGGGAGGGTCGGGCAGAAAATTGCATCAGTTGGTATTTTACAGCTGCTCCAAGTTACCAATCTTGGATGTCATCAGTCAACGTTCCTGAGCGTCCCCCAGCATTTGTTTCCACCCGCCTCCTTCATCACCAGGATCTTTCCTCCAGCCAGGATCTTCACCTTCTCCCTTTGGAGCCCCTGTTTTCTCTCCCAGACTCCTTCTGCTTTTTGGGAACCCTTCTTTTTGGCACCACCTCCTTCTTTTTGTGATGCCTGTCTCTTGCTTTTCCTCATCTAAATAGTCTGTGCTACAGACACACAACACATGATCAGCTTCTAAATTGGTGCTTCTATCTTATGCCTCTTTATTGATGGGAGGACTTGGGTCACACTGCTATTGTTTAGTCCAGGGTTTATCAAAATTTATAACCAGCATATACCAGTTGCAGGCAGCAAGCTTCTGCTTCAGAGAGAGTGCAAAAATCTGTTTCAGACATTCGCTCCTACACAAACTTACAGCCAATTATCAGCAGCTTGTTAGTGTTCTATTTAAATTATTTTTCACCTACAACTCTTGTTCAAAGTGTGATTGCCAGTGTTGTTGCTTCTTCCTTATTAGTAAGAAGCATAATGAAACCATTAACACCTTGTCTTTGACAGCAGAGGAGCACTTGCTGTGCTAGCACAGAGATTTGTAAGCATGTGGCATGACTCCTCCAAAGCTTTTTGCGGGATGAGATCCCTGCCCCTCTCCCCAGGCGCTCTCAAGAGAGGGAGAAAGGAGCTGTCAGACTGAAACCCCATGTCTAACTGAAGCCTTATGAATGGCTACAAACCCTGAAGCAGTGCCGGTTCCCTGGGGTTCCCATAGCAGCCTGTTCTTGGACTTCACACAGTGTTTGGGTTATTGAATCATCATTATGCTACAGCAGCTGTCATCTTCAAAACAGACAAGTTTCTGGGTGGTTTATCTTCAGGCAAAAAAAAATATTACATATTGATACTGGATTAGTGGATTTTGAGTATGTTTTAACCTTGTTTTGGCAGTGTCTAGGTGTCTGTCCCACTTGTAAATGTACAGTGTAAATGTATTTTGAGTTCAGAGCGTAGGATTTATGGTCAGAGGAGCTTTCTGCTGAAGCTGAGAAGAGAAAGCGCTTTCTGCAGGTTTACTTTCTCATTTTAAATATGAGTGATGATTGCACACACTCTTTCTTTTCTCAAAAGTTTGAACTTTTGGACTTTTGTTTTGGGTATATCTGTAATACTGAAATGGTCACCAAGACAAATTTTTAATAAGTTTAATTGGAGATGCCCAGTCTGGAGAGACTCTCCGTAAGACTTGATTTGCTGAATGAAATTATATATTTCTGTCTGTTACTAAAACACTTATTTGCCAATGACCAGTAAAACAGGATTTCACATGTCAACAATTCAGGAATAGAAGGAAGTAAATACTCATGGAGTTACTCTTTTGGCTGTAATGGCACAAAATTCCATTTGCAATAATGCTCTCAAATCCAATGAAGCATGGAGTATTCTGTGCAAATGCCTTGTAGTACTATCATACAACACATGCAGCATTTTGTCTTCTTATATAGAAGAATTGGAAAAGTTAGTTATTTCCTTTAGGTTTTCTAATTCTTACTCAAATAAAATGAACTGCAGTAAAGTCTTTTCTTTTTCTTCTTCCCCCGTTCAAGGCCTTTGCACGATTTCTTACCAGTTTAAGCTTCATGGAATCAGCTTCTTGCAAATATGCAATTAGAGGCCTTTTTAATGGAGCTTCTGCTGTTGGCTAAGAATATCCCATTAGCTGAGTTCTTTTAAGTGAAAAACTTGTGCAGGAATATGAAATCCTTTGAAATAGATGCTAAAGTGAAGGGCAGAAAACGTTCATACAGTAAAACAACCTGGTTCAAATAGATCTGTGTTCATTTTGCTATTGCAAGCATTTCCTGTAATCTCTTACAAAGACAGATGTGCTGTTGGCAGATGCACACTGTTTTGGACTCGTTCTGGAACTTTGCAGGGGATATTATCCTAGAGCAACAGAATTGTGACGTTTGTTTTGGTTTTTTTCCTTTCTAACCTTCAAGGTGCAGGAACTTCACGAGGAAGAAGCACAGTGGGTGAACTATGACGAGGATGAACTGTGTGTAAAGATGCAGTTGGCAGACGGGATCTTCGAGGCCTTAATCAGAGACACTGTTGATGTACTGAACCAGATAAATGAGAAACAGCGGAGATTGCTGCTTGTCTGACCGTGCTGAAAATAAACTTACAGCTGCGTAACCACTGAGTCACCGGCCTTTCTGACTCCTGACGTACTCTCCATCCTGCAAGCGCTGCTGCTGGACTTCCATGCGTGGAGTTTAAAGGCAGTTCAGATGTGATTAAAGGAACCTGAATTCGCATCCGCTGCCACTAGAGACCTCGCACCAGATTTATTATTTGGAACAAGCTGATCCCTCGCTCGAGGCTGTATTGTGGAGTGCTCAAGACTGTTCATGTGCCAATGCACTTATGCCACATAACTGTCAGCAGCCATTTGGGGCCCAGGCCTGGGGCTTTGACATGTTCAGCTTGTGGTCTGAAAGGGTTGGGTTAAGTTGGGATACTGGATGCTTTGCTGGAATGGCTGTCAGCCATCAGTACTCAACTTGTCTTTAGAAATGTGAGTAATTTGGAGAAGAAACGGTTTGGTCAGGTTTTAGTCATAAACAGAGACTTACCATACTGAAGAGTGTTATAATCTTAACACCTCTTCTCCTGCAGCCCTAACAATGTGCATCAGTTTTTTCTGCTCCAGAGCCCATTGAATTCCCTTCTCTGTGAAGTTGGTTTTCACCTTTCTTCTGTGATGTGGTACCAAGTATGGTGCCGGCCAGTCCAGGGGAATTAGATAATGTTGCTTTCTGCATTCAAGTAAAGAATTCTTGCTGCTTTTCCTATGTAACTTGCTTCAGTCCCAAGGTGGAGCAAGATAAAGGCCACCTAATATCAAGCATGAAAGATGAGCCCATGGACAACTTTCCTCCTACCATGTAGCACTTCTCTTCCTGGAGCACCAGCTGCTCCCAGATAATGGATACTCAGGACTTTCTCAGGCGTGAGAGATGCAGGAGTGGAAAATACTTCCTCCCGAAAATTTGGCCTTCAGTCCCTCAGCTTCCTCCCTTACTGTCACCTGATAAATTTGAGCAGCTGTTACTTGAACAATTTAGAGAACAGAGTGTATTCACCAAAGAAAGCAGTGTCCAGTGCTTGACCGTCTGCATGTTTTGTGCTTGTGGGTTTTTTATTTATTTTCAGATAATTTATTAAGTGGGTTATAGGAGAGTGTCCTGTGCAGTTGGCTGCACTGTCTTAGGTTTTGAGACAGCTGAACTTGAGAAGGCATCTGTTCTGGAAATTTCCAGAGCCCCATACTCTTCGCACAAAACCTCCAGCTTCTTGAGACAGACTTCCTTCTGCTAAGTGCTCCTGCCTAACCTGTCCCTCCCATTCTTGTGTTTTTATTGGAGGAACACAGTCTGGGGTCAGACGTTGATGCCTTAATAGTGGATGTCCCTGTTTGCTAACCTGGGACAAGACCCAGAGGAGAGTCAGATTCTCCAGACACACTGAAGCGCAGAAAGACACTTTGAAGCCCTTGGAGGTGCCCCAGAGATGCCGCAACCCATCTATCGATGTGGCGGGGAGATCTCTACTGTCTCTTTCATCTGCTTGGTTCTTGGGCTTCCTGCTATGCATACCTCTGCTACTGCTCCATTTTGTTTTCTCTTTTCCACCTTCTTTTTTTTTTTTTTTTAAGCTATCATTGGAGTATTTGCATTTTGCACAATGACACACAGCTGGTAACTTCTTCAGGGACAGCACTGGGAAATGTTGGATTTGTCAGAGGTCCATGCAAATTCCCGGATACAGTATTGCCAGCAAATGACTTATGAGTTAATGGTGAGCCATATTCATGGGAGTTTAATGAGTGGAAGAACAAGGAGGAGGTCATGTTGTATAGGAACACCTCCAATGGGCATATGCCACGTCTGTTCCGCAGTAGTGGCCCTGGAAGTCAAATAGTCTTGGTGGAGTTCAGCATTTTTTACCCTAAGTGATTCACTTGTCCACGTAAAATGTCATGGTGCTGAACCAGGAAACTCTCAAATGCTTAAGTTAGAAGCAAACTAAAGCTGCTGCATTTAACCAGCATGGTGTCACTGATTGGGTCACCGCCTCAGATTCCCTTTCCTGGGTGTATCTTCTTCAATAGCGAGGATCGTTATTTTTATAGGTAGCAATTAGGGAGAGAAGGCAGAAACCTGCAGCGTAGGTTTGTGGCTGGAGTATCACAGAAACAAAGTTAGTTTCTGTTCTGTAGATCCCATGGCCAATATTGAGAAGGTTGCCCTGCAGCACCAAGGCTTTTCGTCTGGTCTGCGGAGCTGGCATAGCTTTTCTGGTCTGTCCACCAGCAGGGAGAAGGTTGTACAGTTAGCCTGCTGAGGTGCTGGGGACCATTGGAGATCATATGCCTGTTGTCTTGCTGGCTTGGATAGCACTAGTTGAGTACCCTCTACAGAAGTTGTAACTATTTTTACAGCTGTTTGGGTAGAAGGAGGCTGTGTCGAAGTAATGGCTTTATTCCTTTGTAGACATCATGTTTATTTTTGGTAACAATCCTTGATAGGAGCAACCCTAAAAAGACTTGAACGTACGTGAATTTATCTTCTCAATACCTCAAGTGTGTTGAGTTGCTTTGAGCTGAGTGTATACTCAAAACCTCGAGTGTGTTGAGTACTTGTGGAATGATGATTGCCGCGATGAAGCAACGGTCTGTCTGTGTCGTGGCTGGTGGTGAGGAGGTGTGGGGAAGCCTGGAGTCTCACAGAGGCCGAATTCTCTATTTCTCTCCTCTCCCCAACCTTCTCATTTTACTAACAAGAAGATATTTCTGGGTCCTGGTTAAAAGGTTCAAGGCTGAGACATTTTTCTGAGACCCAAAAGATGTTTGGGACAGTGGCTGTCACCACTGGGGAGATGCGGTTCCCACTTCGGAAGGATCTCAGTGCCAAGTGGGAAAGCCCAGGCTTGTGAGGAGAAGGAGCGTGAGTACCTCTCTCACAGCAGGATGCTCCCTGAGCCGAGCTGTGGAATATCAGTGCTTCTGCCTTTCAGAAAAGGCTTGTTGCTCACAAGGTGGAACGAGAGATTGAAAAATCCCATCTTGTTCACTTTCCTTTCTTGAAAAAGTGGCCTTAGCTTTTTGCAATACTTGAATAAGTGTGTACCTGCAGAAGATCTTCAGTAGCACAGAGATAGAGACCTTTTAAGTGACTATTCTGCGAGGAACTGCGTGCAGTTCCGACTTTCGTATCCCTTTGCTACCTTAAGAATATTAGGAAAATAAAGTACTTTTCAGCAGAGAAACAGTTGAATCTTATAAGGTATTTAGTGCATCTGAAGTGTTTACAAATCAACTAAAATGGAGAAAAGCAAACTATTGAACTTATTTGTAATTTAAATGTTAAATGCAAAAATATATACAGATGAAAGAGGAATACTGTAATTAACCTGCATTTACTAGTTTTTTCCTTGACTTTGCAGAGCCTTTTGATACACATTTGCAAAGCCGCCTTCTGGGAGGCTCTGTCTCCCTGTCTACTGTGTGTGGAGATGCTGAAAAGAAACCCTTTTACTGTGTACGTGTAAATAACCTGGTAACTTGGTTTTTGGGCCAGTTGCAGCTAATGTTCACATCCAGAGCAGCTTTGCACAGTAGACAGATCCAAGGATGTGGAGGGGTGGGGTTTTTTTTTGTAATTAAGAATTGTAAAATAACCAGGGTGGTCCCTGTGTACACCAGTGTAAATATCTTTGGTAACTGAAATGTACTTTAAGAGAACAAAATCTGTAAATAAACTGATTTATAAATTAATCTTGTTTTCTGGTTCTTTATAAAATGGACCTTTATAATTACCCAAATGCTTGCTCATTCTGAAGGTGTCCTGGAGATTTGTCCCTTGTACGTTCCCCTTTCTGTCTGATGCTGTAGTTGGGATGCCAATCACAGTCCACAAAATCCCATTAGACTTGCCTTAATTATAACCATAACATTATTAGAATTTCCTTATTGTTAAAGCTGGGTGTTGATAAAAGCAAAAATAGCATTGTGTAATCATTGCAGGAGTGCACTGCATGATCTGCGGGACAAAAATTACTCCTTGCATATGTTTATTTAAAATAGGTTTAAAAAACTCATGGTTTAAAACATTGCTGGGGGAGGGGGAGCTATTTTTAATGCTAAATAGCAGTCCTGGAATTAAATTATTCAGAGCTTCAGCCTTGTTTTGGATCCCTTAATTAGACTGAGTTGTTACAGCTGCTGTTACTGGCTCTCTAACTTCTTCACTGAGGGAGCAAACCTTGTTCCCTGGAAGCTTTATGTATTGGTGAAACTCTCCTAAATCTTTGATGTTTCCTTTCCAGAAAAAAAAAAAAAAAAAAAAAAAGCAACAACCCAACAACTCCGCTTTCACATGTGAAAGGTCCTGGAGCTCCGTAAGCGAAGGGCTGAACAGGCGCAGTGCCAAACCACAGGCGTGAGGGCACGTGGCGAGCGAGCGGCAGCGGGAAATGCGTAAGACCAAGCGTGTTTTATCGAGCCTCCTCCAGCGCCTACAGCCGCTCCTGCGCCTCTGCTGTGTTTCGGTGCCATTTATTACCGTACAGCCCAGCAGGAAAGGCTTCGCTTTCCATTTAGCATAAATGTCTACAAAACCCACTGTTGGTCTTTCCAGCTTGGAGGATGCTGTGTGGCAGCCTACACCTCACCACTCTTTTCTGCCCGGGAGAGGTGTATGCATCAAACGGGGGGGACCTGTGCGAACAGAACAGTTGCAAGGGTTTTGCACTGTGCTGGGTGGTTGTTTGCTCTTTCTTTTTCCTTAACCAGAGGTACCTCGTCCTGGAGGAAGACTTGCTTCACTCGGGTTGTCACGATGGAACCAGCTTTGCTGCGGTCCCGCCGTGCCAGCGTGCGGTAGGAGTAGCCCTCAGCGGAACCCGCCGGGAACACCCTCCGCTGCCCCTCGTGCGGAGAGAGAAGCACGTCGCAGCCCTCTGAGCTGGGGCGGTCGAACCGGTCAAAACGCAGCGGTAGGTCTTTTGATGTCCAAAGGGCCGAGACGAAGTGGTGCTGCAGCCTCTGTGCTCTCATTACTGAGCAGCAGGAGAGCATCCCTGTCGCTGCTTTCCCCACCTACCCTGCAGTGATTTTTGCTCCGCAAGTCTTGTATTTTCGGACAGTGATCTACTTGCAGCTATCAACATCATCCCTGGAAGTGGCTTAGAGTGCATTTCACACTGAAAAAAATAAATAAATAAATGAAAATTGATCCGTGCTCCTCTGGCAAAAGAACTGGCTTCCCTTTAAAATGGCTCAAGCGATGGGAACGCTGCCACGGTGCTCTGGCGAGTGACACAGCAAACTGCTGCATTGCTACGGCTGTCCTTGCCCAGGATGCCCAGTAATCAGCTTAATGAAGGCTCTAATTCCTTCATTTGCAAGTCTACATTGCTTCACTTTGGCACTGACTTTCTACAGTAGTGTTTGTGCAACTCTTCCCAGAACCCTCCGAGCGCAGTTGCCTTCAACAGCCATTTCACCCGTGGACCTGGTGAAACTCCCGGGTTAGGCAATGGCAGGCAGCCGCCTTCCCAACTGCACGCTGGGTTGAGTGGGACTGTTTTGGTGCCTCCCTTCCCGGGTGCCACCCGCTCCCAGGCGCCTCCCCAGGGCCGTGGTGCCAGCTGCAGCCGTCCCACATCCTACAATGCCTGGCAGAGTTGCTGGAGCACTTGAAATGTTGACACTGCTCCAGAAGTCACTGCGCCCTGCCTAGCACAGGGGCTCCTGCAATGTCCGGGCTCTCATTAACGCAGCCCTCGGAAAAAAACGAGCTGCTGGGGAGCTGCTGAGCCCCAACAGCTCTCTTCAGCACGCAGGAAGGAGAGGAAGGGGGGAGCTGCCCGGCCGCTGGCATCCAGCCTGGAGCACGGGCCATTGGTGGGCAGGAATGCAGATGAGATGTAATGGAGTTTGAAAGCATTAGGGCACTCTCGGGATGTGGGTCTTGTGGGGGAGGGAAAGGCATCCTGCAAGGTCTGGAAACTGGGGCAAACAAACCCCATAGCCCCAGACCTGCGCCTTCCTTCCTCCTCCTGAATAAGATCCTGCAGAAAGTTGGGGAAAAGGAGGAGAATAGAGCTGTTGGGGGGCAGCAGCTCAATTCAGGAGGGTGAGGGTTAGGCAGGAGTGGGGCATAGGGGAGATATTTGAGGTCAAGATGCCTTCTTTTGCCTGCCAAGTGTGCTGTGTGAGGGTGGCTTGGAGCAGGTCTGGTTGGTTTGAATGCTTCTCTTGGCCCCAGTTTTCCAGCCCTTTGCTCCAGCTGTGCACAACCTGTGGTGTCCCTTGGGCTGCGTTCCCTCCCCAGTGTTGGTCTTCCGGTGGCTTCCTCTGGCAGGCTGACTTGTCTGTCACTGCCCCATGAAATCTAGGCTGACTTGAACTAGAGTTTTGTCTGTGAGTTCGCTGGAGGTGGAATTAACACCGGTTCCATTGGGTGTCCCAGAGATTTTATTTTCTTTTATCCCAGCAAAATTGGGGAACACTTCACGTTGCTTGGCTTGAGGAGCTCAGCGAGGAGCCTGGTCCAGTGTCCATGTCCTGCTGCGTTGCTCCGCAGAGGTGATGGAGCCAGTGCTGCTCAGTGAACCTGTGATTGGGCACACTAGTCCGTGGTAGGTGAGACCTTGCTTATTTTGCAGGACTACTGCCACAGAAAGAGATGAGTGCTCCGTTGTCATCCGTGTGGTATTCTCAGTTTCATGTGCTGCAATTAAACCAGCTGCCAAATAATGATGTGGCGAATCTGGGCGGTGTGGCCTCCTCCGATCTGCTCCTGGAAGCTGGGCAGATGAGCTGGAGTGGAAAAAATCTGCTCTGTGCATCCTGGGTCATGGTGATGATTTATGACTTTAAGTAGATCTTAAATTTGCAGGTAAAACGTTTCCTACCCAGACATACCAAAGACGGTACCAGTTCCTCCCGGTTCCCCGGGTCCCTCCGAAGAGAGCGAGGGCAGCGTTGCTGCTGTCCTTTCGAGCAGGGATGAATCAGCAGAGGGTGAATAGCAGAAAGGGGCTGGTACTGCCGTAGTCTCTCTGCAGACACAAACTACGTGAATGCATTCATCACATCCTGAGAATGCACCCCGGATTTTCTTTTACGTCTATTGTTATTATAGGCTGGTTGGGCTTGAAAGGTAGAAATCGACTGTATCCGACCAAGCCTGTCTCACGCAGTCGGCGATTCCCAGCTGCCAGTGGGGGTTACATGGGGCTTTCCTGGCCTTCGTAGGTGTGAGCCCAGCTTCCCGGTGTGGGAAGCAGTCGGGGTCCACATCCACTCCATACGTTATTCCCTGTCTTGGCAAAGCCGCAGAGGCTGGCAGGTTTATCGCACAGGCGCTGCCAAAGGTCTTGTCTGAAATTGTGTCTCAGCAGAGGTGTGACTGGTGCCACCAATGGAAAAGTGCCACCTGGATTGGAGTGTCCCAGCTGACTTCAGCTGGCCGGGAGATGGCAGGTGGCACGGTTTTCACTGGTTTTCTGAGGCTGTTTGGAGAAAGCTAGTCAGGGAAATGAGCTTTTTCTTTTATTTAAAGAAAGACCACATTTTAAGTGGTGCTGTGCTCCATGTCAAGAAGAGCTTCATTGAGTTCATCAGTCCCATCTTGCGAAGGCTGGAGAGAGAGGAAAACTCTTGAGCCTCCTCTGCGACTGGTATTTCTGAGGTGCTCGCAGGGGAGTTGGATGCGAACTTCTCCAAATGGCTTCCGAAATGCCAGGGCCAGGTGACGGAGTTGCCATGATTGTATCATGAGTCTTGCATTGGTTGCGTGTTTTTCTTGGAGTCAGTTCCTGGAATCACACAATTAGGTAGGAACGTGTTCTTTAATTTTCAAGGAAGAAAGTCTGTTTCAGGATCTCCCTATCCCCAGACCTTCACAACTACAGGGAAGTAAGAAGGTCCTGGGTCAGCTTACCTGGCTGTTTTGAGCTATTGGTGTCTTGCAGCCAGGTTCATGCTTTTAAAAATGGACAGTAAAAGCCTTTCTCCATTTTCTGAAGCATAGTCCTTTCCAGCACTTCAAGGCTGAATACCTAAAAACCCAACTGCTCTTTCCTCGTCTCCTCTCTAACCCAGCACAGAGGCGATCAGAGTAACTCTTTGTGTCTGCAAAAATGATCCATTTTGGGTGCACAAAACAAGTTCTGCAGGGCTTAAATGATTTTGGTGAGATCTTAGCAGCCTTTGAGGCTCTCAGCCTGTTGGTGTTGCCCACACCTCATTGACTTCAAGGAGATTCCTGCTGGCTATTAGCCTGGGAAAGGAGATTTGAGAGCTGATGAGCTTAATGAACTAAAGCCACAGCTCAGCTGCTGAACGGGGACTTGTGCATCGCGAGAACCTCTATGATGGTCCTTAGCTATGACTTTGCTATGTATGAATGAAATACATCTCTTTCCAAAGTTAAGGATGCCAAGGTTGGGCGCTGAAGGCTTTGCTGTGCAGTGCAGCTGAAAACCAAGTAATGTGCCACAAGAGCCTGAAGCTGGGCTTTAGGGCTGGCTGGAGACTCAGCAGCCGGGCATCCAGGGTCATCCAGCACCCATCCCCTGTTGCTTTGCTTACAGGATCTGCTGGCAGTGAGGGAATGCGAAGCGAGAGAGGACAAAAAGGCAGGCAGCGCTGGGAGGGCATTTCTAAAACCTTCCCAGGCTCCTGCTGCTTCTTGCTATATTTTTTTTTTTTTAATTCGTCTTCGTTATTCTCAAGTCCATCTTAAAATGGGTTGTTTCAAAAATCTCTGCTTCATCTTTGGCTTTCCCTGCCCTTGCCCTGTCTAAGGACACTCTGTAATGAAAATCCTGCTCTTTCCAGTTTGAGGTGGAAGAAAAACCTCATTTCTTCCTTTGCATCAGTGTTAAAAGGAAAAAAGGCTTTTTGGGCAAGTCCCTGCCTGGAAAGCCCCACACCCTGCCGCTGAAGGAGGCTGTTCCCTGGGGAGCCGTGGGGATGGGATGTTCCAGCCTGGCAGCAGAGTCCTCGGCAGCCCCGGCTGTTCCCCGGGCAGCCGGAAGCAGGAGCATCCCCACCCCGGGGCTTCGGTGGATGAGCAATGGCGTGGCTCACCTCAAAAGGAGCCGGAGCCCCAGGGTGCGGGCTCTTGCCCATCTGCCTTTGGGTTAGATGCCGCTTTTGCATCTAAAAAAGGATTCAAGGAATTTGGGCTCCCTGGGAGGGAAGGGTGAGCCGGATGGGGAGGATAATGGTAATTACACTAGTGCTGAGCACCTCTCCTTCACTGTGATAACCTAATCAAGCTGATGAGCCCTTAGAATAAGGACTTTAGCCCAGGGTAAAATAACGGTGATGACATCCCTAAGCACAGGGAAGGATCTTTGGCTGGGTAAAGACAAGTTGTGTCTCTGGTAATAGTGAGGGACCCCCTGCTCGGAAAGAGCAGCCCCGCACCATGGGATGGGCTGCGCCTCTCTCCCTCCTAGTTGGCCAGCAAGGTGTGATCATCCCTTAAGCATTTAATTACAGCTGGCAGGGCTCGAAGAAACTATCTTCTGCCCCGTTTGCATCAGCCTGGACCCACACAAGACGCATGGCAGCAATGCCACGAGGGTTGTGTCTGACAGGCTCTATCCCCCCCCCAGCCGGGCTGTCTTGGAGAGCCCTGTAACTCCCCCAGACCTGTGCCCAGTGTGGAGGACCCTGCCCTCCACTGCCACGGCAAGGCTTGGCTCTGGCAGGCTTGTTTTTCTAGTGTGGCAAGTCCGCCTCAAATACCTAGGTGGGGCCCAGCAGGGCTAATGGCCTTCCTGGGGACAGAGCCAGCAAACCAGCCCTCAAGAGCGATAGGCACCCCCAGTGCCGGGGGACACCTCCCCCCCGGCCTCAGGGGGCTGGGAGGGAGCAGAGGGCTGGATTTCATGGCGGTGTCCACCCCGGCAGCGCCTGGCTCTGCCCTGGGGCGCTGGGCAACGGGCACCTTCCTCCCCGGAGCCCGTGACGTGGGTGTGTGCGTGAGCAATGGCACGGCGGGGAGGCTGTGGCCAGGCACGGGGCAGCCGAGGATGGAGGCCTGCTTATTTTGGGGCGGAGGAGCTGGGTTTTGGGGCCTCGCTGGGTATCTGTGTTGCGCATCCCTGGCAGGGTTTGGGGCAATGGCAGCCAGGTCTCTGGGGGTCCCCATTCTGCGGGGTGTCCTGGCAGGCGCTGCCCGGTGACGCTGGCTCACATCAGGGCAACCGACCCGGGCGCTGCCCTCGGGCCCGGGGCTCCCATCAGGGATGACTGTAATGGTGCAGCCGCCGCAAGTTTTGGGCCTGAATCAGCCGCCTTTTGCCTTTCGTCCCTTTATCAGAATTTTATCATTTTATGCTCCCCGTCCCCATCAGGGCAGCGCTGCGGCCTCGCCCCGTGATGCAGGGCAGAGGCGAGGGGAGGCGGGGGGGCTATTTTGGGCACCCCCATGATATGGGGATATCGGGGATGGGGGGGCGTTCAGCGGTGCCGCGGGGAGCGCCCCTTGCGCCCGACAGGGGGCGCCGCGCTGCGGGCGGCCTTGGCCCCGCCCCCCGCCCGCCCCCCCCTCCAGTGGGCGGGGCCTGAGGGCGGCCGTAAAGGCGGCGGGCGGCGGCGGGCGGCCTTGGCGGGCGATGTGGCGGCGGCGGCGGCGGGCGAGGGGCGGCGGCGGGGGCGAGGGCGGTGGGGGCCGCTGGTGGCCGGCGGTGGTCCTGGTGCTGTCGCTGCCGGCGGCGCGGCCTCGCGAGCTGTACACGGCCGCTGACCCTTTGGAGCTGCTGGGGGCGGGGGCGGAGGGGCGGCTGCTGGGCTCCCCCAGCGCCTGGGCCGTCGAGTTCTTCGCCTCCTGGTGCGGGCACTGCGTCCACTTCGCGCCCACATGGCGGGCCCTGGCACACGACCTCCGCGGTGAGTCCCCGGCCCGCCCGCCCGCCCGTCCATCCGTCCGTCCCTGACCCTGCCCCGCTTCCCCTCCTTCCCCGCATCCCTGCCCGCCTGCCCCATCGCCACCCCTAGACCTGCCCTGTGCCGTTGCCCTTGATTCCTCCCCTGTATCCCCCTCTCTGTCTTCTCCCGTCATCACCCCCTAAATCCGCTGTGTCTCTGCTTTTGCGTCCTCATCGGCACTCTTAAATCCCCTCTGTATCCCTGCCCCTTCTCCTGTCAGCGCTCCTAAAATCCTCCCCGTGCTCCTGCCCACCCCCTCAGCGCTCCTGAATTCCTCCTGCGTCCTTGTCCCATCATCCTCTTTTCCATCAGCGCTCTTAAATCCTCCCTGCATCCCTGGCCCTGTATCCTCAGCCCCGTAAGCGCCCCTGCGTCCCCTCTGCCCTCTCCCCATCAGGACCCCTAAATTCCCTCTGTCCTGCCCTGCCCTCTTGTCAGCACCCCTAGACCCCCCTGCGTCCCTGCTCCAGCCCCCCTGGAGCGTCGGCCTGGTGGGAAAGCCCAGCCCCCTCTTCCCCCCCGTGATGCCCAGCCACCCCCCCCCGCGATGGCCAGGCCCAGCATAGCAGCATCCCTGGAGCCCCTTTGGCTGGGAGAAGCTCAGGCTGAGCCTGCCCCAGGCACAGGGGGGTCCCGCTCTTCCCCCCAGACCCTTCTCTGTCCTCCTTATTCTCGGAGCCTGCAGGGAGAGGCTGGCAGGGTGCTGGGGGCAGCCACTGAACCCAGCTGGTTTCTTCCCGGCTTTGACCTTGATGCCTGGTCTGGCCGGTGCCCAGCCCTGCTTGGGGACCTGCACACCCTGCTGCTGAGCTCCTCGCCCTGCTGGGGCTCATCCTGCTCCCCCCCCCGGCATCCTGGGGTGCACACGACTTCTCCCTGTTATTGTGCTAATTGATATAGCATGGTCGCTGTCGGGTGAGTCAGGGCGCCAGCCAGGGCGAGCATCCCATCCCTCCGAGGGGATGCCGTTCCTCCCAGGGGATGCCGTCAGCGCTCCCCAACGGGGCAGGATATGAGGAATGGGGTGCGTGCCCGGGCCCTGCAGGGGAATGCCAGCTCTCCTGGCCCTTCTCCAGAACGGGGTCCCCCCAGGGCTCCCTGCTCTGGAGCCTGGACTGCGGATGAGGTGCCCACTGAGGCAGAGCAAGGAGGCCGCCCCCCTACCGCTCAGCATCCTTGCTGCTGTTCCCATGGGTGGATTTTTGCAGGAGTGGGCTGGACAGGGAGGATGCTAATGCGGGGGTGACCCACAGGCACCACATGCCCCACGTGCTGATGAGTCCAAGAGCATGTCTGGCTCTCAGCTGCAGGACTTGGCACCAGTCCTCCTGTGCCACTGGTGCAGTGGCAGTGCGAAGTGGCTCACCTGCCCCATCCGACACAGGACGGTCCCAGCGGGTCCCCACCTGCAGCAGGCTCCCACCTAGGGCAGCACGGGCTCTATCCCTGTGCTGGAACCATTTCCCTCCCCGTCCCCCTCAACGGAGAGGCTGGGCGTTCTGTGGCTTGTGTCTTTGACACTAAAAGAAGCTATTTCAGAGCTTTTATCTCTATTCTGTTGCTGGCATTCAGAGCCTGTCGCTTGAAATACCTCCATGTCCCCTTTTCTTTATCTGTTTTACCCCAGGGACTTACTGGTCCTCCCTGGGGAAATGGTGGTGGAGAGACACGGCAGGGGAGAGGATGCTCAGCACCTGGGCGGGCTCCGCCGCAATGTCCCCATCACTGATTTTGAGTAGTTCCCTCTCAGTTATCGACCATGCCCTTGATCTGGGGTGAGACGAGCTGGAGCCTGTGTTCCCTGCTCTCCCCGAGCCGCGGTTAGCCATCCCTCCCCTTCTCCCGGCGGCCTCTTCCCACTGGGGCAGAGGCTGGGCAGGCAGAACCAGACAGGCAGGCAGGCAGCCGCGGGCAGAGCTGCCTGCACTGGGGTGCCGGCGAGGGCAGGGCGTGCGAAGCCTGGTCCCGCCTCGCACGGCTTTCCCCGTGCTCTTGCTGCCCGAAAAGTAGGGCGCCAAACGCCAGGGCGGACCGCGGCTCCGCATATTCGGGGCTGGGAAACTATCAGCTGGTCTCCTGCGAGGGGCGAGCAGCGATTCCAGGGCTGGGAGGAGCCATGCCGCTGGTGCGGCGGGAGAGCCCTGCCGTCTCTGCAGCGGTGGTGGGGAGCCGGGTGGTTTTTGGGACCGCGGAGGGTCTGAGCTGTGCTGACTGCATCTTCTGTCCCCGCAGAGTGGAGGCCTGCAGTGATGCTGGCGGCCATCGACTGTGCTGACGAGGCCAACCAGCAAGTGTGCACCGATTTTGGGATAACCGGCTTCCCCACACTGAAGGTAAGGGCCTGCTTGTGCTGGGCGCGTGCCTGGTTTCACTGTGCTTTGCCTTTTGGCCTGTCCTTTCCTTGCTCAATCAGACCGACGGGGCTGTTGCACCAAAACACTCCCTTTGGGGCCTCGCGGGCTGGAGCTGTTTCACCCTTCCCCAAAACATAGCTGTGGCCGGGCTGCAGCCGGTGCAACTGCTGGCTGATGTAGCAACAAGGAAGGGGAACCAAACTGCTGCTTTGTGGTGAAATGTAGAGGCTGGATCTCTCCTAGGACAGGGAAGAGTCCGAAGCCTGAATTGGAAATGCCTGGGAAAGGTTGCCGGAGAGCAGACAGCGGTTGCAGACACGGTTTTTGGAGGAGGGAGCAGGGATGCTGCGGAAGGCTGCATAGGCCTCAACTGGGAGCCTCCAGCGGTGGCTGGTGAGGTGCCCTCCCTCCTCCTGGGCCCATGCCCGGTCCCTTAGCTGTGTCAACACGCCGTGTTTCCCACTGCAAACAGCCTCGCTCCAACACAAGCGATATAGGTGAAGCACTCCTAGGTGCAGGCAGTGAAAGCCAGGATTGCCTTGAGATGGAACCAGAGGGATAAGGGTTTCGTCAGACATACCTTTAGTCCTTGCTTACAGGCTCAACCCAAGGTGGGGTCAGATTTGGGCAGGTTTGCTGGGCAGGTTGGCTTGTGCCCCAGCCCCGCTCTGGGGTCTCACCAAGCACCCACTGCCTGAGCAACCACCGCCCATGGGATATGGATTGAGACATCTCCTGGGGCAGGGAGACATGCTGATGTGGCGGCGCCAAGAAGTCACTTGCTTCGCATCCCCTGACCCCACCAAACACCTTTTGCAAACAGCTCATGCTCCCAGCCCAGCCTGCAAAGCAAACACTAGTCTGACGCAACCCAGTTTCCCTGTGCCACCAGCACCGCTGTGTGAGGCCAGGAGCAGGTGCAGTGGGGATAAACTCCCTTCTCCCGCTTTGTGAGAGCTCTGGAGCAGGGAGACAGTGGTTTGCAGGACCAGGAAGGTCCCAGCTGCCTCCTTGGGTCCCCTAGTAGTGCCTGCCCCACCTCAGCTGGATGTGACTCCCGCCCTGATCCTACATCCCTCCCGTCTAGGGATGCCCCATGAGATGAAGCTGTGGCCGGGAGCTCCCTCTGTGGTGGCTGCTGTCGGTCGGCATGCTGTAATGTTGTGGGGAAACTGAGGCAGAGCCAGTCTAGGAGGAGCCTCTGCCTGCTGGGCCGTGCTGCCTACCTGTCCTCCTCCAAAAGCTCTTGTTCCAGCTTCCCCACATGTGGCTTTTTGTTCCCTTTCAGTTCTTCCGAGCTTTTAGCAAGAAGGCAGAGGATGGGATAAGGATTACCAGTGAGTATCGGAGCCACAAGGGCTTTTTGCCCTGGGTGTGAATGGCCCTGCTGCCCGCCTTCCCCATGTGTTGAGAGCTAGGAGAGCCTGGGGGGGGAAGCTCTGAGCGGCTCCTCTTGGCTCAGCCCATGGGACTGGCTTCACCCAGGACTGACCTCTTGGTATCCTGTTCCCCTGCAGATCCCAGTGCCACCGTCGAGGACCTGCGTCATGCCATCATCACCAACCTGGAGCAAAGCCAGGACGCCTGGCCACCCTCCTGTCCTCCGCTGGAGCCAGCGAGGTAGGGGTGGTGTGATGGCAAGGAGAAGGGATTCCAGCAGCCCTTGTCCTGCCAAGAGCCAATTTCTGGGAAAATCGTGATCCAAAAATGAGCACGGGGGAGCTGCTGCGTCCCAGGGAGACAAAGATGACTTCACTGGGCTAGAGCCATTTACATGGTTGTCCCGGAGGAGGGTGTTTGGCTTTTCTAAAGTGATCGTCAGGCTGGGGTTGTGCTTCAGGTCTCCTGTGCTTCCGTGTCCTAGCCAAAAAACCAACAGCCCTAGTTCAAGTTCATTACCATTTTTTTCCACCTGGGTAAACATGCGGCTCCCTCCTGCCCTGCCTGCGCTTTGTTTTCTGCCTCCTTGGCTGACCCTGGTGGGTTTTCTCAAAGCCTGTGAACTAGAGCAGAAAACTGGGCTGGGGATTTCAACAGGGAGGAATCGACCGCTTGGTGGGGCTGAATCCACACTGGCATCCCCTGCCGAATCCCCAGGGATGAGGGATGAGCTCCTTTCGGGCAGAAGGGCAGAGCACCCAGCTGATGCCAAAGCACCTGCTGCCACCCTCTTCTCTCTTGCAGCACAGAGGAGGTTCGCAGCTTCTTCCAGAGGAACAAGGACCAGTACCTGGCACTGATCTTTGAGAAGAGTGACTCCTTTGTTGGCAGAGAGGTGAGTACAGTTGCATTTAGCCCCCATTTCTCTTGAAGCCCATGTTCTTCGTGCCAAATAGCTCCTGGGCACCTTTGGCAGGAGAAGTCCCCTGCTGGCAGCCTCCCTGCCTGCACACCCTTTTGCAGGCCTGAAGGGTTATACAGGGTGCTAAATAGCCCTGCTGCATCCCTGGTGGGACTGGGGCTCTTGCCACCCCTTCATCTGACCCCGGAGCCTCTGGGCTTGTAGGTGGCGCTGGACATGCTGCAGTATGAGAACGTGGCAGTGAGGAGGGTGCTGAGCAGCGAGGAGGAGCTCGTGGAGAAGTTCGGCGTCACCACCTTCCCCTCCGGCTACCTGCTCCTCCGCAACGGCTCCTTCTTCCGGCTGCCTGTGTGAGTGTGGGACATGGAAGGGGGTCTGGGGACCCTGGTGGGGTGCCATGCTTGTGCCCCATCTCTCTGCTCTTCTCTGTAATCGTGGGAAAGTTCCTCAGGAAGGAGACGGTGGCTGGGTCGGGCAGGTTGGCAGGGGGCTGCTGGTGGGCACTGAACGGGGCTTCCAGCCCTGCCTGGAACTGATGGAAGGGAAAATGGTTTGTGACTGTGCCATCCCTCCGCCACATATGCCTGGAGGGTGGCATGGCGTGGCTGCCTGGGGCTCAGCTCTGCTCCAAGTTGCATGCCATGATACCTACTGCTGGGGCAGGTGGAGAGTACGGACCACCCCGCACTCATTCCCCAGGTCCAAGTTGCTGGTCTGGCTAAGCCTTTGGTCTCCTTTGCTTCCTCCTAGGGGACAGGGAACGTCTGGGAGGGAAGAGGGTCTTGCTCACGGCTGCTTCTTCCTTGCAGGCACGTCGAGGCGCGCTCCTTCTACACCTACTACCTGCGCACGCTCTCGGGCGTCACCCGTGGCTCCTACAAGCTGAACACAACCCTTGGCACTTCCAATGAGACCAACACACCCCAGCCGAAGCCTGCTGACCGGTCAGACCTCCCCTTCCATCATTTTGTGGCTGCGGGAGGCTGGGGCTGGTTGCAGGGAGGAGGTGCCGTGGTCATGGGTGGGCAAGGGGCTAGGATCATGCCTTTCCCCTGGGAAGAACCCTGAATTGTGGCTGGGTCCCTGGGGGTGCGGATTAACGGGCGGATGGACCATCGTGTTTCACTGCTCTCCCCAGCTCCAAGGTGTACATGGCTGACCTGGAGTCTGCGCTGCACTACTCGCTGCGGGTGGAGGCTGCCCGCGCCGCCGCGCTGTCAGGAGCCCAGCTGGCCGCCTTCAAGTGCTACGTGGCCACGCTCGTGAAGGTGAGGAGCTTTCCATGTCAGGAGGGGAACTGCCCACGCCTCCACGTAGCTATTTATAAGGTGAAATGTAAATGCAGGGTGTGGGCCACCACGTCCCAGTGCTCACAGGTAGTGAAGCGTGGCGGTCTCGGATGTGAACCCTGTTGGCCCAGTGTATCCCATGGCCACTGAGGATCTCCAGACTCAGCCCAGAGTCCCAGTGGGAGGCAAGAGCAGGTGCCAGAGAATTTCAGATGAGATGTGGGGTGCAGGTGGGCAGAGCAGGATTGGCACTTGCAGCAGGTGTCAAGACAGTCAGTCTTTTCAGAAGAGACGCTGTCACCTGCTGGGGTGGCAGAGATGATCAGAGAGGTTTGTAACTCTGATCGCCTGACTTGGATGCTCAGCCCGGGGAGCTGATCTCTGCGGGCTCCTTTGATAGTCCAGGAAAGGGACTCCCACCCTGAGTCAGGCTCTGGAATAATTTAATTTAAGGTCTCCTTTTTTCTTCTCTCTTGGGCTTGGTGAAATTGAAGTGTGTAGGAGATTTGAGCCAGCAGAAGCAGGGCAGTTTAATTTCCTGGTGTGATGGGAGTGCTGTGTTTGGCTGAAGTTTCCACCACTGGTTGCAGGAGCCCTGTCCCCATCCCCGTCCCTGTCCTAGCTTGGGCTCCTTGGCCAACCTTCACCTGGCCATGCCCACCTTCTTTGCTCGCTCCTTTGCCTCCTCTGCTTTCCCCAGCTATCGCCCTCACTATTTCGCCCTTAAATGAGAACCACAGGGTTAGGGAAGTGAATCCCCCATCGCACCAGCTCCCTGGCCAAGGGTAAAAGTGGGGAGCAGCAGTGGTTTTATTTGGTCAACTTCTAGTGCTTCCTGCAAACCTTCCCCTCGCTGGCCAAGAACAAGCCACAGCAGCAGACCCGACAAAACTGCGTCCCCGCCACAGGCAGGAGGCACCGGGGCGGTGGGTGGTGGGTGCCTGGACTTGCCCGAGGATGCGGAGCCGGTGCTGCCATTGCTGCGCTCATCCACAGGACGGAGCAGCGTCCCCAAGATTGCTGCCAGCCCCAGCCTTGGGGAGCTCAGCCAGCGGGTCCCAGCCTTAACTGTTGCCTTCCCAAGAGGTTTCTAAGGCAGTGAGGGAGGAGAAATCCTAACATGGAAAAAAGTGCCTGGAAAGTGGGGAATCGCACAGCAAAGCCTCTTGCTGATGGTGCAAGGGTGGAGCTGCATTGTGCAGCAGAAGCATCGGGTTGTGGGTGAATTCCCCTGCGAATTTGGGACTTTCTGTGCGATTCCCCATAGGCCCAAGGAGAACAGCTCAGACTTAGAAAAACACTCTTTCCTTTCGCTTCCCTGTCACTTTCCCGATGTGCTGCTGGTCTCGTCCTCCCCATGGGTCAGTCCCTCTGTCTGTCCGTTGGTCTGTTGTCAATGGCACACACTGGCTGGCTGCCCCCTCTCCCTAGAGTGCCTGTGGTTTTAAAGTGCTGCTGCTAATCGGCTTTGCGCTGACTTATGGTCAGAGTAGCTTTTTGCCTCCCTCAGACGGGGCCAAGGTTCCAAGCCTGGACACACACACAGGAGCCTCGCCACAATGGGGGGGACACGCCGCAGCCCCCAGCCCCTCGGGGCTGGGCACTGAAACCTTGCTGGAACCACGCTGCTCTCCAGCACATGCTGCTGTAGAGGATGCTGGTGCTGCCCAGTGCCCATCCTGGTGAGCTGGGGGTGCCAATGAGCTGCCCCGCTGGTCCCAGGGTGAGGTCTGGGTTTCCTCACCCCTCTCTCCCCTCTGCAGTACTTCCCTGGGCGCCCCTGCGTGCAGACCTACCTGCAGTCCCTGGACAGCTGGCTGAGGAACTGGACGGAGCCTGAGCTGCCCCGCAGCACCTTGAAGGAAGCCATGAAGAATAACAGAGATGTAAGGCACCCACAGGGACCCTGGCCCCTGCTCTCCTCAACCCTGCCCCTTTCCCCCACCCCTCATTATCTGCCAGGTCCATCATGCCATGTCCATCTATCCTCCAGGCCTCCCACCGTGCTGTGCTCCCCACCAATGTGACTTGGGTGGGCTGCCAGGGCAGCGAACCCCACTTCCGTGGCTACCCCTGTGGGCTCTGGACTGTCTTCCACCTGCTGACTGTCCAGGCTGCCCAGAATGGTCCTGACAAAGGTACAGGTGTCACCAGGGGTGTTCAGGTCTTGGGGAGGGGGTGTCTGGACAGGTTGTGGCATGGGGCACGGATGCTGTATGTGGGCAAAGGTTGTCTCATCCCTGAGGCAGGTCTGTGGGAAGGGCAAGAGCCACAGAGTCGAGGTGCAGAGCTGCCACCACAGCCATGGGACTGTGGCAGTGGCACTGCAGGGTCTGGACATGCCCTCCCAGCCCCCCGCTATCCTCTGCCTCCCCCCAGAGCTGCCGCTGGAGGTGCTGAACACCATGCGCTGCTACGTCCGGCACTTCTTTGGCTGCCAGGAGTGTGCCCAGCACTTTGAGGCCATGGCGGCCCAGTCCATGGACCGGGTGGCGAGCCGAGAGGAGGCCGTCCTCTGGCTCTGGTCCCACCACAACGAGGTCAACGCTCGCCTGGCAGGTAAGGGGGACCACGAGGAGGGGACCCAGGGCGAGGGAAAAGAGGAGGCAAGGTGGAGGAGCATCCCTCCTCCTGGATGGAGCTGGCAAATGGCTGCATTAGGATGCAGCAGTGAGGACATCCTGTTGTCATCGTCCCCCATCACAGGGGGACAGCAGCTGGTCGCATGGCATCAGACTGCCCCGGAGACGCAGTTGGGTCTTACACGCTCCCCGCAGGGAGCTTCCCAAAGCTGCTGTGTGCCCTCAGAGGACCCCTACTCCCAAGACAGCTCCTCCAAATGTCCCCATCCCCAGCTGCTGAATGCTCCAGGGTGTTTTTACCAGTACAGGGGGAGGGCTGCGTCGCATGTCCCCTCTAAACCCCTCACTGACTCTGGTCCTTGCAGGAGGTGACACGGAGGACCCCAACTTCCCCAAGCTGCAGTGGCCTCCACCGGACATGTGTCCCCAGTGCCACAAGGAGGAGCAGGGGGTGCATGCCTGGGATGAGCAGGCTGTGTTCACCTTCCTCAAGGCGCACTTCTCCCCTGCCAACATCTACCTGGACTATACTGAGGCTGAGCCTGTCCCCATAGCTGGGGAGGGGACAGGCACCAGGCTGGGTACTGGGAGCCTTCGAGAGGAGAGGGAGAAGGAGAAGGAGGAGGAAGAGAAGGAAAAGGAGACAGAGGACGAGATGAGGGCTCTAGGGCGACCGGGCTCCTCTGAGCCACGACGCCCCAGCATTGTGCGGCGGAACCCCAAGCTGCGGGAGGCAGGCGAGGACATCGTGGACCTGGACTCCTTCAGCGAGCAGCACTTCAAGAGCCAGGCACTGCGAGCGGCGGCCGGCCGGCGCAGACGGCTCAGCAAGCGGGACACCATCGCCCTGCCCCGGGATGCTGGGGTGGGCCGGGAACGCCGGCGGGCTCCCGGTGTCCTGGTCCGGGAGGAGGAGGAGGAGGCTGGGGAGGGTGTGCGGAGGACCCCCTGGCTACGGGTGCTTGGCTTGGGCTTCTCCCGCCTGGACATCAGCCTCTGCGTTGCCCTCTACTTCCTCTCCTCCATGTGCCTCCTGGGCATGTACACCTTCTTCCGTCTCCGCACCCGTGCCCGGAAAGGCCGCCCCGGCTTCCCTCTGGCCTGAGAGTGGTTGTGGGGTACTGGGGGCTGCCCTCAGGGTGGGTGGGCTGCTGAGCCAAGGCACCCCTGGGGACAGTGTTTTGTCCCCCAGGAGGAAGGGGTTTGGTGCATCCCCTCTGGGAGCTGCCCTGCTTGCAGCAGTTGCCTCACCCAGGGTGGAGGGTGGAGGGCTCTTTTTAGGGCGGAAGGAGGTGTCAGAGCATCCACCTCTTGGGTCACACTGCCATATTTTTGGGTGCACGGGAGCTGGGACACCGACAGCACTTTGTGTCTCGGCACCCAGGTGCCCTTGGGACCTCCCTGGCACTAGGCTGGTTTCAGACTGGGAAGCCCAGTCCCATGTTGGGGAGCAGCCCTTTGGGATTAAACCACTAGTGGGGCCAGGAGGGTGGAGGTGTAGCCCCCAAAAAAGCAGACACTGCTGAGGGGGGGTGGGGGGGATGGCAGTCATGGGTTCAGCTGCATTTTGTGTGTTCTCCCCCTCTTTGAGAAATGGACCAGGCCGCCCCTGCCTTTCCTTACCCCCTCCCCTCACTGTTGCTCGCTCTCTGCATGTTTTAGTGGAATAAATTATTTTTGCCGACGGCGGCCCCGCTGTGTCGGCTGGTCCCTGCTGCACGGGCACACTGGGGTGGCACCTCCCCTCCCTGCCATCCCTCCGACACTGGCTGTCCCCACTCTGGTCTCCCCCATCACCCTGGGAAGAGCACTGGCTTAGTTTAAATCCTTTAAGTATTTTAAATTGTTACTATTGTACATTTTCTCCTGCTTTTCACTTCTAGATGCACCTGTGGCCAAGCTGCCCCCCATACAGCCAGTGTGTCCCCATGGTTGGGGTGGCTCATGGTATGTCCTCAAGCAGAGTGATGGGGAGGGAGCTGGGGCAGGGGGGGCAAGAAGCTGCTGGAAAAAAATCGGCACGAGCCATGGAGCTGCAGTTTGGTGCTGGCTGTGCCCGTGGTCCAGAGCAGGGAGACATCCGTGAGCATCCTCGCATCCCCCTCGGGACTGGGCCCTCCATGGGTGCGGGCCCCCTACGCCTGTCCCCGATTCTCTCTGCCCTTTTATCCTTGTTAGGAATCATTAAGGAAAATGGTTGTTTTCCAGAGCTGGGGCCGGGGCCATCTGCTCTCCTGGCGCTGCCTAAATCCCCCTGTAACAAATTCATTGGGATTATGCTGCCCTCCCCTAATCCCGGCCCTTCCCCCCGCATGGGGGATTTAAAAGGATTAGAGCCCGGCCGATAATAAACTTTATTAAGGGGGAGGGGGGGTGTCAATCCGATTTGGAGCCTTTTTCTTGATATCTTCACTTTGCCCAGGTGGGAGGCGAGGGCCGGTGGGATGGGGAAGCAGGATGGCCAGCTCCGCTGCTGCCTGGGCATTGGGAGCTCTGGCTCCTCTGACCCTTCCTCCCTCACCTGCCCTTAAAATAAATTTTCTTCCTCTGTCTTTCCTTCTTTGGTGTCTGTGCGTGACAGAGATGGTGTGCATGGTGTCTGTCCTCTATGGGACATGGAACTGCCAAACCTGCCCTGCCACCGCTGGCTTACTTGGCCTTGGCCATGTCCCTTAGCTGGGTCCTCAGTGGCCTCATCCCGGCATGGAGGGCGGCTGCATCCCCCCAGCCGAGTGCTGGTCCTGCCCACCAGCGGGTGATGGATGGGGAAGGTCTCGTCGCAGCAGCCCTGCTGCCTCCTCCTTGATTTCCCTGGGGGAGAAAAGGGGGGAGGGGGTTATCCCCAACATCAATAACCCCCTGTGCACCCCCTCCCTGCCAGCTGCTCCCCTGCCTGGGATTGGGATCCAGCGCTTGTGATGAAGGGCTGCCTGTGGTTACCCCCTGGCCCCAAAATATCTTGGTGGGGCTGCCGAAGCCAGGGGCAGGCTGGGGGATGTGTTAGGGGGGTGCAGGGGATGAGGGCTGGGGAGGAGGGAGCTGCTGGCAGGGGGGGTTAGCAGGCAGCCGCGGGCAGGGCTGCCCAGATTAGCATCCCCGACAGGCCCGCCGGGGAGATTTACAGGGCCGGGGAGCTAAAGCTGCCGTGCACACAGGAAAAAGAGAGTCCAGTAAATAGACTTTCCGTAATCCTGTTTGGTGCAGTCCCAATCCTCCCAGCCCCGGCTCTCCCGGGCTGCAGCACCGGCGTGTCCCCCCTCAGCACCCAGGGAGCCTTGGTGCAGGGCACAAGTGGACCAGTGCAGGCAGGAGGCTGCTGCAGGGCTTGATGCTGCCCAGGGGGTGTCTCCCACCCTGTCCCCCACCAGGATGGTGACCCCAGCCCTGGCACAGGGGGAGCATCAAACTTTGCCATAGCCATGCTCACGAGTGGGATGGGCTGTCCTGGGAGGGGCTCTACTCCAAGTCCCCCAGCAGCCCTCCCTGACGGGGGTTACCCCTTCCCAGCACGGCTGTGAGCCGGGGCATCCCCGGGGCTAATTACCCAAATGGCCGTAGGCTGGCGCGAGGCAGGCACTATTCCCTAATACAATTTACCCTCAAGTGCAATTTAATTTTCCCTGAGGCCGGTGGCCGGCCCCCTGCACACCCACCCACCTTCCCACCCCTTCGGCACTTGCTCTCTCCTGCCTTGCCCCTCTTCCCTTTCGCTCCTCAGTGTGGGTAAGATTCTTTCTCCACCGGCATCCCCGTTCCGCACATGCTCAAGCCATAAAATCACCAGGGGTTCTCTTAACGTCGATTAATTTTCAATTACAATTAGCAACGCCCCGTTCGGCAGTGCCTGCGAGGGGAGAGGCTTTCTCCAGCTGCCGGTGAGTACCCAGGTCTCGCCATGCTTGTCCTCGCTCCAGGCCACCCCTGGCAATAGGGAGTGTATGTGGGATGGGGTCACGGGTAATTATTAGGGTAATTAAGAACTGGGGAGCAGTGGGGGGCTGCTGGTGGGCTGCGCACCTGGGGGTTTGGGGCACTGCCTGGAGGGGAGGTGGCCCCATGCTGAAGGGTGGCTACAACAGCTTTGGCCCCATAATGATATGTCCCCCCCCTCAGGATGGGGAACTGGTTTCATCTTGTGAGGGGACTCTGGGAGCTGGGCTGAGACCTGGAGAACTCACTGCATGGGTGGTATGAAGCCCGGCTGTTGGCTGAGCTCCCCAGGAGCTCCAAGCCCGCTCAAACTTTACTGATGGGGGACATGGCTGTGCTCACACCCCCCAGGCATGGGCCAGGCGTGGGTTTTCCTTGAAGCCCGAATTTCACCTTGAAACACCCCTGTTGAACCTTGGAATGATGCACTGACATCCCCATCATCCTCGGTGTCCCCAGTTCCTGTGCACCTGGGACTGGAGGCACGAGGGGAGGCTGGGTCCAGGTCCCAGCAAGGGTTCTGGAGTTTATCTGCTTTTTTATTAATAATTAATACCAGCAGGGAAGGTGTGGGAGCACCATGCCCACTTGTCTGCAGGTTTTGTGTCATCGTGTCGCTCTGCTGGTGTCTTCATCTGGCTTCAGGGCCAGAGGAGGTTCAGGCAATGTGGAGGAGGGAGTGGGGTATCTGTGCGGGGCCAGAGCCCCCCTAAAACTGCCCTGGAAATAAAACCCTCTGAAAATTGTGACATTCACCCTTTTGCAGGCTGGTCACCATTGATTGATCCTTAGCCCTGTTTTAGCTTTGGGAGGAGAAAGCTTGGGGGGTGGGGAGGGAGATTTCACACCCTTCACAATACCCTTCCCCCCCCTCCTTGGGTGCCACCAGGACCCGGGAGCACCTTAGGTAGCACAAAGGGGGCTTGCTGGGCCAGTAGCTCATGCCCACCTCGATCACCCTCTCTTCCCTGCACTCCGGGGTACCAGGGTGTGCTGGGGAAAACAAACCCAAAAGAGACCAAAACCCCACCAACACAAGGAACAGGTGGACAGCAGGAAGGATGGAGGGGGACAAAGCAATACTGCAACAATGGGGAAGGGACGAAGGCTCTACTGGGAAGATGTGTCAAGACGAGACCAAGCAGCAAGGAAGATACTCGTGGGGTTTTTTTCAGTGGACACTCGTGGTGGCAGCTTCCCCAGCAGCATGATGCTCTGGCTCGGTGCTGTGCGATTCCCTTTCCCTGCTGACCGCTGCCATGAGTGACCCAGAGCAGGGCAGAGGGGGCTGGATCAATCTGGCAAAGCAGAAAAATGAATGAAAATTGAATTCCCCGAGGAGAAGGGGGTGGGGGGAGCTCTTAGCCCAGCTGAGAGATAAATCAGAGCGTGCCGGAGAGGGAAGACTGAGATGACTCCCATCAGTGGTGGAATAATTAGGGAAATAGGTTGGAAATGCAAAGTGGTGGGGACAGGAGGCCACAAGATGCTGTCTGTCTGTCCCTCTGTCCGTCTCTCTGCCTGTCCGGCTAAACTTCTCCCATAAATCTGCCTTAGGGACCTGCCTTTCTGCATCTCTGGGCGGGGAGCCATGCTCTGGCACTGCCAGCCAGCTGGGGACCGCATGGGGGGATAGTGGTCCCTGCCCCAAGGGGCTGGGGACCGCAGGTGGCTGGGGGCGGTGGGAGCCTGGACATGCTTAATGCACTTAAGAACCAGTGCTTGATTTAGCAGAGGGGAGGGGATGGGGTGGGAGGGGATAGGATTCACCTCCCCTGTGGTGGGGAGCCGATTTCGGTGCTCACTGGACTGCAAGGGTGGGGGGCTCACTCCTGCAATGAGTACAGACAGGTCTCTGCCCAAAGGTGTGAGATGAGCTGGCTGGGGTTTTGCTGGTCAAATGAAGCTTTGGGTTAAAAACCAGCGGCTCATTGTCCCACCCACACATTTCCTAAGGGGCTGCTTCAGGTTTTTTCAGGTGGGAAAAGCCTCTTCCTTATTTGCATTTCAGCATGGAAACAAAGGCACGGGAAGGGCACACGTGAGCCAAGGGTGGCTGAGCTCTCGGCTGGGTGAGCATCCTTCCCTCCCCTCCCACTGCTGCCATGTGTGCCTCCAAAGGTTTCACCCTGCTCGGACAGGCTCAGTGCTCTAAGCCCCCATTAGCTGGGCAGAGCGGGATGTCGTAGCACATTGGGGCCATTTGGCACCGTTGTCCCCAAGCCAGTGATGAAGTGAGCATCAGGAAGGGCAATGCTTGAGGCACCCACTCTGGTTAACTTCAGCTGCATTTCGGTGAGCTTCCTTGCTTGGTGCTTTGCCACTGGGTGCTGCCACCTCTTGATGCATCAGTTTTGCAGCGGTGCCATAGGCTGGGTTGCCCCAGGGGTTTCCCTTGGCAGATCCCCATGGAGATCCCTCTGGAAGCCATAGTCACACTGAGTTGTTGCCCTGTGACTTTGGCATTGCCACCCTTGTGCCACAGAAGCCGAGGAGCTGTCGGGCTGGGTGTGCTGCAGCACTGTGGAATTGGGTTGGCTCTTTCCATGTCCAGATGTGTCCCTGAGGGAGCTGCCATTGGGATGGGTCTCGGGGTACAGGCACGTTACAGCACCCTGTCGAAGCAGAGCTTCCCGTGGCCATGCCCGGTGCTGGAGTTGCCCATCGGGGTTACCAGCCACTGGGAAATAACTCATGTTGGTGTGGCGGCAAGGGCATGGTGATGTGCCGGTGTCCACCAGAGCCAGGGAAGGCGCCCAGCTGGCTGAGGCCCCGTTCCCGGCAGCAGGAGGGTACAAGGCTGGGGCTGTGTGCCCAAAGCAGGGACCCGCCACCCCCTCCGATGGAGCGGGAGAAGGTCCCTGAGCCCCGACAGCAGAGACTGGGACCTGTGGCTCTTCGCTCTCTCCCACCAATGACACCGTCGGACAGAGCTCCTTGGCACCGGACAGCGCTTCTGGTCGCGACAGCGCCATGTCGCGACAGCGTCAGAGGCTGGAGGCCGAACCCGCCCCCCGGTGCGCTTCGCGGCCGCGGGGCGCCCTTAGCCCCCGCCCCTTCCCCGCAGGCCCCGCCCCCGGCCCTCAAACCCCGCCTCCCCCGGGGACAAACCACGCCCCCGCCGGCGCGGGGCGGGCGGCGATTGGCCGCCAGGGGCCCGGCCCGCCCCCGCCCCCCTGCGGGCGGTGACGTCAGGCGCGCTCCCCGCAGGGTGAATGAATGGGAGGCGGGCGGCGCTGGTGGGCACAGCTGCGGCGCCGCGCCCGGGCCGGCACCGGTACCGGCACCGCCCGCGGGACCCGGCGCTGCCTCCCGCCGCGGGGCTCCGCCGGCCCGGGCCGCATCTCTCCCTCCCCTCTTCTCTCCCCTCCGCCGCCCCCCGGGCCAATAAAATGATGCAAAGCTCCGCGCTCGCTGCCGAAGGGGCTGTCAAGGGGCTTCCCGAGATCCTCGGTGTGCCGGTGCAACGTAAGGACGCTTTTCTCTTCTCCTTCCTTCGCTCCCTGCCGCAAAGGCGGCCCCGGGCCGGCGGGGCAGGGCGGGCAGGGGCTGGAGAGGCAGCGCCCTGCGGGCTGGGCAGGTGCCTCCCGCTCCCCTACGGGCGTGTTTCTTTTCCTCCCCTTTATTTTTTTCCCCGTGTTAATAGGATGTAAAAATTAGGAGCGTGCCCCGGGGCGGGCGGGCAGCGGCGGGAGCCGTGCGGGGCGATGCGGGCCCGGCCCCGACGGGGAGGTCGGGGCGGCCGCGGCTCCGGTTCTGCGTACGCAAGTGCGTGTGGAAGCGTACATGTGTGTGCAAGTGTGCGTGTGCGTGTGGTGCCCCGGTTCCCGCCTGCCCCCGCACGGCCCCGGTCCGCAGCACACGACCCCCCCGCTTATATCGTTTATCGCGACAGGCAGCGCCTCGCGCGCCAACGGCGGCGGCGGGAAGGGACCCGCGGGCGGGCGGGCGTGTTATGGGGACGGCGAGCCCGGCTCGGTTCCGCGCTGCCGCTGTCTCTGCGTCTGTCCGAAAATCGCCTATATCTCTATATGTGCGCATACTTACTCTATAGCTACAGGTAGCGTGTTCCTGGGAAAGCACATGCTCGCGCGTGCAGTGAGGGTGTCTATAAGCGTGTCTGGGGGGGGGGGAGGGTACACGCACCCACGTACGCGTGGATGTGTATGGAACCCCACGGGCGTACGGACCCCAGCGTGTTTCAGCGGGACGCACACGCCAGCCCCCGGGTGGGAGCCATAGGGGCCGTCAGCCTCCCCCGTTTCTATAGGGCCGAGCCCTACGCGGGGGGAGCCCGTCTGCCCGCACACCCCCAGGGATGCGGTGCCGGTGCGGGGGCGGCCGTGCCCCGCTGCGCCCCCGACCCTTCTCCAGGGCTGCTCGGGAGGGCGGCAGGGGCGCTCCGGGGGCGGCCCGGGCTGGAGCTGCGCGGGTATTATTATTATTATTATTGTTGTTATTATTGTTACTAATGTTATTGTTATTATTATTATTATTATTTTCTCCTCCGTTTGCAAACGGTTTCCGAGAAGCGGGGCGTCCCTGCGGGCCCAGAGTGGGGGGTGACCCGCTGGGGGCAGCCGGGTGATGCTCTGCCCCCCTCCCCGGGGTACCCGGAGAGTTGAAGGGAGGGAGGGGAAAGGGTGGGGGGGAGACGGCCCCGAGCCTCGGGAGAGCCCGGCCGGGGCGGGGAGCTGTGCCGAGGTGCCCGGCTGGATTTCGGCGGACACACGGGGGTAGGGGGTATGCGCAGCGCGGCCGCCTGTTCGCTCCAGGCCGGGCTTTGCCCCGCCCCGCTGGCCCCCAGAGCCTCCCCCGCCGTTCCGTGCCCCGCACCGACACCCCCCCCCCCCCCCGGGCGGTTGTAATTCGTTTCCGTGGGTGTTTCCGCGGGGAGTGAAGCTGGTGCCCCTGCCCGTTGCTGCCCTGGGGGAGGAGGGGGGGCGAGCCGCTTCCCGCATCCTGCTTTTGAGGGGGTTATCCCCGTTATCCCCCGTTTCGGTCTGGTCGCCGGGCACCGGGGGAGTGCAGGCGGGGACGTTTAACCGTATTTCACCGGAGCAGAGGGGACGAAAAATCCCGGTGAGGGGCACACAGCCCGCGCCGGTGCGGGGACAGCCAGGGTCTGTCCCCCGGCCGAATCCTGACCGTCCCCCTGCGTTATTACGCCTCCGGTTCCCGGCCGCAGGGTCACTTTTACGGCCCCCGAAGCCACAAAGCTGGTTTAAGGAGAAATTGGGTGCCTAAATCACCCTGGAGCAGCCACCACCCCGGCAAAGCTCCCTGGTTTGGCCCTTCTGGGTGCCACCAAACTCTCTTGCCCGTGACGTTGCCATTTCTGTACTAATTGAGATCTATCGGAAATAATGCAACGAGATATTATTATTATTATTTATTTAAACGCAAAATAAAATAAAATAAAATAAAAAGTGTCAGGAACAAAATACGTGAGGGTGTGCTGCCGGAAAAGTTTCCGTCGCTCTGCCGTTCCTCCGCTGCTCCAGCGCCGAGCCCTGCGGCCGCTGCGACCCCCCCGGCCACCGGCTTTCACGGCGCTACACGTTTGGGGCCCGATCCTGCACCGGTTACGCGCGTGCACGGCTCCCCCGGGGCGAGAGGGTATTGCCCCCCCCCCCCTCCCCCCCAGGGCAAGGAATATCTTCCCAAGGGGAATTCAGCCCCGCTGCCCGCGCCGGGGTCACTCCCCAGCAGCACCTCCATGTTTCATCGCGTGCGTGATGAAAATTGCGTGCTATTTTCATTTCTAACCACTATTAGATCGCAGATTTTTCTCCTCTCTTTAACCACTCCGCAGCCTCCTTATTTTAGCAGGGACCGTGTCTTAGAGCATCCATTTCAGCAGGATTTGGGGGGAGCAGAGCCCGGGGGGGAATCTCCCCCCACCCCCTCACCCGACAAAGCTATTTCTAGCTTTGCAGAGGGGGGTTTGTTAAAACTCTAATTCCCAATATTATTTATGAATATTGTTTTGTAAATCTCACCGAAGTAAAAAAAAAAAAAAAAACAAAACCAAAATCAAAACAAAAAACCACCAAAACCGAAAAACTTCTGCCAAAGCCCGTGGGACTCGTCCCCGCGTGTCGCCAGCCTCTGGCCAAGGGCCGGGGGCGGGGGGGGGGGATTGATTAATCGCCGCTGGGAAAGTCGTTTGCAGGCTGCAGAGAAATGAATTGGAGGATTTTTTATTTTTTTAATTTTTTTTCGCATGTGAAGGGATGAGGTTTTTCTCCCCGCAGAAAATCTTTTTAAGGAGTCCCCGGGCGGGTGTTTGCTGCGGGCTCCGGTACCGGGGGGGGGACCGGACCGCCTTTGTGCTTCGCTTCCCACCCGCATTGCCGAGGCACCGATTCTGCAGCACCTTCCTCTCGGCGGGTGACGATCCCTTCGCCTTAAAAGAAAAGAAAAAAAAAAAACAAACAAATCCCAAACCCAAAGAAGGGGGTGGTTTGGCAGCTCGGTGCCTGCCGCGGTCCGGAGCCGGCGGGGCTGGGCTGCGGGGTGCGCGGGGGAAGCGCATCCTCCGCGATGGCTGTCCCGGCATCGCCTCCCCCTTCGGGTTGGGAGTTTTTTGCGGTCTGAGGGATTTCGGAGGCCACCCGCGAGTTTGTTTCGTTTCCGTCGTTATTTTCTTTCTTTCTTTTCCGTCGGGGGAGCGGTAGGGATGGAAAGGTGGACCCGCCGCTAATAAATCACCGTAACGACGGCCGCGCTGCTGGCGGGCGGCGTGGGGCCAGACCTCGGCACAGCTTGTCGGGCCGTCGCTCGGGTGCCACGGTGCGTGGGAGGGTGCTGGGGCCGGGGGGGAAGGGGGGGGGGGGGGGGCGGGAGGGGGAAGCGGATTGCAGAGCTGGCTACGGCTTTTAATGGGATACGGCCAAATCCTGCCCTGGCAGCCGCCGGCGGGAGGCAGGGATGCGCACCGGCTGTGCGGTCCCCCTCCCGGGCACATCACCCCGTGTCGGGGGGTGACCCCCAGCCTTAACCCCTTCCCCCGGGGAGAGGTTTACATCCCTGGGGTGGTCCCCGGGGTTGCGAGGAGGGGACAGCGAAGCTGTCCGTCCCCCACGCCACCCCGGTCTGCCTGCCGGAGCATCCATCAACCCACCCTGCACACAGAGCCGGCCCTGAGACGCTGGTGGGCAAAGACAGCAACGGAGGGCGTAATGCCATTAACATTATTCCTATTATATCAAATAATTTAGTTAAGACAGGTGAAATAAGCGCCAGGCTTTCCGCGGGCGGGGAGGCAGCGCGGAGACGGCCCCGGCACAGCCGCCTCTGTTGCAAAGCACAAAGCAGAGCGCAGGGGTTGAATTTAAGATATTTTCTCTCTGCGGGCACCAGGCAAACCAGTGGGTTGGCTGGGATACCTCCTGGTACCTGGCATCTCCATTATTATTATTATTATTATTATTATTATTATTATTAAATTTAGTACAGGGGAGAGCAGCCAAGTCGATGTGAGTCCTGCACATCTGTGTGCAGGCACAGACCTGCGTGCGTTTGGTTGGTGCCGCACATCTACGGACAGATCGGAAGCAAAAAATAGGTCTCTTGTTAAAAAAGAATATTTTTTCCTGCGGAAATTTGGAGGAAGATATTGTGTTATCTGCCGCAGTTGTTTGCTCGTTAAAATTAAGTTGTGTTGCTGCTTTTGAGACGGAGAAAGCTGCGTTTGTTAGCTTGTGAGTATGTATATATACATGTGAGTATGTGTATATACATACACATGTTTATATCAATAACCATTTATATATTAAAAAAAAAAAATGTTTCGTACGTGTGCATACGTGTTTATGAAATAAATGAGAAAGATTTACTCTGCAACAGCACCAAGTGTGCCTCCTCCCGGGGCTGATGCTGCGCTGCCATCGCCTCTGCCAGCGGCTTTCCCATTGCTCTGAAATAGCTTTAACAAATGAAATGTGGAAAATGTGGCTAGTGCCGACCTGCAACCGTGGGGCCGTTCTCAGCAGCACACTGGGGGGATCGGGAGGAGAGCAAAGCATCCAGGTGTTTTCAGAGCAAGGAGGAGAAGATCGACTTACGGAAGCTGTAGATACATTTTAAAAAAATTTATTTATTCTGCTGTTGTTAATGCGACACAGGCTTAAATGCCAGCAATAAATATGGTCTGAAGGGCGCTGGGACTGTAACTATCTAACCTTGTGAACGATAAAATAAGCTGCCTTCACTTCAGATACGTGTCAGTACCCCTAAGTATTTTTAAATAACAATGTTTAAGGCTGTAACAATACCATTTTCTTTTCCTCCTTTTCTCCCCTCTTTCTTTCCTCTCCCACCCGCTTTCTTTCCTCTTCCCCTCCCCTTTTTTCCCTCCCCCCTTCCTTCCCTTTTTCCCCTTTCCCTCCCTTTTTCCTTTTCCTCCCCTCCCCCCTTTTCTTTTTTCTCCCCCCCTTTTCTTTTTTCTCCCCCCCTTTTCTTTTTTCTCCCCCCCTTTTCTTTTTTCTCCCCCCCTTTTCTTTTTTCTCCCCCCCTTTTCTTTTTTCTCCTCCCTTTTTCTTCCCCCCCTTTTCTCCCCCCTTTCCTCCCCCCTTTCCTCCCTTTTTTACCCCTTTCCTCCCTTTCTCCCCTTTTTCTTTTTTCTATCCCTTCTTTTTCCCCCTTTCTCCCCGTTTTCCTTTCCCCCCTTTTTCCCCTTTCCCCCTTCCCCTCCTTTTTTTCGTTTTCCCCCCTTTTCCCCCTTTTTTCGTTTTCCCCCCTTTTCCCCCTTTTTCTCGTTTTCCCCCCTTCCCCCCTTTTTTTTCCTTTCCCCCCTTTTCCCCCTTTTTTTCCTTTCCCCCCTTTTCCTCCTTTTTTCCTTTCTCTCCTTTCCCCCCTTTTTCTCGTTTTCCCCCTTCCCCCTTTTTTTCCTTTCTCTCCTTTCCCCCCTTTTTCTCGTTTTCCCCCTTCCCCCTTTTTTTTCCTTTCTCCCCTTTCCCCCCTTTTTTTCCTTTCCCCCCTTTTTTTCCTTTCCCCCCTTTTTTTCCTTTCCCCCCTTTTTTTTCCTTTCCCCCCTTTTTTTCCTTTCCCCCTTTTTTTTCCTTTCCCTCCTTTTCCCCCTTTTTCTCGTTTTCCCCCCTTTCCCCCCTTTTTCTCCTTCTCTTTTCATTTTTTCTTCCCTTTCCCTCCTTTTTCCTTTCTCCCCCTTTTCCCCCTCCCGATAGCATCCAAGGAGGTGGTCGAGTGCCCCCACCCCAGGCACACCCCTGGACGGGGCAGGGCGGCTCCCGGACCCCTCAGCGGTGGGAACCCAGACTCGGGTGCGGGAGGAGCGCGGGGGCGGGTTCCTCCCCCCGTTCCTGTCCCTTGTCCCTTGTGCCGAGCCGCTGGGTGCGGGGGCTTCTTTTACCGCGGGTCAGCGAAGGAGCCACCCAGCTCTGCCGCTTGGGCTGGGGACGAGAGAGTCCCTCCTGCGCCTCCCCAGCACTTCCAGCTTAAAAAAATAATAATCAAACTCTCCCCCCGCCCGCTATTTACTGTCAGCCGCTCTCCGGCGGGAGAGGGAGGCAGCCCTTATGCATAAACATCTCTCCTGCTCTTACGCTCCAGCTACGGGCATGGATTGTGGGTTGTTATTCCCCCCCCCCCTCCTAAAATCAATCTTCTTTCATGCGTGTGTGTCAGCACGATGTGCCTGGCTTTTACCGGGCAATCTTCTCCTGCAGACTTTTACAGCACCTCCCGTTTATTCTGAACTGTGGGCAGATAGAGAGAGAGATAAATAGCCTGCTCTCCAGATCTATAGAAGCTGCCCGTCTATAGGCAGACATTGTATAGGAGTCTAGTTGGCCAGGTGTATATCTTGCCTTAGGAAAAGCCCTCCTTCTCTCCATCTCCAAGCATTCTCCTACAGCACGAGTGCTGTAGGGGGGGACTGGATGGGGCTGGACCTGCTGTCCCTGGTTCCTGCTGCTGTGCTCCAGCGTGGCCTTGCTTCAGCCCGCATTTTCCGGGCATTTCCAGCGACAGGGATCTGTAACACCCTGGCTGGATGGGAGAAAGCAGGCAGAAGCCTGCTGTCCCCAACACAAGAAAACTGGTGTCCTGGAGTGTGGGGGATGCAAAGTCATCCGGTGCTCTGGCACTGCAGGGAGAGGGGCACTGGGCAGCTGCTGGTGGGGCCAGCGTGGGTGGCTCGTGGTCCGTGAGATGCAGTGGGAGCAGAGGGGAAGAGATGTTTGCCCATGTTGAGAAAGCCTCTGGAGGTGGTGTGGAGGTGGTTGGTGTCACAGCTGGGATCCTGTGGGTGAACCCACGGGTGACCCTGGCAGCCTGGCACTTGGAGAACGGGGAGAAACGAGCCGTGTCCCTGGTCGGGGGTTGCAGGATGCTATCCCAGAGCGATAAACAGGCAGGCAGGGAAATGAGTGGCTGGGAGCGGGATGTGGCCTGGAAAAATGGGGTGCAGAAGGGAAAAGCATCCTGTGTTTGTGTCTGTACATAGCAAGGCCATGGGCTTTGCTACCGTGGAGGGTTTTAGCGAAGGTTAGCAAAGGAAGATGTCCTGGGACACCGGCAAGGCGAGGGGTGGCAGCTCATCACCCTGCAGAGCACCAGCACGAGCCAACCCGGGGCTTTGCCAGCCACGCTGGTCAGGTGGAAGCACCGCAGGGGCGAGGGGGCTGCGGTGGCTGATGCTGCTCTTCTCTCCATCTCTCTCCCCCCACCCGCCCCCACCCAGAGATCCCTCAGTGCGCCGGCTGCAACCAGCACATCCTGGACAAGTTCATCCTCAAGGTCCTGGACCGGCACTGGCACAGCTCCTGCCTCAAGTGCGCCGACTGCCAGATGCAGCTGGCTGACCGCTGCTTCTCCCGGGCCGGCAGCGTCTACTGCAAGGAGGACTTCTTCAAGTGAGTACCACGCCGGGGCACAGCCTCCCAAAAGCAGAATCTCCCCACCCGCGGAGGAGGCAAACACACAACCCATTTTTAAGCATGATTTTTTCCAAAATCTTCATCTATCTTCCTTTTTTTTTTTTTTTGTTTTTGTTGTGGAAATAAAGGAAATGCTGGTGGTTTACAGCTGCCGCAGGCTGGATGCTGGTTGTTGGGATTTAACCTTCTTCAAGCCCCAAATCTCCCTGATGCTCCTGTCCCTCCCCTGTGCCAGTTTTCAGCCCCCATGGGACGGCAAGCTGTGGCGGTTCGGCAGTGGCCCCGGCTCAGCTCGGAGCTAGAGGGCAGGAGAAACCCGTGCAAGGCAACGGCAGCGCTGCCTGCTCCTGTCTGAGCCCCTCGCTCAGGGATTTGCTGATCCTGTTTCTCTCCCCTCATCTTTTTATCCTTTTTTTTTTGATTTTTTTATTCTTTCTTTTTCTTTCTCTCCCCCTCCCCCCCTTTTTATTTTTCATCCTTTTTTTGCTCACAATGGTGTGAAAAGCTCATTTGATTTCCTTGGCAGCTGCCTCTGAGCTGTGCGATGCCTCAGCCTGGGCATTTTCCCACTCCCGTGCAGCAGGACAACTCATTTCCCGTTAAATTCCAGCAGGGATGCTTTAGTCCCTGGCTGCCGACAAAATCTAAGAGCTTTCTAAAGGGATGGCAGAGGGTGTTGCAGTGGGGTTGGGCACAGCTCTGCCAGTGGTCAATCACCGTGAAGCGGGGGAGGTGCTGCTTTACACCTCCTGCAGGGAAGAGGGCTTGATCCTGGCCAGTGGGTGCCTTTTCCTATCCGGGTAGAGGTGATGAGGCCCAGCCAAAAAGGACCTGCTGCACCTTGGGGACCGGGACTTTACTGAAAGAGTGGTCAAGCACTGGAACAGCCTGCCCAGGGAGGTGGTGGAGTCACCATCCCTGGAGGTATTTAAGAAATGTGTAGACGTGGCTCTTCAGGGCTTGCTCTAGTGCCCGGGATTGTTGGTTTGTGGTGGGGTGTTGTGTGTGAGGTTGTGGGTGTGGGGTTTAGTTGGTGGGTGCTTTTTTTTTTTTTTTTTTGGTTGGTTGGTTGTGTTTTTTTTGTTTTGTTTGCTTGTTTGTTTGTTTTTGTGTGTTGTGGTTTTTTTCGTTTGTTTGTTTGTTTGTTTTTTTTAATGTGGTTGGACTGGATGATCTCAAAGGTTCCTTCCAACCACTAAGATTCTGTGATTCTGTGATTCTGTGACAGCCTCCCCACACCATCATCTCCTGCTCATCCCTGGCTGTGCTGGCTCTCCCCGTCACCCCCTGCCGCCGGCCAGCTAACCCAACCGATGGCGATTACCCTCCGTGCTAATCCCTGGGCAGGACTTTCCCTGCCTGCCCATCCCTGGGCTCTCAGGCCTCCTATGTGTCCCCCCTCACCAGCCATCAGGGCCAAAGATACAGCTCGAATTTCTCCTTCCCAACTGGGGAGCCTGCGATGGTCAAAGCAGCCAGTACAGCCTGGGTAATAACACTTCACTTCTGATATTTTTCAGCCTATTAATCTCCAAGTCATTTAAATAGTTGCCCAAAAGGTGCAGGTAATCAATGTTAATTAGAGTTGAAAGATCAGCGACTTTCTTAGATGAGGTCCTGCCTGGATTATTTGGTGCCAATCAATAGCATCTCAGCGCTTGCTCGGGCACTCGCCTCACCTTTATTTCAACCGCTCATTGATTTCGGGGTAGGTAACCTGTGGAGGACGTGAGGATTTAAGGCCAACTTCAGAGGCAGGTCTGCAATGCAGGAACTGCTTCTAAAAAGACCAGATTTTTTGATTTTTATCTTTTTTCCCCTCCTTCAAATTGCAGCTCTTGGTCCCCGGTCATGGGTAGCTCTGTCCTGGGTCTGTCCGTCTCCAGGTGATGCAGAAGCATCCTGGGATGCTGCGGGGGTTTAAAATGGCTTTAACAGTGTTGTGTGGGGGTGGGAGTGTATGGACAGGGGAAGGATGAGGCTGCAGAGTGTGTACTGGCTTAGCCTTGGGCACAGAGAAGCACTGCCTGTCTGTCTGTCCTATCTCTTCCTCCATTCCCTCCATCCCTCCCTTCATCCCTCCCATGATCTCCCATCCCTCCCTCCATCCCTTCCTGAATCTCCCATTCCATGCCTCCCTCCATCTCTTCCTCCTTCCCTCCATTCTCTCCATCACTTCATCCCTCCTCCCCTCCATCCCTCCCTCCCTCAATATCCTATCCCATCCCTCCCTCCATCCCTCTCTCTCCCACCCTCCCTCCCAGTTGACTCCAGGAGAGCTGAGGTCTCCCCAGCAGATGTCCGGGGACTCTGTTTAGGATACAAGCCCAGAAAATGAGACAAAACAGGTTTTCCCTCCTTGCCTTCTACTTCCCAACACCCCTTTGTGCAGCTGCCGAAATTGCGCTGGCTTCGCTCAGGCTCAGTGCCTGCCACCTTTCCCTGGGTGACACCTGTGAGACTCGGGGACAATCTCAGGGACCCAGTTTTGGTGGCCGTGCCCCAGCTTTCCAGATAGCATGAGGGCACAGGCAGCCGCAGGGCTCACAGGGTGATTTTGCATGATTGGGGGGGGGTGTTCTGCCCTCGGCGGAGCAGCGAGAGGTGCCGGGGGGGGGCTGTACCCCCTGGGCACCCCTGAATGCCACCGCCTGCCCTTGCAGCCTTGGGGCTGGGGGCCGAAAGGCTTGGATTTTCCTGGGCTGCCTCCTTCGAAGCAGATGGCTCCGCTTAAGGCGTAAGGGACGGATTTATTCTGATAGCTTTGCTGCCTGGGCTGCTGCTGCAATGCCTGGGGAGCTCCATGGGGTCCCGGCACCCCACTGATGGGGTGCTGGGGGGAGCAGGGGAGACCCAGCAGAGCCCTCGTGGTGCCGATGGGAGGTGGGGATCTGCCCCATGGCAATCCCAAAGCCCGGCCCCCATCTGTTGCTGAAAACACCAGTGGAATGTCCATTTATTTTCGACTTTCTCCTGTGCTGCCAGCACCTCGTGGCTCGTGTCGCCCTCGTGCTGTTAATTCAGTTGGCGCCGGGTGTTATCGGGTGTTTTCTGGGTGTTATGTGGGTGTCATGTCTATGTAGAGCAACTGCACCCCACCACAGCGCACACTGCTCCTTGCACGCTTCTTGCACCATTCTTACATGCTCCTTGCACGCTCCTTCCATGCTTCTTGTTGCACCATTCTTGCATATTCCTTGCATGCTCCTTGCACACTCCTTGAATGTGCCTTGCACACTCCCTGCATGCTCCTCGCACACTCCTTGCCCCATTCTTGCATGCTCCTCCTGTGGTTTTTGTCCCGTTCTTGCATGCTCCCTGCGTGCTCACTCCACACTTCTGGCACGATTCTTACACGCTCCTTGCATACTTCTTGCACGCTCCTTGCAGCCGTGCTGGTGAGCTTGCTCGGGCCCATTCCTACCCCAGGCTGGCCCATCCGACGCACCCGTCGGGCTGTCATTATGGTGTAAGAGCCCCATCATTCTGCATTAATCTGGGATTCATCATGCTGGCGGGGCGGCGTAATTAATTTATTTGGTATTAATGTGGATGAAATATGTACTGTCCTTGCAGGGGAAAATCAGGCAGCCTATAAGCATTAGTTAAAAGAACCATTAAAATCAAAGCTTCCTCAGCTCCATTAGGCTGGTCTCTCACACTGAAGAAGATAAACCCCTGCCGTGTGAAGTGTCATGCATAATTAGGTTGATTGCTGGTTTAAACTCTGCCCCGTCTCCTGGTCCCCCACCCAGCCTCCGACTAGGCCCACCTCATTGGGGAGCTCAGCGTTGCCCTCTTCTCCTTGCAGACGTTTTGGGACCAAATGCACGGCGTGCCAGCAGGGCATCCCTCCCACCCAGGTGGTCCGCAAAGCCCAGGACTTCGTCTACCACCTCCACTGTTTTGCCTGCATCATCTGCAGCCGGCAGCTGGCCACTGGCGACGAGTTCTACCTGATGGAGGATGGGCGGCTGGTCTGCAAGGAGGACTACGAGACCGCCAAGCAGAATGGTAGGCAGCCCGACAGGGCTATAAGACAGGACATCGTACTGAGGGGTGGCCACGGGTCATGTCACTGGCATTGTAGCTATGGGAAGGGGTTGCCGAGGGCTCTGGGGCAGCTGGTTTTGGGGAGCTTCTCCCCAGCAGCGTGGGCTGGCAGTTCAGGGTTGCTCACGGTGCTGTGGTTGGGGCTGGTACAGACTCCTTCGCTTGCAGATGACTCTGAGGCAGGTGCTAAGAGGCCCCGGACCACCATCACGGCCAAGCAGCTGGAGACACTGAAGAACGCCTACAAAAACTCCCCCAAGCCTGCCCGGCATGTGCGGGAGCAACTCTCCTCCGAGACCGGGCTTGACATGAGGGTGGTGCAGGTGAGTCCGTGGGGATGCCCCTCTCCACCCTGCCCCTAGTGAAGGGGGGGACAAGGGTCCCGCAGGGGTGCCAGGCTTCAGGGGATGCAGAGGTGCCAGTGTGCTCGGGAGCTGGGTTGCAGGGGTGCTGGTTTGCATGGCTGTGTGGGAGCTGGCATGCAGGGGTGCTGGTGTGCCGGGATGCAGGTGTGCCAGGGTGCTGGCCCGCTGGGGTGCAAAGGTGCTGGCACATGGGGTTGCGGGGGTGCTGATCTGCACATGTTCTGGCATGTGGGGCTGAAGGGCTGCTGGGTGGCAGAGGTGCAGGGATGCTGGTATGCTGGCATGTAGGGGTGCCAGGCTGCTGGGGTGCCGGGATGCAGGGGTGCTGGTATGCTCGGGTGGCAGCAACGCTGGCGTGCAGGGGTGCTGTGGCACCATCGATATCCCCATCTCTCCCCAGGTGTGGTTCCAGAACCGCCGGGCCAAGGAGAAGCGGCTGAAGAAGGACGCGGGGCGGCACCGCTGGGGACAGTTTTACAAGACCGTCAAGCGGAGCCGCGGGGGTGGCAAGCTGGAGAAGGAGAGCTCGGCCGAGGACTGTGGCGTCAGCGACAGCGAGCTCAGCTTCCGTGGTGAGTGGGGTGCTGGTGTGGGGCGGGGGGGGGGCCACGGGGCTTCCCCCTGCGCTGACCCCCCCACCTCTGCTCTCCCTCCTCTCCCCGGCAGAAGACCAGATCCTCTCCGAGCTCGGCCACACCAACAGGGTTTACGGCACCGTGGGGGACGTGGCGGGCGGACAGTTGCTGAACGGCAGCTTCTCCATGGAGGGGACGGGACAGTCGTACCAGGACTTGCGGGACGGCAGTCCCTACGGCCTCCCCCAGTCGCCATCCTCCATCTCCTCCCTGCCGTCCCACCCGCCCTTGCTCAACGGGCTGGACTACGCCATGGACGGCAGCCTGGGGCTGGTGGCCCACGGGGCGCAGGGGGTGAGTCAGACGCTGCGGGCCATGGCCGGGGGGGGCCCCACCTCTGACATCTCCACCGGGAGCAGCGTTGGGTACCCAGACTTTCCCACCAGCCCGGCCTCCTGGCTGGACGACATGGATCACCCCCCTTTCTAAGCGCCGCTCGCCCCCTGCCCCGGCCCCCCCCCTTCGCTCCCCCCCAGCCCGCAAGCGCAGCACCGAAGGCGCCCGCCGGCGGTTGACCTTTCCAGGACTTCCCATGGGAATCGGCTCCGGAGGGCTGGAGGGAGGGGGAGGATGGCATCGGTGATGGCTGGGGGTGGCTGTGCCCGGGGCCGGGGGCAGGCGGGGGGGCACAGATGCCTTTGGGTGTAAGCACAAGAGAGGTGTCGGCACATGAGGCGCACAGCGAGGACCCCGGCGCAGGGCTGGGGCACGGCGGGATGTGCGACAGCGCGAGCCAGCGGGAGGGAAGGACAATCAGGGATGGCAGAGCCCGTCCCAGCGCCCGCACCGGCCCCAAACCGCTCTGGCCAAGCACCGCTGCTATTTTCAAGAGTTATTTTTCGATACGGAGTTGAAACCTGACTCGGCACTGCCTGGAGCCTCAGCGGAAAAAAAAAAAAAAAAAAAAGTCTATATTGTAGATGGGTTTATTTTAGTGAGGCCGGGGACCTGTCCAGGCAGGACCATTGCCCGCTGCCCGGGGGTGATGCTGCTCGCTCCAGGAATGGAGCTGTCATGTGGAGGCTACGGGGCTGTGATTTATCCCCGGGCGGGCAGGAGTGCTTATGGTGCATCACTGCAGGTTTTACTTTGGTCATGCGACGGGGAGGAATTAAAAAAAGAAAAAAAACCAACCCCTCTAGCCTGAGATGCCCAATGGCCAAACTGGGCCGTGGCGGGGCCGGCAAGGATGCTCGGGGCTGGCACATGGAGAGCAGTGGCTGCAAGTGCCGGGGAAGGGTGGGTGGGCGGGCGTGGGGAATGTTTGCTCTGAGGGTGTTGCAAAAACCTTCCCAAAACCAAGGGGAAAAAGGACATTTCATCGGCTGCAGGAGCACCTCAGATGGTGCGGTGAGACCCCTGTCGTCAGCCACCCACCTCCTCTGGTGCCACGGGACTGATGGGATCGAGGGTGGCTGCAGGCAGCCAGGGAGGACCTGGGTGGTTTTGACACAGCCTGAGTGCCCCATGGGGTCTGCTCCTGGCCGGGCCCACCCAGCACCAGCCCCTTTCTCAAAACCCACATCCCTGGGCTTGTGACGGCCACCTGGCCATCTCCCCCCGCACAGCCCCCACCCCCTCCACCCTCGCCAGGCTGAAGATATTCAGCTCAATGGATAAAATCCAGCTCCACACATCCTGCTATTGCCCCTGGCTCTGGGGTGATGCTGATGATCCCAGGCTGCACTTCAGGGAGGGCTGGTGGTGGATCCCGTTAGCTGGCTGCTGCTGGAGGCTGGAGTGGGGTTGGGGGCGGGGGGGCGGCTCCAAAAGCAAAGGAAAGTGGGGAAAAAAAAAAAAAGTGTAAAAAAAAAAAGAAAAAAAGCCACACAAGAAAGCACATCACCGGTATGTCCCTGTCCCTCCTTGCTCCTCCTGCCCCGGCTGGGTGTGCTGGTGCTGCAGGAATTGCTCCAGTCGCACCCATGTGCCTCCCCCTCCCTGCCTTGGGTGCTGCTTTGTGCCAAGCCCCCAGCCTCGCCGGGCACTGCGGGTGGCTGGTGGGGAGGGGGACAAGGGGGAGCAATGTCTGCTGCTCTTCAGCCTCCTTCAAGGAGGCCAAATGCCCCCTCCCCTTGCTGTGTAAATTTTGTACAGTTCCAGAAAGTGAGAGTCTTGTTTCCTGGGGGAAAAAAAAAGGGGGGAAAAAAAAAAAACAAACCAAACCCAACAAAAATAATAATAAAAGAATTTCAAAGAATAAAACCTTATTTATTGCTGTGTCTTTGGGGAGAAAGGAACCCCCAATCCCCCCCCCCCCCGAATTCGGGCCTGGGGCGTTGCTTTTGTACCCTGCCTCCTCTGCATCGGCATGAGATGTGTACGGTCACCCCCTCGCCTCGAGGGAAAGCGATGTCAAAATAAACTCGGGATGCTCTTTAGCAGCTGCTGTCTTCGGGATTTTTCTTCCTCAACGGGAGGGCAGCACCCACCGTCGGCATCACCTGCCCCCGGCACTGTCGGCTGTTTTTGGGGGTCGGGATCCTTTGGGTCTTGTCTGGATGGAGGAGCCGGCATCCCTGGATGGACCAAGTGACAAGGGTCATCGTGCCCTGGCTTTTTTGTGGGCATGGAGAGGTGGGTGGGTATCTCCATCCCTGCCACCCTAAGATGCCTGCAGCTTTCCTGCCACCATGCAGCAGTGGTGGTGGGTGCCCACCCATACCACCGCAGCACTCAGCGGGTGCAGGTGAGATGGAAAAGCCATACTGGGGGGGGGGGGGGGAGTGGAATGGGGGGGTGGGGTGGGTGTGTGATTTCCAAGCCTGTCCATGGGCACCGGTGTGTTGGCTTTCTATATTTTAATCATTTTAACATTTAATGCTTCTCAATTAAAGTGATTTCCTGGAGTAGATGCCAAGCTTAGGACCGAACGCACATTAACCACTTTCTGCAGCGGTAGTTAAAGGCAGCGAGGGATTTAAACAGCAATCCGCAAGGCTGCTGGGGAAAGGTTTGGCTGAATAAAGCAGATTATAAACAATAATATATGTCTTTCTCTTCTTCCCCCCCCCCCCCAGTTGTTTGTTATTTTTTTGGAAAGGCTCCAACCTCACAAACAGACCTAAAGTGCTATAAACATCTCCGGGGCTGAGTGCTCAGCCCCCCAAATGTGCTCTCTGAAAGCACAGGCATCGTGGCTACTGCTTTTCATCCCTGTTTTAAGAGAGAGTGGTTTTTTTGTGGTTTTTTTTTTTTTATTACCCAGCATGTCCATCAAGCCAGGTGGTGGCTGTACATTGTGGCGCTGCACAAGGGTGGCCTTGCTTGTCCCTAACCTTGATGCCACCGTGTCGCCATCCGGAAGGCAGCGGAGCAGCTCTCTGCATAGCACCCCGGCATTGGGTTTGGCATCTTTACTTCATCCGCATCCGGATGTCATCACCGATGATGGCACTGCCATCATCACCAGCTGTGTTTTGACCGCGCACGCTGTGGCTCTGATGAGACCGGGCACCACCAGCCTGTGGGTCCCCTTGGCAGGGGGAAGGAGAGCAGAAGTCATTGTGGGTCCTTGCTTGAGGGACAGGGGGCTGCTGCATCGCTTCCATCGGATAAGCGTCGCCTCCACAGGGACCGGCAGGGACCCTAAATGCTGACACCTGGCATTTGCTGTGCAGCCTTGATGTTTCTCAGCAGCTTGCCTCATGCAACTCTGCATCCAAGCTCCTTTCCCCAGCCCCATGTCACAACTGGGGAGCAAAAGCATCCCTCCCCCCAGCACAGAGGGGCTGCTCACAGATGCACAAGGTGTATTTTGCTTTTGCCGTCCGTGCTCCAGCGAGGAAGGCAGTTTCTCTGGGAGGCTCAGAGGGAGCAGGCTTCAGGCTCAAGTCTCCTACTGACTTGAGAAAAAACCCTGAAGGGGCTTTTTTTTTTTTTTTTTTTTTTTTCCCAAACCCCCCATCACTGCAGCTCCACAGCCTATCAGACCCCTCCAATATTAGGTTAATGGAAAATAAGCTGACGTGGCCAATATAAAGGCCTGTACAGTCCATTAACTTGCCCAAGCCATTTCATCCCCACCACTGAGCCTGCCTCGTGCCTGGCACGTTTCAGCCATGCCATGGCGGTGCTTTGGCTATTGACGGTGTTCAAGCCAGTGCAGCAAACTTCATCAGCGTTAGCAAAAGCTGGCAGGAGCCGGCAGCCACCACGAGGGGCCAAAATCCACACGTGCCTCCAGCCCGGCCAGTCCTTAGTGGAGGGAACATTCCCATTTATTTTCCTGAGGCTGGATGTGCTGCAGAAAGACTCGATGGCACATACCTTCCCGTCACGGTGATGGAGGTCTCCTATGCCTTAGTGACATGGTTTAGCGATGCTTTTCTTTAATCAGAGTTAGGTTGATGGTTGGACTAGATGATCTTAAAGGTCCCTTCCAACCTAGACAATTCTATGACTCTATGGGCACCCCCCCGCCCTGGCTGTAAATCTCCTTCTCTGGGGAAAAGCAAGTGGCATGACAACACCCCACAGGGAAGTCATGGTCTCCTCTTGCCAGGTACACCCACCCAACAGAGCAGCCTCCCCCCCAGCCAGGAGTTAGCCCGAAGCACAAACCCATCCGGCAGCTCCCCTGGACCATGGCCGACCCACCGGCACAGCCCAGTGGGGAACCCCATGAGGATGCAGAAACCCCCACACCCATCCCACCTCACTCCGGCACCTGAGGTACCACCACAAAATTTCCCATTTTTCTGGGTATTTGGCCAGCTGAGAGGAACATGAAGTGTCCATGACAGGCTCAGAGGGGTGACAGGTTTATGTCCATGCCAGGCTTTTACAACACCCCAGCCCTGAACAAGCCACCCCAGGGACCAGCACGCGATAGGAGGACCTGGAGCTGCTGATGAAGGTGGGGTTTTAACGCTACTTAATTCAGCAAACCTGTTGTGAGACGTGGTAGAAGTCCTGTCAGCTTGGAGTGGTTAGTTAGCCATAAAGCACTTGTCTTACATGTGTTAGGTGAGAAGTAGAGGGAGGGACAGACAGCTGTACAACCCCGCTGTCTTTTGTAGCCCTCTCTCCCCAGGACTAGAGCTTGAGCAGAACTTTCCAGGGGCTACGACAGCGCTGAGCTGCCTCCCATCCTCATTGCTTCCAAGGAACGAAATCACTCCCTGCAAGAAAAACGCACAGAGGCTCCATCCCAACACTGTGCTTTTATTTATAATATTTTGTTTGGACCCAGAGGAAAAAAAATAATAAACCAAAACTCAACCCAAACAGGAAAGCCGAGCATCTCACCTGGCCCAGCTGCCCTCCCCTCCCCACGGAGGAGCCGACCAGTCAGCACAGGCTGCTCTGGTGAGACATCTGACGCAGTATTTGTATTTAATACATTAAATCGATACTCGGGGCCTTCTCCGGGCCCTCACTCCCTCCCCCCGAAATACTGATAAATGTCAGAGCATGCAAAACCCTGATCCCATCCTGCCCAGGATACGTGCTCGGCTGGCCAGCCCTCCTGCTGGAGAGCCCACCCAGACCCTGTGTTCTAAAAGCTCCCCTTTGAACTCCCAAGGCGTTTCGGAACAACAGGGGAAGAGAAGGGGCGTTATTGCGGAGCGTCTCTGTCCTCCCCGTCTCACGTGGCCGCGGGGTTAGGTCTTGCCAGCGGTGTGCTGCTGCAGAGCCGAAGCGATGGCTTTACAGTCTGTCACCTCCTCCGGCAGGCAGCCCTCTTGGTCCCGGAGCGTGGGGTCGGCTCCCGACTTCAGCAACAGCTCCACGATGTCCAAAAACTCGCAGGCGGCAGCTGGAGGGAGAAAGGGAAGGGTTAGTCTGGGGATCCTGACCTGAGGGGGTGGTGATGGGCGTTTTTGGAGCTGCACTGTAGCTGGCGATTTCCCATGCGTGTGCCAGAGGCAGGAAATGCCGTCTCAGCACCTGGCCAGGCGGAGAAGCTCATCTTTCGGGGCAGTGTTCAGTACGCAATGTATTGCTTGCCTTTGGATTTAACAGTGCAAAGGAAAGAGAAAAGACAGAGTGAAAGCAATGAAAAGCCAGAAGTCCTGAGAGGGTGTTACTGGAGCAGCCACGGCCCCAGAGCCCGGCCGGTTTGCAGGGCACCACCCGGGAGGATGCACAGGGTGCCTGGGCGCAGTTCGGCTACTGCTCCTTCACTTCCAGGACTGGAGACAGACCCTGGGAAGGGCTACTACAGCACCACAGAGAGCCCCAAAACGCCGCCTGTGAAAGCCTTCCCTGACTGCTTTTGTACCCAGAATCTATAATGTATTTATAATTTATAACACGTTTATAAACACCTGCCCATCACCTGCCTCCTGAACCTCCCTCCCAGGGCTTCACAGGCAGCACATCCCAGTCAGTACTGCCTCGCTCCTTGCTTTCATCCAACATTTCTCCTTGCAGAAAATTTGGATGTTTTAGCTGCTGGCTGGACGTTCCCTGAGCATCAGCTCCAAGGGCATACACCTGTGCCCACGGAGAGCTGGTAACAGCACACCACTGTTATTTCTATCCCATATGTCTGCTAGCAACGATTTTTTTCCACCCTGATTTGCTCTGCCAAGATAGAATCAAGTTTGACCTGAGCTCTTCCCTATCCTGAGGACAGCCTGGCAGCTTGCAGCTCCCTCCCCAACCTTGCCTAAGGATGTTAAAAAACAAAAAAAAACAAAAAAAACCCTGGGAAAATTCTTAACACTGAAGAGCTGGGCTTGGCTGATGGCAGCAGAAGTCCCAGTGCCTGGATTTTCCCTTAAGCCCACGCAAGCCTTCTTCCTGAAGCCAAAAACTGCCTCAGCCCCGACCTGCCTTACGATACCACGAAGCCGGCAGCTTCCTCTCACATTGGTAGCAATTGGTTTCAATTATATTTCAGGCGCTTTTACAACATAACCGACTAACTCTTTTTTTTTGCCATTAAATGTAGTAATTAGCGCGTCTTTTTGCATTACTCTGCAGTTTTCTACTGACCCAAAGGGACAAGCAGCAATGTTTAATTAAAATAAATTTGACGTGATTGGAGCTTATACTGAAAAAGATAAAAAAAAGAGGAAAAAAAGATGGGGTACCGGGTTGGTGAGGAAGCAGGTGGGGGTGTGGGTAAGGCTGAGCTGAAGGGCTGGGAGGCACATCTTGGGGTGATGGCACAACATCCTTACAGAAAGCAGACTTCCAGGGGTGCCAAGGAAGCTGTAGTGGCAGCTCCTGGGGATGGGGAGCCGGTGCCCGCATGGGGAAAGGTGGCTTCCTTGTCCAGTGCCACCGGCAGGCACAGCCTGTGTCCCCAAGTGGGCCAGGGACATCCCCGGGGACGAGCACAGCTGCTGGATTTATCGCACCCTGGGACCCTCGATTTGTCAAGGGCCGGAGCGGCAGCCCTGACACTGGCACGGGTGAAGATGGATTTCCATTCAGCGCAGTTCGCCTTCTGACTCCATTAATCCTCAGGGTTCAGATGATGAATTTCTTTCTTTTTTTTTTTTTTATTATTTATTTTCCCGCCAGCGTTCCCTCCCACTGCCCTGCCACAGCACAGAAAGAGCCGAACAGATGGTGCTTTGCAGGGAAGCCGGAGCGCCCATGAGGATACAGAGCCTGCCTACTCCGTGGCCACGTGGTCACAAGTGCTCGGAGAAGCCTTGATTTCCTCTGGGAGAGGCAGCGGCAATGATTTTAGTATTCCCGGCGGGTGGGTGGATGGATGGATGGAGAGGAGCTGAAGACTAACGGGCCGTTTAGCGGGGAGACTGTTGCTCATATGGATCAACCCGGCACCGACCGCTGCCTCCAGCCCGGAGGAGAACAGGTCCCGCAGTGGGTCCCACTGGTGAGCCGGTGCCTTCGGACCACGCTGCCAGCTGGCCTCCACTTAACCTCCGATTAAAGCCGGGGTCGGCGCCGATCGGAAGGAGGCAGGATTTATAACCCGCAGCAGGATGCAGTTTGACACCGGCTGTAATCAGGAGAGCTGTCACCACAAGGACAGCTGTCAGGCCACGCCGGCTCATAAAAAGGGATGGAGACACCCTAAAAGCAGTGGCTGCCTTGCTGGCCTTGCTCATGGGATTTAACCCTTCCCTGAACAGCCTCTAACAAAAGGGAAGGCCTTGCAAAGGCACTGCTCTGCTCAGCACCGTCAGAGACAGTTTTCATAGGAGCTCTCATGCCTCCCTGCCGCAATTAACGGCTTGGTTACAAAGTGCTTACCGAAGAGATTTTCAGTGAGTTCCAGTTTCAGGCCAACAGCCACTTGAATAAAACCCATTCACTCATTTAACAAGCTGTTTTCAAGATGGGGGTGATTTGTGACCAGATCTGCTAAGTAAGGGACTGAGGACAGCCTGGGTGCAGCGATGGTCAGGCAGGGACAGCGGGGCCCCTGCGGGCACGCCGGACCCGTGTGCCAGTCACCCAAAGAGGTGTTCCCAAAGATAATGTACAGGGAGGGGAGGTGGGATGATAGTCAAGGAGAAGGAAAAAATCTTTAGACTCAAAAAATGCAGAGAAAAAGCCTGCAAAACTGTCATTATTGAAACATCTGAGCTGGCAGGGTGGATCAGAGAAATAATTTCTGAAATAATGTTAACTGAATCACCTACGTTTGCTTGCTTGTGTTAAAAACCTGCTTCAGCCACCAGCCACAGGGGTGCAACTGCAAATAATTTACATTGAGGTGATACTGCCACCCTCTACTTTCACATATTGAACTTGCTGGAAGCAGGTGCTCTTGGATAACTTATGCTATGTTTTTGCATGACCTACTATAATCCACTGTGCACCTCTGGGTAGGCAGATGTCGGTGCCAGAGTGGGGAGCAGAGGAGAGAAAGCCCAAAAATGTGGAATGAGCTGGGCAGAGAAAGAGGCAATGTGGCATCGAGGGCTGCTGTTCTGCAGACAGCAACAGATTCGCTACTTCAATCAGAAGGAGAAGAACTTGAAAAATGAAGTATCCTACAGGAAAGATGACATGGGGAGAAGTCACATGTTATTGTAATTACAGTCTCAGTTCAGGGGCCCTGGAATCTGGGAGTTTAGATCCAGATCCAAATGGACTGATGGTCTGCAAAGCAATCTTGCCATCCTGCTAATGTCCTTGTGGAGAGATCAGAAAGAGAGAGAAAGGCACAAACACTTCAGAATGACAAGTATGCTCTTAATTACACAGTGGCAGGCATCGAGAGAGAGTATGAAATAGGAACCAGTATGTCTTAATTTTGGAAAAAAATTATGATATAGGTAAAATTGATACTTTTTTCCTATTCCCCACACATCAGCACTGCATGTGTCTCTTCAGTCTCTACTTTTCTCATTTGGAGACAGAACAGTCTTTCAATTAAAAGGATTGCCACAAAATCTCATATCTAATTAGCATGTAATTGTAGGAGGGACACAAACTGTAACTTTGCTCTGCTGGTTTTGGTAGTAGAGAAGCTGCTGCTCTCTCGGCTACGATCAAACAGGTTTGTCACCAGGACATGTGGAGGTGAAGCCCATCTTGCTCATCCCCTTCCCCTCACCTGCGTAACCTGTTAAAGCCAGTACAGACCCCCCTCTCAACCTCAGCATGCCCTAACCAGGGCCACTCCTGGGTCTGGAGGTGGCAGAACCACATCCTGGAGACACAGAGGTGCACAAGACAAACTCTGAAGAAAGTGCATCATCTGTTGGGGGAAAAGGAAGGCTTTAAGGGGAAATTTGCAGAGGACATGAAGGGAGGACAGCAGTCTTCCTCGCTGCTTCTCCGAGGGCTTCTATTCATACCATGCTGGGATTTGCCGGTGGAAGTAGCCACTGGTTAATCAAACCCAGGTTCCCTGCTCACATTTCTACTGAAATTTGCTTTCTGTACATAGACCCTTTACTCCAGCTGCAAATCCATCCTGTTAAGAGGGAACAACCAAGCTAAAAGGCAGCTTACCGTAATGGAGTGCAGTCTGGCCTTCCCCGTCCTGAAAAAGAGAGAGAGAGAGACTTGATTTTAGAGGTATAGGTAATGTCGTGGGGATACAAGTAAATCCCAGTTTTAAATAAAGAAGCTTAATCACGGCAATATTTAATTGACTAGATAAACAGCCCAGGACACTCAGCCACCTGGCAGTTAGGCTTTGAATCATCATCCACCATCAATCCATATTGATGGATAATCAATATCTATCCACCCATAAGAGTGCGTGGATCACGTCATGACATGAGTATAATTCAGTTCATAGCGTTATCACTTCCAGCCCATAAAAATGAAGGATTTCAGTCCTACGGCCTTACTTTGGGACCCTCACTAATCCTGATGCTTTAGTGCAAGATGCTTCTGTGCAAGCCCAGCCTCGGCCAGCTACTCGAGAGAAGGGTAAAGCCACCATGATGCTGGCACAGCTCCGTGCCCTGCACTGTTCAGCACAGGAGAGCCCACAGGGGAAAACCCCACTTTTCTTCCAACTGAATAAATCTTAGGTCCTCGCCCTTCAGAATTCGGGTCTGGACAAAGGTGGACCCAAAGCCCAAGTAAAACCCTTAAAGATGAGGGTGAGGAGAGGGCTAGGCAGAGCGCTCAGGAATGAGAGCCAGTTGCTGAACTCATCCTTGTGAAACACCTGCAGCACAAGGGCAAAGCAAAGCGTGTGATTTGAAGACGCTGGCATGCAGCTCCCTCTTCCAGGCAACACGTACGCCACTGCATCGGCTGCAACGGCTTAGGAAGCGTGGCCCGTCCCCAGACTCAGTAAGCACGGGCAGGGCTTTGCCGGAGAGCGGCTGGTGCCCGTGTGGCACGTCCAGCAGTGCAAACCCAGGCACCTCACCACGCCGCAGCCCCGTCCTGCCACAAGAACAGGTTAAATAACAGAAGGAAAGAATTATTGGCCCCTTCGCTTTCACTACCCCTCCAGGATTAGCCTCTAATTCAGTTCTTTGCCTCTTTAATTTATTTGCATCTGTTTATGGAGACTTAAGTTTTTAATTACCATTATCTTTGGGATTAAGGTGCAAATTCTACAGTCTGCTGTGGATTCTGGAGCAGGCGAAAGGGAAAAGAAGAACAGAAAAACAGGTAGAAATCCCATCTGTAGCTATTTTGAGACTTCTGGTTTCCCAGCCTGTTATTCTGTTTGATATTAACCCCGTTCGGCTGAGGAACTAGGAACGTCTTGTGTTTCAGGGTGGGAGGTGCCATGCTTTGCTCTGGGACACCACGCCAACACGACAGGCACAGGGGCGACAGGGACAAAAGAGAAAAGCCACGTGTAACAGGCATCTGCTGCCTAAACATCCATTTCACGTCTTTGCTGGGGAAATGTGGAGGGTAAGATTTTTCCTTCCACATGCCCCATCTGTGGCACTCATGCCAACGTTTGGAGGCGCCTCATTTCAGGAGCTTGTTTCTGCCCAAATTGTGGGTAGCGTAATGCAAATGGGTGTCATTAGAAGATACCACAAACCAAGGAACCGAAGGAATCAAAGGCGGCGTCCATTGATTATTCCACACTAATAAGGTAACGGATCTGAGCCAGAGCCCCCGAGCGGTCCTTAAGCACATGCCTTCTTGGAGGAGTGACAGGGCCAGTACTGACTTCAGCAAAATACGGAGCAGGGCTGGGGAAGAAGAGGCAGGAGCGCTATGAATGAGTTATTGGGAAGGCAGGCTTTCAAATATGTCGGTTGTGTGTGTGCTGGGGGATGGGAAGCCAGCTCCCCTCTTCATCGCCGCCTTCAAAATTGTGGCCAACAAAACCCGCAGGTGAATGGGATTGGAGATGGTGCAGCAGAAATGGGAATGGTTTGCCGCAAAACTCTTTATAAAATACATTGGATTGCTCCAGGAATACTACAGCCATTTGTTCATCTTCCAAAGGCCTGCAGAAAACACTGCTGCTTCAGCAACAGGCTTTTGGCTAACGAGGCTTTTTATTTCTCTTAGATGTACTTTCTGGCATTTATTGGGCTAAGAAGAGAGTGCAAGTCCCAGCATATGAAATGCGTCTCTTTAATCCCAGTGTGGTTTTTAAAAAGAACTATTAATCCAATGTTATGCAAACATTGTTTACACTTTATTTACACCGTGGATTTTTTTTTTCCCCTTTGAGCCAAATGCTGGCCAAATGCTATTTGTTATACTTCTCAGATGCTATGCTATTTGCTTGTATTTTCTCTGTGACAAATTTTAATCCAGGTAAATGGAAAAAGCCCTAGTGTGGTCATTCACTAAGGGCCTTGAAATGCCCTCCAGAGGCTGCTGATCTCAATCCCTCTTTCATTTGGCTTTTCAGAGCACCATGGCTAATCGGAGCCCGACGTGCCCAGCTGCTCTGTGCACAGCGCTTGGCTCCAGGTACGGCATCACCGAGCCTCCAGCGCAAAACGGTCACACCTGAAAACTAATCAAAGACATGCCGTGAAAGTGAGGATTACAGCTCCCATTGTGGCAATTACGTGAGATGAATATTGCCTACCAGGCGCTGGAAATGTTCGTTTTACAACAAAACAAGACGCGCAGAAGTGGTCTTAAGATGAACTGTAGCTGGCCTTGATGCAAGGGATATTTCCCGACGTGTGACAGAAAGCAGTGGTTTCTGGAGCATCCTAGGGAAGGTGTGGTGTGTCCTTCTCCCAGGATGTGCCTCTGTTGGGACAAATCATAGAATCATAGAATCATAGAATGATTAGAGTTGGAAGGGACCTTAAAGATCATCGAGTTCCAACCCCCCTGCCATGGGCAGGGACACCTCCCACTAGAGCAGGTTGCTCAAAGCCCCATCCAGCCCGGCCTTAAACACTTCCAGGGATGGGGCATCCACAACTTCCCTGGACAACCTGTTCCAGTGCCTCACCACCCTCAGAGCAAAATGACCCCAAATGGTGAGCGGACAGGGACAGACTGACACAGTCTCTGCCCTCACCTTGCTGCGCCCTGCCCAGGGCACCAGTAAATGTCACCTCCCAGCTTGGGATCACCAGCACCAGCCAGGAGCAGGGCATCCCACGGAAATCTCTGCAGCCGGGAGGAACACAGAGATGCCGGCGATCATCAGTTGGGCCCTTCTGTTCATCTGGCTTGCAAGCTGGGGCAGCTAATTTTTCCCCATTGAAAACCATCAGGATTTTTCTTGGTTTATTTTATACAAAGCACTGAGTTGGAGGGGGATGTTTGTTGTGATTGTTTACTTCTTCTTCCTCCAATTTAGTTTTCAGATTAAATAAATGTAAATCATACAGGGCTGCAAGTACAACAAGACCCAGAGTCTGTCAACACACACTGAAACCAATCACTTGATAAATCTGTAACGTAAAACCTGAATACTGTTACCAGTTATTTCAAAACTGTGCCTATGGAGAATTAGGTAATCACGGCACGTTATCACTTCTGCGCTAAGGCATGTTACAAGAAATTAAGACTATTTTTTTTCCCCAGTAGGATCTTCTGTAGCGTGAGAGGAGCACAAAGCGAAGGTATCGAGTAGGGGAGCTGGTGTCAGGGAGTGCAAGAGAAGACACAGGCAGCTCCGGGGCCAACGCCAAGCTCTGCTCTATGCCAAGATGCCCCTCAGAAATGCCCTTTCAACATCACGCATCAGCTGGAATAATGTCAGTGCGACAGGTTAAGAAGGAGGCAATCAGTGCTCTGATTCGGTGAACTTCAACACAAAATGGGGAAAAGGCCAGGTTCAAATCAGTGTTTCTTTACAGCTTTGCTTTCAGCTTGCAAGGCACTGGCGGGTACCTGTCCCAGAGCCCTTTTAGCAATATCTTGTCTATAAAAAGTAGGAGCTCATGGAAATGGCAGAGCCCATACAGGCAGACAGAAGACAACCAGAAAGGAAGGAAAGACCATTACACACTCAAATGTAGGAACGCTCAGTCCCACACATGCGAGTTAACAACCAAAAACAGATGGATTTCAAGCTTTCTTCTTGCCTTTTAAGGCTGTGTGCCATCCCTGGTGCCTTTTATAGCCTCCTGGCACATCCGACCATGTCAGGATGACAGCCGAGCTGCATGGACTTCAACGGAGACAAGAGCATTTCCAAAGACTTCAAAAATAAAACTGAATGTCCAAGTCTACCAAAACCATGAAAACAAAGATGCTACAAAATCACCAGTACTTCCTACGTTCATGGTCTGCGACAGATGTCACTCAACGAAAATCCAACTACTAGTGGGTAACTTATTGGATAACAGGATTGTGTTCTGCTCCTGAGAAATTTAAGCAAGAGAAATGAGAGAAGATGGACCGAGCGCAGATGGACCAACTGTCTTATCCGTTAAGTGGTACTATGGCTACTGCACATCAATTTTGTCTTATAAGTGATAGGATTATATTGGTGTTGCCATCCCATGTTCATTCCTTGGGAATTTCTGTACCCTGCTTAAGCTAACATGAGGTTTCAGGACTGAGGGGCAGAGAAATAGAAATGGCTTGGCTGAGCACTGCTGAGATGCTGCACACGCTATAAAACATGATTCCCACTGCCCTGCCATGGCAAGCAGACCTTGATACACCAGTGTTTGACTGTACTGGTTTCATAGACAGTTTTTAAAACACTTATATAAACATTCACCTTCCAAACTTGACTTACTCACTCTTCAAGCTGCATGCAGAAACCTCTGTGAGCAGGAGGGCGACCCTAAGGGAGACACCATCTCTTCATCTCACGTGTTTTATGAAGCCCAAGTACAGAAAGAGGAAAAACAAAACTGTGCTGGTTACCTTGGTGATCTCTGGTTCACCTAGACCCTGTATCGGTGCTGAAGCCGGGGATGGACAACCCTCCACAGCAGCTGTGAGGGTCTACACAGTACCCCCATACCTCCTTGAGTGTTGGTCCACACTGAGACCTCATCTCTGTGTCTTCAATCGCGTCTCCAGGCACAGACACCGTGAGCATGAAAAGCACAGCAGAAAACATATACACTAACCTCTCCCTTTTGAGGGATAGCACATGCACTCTTTATTTCAAGGTATTCTTTTCCCCACATCACCTCTTCTTTCTCTTCATTTGTGGCCCCCTTTAAGATGCACGCTCATTCCCATTGACAGACTCCAAATGTTGGCAGGGATCACAGGAGATAAGACCGATGAGGTGATAAGAGTGTTTAACAGCGCTAGGTCCTGGGCAGCATGGATGGGCCAGAGGGAAGATAAATATTTACACTACATCTTTAGAAGGTGAGTGAATAAAAAGGGCTAGAATACAGCCTCTGAACGAGCACTGGTGCTTAGAAGCTATGAATATAAATCTCTGCAGCCTCCCAACACACACTCACTCAAGCCAGGGAGATGAAAAATCGCAAGAAAATACTTCCCTCCACTTTTAAAAAGGGTTTTATTTCTCATTTATTTCCACTTTAGACTTCAACTTCCCAACAATTTACTTTAACCTCATCATCTTCTTTTTCTCTCTCTGAAATTTTATCCCCAAGATGACTGAGGGTGAGACTACAGCTAAAAGCATACCAGAATTTACATGCTAATACCCACCAATATGTAAAAGCAGGCAATGTGAGCTAATACAACCTGCTCTAACTCCACCAGACAATTCAGTAGATGGCCCCAACACAGCCTTTATTTTCATTTATGTGCTGCCTGGGTTTGGACACGTACATTAATACATGTAAAATGAATGCTTGTCCGATCGAAGCAGACAGACAAGTGCAAATCACTGTGTGTGCAAATGCTGGATAGAAAAGCAATGGTTTAGTTTGCAATTTGATATTGTTCTTTTAAAAACCCAACCCTAGACCAGTGTGCACCCATATGCACCAAGACTTTTGCTTTTAGCTGCCTCCTGATCCTTAAAGAAATGCCAGCGACAATGCAATCTGAGAAACAAGACCATCTAAGAGCTTTGTGCCAGAACATCTAGAGTCCCAAACAGCTCCGACACCAGGAAAATGAAGCGGACTTTTAGGTTTTCTCCTCATTTTTCAGCTTTTGATTTCGCTAAAGCAAAATATACTTGTGATGCCTCAGCTTCACCTACTTTTTTAGACTGTGTGTCCCACAGGAGGATAACTGGTTAGCTGGTGTTTACAAAGTGCTTGTGAGGTTATGGTTGTTAATGTTAAGCGTAGGCTGTTGTGAGACATCATGATGTGCATCCTTGGTACCAGCTCAAAGTCAGCTCAGGCACTTCCCAAAGACCAATGCTGTGGGACAAAGGATACAGAGCAACCTCCCATAGAAGCAAAACCAAAATCCACACACCAATCATGAGCGGCTTATTTGGGGATTACAAATAGCCCTAGCTAACAAACGCAGGGCTTGGATATCCTCTAAGTTCGGTTCCCCAATTAAACCTTCCACCTCTCTTGCGCGCGGGTAGGCTTGGTGGGGACCCCTCTCTTACTGAGCTGTCCCTCTCCAAGAGCTCTCTCCTCTGCCCCCTTCCTCCCATTCAGACCTTTTCCTGCGCTGTGCCGGGCAGATATCCGTAAGGATGGAAGGTGCTAGACAGATCTTTATCATCACCTCTTGGGCCCTTCTCCAGAGCCTACCGCCAGGCTATCATTTGGCCTATCTTCTAAGTGCCTCAGAGATAAATTAGATCTGCATAGAGAAGCAATTATTACATTTCTAATGGCATGGACCCTTACAGCACAATCTATTACTGAAAGGCAAAGAAAATTGCATTAGATTTTGTTTGATTCAAAATTATGATCAAGGGAAGAGGGATGCTGAAGCCCTTAAAAGCCAAGCCTCCGAGCTGGGGATCTTTCTGTCTGGGGACCTCCCTATTCATATTTGCTGCCTGAGCTCATACTCCTGGTTCGTTTAGGTGCACTAATTTGGAGGACCCCTCCACTTGCAAGACTGCTGTGAAAACCAGAGCTAAGAAAACTCAGAGAGAGAATATGATGCCCAGGAACTGCCAGTCGCTCCCCTCCCAAAGCCTGCATCTGCTAATGCACCCAAACGCCACCGGCCTGAGGAGTTCAGCGTGCCAGGGTTACGCTAATCCCTCATCGCCCTAGTTTCTAACTGCCGGTGTACCTAAATTTCCAAGTGCAATTTCAATGGGATTTATCACATTTACTATCATCAGCACGTAGTGCTGCTGGCACAGATACAGACTCTCAATATCCCACCGCAGACACGGCTGTCTTTAATTGCAGAACAAACTGATTTCTGCATCCCACGCAGCGGCTCTGAAACTCTCTGGGCTGTTTTCCTACTGAGCGTTTTCACCCCAATTTGCAGCCGGCACTCTGAGCACAGCTGTGTATTTATATGTACGTATTTATAGGTTGCTCCAAAGAATATTTGCTGCTGCTGCTTGTTACTTCCAGCATCAGGCATCTTTCTGGTCACCAAACAAGCGTCTTGGTGCAATACAAAAGCTGCCGGGAAGCTTCCTCAGCCCAGGGATCAAAAACGTGTTCGGGAAGAGCCAGTGCCTAGAGCTGTAACAAGTGTCACAGCGCTGCAGCTGAGCCAGCCTCCAAGAGAACTGTGCAAACGCAATCGCAGGTGGCAAACAGGACAATATTCCTAAAGGCAAGATGCTAAAATCTCTCTTCTCAGGGGGCTTCCCTGCCCCCTCCCTGCGTAAAAGTTAGTAGCTCTTGTACTGCTTTATCACTTTAGCGTGGCTGAAGCAGATACCTGGTTATTTAAGGGGCAGGATAAATGGGCTGAGACAGCTTTCCCATCCCCAATTCACTAGGGAATGCTTGGAAATTCCACCTGACACCAGGACCGGGCTGTGCTCTTAAACAATCTCCCGTCTGATCCGATTGTTCCCCAGTGGGGAGGCAGGCTGCAGCTCGCTCAAGAGTCATTGATTGGATTAACAGCCTAATTCCCAACAGATGAATAGAATACTGATGTCTTGTCAGCCCACATCATAGAAGGAAAACACAATCTGCTTCTACAGCCCCGAAATTTAACTCTTTGCTTTCCTAATTCCCCTCCCCAGGGCACGGGGCTGAATGCACAGGTCCAGCACTTTCAGCTTGAGATCTGACCCACTTGAGTAAGAAAAGATATATATTAACCCTTGGGACGGTTTGCCTAATCATCAACATGCCACAGGATCATACGTTATTCTCCATAAGGTTAGTTTCATAAGAAGCCCTCTTTTCATCCTTTCTAGACAGAAGAGATTTATACTGTGGACCTTAATGTTTTTTTTTCTTCTCTATTTTAGCACCTGCCGTTATAGGAAATACTGTATGCTTCACAGTAAGCGGTTGAAAATTCATGACCTTAACAATATTTATTCTGAAATAACAGATATCGAACATTTTCTGAGTCTATCATTTGATTAGGAGGACAGATCTGCCTGGAGAGGAGCATCCAGCCATGCTGCAGGAGAGACTTCGCTGCAATGCCCGCTCCCTCCAGCAGCTCTTGGCAAACCGCAGGGCAGGGGAGAGAAGCCGGGCACATCATTTGCTCTCGGAGAGCTCCCGTTCTCCACCTCCTAATGGAGACACTAATGTTTTCTTACCTCATAGAAAGACTGTGATAAGAAATTAATTGCCACTGGTCAAATGTTCACTATTACAGAAGCAGGACTGTGTGCATATTAAAGAGATTCTCCCAAGAACTACATTTATTTATGGACGCCTTGGCACTGTCTGCATTTATTTCCTTGCTCAGGAGACAAGAATAAATAAAAATCATCTGATTTTAAGACATGTATTCAAAATTACCTATTTTTTTTTCTCAGATCATTGGGGTCCATAATGCCGTGGGGTTTGTTTCCTTCTGACAGCCACCTTTTATGCTTGGATTTACAAAACAGGCAGATACACATTTAAATACCGTCATTTTTTTAGCAGCAATCCTAGAAGATACGGAGATAGAGCTACAGCACTCATACCAGGACTGTAACCCATATTGAGAGGTGGACTCTGGAGTAACTCTGATCCAACAGTCTCAGTGGCAATGGCTTACCAACTCTTTAACTGTTTTTTCCACCTCTGGAAGGTGTATGTCACCTGAGAGTAGCTAGGTTGCTCTGTGAAACAGAAATAAAATATTTCCAGTTTCACTTGGATTTTACAGCTCACATGCAGAGTAGAAAAATTCCCTCCATTATTCCTTAATTCTAAAAATTAGCCCAGCACATGACGAGTAGGAGAGAAACCATGAAAGGATGGAGGTGCACACCCCCCCTTTTTGTTTTTTTTTTTTTCCTTTTTAACAGTACCTGTTAGCTATGAGAGTTTTCCAGACTTCATCATTTCACAGCATTAATATGCATATAAAAAACTTGCTAGGGGAAACTGAATGAAAGAAACAGGTCTTTCCTCTCCTGGCTGCCAATACATCAACCCTACAGAGAGCCCTGCCTTCAGAGAGATGCAGGGTGCTCCATGTTTGCAATACGGGCAGCGGGGAAGCAACAGCGTGCATTAATGACAGAGCTGCCTTAACCAAAACAATTAGTGAGAGATGCCGCATCGACTCAATTCAATTAATGCAGTGTTAGTGCTAGTATTTTAAAGTAATTTGAATTATTAGCTCCTTTTACAATTTGAAACCGTAATGTTTCATTTTCATCCCAGATGTGAATTGTTCCAGAACAGCAATAAATAAATAAGTTAAATGACCCCTGTCCAGTCCAGCCCCTGTCCTGTAATATGGCTGCATTGTATATTCATGAATCCAGGTTAAGGATGGGGACTGGGGCAGTTGTGCCCTGGAACTAGCAGACTGCAGGTTTTATAAATACATACAGAAATAATTAAAATCTAAGGGGTTTAGAAGGGTTAATCTCCTTTAAATAATCTCTGCCACAAAGCCTGTAAAGTCACTGCTGGCACCATGCCCGCATGGGACCGGCTGTCGGATATCAGGACAGCACGTGTGGATGGGAGCAGAGAGATTAAGTGGAAGCGCTGCCGCAGTGGCCCATCAGACACGCTGCTCCCCCGCATATGGCTCCCCTGGTCACTGCCGAGGGGCTGGAAACGCTGCGAGCAGGATGGGATCCAGCCCCAACCAGCAAGTCAACATGCCACTTGCTCCACCTGATTAAAGAGAGAGAAGGAAGCTTGATTAGGCTGCTAAATTTAGCAGGTTGGAGAGGAGACAGCAGGAGGGGAGAGCGTTGCTGCCACTGCCCAGTTCAGCTGAGCCCTTTCTGAATTTGAGGCAAACGCTGGCTTGTATTCATTTAAAGGGATTCAGGACTCTGGAAATAACCTCTTTTCCTACACAGGCCAAGGAGACGGTGCACTTTTAACTGCCAGCTATCATGGACTCGGAGCAGCCACTCTGCATTACAGGACGTCCTCTTTGTATAAAGTCTCATTTTAAAGCCAACAACCGAGTGGCTATTAGAGATAAAGAAATCCAGAAGAAAGCAGAGAAAGCACCCCGGTGTGGGCTAAGGCAGTGCCCTGTCTGAACCCACAGCTTGATTTCTGCTAATTTGGGGAAAGGCAGGGTGAGCTGAAACGTCCAAGAACCCTGCAGCAGTGGCTGGAGCACTGGCAGGGAGGTTGCAGCATCGTGAGGAGCCTAGGGACCTTCTTCTCTTTCAAGTCAGTGAGAATGAAGAGTCTGGAGGCTCTGTTCTGGTCTTGTAAACCTTCCTCGTCTTGGTGTGCAAAATCAAAACTTCCCATGTTGAGATGATCTGAACTGTCCTCTGAACTCATTAAGTGAGATCTGGATTTTATTCAGCCAAGCTTGGGGAAGCCTGGGCTAGCATGGGAGCCGAGTTACAGTGGCCCATGGCTCTCAGCTTGAAAGGCGCTTCTTTTATTTCTCTGCTCCTTTAGAAACACCCAATACCAGGGACCTTGCTCAGACATTTTAAAGCATCTCAGAATAGTGCTGTGCCCTGCAGCCTCCAGACAGCCTTTCCTTCCCAAGCACGCCGGTTTCTTAAGCACGCCGACTCCTCTTTGTGGCTAATCTGGAATTAGAGAGGACGTTCGCACACTCGCAGCTGTCTGCCAGAGGAGGAAGGCATCAGAGCCTGGATCCTGCCCCGAAGTGGACCACTGCCAGGGAGAAGCTGACTGCACGTGCTGAGTTAAGAAGCTCCCGTCTCATCACCTCGAAGGGTTGCTGTTTTTGTGACATCCAGCAGCCTTTTAGCAGCCTCGGTGAATTGCATTAGTAGCTGATTTACCATTTTTTATTTTATGGCATGAAGCTGCATTTTATATGGCATGAAGCTGCTTTTTCATGTGAACCTCTACCACAAAGTACATCTATATGAGACTCTGAAAACTCCCCTCTCAGCCTACCATCATTGGGACTGTTCCCTGATGAAAGAAGGAGTAGAGAGGGAAAAGGTTTATTGGTACTGCTTATTCACAGACAGCCAGGTGTCCAAACAGCTACTAAGAAAGCGTCAATACTAAAAAAAAGGAAAAATGTCTGGAGAAAACTGCCTCAGGACATCAAACAATATCAGTAACTGGGATTTCTTGATGGAGCCACAATGCTATTAAAATAAAGCTGAACTAAGTACTTGCAGTTTGGTCTGTCATTACTTATTTAGTGAGATGCAAAATTGATCTTCACTTTAAAGGGCTCTTTCAAAGTCTAGAGGCAGCACTTGCTCCCTCCTTGTGCTGTATAATAGAGGTGCTCCTAATGAAATTCAGCAGGAGCCGGGGGCAACCAAGGAAAACCGCAGCCAACTTTATAACAGACAGATTTATGTTCAGGGATGTCCTGCTTTTTGAATGAGTTATTCTGCACAGGGCAGGAATCACAGGTTCACCATTCACGGGTCGCACAAGCACGGCAGAAGGTCAAGTTCCCTGGTGGTGCTCAGTCTGAGCTGAAGGCTGAGGCTGCTGTCACATCTGGGGCTGAGCTGAGCGGGTCCGTCCCATTTCCTACTAAAGCATCCCAGGGAGCTCGGTGGGACCCGGACATCTGTCCTCAGCGCCCAGAACTGGGACCAGCCCATTTTGCACTGGGCGGATGGCTGGGGAGGAGCAGATGGCAAATACTGGTGGTGGCGACCGACGTGGGGCAGAGCTGAACCAGTGACCTCGAGGTGAAAGGCTTCGTATCTCCCATTATCAATCCCCAGAGCCCCCTCCGAAGTAAGTGTTGAAACATTAATCTTTCCGACTGATGGAAACAGACTGCAAATATAACGTTCCATGGGGGAATCTTTTTTTTATTTTGAGCCCAAACAGTGCTTAAAAACATAAAGTTAAGGGCATGCTTACATTTTGTTCTTTCATCAGAAATGTTACTATTTAATGCCATCCTTTTTCTCTTCCAAGTACCATATTTAAAAAGCACGTCACCACCCATTACTCTCTGAGCACAGCCCCAGTGTGGATTGCTGCAGTAAATAATAAACTGGTGTTTGTGCTTCCTCCTGTGCATGCTGTCCTCCTAAATAGTTTAATAACAAAGGAGTATATTTAGGAGTGCTGCTGGAGTGCCTCGATGAAGCATGTTGTATAGGATAAATACCTCCACATCAGGACACTTTTCAAAGCCATCAGGCAGAGGGGTCAGTCTGTTGTGGGTTTTTTTAAAACTGCACAAGCTAATGCTTTAAGAGTGTCTTGATGGAATCAGGGAAATTGGATTGTCCCCCCATTTGCTGGCCTAAAACAAGCCTTTTTTTATTTATCCCATTAGAGGAACACAAGAGAAACCTTTTAAATGTCACTAAAATTTTCCCTGCATTGCAAAACCCAGTCAAAAGGGGTTTAATTTTCCCTGAGACCTCTTAAGTAATGCAGTATGTCAAGGTTTAATACATTGTGTGTAGGGGATTGTCTATATTCTGTGCTGTTTCACCAGGGTGACTCTGTCGGGTCGGTCCTGTTTGCTGGATTCGGTCCCTGCCAGCACTGAGGTGCTCAACTAGCCCACACCACTTTAGATCAGTTCTGGTGAAACAAATAGGCAAGTGATAATGAGATGGATCAGTCCTGGACGCCTTCCTGGATCAGTCCAGGACGCCCAAAAATTCAGCAGTGCTAGTAACTCTCCCAGTGATTTTGCTCTGTCAATTGGGGCGCTCTGGTTTTGTGAAAGCTTGTAATTTATAGGCTTTATTTGCTTATTTATAGAAGGACTAGAGAGACTTGGCAAGAGGCACTTATGTACACAAGGCTCCAGATTCCCCTGGAGTATTTAATATGACAAACATAAGCTGCATACCAGAGGCGGAGCCCAGCATTGAAAACTGGCAGCGCACAAAGCACTAAAGCACACTGGCTAAAGACAGCAACAGGGTCACACACTCTTTAAAGGCTGGGCTGGTGCCCACTCAACCCCTGCTGTCCCAACAGCCATGGGCATTAATGCCAAAACAGCTTCTCCTGGCCCCTCCAAGCTCATCCTACTTGTCAGCCAGCCTGTAAGCTGGAAGCTACGGGTGATCTGTTCTCCCAGAGTAATGCCAACTAGCAACATTTGCTACTAAAATATACCATTATTTTGCTCCTACAGAATAAGGGAGTTCTCTGTCCACGCTGTCCCTGTTTCTTTTTGCAAACTGGGAACACGTCGTCACACCACAGCAGAAGAGGACCCTAAGTCATTTTGGGCTGACTATATAATCCTCCCCAGTCCTGGTTTTACAGGGAGAGGAGGAACTGGAGGGCAATGAGCATCCAAGCTGGGCTACACGATCCCTCAGCCTCTTGTCCTCAAATCCACACATGTACACTGAGAGCTGGGAAAGGAGCAGAGACAGGGAGAGTGAGGAGAAGGAGGCAGATCCCAGCCTTCCAACTAGTCACAATAAAACACCGCCTGGAGACTAAGCCACTGCCTCCTGATCTTCCCTGTAGGGCTGCATAATCTATTTTACAAAATGTCAAAATTCAGCACGAAAATTGGAAAAAGGGGGGAAAAAAAAAAAAATCTCAGACTGGCTGGTTATTGGACCAAGGGCTGTGTTAAAAGGATCAGGAGGTGGTGGGCCGAGTGGTGGGGGAGGGAATGGGATAAAGTAGTGGGTCTAATCAAATCAGTTTAAAAAGCTGCAGCCTCTCCGAGTTAACCTTGCCAATCAGAGAGCGAGCGGGAGCATGTCTGCGCACATTAAAGCAGGAGCGTTGTCCTTGAACCTGCAGCGTACTCCATCCTCCCCCCGACAGCCCACGCAGGCTGTGTACCCGACAGCCTTGGCAGAGAGCGGGAGGAAAGCCCAGGATTAGGCACCCTCCTTAGCCTCGCTCAAGTGGAAGTCAACACGGCAAAGGCAGCTCGGATGCTTCCCTGCGATTAGAGGTGAGCTCATGGGATTAAGCCGGCAAGAGTTGGAGAAATGTTAACAAACAAACAAACAAAAAAAGGAAAGAGAAAGAGAAAACCCTCTCGTTGAGTGCTGTCGTATTGAGTCTGGCAGCTGTGAGATGCATTACTAACCTTTGCTAATGACTAGGGCACTAAAGTCACTTTAAAATAAATATTCACTAGGAATTACACGGGTAATCTAAAGGGATTATCTGCTGCCTTAACAAGTCCATAAACTAAATGTTAAATGGTCTACAAGTGTTTCCATTAATTTTGACCCAAATCAACCCTTCTGCTAAAAGCTGTGGAAAGCTAGACTCAAGTTTGGAAACCACTTGTCTGCGTTGAGTTAGCAGTCTTACAAATGACCCCCTGTTTTCTGAAGGATAAAAGGGACTGAGCTCCTGAAAGACAGGAGCCTCCTAGCAGCCAGGGAAAGGCTTTAGCAGAAATGCACGTTCAGAACACGGAACATCAGGCACAAAGCCAGTCTGCCCTATAATCCAGTCCCTGTGGTAAAAAGTATCCATGTTCAGAGTCTTAGCTCCGGCCCTTCTTCCCTGCGGAGACAGGGAAACCACAGCATGGGGAGAAGGAGCTCTGCCAGAAACAGCGGCCGAACCCCAACCATTCTGTGCCTCAGTTTCCCCACCTGTAAAATGGGGAACGTGCCATGTGCCTTCCAGCTGGGGCACTTGTCCCCGTGCCTCAAACTACCAGAGGGGAATTAAGCTGAAGCAGGGCTGCACGTCTGAGGCTCAGCAGCTAGTGTTCAGGCAGGTCAGGACAGCAGGAGTTAAGGCATATACTTCAACAATGGGGCCTGAATTACGAGATGAGAACATCTCCTGTGCACCAGTCTGCAGGTCCTGACAGCAACTTCACCATCTGTACATGAAAAAAATAGAGTCTAAGAACCACACAGATGCCTTAAAGCCACCATATACAATGCCTGAATTGCATCTAATTCCAAAAATCGTACCAAACACAAATGGGTAGTCAAAAAGTCAAAAAATCAAAAGTACATCGATGCTCCCTTGCAGCAGGCATTTCAGACCCAGCCTCAGAAAAAGGACTCGGGGTTATCCTCATTTCCCAGCCTGCGCTGCCAGCCAGGGAACGCATCAGTGTGTTCAGGGCCCCTCAGTCCAAGAGAAAAGGTGCATCTCCAGCCTGTGATCTGACACACTGGGCATGTGCCCGCCTTGCAAACCTATGTAATCTTTTTTAACCTGGACCCCCTTTACCTGTACACCTGAGTCGGGCAACTTGCACGCTTCGGAAGACAGCTATTTCTCTAAGGCACGCTGAATTCACTTTTAAGAACACAACAGCACTAAGAGAATGGAAGAGACATAAACTCCTTTTAAATCCCACTGCTCCTGCACAATCACTAGCAATAAGCTAGAGGCCTCTCCTAGCAAATTAGGAAAGCGAGGGACATGATCAGGCTGCTTGAAGCACAGAAACGTACTACAGCAATGGATCTGAACAAGCCCAGTCCCTGGAGCCCTTCGAGGTCCACTGTACAACTCAGGGGACAGAAAAACCAAGCACAATGGGAAGCTGGCAGAGAGAACACAGTCCAGAGAAAGATCAATATTCAAAAAGCTTACTTTTACTGATAGAAGGAAGAAAAACATTTGCAACCTTTATGTTTTTTAAAGACTTCTTCATGATGTTCAGAATTTCTTGCCTTTTTTTTTTTTTACATTAGAAAAAAAACAGAGAAGTCTAACTTGGTAAAAGCTCATTTCACAGGAGATCTTCTTTGAAAGCCTTGGCAATAGGAGTGGAAGTGCTGTCTATCACCCACTGAAGGCAGTGCAGGTGGAATGCTCTAACAAGAACATTTTAAACTCAAATGCCAGGCAAACATTAACAGCAAGTAAATCCACAGTTTTACACACTCTCAAATGAAAAATCACTCCACTTAATGAGATTTCTTCCCTCTGAAATACATATTTTTATGAACTCTTAAATATATGCTAGAAAAAAATTAACAGATAAAGCCTAGGACTTCTGTCTTCAAAGAAGATGAATCCTCCCCCTTCCTTTTTAAACCAACAAACAGTTTCATATATTGTAAAAGAATTATAAAGGGGAATAGATCAACATTATCCTCAATGATTTCCATCTGCTAACAGTGACCTAAAACAATCTCTTGCAGCTGACGCAAACCTGAGAATATCACTTCAGTCTTCACTAAGCCAGCTCTAAAAGAAAATACTAATTGCTGTAAAAAAGGCTCAGTTGCTATTTTCACTCCCCATCCCAGTGGTCAAGGGCTGGGATAAGAGGGCTTTTAGGAGAAGCCTCTGAGCCTGGTAGGGCAAACCCCTCACCCACAGGAGTGACCGTGCAGGTGTAGGACAACTCACCCCGCAGACAGCAGCCCCGTGGGGTGGACTGGCACGATCAGCACTTTCTCAATTGGTGTATAATTCACACCAGCAATTGTATTTGCACTTGCCAATGAGGCCTGAAGCCTTATCAGGGATTCAGAGCACCAGGTTCATTGCAGGATTTAAATTGGCAGAAATCACATTCATGTGTCTATTAACAGGGAGCACCTGTGGGACTTGGTAGTATTAGCTGCTTTGCACTACAGCTGGTAAGGATGTGTGAGTGGAAAGGGAGACTTCTCAGCAGAGCCAGCCAGTTCTGCTGAAGCCCTCCTGAAAGTAACACAAAGCCTACTAGCTGTATTAAACATAGATATTCAAATATCAGCTGCTTGCAGAAAAAGGTCCTCCAGAAAACTGTCAGTCCCTCCAGAATAACTCACCCTGCTGCACCTCTTGGTCACACCACAAAGCCTCCCGGTGCCTAAAGCAGAATGGAAATGACTGCTCGAGAGCTTCAGTTTGTACCAAACTCAGTGACCCTGCATACCTAGCATGCAAAGTTCATGTAAGTAAAGCCCTCCCGTGGGCCACATCCATGTATGATGCCTAATGAAAACTGAATTTGGATATGAAAACGCATTGATTACTGTATTTCTCTGAGCTGATACAAGCAGCAAGGTAAGGAAAAACCATGCGGTATCTGGGGGCAAAGTGGTTTGTTGCTTGTTTGGGGTTTTTTGTTTTGTTTTTGTTTTCACAATACCCAGTTACGGGAGATGCTTACTAAAGAGAATGGGTGAATGTGGACTTTGACTATCCTTCCCCCTCAGGAAACCTTTTCTGCTGTAAGCAGGACTCCTAGTTCAAACACTCCTTTTGCTATTCCATGGCTTGCTCTGCAAACTTACCCCACATCTCCGTGACCCTGTGAAGGGAGAAGTCCTCAAGTCCCTATGATTTTATGCAGTTGTAGGTGTCATCGGAGCAACTGTGCAACAGCATAAAATTCAAAGATAGACAGCTTCACTTGGTGGCTTTTCACACCTTGAGTGCTCAGGAGACAATACCCTTCTCTGAGAAGAGGCGCAGTACTATAGAGCGATGGTACATATTAATTTCTAAAAGAGGATTTTAATCATGCAACGTCCTCTGCAGTCGCACAGAATTTAATCTCATTGCTGACAGTGGGTGATGGGGGAGCATGTTAAGTGGAAAAGTTGTATTCAAGACCTTCTTGCAGATATGTGCTACAGGCCGTCCCCTGGGAGGAGGGAAATGACCCAAACCGCTCTCTCTCGCTGCTGACCACCCCTGGCCCAGGGCCCTGACGTAGCCCAGGCACTCGCAGAGCAGAAATGCAGGTGCATTCCTAAAAGTTCTGTGCAAGGTTCAAGTACGTGTATTAATACCGTTAGCATTTATCAAGGCTTACTTTACAAATATTGATTTATTAATCTAGGCAAGACCCAGAGATATCTGCCCATAGTATTGCCAGGTTAGTTACAGAAACTGAGACACACAAAAATCCCTCGCTGTCTGACTTACTCAAGGTCAAATGAGGAACGCAGCCCACAGCCAGGATTAGTTTCAGGATCCCGAGCTCCCACCGCTATGCGGTGACTATCAGGACATGCCGTCCTTTTCCACGCTAGGTCTTCCCTCTTCTCATAAGACCTGCCTTCACCTAAGCCTACATTTAGTCCTGCCTTCATTTAGTAATCTGGGAAGAAAAAATAATGAAGAGCCAAAAGTTGAAAACCATAAGATGTGAACCGAATCTCTCCCAGCTGCCAAGGAGACCCACCACAACTGGGCTGCCATGCTAGTCCATGCCAGGATGGTTATCCTCAGCCTTATTCTGCTTTTACCAAGGACCACTCGGAGGCAGCTTTACAAGTTTTGGTCAATCAAACAATTAAGTGTTAAAGACAAAAATCCCAAAGGGATTAACATAATTTGTTCCACCAGTTTTAACAGGACCTTAAAGTTTATATGAAAATTTGTGCTTGGAATCATGAATAAATTCTTTTTTAGAAGCTCTTATGGAACAAAAGAAAGCAATCATTGCCTAGGGGGGATAAAATTCAATTATCCCCCTCTCCCCCTTCTAAAATAAAAAAATATTTTCTTATATATCTGAAGTCAGGGCAACCTAAACGATGGCCCAACAGAACACAATTCCATAAAATCACTACAGGTAAAGGAAAAATGATCCATGTTTTCAAGCAGCACACATCTGATGCCTACTCTTTAAAGAAAGCCAAACTACCGAGCAGGTAAGTCACTCTGTAAACTCCTGTAACCGTTCTTTTGAGGTATAACACTATCTTTGGACTACTAATGAATGAAATTGGAGTATGAGACAACAGATTTACTACCTTTAAAATCCTGAGGAATTAGGAAGAATGACTATATGCTTTTGTACACAATAGCCACGTCTGCAGCACGGGAGCACTACAAGAAGGTACTAGTATCTGGAGTGATAACTACACACCGTGTCTGAAGGAATAGCTCTTAGAAGACATGGAATTCAAAGAATACTGCAGAACCCTGCAGGAAAATCATGGCAATGCATTATGCACACTTCTTTATAATTTATGGCACTGAATGCACAGTATGTTCTTTCCACTCTCAGTTCACCTGGAACATGGGAGGTGTCCCTCTTAGGCAGCCAAAGTCTCAGGGTAGACAACAGACAGGATGAGAAAAGAGGATAAAACTTTATCAAACACCGAATGCTTAATGACAGAATTAAAGCCTGTATTTAGCCCTCATCTTTCTCCAGTTGCTCCTTGACTAAAATCCTTGATTTTGGTAACAAAACTTGGACAAGAAAGTTGACTACCAGAATGTCCCAGATGACATCTCTTTAAGAAGTATGTTATTCATAAATGAGAAGAAAATTCTATTTGTTTGTCCCCTTCCAAAACCAAACCCATCACATTTATGGTGAGATTTCAAGTTATCTTTAAGAAGTGTATGAAAATTTCCTTGTAAGGATTTAATTTTAAAAAAACCTAATTTCCATTCAGATGTACTTAGACACAAGTGAAAACAAAATGACTAATAGTCTAGCAGAGAAGAAACCTTTCTTTTGCTGTTTTCTCGCCAGATTAAAATGTAAAATCTAAGAATGTGAATAAACTAGGTTAAACTACATAATTAAGTAAACATGGACAGACACCATGTATCTGATTAGCAAAAAGAGGGACTAAATTTACTATAAAGGCTATATTTAGCTGCAAATGAACATATTTTAATGGCTACTAACCAATGAAAATCAACCCTTCCTTAGGAAAAATAACCAAGAACTAGATTTAAATCGATTATTAAATCAATTAAATCAATCCAACCTGTCAGAATCTCTCTCATTAGAGTCACTGTTAGATGCAAAGCTGCTGCCTGTCTGGTATGCCCACACAGGCAAAACACAAAATGCTGCAGTGCCGAAAAGTTAGTGACAGCACAGCACCTTCACAGCGCATCCACCCAAAATTACGCCAGATGCTGCCGAGTCCTAATACGTGCACACGCCTCTCCCAAACTGAGCGTATCCATTAATACGTGGAGCCCGTTAATGTGTCCTATTTTCCTGTATTAACCAACCAAACATTAAAAAGCGGGTCCCTGTAACAGTCTGACCCATTTTGGGAGTGCAGTGAAGCCAAATTGACTTTTATTTCTTAGAGGGAAAAAAAAAAAAATTAAAAAATGTGCTTAAATATAAAGCAACCAGTTTCAGCATTGCGGGATTAGTTGGATGAATCCTTCAGCAGATATAATCAGCTTAATGGCAACAAAGATCACAGTGCAGTTAGTGCAGCTGTGACACTCAGAAGCATTTCACTGAAGGGGAAGGTTTAGACGAGGCTGGAACAGTCCCTTTTATTTCCAGTCCTTTTTCTTCTCTCTCTCTCTCTCTCTCTCTCTCTCTCTCTCTCTCTGTGTAGTCAACATCCCCATCAGCTCCATTAGCATGAAAGAATTAAGGAGGCAAATGGGTAGGGTGGAGCAATTTACGTCCGTGGGTCAGCATGCTTACACAGCGTCATATAATTCAATTAAATGGACAAATAAAGTGGTGCTAGTTGTTTTCCAAACTCAGGTTAATTTTAACTTAATTCCCACGCTGCTGTGGGCTAAAGGGCTGCCTGCTGTCTGAGGCTGCCTGATGCAGAGCTGAATGACCAGCTACGCATTATGGAAAGGAATGCTGTAGGAGCCCTCCTGCTCTTACTGTTAGGATACTCCTGAGAGTATCTTTACTCTGAGGATATTCTTGGTATCCTCATTTTCCTGCAAAAAGAGAGACTGAAAGTAAACATTTGATTCCCTTAATTATAGCTCTATTTGCACCAGCAAATCCATTGCTTTATATTACACCTGTTAAATTGAAAAAAAAAAAAAAAAAATCCAGTAGAACATAATAGATATAAAGAAATTTTAGCCTGTCCTGTAACAAATTAAGAAACGCTATTTTCTGGGCTTCTTAAATGAAGACTTTAATCATTAAATCCAGTGATCTACCTCTCGTATATAGCATTAATGCACACAAAAATAAGCAACTAAATCCTAATCTATTTACCACTAAGTATTCTGTTTCTGGGGTTTGCTTCTTCCAGGAAAATTCCCCTGAGATGCAGGTGAATGCCCTAATGACTGAAAAAAGCTGAGGATAAATGCAGAAGACCCACAAATCTGTTATCTGGAGTAAACTGATGGATAGATACAGCAAAAGTACAGGCTCCTTGGAAAAAAGCCATTTGCTGGTAGATCTTGTTAAGGTCTTCTGCTCTCCAAGCCTGTAAAACTCAAGCCTGCGCAGATGCGTTTTGGAACAAGAGCTCCAAAGACAAATTAATTTCTGTTCTGTTTGCAGAATAAAGACCTTTTTAAGTGCCGCAGTGTTTTGAAGCCTTTAAAATAAACCAGTGCTTGACGATCCATGTCACTTTCCATAAATAACACGTGTCCCTCCTCTTCCTCAGCCAAAACTTCCTTTGCTTTCTCCAAAATGTCAGTTCAACACCCTGCTGTCATTCTCCCCACCAGAAATACTTGCATTTCAGCAGTTCTGCATGGACATAATTTGTAAAGTGCTAGGCACATAAGCACACTCTGAAATAGGAAACGTTATTGACAGACTACCTGGCACTAAGCTTTCAAACCCACCAGGAACGTCAGGAGGCCAGATTTGCACATGTCAAGCCCATCACCTTAGGAGGCTTTCAAAATTTTGCTTTTTGTGACTCTACAAAATGCATCTCTGGAGCCATTATATGAATTAGTTGGAAAGGGGTGGGGGAGAAGGAGGAGCGGTTAAGAACAGCGATACACCCCTATGAGGACATTTAGAAGCATCTGGCTCAGAGATATTAAGAAAGGAAAGAAAAATTAATCATGCCGGCTGGGAAAAAAAGCCTGGCATCAGCACAGCCACCTTGTCATAAGGCAGATATTAATAATGTGAACCTCCAGGGAACACTCAGACATCTGAAAGATCCACTTGTTGGCTATCACAGAGCAGGCAGGTTTAACTGATGCCTCTTTGAAACCTTCTGAATCTTACACTAAAACATTGCTTAGGATTTTTTTATTTTTTTTTTTCCAGCAGAACAAAACCGTTAGTGCTAAAGATCAGACATTGACTGCTTTTCTCTCTTTTCCCTGGGTGGTATCAAAGAGAGTGCACAAGGGAGGACAATGCACCTTGCTGCTTATAATCACGTGCTGTCGGCCACAGCAGAGTGGAGCAACGCCTGGTAATGCCGGGGTGCAAAAATGCTGGAGCTGTGCAGATCAGATAATTAGGATGTTAGGAAAAAGAAAACAAAAGGATTCATTCCTGGGGATACCTAGGCACCTCATTCCAACAGACTTTGACATCGGGAGGCTCGATCAGGAGTTAGCCACTTAATATTTTGTAGACCAGTAGCTTAGCTGCCCAATAGCTATGAGGGACACACAAGAGAAATGCAGGTGAAAACTGGCTGAGTATTTTGGAAAGTGAAGAAGCAAAAAGGATCTTGCTGGAATGAAAGACAATGGGAAAAACCACACCTGGCCAAGACACTGTGGCAATGGGGGCATGTCCTGCTACCACATCTCACTCAAATACAACTCCTCAGGGTTAGAGTAGGATGTAAAGTTGGTGGCAGCAACAATAATTAGAACTCACATATTCAAGAGAATTTATATAGCCAACAAAACATGGCAAAAACCTCCTTTTTTTTTTTTTCTACCTTGTTACTTCTCCAGAGCTGCATCAATCTTTCCTGCCTAAAACACTGAAAGCAAGCACGATAAAGGAACCACTAATCTGCTTGTATTTGGGAAATGAGGAGTGTTGCTAAAAGCATGCCAGGCACCCTCAACATAATCTTATATGCATTTGCAGATCTCTTGGGCCATCTGCAACCAGCTACAACTCCACGTTCACAGGACACACAGCTGACTCACTGAAGTGTAGCACCAGCTACAAACTCAGTGTCTCAAAGGCAAAATGATGATTGAAAAGCACCGAGTTGGATGTTTATATGTTATTTGACGACGCAGGAGATGCTACCATAGGAGCTAACAAGCAGTCACGTCAAACAAGATGGCTTGTGGCTGGCAAATCTAGACAGACAATTCCCAAGTTGGGGAATGTTGCTCAGATATTTGCAGTTTAGAAACAGCAAACTCCTATGTTTAAATGGAAGATGACATCATGGAGACCAGCGCTTTACCAGGTGTTTTCAGTAGCTGGGCACAAGGTCGAGAGCTTCATCCATCCAGAAATGCAATGCCACTGTCTGCTTAAATCAGAAACAATTGTGCAGCTGGATGACTGCGTTTCTAAACTACCCTATCCCAGGAGGAAACATTTTCTGCACTGGGTACAGCTGTGATGCATTCCTATGCAAATGAAGCAATTTTCTGTTTTTCTCTATGAAAAGTCTCCCATTTCTTCCCCATCGGTGAATTTATCTCCCAATGGACTTGATAAAATGCAACACTTGTAGGGTTTTTTTTAACTGATCACAGAGAGGGAAACATTCAGCCCTAAGATACTTGTCAATTAAAGTCCCATTGACTTAAGTAGGGAATTCATGTGTTTATCCTTCATCAGAAGTCCTCAGTAATGACACCTCACCATCCTTTAAAATCTCAGTAAGACTACTTCTGCCATGACCCTCTGTGTCACCGCTCCCTGGCATTGCTCGGGGGAGCCACGAGCCAAGAATACCATTTTTCTGCTGATCTCTGTTTTGTTCTTTTACTTCCATTCACTCAACCTTTCCATTTGCACAACCTGTTGCGCTGCATCTGATGCCAAGATGATCTTTTTGGGTTAGGGATGGTCTTTGCTCTTGCTTGATGTCTGGACTGACATTTCTACTAGACACAACACGCAAAATAAGGTAGGAGAGCTGAGGGGAAAAATAAACCTGCCGTTACCTACGTGCCGGTTTACAGGTTTGCCTTGCTGAGTGCATGGAAAGGCACTGCAGTCACATTCACTGCTCACATGCATCTCGGGAGAGAACTGGGCAGAGCAATGAAAACTCGCGTTTAAAAATGTTTTAAAAGCTTGGAAAGATTTTCTTTACTACTCAAGTTGGGCTTTCCCTTCCCCCAGGCAAAACAAAACATAACATCTTCTCTATGATTTTGTAGTTACTCTTAGGTAAATTCAGATACCTTTTCATATTATAATTTACATGTGTACAAGAGGAACACTTGAGCTGACAGGCAAAAAAGAAAAAAAAAGAGATTATTTAAAACAGGCCTAAATTAATAGTTTATATCATCTTCAATATTAGGCTCAATATACATTTATAATCTGTCTTTACATTGTGGTTAATCCCAAGCAACTAGGCTCCTGTGATTTAGCAGGTTGTTTCTTACCAGCTGATGAGTGCAAACTGACCACATCTGCACTTAACTTTTCCATCTAAGAAGTAAAATTGATGATTTGAAGTTACCATAACTCTAAGTTTTTCTGCTGCTGTGAAACATCCAGATCGAAACTGCCTTCATGGTTTAAATTAACCTCTTTTACTTTGCAATTAGGACCGGAGGTGAGGGTGTATATGATCACTTCCCGTCATTCAAAAAACAAGCACTCGGTTATTAAGCTATGAAGAATTGATCATTTGCAATTGCTGAGCCATAACTTTACAAATCTCTTCTGAGTTTGACCACTGGAATTTAGAGTGCAACGCTCAATTTCATACCACTTCAGAAGCCAAATTACCATGTAATCTGTGAGCACCGCTTGAAAATATCCTGACAATAGCACCTGGAATAGGGCATCACAGAGAAGATAACCAGGCAGCTTTAGCAGACCTGGCTTCTGACTCAGATTTCATCTGTACAGTCTGAACGTGATTAAAACCTGAGTTTAAAAAAGAAAAAAAAAAAAAAAAGAGTAAATTGAAATTTCTTGCACACTCCTGTCTCTGGCCGAGTCCAAGCACTCTTGTCTCTGGCTGTGTCAAGGTTTCTCTGTAGCACGTTCCGGCCTATAGCTTTCTGAAATACTTCTCTTGTCTTCCTTTTGTGTTGGAGAAAGTCAACCAGCCAAAACTCCTTCCTTACTATTTTGTTCATTAATCAGTATCTTGCTTTGAGAGCCATGCTGTACGGGAGATATTTCTCATTGGACCACCAAGCCAGGGAAGGAAAATGCCTATAGATAGAGATGGTGCTTTCTGCCTCTCTCCCAGCATCTCTCGCACACACAAAGCTCATCACTAACCGTACCCAGCCTCTCCGTCAGCAGCAGGGACGCGTGGGGTTTTCTCCAGCATGCAGCTGCGTGGCAGGTTGGCCTCAGCAGAGATGCTGCCCAGAAGTATGGCCATCTCTGGCCACTTGGCTCCATTTGTGTGCCACCTCCCTCACCATGGCTCCGCCGCACAGGCACAGCTGCCCAGGGTGCGTGCGTGCTAGGAACCAGACATCCGAAATGGTACTGGATGAGAATAACCTCTAACGGTATTCCCAGTTCGTTCCCGCGCTTCCCAAAAATACTGCTGGAAGGAAATACCACAGGAAAAAAAAAAAATCAATTAAAAGAAATTTGCAAACCATTGTGTTACAGCATCTCATTTAGAGCAGCTACTTCTCATCTTTAGGGCAAGTGATTATAGTACTATCACAGCAGTAGCATCATGCTTCAAAGAAGGTGATAACATTTTTAGGGGTATTTATTGTAAGCATACTAAATTCAAGACTGTACCCCATGAGTTAATTTTCAAGGGTGACAGAAGTCAGTTGGCTAGAGCTGTTATTGCTAATAGCTAGAAAAGACCCACTTAATCACTTTGCATTTTTATTTGTAGAAGATAAAGAAACATTTCTTTCACTAATAGTTTCATGCTTGTTTCATCTCCATTTTATCTGGACTGCAAGATCTGTTTAATTTCATTTGATCAGTTTTCTAAGGGTCTTAGAAGTACCATATTTTTATAATCTTGTTATATCCATGAGATAAAAAACGATTATTTGCCCCACCATTTCCCAAATGGGAAACCAAGACAGAAAGAAATCAAGTGACTTGTTCAAGGTCACGCCAGAATTCTGTAGCAAAACCAGAGAATTAGAAACCTTAACTCGATTCTGAAAATAGCCATAAAGGGAATTTCCTCACTGAATCAACAGGAATTCTACAAATCTGGACATCTAGTGCTATGCTTTTTAATAACATACATAACTATGGGTAACCCAGCTCTGAATGGACAGATCCTGTTATTTCTCTCAGCTGAAAAAAAAGAAAACTCTCTCACTAATAAATAAAACTAGCCTATGACCCCTACCAGATAGGGGGAGACTGAAATTCAGCAAATGCACTTGAACGTATACTATTTGCTGGTTCTGAAAATTTCAAATAGCAGGTCTGCATCACAGGTGTGTCTCTATGAAGAGGAAAAAAATGGTAATATTCATATCTTAAAATTTTTCTCCCAAGTGTTAGCACAGCCATAATACAAGCTGAAGGGAAATATCCATTTCAAAGTTCTCTACATTCAGGACACGCGTTGCTCGTGACATTTTACTGTTAGGTGGTGAATTGTTCAGCACTGTGGTACATCTGGATTTTTCTGTTAGCTTCCATATGCACACAAAATAAATGACTCAACCCTCCTCTCCCCCTGGTAACGGGGAAAACAACAGTTGCCAATGCAGTTTTGTTTGCAACTATAAGTGTTTCACAGCCTCAGGAACTAACTCTGTTTTGCTCCTGTCCAGGCTGGGCAGGAATGAAGCAGGAGCACACAAACGCTGCAACAGAAAGGAGGAGAGTGAAGCCACCAACTTAAAAGGTGGAGGTTGAGGTTGTGCTGTGAATAGGACATGAATGAAGAAAGTAAAGTAGTATATAGTAACAGTAGTATATTGTAATAGCAAGTGTATACACGTACTGAACGGCTGCCTTGTTCACTACATTCTGTCCATATGAAGCAGATGTCCTGCAGTGGAAAACGAGGTGTTTTCCAGAGACAGTTTCAGCAGAAATATCAACAGTTGCTCATTATGTTAAAACCCAAAATCTGACCAGACAAGGCATTTGACCTAGGCCTCTAAACCTGAACAGTGGAGCTGAAGAGATCTTCTGAGTATTTTTGGCAAGTTGGACGTTAACAGATGCTTTAGACTTATGCAGCGTTAATGGGAGGAGCAGCTATGTCAAACTAAGTCACTGGCTGCGTCCAAGCTGCGGTTTCCATCTCTCTTCCAAGCTGTGTTGAAGTACATTGGCAGAACAACATCCATCAGGGATGTACTGAATGCTGACCACAGCAGTATTTGTCCTCTGCAAAGAGGATACGAGCAAACAGTCAAATCTGCATAAACATTGCATTAATAACAGACCGGGTGAAGATTACATTTTAATATTGAACTCATGTTGGAATATCTACTTATTTAAAAGTTCAGAGAAGCTTCTTCAGTTGCTAGTATTGACGAATATTTCAGTACCCACTCCTAGGGAAGGCTGCGTGTACAATGCAATGCCACAGGTCTCAGGCTAGGACCTCCTGCTTGTTCCCCTGTTTCAGGAGTTAGGGGATCAGTGTTGTGGTCAACACCCAAAGCCACGCTGTCCTTGGGTAAGGACTTGCAAAACCAGCCATCACCAGCACATACAAACCCTTACAAACAGAACATTTTGGAGGTCAGAGCACAGACACTGACTACTTTCCTAAAGAAAAGGCAAGACCACAACTGCCTCTGCTGGTTTCTCTCACACTACAAATCCACCTTAATGATTATTTACGCTTCTCTCTTCCAACCTTCCTCTCTCCTCTTATGTAAACATACTATAAATACAGACTTGGCATAAAGCCCATCACTCTACTGCTCAGTTTCCCCTGATCCTAAAGGTCTTTCTCTGGACAAGCTGTGATTTAGCTCCAAGTTCCTGTAAGCCTGAGCAACTTCTTCCAACCTCCATCAGCACTAATGTGACACATGCCCTTGTACTACTGATGAGAGATCCCACCTTGACAAACCAAATGCAAATTTCAGCGTGACTCACATGGACTTCTTTATGGGTGTGCTTCTTCTGTGGTTCCCATGAGCTCTTTATGGGTTCTTGGGGGTTTTGGAAGGAACATTGACAATACTCACCCTACACTGTACATGCCATAGGACTTTGCCCTGAACAAGACCAAGACCTCCGGCCAGTGTCAGATAATCCGTCACTATAAGCTACTTGTATCCAAGCCAGATATTTATTGCTATTGATCTGCCTGGTCCCAGCGAAAGACTTTTGTTCTCCCAACCCGGGACTTTGACCTCAATTAAGTTATGAATTTCAATCCGATAGACTGCTCCACTTACCCTGCTGCTCTCCCTGACTGGATTAATTAGAATTAGCTAGGCTGGGAGTCACCCCGAGCGCCTCATGGATCATGTTATTTTAATAATAAATAAAGAGACGGCAGCAGCATACAAGGAAGGATTTTGAAACATTGTTCATCCAAGAGCATCATTCAGAACCTGCCAATACTAATTTCTCTGAGTTTGATTACCTCATTTACTTCTTTTTATTTCTATTCATTAATTGAGTTTTATCCCCCATTACTTCAGCTCCCCAAATGTGCCCTTCCTATAAAGGAACCAGACACACACTTTGCTGTTACAAAGTTTTATTACTGCAGCTCATCAAAAGTATAGTTAGCAGGAATGGAATAGTCATTAAGCATTTAATAATCTAATAGTGCTGAGAAAATATATATTTAATAGGGGAGGGGGAAAGGAAGGGAGAGGGACAAGGCAACCCTGTCTATTGCCATAAAGCGTGCACCGAGGGCTCTTTATACAGATAGTTAATTGGCTGGTGGACAAAACCAAGTGTTTTCAAGAAGGTAACATCTAACACTGGAGAAAATGCCTATATTAATCAGGACATTTTCTGACATCACAAGAATGCCTTTGGAACAAGCCTAAAACTGGCTGAATACCGAAGAAATTTGATTGGCAAGGGGAAGTTTCTGAACTAGTGAGTCAGGGTCTGACAGCTACATTATCCTTATTACTTCTCTTTCCCTATAAAAGCAATTACATACTTGAAGATGTTGGGTTGCCCAGGACTGTACTGAAATGGATTGTCTCGGCCAGCCATGTCACAGACATACTACGGAGTTATTGACCCATAAATGAACACTTATTTGTCATGCTCATTTTAATGTTTAATTGGCTGGAACCGCAGAAATGGATTTAGATGATGGAAGTTTACCAATTCTTCCAACACTGTTGAGGACTACCAACACTAAGAGGACGGAAGACCCATTTCAATGTGGGAGGCCTAAGTTGTGACAACCAATTGGTCTGCTAGATAAACTAGAAGGTTACTCCAGGATTTACTTGCTTTGTTACAAAAGGGAGCAATTGAGCAGTCTCCCTGTGAGAGGCAGAGGGAGGATGGCACCAGCCTTTTTTTCCCTAGGCAGGAAAGCACCGCCGAGACTTCTGCTATCCCTCACACCAGTGGGGATGCCTGTTCGCATGGATTTCCAGAAGCCTTTTGATACACCCTTTCAGCAAAGGTTATTAAACGATTCTGTCATAGAGCAAGTGGGAAGGCCTTTGCACTGCTTCGTAACTGATTACAAAAGTAAAGACTGGATAGGAGTGAACAACCAGCTTGCACAACTGCTGGTGATCGCTGGAGTCTCTGAGGGATCTCTGCAAGGGCTTGGGTTGTTCAACACGCACAAATGAAGGGGGGAAGCAGGCTTGAGAGTGAAGCATCCCAGTCTGTTAAACCAAAAGCTGACTGTAAAATTCTACAAAAGAATCTCAGAGTGACAGGGTGAGAAAACTGCAGATAAAATTCAGCGCTAATAAACACCAAGTAATGCACATGTGGAAAAACAATCTTTAGTCTAAATCCATGGCGCTGGGCTCCGAACTAGCTATTACCTCTGCGGAAACAGATCATGAGTTATAATAGACAGCTCTATTATAACACCAGCTCAGTAGTCAATGGCAGTTAATATGAGGCAAACAACAAGGAGGCATTTGGGGAAAAAAAAAAAAGGAAATAAGAAAACATCATTATATTGCTTCATTAAACCTCATATTGCCCTTACAGCTTGGGTACTGAGAGAAACGCCACTGCTACTCCCCTCATCTGAAAGGAAATAAGGAAGAACTAGAAATGATTCAAAGGGTGACAAGGAGGAGCAAAGTTACTGAGCAGCTTCCAAATGGGGTACGATTAAATAGATTAAACTTCTCAGTCTGAAAAAAGAAGTGATCAAGGGGAATCAAGGAGGCCAATAAAGTCATCAGCAGGACAGAGAAGGTAACTGGGGGAACAATTACTGTTTCTCATTACACAAGAACGATGGGCTCTCACATGAAATGATCGCAGCAAGTGCAAAGCAAATGCACAGTTAAACTACTGAACTCCCACTGGCATAAAAGGTTGGGAATCCAAAGAGGGATGAGAGAAATTTATCAAAGAAAAATACAGGAGCGCAAAGATAATACCAATGGTTCAGAAAGCCTCCAAGCCACAGACTCCGGGAAAGTATATGAAATTATCACTGTATGCTTACCCTACTCTGTCCCCTAAGCATTCACTCTTCCCTGCCACTGGAGACACGATACTGGGCTAGAAAGACTCCTGCACTAACAGCTATTCTCATGGATGCACAAGACAGACACACAAGTTGAGAGACAGGAACCTCCTAAATCAGCTTTACCATTTTGAGCGTCGTTTTGCCACTTTCAATTCATGAAGCCAAGAAACAGCTATGATCATAAAAAAATTTTATTTAAAGTCTAAACAAAATAAGCATACAGAGTTATTCCCCTAACATCTAAAGTGTTAGAACAATCTTGTTACGAAATTCGATTTGGAAAGTAAACCTGAACTTTCTTATATTGAAAAGTCCTCAGGGAGAAGGTGAGTGGCAGAACTTAACTCCTTCAAAACAGGGAAAGCTTTTTCAAGAGGATGAATGCCAAAAGAAAAAAAAAAAAAAAAAAAAAAAAAAAAAGAGATGTTCTAGGAACCATCTCTCCTGAGCAAAGAGTAACTGATTGCTTGGCAAAGGTAGTTCCTCTGAAAGGGAGAGGTGACGCCAAAGCTATCGGAAATGAAGCAATGCTAGAGACCATTCCTATGGTGATTAGAGACCATTCCTATGGTGATGTGTTCACCTGAAAAACCAGCTGGGCTGCCAGTGGTATCCTGTTTGCGCAGTTAACCAAACACCTTAATGAGGGGCTAAAGCATTTCCAACAATGACTTCACAAATTACAGGTGTTTTAACACATGCTTATTTCAAAAATGACCTGGAGACCAAGAGACAAAGGGGCATGGGACCATCCCATGCCCTCGAAGGGAGGCATTCAAGGTAAGGCTCTTTCCTGCCTCTGCAAAGACCTATAAAGACAGTACAGAGTAAGATACCCATTTCTCCTCTGCATCAGAACACAGACAGCACCATGGCGCCACTTTTACTGACCTCAAAGCTCACTGTTGCTGGCCTCTGTCTACTGTGAGCATTGGCACAGATTGCAGCCATTACACCACAAAATAGCTGTGCTGGTCAGGCACGGAAACAGGCACAAGGCTCCCTGATGTGGAGGGCGGTCACACTCCCTGAGCTAAAACTATGTGCCTACTGCCAGACTGTATTCCTCCTGCATCAGCACTGGCCACCAAAGTGCCTCCCTCTGCACAGCACAGCCCTCAATACAAAGTGATGCCCATGAGCCATTCAATCTCACAGCAATCCACTAAAATGTTCTCCCATCCTCAGTCTCCGGCTTTAAACCCTGCATTTTGATTACCCTGAAAGCAGCCTTAGATTTTGACGGTGAAGCAACAGAGACCACTGCTAGTTCTTTTCAGGACCAGCTCTTGGATTTCACTTTTCAAACGCTGGTTTTGCACGTAGTGGTTGAAAGGACCGTGTGGACCCTGAAATCACTGCTGGAACAAGACAGAAGCCTGCAGTTCCTCTCTGGGCAGGTGAGCCTGCTTTGCAGGCAGTGCTGCACGCGTACTGCCGGAGCGAGGGTGCCAATTGCTTTGCTGGACCAGCAATGAAGCAATGATTCATATGTCTACAGAGAACAGAAGAAACAAAGACTGTACATGTCAAGCTGGAAGATGGGAAGAAACAATGCAAAAAAGCCCAGCCTGCACAAGCAGAAGGAAACATCTAATTATCTGTACCACCTACAGTTTGTGTTGATGAGGCTTGAGGTGTCTTCAGAAGCTGAAGAGCAAACCAGGAATAAATCTCTGCATCTCCCAGCATATATTTAGAGCTGCAAATATTTTGCAAATGTTTCTGCTGAAAGGGACTTTTCTCCCAGTAGGTAAAATCAGCATCTGCTGAGTGGTGACCATTTAACATTCAACCTGCTGCCAATCTACATTCCACAGAGAGACCCGCAGGAGAGACATGGAGCTGTGCCACTTCTAATAACTGTGTGACTGGCACCATGTCAATGCTTTAATGTAGAAAGCTACCCTCTGTCACTAAGCAGATCTCTCCTTTCTTTTGGCTAATGGCTTTCACACCCATTGGCAACAATGTCAAGACTGAAGGGGTATGAGCCTGCAGAGTCTTCTGAGATCTGCTTGGCAAAGCTGACTACAGAAATATTGAGACGGGGATTGGGGGGGGGGTTGTATAAGGGAAGAAGGAAACTATTGTGGCTAATAATTCTGCTCTCATTGCTTTGCTTTTCATCTTTGTTTAGTGTCTTCATCCATTTGCCACTGTACCTTCCCACCGCAGCAACGGTCAATTCAGCAGTACCTGCGACATCCTTTGCTTGCTGTGAGCATCACTATGCCAAAGCCTCTGCAGCAATCATCAGATCCAGGACAGGGTCCCTCCTGGCTTTATGAGCCAGGCTTTTAGTATATTTAGGGGGAGATTTATACTAGGGACATTAACTGCAAGGGCACAAGGCTCAGACATTTTCCTTTTCAATCCCAGCCAGGTTTAGACAATGGTCGTAACAGCAGAGCACTTTGGCAGCTGGCATCCCACCTACAAGTGTGTTCGCACCCATCAGCTTGCGGCAAAGGTGGTGGGCTGCATGGATACACACACACACACTTATTCACCGGGGAAGGGGAAAGCTGTGCAGATACAGTCTGTGGCCTTTGGTCCTTGGTCAGAACAGCCAAGATGCCCACACTGATTTCCTCAACATGTCCCTACAGATACAGAAAAATGAGGGCATGACCAATATTCCTTGCAGGAGGCAGGGAAGGGATGCATGTTTGCTGAGACCAGCTTCATTTTTAAACATCTACACAACGCCTCCAACACGAGGCCCATGCAGAGAATGAAGCAACTCGTATTCTTGTTGTGAAATCCAAATGAAAAAAAACTGGCAATGACAGCCAGGCAAGCAGGCCTAACTTCTCCTTGCTTCTTTTTATCCTATACAGACACAATCCTTTTAGAGTCAGGCAGGAAAACAGAAAAAACATACAAATAAACCAAAACCAACAGACCACCAATCTTAGCAATCTTTGACGTCTGTAATTTCTACTTCATTTTCAGCTAATGGTGGAAATTAGTCTTTGGATAGTTGATAAAAATCAACCTGTCTCTGCTGGGTTAGTACCATGATCTGTGGCCCAGCAACTACTTCTAGTACAATTGATTTTCTTTTTTGGCAACCAATAGGCCAGTCAATAATAATGTTGTTTGAGAAGGATTGAGTCATGAGGGAGATGAACCCTCCCTGACATTTATTATGTTTGTATTGTCTTCATTTGAAAAGATTTTTTTTTTCCCCCCCCAATGAGGCAGTGAGTGGAGGTATTACAAGGGGAGGGCTACGCCACATCCCCGACTCCAGAAGTCCTCTGACTCACAAGCGTGTTAGCATGCAAACAGAGGGGAGGGAAGCGAAGTGGCTGTCTGCTAGAGGTGGCAGGGGACCGGGAAAAAAGACAAGCTCGGGAGGCAACCACACTCCTCCCACTACTCTAGATGTCTTCTAGAAAAAGAAAAAAAAAGGAAAAAAAAAAAAGAAAAAATCCAGCTATGTCAAAATCATACATGCTAAGAAGCATGACTTCAGACAGCTGTGCAGCCTTGCGTGAATTGGTACAAGACACAGATACAACATTGGAACCAAAGAGCAACCAACTTCCTCTGCAGCCAGTATAGACTCTAGATGTTTTTCACTGAAATTACCAGTGTATATGAATGAATAAAATAAAATCCACATATACTAGCAACAGATTTCATATCCTGATGTTTTTCAGCTTTGGTTCTCAAGTTTCCTTCTCAAACCCCTGAGGATTCACAGGTAACCATTGAGAACTTGCTGGCAAGAGGTTTAAAGTCTCAGTACAGTGATCCGCACCTTCCCTAGTAAAGTGAAAGGTCAACAAATAAAAACTGAAGATCAGTTATAGCTTTTTTTATCCTTGTAGTCATAATTACAGTACAATTTTAGCATACGCAAGTGACTAACATAACATTGATAAGCTGATTTATAGAACTGCACAATGATGTAGCTTAAAAATAATAAAACAATTTTTAGACACACTCAGCTGCTCTACCACACAGATACATACACAGCCCTTAATTACCCTGCATGTCAAGTGATACAGTTCCACTTACAGCCAGCAGTATTTAAGACTTGTTCACATGGCCAGAAAGGATTGAAAAGCTGTTCCATAGAAAGCTGATCTGAGGCAACCACTACAGGATAGTTCCCCAAGCGTTCCCAAGGGCACACCCTGAATGCACAGATGATTATTTTGGAGTAAAGAGTACCCATGGAACAAAGTGCAGCCACAGCAAGTCCAGGAGGAGAGTCTGTAGTCTACTGTTTTGATGTTACAAATGAGAGATGCTATTTGTCCTTCTCTCTCTCTCTCATCAGAGAATTACTATACCATGATGCCCTTCATCTTTCTTAAAACAGCACTAGTAATTTGTATACACGCAGTGCTCCCTGCGTAGGATGAGCAATCACGTGGGGCCTTTGCACCAGAGCACAGAATCCTCCTTTTCAAGCTGCTTTACTTGCCTTGCTCTTGCAGAAGAAGGTGACCAGACTTAGAGCCCAAGAGCACTTTTCCACCTAATAGTACTGAAGCAGTACATTGTGCCTAAACTTCCCCCTAAATACACTAAAGGAGCTCCTCTGACAGTTGGTTGAGCAGCATCTCACATCCAGGAGCGGAGCTGAGTTCTGCTGTCTTCCTCCACACTGGCACTGCACCACCAGATACCACTGAGGACAAATAAAGCCTCTGACCAGGCCAGCTCGCTGCTGCTGGCACGGGGAACGCCGAGGATGCCATGGCACAGCCGCTGGGTAGCACGAAGCTGGGGAGCAAGTCTGTGGAGCTTGCATTCAGTGCCTCCCCTGGCCCTAGAAAAACTCTTTTCCAAGGCCAGGGAAAACTGCAAGGAAAAACTCTCTCTGTACGGGAAAAAGGTTTCCCTTTGTTGCTTATCCTCTGCAAGGAAAAATTATTCATGTCTTCATATATTTTAAGCTAGAAATGGATATTATAATCATGTTGCTGAGCTCCTTCATAACTGTTATGAATATACTCCCTTTCACTTCATCACTCAATTAAAAGCCTACACATTAGGCAAACGGTTCCCGTGGAAGGTGGCTGTTTTCAAGACTAAGCCCCAAGCTCTGGGTATTTCCAGCAGAGCTCCAAAATACCATACCACCACCCACTTTGAAATGGCCTCTGGCTCTGAAGATTTACCTAATTCAATTACACAAATGCCCCTTTTCAACAAAGCAGAGAAGCCTGTTGCCTCTATCACCTTGCCCATGGCAATTGCTTACCACCTCTTTTCAAACGTGCTATTAGAACTAATTATGAACAATCAGAGAACTGAATGGCTGCAGCTTTTCAGTGACATTAATGAACGACCCTTTTGAAACTGCAGTACCACTGTTTAAACCAAAAAGCACAGGCGCTGGACTACTCCAGTCCAGGAGTGTGTGGTTATTCCCAGAACTAAAGTGGTTTTGAGCGTGCTACAGGAGTTCAGCAGAGCCAGGCGACCTCTCCTCCTGCTCCCAAGCTGTCTGTTTATCAGCAAATAGCAGTTAAATTGACTCTCGCAGAGCCTCTCCATCCAGAGACTGTAAGTAGTTGGACAATGAGCAGTACAAATGTAACTAAAAATAAGGCAGCAAAAAGTGAATAAGGCACATCTACAAGCACAGAGAACTGGTACGACTTAGTCCAGGCCACCTGGAAGAGCACCACTCTCACCATCTGCTTAGGGCAGCTAAATCCTTCAGCACACTCCAAGAGAGCCAAGATGGAAGAGCATTTATTAAAAAGGCAATGGAAGAGAGCATAAATCTGCCATGCTGTTTGACTAACTTTTTAGAAGCATACTAAAACACAGGTAATTTAAAAAAAAAATAAAAAAATCAGTCTATAACATTTGTCTCCTTCACTACCTGCTCATAACTTTCATCTTCCCTAATTTATTCTTTCTTTTATACGCCTCCTGCACGCAGGTACTGCTGTACAATGGAACAAGACAGAAAAACACCTGAAGACCTGAGCGGTGGGTGGAAATTGCAGCAGCTGCTTGCACGCTGGGCTCTACCAGAGGAGCTCCATGCAGCCTGCAAAGGGAACCTCTACCGAGAGCACATCACGCTGAAATAACGACACTGATTCAAGTCACCAGAGATTCCCTGACACTTAACCCACTGTTCTTTATAGCCTGCACATTAACTGATACTGCATTTGGTAATGTATAACAGCAGGCACTATGGTGTTTATGGCCTGTTAGGAAGCCAGAGTTTTTCCCCTCTCCCTTTTTCTTTTGGTCGCTCTTAAAATTCCTTCTGCTCTTGCTTTGGATGTGAAGATGTGAATTCTTACAGGGTAAAGGTCAAAATAAAAAAAAAAAGAGAAATAAACACTAGGTCACAAAGTCTTGAAATGTTATTGCAATTTATATATGGCTGAGAATAAAAATGTATCTGCCTTCTCTGGGAACACACCTACGTGTGAACAGAGACCTTTATAAAAAAATTCTCCTTTATTACCTTGGTGGAAAAAAAATATTCAAAGATTGATTTTATTTTTTTTTATGGCTATTATTAACCTTTTGTTACTGGCCAAAAATAATCTGGTCAGAAAATGTGCAATACATCAAATAGAAAAAAAGAGAAGAAGAATTTAACAGAAAGTTATTGTTCAGGGAAAAAATAAGATGACTCTCCCTTCAGCCTTTTCTTCTGAGAGTCAGACTTTACCTCCAAAGAAATGAGACAAGCATCAAAGTAAGTGACTTTTCAAACTGCCGCAGCAGTACAGCATCCCAGATAGAACCATCTCCCTGGCTGCCAGGGCAAAGGGGACAGGAAGGTATCTGATCCGATTCCTCCCCGATTTCAAGGCAAAGCTGTTCTCACATTTATCCAACATGTCACTCACCACCTCTGACTGAAAGGTGACAGCCTAGGCTGACAGTGGGGCACGCAAAGCCCCCCATTTATACTGGCTCCACTGCCCCTCTTACATATAAGGAAAATCTTCTATAAAATCCATTACAACTGAAATCCCCAAGGTCGAAGCATGAAGATACGTCTCTCACCAGCTACTGCGGAGCCACGCTTCCTATTATCTGTTCCACCTGCAATTCTGCCCAGGCAAAGGCAAGAAAGACTTTTTTACAACACTTTCATATGTGTGTAAGTACCAAGACAGCTATTTGTAGCCTGTGAACGCTACAGGTCTGCTGACAAACCTTCAGATTGCAACTGTACTTAAGGTCCCACTTACCAATTCCTGAAGCACTTATCGCAAGGCTGCTTAAGATCTCACTGGTAAGAGCTAGAAAATTTGTCAGCAGAGGTGTATCTATGTCCAAACTGGGCAGGAGAACGAAGCCAGTAAGGTAAAGAGCAGTCAATCATAATTTGACAGAAATATGTTGGACAATTATTTCCGAACACGATCGCATTTACACAGGTCAGCCCTTAATTACAAGAAGCTGACAAAACTCCGAGCGTTGACTCATGAGTACAGCCAGACTCAAGCTGGCTGGCTGGAATGAACCACTTGCAAAGCGGCTGCTGAGCAGTTCACAGCCTGGTCTATTAAGGTACCCTAAAACTGCTGCTAGTTTAGCTCGCTCAGACATGTGGGCTGCAAACTGCAGTGGCTAAAAAGCCATTTTATGTTCAATTAAGTCAAATTGTGCTAGAAATGGTGACCCCCAAGGGTGTGAGGTGGGTATGTGGGGATGGAAATGACATAAACCGTTTGACTTTGCCCTCAGTCAGCACTGAGATCCTACTGTCGCTGTCACACGCCCACCACACCGTGACCTGAAGCATCACCTAACCCTGCGGGATGCTCTGCCAAAACCAGGCATTTATTGGACCTTTTCTCCTAGGCAAAGTGGGATTCTCTTTCCATTAGTCCACAAAGCTCTGCTAAGAGTGTAGTGTTACAAAAAATACACTGGAGAATGCACTTTATGTAGGAAGCTACCAAACACCTCATACGCTGGAAATGCTTCTTGCCATCGGTGCCACAAGTCACACTGGAAGCCACAGCCAGCGATCAAAAAAACTTTACTGCAGGGAGAAGTTTCAGCAGGAACTGAAAAAGGCCCCCTATGACTATATATTTCATGCACAAAATTCTGTTATTTTTCCCAGGTTACCTTTTTGGATGTTCTTCTCTGTGATAAACGTCCTGAGAGAACTTGCTATGGAGTTTTGGAAGAATTCCGTTTCATTTGAAACATTTGGTCAGGAGGCTACATAACACATCAACCAAATCACATCAACTTTTTATTCTTTTCTTACCTGGCTGTTAACGTCAGCAGCATGCTGTAAAAGTACTGAAACCAGCTCCTTGTGTCCTCTGTCGCACGCCCAGTGGAGCAGAGCCCGGCCCTGCAACATCCAGGAGAAAATTAACAAAGCCAGCCAAAAAAAAAAAAGCTGAGAATCATAATCTTGCTATTGAGTACTAGTAACGAAATTAACACAGACTTTAAAAAAAAAATACACTAATATTAGTATGAAACATACTATTGCTCTTGATTTGGACTTAAAGAATAATGCTAGAAATGTTGAAAATGACAGTTCCATTTTTCATTAATTTAGCATCAAACCCACAAGTCAGCAAAAAATTTAAAGGGGAAAAGCAGCAAAGCATGAAAATCAGAAGCCATGACATGATTTGTTTTCCCGTATAGATTTGGGATTTTGACACCTCTGACTTTTCTGGAAGGAATGACTTACACAGTATGGGTAAGATTTTTCAATGCTGCCTAAGTCACTCAGTCGCCAAGTCCCCAAAAACTCATTCCTCTGGCAGGTCCGAAACACTCAACCCATGGGCCCCACCTCTGCTGCAACAGAAGATAAAAACTGGGTGTCTGGGCAGGCATCACCCATGACCGTCCCCTTCTCAGCTCTGCAACACAGGTTGCTGCATCCATGCCTCCAGCCCCTCCCAGTTTTATTCCCATCCTCTTTCTACAAGTCTCCCCACACCTGAAGTCTCTCTGCATGTCTCTGCCACCATGGGAGGGGATGCAAGGCAGGAAGATCTGAACTTCGATGTCAAGGAGATAGATGGGAGGTGGCGTGGGACCCCTCTGAGGGCTGACAGGCACATCTGAACACCCAGCTGGCCTCGGAAAGGGCTGTGGATGTACTGAAGTGAAGCCAAGCTTTTGGGGTTGGGGTCACGCTCTGATTCTGGGCTAGAACGGCCAAGCCTGTGGAAGGCAACGCTTGTTTTTGCAACAGGACATCACAGCAGAGCTGTCACACAGTCTCACACGCTTTAACAGCCCTGTGCTGAGGCTGGAGTGCTTGTCCTCTTATACTGAAAAAAATGCATTCAAAGCAGCAACAAAGCCTTTTGACAAGCAGCTCTGAGACATTTTCTATGAACCATACAAGCTTTTATATATCAGCAATTCTAAAGGGAAAGGTAGCTCAAAGTAGTTTTGAGATGGAAGGTTTTCTTCTTTGTTTACTATGTACTCTTAGTAAATTAGACTTACTGTCAGTACCAGTCTCTCCTGATTTAGGACGGCACGTGGCACACTTGCAGGGGATTCCTTGGAAATCACCCTGCAGATAACCAGAAGTCATCCCCCGAAGCTGTGACACCGTCAAACTGGCCTGTGTTTTCCAGTGCGCTACACAAAACAGTCACAGACCTTCACAGATGAAATCAGTTAAATTAGCCCACGCCTGGTTATAAATCTCTCAACAGAGCAGTGGGGAACAAGGTGAGCAACTCATTTATCTGCTAATGGGAACTGAGAGCCAAATTTCCCGACCACGGTGCCAAAACAGCAGGAAAAGCAGAAGACACTGCAACCACAGCTCACACTGCTTCTGCTGGACATTCTTGGGCAGGGCAGCAGAGGTAGAACATGATTTTGAGTAAGGAAATGCGATCTCAGACAACGGGCATTAAGCTTTTTAACACACTTTTTGACCCAGCAAGTAATTAATTTTTGTAACACATAATCTTAATGTTACACTAATTAACCTTGAATTAGAATGAATTTTCTGACAATGACTTTCTATGGAAGCACTGATGACATCCATAGGCCATTTAATGATTAATGTTCTTGCACTCAACACCACTATCAAAATCTAGAAGGGGGAAAGAGTATAATTTAAAACAATTGGTAAACATGGAAAGATCTTTAATTCATGTTTAGCATCCTTAACTCTTCTCTGGACTGGTAATTACTTAAGATGTAGAATTTCAGTTGGACAAATACCAACATCTTTTGTGCCACAGAAGTTTATTTCAAAAGAAAGAAGCACTACCTGCAATATGCATAATAGCAATAAATACTTCAACAGAAGATTTCAGTTTCTTTATATATGTGTAGAGGAATAATATTGTAATTACACAAGTGTAATTATTGTGCAGTTACATGACAAAACAGAGGCATTTCCCTCCTTTGTATCAAAATTCACATTAGAGATTAGTGGCTACAATATGTTGGTTTGCATTGTCTCCGGACAAGCAGAATCTCATTTTATTGGTGCTGAACTTGGCTGAGGCCAATGAAGGAAAACCAATTCTGTCACCCCAGGGGTACTGCAGCACTGTGCAACTGGTCCCTTCCCATGACACTGGAAGGCTGGTTCTGCTGCAAATGTTGCCTTTTGAACAAGAAAAGAAACTGAAGCCCGATCATCTATAGTCATTAAAAATCTCCTCGTGCTATTTGCAGGAGTATGGATTTCAAGTCTTGGGCCAATTCCACTTTGGGTAATTACACTCTGCTTACCTATATATTTTCTCTGCAATTCTAAATGGATACAATATTTTCCAATTAGTACCTTAAATGGCTCTGCATTGTAATTGTGCACTATTAAAAAGCTGACACGTTCCACCCAAGAAACGTCTGCATCCTTGCAGCACGCTATGCCTGGAACACAGGGTGTAAGGGACCTTGGAGACCTTCTGTGCAAGAGCACACCATTTGATATGGAAGTAAAAACACCTGCAGAAGAATCCCAACCTGCTTATTGTATAACAAAAAGCATTACTAAGAAACTCATATTTAAAATAAGATAATATTCACTACTGTTTGCATCGTATCAGACAAGTTAAAATGCTCGGGAATTCTAGTTAAGTTGCAGTTACAAAGTCCACTGATTTCCCATGTCTTCCTTAAAACAAACCTCAGCAATAAGACAAACAAACTGAATGTACAATTCAACTCTTTGTATAGTATGGGTATCACCTATACACCTGTGTTGAAAAATTCTTTAGTCCACAGAGCTGCTGCTTTATATCAGCATATAGCATGCGTTTGTGTGCTTAAACAACACGGTGAAAATCTTAAGGACCACAGATTGAGCTTTCCCCAAACAGTTCCCATATGACTATTTCATTAAGCAGTAAGAGACTCAAAGCAACATGAATAATTCCATACCGGAAAGCACTGCAGTAGTGAGGTCTTGACTAAATGTAATCAAACATCAAGGTACTCCCTCCATGCAATTCAAACACACAACAGTTGCTGCAGAAGTTACTTGAGAGGATGCATTTTTTCCCTGCCTTTGAAGTATTTAATAAAAAAAAAAAGCATAAAAATAGCCCCAGTGCACTAACCCTGCCTCTTAAATCTTCAGTGCTTTGCTCGGATAACCGCTGCCAGCTTGGCCAGCTTCTGCAGCAGTTTCTCAAGCCAACAGCACATCAATTTTGCTCAGCTCCAAGTCACAGGGTGTTCACAAACAAAGCACAGGACAGGGATTTGTCTCAGATATACCGAGTCTCAGCAGACAAACGGATGGGAATGATTTTCACATCAATTAGCCAGTGCAGAGAAAGAGAAGAACAAAGCCAAACTGAACGGATGTGCTACAATATTAAGCTATACTTCTAGGCATGTTGTTTGCAGCTGTAATGGCTGTACAGCAATGAGAGCCACTCTAACTTGTGGCAAGTGTTTTATTACTGGTAATTAAGAAGAGATATATATAGAACGGCTGCATCCCCTCGTGACAGCAAAAACAGTGAATGGAAGGGCCGTTGTTGCAATTATGCAGGTAAACTTCAGATTTGATTTGGAAATCAGTCACTTTCAGAGCTCTGAAACATTTGGGAAAGTTTTTCTAATGGGAGTAAGCCTGTAAATCCAGAAGTACGCGATTCTTCTTCAAACTCATTTTTTTCCCCTTGTCTTTTCCTTGGCAAGCTGGCACCAATTTGGCACTTGCTGTCTCAAAAGCACGAGGATCGGGGACTAAGCGAGCATCATTTCAGATGCCTTTCATTAAAGTTCTGGCAAGAGCTTAAATACTGCGCACAGGTAACATGTTTGTTTACTGGGATTTCTCCAGCAATTAAAAAAAAAATTCTCTATCTACAACCTCCACAGCCCTTGGCACAAATTGCAAAAGCAACTCATCTATGCCTTTGAGCAGTTTTTGGTTTGGTAAAAGTTGAAACGCTGTTCTCAAAAAGGCAGCAAGCAATCCACACTACCAGGATGTGCCTGTGGCAACTTCACAGCCACAGTCCATTTCTTATTTCATTAGTCCTGCTGACATACACAAGAGAAACGGCTTGTTTTAGTCTGTGCTACTTCTTCTAAGTGAATGCAAGCTATTCTGTTGAACTCTGGGCAATTTAGATACAGTAAATGGAAGCTTGTACATGATTACTGTCATTAGATCCTTTGCTTAATTCTAAATTGAAGTTTATTATATCCAAACTGTTAGCAGGTACGCTAGCTTGAATGCTCTACATGAAGATCTTTATTTCTTGTGGGGAGAAGACCACTTAGGCTTTCAAAGTTGCCATGTGCATCTACATCTAAAACCCCAGAGATTTCTCTTGCTCTTTCTTAAATCGTTTTGCTTCGAGTAAGTTGGCTTGTCCCCATTTTACGTTTTTATTCTTGATTTCTTTTCTCCTTTTGCTAACTTATTTCAGGTTTGCACAAAATGAGGGGATACAATTAGATACAGTACTAATGCATCACATAAAAATAAAATCTAAACACCTTACAACCTCAGTCAAGTCTTTATTGTAGAAGGAAAGGCTGAACCTAGCATCTTTGCAGTTTAGCACAAGACTATTTGGTGCTTCAGTAGATTTTGTTTCATGACAAGTTAACTCTTTGTATGTATCCCTGCTGCCACTTTAAATTTATATGCATTTAAATCAAAGGACTGACAGCATGAGTTATGTTCAGAGGGCTAGGAGAGGCATCTTTTGGATATGGCAGGTTGTATTTATACAGTAACACTAAAACAGTTAATAAAAATGACAAGATTATGCTTGCATACACTTCACTCTACCAAAGGCTTGGTCTGGGTTATCTCTAGTCAAAAATGAGTTCTAAAACTTCAATCAACCTGCACAATATTGGAAAACAAGATACCCTCCACACTGTGAAGAATGTGTTTGGAACAACATTGGTAATGGTTTCAGCTCCTTAACGTAACATGAACTATTTCTTTTAGATTTTTCTTTTTGGTATGCTAAATTTCTTTTTTTTTTTTTTTTTTTTTTTTGACCAGTTAAGAGACCAGCACTTGCCAAAAAAAAAAAAAAAAAAAAAGGGAAAAAAGTTCCCTGTTTGAACATTTGCTGAGGTAAGCCAAAATCACTGAGGCTGTGAGAATTTAATCTATAAGGGAATTTTGCACCAGTGGGAATCTTCCCATGAGCCCTCCCCAAGCAGGCAGTTTTCAGCTCCTATCTGTGCTGAAGCAATTCCATACTCTGCAACAGCCATGTGCCAATACCCATTAGTTCAGAAACAGGTCTCCTCTTACATCAGAGACTCATGGATAATTCCCAAAGAGGATGTCACCTGGCAGTTTTCAGATCTGTCTCTAAACATGTATGTTGTTAAGAGCACAAAAATCTTTGAGCCCTCTTTCACCAAATATTTTGATTTTTTTTAAAAAACAAAATTTATTTGGCTGAAAACAAGCACATTTGTTGCTTGAACACAAAGGAAGGTACGAGCTTCTGAACCCTGCAAACTACAAAAGAGCATCTTGCCAGTGGAATTGAAGCAATGCTAACATGATGTTATTATACACTTATTGCAAGCGTGTGATCCCAAAACCGAGCTTTTATTAATGAAAGGACTCCAGTCATATTCTGTGGGACTGCCGTGGACATTTACTTCTGTAACTTGTGAGCAGCAGGAGGAGGGATGGAGCTTGGTAATGGCGCTGTTGCAGTGACTGTGTGGCACGTGACAGTTTCAGTTCATTGAATTTATGATGTGAAATTCCAACCCTGATCGTGAACACCCTCCCTCCTCTCCTCTGAAAATTAATTCACATGAATTCCTGATTAATAATAAAAGGCTGTGCCATCAGCATTCAGAGCCCCAGCCGGGGCTGTCATGGCTCAGAGGGCAGAAATCTGCTTAGAGCTACAGGAGAACCCAACTGAATTTGTGGCGTCTCAGTCTATGAATGTGTAAGCACTTCATCTGTTCACCAAAACACAATGTGCTGGAAAGCAGCAGCCAAAAGTAGCTGTACATACGATGGATGGCGAGCAGGGCTAGGTGGCAGTATGCAAGCATTGAAACCAAGGCGATAAAGCTGGTACCGCTACATTTCCTGAAGGATGAACAGGAAACCATTCACATCAGGGGTTTACTTTTACCAACAAAAGGATCAAGCCAACTCACAATTTTAGACACTTATCTTTTTCTTGAGGTTTCTGGCAATGCCTGTATTATCTTCCTATAGGGAAAATTGTGTTTTGAGTTTGATGAGCAGAGAAAGAACGGACAATGTCACTGTTTTTGTGAAGCTGGAAAGCCCATGTCACTCATTTGCCCTCCACTTTGGAATGAGGAAAAGTTGATGGCATGGCAGAAATCCTACTTCACCCATTCACAGAGTCCATTGGTCAAAAAAGCCATTTCCCTCACTTCCTACTTCTCTTTGACCACTTTTAATCTACAAGGTGGGAGAAAGGTAGGTGTTCAGATCTTACTCTGCAAGTGGCTGCTGGCATTGCTTAAAATAGCATATCAGAAATTTATTTTCTCTGTTACAGCATCACAACTAGTACATCCACAATACTAGAAATCCATCGGAAAGCTATTTTCAAATAGATTATCCCTGTCTTGATGACCAAGTGTTTTCTCAAATGTTTAGTACCTTGTTATAACAATCCTAACCAGGGAATTTTGAAAAGCAGCAGCACTGAATTAATAAACAAAGCAGTTAAAAGACTGATGGTCTTTTTCTCCATACCTCCTCATCTGTAGCATTCACATCCACTTTTTTTGATCGAATGGCTTTGGTTACATAGTCGATGTTGTTTTCTCTGCAGTAGTCAAAAATGTTCTTGTCCTCTTCCCTATTCAGGAAACAAAAGCAAAAGAGGCATGGTGTTACTGCACAACATAAAGGCCACAGGCACATCATATGCTCCAGCTTTACTACAGGCATTTCAATAGTATCACTGGATCGAAATAGACACCTAGTACTGCACACGTAGAATAATATGGGGTTTTTTTTCCAAGGTAACAGACAGAAGATCATTCTTCCTAAAAAACAAGGATTTTAACAATATTATGCCAGGACAAATGTCAGCTTACTCCTGTGAACTGGCACAAGAAATCTATAAAGTTAGCCAGCAATAACCACACTGAAGTCCCAGTATAAATCACTGCAATCCCACAGAAGACAAAAGGCTAAAGCTACTCTTCTCCCTGCCATACGAACTTATTACAGTCACTCTGGGTGAAACCAAAGACACTTCTGATGCCATCCATCTCAAACAGTGTCCACTAATGGTGACTTGGAGAAAAAAGCAGGACGTATGCGAAGTAATCTGTCCCCTGTTAGGTCCTCCCAGCTTCAGGAACTCAGTGGCTTAAGGATTTCTGTAGCTAGAGGCTGCATCCAGATGAGCACATTTATCAGCCTTTTCCCATTCCTTTTTCCACGCTATTCTGCTCTTTAGCTCATTCATACTCTCAGCCTCTCCAAAGGACAAGCTCCACAACTTAGTATTTTGTGTGTGAACAGTGGGCAAGAACTTTCTCTTGGTGACTTCAAAGCAGATGCCTGCTATTATTGGGTACTCTGTGGGAAGTATTGTCCAGGGATTCATGAAGTGTTTGGTGTTTGTCTTGGAATCTAACCACAGCGCTTCATTTTTTTCTATTATTTATTTTATTTTTATTTACCAGCCTGTAAGTGACCTAATTGCACTCCTTTTTTTTGTTGACAGTGTTAAGACAAAGCTTGATGACTATCTCTGCTCAGAGCAGCAGGCGGGAGCATGCAGAGGGACCAGCTCGTGTCTGCGTCAGGATGCCAGTGAGCGCTCGCTTACGCCTACCTGCAGGCAGAAAGATCAAGCTGTGGCGTCACAGGTGCTTGAGTTACACCTATAACTTCTTGTGGAGCTAAAACCAATAAATACCCTGGCTTCAGACACAGTAAAACTTCTGTTCTTACCAGCCAACCAAAAAGAATCTCTAACGAAGTTGAAACCTTTCACAGATTCTTAAAACATTACAAAAGAGCTTTGTATGAGTGACTGGAGCTACAGCGCTTCATGGCAGTTAAAAAAGCAAATGTCAGGAATCTTTAGCAAAGGGACAGAGCAGAGTCAAGACATTTTTATCTTGCTAGATAAACGTGCACTCACATACCTAATTATGGGAAGTTACTGACACCAGTACTGCTGAGAAAGTACAACTCTCCTACCATCCATGCCGGCACGCCAGTGGAAAGTTACTTATTCTAACACAGCCAATTTTTCTACGAGAAGGAGTTATGCCATACTGCAGGAGGCACCTTTACAATAGTACCTTTAGGTATAGATACACTGATACAACTGCGTTGCTAGCAAGGAGCAAAGAAAAGACGTCATTGGATTTCTAGAAGTAAACCAAAAGCCCACATACTACCCTCCCTTTCCAGTTTCCAGATGAAAACTACGGTTCAAATGAACCCCTCAGAGTTGCTAAGGGACTTGGCAGCTTCAGAGGAGTTAAAAACAAAGTAGTTACCTCTCATGACATCTCCAGTTTTTAATCACCTTAACTTAAGGCAATCTGGGATCTCCAGCAGAACCCAGACCTGACAGCCTCAAAGGAAATTCTCCATAAAAATGTGAGGTTGCTGGAGCAGGGCAGACCCAGTAAAGAGGTTGTTCTGCTGTGGGCTTTTCAGGCAGGAGAGAACAACCTCTGCAATGCAGTGGGGCAGTTTCAGAACTGATCCCCCGGTGCGAAAAGGCAACAGTGCTCTTCCTATTCATCTGCACTGCTCTTGAACCTCACAGGCTGGAGAGCATCAGAGCAAGGAAAAGCACAATTTAAAAGTTATTTTCATTTCTGAGTAATGGGTTACAAAGAAAAAGTGATGCTCTTCGACCCGTAGTCCCCAATGTCACCAAGACCATGTGCCCTGCAGAGAACCATGGCACAGAGCTCCATGCACAACTTTGACTTCCAGTCTCATTATTACACACCTGGCATAATAAGTTACACTATTCTTCAGCCTTCAAGCATCTTTTTCCTTCCTCAGTGTCAGTAGAAGGTGGAAAAAAAGTGCTGATATTTAGCTCCTGCAGTAAAGTGCTGCTTTCTTCAGAGAAATCACTTCCTCTGCCCTCTCTCTCGCGTTGCTCCTTTAGTAGCACCATTCTCCTGCACATCACCCCTATTCTTTGTACACAAGCCATCCTTCCTCATAGCTGACTTGTACCTTTCTAGCAAAGAGCCAGATGCTGCACAAGATTTCACACTATATGTAGGTCTAGGGACATTACAGAAGTCTTCCAGTTTCTTAACCAGTCTCTCATGAACTCATTCACTGGAGGTCTTGTCTGTACACTACACAAGCTCCTGGGAAATAGATCACTGCATGCTTTAGATGCAATTACTTTGAAATCTGGCAAAAAAAGAATCTCATGGCGGGATTAGAAAAGGCAAAAGCTTGTATTGCTCAAGATAGAGCTTGACAGATTCATGATGGGGTTATGAGACATGCCTGCCCCCACTAACAAGGGCTGATTTGATATGCCGGAAAGTCCTTCTAGTCCTACCCTGTTAGTCCAACCTCTCAAACACACCCTTGGCTGCTGAAAGCAGCCTTTTGGGCAAAGCTGCTTTTCAGACAACGCTGTAGAGTAACTTGGTTCCAGCTGTTTTTTCCCCATTGCACAGCCACACACACTTTGTTTATTATGGATCACTCTTTCTTCTGCAACACCAAAGCGGAGCCCAGTCTCTCCTTGCTAGAGAAGTCCACAACCATCCTCAGTTACTCCTGGATGGTCTTCCATGTCACAACCACAAGCTCAGGCTATGCCCTCTGTCCCTGGCAGTGATGCCACCCAGTCAGCCTTGGTGCCAGCATCTCTGCATGCCACAGAGAGAGTCAGGGCAGCTCAGCCGTGCCTGCACATCACACGGCAGCACCAGAGGTACCAGCAGAGCAGAAGGCACACCGCAGTGATAAAGCAACCATGCTCTGTGGGGAGCGTGCTGCAGGGTCTGCACCAGCAGAGAGAGGGAACGTTAATACTGATGTAGCAAAACCAGCCAGTCTTCCTACCACAGCCTCCAGACAAGACTTCTACAGTCTTTTCCCAAGGATATTGTCTGTAAGGGGGAAATGACCTGACGCAGCTATTTGGATATGATTTAGCTTTTCTGGAATAACCAGCTCTGCAAATGCTTTATATACCACCCTTCCAAAAAAACACTTTTCTTTCAGAGGGCTCCACAATGGAATTAATCCAGAATAGCAATTTCCCCACATGGAGCTGAGGTTTTGGGAAATTTTGTCTTTCTGCTTGCATTTATTTGTCAAGGTTTAAACCATTCCTCTGCTCCTGATGCCTTCTTTAAAAAGAAAATTAGCATATATTATCTACAACTTTTCTATAAATATTGCCAAAGAGAAATGAGCCCTTTCCTGAATAGATTTGAGAGAAGTCCATATAGTCCTAAGAAAGACATTTTACCTGCAAGCTCATGTGAAGCTGCACTTCAGCCTTTTAAAAAAATTTTATCTATTCACATGCCAAAACCATGAAGGGAAATGGAGGAAAAAAAAAAAAAAAAAAAAGAGCTCAGAGGAGTTAAAACCAGATTTTTGGAGGGACCAATACTAGAGAAAAAGCTACACTTGAATGGGGAATAGAATAAAGACAACTTACTGTTATTTGCTGACTTTGCATTCATAACTACACAGGGCAAGTAAGAAACATAGCCTGAAAACCTTGCAACTCAGGGTTGTTTTTTCCCCTCCGTTTATTGCACATGCATGTATGTGTACATACTGAATCATCCCTCTACTGTAGTAGCTACAGGAAAACAAAAAGGATGCAGCGTTTTCATCAGACCAGTTCCTAGCAGGACTTTCCACTCCACATAAAACTAGTAAGAGTCAGCAGCAAGCCCCAGAAACTGGTAGAAATAGTCTAAGAACAAACAGACGGAGGTAAATCAGAAATATAACAGTAAGTGACACTGCAAAGACATTGCTCAGATAATCTTGGTGTGTGTGGGGGTGGAACCCATAGGATTTCTATCAGCATTTTCAGAAAAATCTCAATTTAAGTAAAAATACAGCATTCAAGACACCTTCAGATGGGAAAGACCATGAAGCTCAACCTAAAGATGTGCACAATTATTTAAAATTTGTAGCTAAAAGGAAGACTGAGATGCAACTTGTTTCCATGTCTGATATACAAGCGCTCGCACTTTTTGTTGAGCTAAAAAAAGTCTTCAAATCAGCAACCACTTGACTGTTGGTAAAAGCACTGAATGTGTTTATACCTATTTCTTGAGGATAGTCAGAAGGGTTTCTCTTCTCCCTTGCTGACACATGTTCAACTCCCAAAGCTATTTGCTTCTGCTCTCCCCCAACCCCAGTAAGAGATACTAACTCTGATTTAATGTTGAGCTGAAGCGTATCTGTTGCCTGCAGGTAACACATGGGCAGCTTTTTCCATCCTTGAATAAAAGGACATGGAAGGACTTAAACCAAGCCATCTCTTCCCAGGGTTGGCAGGCTTTATAAGCTGTCCAAAACAGATGTTCTGAGTAAAGAGTTTTTAAACAGCTCATGGAAAAGACCTGCCACTGGTTAATCAGCTTCAACTTCTTACCTGGAGTGCTACAAACCTATTTGCTTCCTAAACAGCCATCAAGATTGCCATGAAAAAGAGCACAGAAGAGGCTTGAAATTCAGATATTCTACTCTTGTGCAGAGAACATCCTCCAGGTTTGCCGCGTCCCCTTCCTCCCGCCTCGCAGGTTACCTCCAGCACAAAGCTCTGGGCAGAGGGCTGCGATCGGGTGCTACTTTGGGCGTCCTCTCCCCTTTTCCTGGGGCTGGTCCAAGCCACCTCCCAGCGGACCTGCTGCAGAGTGGCCCCGGATGCCACTAACAGGTGGCTTCGCCCATCCAGCTTGGCACGGCGCTGGTGGAGCGGAGCAGGCGGCACACGGGGAGCCGAGAGACACTCGCAACACTTACTGTTTATGTCAAGGCCCTTGGCCCCCAAGGGACCCATTTTCACATAATCTATAATTATCTCTTCGCTTTAATCGCCTCGTCACTTCTGAGGCTCTCCTGGGCACAGGAAGAGGAAAAGCTCATTAACTGAACCTTTTCTCCTCTCTCCAGCCACCCATAGCTTTTAATTGCTTGGTGTTGTTATTATCTATCAGTGCAACTGGGATCATTTTCATAAGAAAGGGTGGTGGGAGGGAGGGAGGCAGGAGTGGGTCCCTGAGGTATGCACCACAGACAAACCTTTGCTTTCTCAATTATTTATGCCAGCTGAGGTTTTACAAGCTGAATAAATCCATAACTCAAGTTTATTTTGAGCCGGCAGGCCGTCCCGGGGGAAGTGTTGCCCACTTGCCGGCACACTTGCGTGCCGTCCTCGGAGAGCAGCCGGGACATAGCGAGACATGTGTCATCCAATTCCCCACCCGTCGCCGCGCTGCCGCACGCACTTTGGTAGATTAGCGGCAGCACCGGAGAGGAGGCGGCCGCGCAAACCCCAAATAGGAGCTGCCACCGGAGGATGAGCTCTCCCAAGAGGAAGGCAAGCCTGAGGCAAGCCGCCCCTTTGCGCAACAAAGCAAAGCCCCAAGGGTCACCGCTCCGGGGACAATAAAAAGGGGGGTGGGGGAAGCAATAAACTTGGCAATCATCTTGAAGTCAGGGACTTGCCTGCTAAATATCACCAGAAGAGCATCCATTTCTAAATAACACTGACCTGGAAAAAAGAAAAAAAAAAAAAAGCCCCCAAACCCCAGCTGCCTGGACCTGCAGGTGTTTTGTTTGAGATACGCCACGGCTGAGCACGCCACAGGCTGCTTGGACTCTGCACAACCAGGAAAGCTCTTCCGCGGGGACCGCACAGCCCAGCATTTGTGCAGGCAACAGACATATGCGGCACAGCCACCCAAACCCACGCACAATACCAGCGCGAGCCTGTAATTCCCAACACGGCAAGGATGCCGGCCTCCCACATCTTCACAGCTTTGTCCTCATTTCCAGCCCTGGCGCTGCAGAAAGCGGGGCTGGAGGGAGAGAACAAAACTCCAACCGTGCTCCGGAGCACCAGGCTCGTCTCAAAAAGCTGTCGCTGCTCCAAAGCGGCATCCTTGCAATGGATGCTGGAAGCAGCTCTTTAAAATTCAGCAGCCTTTGTGCCTGACCACACGCAGCGACCTCTGGTATTTTCTGCCAAAACAGTTCATTTGTCTCACACAACAACTAATCAATTCCCGAGACCATCCATCACGGGGGCTCGCGCGAGCCGGCCCGGCAGCGGGGCCAGATGGCGGCTGCGTTAGTGGGATTAATACAATTCTGATAGATTACACAGCATCAGGCGGGCTCCCAAATACGAGGAGTGCCCGCTCCGCACCCCGATGCAAAAGGAAGCCCCACTCGCGACCGGTGTCACTCCCAAGCATTACGGGAAAGAGTGGAAGTTTCTATGAGAGAAGGGCTTCTTCAGCATCCCTCGGGATGGCAGAAGTGCAAAGCTTAGCTTCAGGGAGGCCTCCGTGCCAACCGTGCCATCCTGGCACGCCAAGGCCCCATGGAAGTAGCCCATGGAAGAGTGCAGGAGGGATCCTCCACTGGAAGGGGAAAGGGACACGGATGTTTGGCAACATTATTTTGCATTCTGCATCTGCCAAGTCAATGCTTTCGTTTCCTGGAAACACTTGTAAACTGCCTACCCCCTCATCCGCGCTTTAAAGTTGAATTTCCAATGCTACAGTATTTTTGGCATCTCCCTCAGTTTGTCTTAGATTAGATTTATATTGGTGACACATCAGTCAACCTCATCTCACTGCTCATTTCCCAGGTTTGTGAAACTGTAATTATAGCTATTTGATCATGAAAGAGCTCAACTACTACTGCTTTTGTTCTGGTAATAAGATCAGAAAACAGACATATAGCTTTATGCAGCAGTAAAAAAACCCCACTGCTATACCCCGCCTGGAATCACAGATAATTTCTAAATCCTTCTTTCCAGAGGAACCTCCAAGTCCCACCATCAGTCAACAGCACGCATTATTTTTCTGTAATGCCCACAGTGAGATAAGTGATTTGCAGAGAAACACAGAGGCAGAGCACTATGCTAATACATTCTGCAACTGCTCCCCATTAGTCACTGGGGGTACTTGAGCTCTTTATTGCCAGGGTTTATTAATGACTCCTAATTGATGACCAGTGCCCAGCACCCCAAAGTAAATAACTGCTATGCCTCATTAGCTCAAGAGACCTTATCCTGATTTGAGGATTGATCTATGAACACACAAATTGCACTGATTTAACCGAATCTCTTTCTAAATTGATTTAATTAGATCGGTATAACCTGTTTCTATGGATGCTCTTGAATTTATTTGGAATCAGTGCAATGTACTTCTGTGAGCCAGACTGACCATTTTTCCTATCTTGTTCTCAAAGCAGAAACATTTGAGATAATTAGTGATAAGGCAAAATCAGCCCTGGCACCATCCCAGCTCCTCCTACTTCTGATCCACCTGACTTTAGGGTAGGGTATAGTTACTCCACTTTGTCCAACATTTACAGATTTGCATGCTAAACCCCAAGCATTTCATTCCATAAAAGGAATATAAGCATTATTTATGCATAATTTTAGACACTCGGCTTGAAAGCAATGGCATAGCTGCTTTGCTTGGTAATTTACTGCTGATGGTAAGCTAGTGGTTTACACTGTTTAAAACAAGATCTCTCATCTTCCTATTACATAGCAGCAGCTTGGAGGAGGTTAATAATTTGTTAAACTGTTCAAAACCTTCTGGTAAGAATAAAATAAGTGAACCTGCTTAGGCAAACCTTCAAAACTCTGCACTTGCATTCTTGTCTGTCTCCTGGTGCAAGGCGAGGTTGTGAAGATGCCGGCCTCCAGATAAATTAGACAGCCTTTTCCTGCCTTTGCATCAGCGGAATCCTAAAGGGCATGCGGTAGGCTGTGTTTGGCAGAGCAATGCCTGCTGAGAAATTGCTTTCAGCAGTCTGTCAGAACCCAGGGCTGATGAGGACTCAAGTTTTAGGTTTTAGTACACAAAATAAGATATTTTTTTTTTTAATTTTTTTTTTTTTTTGCTTATTCTGGACTTCCTCAATAGGATAAGTATTTTCTAGTTACGGGATCATATCAACAGACCTGGGAAACAGCGGATAAAGTGGTTTGATTTATATTTCAATTTTTGCAAGCTTGTAAAGCTTCAGCAAGGCCCAGCATAGACAACTGAGTCAATAAAACAGTCTGCATCAAAGTTTCTTTTCTCAGATCTTAAGTTTCAAAGTAGCATATGCATAACACACTGAACTTTCAACATGGGACTTACCAGTCCCATGGTAACTATCAAACTGTTCAAGTTTATGCTGGCTCAAGCTATTAAGTTCCCTTTCCCCTTAAACATTTTCATTTTCTTCCTTTACAGAAAATGCCTTATTTTTTTTTAGACTACATTCTATTTACAAATGCACTGAAGTATTACTGAATGCCAATCTTAAAGTCTTGTGAGTAACCACTCACAGCCTCAGAGAGGTCACCCTTCTCAGGTGCTCCATGGTTTAAATGAACTTGGATGCCAAATTCAAACGTCTGGGGCCATCCTTCTTTGGCTCATCTGCTTGCAGATTTTGTACCAGTGCAACTTTGCTGTTTAGGACTTTTACTATTACAATTATCACCATTAGAGATGTCCCTATACTTGCACACATTTGTTCTCTGTTGTAGTATGAGAATGAACAGTAGACAAAAGCCATAATACATGGGCAACTGAGAAATCTCAAGCTGTACAACCTGCATGTGGGTGAGACGATGATGATGACGACACTTGCTCACTTCCTGTCGTGAAACTGAAGACGCTGATGCCCATGAGCCAAGCTGTGCTAATGGACCACATGAGTTTCCATTCTGCCAGCAGACTCAGGAAACTTCATTTAACTCACTTTCAATCAGAATCACCCAATTCCAGATGTGTCAGAGGCTACAGCTGTCTACAGCCAGTATAGCTATGCTATACTAAACATAGAGCACGTGTTCCTCATAGTATGTTTTGAAAAAGTGTATACAGAGCTGTATTTGGAGCTTCAAGTCCTGCACAAGTAATATTCTCACGCAAGCAAAAAACCAAAAATACAACAAGAAGATTTAGACTAGTCAAGCCAACCAGGGAAAACTTTGTTTTCTTGTATATCGTGCTGTATTTCATATCCAAGAAGGGGCACAGGCAGTACTTGGGATAGCCAAGCCTCTGAAAGCACTGTAGGACTAAGCGTAGCTCATACTTAGCACCCAACACTGGGCAGCACTGAGTTGTTCCACTCCTGAAAGAACAGCTTGAACAGGATTTAAACCACAAGGTCAAACTATGACATGAAGGATATTGGCTGAGACCTACATTGACAGAGCAGGGAAGAAAAGGAGCCTGTGGCTAGCAGAAGTGCTATTCCTCAAACAGTGTGTTAAACCAAGATCATACCTGACCACGTCTGGTCAAGGCCCAGGCGTAAATTAAAGACGTGTTGGTTCTCTACAAGAGGTGAAGGCTACTCCTGGCCAACCGTTCCATCTCACTATAAAGGTGATTGCAACACCGAGGGAGGTGCCCCCACTACTGCCGAGCACAAAGCTGCCACTGTATTTGCTTACTCAGAATACAGCCATATCAATTTGTACCTGAGTTCTTTGCAAAGGGTTTGGAGCCACCTGCTTAAGATTTATTTTTCATTAGTTCGTGACAACAAGTCAGAGAAATGCTGTGTTGGAGTTTTAACACTTCAGGAAAGTTCCCAGCAAGCTTGGGAGGCTGTGTGCAGAGAAATCAGTGTTTATCTTTTAATTTCCTGGGACTAAAATGATGCAAAACATTCAATAAAACAAATGGGATCACATACACATAAATGGGTGACTGCAACATGACAGCAAACACTGCTCAAAAATTTAGTCTTCCCTGACTGTTCATCTTAACTAAAAATATGATGCTGTATTCTGAAAGATCCTCCAGACAATCATTTAGGTATTGGAGTTAATATTATACCCATGATTAGTAGTCTGGAACAGTAAAACCCAACCAAACAAGAAAACCCAGCTGTCCTTATTCAGTAGCTAATGTCACTTACTACTTGGACCTTGACAGTTTTTAAATAGCAGCCATTCTAGTTCAGTAAATGCGTTTCTGCCATGTGAGCTGCAGAAGCTAGAAAAAATTAAATTTGATATAAGGTACAAACTCCCCCTGAAAGCAAACATTGTTCAACATTAAAACCTTCTCTGAACAATCCTTAATGAGTGTATCGGTAAAGAAATAACTATTTGAGAAAGGTAATGTCTGAATAGCTTTCTATTAAAAATATCCCCTATTACCTTTTTTTAGCCATATAACTGAAAAATGGGAAGCTTTGCCCTTCCCCCACATCTTGCGCTAGGGAAAGGTTACTACCTGGCAATGATACAGGCAGTTATTGATTTAAATGATTATGGACCTGAAAAGTTCTTTCCTGTCATTTATTATCCTGTTGTAGTTGCCACCACACTTGTGCAATATTAAAAAAAAAAAAAGCTTAACAAAATGGCATTAGAAAAATACTATTTTAACTGAAGTTCAGCACAGATAATCACCTGATTGTTTCTTCTTGATATAACGAGCTGACAACAGGGCCTCCAAATGCAGTTTTGCTTTCCTTTCCCCTCTTCTCTGTCATCTGAAAGAAAAAGAAAGATTGGTCCAGCATCCTGGCTCCCATCCCATTCCAGCCTGTGCCACCCCTCCACCATCTCCCGCCCCTTCCCCTGCCCAAGAGATGGGATCAGCCATCTGGAAGCCTCATCTTCATGGCAGATGGTACCCCATGACCCTACTCCATCCAGAACAGCTGGATGGATCTCTCAAACTGGATCAATGCTGCTCTGAAGGTGGCCCAGAAAGGTCACCCTAAAGATAGGCTTGGCATCCTCATCATCCCGCTCACAACAAGCCAAAGTGTTGCCTCTGCGTCACTCCCAGCCATGGCCCCTTAAGACCCAAAAGCTGAGCCTCTGTGAGGTAGCATAATGTTATGTTACTAGATTGCAAAGCTTGCCTTTATAAATCTATTTAATATAGATTTAAAATTAAATTTTATAATGGGCAGCATTTCCAAATGATTTACTCCAAGGAACTCTAGGATTCTGCAAGTTTCCCACCATAATAGAAATGAACAATTAGAATAATGATTGATCGATACAGAACCTCAGGCCTACCTTTTCAAAAAAACATTCTGCAGCTTGGGATCTTCAGCTGGCTGACTTTACACTGATGCCAGACTTTTAGCAAAGGGTAAGCGCCTGCTGTCTGAAAGCCTGACCCTATTAGGGGGTACAGGGCACCAGAAACCCTAACTTTTCTAGGGCATCTCGGTCTAGGTATCTCAGTCTTCAGGTAAGCAGTCAAAACTGGTTTGCAATTCGCAGCAGTAATTCTTTATAAAACCAACCCATTAATCGCAACGTGCTGTTTTCAGTGGACAGTTCTGTGGTTTTCCGTGATGACAGATTATCACACCCAGGGTGAATAAAATCAGAAGCAAAGGGAAAGCTGTCCCAACCTCTAGCAGTCTCTCAGTAGCTGCAATACATTGCTGAATACACCGAAAAGCATTGCTGCCTCATCAGAATTCTACCTAGAAAGACGTTGATTTTTATTTTTAATTTTTTTTTCCCCAATAAAACCTGCTTACATTTGTTCTTCTTCCTGCTCCCTTGGCTGCTTTTGTTTTAAATCAATTTACTGTTTTCCCATAATACATTTGCTTTTACATTCTGCACAATTTGAACCAACCAGTTCCACCTTTCAGCTCTCCTGTAGCAGTACAAAGCCATAATATTTGGGTTTGCAGGTATCAGGCATACGTGTTTATAAGAAAAAATGGAAAGGAAATTGGCTTTGGAAACTATTCTACGGCAAGCAGGCTTTCTCTAATTTAGAGTAAAAGGTGACATGAAGTTCTCCTTTCCTGAAAGGAAAGGGCTTCAGAGTCTTTACAGTGCAATGCCCCTCTTAAAAAATTATTTATCAGAGAACCTTACTGTACATCAATTATTTCCACACCACTTATAAAGAAAATTAATTTCAGATCACCTGCTAGTACATGGAAGAGTTATTTCTATAAAATGAAGCTATACTCACAACTAGTCTATCTTCTTTGATACTGAGGGACGGTCAGCATTCAACCAGTTTCAGAAACTACAAATATTTTTTAATCTATATTCTTTCATCTCTTCCCACTACAGTTTTTGGTTGTTGCTTTTTTTTCCAAAGTCAGAAACAACACCTGAAAAAATACATTTCATCTTTCTAGAGGCAGAAACTGTAAAAAAGTTTTCTTGGATTAAGTTCACCTTCTTTGCACAACTGATGCATTTCTACCAAAGATTAATCATGTTGATTGAGTGCACAAGGTCATCAGGAAACTTAGCAATAAAGGCTTTCCCAAAAATGCTCAGGCAAAAACTTTTTTGGCTTTTAATCCATATACAGGTTACTTTGTCCAAGTAGCTTTTATCTCATCTCTTTCACACAGAAATAGGTAACTTAATATTCAATTTATGAATGTTGAACCAAGCTTATTTCATCACAGTCCTCAATATGTAGAACAAGTTTATGAAAAATGTAAAGGAAAAGTCTCAGCTATCCTCTCAGCATTTAATGTGCGCCTCTGCTCTGCAAAGCCATGAAAGACAGAGTTGTGGCTCCACCATTCATCACCACCAGATTTCCCAAGGGGAATCTGTCCAGGCTACGAGGAACGCTTCCTCCCAAAAACATTAACTCTGCCTCAACACAGATATAAACTGGCTTCTTTCCAGCCACCCTTGACAACTTGCCTATACCATGAGCTCATCTGCCCGTTTCCAATATCTGTACTACCCAGCCTGCCAGGAACTCACAAGCAATATCTGAGCATGACGTACCTAACTGGGTAATGAAAGAGGTGGGACAAAGCAGTTGCTCCTTCCAAACCACATCACAGTTACTGCACTAACAGGAACCAGTGTTTTTATTTGTCACTCACACTAGCTGATGAGATGAGTAACACACAGACGCACTTTTCCTTCTCAAATCTCTTGACATTTCTAGAGCAGAAAGAGGCTTTTAGGGTGGAAAGACAAGGGAAACACTACATATACACAGATAATGACCAGTGAGTTTAGTCACATTAGCTTGTAAACCACAATGAAATTAAAAACTGACATTACAAAATCTCTCTCCTCCTTTAAAAAAAGACAGTAATAATTAATTATGTGACTCTCAATTAAGCCAGCTCAATTTCTTTCACTGCTGGAAGTATTGTCCAAAAGCACTACAGATACACATATAACTAATGATAGTTAAGAAATAACATGATCCCAGGCTTCCATAATTTGTAACCTGAGTTCGAGAGAGATGGCAGCAATATTATCTCCAGTCAGGACCACGCAAGGGAGATGCTGTGGAGAAGGCAAAATTACTGTGGGCTCCATGAGCATGAGGGGGTTGCCTTCAAACTGCCAGTTAAAAACTGTGGGAATAAAGGGGAGTTTGTGACAGCACGGGAAGAAACCTTGGAGGATTGTATTCTAGTGCCAAAGCACAGGCAGTGGCACGTAAGAGATGCAGGAAGAGATGGTAAGGAAGTATAAGACATGCCTTAAGAGGCATTGGAATTTCTTGTGTCTTCTCTTAACTCTTACCCATTGATTCTTTGTTGCTTGTGTACGATTAAGGCTGATATTAAAGTCACTATTACTCCTGACAGTTAACTTTGGTAGGTGGATCTGGTTGACCAAAGCTAGCATAAATCACAGACAAGTATGTGCTTCAGTATGCAGCATATGTACTCATTAAGAGACATTTTCAACTCCCCTGACTCCCAATGTGCTCACAGACTGGTGCAGGGAACTCAACTAAGCGCAGAACTATCCTTCTCAAATGTCACCAGGAATGCCAGGAGAAAAGCCACACTCCTCCCGGAACAGACAGCAGAGCATCCTCATCCCTGCCTCAGTGCACTGTATTTGTCAATAAAAGACCAGCTCGATTCAAGGTACAATCGCATCTTGACTGGCTGTCACTGACAATGCTGCTCCAGACGGCCTCAAAGCCTGACAACCACTTTCTGAACAAAATGGAAATACAGGGACTAATATTTGCTAACATCATTAATTCATTTTTTTCTCCACTCCCCCTTCTTCCTTTATCCACGATGTCAAGATGTATACCTTTAAATTGTTGTCAGCCATAAAACAGAAGTCGTGTCCCAGTTCAGAGGTTAACATATAATGACAGACACATTAAAAAACCCTGTCCAATGCCTCACTGACAATTTCAGCTCCATCTTCTCTTCAATGAGACAGTAGCTCAAACTCACTTATAAGCTTTAACAACATTAAAGTCTAATCATGATTGAAAAATAAAGGAGAAAGAGAAGATAGTTTTATCATACTAAGCATTATGGAAACAGAAAACAATTAGAGACAAACATCTTCTTTGTGAGGGTTTTGAGTTCACCTTCTATTTGCGTCTTGGTCTCCCGTGATCACAGCATGATCCATTTCTCTTCTTGCATTTTAGGAGAGCAGGATGAAAATTATTGTCTAAGAGGAAGAGCGGTAGTTTCCTGTTGGGGGTTGGTTTGGTGGGCCAACCTCTTGCTATATCCCTGAAGACAGGACAGGGATTTATTATTTTTCGTCTCTGAGCCCAAACTTTGTTCCAGTCCACACAAAACAGGCTACAACAGATTTAACAAGATGGCACTTCCAAGGGGCCTTCTGATGACTCACTTCAAACTCATGTGCCGGAACTTGTTATAGAGATGCAAGTGAACTTACCATCGGTGATTAGCTGGGACTGAACTGGACCAAACGGTAGACAGCTATTTTATATGTAGGGGAAGGGACTCATGAATCTGACAGAAGGAAAGGTACAGAGAAGTCTTACAAAGATACTACAAAACAGCAGGAATAGCACAAGTTTCAGGAAAGTTTATGAAAAAAAAAAAAAACAACCACCAAACACATGTCTTAGAGTTACCAGAAGAGCTAGATCCTAGTCATGGGTTAAATGTAGGGAATCCCAGTTTTATCCAGAGTAAAATGAGAACTGCCTGGCTAGTTTTGCCTGTCTAGACACCCAGCACACACAGCAGTAATAACTGGCAAGGCACGTGGCTGTGTTGCACAGCACATCTATCATCCCCCCAATTCCCTCCCATCTCACTCTGGCTTTTGTCCACACCCAAAACCTTTAAGTAGCTTCACATAAATATGTATTTAAGAAAAAGAGAAAGCCATTAGCAAAAAGGTTCATCTCATCAAAACACTTATCTCGAAGTTACACTGGCTAATGCCTTGAAATTGTCAAGACTTAAATTCTTCATCTTGGAAATGGAAAAGTGAGGAAACTTAAATGAGAGCTACACATCAGGATCTCACACCCGAGCCACTGCAGTGCATGGAAGAAGGTATCTCAGGTTATGTTCAGAGGCTACTTATTGTATTATCTCTTCCTCTGAGCCTGATGCAACTTGAGTCAGAGTAGCAGCTGTAGCTGCCTTTATGGGATGGAGACAAGAAATACTCCCAACAAAATTAGTACAAATAAAACTTCTCATGTGCCTCCACAGCAGCAAATACATAATGGAGATTCCAACCTGCACTTGTTCTGCATGATTTGCCTTTCTACAGCTCACCCACTCCTCCAGCCACAAGTGTCTGCATGGCACGCTCCCTTGGCTTCCCTACATGGCCCCAGGCAGAACCCAGTGCTGGTGCCAGGGACACACGTTATCTTGCTTCATACCAGTTTGCAGAAAGGTGCTTACACAGCAGTGAAATGCCCGGCTCGACAGGAATGTGGCAGCCTTCAGCAGACACCAAAAAAGCAACCAAAATCTGCCTTGGCTTCACAGGGTGCCTGCAGGGCTTTGGGGTACATCCAAGGATTCTGAACTACCAAGCCTGAAGGAGCCACAAGTGCTGGATGTTCACAAAGATCTGCTTGGCAGCGGCAGGAGAAACCCTGGCCCATGTCTCAAATCCCAAACTACACCGGAGAGGTGATCAGCAGCTCCAGTCTCGGCTGCCACGACAGGACAGGCAACATCCTGTAACCCCGTCAGGCTCACATGAAGGTACGAGTAAATCCCTGAAGTGTGCTGATGGAATTGTAATTAAGCTGTCATAGTCTCAGGTGACAAATTTTACTGAAGACACTTCACAGAGTTAACCCAACACCAGACCTCACGGCCTGCTTTGCTGACCGCCATGTCCCCTTAATGCTCTGGATTAACATTTCTGGACACAATTTGAGGAGTGAGGATTATTAGGGAGGCAACAAGAAAACATAAACTCTACTAAAGTTTCAGACACTCACCCCCCTCCTCTCCCTCTGTGCCATGGCCTGGCCATCCCCCTGGGAAGGGAACTTGGGCAGACACTAATTGTATTTGACAGCAGCAATTACACGCAAGGCTGGAGATTAGAAGCTCGTTAATTGTGTGTGCCATAATTGCTGCCGTCTTTTCCTTCACTAGTTAAGGCCAGTGCCAAGAGAGCCAAGGGGAGGAGGGTGCTCTCCACCCCAAATGCAGGTGGTCCGAAGATGAGAGCCCTTGGACAGGGAGGAGATGTCTCCTCTCCCTCAACACCGCGGGAGGCTCCTGACCCCGTAACAATGCAGAATGGTCCTCTGGCAGAGCGGCTAATGAAGCATGAAATGAGGACAAACAATGTCCTCTTCCAAAGGTATTTTCCACCTGTTTCTTTCTGACTTCACAGCTTGGCTGAACTTCATGCTACCTGCAGCGGGAGGGAAGGTAAATATTAACCCTTCAGAGGTGATGCTACTAAATGATGGGGGTTTTTTTAACCATCTATAAAATTAGGTGCTGTATTAAACGTTTGAAGAGGATTCATAAAATCCTCCCTTCCCCACTAAAGTGTATGAGCTCAGCATTTCTTGCCACTCTTTACAGACTAGCGGAGGCCAGTTATACACAAACAAGATAAAAATACATGCCGGCTGAGGGCAGCCTCCGCGTTAGACACTGCTGCAAAGCCACCTTTCATGAAAGGCTGCTGCAACCTCCGCACCAGCCGTATTAATGGCCGTCATAAACAGACTATTTTAATATTCCTCTCTCAACAATCCTTCTTGGCTCCCAGCAGCAGCTCAACGAGAGCGTGCACATGACTCAGCACCTGGAGTATTTTCAAGAGACCACTGAGGACCTGTACAATTTGAGCAAACTGTCCTATAAAAAAAGACAGCAGTATGCTCCGCAGGATAATGTCAGGGATTTTGGGTTGGTGTTTTTTTTTTGTTTTAAATATTGCAGAGAGTTTTGTTAATATTTCATTAGTGGCAATGTTAAGAAAAAAAAGTTTTCTAGCTTTTTTAAATCTCATTGCAGAATTTCCTCTTACAAACATGATCTGAGACAGGGAAAATATTTTCAAGACTAGATTAAAAAATAAAAACAAACATACTATAATTAACGTGATCGTGCTGCATAGCTAGACAGTGCTGCGATCTAAAACAAGGCTTCGCAGATTATTCATTTAACCTATAATGAGTTAATTAATAACTGCACCATAATCACAGCTGGAAATTAGTATTAAAGACAGTCAGGGGAGGGGAAATAAACATAAAATGCTTAATGTAATTTTGAGCAAGTTTCATGCTCGCTAGTAGCTGTGATTTCATAGCTCACTATGTACATTTTAACATATGCATGGAATGAAATAATATGCTCAATCAAAAAACCTAATGCAGTGGGTTCCAATAGTTTTTGATTTGTGGAGCTCCCCCCCCCCCCCTTTTAAATGGAAAAACAGATATGGAGGTGGCAAACACAAGACTGACAGGAGACTCTCCTTTCCTCATCTCCTTTTTGTGGACACTGCAGTAACTTGAAGGCTCCCAATGTCTGCAGAGCAAAGGGTGAAACGAGCAGCCTGTTTGCACCCTTCCAGTGTGAGGCAGCTTTCAGAAATCAGGAGCTTTCAGGAGGGGAACACAGAGCATTGCATCGTCAGTCCTGGAAGCAATCAATCACTTCTGTCACATCACCCATAGGAAAATCCACAAATGCCCAGGCTGGGGGGACAAAGCTATAGGTACAAACACAGCCTGTACTGTAATTGCTATGTTTTATCTATCTAACACAAGATACTCATTAATATAGATTTACATTTGTATGAGCAAGAAATATATTCCGAGCCAAGCTGGAAATACTGAAGGGCTACATAGCTTGGGATGAAACATGTGCCCTGAAGCTTGAAACCTGAAGGCAACCCTAACTTTTGAGAAATAACAAAAGGACATCAGCTGTCACCCCAAGCCTGCCCCTTGACATATTCATCCTCTGCTTGTTGGAGCGACACTGGACCAAACGGCATCACAGCACCAGCAGCGGCCAATTTCCCCATTCGCAAAAGGAACAGCTCCAAGGCTGCTTGACCAGCGCCACGGAAATTTGTTTCCTCCAACAGCTCTGGGTAGTGAAGGCAGAGGGTGGATTTATGAGCTCTGCAGACAGAGAAATGGCAGAATTAAGAGATCTTCACTGGTCCTTGTCCCCACAGACTCAGGAAAGGGAAAGATCAGAGCATCCCAGCAGGAACAGAAGGTTTCTGAAGTTGCAGTGTAACCCTTCACAGGCTCAGCCAGAAGGATGCAGCAGGGTCTGGAGGCAGCTGCCTGCTGAACAGCTTTTAACGCTGTGCAGTGAGGCTGTGCCTGAGCCTTTACATGCCTCTGCCTTGGTTAGTTCAGCTCAAAATACTTATAGGGTGCTCTAGAGACATTTAAGAAGTACCTTTTTTTCTTAGAATAGAATTAATTGGGTATGATAGTGCCCAAGTATTTAAGGACTATACAATACCTGCTCTTTTAAAGGATAACTCTTTTTCCACTCTGAGACACAAACAGCATTTATAAGACACTAGCCAATGTGTTAGCTAACATCCAAACAAAATCTTTATCTCCAGTAATTAAACTCAATACCGCCTTGATACTTCACATAAAGAACAAACTAAACATAACCACTTAAGCTTTTTCTAAGCCAAAAAAGCTGTATTTTCACTAAAGAAACTGCTTAATAGCTTACATTATACACAAAACAATTACAGGGTACACAGACCCTTCCTGTGTCTGAATATCATCAAGTAAATATCTACAACTCCGCATCTAAAAATCAAAGCATTACATACTCCATAGTAAGATAAACCCATAATTTCTACCCCAAGTTCCTGATTTTTTCATATTTTTTTTTTAACAGCCTCTGACACAGCAAGTTGAAAGTTCTGCAACAGCTTCAATTACTTTGAAAAATTGGAAGTTTTAATTAGAGGTTGCACCCTTCCCCATTTAAAACAGTAGCGCTGCTAGCACAGTCTGGTGGGCTGCTGGCCAAATCAGGAGCAAGAGTTTGATGAGAGGATGCCACGAGCTCCTGAGCAAGCCGTAAAGAAAGCCAAAGCCCACTTTGTGCCACAAGCAGAAAAGACTGATCCTGCTTCTCTCACCCTCACTCACCACCTCACTTTACTACTCAGACCAACAGGACTTGGGTCTACTAAATCAGGCTCTTCTGGGTTTCAGGGCACTCCAGGAAGATATTGGGGTCCATGGATATCAGGGAGGTTCCCTGCTGCTTAAAAAGTGACCTGGCCAGCAAGAAGCTAAGACCGAGCAGAGAAAGCACCTCTTATCCTCCCGGTCCTCCCCACCTCCCCTTGCAGCTTCCTCTTTGACTTTCCTCCCCTTTCAGACCCTGTTACATCAGGCCGAGGTTCAGCCTGCTCCGCTTTCTGCCTCTGCCCCAAGCTCCTAACTGCATCTCACCGCCTGCATCTCTCCTGCCTCCATGGCCCACGACAGCATCCCACTCGGTTCAACACCTCTGCACCAATCCATGTTGCAATCCCCCTAAATCCCAATTCTGTAATGTTGCCCAGCGCTACCAAAAGCTTCTTTTTCCAGCTTGCTTCAGCTGGTGGAGTTCCAGTACAAAGGAAACCTAACAGGAAAGTTTTGACTGCTGGTGGAGTCATTTCTCATGCCACAACACTGCTCCTTTATTATTCCAGCCTCACACAGCCTTCCACAAAAACGAGCTTTTCAATACTTTTGTTATCCATGTTTTTGTTGTTGGGGAGAAGCAGCATTGCTGCTGAAGCCTGTGACACATGAAAACAGCCGCACATGGAAGTTAAAACCCTTCTTTGCCTTGCCAGAAACTGCCATCTCAAGGCAGAAATGGCAGAGGGCAATACGTGGTTGCATCTCAGCCACTTCAGCTTGCAGTCTGACATCTCGACAAATTCAACCTTGCATCTCAATTTAAGCCAAGATCTTGGGCTCTCCCTAGATGTATCAGCACCTATCCATTTTTTATCAACTCAGCCATAACAGCAACAGCCTTCAGGAGGGGATCAGCAGCAACTCAAACCTGATGCAGGGGCCCTCCTCTGATATTGAGATGCTCTCTCAGCTAGGAGAGCACTTGCTGCAGGATCACAGAATAAGCCCGTGCCATGGAACTGCCACCTGTGCACCATAGCCACACAGCAAAACCTGTTACTCTGGTCATCTGCTAAGGGGGAAAGAAAAAAGCAATTTGGTCCCTGCTGCACAGAGAGTTACACAGTAAAGTAACTTGCCTCATGCTGCTATAGCTTGTCACCATTGAATGCCAGGAGTTTGATTTTTATTTTTTAATTTTTTGTAAAATATAAAGAGGTTTTGTTGTTTGTTGTGTTGTTGGTTTTTTTTTTTTTCCAGCTGCCTCTGGTATATCTGGCTAGTGTGCAGTGTCCTAATCCACCAGTAAGCCAGGAATCACGATGCCACATGCATTGCTACGCTGCAGCCCCACACACAGCATCAGCAAGGCAGAGCTATGTCTCTAATTATTCTTTTTTCTGAATACATTCCAGATAGTAAAAGATCTTTTTTTGAATTAGTGCAAGATGATGAAAATGAATTCACTGACATATTCAAAAGAAAAAATATTTCATCTTTGCTTAAATGTTTAACCAAAATCACTGCACTGGTAGCCAAAAATGACAAGCCCCCCCAACAATTTCTTGCTTGCAATTCCAGAAAACAACTACTATTACGTTCTCAAATAGCTGCAAGAGAATATATTACGCTGCCCACAGCACACTAACAACATATCGCATCAGCACTGCTGGATCTGAGCTGGAAAAGTAGGGGCTAACATCATTACAAGCAAAAGTTAGCCTTGCAGGGCTAGTAAGATTGTATATTTAACATACAGAATGTCTTTGGCAAGACCAGGCAGCTTAAAAGAAGAGAGAGTTAAGAGGTATAGATCCTTGTCATCATACTTCTTTACTTTGAAGAAGTTTAGGAATATAGAAACACGGGCAACCTCTGTACAGGGTTCCAGTGCAGCTTTCAATATGTGACTGTTCGCATTGCTGGTGTGCTTTCTAAACTTCAACCTTTCTAAAATACAGGCTTGCAGCTTGGCACCGTTGTATTTCAATCAATCGCTTGAATGAGGATTGCAATGTCATAAATAAAAGGAGCTAAGACCATAAATTTCTGCAGAGATGTAAAATCAAAGAGAACAATCCAATAGACTCCCAGGGGGTGGGAGGCTGACACATATTCCAGCTGTTTATATTTCTACTATGAGACACTTGTTCATTTTAACTTTTCACTTATGCACAGCTTGCCAGAGCCACAATTCCAAAACCACTGAGAATCTCACTCCGCATCTGGCATTACGTTTTGTGCTCTACAATAAAATGCAGCTGCGGAGGAAAAAAAAGCCCTACAATTTATCAAGCTTGTCCATGGGCAAAATCCCAGACCACCACAGCTGACAGCCCCACCAGCACAGCACCCCAACGCCTGGCATGCAAGTTACTTGCTAGAATGATGCATCCTTAGGACATCTCTGACCACTCCATCCTCAGGCCACGGGTTCATGGCAATCAATCGCCAGCTCCCATCTACGCTGTCACCGTTACAAACAGAAGTTACGCATACTATTTTATTTAACAACAGCCAAGGGATGGCAGTGTTATCCTCACAGTGCAGAGTGAGGACTTGCACCGCCCATGAGCCTGTGCTGCTTTTAAAAGCAGTAAGTATAAATAGGAAACTAAATTTGATTTGCTGCTCAGAGCGTAACAGTCTGTACAACAAAGCAGGTAGGCAACACACTTAACTCCTGCTTGGTGTGCCAGCGTTGAGCTATCTTGCATGGAATAAAATTGATAAACAGTTACATGTGCAAAGACAGGGGCAGAAAGGTAGCAAATAACCTATGGCCAACTTTATTTATGAGTAGGACCTATATCAAGTACGTAAAGCATCAGCACACTTTCTTCATGGAAAGGTACAGAGAAATTTAGTTCATGTTTGTAGTCTGATACTTTACTGTCTTCCACAACAGGAACAAGAGAACAGACCCTTGCTAATAAGAAAAATTGGTTCTGAAAGCATGCTCCTAAAGCAAAACACTCAAGTCCTAACTTGTGCAGCTAATAAACTGCCATTTTTCCAACTTCGATAAAATAAGGTGGGTCATTCTGCCTGTAGTCTTGCATGTCTGAGTAAGGTGTACACAAACTGTGAGCTTTTGTTAGCCATGGGTGGCACAGGTTACTCCCTTCCACAGAAAGGCTGTATCCACCACTAATTCTGCTTGAGTGCTAGAGACTCCCTCACACAGCCGGCAAAAGGCAGCAGGGCAGAAGAATCCATCTGCGTTAAGATCTAATCTCTCTCAGGACATATACCAAACTATCACATACCCCACGGTGGTTCACAAGAACCCCCAAACTCTCCAGTTTGCAAGGCTGCCTAAACCCAGAAGACACTGAAGTCTTAAGCGGCCCAGAGACAGAAGCCTGGGGTGCATCATATTTTTGCTTTTGTTTTTAATTTCTAGTGCTTCCTTTTCTGTTAAAAGAATACCAAAAAAAGACAAGCTTGCTGGTGGATTTTTGATGTTTTTGTTCATTTGTTTTAAAAGGGGAAGAGCCTGATGAGAGTTTGTGAATTATCTCACTGTTTTGCTTCTTCCAATGTGGTCATCCATTGAAATAAGAGCTTTCAATATCTATATATATATATATAGCAAACAGTGCAGTTTGTTTTCTGCATTTTGTTACTGTTTTTATGCTTAAATACAATCATTAGTGTCTGGGTAAAACCAAACAAAAAGCCAAACATGAAATTCACGAAGGGTGAAGTGACACACCAGGGTCTACACAAACCGAGAAAGAAAGGGGAGCAGTGAAGAGCAGAGATGCTGGCAACACAGGAGGCTCCTCTCCCCAGTGTGCTGCATTAGCACCGCACGGGAAGGCAAGCTTTAAGGAGCACAGCCATAATTCAATTAGTCCCCACTTTACACAATGCAATTAAATTGCTTTTATACTACAAAAGAAATAAAGTCACTATTTTCAAAGTTTTTGACCTCGCGGTATAGCAAGCCACAAATTGAGACATTTACCCAAACTAGCTGCACAGCAGGTATGCAAACACACTGCTGCTCACGACAGGCAGAGACCCAAACAGGTCTTCTCCCTTCCTGCTCTTCCCATCCCCCTTGTAATCCTGCCCACAAAACCATGCTGCTTTTTCCCCAACCAGAAACGGTGGCTGCTTGGACAGATTATCAAGGGAGACATCTGTTTGACTGATAGACAGAACAGGAAAACATCGATGGGTGCGCTCATTTTGTTTACGCACTAGTTTTTTTCTAATGCATTTCTTAATTTCCAGAAGAAATTCCATCGGTCTGCACTACTAACCAAGAAATCCAGAGATTTCAGCCTGAAACTACAGTATGATTTACCATTCACTACTGTAATTCCTAAAAGTGACCAAACATAAAACTGCAGGAGAGCAAAGCTGCTTGCTCCAGACACAAACTGGCCAAATTTGAGCAATGAGGCCAAATTTAAAAAAAGTCAGGTTTGGATTTTCAAATGCCTGTTTTAATGTCATCAGACACACAGTTTGCATTTGAGTCACTAGAGAAATTTTAAGCTGCCCTGGAGGTCCTACTTAAAAACACGAGGCTCATGACTCCAATCATGAAAACATCTCAGTAACACCTAGTGCAACCCACAAGAAGCATAACTACCAACTCAGCTCCTCTGCAAATTGGGAAGTTGTTTCTACTGCTTTTCACTGTATCCTCAAATCACAAATTCTCTTTTCCACATTTTATTTTCAACTTGCTTGTTGCATTTAAAATGTGATTGAGAAAGGTTATTTCAACAGAAAGAAGGGGGGATAGAGCCCAGCCCTGTGTGTAGGGTAACTGGCCACCCACCTTATCGAATATTGCCCCCTGCAGTACTTTTCGCAAAAGCACCCACTGGCCAGTGGACAAATTAATTTGCTTTATTCCTGCAGGTTTTCCAGCTTACTAGACTGCTCTGAGCCGGCAGCAATAGTGCATTTGCTGTTTTACTCACTCTGAAGTTGCTCTTCTTTTTCATGAGACTGACTGACTGTTCCCCTGGGGTCCTCTCCTGGCTGCTTCAAAAGCTGTGACTCAGTGCTCCCACACCAACACGGCAATGGAGGCATTTCACTCTTACTACTTGGTCCAGAGTACAGAGAAATAAATCCTCCTCGACTCAAACAAGGCACAGAACAGTGGCTGAAAAAACACAGGCAGCTTTGTCCCCTGCAAACATCAGAACTGGAATTTCAAACCTTTGAGAGCTTAAGAAGATGTTCGGTGAATGTCTGTTTTCTTGGAATTCAAGCTTTCTTCCTGCTTTGCCTTAGAGACACGTCTCTGCTCTTCAGATTCCTAATATGCAACTTTCCTCATTACACAGCAGAAATCTTACTAAGTGTAAGACAAGTCAAACAAGTTAAAATGCCATTTTTTTTTTAATATAGAAATAGAAAATCATTAAGTCCTCCTGCGAGTTTCAGCAGTCAAAGCAAATAGAATGAAGGCCTCTAAATGTTTGGCAAAGGATGGCACTGAAGTTAGTAGCGTGACAAGCTGTTGAGATTAGAACTAGTAAATGCGCAATATAAGAAATAGGAAAAGGAAATTTTTAGAATCAAGAGATGCCAAAACTGCAATCAGCAAATGGAAGGCTAAAACTGATGAGCAAATCTGGACGCTTTCTTTTTTATTATTTATTTTTATTGTTTAAGCTGTGCCATATAACCGCCTTGTTACAAGAAACAATCAATAACAGCTCCTAACCGCCTCACTGCAGTGTTGTGTACACACCTCCACCCGCCTCCCTTGCAACATCAACTCAGTTAAAGAGACGTGTACGACGCTGCTGAGCAAAAGAGGTACTGTCCCACTCCTGCCTCCAGATGGTCAGTGCCTGTGGACACAAACTCCCAGATTGACTTGAGATTTGAAAAATCTGGATGCTTAAAGCCAATGGGGAATTGTGACATCAAATACGTGATAGATTAGAATTTTAGGGTGTGGGAGAATGGAAATATAGCCACTAAGAATGTCACAAAAACTCCAAGTACTAGAAGTGCCCCATTATACAGTCGAGACAGTGATGTACACCAGAACAAAGTTATTGCATAAAGATGCAAGACAACCAGCTTGTGAAGGTGAACCTCCCTAAATCACCAAACCCACCGCTGAGACATCAGGACAGCACCACCACAGCGGGTATTACACAGCCACGGCCTGAGAGAGGGCTTGGACGGAGGAGCACACGTAGGCAATAAGCTGCAGGTGGCTGGCAGGGAGAGATGAATATCGTCACGAAACTCAGACAAACATCAGCAAAAGCCACCAAAAGCAACATGTCATTTCCTGCCAGTAAAGCAGGAAGACGACAGGTGAACGTACAAGAAGCGAAGCAGCCAGGACACATACACTTCTCTAAAGGACCCAAAGCAGTGAGATGTGTTGACGGCATGAAACATTTCTGTTTAAGAATAGAGAACGCAAAAGAATTGCTTCATAAATTATTCTCTGTTCTGGAGGAAGAGTGAATAGACTTGAAGGACAGGTGATGTCTCTGAAATATGCAAATAGAGCTGAACTGGTCCAAGCAATTACCTTTCTACTGCCTGGAACTTCAGACTGAAAGGAATGACTCACAAGGAAGAACAAGAAACAAAAGATGCACTAAAAGGTAGAAGATGACAAAGGAAGATTGCATCGAGGAGAACGGAGACAAGCATGGAAAAGTATAGTCCTGACCTTCTACTAACAGTTGTTCTTGGGAAAAGTATAGTCCTGACCTTCTACTAACAGTTGTTCTTGGGAAAAGGAACAAAACAACCTACGACACAAAGCAGAGTAAGACCATGCCAACACAGGAAGACCTAACTGCAAAGCATCCAGAAAGGCAATTGTGATTATTGGTTCTAGACTTCTGCGTTTAAGATAAATACAGCAAGGAGATTCCTGTAGCTTCATGAATGTACAGACAATGGACGGATCTCTCCCCAATATCCTTTAGGTTATCTGCTATTTTAAAGATTTCCTAGCAAAAAAAAAAAAAAAAAATTGCTGAAAATAAATCCAGTATGATCATTTCTTTCCAGTTTTAGACAAACTATCAGACAACCTGCTAGCAGCAAGGGTGAAGATGAAACTAAAACACATTGGAAGGAGCCATGGAGATGAGCCAACAGATGTGCCTCTACAGTCAAAAGCAGCAGACCAGCTTCATGGAGCAGAGAGCAGCTGTGCCACTGCCTGTCCACATTCAGTTGTCTCCTAATAAGGTGCAGGTCAGATTTTAGCTGCTACTGGTGTTCTCACTGCTTCTGAACACAAGTTCAGTGTGCTCCTACTGCATCAGAATGTTTTTACTTTGGGTTTTTTTTCCATCCAAAACAAGCAGAGATTACTAAATTATAGCAGTTACAGTCTGATGCTGAAAACGTACTAATATAGAAACTGCAAGGTCAATATGATAGAATGAATCAATGAAGAATCAAGAAAAGGGAATGAAGAAGTGGATCTATTTGGACTGCATTAAGAAATACTGCATTTAGTTCCGTTCTATTTATTAAGAAAAATACTGACAGCCTGAAAGCTGCAGAACAGCAGCAAAACTGCTGGGAAAAAAATGAACCTATGAAAAAGATAAGGTGTTTCTAAGTTTCAAATTTTCCATATTTAGTACTAAAGAATCAACATATAAAAACCCCTTTGCAAGTATACGAAACAGGCGACAGAGGAGTATTTAAAATCACACACAAGAACAACTTTAAGGGGTGTGATGAACTGATGAGGAAAAAACCATGTAGGTAATATTGAGAAAGCTTTACAACAGCAAAATTAATGAAGCTGCACAATGAGAAATCCAACACCCTTGTACTGTAATTACTATTTAGGATACATAATGATCTTAAAGTCGAACTTTTCCAATTTGTACCAAGCACTTTATACTGCTTTTAACCAAATGGTAGGAATATTTCATTCATGATCTACTGAACATAAGAAAAATCCAAAGGAACTCAGCAGACGAGCATGTAAAGTAGACACAATGACAGTGATGAAGCACCCTGTAATGTACCCACAGATCTTTTCTATAAATCCAATTTGAAATTTGAAGACTAAAATAGCTATTTTATCTCCATCCCCTGACACATGCATCTCTCCATCATTTTAAAGAACAGAGCTCCCTCTCGTGGCTGCAGAAAGTGGATTTGGTAGGGGGGAAAAAAAAAAACAAAAAGTGCAGAGCAGCACGAGACAGATCAGTGAGAGGACTCTTGATAGCATTTTGGTTGTACGAAAGGGGAATTAAAAGGAATATGTAGTAGGAAGGGGAGGTGACTTTTAAAGAAAGCAATGTCACCTGGTTTTTAATGCTAACTTTTAAATTACATTCTCTGCTAATGTAACTTCCACTGCTACGCCTTTCTGGACCTGAGCATATTCCTTCAATGTAAAGAGCTCAGATCTCTTAACAAGTTTCTAGCTTGGTCATAGGCAAGGCACAGGAAAAGAAAAGAGTCACGACAAAAACTGTGGCACCTACGCAGCAGGATGCAGGGATGGTAAACCAGATAACACCCTACAGATTTTCCTCAGGATTATAGCTCTGTGCACCAAGACCACACAGAGGAAAAAAAAAAAAAATCATTGGCTTCAAAAAGCCAAGAAATATATGCATAAGTTACATGAGTGAGAGAAGCACATCTATTGAAACACTGGAGCGAAAGCATCTGAAGAAAGGTCACGTTTCTTTAAACTGCTCTGACAGCTTGGCCCAGCCATCTTCACAGAAACTTCTGTTCAAGCTCCAGCATTGCTCTCCTCCTGCAAGCCCTCACTTCTTGCATCGACTATTCAAAAAGGGAGGATGGAGCAATGCATGAATGAGCAAACACGCTGGTCCAACAGCATTACCCTGCAGGGTCTAGTTCCTGCTGAGTCCTGGGGACAGGCTTATGCAAGGACAGCAATGGGAAGACACACACTTACACGTGTTCATTCCTCACCGTAGGGGAAGAGGGGAGGAGCAGCGCTGCAAACCATTATTTGTCTGCTCTATGGCTTCTTTAATTTTTATTTTTTTTTAAACTAACAGATTATTCCACTTTCCTAGCTGACAGCTTTGTAACCTGAGGGTCACACCTGTGACAATAAGTATTTCTCTGAGGCAAGAAAGTGGAGTACCCAAAGCCAAGCTTGTTACCATGCATGAGAAGTCTTTTTATGAGCAGAAGCTCTAGCCATAAAAATTCAGGAAACTTTTGGGTGTTTTGGTTTGTTTGTTTTAAATTGTTTAATGCATATTCTTATAGAATCATAGAATGGTTAGAGTTGGAAGGGACCTTAAAGATCAAGTGCCATGTCCTGCATTTTGGTCACAACAACCCCAAGCAACGCTACAGGCTGGGGGCTGAGTGGCTGGAAAGCTGCCCGGCAGAAAAGGACCTGGGAGCGTTAGTGGACAGCCGGCTTAACATGAGCCAGCAGTGTGCCCAGGTGGCCAAGAAGGCCAACGGCATCCTGGCTTGTATCAGGAATAGCGTGGCCAGCAGGAGCAGGGAAGTCATCGTGCCTCTGTACTCGGCACTGGTGAGGCCTCACCTCGAGTACTGTGTTCAGTTTTGGGCCCCTCACTACAGGAAAGACATTGAGCTGCTGGAGCGTGTCCAGAGGAGAGCCACCAAGCTGGTGAGGGGTCTGGAGAACAAGTCCTATGAGGAGAGGCTGAGGGAACTGGGCATGTTTAGTTTGGAGAAGAGGAGGCTGAGGGGAGACCTCATTGCCCTCTACAACTACCTGAAAGGAAACTGTAGAGAGGCGGGGGTTGGCCTCTTCTCCCAAGGGAATAACGACAGGACCAGAGGAAATGGTATGAAGCTGCGGCAAGGGAGGTTTAGATTAGATATTAGGAAGAATTACTTTACTGAAAGAGTGGTCAAGCACTGGAACAGCCTGCCCAGGGAGGTGGTGGAGTCACCATCCCTGGAGGTATTTAAGAAACGTGTAGACGTGGCTCTTCAGGGCATGCTCTAGTGCCCAGGATTGTTGGTTTGTGGTGGGGTGTTGTGTGTGAGGTTGTGGGTGTGGGGTTTAGCTGGTGGGTGCTTTTTTTTTTTGTTGTTGGTTTTTTGGTTTTGTTTTTGTTTTTTTTTTTGTTTGCTTGTTTGTTTGTTTTTGTGTGTTGTGGGTTTTGTGTTTTGTTTTTTTGTTTTTGTTTTTTTTTTTTTTTTATAATGTGGTTGGACTCGATGATCTCAAAGGTCCCTTCCAACCACTAAGATTCTGTGATTATTGAGTTCCAACCCCCCTGCCATGGGCAGGGACACCTCCCACTAGACCAGGTTGCTCAAAGCCCCATCCAGCCTGGCCTTGAACACCTCCAGGGATGGGGCATCCACAGCTTCTCTGGGCAACCTGTGCCTCACCACCCACACAGTAAAAAATTTCTTCCTAATATGTAATCTAAATCTCCCCTCTTTCAGTTTAAAACCATTACCCCTTGTCCTATTGCTGTGCTCCCTAATAAAGAGTCCCTCCCCATCTTTCCTGTAGGTCCCCTTTAGGTACTGAAAGGCTGCTGTAAGGTCTCGCTTTACACTGCTAGACACTTTCTTCATTCAGGATCGTACATGGATTCTTTTTAAATTCTTTTATTTCTGTATAAGAATTTTAGATGAGACAAGAATTTACACAGCATACAGCTAGCTTTTGCTAACTGCACTGCGCAGCATATAAAACTATTTTCCCCGAGGATGTTAAAAAGAGTTTCCTCTAAATGACAATATTTGTCTGCTGTAAAAACAGGATCAACACCATGAAACATGAACTAGTGAAGAAAAAACAATTACTCTAAAGTCTCTAGAACAGCACCAGAAGACAACTAAGAATCAAATTCTTGATTCATAGGCTTGTGCTCACACAAGATTTTGCTTCCAAAGCACAGGACCAAAAATGAATCAGTTTCCTACTATGAAAAGAAATTACCATGCCTTCAGCATTTTCCTATTAGTAAAATATCTCCACTCTATCTCCAATCAAAGGCAATTCTTTTTCTAAAGAGCAATCCTCTTTAAAAATTGTATAAAAATCAGTCTACAAAAAGGGAGATATCCTTAAATATTCAATCAAGTAATAAGCCTGGTAGATGAAAGACAGATTAATTAAAATGACAGTACAGTCCCCTGTAAGATGCACATACAGGATTTACAAATACACTTGTTATGTTGGAGTACCTAATCATAATCAGATTTGGTAATTTGCTGCATCGAAACAAAAAGAAAACATTTTTAGGATTGATCATTCAGTTCATGTCACTTTCATGGAGATTACTTTCTATTGATCAACATTTAAATAGTAGTTGAAAAGAGAAAGATGAGAAGAGGATAAAAAGTATCTTTACATGCTAAATACAGCATGAACCAATAAAAGCAAAATAAATTAGATCACCATAGCCAAATGAACCCTGTGCATGCGCTCACTGTAATGAAGATAATTATGAATGAAAGAGATGGTTCTTCATGTTTCAGTCATAACAAAAGCAGAGTTTTTAAAATGAATTTAGAGTTTAATCTGCTCAAAATGAAGTTTGGCATGCAGCAATTAACATCCGTGTGAAGATGAACCATTGCTAGCTTTGCAAAGACACAAATGCTGGTTTGTTTGCTGAACAGTATTTTCATGTTTCCTACCTGTGGATTCCAACTGGGGTCCATTTTTTTCACTGTAGCAACATACTCCTGCATAGCTTGATGAGGGCTGATGTCTCCAAGGGCTTTCCAAGCCTCCCTAGGAGAGAGAGCAAAACATCAGCGAGCCACTCGGAGACAGTACAATGTGTTTTTATAGTGTCATCAGTGGAACACAGTGAACAGATCCATCTAAACATATTCAGGGGGTGTAAAGCCATCTTTCATTCAGTTTGAAATAGTTGACTTTTCTCTGAAGCCATGAATGGCCACTGTCAGTGCAGCACTCTGCCATGAAAGGATCTTTCAGAGGATTGTGATCCAGTCTGGAACATCACTTTGTGTTCACCAAGTAAGCTATAGCTTTGCAAACAGCTTTTTTTCACAAAATTTCTGTTGTATACAGGTTAATCCTGGGTAAATAAGGTAAATATAGGAGTCTGATATTTCACATCTGCATCAGGCGTAGCAGCTAACATTTCCCTATTAGATAAAGGGTTTTAAAGCCAGTTCAGTGGCATCCCCTAGGTCCAGAATCTGTCAACAGATAAGACAAGATGCAACAAAAAATAGAGCCAGAAATTGCTAGGAATTACAAGGATTTCCTCTTACCATTTCTGCTTTCCCTCAAAATCAAAGAAGCTTGGCTTGGGAGTGTTACAGGTTCCAAATTTCACCTAAAGAAAAGAAATTTCCTTCTGTTAGAACGAAGTAAAGGGCTGGGATTTGCATAAGGAAATACTGGGTTCTGATGGTTTCAGGGCAATTTTGTTCTTGTGCCAGAGGAAAGGTTTTTGAGGGAAAGAACTGACATAACCTCCTTTCACCCTCATTTTAGCTCTCTCACAGGTATTGGCGCCTCTGCATCTCTCTGTTTTCTTTGCGTGATGCAAGTGAAGCAATTTTGTTATACAGCTCATTTCTTCTGCATGCATCACCTAACAGGGATAACCAGCAAGTGATTTCTCACTTAATGTTATGTTTATTACCCAGCCAAATGCCTCATCCTCCACCAGGATCAAGAAAAATTCTGTTGATTAGGGTTTCCACAGAGATGATTATTCATTAAGGCTGAAATTCACCCGCTTCCGCACAAAGCTCAAGTAAACAGACTTTGCTTAATTATTTTCAAGGTCCTCTGGAAGGCAAGGGGACAAATTCAGAGCAAAGGAATGCCAAGCAGCTTCTGAATTTGCTCCGAGGCATCGGGCTGCATAGGAAGCACTGTGCGAGAAACAAGTCAAGGCCTGAGCAGAAACACCGGAGGGGAACCAGTCTGTCAGAAGCAAGCCAGAAATTAAGCTGCGTGGGGAGAAATAACAAGCAACACAAGGAAGCAAAGGAATAAGCCAGAACTGGTGGAGAGAAATACGGTAAAAAACATATAGCCAGTGTAAAATGGACTTGGTGCCAGTGGGACTCAGGCAGTTTTCCACAGGGTGGTGTACTGATGGGACAAAATCCCTCCTCTCATAGCAGGGAAGTCTAGCAGCCGTATCTCCTTCATAAGGTAGCCCACAAAGGACACAGAGAACTGACAGAGGCTACACGTGCCCAGGGCTCCAAAGACACAACTACGTTCCTGCCATGAGGCCAGCATTGACAATTTCCTCAAGAATAGAGTAATTAGCAGGCTGAGATCTGGGAAACGGATGAAGTTGGCTCAGGAGAACATATACGCAAACATGCCTCTGTCCCTGCCTGGAAGAGCCAGCAGTCAAGACCCACCAGATCTGGCTGTTATCAGTGCCCCTTTCTCATAGAAAATAAAGCCCTCTGCACATAGGTGGCACTGGTAAAGTGAATTTAACTGAAATGAAAATATCATTGCGATAGGGAATGAATGTCAACAAAACATGGCAAATTTTCTTAAATTTTTTTTTTTTTTTTTAAACGAAAGTGCTATATATCCCACAGGGATGATAGCACAACTGTAGGAACCAGAGGAGAACAGCAGCTCCAAACACAGCAGCCCCTGGAAAGCAGTTATCAGAGCAAGTCCCTGTTAACACACGGCACACCCCAGGGCAAAGAAAGCCTGGCACGGATTGGGTATTTACACAGACCCCAAGGAGGGAACACAGCTACCTTCTGGAGATCAGCAAATGCTGCTGGATGAGTATTTTGTTAGCCAAGCAAAACTAAACTGCATTTGTTGTCCTAAGGCAGGGTCATTTACCTGGTGTGCAGATACCAATACACACACAGAGTAGAGGTTTTTTCTATTTATTGCATTTCTGCAGGGATGGGTGCTGGGTGGTAATCCACAAAGCTAGCACCCCCGCCTAAAAACTCTTAGGAATATTTATGCAGTTCAAAACACAGAAATACACACCCTTAATTATAATTATTGGTTAGTACCTTATCTTAACAATTTCTATTGGTTAGTAGAGTCTGTCACTTTCATTTAAAGTTACAAGGCCTTTTAATTAATGTGCGCATGCTCCAGCACCACGGCAGGGTAGTCCAATTCAGCCTCCAATTAACCAAGTTGGTGGTCGCAATCTCCCACTGCCACCTTTACCTTTCCCCCAGTTACTGCAAATTCTTGTTGACTTTATGCCTTATCCAGCAGCTGTCTGGTTTTCAGCTGATTTCGGAGTCTCCTGTTGTGGGATGTTCCATATTATCAGCCTTCTGTTCTTCTGCAAGGGTATATTAATTAGCAAGGCACTTACTGTTTATACCGAAGGTCTGGTTTCACAGGGCCTTGTGAACTTTTTACAGCTCTATTCTTACCTAGTGAGAGATTATACCTTCTAAAAGATACTTTACCTTTTTGAAAAGTATGTTCTACCTTCTTAAAGTACAGCACATTCATCAAATGTTTTATGAAATATGCTGAAGTGTTCAGGCAGGTGAAGTGCTTAAATCAACTAACAATTCTTCACCTTAACAGGGTGGGGATTTTATGCTGAGGATGGAATCATTAATCAGGCTTTAAGGAGAGCATGCCCATGCTGAGAGATATTTATTAGTTACACTATGTTTTCATTTAAAGTGTTCGAGGATATGAGTGACTGTAACTGAAATTAATTTTCTGTACATCTGACTGTCTCCCAGTGAGCAATTCATTCAAATTAGAACATCTTAGCTGGCCTTTAAAACAACATATTGCATTTCACGGAGAAATAGGAGAAAGGGCTACCAACAGTTAATTCCTACCAATCAGTCACAATTTATGCAGTGTAAATGCTTTCTCCTGTGCTCAGAGGTAGGGTGGACCACTTGTTTTAAAAACCCTAGCAAACATGGAAATAAAATGCAAATTCATTATCTCTATGGAAAACGCCCACTTGGCAATTCTTTAGTTCAACATCTAACCGGCAAAAATTGGCCAAGTTGGATAAAAAAAAAACCTTCTCATCTGTTTTAATATTAATTTTCCACTGCCATCATCAAAACACAGCAGCAGTTTCCTCTCTTTAGATTTGGCATTCAAAGACTGTTCCAGCGTCAGAAAAGACTGTTAGTAACATCGATAGTAATACAAATCAAGGAACAGTAGTTAAATTTCATCCATCAAGAGGGGAAAAAGTGCACTTGTGCCCTGCTTGCTATTTTAAGATATATTAAAAATGGGTTTGTTGGAAAGAAGAAAATAAAGGTTTTGGCTTCCCTCTTTTTGCAGCAAGACTCCATAATGCATCAGAAACCAACCGGGAATCTAACATTAGAAGGGACCTGAGCCTGAGAGCTGAGGAAGGGGAGTTTTAGCTAAATATGCCAGTGCAAATTCGTGACAAATACTGGGGGGCAGAATTTTGTGAAGGATTCTGCCCTCCTACTACTTCCCTGGAGGGCCTCAAAAGCTGTTTTTCTCCATAAACAGCAGACAGACAAGAGCCCATATTAGTATTTCAAGTCAGAGTTTCTCATTCTGTGTCCACAAAGTAATTACTGGTGGTCTCCAGGGGGGCTGACTGGCCACTTGATGCTCAGATCTCCTCATTTACAGTTCATCAGCTGCATTAAAAAAAGACGAGAGCCAGAATGCATTAAATACTTTCCTTGTATTGCTTCTGCATGCAGAGTCGCCTGCAGACATTACACTCATGAATTGTACAAAGATGACCCAGGCAGCTCCAAATGGGAAGTGTCTGCAGACATCTCCATTTGTGGCCAAAATGGAAATTCAGAAACCTTGGATGAAGCCTTCGCCCGAGAGCTGAAGGTTGCAACATTCGTGTTAGCGCTGTGTACCATCCCCATACAATTTCAGCTGCTGGTCCAGACTGTGAGAAACCTTGATATCGTCCTTACTCATTACTCCACAACTGATTCCCACCCCCCTCTTCGCCACCAGTGATGGTAGAAAAACAGCTCTTTGCTAATTTTTCAACTAGTAACATTTATACAGCAGGGAGTTCCAGCCAAATATTCTTACCTGATTGTAAATCTTGTAAGGTGAATCATATTTCCAGCCTCCCTATGGAGTAGTAAAAAGAACAGAACTCATCTCCATGGACAGCAGGACTAAGCTCTAACTGTACACAGGCCAAGTAAGCTGAATTTCTTTGGCAGACAGGAATTCCTGCCTGTTCCTGCCCAAAGTTCTGCTCCATTAACCTGCCCTAACCCGTGGGAACACCTTGTACTCAACTGACTGAAAGTGAGGCACAAGGAAGAACAAGCAAACATCAACCACAGAAGGCAAAGGCTATTAGCCTTGATGACCAAGGGGCTGTATGTCCCAGAGAGAGTGACACTGGTAACACCAACTCAGCGCCATCACACCGCTCCACACAACAGCAAGCTGCAGGCAGAAATGCTCATGTTCAGGTCATATTTTGTGGCATCATGTTCTACAATGTTTGAAAGACATCATGCAAAAATGGGATTATATTCTTGAGCCTACACTCAGATACAGCAGAAGCCCTGTTTTGCCTGTGGCACTGGGTTTCCAGCTCACCTGCACCTCTCAGCCTTTACTTAGGCACTGGCACATCCTCCTAGCAGGGAAGTTTTTTCGGTCTGATCATTTCCAGCAAGTTCTGGATTCTCTCCCCTCTTTCAATGATAAGCATTACATTGGCCTCCATTACCACACTTTCTGAATCTCAGTTTTTTTGCATTGTTGACAGGAAAGTGCTATCTACAGTTCACCACTACGGAGTCAAGGCACAGACAAGTAATTTGCCCAAAGCCACACAGAAAGCATGGGGAGAAACAAAAAACTAGTCCCACTCCAGAGCCCTACCAACTAGTCTGTTCTTCCTCCTGTTCTGGGGTAGAGTCATAAACTCAGCAACATCTTCTAAAAACCTCACTGGAGATGACAACTAAGCAATTCCCTTATTTTCAAGTCTCTGACACATAAACAAAATCAGAGAGAAGAGTAATAAAATCCTGAAATGGCCTCCAATAAAAGGTAATAAAGTTCCAGGAAAATGCCTATATACCCAAACAGTTTGAAATAAATAATATACAGTACTTTAACAGAGAGCTCAGCTGTTACTGTCACCTCTTTTATGATGGTGCTGTATCTTAAATCAAAGCCCTTAGTGACATAAAACACTAAACCGAGGAAAGACAAGGATGCCAAATCAAGGACAGTGGACAGATCTGAGTCAGCACCTTTTGTGTGCTAGCAATACTACTGTCCACCGGAGTAATATATTAGCAGCCCATTATGCATACTGATACAGCTGCTATAATTAAATAGAGAAAACTTGCATTAAGCACCCTCATTTTGATTTAAAGCACAAAACACTGCAAAACTCAAAGTTAGCACAGCATAATCCTGCAGTAGCTGTGCTAGCAAACTTCTCCCATCTCCACTGCCAGCGCTACCCTCCCAGGCACCCCGTAACAGGGATGGCACCTTTCTGGACAGCAGTGGGCAGCCAAAGTCATGGAAAACCATTAGCCGAGCATAGCTTGAAACCAAGGAGCACAAAGGCACTTGCTGTTGCGTCCTGCTTGGCCAGGGACAAGAGGGACAGAAGAGAAGAGGACAGAAGTGCCCTGTTCCCCTCAGCTGCAGGCAACTGGTAATCTGTGCTGACACAGTATTAATTATCAGCTTTTTCTGACTTGTATCAAAACTGTTGCGCAATAGTTTCTGATTTAAGTCATTTTTAACATTAAACACCTTATTAGTCTTACAGAGTTAAGACCAGGAAACCCTCTGGAGCCTGTTGACAATCACGAGCTGATACACAAGTAATGTCTTCCCATTTCCACCTTGGCCAGTTACAAAGCATTTGCAGCAGAGCAAAAAATAAAAGATTATTTGCAACAAATCTCCTGAGACTACAGACAAAAAAAATTACAGAAGAGAAAAAACACCCTCTCTTTTCATCTCATACTAGGCATGGTCTTGCTATACTTAAAAGTTCTCCTAGTATTTTTTTTTTCCTACCCTCCTTTTTCTTAAAAAGGAAAAGTGAAACCTGGAGACTTGTCTAAGCACTAGAAAAATCTGAAAACAAAACCTCATGTGACCAGCCTGCTTTTAATACAATTAATGGTCCACAAACCACAGCCTAGGAACCATCAGCTTAGAGGATAATTAAATATTGCATTAAAAAATGAAAGCACTTATATAAGCAGCAGTAGTAGGATAAGGGTATTCCATATGGGAGGAAAATCATGGGGAAGATGTGCACACACAACTTTGACTATTAATCCAAATGGGCGGGATTCAGTTTTCAAGTAAGGGCAGCATCTCTTGCCACACACCTGAGTCATATTTGTACTTTTATTCTTTAGTCTTCCAGGTGTAACAATATTTACAACTTTTCTGTTTCTCCAGGTTAGGCAATTTATTACAGTCCTTTGTATCTTAATTGGTGCTTTTTTGTTTGTTTTATGTAACTTTTCCCACAGGAGCCAGCCAGAAAAAGTCACACCATGCATTTTCACAGGATGCATCCTATAACTTGCTCAATTCACAGGGACTGAATGGGAAAAGGAGTCATGTTCAACATTATAACTGGAACCAATGAGTTTAGTTTTCCAGTCTGCTCTAAAGCTCTCCGCAGACAGATCTGCATGGGCATATCCTTCATGTGGTTCCATCAAAACACCAGAGATTTAATGACCACACTTGGGTCATTACTGCAGATCCCCGATGTCTCTAATGGGGAGGTGAGCACCAGTGCTAGCCGTGCACTACAAACCAGTCAGTCACCTTCTCTAACCTGACCCAGCTGCCTCATCACCCAGCACACCCAGGGAGCCTGGCAAACATAGCTGAGACAGCTGCATCGACCAGCAGACACTCAGACAGGCCACCAACCCACCGGTGACCTGTCACAGAGGCCAAACCCTCCACACCAGCACCCGACCGTGATCCACCGCGCCGTCCACTGAAGCCACGCTGACATCTCCGTAGCGGAGGCGACCAGCGCGATGGCGTTCGGGCTGCCTACGCTGGGCAAGGGAGAAGGCGAGGAACAACAACCAGTGTGATGAATTTAGCACGACTCTGTCCCACCGGACTTCGTCTCACCTCCACCACCAGCAAAACCAGTGGCACCAAATTTGCTGCTGGACAAAAAGCTCCCCGCCATCGCCTTTCCCCGCACCCACCGCCACAACTTTTCCCACACCGCATCACCGCGTTTCGTGCGGCAGCGGCCGCCCAGGCCCTTGGCCAACGGCCCCGGGAGCCCCAGGCCCGGCCACTCGGGTACCAGGCCGGCTCCCGTCCCGCTCCTTCACCCGGGCCCTGGGCCCCTCCCGCAGCCGCGGGGTGGCCGGTCTCAGCCTGTGGGTCGGGTCGGGCCGGGCCGCCCCGGTCCCGCCTCACCTGCTTGTAGCGGGCGTACAGGTAGAGCAGCTGCTCCTTGCTGGCAGCGGGCAGCAGCGCCGGCAGCCGCTCGGCCGCCTGCTCGAATAGCGCGGTCAGGTCGCGGCCCGGCGGCGCCGTCCCCGTCTCCTCGGAGCCCGAGCTCGCCTCGCCGCCGCTCCCGGCCCCCGCCACCACCAGCGGGGGCGACGCCATGGCGGCCCGCCGCCCGCCCAGGTCCGTCACCGCGCCGGTCCCCCTCTCGCGCCTCGGTACGCGCGGCCACGCCGCCCGGCGGGAAACGCGTGCCGCGCCTGAGGGTTCCGGGGCGGCTGCTGGTCGGAGAGCGGCATGTCGGCGACATGCCCGGTAAGCTCGCCTTTATAACTCCCCGCCCGCGGCTCTGCTCACGGCGATTAAGCAGAGAAAAACCGACGAGGGAGCTGCCCGCACCCTCAAACTCTTTATAACCTTTGCCAAAAGTGACACACACACACCCACACACACCCCGAGCACCCCGCGCCCCCGAACCCCCTTTTGCCCTTGGCTGGCACCCCCTGTCCCCCGAGGTTCTGTCCCGGCGGCCGGTGCCACCGCTCCCGCAGCTTCCGGGCCGGGGGGGACCCGCCGCCTCCCCGCTGCCGCTGGAGGGCACTCGCAGGCCGCCACCGGCGGCTCCGGGCTGGGCGAGAGCGGGGACGGCGGGGGGAGCCCCCGGCCCTCGGTGGCGGCCGCGGAGGGACGGCGGGTGCCGGACGGCAGCCAGCATCCCCCCGGGATGGGGGTGCCGGGTGGTGGCCCTGCCTGCCCTGCCCGTCGCCCCGGGGATCCCGGCCAGGCGTCATCCCAACGGCGGTTTATATTTAGCCCGGTATCTACTTCGGGCGGAAAGCTTCCCCCCCCCGCGCTGCCCCGTCCCTGGCACAGCTGTCGAGTCCATCTCCCTCCTCCGCCCCCGGGCTCAGCAAATGGCAGCCCTGAGTCCCCCGGGGAAACCTTGGCCACCCGAGCAGCGCTCCGACCCCCTCGCCTCAGCCAGGGCATGCTCTTTTCCCCCGGGCCGGCTGCATCGAGCGGGGGGCTGCCCCACAGCCTGACCCCCCTCTTATGACCCCCACACTGAGGCGAAGAGGAGCAAGCCGCAAGCCGGGGTTTTAGAGGTCCTCAGCTTGCTCCAGAGCACTGGGTGTTGGATGCACCCTTATCCCCCTGGATGCGAGGATGAGGATGAATCCCGTGTGTGACGTGGTCGGTCTGCATGGCTACTTAAGGCCTCCTGGCCACATCCCAGACGCTACGGACTCATTCATGCAGCCTGTGAGCAATGCACGCACCCCTCTTTCCAGCCTGGGACTCTCAGGGGGAATTGCAGGAGCTGTGGGAAAAGAAAAAGACCTTCCATCAGAGCCAGAAATGAGCTGGCCTTTATTCTCTTGCTCCCTTCACAGCCCCTTCCCCACCTCACTGGGTGCAAGAGGATTTACCTAGAGGGAAAAAGCCCCAACAGAGCCAGTGCAGCAAGCTGGAGCATCACTGGAGCCCCTGGACATGGCCCTGCAGGGCAATGACTGCTCTTCTATGGGGCCACCAAACCATGACCCTCTCCCTGTTCCTGGGCTGTACACCCAAGATGGGGGTCAGGCACCAACTTGTGGGAGTGTAGCCATGCTGGATCAGCCCTGCAAAGGGTGGGAGGGGACCCCTGGATCCCAGCCCGTGTGAGAGGGCTAGTGGGGCCCTAATCTCTGCTCAGTACCAGAGAAGAGATGGGCTTGGCTGTGCCAGAGCCGGGATTGTGCCTGCAAGCAACCCGCTTGGCTGCCTGACGAGAAGATGAAGGATGCTCTGTGAGCAGGTCTGCAGCCCTCACAGCCTTCTTGCCTGTGCAGGGGGATGAACCCCCATCTCGGACTGGGATCTGGGGGAAAGACAGAAACAGCTTGGCTCTGCTGCTTGCGAATTAAAAAAATAATAACTCCTCTCCAGCGTGTGATTAACACCCAGCTTCATAAACAGACCGCAATGTTTACAGCGAACTCGTCTTTCCCGCTGCTTTCTCCCAGAAGCCGATCAGCTCCATCCAGCCAGCAGCATCACCCTGACCAGCCCCCCTCGCCATGGGGAAGCATCTCCTGGTCCGAGCTTGCCAGCATTCAGCAAGGCACAGGCAGAGGGGCAGGCTGGCAGGATGAAACCCTCCCTGAACAGCTTGGAAAAAGTACTCGCAGCAAATTAACCAAAGCACACAGCCTCCGCACACTCTCCGGCTTGTCTCCATGGTGAGAGAGGCCTTGCTACCTTGCTGGGTTTCTTTGCTAGAGCACTTACAGCTCCTACTAGATCTCTCTTACTTTTTCCTTGCCTTTTTTTTTCTTTAAAGAGCAACTGCACTGGGGGCCTGATCCTTCCTTCCACCCCCTCGCTTTGGCAGGCGTGGGAGCAGGTTTGATGCAAGGCACCCATGGAGGTTTTAGGAGCCTGGCATGGAAACACTGAGGAGGGGGATGCTGGGCTCAGAAATGCTGCGCCTACTCTGCGGGATGCCGTTTATTTGGTTGCTGGTCCCTGGCAGCCTGGGAGAGGGCAGGACTGGTTCTCGGGGGATGTCGATGCCAATGCCCTTGTGCTGAATGCACCAACCACCCCCTGTGAACACGAAGTTGTGCTGGGCTGGGAGAGCCCATCATCGCAGCCTGAGCTGGGCCAAATTCAGCCCATTCTCCCAGCCCCTGGCTGCAGAGCGCACAAAAGCAGAAGTGTTACAGGCACTGAGCAGTATAGGAAATTGTGCAGGGTCCTTGCACAATCTGTGTGTGTGGGTCAGCCCCACGTCCTGCACTGGCATCACAGAAGCACAATAACAGGCTGTGACCAGCAGTGCCGAGCAGGGAAAAAATATCCCTGTGTAATTATCATATCCATCCTCTGGTCAGCCTGGAGACCTGTCATTGTCCCTCTGTAGAGGGCAGAGGCCACTGCACACACCAAATCCCAGGCAGCCTGGACACAACATCTGAAGGGATCTCTGCAAGCTAAGCTATGATTACTTTTTTTTTTTTTCCCCACAACAAAAGAAGAGGAGCTGGGGGAGCCCAGGCATGTTCCCCTCCCACAGCACAGCTCCCAGCATGCCTCAACCTGGGACACCTCACTTACGCTGTGGGCAGAGCTGTGATTCTGGTAAATACATGTCCCCTCCTGTCACCTGAGCTCCTCCAGGCCACATGTTGTATGTGTCCTTGTCCCACCACTCTCATCTCCCTCATCGCTTCTTCTCGGGAGCTTTGCCCCCTACGCCCATGCCCTGGGTGGGAGAAGCCTCCTCCCCATCATGCCTCCCACCATCCCCACGTGGGAGCTCCCATGTGCAGAGCACAGGAGGAACGGAAGGGGGGCCCATTCCTGACCAAGCCTTTGCCTTTGCCAAATATCCCCATGGGGCACCACCAAGCCCCCCCTGCAACTTTGCCCACTGATGAAGCCTGGAGCTGCATGGGTGGCAGCAACCTGCCAAAGCCTCCTCTTGGCGGGACATGAGGCTGATGGCCAAGAGCTTTTCTGCTGGCCCTCGTTGCGAAAAACCAAGCCGTGCTGTGAGTTTCTGGCAGGTGGCATGCCAGTGTGATGCTTTGGGCTCTGTGCTTTGTCTTGCCTTCTCTTCTATGGTGCTACCACTTACATCTATTCTGAGTCCTGCACCAAGAAGGTCCTTTCACAGTTCTGGTGGCACCCCAAACCCCACGTCCCCCATGAGGAAACCTCCCTGGAGCACAGCTGCCTCCCCGCATTGAGGAGGGGAGGCATCATCCTTCCCCGCCGAGACCCACAGGAGGAGGGCTCGCATGGGGCTCAGGCTGGAGCAGCACCTGGTCCATCAGGCCGGGATGGGGCAGCGTGTGCTTGCCTTGAGCTATGATTTCCATCTGGAATATGGATTTTTTTACACGTATTGCTACACACATATAAGTGTTGCAGTACCCAGCTTCCCTTCGCCCCTGCAGTGGGAGAGGGAGGAGGGGAGACAACCGCCCACTGCTGCCCCTCTGCTCCACACGCTCACTGCTTTAGCAGAGATACGAAATAAAAATGTTCATTTTTCACCCTGTGCATGTGTCCTCTGTTAGCAAGACAGAGCAAATGCACACCCTGGTCTATATTTTTGGGAGCTGGTAGATGCCGTAGCAGCCAGGAGCCCACAGTGTGGCTGCAAGAACTGTGCTCTCCTATCCCTGGCAAGTGAGGCGATTTCCATGAAATGGAAACGGGATCACAGGCAATGGGTAACCAAAATTCAATACCGGGCCAGGAAAGAAGCTAAACAAAAGGGTGAGGTTTCTGTCCCGGCATAAGCAAGTCTCCCTTGCGTGCATCACCTCTGTGAAGTTCAGCTCCATTGTACATTTTACCTGCATTCATTATACTACCGGGGCCATTTGTTTGTGTATAATAAAGGGGATCTGGGAGAAAAGCATGTAATTAGCACATCCATCATATAGGTTTTTTAGATATCAATAAAACATTGATTCCCTCCTTCCATAAATTCCTGCACTGTGGTGAATACAAATCAGGAGCCGTGATGGAAAAGGAATGCATAACCCCCCTCAAAAGTGCATAAATCTCCCCTCTCCCCAGCATATCATTAAACCTCTTAAACATGGATGGAAAAACTCCTCTGCCAGGTGCCAAGCGCTGCTCCCCAAGTGTGCCTGAAGCCTTGCCGGGCAGTGCGGGCAGCAGGCTGGGCTGATAACAGCAATAACATGGTTGCGAAACCAAGGCTGGCCAGTGGTTCAAAGGTTGCAGCGGGAGCTGTTCAAATAGTGGATTTTTCCGTGGAGAGAGGTATCTTACCACTAAGTCATTACAGTTTGGGGCAGTCAGCTGAAATTTTGTATAGTATTTCCTTTTCTAAATTCAAATGGAAAACATAAGGAGAAATTTCAGTTCGGTTTGACCTGGAGTGTTTTCCTTGGTATGAAACAAATGCAAAATGCTTCATTTTTGTTTCACTTTAGTCAGCCTCCTGCTCCATCCATCCTCTTTCCGATCTTTATTTCCACGTGCAAAACCCACAGAAGAGCCCTTGGTTTTGGAACAAAACTCCAGGTGTTATTTATTGAAAACAGAATAAAAAATCCCTTCTTATGTTTTTATGTTTGGGGTTTTTTTTCCACCTAAGATAATTATGAAATTTAGCTCACTTTTGGTCATTTCAGTTCCCCTGAAACTGCGTAGAGAAGACAGAGCTGAGGTGGTCAGCAGGAAAGCCCGGCTGAGGTCTGGCTGCTGCAGGGCTGCTGCCCCTCGCTCCCCTGCCTCTTGCCAGCTCCCCCTTGTATCACATCTCTGCGCGGCAGCAGACAGCGAGTAATGGCTCCATTTGTCACTGCCCTGTCACTGCAAGGCCACAGATGTCCCTCATTTTGCTCTCCATCTATCTCTGCCAGGTAAGGTCCTTTGCATCCCTCTGATACCTGGCTCCCAAATCCCCTGGCAGCTCCACAGCTGCTGTGGCTGGTGACACCCCAGTGCCTACCTGCCTGGCACGCACTGAACATCTCACAGACAGGAGATCTAGATGGTGGTGTTGGCAAGAAGTGCCCAGCAGAGATCTGCTTGAGATGCTGCCCACACCTGCAGCCCACCTTGGGGTTATCTGGGGCCACCAGAAGCATTTCTTCCCTGCAAGCGCTTTGACCCACTGTCTGTTCCTGTACAGCCCTGCCCACGAAGGTCAGCACAAGTTGTTGTCCTCACGGAGGTGAGCACCACCTGATGTGTTCAATGAGCTCTCCTTACTGGTGAGCATCCTGCATCCCTGCCAAACCCTTCTTACTAGGGGCTGCTCCCCATCCTACCTCCCTGCCCGAAACCCTCCCTGAGCTCTGCCTGTGGGTGATGAGGTCCACCAGAGAGGGGACACAGCTCCAGAAAAGCCTCTCCCAACCCCTTCCCTGCTCTGGTGCTGGCTCCTCTCTCCCCCAGCGAGGAGCGATCGAAGGGAGTGCCTGTAATTGCAGCTGTCAGCAGTAACAATCATGGTGCTGCTGTTATAAATGGCTCCAGCCTGACTTTTACTTACAGATTTCCCTCACGTGATGCTACAATTTGTGCAAGGAAAAACCTACACCACAGAAAAGCAATTGCACCTTTCAGCTCTGTGGAAGGAGATTTATGGCTTGTTTTGGCCGTAAAATGGAGCAGGCAGGGCTTGGGTTGCAGGTCAGAGTGTCCTGACCAAGCAGGCTGGGGTGGTTCAGAGGAAGGGGGCACCTGGCATCCCCTGCACATCTCTCCACCGGGGATGAGCCTGGGCATCAGAGCCCCTGCCTGTTTGGTGATCCCTTTACGCAAGGGAATGGTTTTAGCGTAATTCCTGCCAGATGTATGTTAAAATTGTGACAATGACTGGAGCCAAAGAGGAACTGCAAGAGGCAGGGGTCTCAGGCTGTAGAGCTTGCCAAAGCTGCTGGCATCAGTCAGAGGCACTGAGAAGTGCAGGGGGGTTTCTGCATACGTGCAGTTTGCAGCACTGGGACCAATTTCTATGGCAAGGAAAAAGCCAGGCTGTGTCTGGTCCATGGCTGCTGTTGGAGACCAGAGCTGTTGTTTTCCCAGCAGCTGGCTGGGAACAGATGTGGAGTCACCAGCACAAACTCAGCCCAGCCGCTCCCCAGCTCACGTCCAGCTGACGTGCCACCTCTCACTCTCTGCCCTGGTGGCACAAGGACTTTTGGAATGTGTCTCCACTTGCTTTAAATGATTCTTACCAATTTCATATCTGTCCCGAGGTTGCAGGACCTGGAGCCATGTGTTACAGCACCTGTGGACAGTTCACACTCAGCCCTGATACATAAGGGAATGATCTGGAGACACACGATACCTTCTAGGCCAGGCAAGACCCTACACAGAGAAACAGCTTAGCCACAGTGCTGTCCCAGGAGATCACCAAACGGACTCATCGTGGACAAGGTCCGTCATCAGGAGTCAACCACCCTAAGGATGCTAGTGATGCTCAGTGGTGATGCTTGGAGCCCAAGCAGCAGGGTCAAGCCAGGTTTGGCAGGAGTGGCTGCTATTTTCCTAACGTGGCCCTTGCAAATAGGAAGCTTGTGGTCTTTTGTGCACTTTGATAAGGTTCAGAGGTTGGTAAAAAACCACAAAGCTATGGCAGGATTTCCAAAAATTCCCAGTAAGTCCGGCCAGCTTTGGAGATTGCTGTCATAGCTATTACCACACACCTCAACCTCGCCTGCACTTAGCTTTTTGTTGCTGTTACAGACATGCTGGTTAAGGGACACAGGTTCAGTACAGAGAATCACAGTGACACATCATCTAGCGTGTGGTTACACCAACTCATGGTGTCACACATGGGTACAGTCTACTGTCCTTTCCCAGCAGGGACCACTCGCCAAATATATAGCACCTCTGTACCTGCACCAAGGCACAACCCCGGCGTTTGTCCATTCACAGCCCATTGTCTGTGGGGGTGGTACAAAAAAGGGTGGTTCCCCCAGCCCTACCCCACGTCCCTGGATCCAGCTGGCTGTGGAGCAGAGGGAGGGAGAGAGCAGCTCGGCGTGGGCTCCTGTCCTGGGCAGTGGGAGGGAGGGAACTGGTCTGCTGTGCAAAGGGCACGGTGCCACTGCCAGTGCCACCCTGCCGCTTTATTGTGCTTGTGGCAGCTTGATGCCTGCAGCATTGATACACTGATTTGGGCTGATATCTCCTGTTTCCTCCGCAACCTGCCACGACTCTGGCATTGATGGTGGCGTTGGCTGCGCAAGCCAGCAGCAGCAGCTCCGGGGATACTGTTTCTTGTCCCAGGTCACCTCCCTTCCTGCTGTTTGGTAGGGTGCTACCCCCCTTCCTTCACCCCCCTTGCATGGTATATCCCCCTGGGAAGGGGCCAGCAGCCAGGATGGTGATGGGGAGGTGAGAGTGTGTTTAACGAGGCAAGTGAGGTTGGGGTAAACAGGATGGGGACAGTGCCAAGGCCACCTGGCACTTTACCAGTCCTTGTCCCCTGCAAAACATCCCAGAGGGATAAGGGTCTATCCTGCCCCAGGACATGGCAGGGCAATGCCACCGTGCTGGGGGGGGGAAAAATGCTGTGCACTCCCCTGCTGCAGGTGGTGAGGAGGGGGATTTAGCAGTGGGGCAGTCCTGGGGACAGAGCAGGGAGGGCAGAGCTTTTCCCAGGGCTCTCCTGGAAGCAGCCCAGGCAGCACCAGGGCTCGGAGGAAGCAGCTCTTGTTTCTTCTCTAATTTTAGACCTTTTCGGGGAGTTCAGTTTGCTTAACCACTGGTCAGCTGCTGCCTTCTCGTACAAAGCAAGCGTGCATCAATTAAACCAGACACATATATATGTATTGGAAACAATCCAGGAGCAATCACTCACACGCCAGCGAAGGGCGTGAAACCCCCCATCTGCTCCCAGTTGTAAGACAGTGCAGCGAGTCCCCAGCCCAGTCACCACCAGCACAGCTCCCGGGGGCTCGTCCCTCTGTGGCGGTGGGGGGACACTGCACTCCTCATATGGTGGGAGCAGGGCTGGGAAGCAACCTGGCAGGGACATCTTGACCTAAACTGTCTGGGCAGATGGGTTTCTTCTTACTCCCTGGCTGAGTTTCCGAGCAGAATACCCCTGTGATCTCAAGCAAAGAGGAGGGGACGTGTGTGAGCGGCAAGGAGCATACGTCAGTTGTGAGTCAGCCCTGGAAAGGTCAGCCTTCTCGGGGGTGTCAGGCGATGAGTGGAGGCAGCCCTGTTCCCCCCATGGGCCAGGCTGCTGGGCAAAGGGGAGTTGCTGCCACTTTGGCTTTTTGCTCCGTTTTTCTGCATCCCTACGCATTTCGGCAGTAATCGTGCCTCTACACGTGGATTTGCAGCCAGGGGTACATTGTTGTCTGACCTCGTGATTTTTAACATCAGACATGTTGACACTGACTGAGCAATGTAAAGGCCAAATCCTGCCCCGGAGAGTGCAGGGGAGGCGATACATAAGCCTGGTGGAGCATGGTTACTGCCCACAGACCCACATGCCCACAAGCTGGCAGCTGGGGACAGGGCTGCCCCATCCCTGGGGCTGGCTGTTGGGGATCTTGAGTCCTAAATCCACCTCTGTGATGGGCTCAAGTCCTGATGGATCAAATTCAGCTGGTGGGTAAAGTGACCCACCTGCAGCCAAGGCTGAGGCTGGCACGTCCCGTCCTGGCAGGTCTCATCCTGGCTCCCACTGAAATGGGGGTGAAAGCATCATTTTACCCGGCTTGGAAGAGCTGCAGGAGGTTATGGCTGCTGGGACAGAGCTTGGAAGAGCCTGGATCAGTACTGACATCCCTGCTGCTGGAATCAGGCACTTCCAGTGCATTATTATTGCCTGGAAACCACTGCTCCTCTTGGCTTAAACCCGCTGCAGGCAGCTTGCCTGGGTGTATGGACATCCTAACAATTCCCAGTGGATCAGGCTGCGCTGCTCCTGGTCTGACCCTGTACACTGCCTCTTCCCTGGGGACTGAGACCCCCCCCGGGCCTCCTGATGCTCATAATCACACCCTCATCCTCCACCGGTACCCAGCGGGGAGGGAGAATATATGAAAAATCAATGGCTCCAGCACAGACTGCCATAGGATTTATACATTTTGCACCACTGTCTCTGGGAAATACAATATATCGACCACGTCTCTCAAGACCAGTAACGATGAAGCAGATAATGTGAGCGTTCAGGGCTGGCCGATGGATGCCGAGGATGTCTGAAGCCCAGGGCTGCTGCTGTATTTATTGATCCTGGCAGGCAGGGTAGCATCTTCTGGTGTGATTTACTAAATCCCCTTGTCGTTCCATGCCAAGCTCGCCTCTGACCTGTTTTCACTTGGCTATTTTTTTATTCCTCCCTCTCCTTTCTTTCCAACCAGTGGCAGTGAAGCCCCTGCTTGTCCCTTGGGAGCAGGAATTACCACCTGGGCAAGGCAGGGCAGTGGAGGATGCAGAGAGCAGCAATTCCCCTGGTGATGTCCCCCCCACCTCTGTGGAGCAGCTCTGGCCAGTGGCTGCATGCCAGAGTGGGGGCATGCTGCTGCTGACGGCCCCCCAGGCTCAGGCATTATTTCCTCTGGTTTCGATGGAGAGGAGACGAATTTATCTTCCCAGCTCCCCCTGACGATGACCCACCTAGAGGTCCAGGACTCAGCATGTCCTGCTGTGCTTGTAAGGCCAGGGAGGGTCATGCTGCTAAAGCATCCCCTCACATGAAAAACTGAGCCCCTAAATATCCAGGCATCTTAAAAGTCAGCTGCCTGGGGAGGAGGTGGGAAGAGAGATGTAGGAATGGTTGTCTGTGGGTGTCCTGCATTGTCTCCTGCTATGGAAAACCCTCCTCTTCGTGATTTTATGGATGCTATTAAAGAAAATTTTCCCTCCGAGACACTCTTTTTCTAAAGCCTCTTTTGAAGACTCCTTCTCCCCAGCAATGCAGGATCTTTAAAAGAATAATCACATTTCTTTAAAAAAACCCACCATGCTATTTATAAATTATTCTATATGCTCTCAACAAAGCAAGTGCCAGACTGCACTGGCGGAAAGCCCATTCCCGACTTCTCCTTGCTAGGTTTAAAAATGCAAATAATGCTGCTTCTTTTATTTTTTCCTAGCTACAACAGCATGGGGGAAAACCACAATGCAAACTCTTTCCTGGAAAAGAGCGAGAGACGAAGGGAATGTGGCAGCCTGGTGCGAGCGAGGCACGGGATCCAGACCCAAGGTGCAGGGACCGGGATCGGCTGGGATCGACATCCCCCCTCGGCTTGGAAGTGTTGCCTGCATTCCCTCTCCCTGCCCTCCAGCCTGGCCACGGGCAGAAGGTGGCAGAAGCAGGCAGCGGTGGCCCTTCCTCTTTCATTTAAGGCTTCTCCTTCCTTCTCTTCCTTCCTGCCTTTCTCCCCCCCTCCAGCCCCCAATGTGCAGAGCTGAGAGTTTTGAAACGTTTTGAGGAGTTGGAAAGCCCCGAGTCCCAGCAGAGCAGTGAAACACCGTCATGAAGCCAAGCGTGGTCCCAAAGCGCATCTGATAACGGGAGGCAGGGTTTTGCCAATCAGATACTTAACCGGAGCTGTTGCTAGAGAACATGGCAATGGTGAGTAAGAAGGAGTCCAGCCTCTGCTCTGCCTCCCAGCCTCTCTTTATTTAACACCAATAAATAGCATTTATTGGTATCAAATAAATAAATAAATAGGATTTATTGGTGGGTAAAAAACTCTCCAAGGTACAAAGGGAAGGGGAATCACTAGTTGTTTTCAGTTGCTGAATTTCCAAGCTGTCGTCTCAGAAGATATTCTGTGATTATACACCACGGTGCATATTTCACGCAATGCACCCAGCAAATAATGAAGAGAGTATTTATTTTTTAATCTGTTCTCCTCCCCCATGCTGCACGTTATCTGTGGAAGCCTGGCGGTATTCAAAGGGTCGAAGCCGCAAAGACCCACCCCCTGTCTGCTCCCGCTGAAGTTGGTGCCACTGATTGTGGTGGGAGCAGGCTCAGACCCTGCGCGATTTTATCTGGTACAAGCCTGCAAAGGTAATGCATTAAAAAGCTGGTGACCTGCTAAATGTAAGTCAAGCTGCGACATAGCGGTTAGCTCGCTCTGAGGTCAGTGCCGGGCAGGTTGCTGAGTGTGAAGTTTCAGACGAAGGGTACTAAAGCTCTATTCATTAAATGGTTTTCTGAGAACATAATTAAGAGATCGTATCAGCGAGCATCACTGCTGCATGCGCCGCTGTCGCTGCTGGGTAAATCTCAGCGCGGGTAAAAGCGCTCGCAAATCAGAGGTCCCCGGGCCTGCGACAGGACCCCGATAAATCACCGCAGCAAATGAGCTCTGCTCCTGCAGATGTCAGTAGGAGCGATGCTCCGGGCAGCTGCCTGTGGCGGTGGGGAGGAATGCCGCCGTGCCGAGGGGCTGGCAGCTGGGACAGGATCGGTCCTGGTGCGGGTACGGGAAAAAGCTGAAACCTGTCATGTGAAGTTGTGCCGTAGGGTGGGAGGCTTGAAGGAAAACCAAAATTAATCCCAAACGCAGCAAATTGCCAAACTCTGGGAACTGGGGAGTGGCAAGATTAGGGCCACTGGGTTACCCGGGGATAACCGAGGGCTGCAGCCCCGCTCCAAACAGCTCCAGTTTGGTCTCTCATGCTATGGCGCAGTGGGTACTGAACCCTCCAGCTTCTGGAGGTGTCTGTATTTCAGAGCAGTTGTGTCCCTGCGTGGGTGGGCTTGCTCTTAGAGCTGCCCTCCGTTTCCCTGCGGTGTGCACGGCACCCTGCCGGTAAGCGTGACGAGTGGAAGGGCAAAGGCTTATGTGATTATGCAACTTTTGGAGAATTTTCCCTTTTTTTTTCCTTTCCTTTCTCTTCCCCTCCTCCCTTTCCTTTGCACTGTCTTCTCTTTCTTTTCTTCCCCCCTGGCTTTTTGTTGCCTGCCAGCCTAATTTCCCTCCTCCCTCAATTCTTACTCATCTTTCCTGTGTCTTCTACCCTTCCCCTCCATCTCCATCCTCACTCTCTCTTTTTTCCCTGGCTGGTACCTCCCCATCCCCTCACCCCCTCCTCACCATGCACACCGCTCTCCCTGACGCACTTCTCCCCATCCCTCCCCATGCCATGCCACGCCATGCCATCCCCATCCCCATCCCCATCCCCATCCCCATCCCCTTCCTATCCCATCCCCATCCCATCCCATTTCCATTCCCATTCCATCCCCTTCCCATTCCCATCCCCATCCCATTCCTATCTCATCCCCATCCTCATCCCACTACCATTCCAATCCCCATCCTCATTCTATCCCCTTCCCATTCCCATCCCCATTCCCTCCCACTCCCATTCATATCCCCATCCCATTCCTATCTCATCCCCATCCTCATCCCGCTACCATCCCATCCCCATCCTCATTCTATCCCCTTCCCATTCCCACTCCCATTCCCCTTCCAGCCAGCCCCAAAGGGTTCAGGATTCTAACCGGGGCTGTGCCAGAGCTGCCACCGCTTACGGTGGGGCCGCGTTGGAGATGCCCAGGGGCGAAGGTGTCACGTTTGCGTCCAAACCGCCCCTAAAAATGAGCGGAAAGATTAAAACGAAGCGGGGCGTCCCCCGCTGGGGGCGCACCGGCGCCACCGCCCCCCCCCCCCCCTCGGCCCGGCGGGCAGGGGCGGGGCCGACCTCCCTCAGCTCCGCCCCCTCCGCGGGGCCCCGCCCCGCCCCGCGCGGCAGTGGGCGGCGGCGGCGGTTGCCGTGGCGATGGCGCCTTGCCGGCGGCCGGTTGGCTGTCGGGCCGGCTGACGGCTGGGAGGCGGCGGCGGGACGGGGAAGATGGCGGCGGCGGCGGAGGAGGCGGCGGCTGCGGCGGCGGCGGGGCGGCGCTGAGGAGGCCCGAGGCGGGCTGAGGAGTGGCGGGGCGGGCGGGCGGGGGCCCATGTGCGGCGGCGGCCCCCCCCCCGCCCCCCACTACCGGCGGCGGCGGCGGCCCCTTCGCAGCCAGGCGCCGCTGAGGCGGCTCTGCGGGCGGCAGAGCGAGCGCGGCCCCGGCCCGGTCGGCGGCAGGATGAAGTTCGCCGAGCACCTCGCGGCGCACATCACCCCCGAGTGGCGGAAGCAGTACATCCAGTATGAGGTAGGGCCGCACCGCCGCCTCGGCCCGCTCCCCCCGCCCGGTGCCGCTCGGCGGGGAGCAGCGCGGGGGCTCGGCTCGGGCAGTGTGTGTGTGTGTGTGTGTGTGAAACCGGCCCCGCTCCTCCGTGCCTCTACAAGGCGGTCGGTGCCCGGGAAGCGCCAGCCGGGTGTCCTCCAGCTCGTACCGGCCGCTGGCCGTGCGGAGGGGGTGCGGAGCGGCTCCCCTGCCCGGCGGCGGTGTCTGCCGGCCGGCGGCTTCCCGCTTGTTCCTCTGCTGGGCGGGAGGAGGCTGCGAGAGCCGGCGGGGTGGGGGGGTGGTGGTGGTGGTGGTGGGGGGGGGGGGGGATTAAGGCTGTCGCCGTCCCCGGGAACTTGGGTCCGCTCGGAGGAAGAGCGCTGGGTGGCCGATTAATTCATTAATTGTTGCCCGTAACCTTTTGGTGGGGGATAAAGGTCAGAGGCTGGGGGGCGGGGGGGGATTAACAAGATATTTTAAAAAAGAAAAAAATAAAGTCTTGTGGGCGATTTCTGGAGGGAACCGGTGTTTGCGTGTGACATGTCGCAGACGGCAAGCGGTGGGCCGGGAGTCCTGGCCGCTCTCGTACGTTTGCGGTGTCCCCGTAGCCCGCCATAGCGGCGGGACCGCAGCCCGGGCTGCGCGGTGCCGGGCTCCCCGCCGTCCCCCGCCGGAGCGCGGCCCCGCCGCCGGTCGGTAACAGGCGTTTTTCAGCACCACCGCCAGTTCTGCCGGCACGGGCGGGCAGAGGCGGGAGGTGACTCTCAGAGGCGGCTCCGGGGCTGCGGCTCCCAAGGGCGAGCCGGCTGGGCAGCACCCACCGCCTCCCAGCTGGGGGGGAGAGCCTTCCCTTCCTGCGAGCCCCTCAGTAAGGTCTGGTAATGCTAAGGGCTTGCCCGAGTGACTCAAAACAGGGCAGTAAACCTGGCATCGATTGCCTTTTTTTTTTTTTTTTTTTTTTTTTTTTTTTTAAAATAAGGCCAGTGAGGCTTTGCACCTCCCTTATTTCCTACATGATTTCAGGTGAACCGCTTGAACCGGGACATTTACGAACACTGTTTACACAAAGTTCTGCTGCGTTAATCGTGAATTATTTGCAGAATGCGGTTTTTCAGTCTTTATTTACGCCAGCTTTCTAAAGGTCACGCTGATTGCTTTAGTTTTAGGTTTCTCACAGGGGTGCTGGACTTCAGTTTAATGAGATGAAGCTCAAGGTGGTTATTTGTAGTAAAGCCATTTCCTATTTCAACGCTAGCAGTAAAAGTGGTTGTTGCTAGTGATGCCGGTCTCTTCCACAAGTAATAATTAAACCTAGACAACGGAATTAAACCTACACAACTGACTGAGTCAGTCAAAACCATGCAACGTTTGTTATCATTTGAAGGCCTGTATTTTCTCTCAAGGACTATAATAGCAATTTATTTCTAGTATCCCTAGTAATCTGTCTGCATTTGCAAGGAAAATCCCACTTATCTTAGCTTACTTTGTTATAATGTTGAACTTGAAAAGTTTATATCTGCCCTTTTGACTGTTCCTTTGTTTTCTTTTACCTGACTGCAAAGAAATGGATGTTTAAATAAAAACTGCTGTCGGATTTGATTTTAGAACAAAATTGTGATCTCATTGAATTTTGTGGAAAACTAGATGACCAAATAATGTATCAGTCTTTGAGAAGATGGAAATCCATTGTCTTGATAAAATAAAGTACCAGCTTAGTTCTGCATCGTCTCTCCGATGGGTTATCCGTGCAAGAGCTCTCAGAGTTATTTTCTGTTCCTGGAAACAGGAAAAACTTGGATACCTTCCTAAGAGAAGGTTTGGAAGTGGGCTGGAGGGTAAGGAAGGAGGAAATAGAAGGGCAAAAGATTTGGCTGCCTGCTGACCAGACAGATGTAGAGGGGAGGGTAAAGGAGACCCAGTGAACTATGACACCTTGATTAATGTGTGAAGAACTCTGCTGCTTATCGGCCACTGTTTTCATTATAGGAGGTTAATTTTCAGATGTTTTAACTGGGGCAGTGTTATTATGTCATTCTCCCTTCCCCCATCCCAATTTAAAATAAAGGCAGATTTCAGTAAAAACTTACTTCAAGTTGCTACTCTTTCTAGAGTTCGAGTAATCTCCTCCTTGGATAGATAGCTTCGCAAAGAGTGAATTAAAATAAAAACCCCACCCTCCTTTTTAGAAATAAGTTTAAAAACTCTTTGTTTCCCTTGTTGCAGCTGGCTAAATATGAGTCAGCCTCCCGCTCATGCATATTACAGTAATGGAATAGTCTGGCATTTATTATTTAGTAACTGGTGGTCGTGTGGGCGCGGCGCATAAAAGACCAGCGCTACCTTGGTTTACTTGTTGATTATACTTGAGGCAAAAAAGCATACAGCCCTCCTTTGTCAAGAAAATTTCTTAGTTGTTGACTAGCACAGGTAATGCTGCTTATGTTACTTGTGTGGAATATTGCTTACGGCACGCATCATGGTAAAATTTAAAAATTTTTACTGTGTATTTAATAGCATTACAAAGTTTCTTCATTTGACAGTTTGTATCTTTTCCTTCTTAACTAAAACAATAATCAAGCACTGTTTCAGAGTGAGAGATGTTGTTGTGTAGGTTTTTAACTCTGAAAATATTATTCCAGGGACTTCCCACGTCAAGTTCAAGATACCGATGAAAGGGCTAGAAGATGGTATAGAAATTGCTTTAAGTCATACTGTATCATAAAGCTTATATGTAGTCATCTTATTTTTCTACTCTGATATTTGTAGTTATTTCCACTGGAGAGCAGGTGACTCACGCAGTCATACAGCCCCGAAGTGTGGTAAGATCCAGGTAACTTGAGAGATCCTCTCCGGGCGACGTGTCTCTGGTTTGATGGGATGCACAGCAAGTGCAGCTGTGAGGAGCTTTGCCTGACATAAATTGCCAGTCAAACTAGGAGGAGGGTGTAATCTGTTGCTGGTAACGTCATGAAGAAGAATGAGACTGTTGTGTTTTGAATACCTAAAAATGTAGTTTCACTTTCAGATGGTCTTTAACAAATTACAGTCCTCAAAGTTCTTACCATTAATGTGATCTTTCCCTCCAACAATGATCTGTTCAAGTATTATAACCAAGTATGGAAGTTGTCCAGGCTTAAGGCAGATACTCGGTCAGTGGAAGAGCTTTAAAGAGGGAAATACCCATTAATTTTCTTTAAACAGGCAAAAAGAAGATATACCTTAATAGCTGTGGCTTAGATTCTTATTTTCTTTCAATAAAAGCTCTGCAGTGACCATTACTGTATGTCTGCTTTTTGAGAAAGAGCACTTGGCTTGTAGAAAAATGATGACGTGTGCTATTCTGTTTCATTCAGCTTTTTGCAAAGACATTTGCCATGGCTGAGTCAACGTTAACATGGAGCTTTACACAAACCTCGACTGACTTGATTTGACTTCCCATTCCAAATTTCCATTCTAAAGATTGCATGAAAGCATGCAAATTTTATATGTCACATTTACTACGTGAACTCCTTTGCCAGCTGATGGTTCTTGAAACCTAAGTCAGTGCAAATGATTAGGAGGGTTTTATGTGAGGACCAGCGGCAACAAGGTAATACATAATCCTAATGTAAAGGGGCATTTTTATTTGAAGTGCTGAGTGTCATTATCAGGCTGCTCCCTGGGTGTGATCGAATTTAAAACAATGTATTGACAAATGCTTAATTTGTGGAAATGATTGTTAATTAGGTTAAATGCTAAATATGCCAAAATTTTAAACAACTTTGGTCCTGATTTCAATGTCTGTCACCCGAAAACTTCCTACAAATAAGGCCTTAGGTTTTTGTACCCTCTGCCTTCTCTGTGCAAAGACCACAGCAGAGGGGAGCAGCAGTTTTAGGGGGTGTGCCAAGTCTGTGGGGTGCTGGATGCCTTGCACACCTATGTGGGCACTCGACTCCTGCATCTGCAGTGGTTCTCGCCAGTTCAACCGGGCAGGGACCCATGGATGTGCCCTGACCTGGGGAGTGGGAGTGAAAAGGTTTGCTCACCTTGTTTTAGGGAATCGGGCAGCATATCTTCTCTAAAGTTAGCAGCCTTTTCCTAGCTAGTTAAATGATTGCTGTGGCATGCCCTGCTTCAGTGCATTTTTTGTCTTAAAACCTTAAGTTTTCAACCATTCATTTACTCTCCAGTTTCTTTTGTGTTAAGATAAAATACAGAAACAAAGAAAATCCCACTTTTTTTTCGTGTCAGGCAATGGAATTATCTTTTTCACATAGTCAGGACTGAACAAATTAAGGTAACTCTTAGATGAATTTCAGCTGATGCTTTTTTGCTAAGAATGCGCTTCACTGCATTTAATGCATATTTTTTGATGCAGTGAAATTGTTGGGTTGCTAGTCCTCTGTTGATCTACAAATCATGCTGCAGATTTCCTTTACGCTTGTGTCCATCTCTGGAGCGCTTGTAGGAGAAAGAGGAGAGCGTTGCTCCGTCTGCTCAGGCTTCTAAACGTAAGTGTACATCTGCACGTCCGGCTGATGGAAACTGAGTGGAGTTTTATGGTTGCCAGATGGCAGTTTTGTTTCAGTTAATCAGGCCTGAATTTCTTTATCTGGATGCAGAAGTCTGATGGTGTTTTTAAAGAAAAGGTGCTTAATACTTTTGAAATTGCAGCATCTGAGGAAGAAGGAGAATTGGAACACTTATTACAGGTACAACCTTCAGGGGAGAGATGGGTAAAAGGTACGAGCAGATGACTTCCCTTCCCTTTTCAGGAGACTCCAGGTTTTAAGTACTTTTGCCTTTGGAGAAGAAAAACGGGTTGTGGAGTTCTAGAAATCATTTCTCCGAAACACAACCTCCATCAGGAAGTAGGTGGGGAAAATGAAACTGATAGCTGAGGTAGCCTGCTTGCCTTTGGAGTCTCTCTTCCAGAAACAGGCTTTCAGCCTTTGGGAGGTGGCCAATTCTGCTCTTCAATCCCTGCTTCATGATAGGCAGTTCACACCCAGGCTTGCCACCTCCTGACACAAATCTGTTGTGCTATTTCGCTATTTGTCCTTCTGGGTGTTAGCGGACGAGCTTAGAAGAGTGTGAGCAGTTTGAAAGCTACGCATTTGAAACAACAGTTTTGTTCAAGCATTTTAAGGTTTTTGTCCTTGAATTTTTTCATTGTTAAGGTTTGACAGGTGTATTTTTAAGTGTGTTTTCTTTCTGCTTTTTTTTTTTTGTTCTCCCATATATATTTATACAAGTTTACTGCACGTGCAAGGTGTATCACTAGAACAATTTAAAGTAAGGAAATAATCCTTTTTGTCTAGTTCGAGGGCAGAAAGAGTAATTCTTAAGCATTTGAAATTGACAGTGATGGATAACTCTTGGAAACAATCATTTCTAAAATTCTGTAGTCCAGAGGACTAAATACTTTAGGTGCGAAGGAGCACTAAGCCTTTCACTTTCAGGTTATTGGTTTACTTATATAGGTCAGGAAAGCAGTAACAAAATCTGCTGCCCTGCAGCTGCCAGATTGTAATATGTCAGTCTGCATGGGGAGAGGTCTGCTGGACGACCGGCACCTTCAGCTTTCAAGATTGTTTAGTGCAGGGCTGTCAGTGTTGCAGTCCTTTTTTATTTGTTTTTTTAAAATGACTGATAAAACCAGAGGTAGGAAGTACGCTACAGGTTTACCTCTAGATGAGTTAAGGGATGGAATTCTTACTACAGCGACTTTAAATTTACTGTCTCTTCAGGTTTGTTTATGCTATGCCCTGTGGTTGTGGTTCATGGAAAAAGTTACAGGTAGGAGAGGATGATGACCAGGATGAAAAAAGGGGGAAGCTTTTTGCATCAAGGCAAATCATGTGCTGCTGACCGGTGAGTCATAGGGGGAAAAGGAATGAAGTGGCCAGTGTTTGGGAGGACTGAGGGTAGAGGAGAGCTGTGCCACTGGAAGGAGGATCATTCAGCAGTGGCTTGGTTGGGAAAACAATTATGCAAGTGACCTTTGTTGAGACCTCTGTGGACTCAGGAATCAGACCTTTGAGAGATGTCTGAGCTGCTGGTGTAGCCTGCCACCTAGGATATCTTGTGATAAACAGGCATGTCCTTTAGACCTTATATTTACTTAACAGGATCGTAACCACCATGTTACAACAGTGCTGAGTTTCCAACTGCTGAGCTTGTGGATTTTGCCCTGAGGGTATTAGGGTATTTGTTATTTAGGCTGTGGTGTTTTGACCTGGGGGATCACAACACACAAGATGGTAAATGCAGAGGTGTAGGATTATAGAAGTGTTGGATATATTGGGAAACAGGCAGAACAGACAGGAACTCGGAAGACCTGGAAGATTTTTGTGTGTTAGATTTCTGTGGGTTCCAAAATAAGGGAATAAAATCTAGTTTTTGCAGCAGGTGCGTGTGAAGCACACTCATGTTCAGTATGTGCATTGCAATGCCTGTCTTTATCAAGTGATGGGGGTGCGTGTGTAAACACATCACTCTGCAGTAGGATTGGGCCCTTCCTGCTGGCTTCTAGTTCCAATATTATGGTTCAACCTATTCCTCCAGCCATTGAGCTGAATTCAGTTTATTTGATTCTTGCTTGCACTTGTGACGTGAGGGAGCAAGCAAATCTTTAATCTATGACTGGAATAATACCAGCATCTTAATAACTGTCTGAAAAGAAGCCTTCTGAAAAGGAGCTGCAAGTGATGAGGCTTCTGATGTGGTGCCTCCCTCCTGGCTCTGGTAATGGGAGAGGTTACTACCAGGGGTGCTTGGTATTTAGCTGTAGGACCACCTCGCCTCCTGGTCCTGCTGCTTGCACTACTCATCTCTTGCACCAGCAGTCTGAGCATGGGTGAGCGGCTTGTTCCTGCAGTCTCTGGGACACAGCTCACGGTGCCTCTAGGTCCTGAAGACCTGGTTAATAATTCTAGTTGGTGTTAATGTTGTCCTTCAGTTTCCACCTCAAGAGAAGGCCATCACCTCTGGTTCTCTAATCTTCTTAGTCATGTTGTCTTCAGCTTTTAGAATGTATGTGTAGTTCTGTACTCCTATATAACAGTGATAAGAAATCCCTGAGGCTGCTTTTCCTCCACTTGCCTTGACAAACTCCTTTCTGTGTCACGCAACAGTTTTTGGTTTTTGTTTGGTGTTTTTTTTCCCCAATGTAAAACCTTTAACATCCTACCAACCAGGAAACATTTTTCCAAAGGAAGATGTTGAAAGATATGGTTGGAATAAATTTTATAGATTAGTAAGGTAACAGGCTTTAGAGAAAGCAGTCAGTAAACGTGAACCAGTGTTTCTTTTGTTAACAGACATACCTGTGGTAGTGTTGACATCGTGTACCATAGCTTTCTGTGTCAATATAGAGGATAAAAGGGCTTTAATTGCTTTTGTTTTCAAACAGGCATATCAAAACAATGTAAATATTTTTATTATTTTTTTAAAAATAGTTACTGTATTCCTTGTTCTTTTCCTCTCTCTTGCAGGCTTTGAAAGAGATGCTATATGCAGCTGTGGACCAGGCCCCTTCTATAGAAGGTAAGCAAATTGTAACTGAGAACCATGTTTTTCTTGGCATTGAGTGCTGGACACATAGTCCTGCTACTTTTCTGTCCTCAGTCCTCCTAAATTGGTAAACTTAATATACTGATGGGCAAATGCCTGGCCTTTCATAGCCTGCGTGCTATTTTTGATTGTTAGAACTCTTTGTCCTCTGTCATTAGGACAATAAATGTCTTTGTATAGTTTGGGACTTCAACAGCTGGATTCCTCTTGCTTATAAGGGCATTCACTGGTGGAAGTACTTTCATGATTGCTTGAGAATAGACCCTTGTTTTCCTGTGACAGCTAGCCACTTTGGGAGATAATTGTGCTAGAGAGATACTGGTTCCTGGTTTGTTACCGGTGATTGAACTGGAAGAGTCTCATCCTTTCATTCTGTGTCCTCCCTGAATGCTGTGCTACTTTTTCGTATGTGTACATGAGTATATTTTCTTGTTTGCATGCGTTTATTGCCACTGAGTTCTCTAGATTATTTTAGTACAGCATTTGGTTTTAAGCTTACTGCATTTTGAATAGTTTGGTTAATTAAGTGATGATCTGCGCAGAATTTCTCAATAGAGCCCTTTACTTTATCTTTCTTCTTCCTTTCATGGTCTTTGAAGTACTGAATAGTTTTTGCCTTTCTGTTCCTTCGCTCCCTACTTTCTTGCCCTTCTTGTGGATTTCAAACTGTTTTTTAACCTCCTTACCTTTATTATTTTCACTTTGATTGCAGTGCAATGTTAATTTCACTAACCTCTTTAAATGCTGCTCTGGGCTTCTTTCTTGCATGTTTATAGAACAGAAGAACAACTGCTGCTTCTAGTAGTGTAGTCAGTTGGTTAACATGAATTATTCTAGTCACTATTAATGTTATCTTATTAACTACTTTGTTTTGATTAAAATTGGGAAATGGGGTATGACATAGTTAAAATAATGTGGAATATTATTTTTTGAATTTAACTCTACCTCCTCTTTGATAAGAATTTTAAAACAAAAACTGCAATAGTTAATAGACTAAGTGTGTGTGTGTGTGTGTGAGATAGGGCAATCTCTCCTTATACTCTTCAGAAGCACAATCTAAGCTGAAAACTTCATTGAAGCAATGCTCAGATAGGTATAGTTCTTTAGGTTTAACCTGACTCTTGCTCACTTGACTTAGCCTGCTAATTTTGTTAAATCAATCACCCTTTAACGTTCAGGTCCTAGAACTAGGTTTCTAAAGGTTATAGTCCTAGCATCATCTAAAATATATGGGTTGTCTTTGGAAAACTGAGGAAAACTTTGCAGCAATATGCTGGCAAAAGAGGAAAATCTTGCTTTATTTTTTTTTGAGTGGTAAAATTGGTTAAAATCCACCCAGAAATCCTCCTTCCTAGCAGCACAAAAACAGTTTTCTAGCTAAGAGCTAGTTTTGTAAAGTGTTTTGTAAAGCCCAAACTGACTATCTTTATTAACTCTTAAAGACAAGTTAATAATTTTGTTGAAAATCCAGCATTAGTTTTATGGAAGACTGAAGCATTTACAAGACTTTTTTCTGTCTTCTGTCAATCAGTTCATTACTGACAATGGGATCATATGGTGTCTGTTCCAATAAAATTTTGTAGTCTAATGTCTGACTATGACTTACTAGGTTTTGCTTACGATATGTAGAATTTCAAGGTGGGCTTGGAGTTGCTAGCCGTAAAACTCCAAAGTGTTATAATTCAGCATTTTGCTTTCCTTTTTTCAATGCCTGTGGTATACTGATGTTCTGTAACGTGCTGTGATGTTCGTAAATATTTGGCAAAGGAAGAGAAAGTGAAAAGGGTACAATATTATATTTATGCTCTTTAAATGCTAAAAGAATTTTAACTTGTGCTTCTGCCTCCTTTGATGCTTTCAAAACCTCAACAAAAGGAAAGTAATGACTTACGACACTTTTCATAAGTAGAACAATGTTCTGTTCATTTTTTTGGGATAGGGTCTCTACCTCTGTACTGTAGAGAATGAAGTAATCCAAACTGTTTTGAACCACTCATTTAACTCTGTCTTGCCTGACCTCCCTTTAAGTAGAGAGCAGCTGTGCTAATTCTTTCACCTTTTGTTCGTTAAGTGAATGTATGTGTGTGGCAACTGGATTTTTTAAAGTTTGTTTTCAGTGTGTTCTTTTTCTCTCTGCTTAGAGACTATTGTCCTTTTTTAGTCTCTGGGTTTGTCTCTGAAAATTGTGTGTGGCTCATGATGGGGCTGGGCTATTTGGGCTAGAGTGACTGAGTCGTTTGTACGGGCAGGGCTGAGCCAGTGGATTCTTCTGCCATTGCCCATAAGAGAACAGGGGTGACAGAGGAAGGCAGATGTCTTTCCGTGAGCTGCAGCTTTAGGAAAGGCTTGTACTGGAAATGGATCAAGACCAGGTATTTCTCCATCCCTGTTGCTTACTTCCTTCTCCTTTAAGCCCTTCTGCCTTGGTTTATAGGAGCCTTAGGCCAGGATTAGTGTGTGACTCCATACAAACTGTGCCCAAAACACTGCTCTGGTCCCTATCAGAGGAGATGGAGCAAGTACCTTGAACTTTGGGGGGGCGTGTTGGTAGCTGTTGTCAGGAGCTGGCTGTTGGCCTATATCTTTTCAGTTTAGTATGGATTTTGCAATGGATATTACTGTGTTATTTTGAGCTTAGCACAGAAACTACAGGAGAGTACTACTGAAACCCGGCTTCCCAGTATGAGTGTAATGTAATCTCATTTTAGACTGGTCTAACTAAAGTCCATTTTCTAGTTGATCACAGACATACTGTAGATATGCACGATTGGTGCTGATTTACCTTACATGCATTGTAAAGCTAATCTTCATTTAATACGTTGGACTGTGAAGAAAAGGGAGTTCTGTATACCAAAGCTGAGGCTATTCTTAGTTCTTACTCTGCTCGGCTGGATGTGTAATTCAGGATTTGGGAATGAATTTCTTAGATTTCTGCTGCTGGATGCTCACTACATCAGTCAATAAAATTTGTATACATACAGAAATGCTTTGTATTGCATAGTGGTATGCTGGAAGCATTTTTGAAACTCTTTAAAACAAAAAAAGTACGCTACCCAACCCAAGGCACGTTGTAGGTAATAGGTGAACCATCCATCATCAATAGCTTTCATTGGGTTTGTATTTAGGAATCTCCTGTTTGTGGTTGGGACATGGGTAAACAAAGCTAACTTCTGAATGATTCTTAAGCTCTGCAACTGATGGTCCTGGTGCTACTTTAGTGGGCAAAGTGTTGCTGGTAAGAGGATCTTGGCTCTAAATTGTGCAATTTTTACTATGCTCATTATCTTGTTATACGGTGACTCTTCTCATTGTGCTACATTGAATCATACCTATGTCTATCTGCTTTTTCCTATTTTCAGGTAATAAACAGAGAGTTAACCAAAAACCCTGTAGATGTGAATAAGCAAAACCTGACAAGGCTGTATGATAGGAGGAGATTGTTTAGAGCTGTCCCCTGATGCTATTGCAAGGTGCTGTGCCTCCCTGTCTTTCATAAGTGTTATACCAGACCATATGCATGTCTTTTTTGGCAGTTGCTGGCTGTACACAGAGATTTCTTTAATCTGTTCAAAGGTACACCTTTTTCTCCTGTCTTTCTACTTTGTACTGGCAGTTTTCTGTATGCCAGTGTGATTCCTCCAGATGCTTATCATCTTTTTACAAGGCTTTCCCCTGATGAAACTGTCACCATTCTTTCACCTGAGCAACATCTGTACAAAATTAGTGTTTACTCTGTTAATTCAATCTCATACACATCACTGGAAAAAGTATCAAATGATGCTTGGTTCCCAGCTGTATGATGGGACTTGCTTGACTTTCAGGAGAATTCTTTGATGCGTGTTTGCTTTGTTAGCTGTTTGTTACGTGCTGCTTATTGTTACTGGAGCAATCTGGATGCATAGAAGCTGAGAATAACATCATGGCAGCATCAGAGTCCTCGCCGCATGGCAGGAAGGCCTGCATGCAAGCATGCCCGGTCAGTGTGAGCAAGCACCCTTCCTCGGCCCTGAGCTACCTTTAGGAAGAGTCTGTGACAATTTAGAGGTGAAAACCTAGCGTAGCTCTTGTTTTCTCTGAGGCAGAATGTGCAGTATTACAAAACCATGAAATACTGACCTCACCGTGAGCATGTTGATTTTTTTTTTTTTTTGCATTCCTTGTTCCTCCCACTGCTTCCTGTCCCACTTGTCACCTAAGTAAAACAGGTTACTGGACCACTGTTTCTTTGGAGCCCTCACGATTATTCCACTTGGTGAGCAGATGTGTCGGCATCTCCCCAAGCTCCTTACAATGCGGCTCTTCTCAGCTGCAGAGGAGATGAAAGTGTGGCTGTAAATTATTCATTCTGATTATCTGCTTGAATGGACAGGGTCCACTCTAAATATTATTTCCTAGAATATTTGTCTTTCAGATATTGAAATTTAACCTCCCTTTAATACTTGTGTAAACAAACATTGTTGTAATATCAAATGGCAGAAGAGCATTTTCTTGTATCCTCTTATTATGGAGATTACTCATTCCGCTTAACCCCAATCCTGAATTCCAGTGACACCGTTTGAATGAGGATCACTGCTGGTTGAAGGGCTGTATGGGGCTGGAATGGTGTAACAGCGCTGCAGTGGGGAGTACAGGTGCTTTAAGATAGAATTTAAATCCAAAAGTAATAGGTGACGTTAAAATAACACTTGATTTGTAGGGGAAAAGCTTTAGTGGTAATGGAGATCCTCTGCTGGTATTTGCAATCTGTATGGACACCTATTTACTGGCACAAGGTTAGAAAAGCAAGAGGTGCAAGTTTGGGACATCCTGAGAGTGCCAGCACTGGCAGCGTGTCCTCATGTCCTTTGTGGTTACACCAATGCACTTACCACGTTAACTGATAGCTACAAATCTTTAGTTTGGATTTATTTCTGTTACTAAATAAATAAAATAGTATTCTTTAGGGTGATAAGTAATCTTAATGAATAAGCAGGGTGTGGGAAATCACATTCTTTTTTTTCCAAAGGAAGTTACGAGGCTGACAATTTTTGTTTGTTATATGCAGACATGCTTTGTAGGCTTGATCAAAGGTTTGTGATTTGTCTGTATGTATACAGATGTCTTCTTTTTATTTCAAAGTAAACATTTATTTCCAATTGCATAAGCTTACTTTGTAGTGGGTTGGGGTTTTGTTTACATGGGAATGCTTAGGCTTAAGAGAGTCTTCAACAGAACTGCTTCACACCAACTACCGTGAAGCAGCCAGAAGCAGATTAATGCCTTGTCTTTATTTCTCTGTGCTGTTGCACATCCATAAAGAACATGGGGATCGATGTCCTTCTGGAGGACACATGTGACTGAAAGTTGGTGTCCTACACTCTTGATGCTGCTCCTCCATTTTGTGCAGAGTGTAATTCAGTTGAGAGGCCTCTGCATTTATAACTAATGTGTAAACTAAAAAAAAAAAAAATTAAAAAAATCCCATGACAGTCCTCTTTTCAGTTGGAGACCTGATGCCAGGTATTGGACTAGCTATAGTAAAATAGGTTATTGGGCTTGTTGAAAACATTAACTTCCAGAGTATGCAAACGGTGGACAGGAGGAGAAGCTGGCTGCTTACCAGCGTTTAGAGGAGGAGGTGATGTCTGGTTTCTCTTACCCTAGGGCAATAAAATTTGGAAGGTAAACAGCGCATATGGTCGGAGAAGGGTGCAGAGTAGTGCGAGAGAACAGCTGTGTGGCCACCAAAATATTGGAGCACAGGTGCCTATATGAAAATTACTGCAGTATACCTTGTCATTTTTGCTGTCAAAAGCGGTACAGTGTTCACAGCAAGTCAGCATTGAGACCGACCGCGGTGCTTGCTTTGGACCAACACATGCCCCTTTCTGTTCATTCAGAGTAATGCAGAGTAAACAGCCTGTGCTGTTGATGTAGTGACTTCCTCAGAGGTATTGAGGACCCGAATTCTGCTTAACCATTAACTAATGTACGTGGGTGTGGACTGAAGGTCAGGTAAGGTACAGAGCTGGAATGATTGAGAGTAACTTGTTCATAGTGCAGACAGCGCTGGTCAATATAAGTTTTGATTTTATTACTGTCGCATAGACCACAAGTTCTCAAGTTGTAGCATTGGGGTATGTTCAGATCTGCCTTGGTGCTGCTGCTGACCATAGGGACTAGTGCTCAGGGTCCGGGACTGTGTGCAGGTGTTGGTTCCTGTGGGCTGCAAATTGGTTTGTATTTTTGTACCTGGCTGTGAACCCTTTCAGTTGTTAGAAACCACTTGCTCCCGAAAGTCCATGGGAGAGTACCCCTGGTCCTTTCTGGGGTGGTGTGGGACCATGCAGGGTAGCAAAGAAGGTTGTGGTGGGACATGGGTTAGCAGGATTGTGTAGATTACTGTTTCTTTCTGAAGGAAGCTTGTGGCTGCAGTTGGTGGAAACACTGGACTTCCTAACACTTTCCATTTGCCCCATGGCCAGCTCCTGGGCTGATACGCTGCTTCATCTGTGTGCAGAAGCCAGGAAGCTTGTGTTGTTGCTGAGCAAGCCTTTTTTTCCTTTTCCTCTGTCTTTCTGATACGTTCTGGGTAGCTTCCTCAGCAGCTCAAAGAGGTTCGAGGCATTCACGTTGGGTGAAGAACTAAGTGTACCAAAGCCCTAAGAGTACCAAACAGTATAGGTTCAAGGCTGCTTCTGGGATTAAGGACAGGCAGTTAATTGTTTTGTAATTTTGTTTGGTACACTTTTTTTTTTTTCCTTTACTTAAACATCCTTTGGTACTGAGTACTAACATCCATTAAACCTGAGATAATCAAAGAGCTGCATGCAGCTCAGGAGGTAACAGTGAAAGCTGGACCTGGTATCGAAGGCTGGCCCATATGAAAGAGCTGCACCTAGAGGCAGGTTTCTTTTGTGAGTCTGCAAACTGCTTATCAGTCCAGCTGCAGAAGGGCTGTAGATGATTCCTTGATGATGTACGTAGGATAACAGCAACATCAGAAATGCTCAACTGTCCCTTTTTTTTATTTTTCTTTTTTCTTCCTGCATTTGCTTTCCAGTAATTTAAAAATGCCAATCTGTTACCTTTTTAGTGGTTAGAGGAATTAGCAATGCTCGTAATTGAACTGGTATGTGCTGGATTTCATGTTAGCGGTCAAAACTTGAGGGTTGGAAAGTAGAAAAAGATTCCTAAAGCTGGAAGATTGACAGGCAGCCGTGCCTTCAATGAAGCACTCCTGAGACAACAGCGAAACATCAAACAGCATTTTGGCTGTAGACATAAAGAAGCATCGCACATGTTTATACAAGAGGACAATATTTATTGCGCTGTTTCAAAAAAAGACTGCACTAGACATCTTAACAGCAAGATTTAGTGTGCAGGTAGGAGGCAGCCTCTGGGTTTCTAGACATTCCTTTGGCGCTCTATTTGCAATAGGTGACTTGAATTATTAGACAATTAAGATTTTGGATGAGACTGTAGCTACTTGGTGAATAATGCAATATGAATTAAAGTTGATTGGTTTCTCTGTCTTTAAAAATGCATGCTGTGGGCAAGGGAATGAGCAGAATGTCCCTGGAAGGAAAACTCATTCTTCTACATCGGAGCTGCTTGTAAGGTGCCTTAGAAAAATGGCCAACCCACCAATACCCCATGGAGTCCTGATGTCTCTGCGGGATGCAGTGGAGGAACAAAGGCTGTCCCTGGGCACCTTCCTGCTAGACTGTCCTTTCAGTTGTGTTACCTTAATCTGCTGTAAGGCCACACTATGCAGTGGCTATCGCAATGATTCTCAGAACATGAGAAAGTCTGTCTCTTTGATTAAGTAGTTTTAAAAATAACAAGGATGTGGTGAAAAGCCAACCGACTCCTGGTCATGTTTCTTTTTCCTGACTCCTGAAATAAAAACGAAGGCTAGTTGCTTATTTCATCTGTTTTGTTTACAGTGTATCTGTAGCCTTGCAGCTTGACCCCTTTTTAGCAAAAGCAGATAATGAATTCATTTTAAAAAGTAATTGTGCTTTTTGTAAATACATAATCTTTACCTTTATTACAGTGTAAAACTACAAAATTACAGCATCTTAGTTTTGCAAAGCCACAGTTCAAAAAAATTGAGTTAGAAAAATGATTCCATTTATTATATGGCCATTTAGTTAATACATTTATTTTAAATTGTTTTATACTACTTCTGTAGAGTATGGTAACCCTTTTCCCCTGAAGTAGTATAACCTAGAAGTAAATATCTGATCCTATGGTTTTGTTCCCCCCTGAACTGAGAATGGGTGTAGCTTCAAGAAAACTGCAGAGAGTTATAAGGAGTCTTTTACTAACGTGTAGTATGGCTAGAATACCTAAAGCTCCTTAGTTGTAAGGCAGCAGCACTGTGAGCTAGAGTTGTGTACATTCAGCTAAAAATCACAGAGAAAACTGCATAAAAATACACAAACCTTCTTTTTTTTAAAGTAGTTGCTCTACTCAGGAAGGTGGCTGGCATTGCAGTGGGCACAGTGTGCCACTGGGCTAGTGCAAAGCCCACGGGGGGGGCACACCCCAGCCTGCCCATTTGCGGGCACTGGCTCTGCCCTTGTGCACTCCGCAGCTCAACTTCCCCTCTGCAGAGGGGGAAGCCTTGTTTATCTCCTAGGAGATGGAAAACCAATTTCTACTTCCTGATGAGAAGCTGACAGGCTATTTGACTTACCAAGAGAGGCAGGCAGTGTGATTGGGAAGAGGGAAATTGCATGCCATAACATACCAATATAAATGCAATTTATTTTGCATGTGCTATATAGCTCCAGGCACGCATTTTGGGGTGTGTGAGAATTCTTTGCATGATGAAATGTGAGCTCTAAATGGCAAAAAGAGGCAAATTTGGCATCCAGACTGTGTTTATAACCTTGGTTTTATTTTTACTGTAATTGCTTAGCATGCTCTTATAAATGCTCCTAATATATTTGTGGGGCAAAGTGCAGAGAAGCTGAAAAGATCAGCACGAGCGAGCTGTTAACTGGGGGTCTATCTTGTCCCAAAGCTGCAGACTTCTTCTGACATGTGGCCGAGGCTGCTTGCTATTCTGGTACCACATTCGCTAGTCGCTCCTGTCCCCCCCAGCTCTCCAGGAGGACACCTCTGATGAGCTCCTCGCTTCTGTTGAGGCCAAGCAGTTAGTACCAACTGGCCTATCTAGTTGTCCATCCCGTAATGTTTCAGCTGTCGGGGAAAAATGGGCATCATTGGTCTAACCCCCCATTCTTTATTCTCTTTGTTTCCTATTCTAGCTGATTGATCATTTATATGTTTGTTGTGAGTGTCTGTATATTTTTAATGCTGTGTGTCAGGGCAGTTAAAGTGTGGTTGCTGATCTGTGAACCCAGGTATGTTTTCTAACGGCAGCTCCCTTCTAAGCATAGTTGTAGGAATGAGTCACATTTAATGCGGTAAAATGGGGTAATAACGAGCAGGATTAGCTGATGTACCTATGAGGTAAATTCTATAAATAGGTTAAAGGAATTTTGTTTGTATTCCAGTGTTTTTGGTATGACTTTGTCTTGCCTAGTCAGAAGTAGCAATTAGAAAGCAAAGAAAGAAATAATCTGAGCGCCTGATACGGCATTCCATGTTACCGCATAGTCTTCTGTATACGGCAAATGGTCTTTGAGCTCTGCAGCAGCCCAAGGCAAAGGTTCAGTTTCTCCTATGCCCAGCCACAGGAGGAATACACTTCTCCATTAGAAGCCTTGGGTCAAGGCTTGGTTCTGCTCGGACCTTGGTGAACACAGCTGCAGGAAAACATTTCTGGGAAGTTTTGTGTCCTTTTGAAGCCTTTCAGAGATTACAGCTCACTGTAATCTCGAGACGAGGGCTTCCCAGAGAGGGCAAAGGAAAAATTGAAATACCTTTCACTCATCTGTGGTTGAACTGGACTAATATCAGTGCTCACAAGTGGTAATTGCGTATATAGAGGCTGCATTTGTGGGTTTCAGGTGCTGTAGGTGATGTTTTTAACACACGACATTTCATTTGTAGTGTAGATTTAATTAGTAGGAAGTTGATAAGACTTGTTTATTAGAACTTCATGGTAAGTCGGTAAAATATGGATTGTGAATTAAATTTTGAGCAGTTGGAGGCAGAGAGATTAGAGACAGAATGCCGAGCTTGTAGAGTTTGCCACACTTCAGCCCCATCTGCTGTGATGATCCTGGCTGTAAGGTGACTGCTGTTTCTGGTGAGCGCTTCAGATCCTGCAAAAATACCCCGTATCGGGTGTGAGTTTTAGCAATACATCAGCAATGGGGAGTCTGCCGCAGCTTCAATGCTGTTCCCTTCAGCAGATGTCTGCTTTGTGGTGAAGCCTCAGAAAATGAAGGACCAAGAAGGTGAACAGGTTCATCTGTCCACATGCAGCCTGCCAGGAGCTGGGTCGGGGCTCAGCCACCGGCTCTCGGAGGGGCTGCAGTGCTGAGCGGAGCTTGCCAGGCTGATTTTGGCTCCTGGCTCGTGTTTCTGTGTACATGTGGACGCTGTTCTTCCCCAGCTGGCATCTTTGGCTCTGGTGTTAGCTGCACCCATGTCTTCTTACAGTGGAGGGTTAGTTTGCTACTGTCGGTGTTAAATAGGACTTTGAGCTTGAGTCTCAAAGGCTCTAAAGGTACTGACAAAGGAGCTTTCAAATCTGCCCCTCCAGTTTTAGAAATCTGAATGCAGCTCAGCTAGAATTTATCTGTACCAATTTCCCTTTCAGTTTCTTCTGCTTTCAGCCAGCTTCTACAGATTCAATTCCGGCTTTTGTTCTCAGCTGACTGAGCGGGGTTGATGTGGCCGCATGCTAATGCAGCGTTCTAGATGGAGCAGATGTGCACCCGCTCGCTTTCTGGCTGAGGAGGAATTCAGCGTTGGAAGGTGCGTGATCTGGGCTTGGACTTGCCTAAGCACAAATCAGAGTAATGAATTAGTCATCAGACACGGAATTCTTTCCCCTGGGGAGACAGAGAGGGAGGCTGGTACAGCCTAGCTGTCAGTCAGGAATTGCTGATGCAGGAGCTCTCTCCAGCTGAGAAGGTTTCCCCCACCCCTGCTATTATAGTAAGGCTAGGTTGATGGATCCTTTAGTTTGGTATTTTGGCAGTAACATGAGTCCGTTATAGCATGGGCTTAAAGGCTTTGGTCTCTTTATCTAACTTACATAAAAATGATAACTGGCTATTTTGAAACCAAAGGCCATAGACCTTAATTGTGGCAACTCTGCAGTCTCCTACATGTGAGCAAATTTTACGGAATCCTATTTATATGGTAAGCAGGGTATGCCAGAGGGGTTTGACATCCTCCATTCATTTTGGGAGTGATTTCATGGTTATTGAGGTATATGGGTGGTAATGGGGTGAGTTTGGGAAGAGATGTTTCCGCTCTATCACAGTCTTACCACCTTGCCTGCAACTCTCGTTTTGTTTTTTTCCTCTTTCGTTAGTGTTCAACTGTAGCATGTGGCCGGTCTCCTGTATGATAGTTCTGGATGTTTGGAAGCTTTACCTATCAAATAAGTAAGAACAACTATGGCATAGTGTGCTCTTTCGTGCATAACTAGATCAACGTCTGTTTGAGTTTTTCACTTACATGCACCATTTTACTCTTTGGAGTGGGTAAAAAAGGCTAGTGTCATTATTCTTTTCCTGCCTTATGAATTTCCCCATCATAACTTCCACCTATGCTGATGGTTTTCAGAGTTGCTGTTATGGCTCCTGGCCAGCCCGTCAATTTTTCTGTTACCTTTGCTGGGCAAACACCCATGTGCAGGAGCAGATAAATGAGTGATTGTCTGCTGTAGCAAGGGGAAGTGGCACAAGAACCTCAAGATTATGGTTTTACTGTGGGCTTTTGAATTATCCTCCTCCTCTTCCCCCCCCCAAATACTGAATAACAATGTAAAGCCTTCCAAATACTAGCTTCCAGTTTGCCTTAACTTTCTGGCACCCAAAGGGCTTACTTTTTATTAACTCCTATACTGAATTGTGCTGGAAGTGCAAAATTATAATATTGCAGGGGAATTTGTTCTGAATATTGCAAGAAGCTGGGATTCACATGAAACTGCACTTTATACTTGCACTCTTTCCTCTGCAGTTACTTCAGCAACATCATGCTGGAGTTTGAAGATGGTCTTTTTGTCAAAGTGTAGTCTGAAGAATGGAAGTGTTCAGTTTCTGGTGCTGTAATGTTGCTTTATAGTTCCTTTATACCAATTACAGGAGATCCCACTTGATATATTCTAAATTAAAAAAAAAAAAGGAAGAAGTTTAGATGTAGTGTTAAATACCACAACTTCCTTGAGTTCTCTTGCAAATATCCATCAGACCTTGCAGTCTTCACGTGGTTCTGCTGTTGTCAGATTTTTAAAAAGAGGAAGTAACCCCCAAACCTCTCAGAGTGTTAACTGATGTCAGTACAGGTTTTCATCTTTTAGGAGCAGCTTGTAACTGTAACCCAAAGAGATGGTATTATTTAAATTAAATTTTTTTCAGATGACAATATTTGGCTCTAATGGAATAGAGAAAACTGCCACTGTGAGTTTTCTTCCCATTCTTATGTTTACTTTTTCCAACCCTTTAGCTAGACTAAACCAATATGTCTTGGATTGCTTGAGAACTGGCGTTTTGTCATTCTCTGTTTTTCAATTTTAAGTTTATTTACAGAAATTGGCAAAAATGAGGAAGTGCTGGAAGCACTATGCTTAGTTGCTTGAGTGTTGTTGTGTATGGTCAGAGTTGGCAACTTCTCTGTTTAAAGTGTTTGAGTCTTATTTGTGGGTTCAGATTTGCTTTTGGGTCATTGTTTGGTCATGCTGTTCTGTTTTTAGTCTTTCAAGACTTACACTGATGAGATTTTTTTAATACTAAGTTCTGCTTCTGATTTTTTTAGTTAGAATTCAGTTCTGCTGTGTCGGAAGTAGGTGCAGCTGCTTTGCGCTTGCAGCTTCTGGATTACGTAGCACTAATTCTTTCTGTTTTGCAGTTAATTTATCTAGATCCTTAGTTTTCCGTGTTGGAGCGTGAGAAGAGGTTATTTGAACTGAAAACAAAGCCTCAAATGGCTATTTGAAACCTAAACAAAGCAGGGAGCGAGTTTGCTCTTTTTTTTTTTTTTTTTTTTTTTTAATCCGGCGTCTCTCTTGTGCACCACGCTTGGTGGAATTACTTGTTGATGGAGAGGAAAGTTCAGAGTTGGGTTGCAAAGACGGCGGCTGCTCTGAGAAGAGGTGGAAGAGAGGAGGCAGCGCCCGCTCTCTGGTTGCACAGCCCTGCGGTGCGCTGCGTCTGCCCACCCACCTTAAACTTACCTTCTGTGCTTTCCTCCAGCACGTGGGAGAACAATTACCTCTTCCGATCCTGATAAAAAGCGGCCTATTTAATAAGCGTTCTGCACATGTTATTTGTTTACAAATATTCTTGATCTTTAATTCAGGAATCCAGCTCTGTTACTTGCTACTTGGTGCTCGCTTTCAGGCTGGGGAGCCTGCGAGAAGATGACTGACTGCAGAGTTGGACCGCGCCGCGCATCTGTCTGTTTAAAACAAGCAGTTTTGCAGCTGATCAAAGCGGGAGGATTATGCTGCTGCCGTGGAACTAAACTGGTGAGGAGAGATAAATGGCAGCTCTGAAGCAGGCCTACCTGAACTGACAGGCTCTTTGTTGTCAACAGGATAATGTGAATAATTTGTTTTTGGTGGTGTTCTTTTTTTTTTTTTTTTTTTTTTTAACAGAGGTGGTGTTCATCCTGTTGGAATATTTACTCTCTTACATTTCAAAGCCCAAGCAACTGGGTTACTTTTAATGGAAAGCTGTATTACATATAGTTCCATATGCTGTGCAAAGTTTATCTTCGCCTGGTTGTGAGAAATATAGAGCATCCTCTGTGGATGTGGGTTTTCAGAACACTTTTCTTTATAAGAAAAGAGGGATTCCGTTTTGCACACATATATTAATAATCTGATTCTATAATCTTGCATGGAGACTCTTATATTTGTCTTATTAAGCAGTATATTTATCCCAGAAATGGAGACGTATGTGAAACTAGCAACATGTTACGGATCACCATTGCCCTTTGTGCTATAGGTAGGCAGTCAGGTTATGTCTTTTCTCCCCATACATTTCTGGTTTTATAATTCACCAGATATTCTCACCTAAATGGCATTTATTTAGGTAGCCATATTCAAAGGCAGTCTTTTTGCTTTCTCTCTAAAATACTGCTTTTTATTCATCCAAGGTGCATCTGTATGTATAGTATTTGTTACCAGCCAATATAATCTTCTTAATGTAAAAAGGAGTAGCTTTTAGAACAAATAAATTTTTTTTCACGTTCTGCACTTAAGCATTTTCATTTGTGGTTTTTTTACAACTAATCTATGGATATAAATTGAAAATTATTTGCAAAACCCTGATTTTCCTGGGTTGAATTGAAACTCATGCAAGTCTTGAAGTTTCTGTGACCTGTTAATAACAAAATAAATCAATGGGTAGCACAAACTTTGATCTAGTGATTTGGGAATTCAATCTGTTGAAAATGCTGGGTGTCCCCGTCCAGAAAAAGCCAGTTGAAGAACTAAACCAGCTGCTATTAGCTGTGGCCTCTTCTCTGTCAACAGTGAGCTTCTTGTCTCTTCTCTTTCATTGTTATTTTATTTCGAGTTAGAAAACCAGTAAAAAGCTGAAGACTTCCCTGTTAAATCAAGAGTAGGAATACGTCAACGTGCCAACTACAATCTGTTTCCAGTTACTGCTCCTGTCAAATTGGTTACATTCACAAAGTACAAGTAGCATTTGTGATACCGGATCATTTTTAAGGGCAGATTTTGTTTAATAGCTTTCTCTTGTAATTTTATTGTAGCTTTCTCCTTACTGCACAGCGAGGAATTTTATGCCTGAAATAGGAGTTGGTGTCAGATTCTTCAACAAGCTGATTTTAAGTCTGGGTGTATCTTGCTTTATAGACTACAATATTTCTTTTATATTTTTTTGTGTAGCTAATTTAGTGTCTGGTAACTGAAGACGCTTCCATATTCCATAAAACTTTAGTGCAAGCGTTTCAACTTGGGTTATGTGCAACTGCGGAGGAGTAGAAGAGGAAGAAGCAGAAAACTGTGGTTTGGTTTCTGGGCAAGGAGTGAGTTCCTGCAAGGGGAAAAACCAAGACTGAGGGTTTTGAGCTGTTTGACTCCTCGTGTTCATTAAATCTTGTAAAACTGCTGGAACTATGACTGTCTTATAGAGGAAAATAAGATAACATGAGTAAGCTCAGAGCCTTTACTGCTCTCCAGTACATTGTTTACATATGACATTGTTGTCTTTAGAATTGTTGAAGTGGTCTGCCGGATTACCTTAAACGTATCTTGACTTGCTTATCTCCTAAGCAAAAGTCTCGTATCTGGGAATAAGGTCCTGCCTTGCCTCTGAGGTTAAGTTGGCTAGTTTGGTTGATGGGCTGTTTCTCGTATCTTTTTTGCAGAATTTTATTGAAGTGTTGTTGAAAGTCTGTATACAGCTCTGTAATATTGAAAAAATGTAGGCTTTGATGTCTGCCTAATTAGGCAGTTATCATTCTTAGCTCATTGCCTGTAAGTGAAAGCTATCTAAAGGGTACATGGATGCTGGTGTGTATTCTACTTGAAACCATGAACAGTGTAGACCAAGGCTGTAGAAAATGGAATGTGATTTTTTTTTTTTTTTTGTGTCATGATTGAGAAGTACGAATAGATTTGCTGGTGGGTTCTGAGTGACTTGGAGGTTGCTCCTTCCTTTTTTTGCTTTATGATCATCTTCTGTGGCATCAGTTAATCCATTGGTGTTTTCTGTGTTCCTTGAGGTGCTCTCTCACAAGCTTTCCTCTTTGTGTTTTTTTCCCCCTGAAATTATCCTTTCAGTGTAGCAATTGAAATAATTTTGTTTGTGACCATCTTATGCTAGTCATCAGAATGACTGTTCCAGTTGTGAAGAGGACCTCTTAAATAATAGCCAGATCACACCTCATTCCATGGCCCACTGCTTTAGCTGGTTTTGGTGTCAAAATTTACTTATGGTGAGCTTCATTTTAAGTTTCCCAGGGCAGTTGGTGCTGGCGGAGACAAAGGACGTGATAGTCTGCTTATTAAAGGTAGCAAGAGGGAGCTTTGTGCTCCTGCCGCTTCGTCTTCTGCATCGCCTGTTGCCAGAGGTGCGAGGCCTCTAGGTTTTGCATCTCCTGCTCTGCTGTGGGTCTGATCGAATTTCAGACATTTTACTGTGAATTAGGATCTCAATTTTGCATATTTAACCTAAGGTGCTACTTCACATATATAAAGCATTTCGTTTTGGGGTGTGTGGGGTGTGTTGTTCATTTGATTTGGACTCTGCCGTGTAGCTTTCATCAGCAGCAGGACATTAAGAACTGTATCTTAATACAAGCTTGAGGATGGGAAAAAAAAATATCTTTCTGGCTTTTCCCTGTTTATGTATGAAAGTGTGTTGGAGCTTTCCCTGGTGATGCTGGTACTTCATTTGCATATCCTGGAAGTGATTTCTTATTATAAGTAAATTTATCCCATGGAAGAAACTTTAATCATCTAGATTTATTTTTTTTTTTTCATTACTTCCCCATACCCAGTTGGAATTTCATGAAATCTGGTAGAGGTTCCAAGACCCTTAAGGATTTACAATATTAAAATGATTCATTAGCAGTTCTAATTACGTGACTTCTAGGGCATGCCTGCGTGCTTCAGGGCAAATAGGTGTAGTGACAAATACATGGTACCTGGCCTAAATGAAGGCTTCTCCTTAAGTGTGTCTGGACAGCTGGTGTGACTGTTAAGAATTTTAGCCCCTGCAAAATGCAAAATATAGTGATTGATCAGATAATAATGGCTACTATACGTGGGTGTCTTTATTTAGTAGCTACTTATTTGAAGGGCTGAAAAACTTGCCACTGGACTTTCTCCCGAGGGTTAATGGAGGATTTGGTTTGTTGCTGTTCAGAGTGCTCCTTGCCCTTGTTAAAATCAATAGAGACAGTTTTTTAAGAAACTTCTTTTTTTTTTTTTTTTTTTTACAGCTACAAAGGCAAAAATCTTTTCTCTGTGAAGCAAACAGAAGTAAACAGATCTATATTTTCCTGTGATTGATGTGGGCTGATACGAGCTGCTTTTGAAATTGAAACTGCAGGTGGCTTCAGACATCTGTATTGCAGGTAGCTTCTCTGAGGTGGACTTGTAGATAAGGCTGTTGTGTAGGCCTCTTCCAATGTTTAATGTCAGAAAGCTGAGCTAAGATGTGTTAATTTTATTAATGTAAGTAAATTGGAGCAGTGATAAAAGGAGGTGGTAATTCATAGAAGTGTATTTTAGAGAGCAGTAGACTTGAGTCTTTCCATTTTAACTTCAATTCCTGTTCAGGAGGGGTAAAATGTCATTAGCTAAAACCAAGAATAACAAAAGTTTAATTACCTTACAGTAGAAGAGAAGCTCTTAATCTAACGAAAGCCATAACGTCAGGAGCAGAGAAACCAGCTTCTTGGGAGAAGTTGTATCTGATGGTTTGTCTTGTTGGTCATCATGCCAGAGTTAGGCTGTGGGACGCTATTTCCAAACAGTAGTGGAGTAAACTTCTGTTAGACTGGGGTCGTAGATGGCTTTCACCTGTGCTTTGTCACCAAATGCTGAAAGAAAGGCACATTGGAACTTTAAAGTTTGTTTAGATTTGCCAAAATAGAGTTTTAGTGTATGTTATTAATTTGTTTTAGTATCAAACGTCTTTTGAAAATGCTTGTTGGAAGGTTTCTTTGAGTCTGAGTGAGGAGGGAGAAGTTAAGTTGTTGATACATCTGTAAATGGAAAATAAACCTAAAAGTAGCTTTCTGTTACTCTGTCTGGAAGTGATCATTTGGAGTCTTTAATGGTACTACAGGGAGTAAGAGAACTGGTCCCATTGGATCTGCAAATAACATCTGAGGGCTAAACACTGCACCACCATCGCCCGATGCTAGTGGTTTGGGGTTTTTTGTTGCCTTTTTTCCCCTCTTGCCACCCTGGAATAGAGAAGTCCCCAGTGACATTTCTCGCAAATGCAGAGTTCTCTTAGGAAAAACGTGGCTGTTGGAGGCTGTAGGATTCTGGAGTGAGCCGTGTGTTGTTACGGTTTAGTAACCACAGGCTACTCGAAAGGAACAATACAGAGAGGTATGTAGAAGACAGCACACATTCTCCACTTCCAGGCAAGAACTGTTTTTTCTTGCATTTCCTTTAGCGAAACAATCAGGCTCGTTAAGATGATTAATTAATGCAGTTTTCTGCCATTAATCTTTCTGAACACCAATATATACATATATATATATATAGCATGCATTAGAATCCATTAACATGCCGTGACCCTGTGCTAATTGTTAAACTGCTCTTCTTTGAACAGCTTAGTACTGCGGTAGATGCAAATAGATTACAGTGGGGTAAGAATGGCTCCCTCAGAAATGAAAATATTTAATTTGAGAAAACAGTTAATAATGCTGCCTCTCTCGCTCTTTGGCTGTTGATTGACTTGGAGTAGAGCACGTCATTAATGGTATTAAAAGTTATTAAATAGGATTGAGGAAGACATGATACGGGAAGGGAGAAAATTGGTGCATCATCATGTACAACCTTGGGCCTGTGTCAGGTTCATCCATAAGACAACTCGTTTAAATTATTTATCATACAATTCACTGGCTTCGGAAAATAAAAGATGATGGAAAAATGAGTACAGTCAAGGTTTCATATAAACCATGGGTTTCATATGACTGTGATTAGAGTGACTCCAGCACAATGGAAATAAGTGCCCAACAGGACTTGCTAACTTTAGGGAGTTTTTCAAAACCTAGTCAAAAGCTAGTAAGAGCTGCATACAAAGAAATTTTACAGAAACTTTTGGTTTTTTACTGTTTTACAGTAATAATGTGAATACCTGCTTGAAGTGAAAACATGGTGTACTTAAAAAGATAGCTAGTGCCTGAACATCAGGAAGAAGAAGATGGAAGGTTAAGATGACTGCAGGGAGTAAAACATTGATGCAAGGCTATGCTCATCTCCAGAATGATGGATAAAATCCCATGCAGCTATGTTTAGAGAAGTGTGTGATTGTCTTCATGTTCCCAATTGCATCAAAAGGGATTATGTACATCTTGTAAATTGATGTTTCTTGTTTAAATCTGCAGGGTATTCTTGATGCTGTTCTTCAGTTGATTGTAGAAACTAGTTGGAGGAGAAAGATTTATGGCTACAATTTACTTACAATCTCAGTGTGTTTTCATTTGAGTCAATTGAGACAAAAAGTTTGACGTCCTCTTAGAAGAAAGCCATGTGAACTCGTTATTCAGGTAAAAAAAACCCAAACAAACCAAACCAAAAAATCCCCACCACACTCAGAACCCCACTGTTTTAGACAAAAGGATGTGAACTGTAGATAAACAAACTTTTAAAAATTATGTACTATGGGAAGGCTTTCTGTTTCAAGCAGATGCTATATTAGAATATGCAGTAGCGGTGAATTCTTCTTAGGGTAACAGCAAAGCTCTGAGTTACTTCAAGACTCAGTAAATCTGTTGGTCCTGCTTGGTGCTGTATGTACTGTAACTGCCTGGATCATGTTGCTGGACATCCATGAGGACAGAGATCTGCTCTTGCCATGGTGGGAAGCCTGACACTGTGCTACAGTACTCTGTTTGAATCTGTCTGATGTTCCTTTGGATGCTTTTGGTCTCTTAACTTTCAGAAAACTTTTTTGAAACTTCTTCAGGCAGCTCCAGCTTCAATGGATATTGAATATTATTTGTCCAATGCAAGCCATCTGTTATCTGTTTTTCCAGCCTTCAGTTAGTAGCATTCAAAGAAAAAAAAAAATGCTTCCCTCAGTGCTGCGTTTTTTTGCTTTACCTTCTTCAAACAACTTAATTTTGTGGTGTTCATCCATTTGCCCAACTTTCTTATCTCTGCAATCCAGGCTTGGGGACTCACTTGCAGACCTAGTATTTGGAGATGTGGGGGTAGGAAGTAGCGTTATCTCAATTATTGGTTTCTTTTGCATTTCTTCCATTAGTGTTCATTTGTACGATAAAGCTACCTAAAACTATGTTCATTTCAACCAGCTGATTTGTGGAAATTGATTTTTGTGCTGTCACAAATGATGGCATTCTTATAACACTTGAATCTGGTTGGGAGAGCTGGCACTCGTGATGGTGACGTAGGATATAAGCAGCTCTATTGGTTCTGTTCTCTGGACCTCTGCAACTGTGACTAGGCTTATTTGGTCACAGTTTCACCCTGTGCTGATATTTCTCAATTCCTAGTATGCACGCATGTAGTAAAGCATGCTCTTAGGAGAATAACTTTGTGGTGAGACTACCCAGAACATGCTTCTCAATTCTAGGAGGGTACTGCATGTTCATATCTGCTGCAGTTGTATTTTTGCTTAGTTTTTTTTACCAGAACTTAGCCACTTACAGCTGTGACGATAGCATGAAAGTCTCACACTCCTATTAATGCACGAGTAATTTTTTTACCGCCTGTAAATAGGTGCTGTTTGTGGTGGCAGATGGCATTGCTTACACCAGGTCTCGGCTGCATTAAACTGCTTTAATCTTGTATGTGGACTTATCCTTCACTAGATCATCACAGGTGTTTGTTCAGAACCTTTACACTGTTTAATACTGTATGGAAGTATGGCTAATTCCAGGGTTCCCTTTCCTCAAATCACTGGTTTCTGCAACCTTTGGCTTTTAGGCAATCTAATTAAAAATTGTGTCTGGTAGGAAGCAAGCTGATCCTCCTGGTGTCCACTTGCGTGATATTGGTGAGTGTGGGCCAATGATGATGAGGGTTTTTTTTTTTTTTTTGTCTTACGACGGCACTGGCAGCCAAAGTGAGTTATTTGAAACTAATAATAATTGTTACAATTGTAAAAAGGATGACAGGTCTTTTAACTTAAGGTATTTTAACATTGGTATGAAACAATTGCGGTTTCTGTCAGTGTTGTGGGCAGTTTTTGGCAAAAGGCCTCTGAAGGCACTAAGCTTCTGTTGTGTGTTTGCAAACAACTTGAACTGCTTACTTGTCTTGTAACTTGAGAGGGGAGAAAAAAGTTGAGTAGATAGCATCCTGAAAGGTTTTGTGTGACGTTAAAAGACTTATTTGGCTTCTGTAAAAGTGTTATTTGAGGAGCGCTTAGCCTCTTTTTTTTCCAACTAGAAAAATGTGGGATTTTTCTGCACTTTGCACAATCGCAACTGAAGGGACTTTTTTTATGATTTGAAAACATGGCTTATATTAGCAATAGAGCACAGGCATCTCTGTACTTTTTGAAAGTTTGGATCGTGAGAATTTTCTGTGATGAAACAGTAAAACTGTTCATTTTCTACCAGCAATTGGACCATGTTTCACAGAAAAATGAGTTTAAAAAAAAACCACCAACCACAAACCTGAAATGAGCAACACCTTCCAATGGGCTGCCTGAAATTGTAGTAACCTACTCTTATTGCTAGGTTATTTTTTATAGGTTGCAGGGAAAAAGAAATCAAGGATAAATTGAAGAGCACTCCACGTACTTTTTTGGTGTCTTAGTTCCAGCATTTAAACTTAGAATTGAGGTTAAAGGAAGAATTCAGTTTGGTTTTAGATGTGGACCATATGTGCTACTATCTGTATAAAATGAGAATGAAGCTAATTAACTACGTATGAAATAACCTGTGTTTAGTTCTGGAAGACAAGTTTGGTTTATTGCACTGTGGTACTGGAGGGGAGGTTCCATGAGGAACTCGCTTCCATTATTACTTATTTTCTGTCTCTGTAACAGGTTATTTACTACTGAATAATTGCATAAATGTGGGGGTAGGATATGGTCTGAAAATGCCAGTGGAGTTTCCAGTTCCTCTGTGATTTTCTTGATGTTTATTCACATATGCAGTAAGCTTTCTGAGCATCAGCAGGCTAATCCTACTGGATATTAATTACCTCTGTGAAGTGCGGTATAGTCAGAGAATGAGTTTGTTTCTGAGATGTTTGGGCTGTTCACAGTTGCCAACCGTATGCTCAAAGAGGTATATTTGGTCACAGGTCTGGTGCAGGCAGATCCAAAGGCTGTTTGTAGCCCGAGAGTTTGGGACTGATTATCTACTGTAGTTTGAAACACAAGGAACTTTAAATCTAAATTTGAATCCTACATAGAAATTAGAAGTCTTTAGAAGTTGGAATGCATTCCTATGACAACTTTCATCTTATTTTAGATGAACATCTCATGAGGTCGCTCCTTGTTCTGTTTTGAAGCTCATACTCTCGCAACATCATAATTAAATGGGATGCATTTTCTAACTTTAACATGTATTATTTGATGGGTTTTTTTGAAACATCAGAAACTGGAATAGCTTAACATAGAATGGTAAGAGAAGAACAGACTGCTCTTTCAATGAAAAATAGAGGGAATTGAACCAATACTTGTTCTGTTTTTCTAGCTGGTAATTTGTTTCAGGTCCATGTCTGTGAGCGATCAGCTGTATCTATCTGTCTTCTAGTTATGGAAAGCTGTTGACATGATCTCTGATTAATCACTGTGATCATTTGAGACTTGATAGCTGCTGAAATAATGAGAACATATCCTCTTTGTTACATTTGTAGTGATGGGTTTTTAGCATATATCAAATATTGCACAAGATACTAAAATCTCATAACTCTTTGAATGCAACCTCTCTATCTGGTTGATCACTTGAATTGCATGGATAAGGCAAGATAATTTGAAATGTATCTCTTTTCCATCAAAAAGGATTATTTGAAAATTGGTCTTTTCTACCCTACAATGTCTGAACGGTTCTGATGCTTAAGATACCTTCTTTGGTGATCAGAAGAGCACTTTCTTCACTAACTTCTAGAAAACCAAGAAACAGTTGCGCCAAATACTGTTAAAGTACAAGAGGGATCATTGTCATAGGTATCCTGCTTGGAAATAAAATTGCTACTCTAGGTGGGACGTATTGATGTTAATTATGGAGTGAAAGGAAGGGGGAGAGGTGAGAACACGTGCTGTGGTCTTGCCTCCTTTCCCATTTTCTCTGACAGTGGTTCAATCCTGTGTACCTGAAAAGGAGTAGACAAGAATTTCTGTAAATTCTTGGCACTCCTTGGTTCAGACTTTGAAGAAAGCTTTGGATTCTTTTGCTGGAGGTTCAGTGTTTCACGTCTCTCAGGTGCCTAAGATGTAAGGAGCTGAAAGCTGTTTTGGAGCCTTGGTGTCTTATTTTAGTATGCCAGCTTGGTCACCACCCTTGCTATCCGATAACCTTAATCCATCATGGAAACCTACCTGCCTCTTGGCTTTCAGCTATGCTGTCTTGTCACGAACTATTATTTCTACTTGCCTGTGCCTTTGAGTGTTAGCAGTTCATGCTTTTTTTCCTGAACTCGAGTCACCCTGACTCTTTTATTAGCTAAAACTATTAATTGGTTTCGGTGATGATACTGAAATGTGTGATAGGCTTGTGCTTCAGCTGTTGCAATCTCAGTAGGATATGGATGGCCTTCCATGTAATGCCTGTCAGAAAATGGATCATCTGTATTTGAATCTTGACTATATAGCCGTTATCCTCCAGTTTCTAAACACTGATAGCTTATTACACAAGTCTTAAAAAAAACCAAACAACCCAAGCCTATTTTGGAAGCGAGCTGTTTCCTGAGCTCTGGGATGGAGAGTTTTCCCCATGTTTCTCAAGTTGCGATTTTGGTGTCTGAGACCAGTACAAGCTCAGACCAAAAGTTTTTCTTCAGAAGCGCCTTCACAACAGAAACTCATCTAAACAGACTTCCAGGGAGTTTCATGCTCTCTCCTCTACCTACTGCTTTCTCTTATTTGGGGAAACTGTGATGGGTTCAGAGACTTTGGGGTGAGAGAGGTAACACAGGAAGGCAGACATGCAGAAACTGGGCTCAATCAATCACACTCCCTGGGAAAAACCCATCTCATTTAGACTCTTGGACATTTGTTTGTTCAATATCTACATAGTAGCTTATCTGCAAATCTGTCCGCTTGCATGTTGCGGTACACCTAACTCACTAATTGCTGCATTGATTGATTTCTAACAGCTAAGATAGGTGAAGCAGCTTTATTAGCAGGGGAATGGGTTGTTGAATTTGAGACTTGCTGATGCACTATGCATTGATATGTCATCACCTATAGATGCACACATTTCTCTAAGGAGATATCAATAGTGATGTAAGGTGTATCGTGTTAGTGACAATCGCCTGATTAGGTTTCGCTTTGCCAACAGGACACCTCGTTTGGAGAAATCTGCAGGATTTTTTCAGAAAGATCCTATTTTATTTTTTTACGTAACAGATGGAAGGTATTTTTGCAAGCTTGTCTTTTTCAGGTCTAACATAAATAACATTTTAAACAGTTTAAACTTCATGAAGTTGAGTTTGGACTATTCTGCAAAGTGAGCTGTTGATTTTCCTGCAGGAGTTAAGAAGAGGTCTCTGAACTGGAGAATGAAGGTATTTTGTGGGAGGTCTGTTAGCTTCATCTGAACTTTTTTGTCTTCCCCATTTATTTCCTCTTCAGGGTTTTCTTTATTCTTGATTTTTCTTGTTCCATCCTTGCAAATGCTCTCACAGAATAAAAAGTACCTGTGTTTTACAAGGGGATTTCTTTCTTAAAAGAGCTGACACAGATGAGTGAGCATCACCCAGATTTGTCTCCTGCTTTCATGTACTTTCCTGCTGGGTCACTGGAGCCTGACCTCACTTATGTTGGGCACTTGTGCTTTAAAAAAAAAAAACTAAACGGAGGAATCTGAGGCAGGAGCACATCCTCCAGGGAACTGACATGACTTGGAGGATGAAATGAGATTTGGGTACGAGGTTGTGGCTTTCTTTAAACAGCACATCTAGAGATAAAATAGTTCGGGTACTCAGAATTTAAGAACAATTCATTTAGGAGAAAAGTAATGAACAAAAAAGTTGTAGAGGCTTTGTTTAAGCAGATTACTTGAACATTTTGTAGACGTTTTTCTCCTTTCAAGCACTGGCTGTTAATTCTGGCGTAACTCCTTTGTGTAGTTACCCTGCCAAGCCAGACATGTATTTGAGGCTAGTTGTGGATATGGTGAGAAAATATTCCCACTTATGCAGACTTATATATTCAAGGTAATGGTCTTGATCATTGTGTTTGACACACCAGGCAGCACAATTCAACATAAGGCAACAAAATGTGAGGTTCACTATGATGGAGATCCGTGATGAAAACTCAGAATTATTTTTTTTTTATTAAATTGTGTGTTTGGGCATAGTACGACACAATGTAAAATTATTAGTGTTGAGAATGCAGCATATTAAGAAAATGTATAGCTTTTTTCCCCAATTTTGCACAGGTTTCTTCAAGACTGGAACACAGCATTACTGAACTGATGCCGTGAGACCAGATGCTGTCAGAAAGTTGCTGATGCAGAGCAGTCTCTCCTGGAAGTTTTTGTTCTTACTGCCTGAGGACATCTGATTCCGATGCTGAAACACTCTAAAGAATTTTATAATTGTTGCCCCTTAAAAGTTGGTGACCTTCTATACTCGTGTCAAGATATACATACTCTGCTGTTTTTTCTTATGAGCCTCTAGGGAGTGGGTTATCATGGATAACAATAAATGTAATGTTCCAACCATGAACTGCTTGTTGGTCAGTATTTAACTATCCCTTCATGATATTATCCTTATAATATTACTTTAGATGATTTTCTTAAATAGTAGTGAAATAGAAGTGGAAAAGGAGAAGGTAATTTTCCTTTAACTTACAATGTCGAGCAAGCTGAGCTACTTCAGAAAATCTCTCTGCTTATTTCTGAGAAGCAGCTGGTAAAATTCCAGGCTGAGCAAGTGAATAGAGAGCAGACATTACCACCAGTGTATTTATTGCAAAGTTATTTCTCTGGACTGGTGTGGTTTGTAACTTCTGAACATCTCTGGCCCTGTAATGTTGTCGTCTTGTCTCTGGTGCCAGCTTCAAAATGTAGCTGCCCAGTTTGTCCACCTAAGTCTCCCACCTAGTAATTTTGCTTCACTAAATTGGTAGAACAGAGTAAAAGTTCTCTATATTTGACTCCTGTTTATTTACTTTAATTATAGTAAATTTTGTGAGAAATAAAATACCGCTGTGCCTCATGTTAGGAAGCTCATCACAGTGAGCTTCATTTTCTTCTATGGATATAAGTCATTGTTCTCCATATCAGCTGTGAAGTTGAATGAAGTCTTCTGAAGTCTGCACAACTGTGTTAGTGCTGGAACTAGGAACGAAGACGTTACCTTGAGAATTGGCAGCGCAATGTGGTTTTCACCCACAAGATGTGATTGTTTATAGCATCTGTGAAAGCTGTTAGTGAGATCCAGTTATGAACCATGACCTTCTTGAGCCCGGGTCTATATACTTTGACCAAGCAGTGCTGTTCTTGAAGTTTACCTTCTCTGTGTTTATCTTCTTTGTGTCTTAAGCCCTTGATGTTTATGACACAGGAATTTCTTTAGCTCTTTACAGAGTCCTTAACTGTCAAGTAAGCAGTGTTATAGAGGCACTGTGGACATGAGCTTGATAGCCTTTGTAAAGGATGGGGGTTACTGTCTTAATTTCAGTTCCTTAAGGTTTCTTTGCTCACAGCTACAATCAGTTTGTTGCTTTACTTGTGCATGCTATGTACTTTCAACAGTTAATTGAGTAATGAACGCCATTTGTGTTGATGTTCTGGGGTATGTTTGTATCATCTCTGTGCCTTCGGCCAGTGTGCTGGGTCATCTTCAGAAGTGCTAGCATAGCAGGCCAGGTAGGCACTGCTTCTCCAGAATACTATTACCCTGAGTTACTCTTTCATGTAGTTACTGGAGAGATAATATTCCCAAGTTCCACCTGCAAAATATGGGCATGTAAAGTTATAAGCACACCTCTTATGATCCACTAAACGTGGAGAGCTCCAAGCAGACTGTTTGTCTTGTAGCCCTTCACTTTGACACAGCTATTACTGCTACTGGCTTTGGCTAGTTGTATAATTTTGTAATGCTGTTGTGGCTGGCTGGCTTACCTCCATAACCAAAATGAAAGTAAATTATAGCATTCAGCACAGAAATGGATCAGAAGTTAACAATGCTTGTGTTTATAATGCAGTTGGAAATTTATATTTGAGATGTCATGGTAATAGCGTGTCTTATTGTTCTAGCTTGTTTGTGCTTATCCTGTGATCTAGGGATTCAATAACACCAGTGCTTGGTACTGTACTAGAAGTAAAGTGAGGCAGGAGGCTTTTAAAAAGAAAAATATTTAATCATTAACTATTGGAGTGGAGGTGGATTGTGGCTCTTGTGGGAACTTTGTTGGTTCTTTTGCACATCATTACAGTGGTCATGGGTACAGCTCTTTGGGGAGATTGCAATTTTTTTTTTTTTCTTCTCTCCATGGTAAGCTAGGAATAGCTGTGTCCTTGAAGCACATCTTGACTCTGTCTGTCTGTGGAAAAGATCTCCCTAAAGCTTATAGGTCTTTGGTTCAGCTACAAAAAAATACAGCTGCAGAAGAGGAACCCCTTAAGTTTGGGTTTATTAAATCTGTAAGGCTGGAGGGATGGAAAGGCAAACCAAAAAAAACATGCAATGAGGCTATAATGAGGCCCTGGCAGCAGTGCTCAGCTTTCTTGCTGTCCTTCAGCTGTCCTTTGTGGGCAGATGAGAGGGGCATGGCTTTTAGGTACGGATGGAAAAGCAGCGTCTCACTTCTTCTTTTAAACTATTTCCCCATGACTATTGAATCAAGTGCTGTTTAGCCTTGAGTCACTGAGCCTTATTCACTGTGGAATTTACTGAGGCACATAGCTACGACACGCTGCTGCTATTTATAACGTTATCTCATTGTCTGTGGGTTACATGAAGCCGTGCGGTATGAGGATTTGAAGGACATGGGTGCAGGGAGACCCTTTAGAGTGTGCAGCGTTTCAAAACTTTGTGTTTATTACTCGAGCATAACAGCAGGTGCAGTTCTCCTTGCAGATTGCAGATTGCTGCCTGATGTCCAGGGCTGATGGGTGACTTTGAGGATCTTTAAGTAATTTTGTCAAGGCTGAGATACTAATATCTTGCAGTGAAAAGACTGTTTCCCTCCATTCTCTGTAAACGTGAAAATTGGGGAAGAAAGGTTATGGGTATCCAGAAATGATGTTGGACTGTGACCTTTGGAAGTAAACTTTCACCAGATGTTTCTTCAGAAATATTTTTCAGTAAATTGTAAGGTGAAAGGGCTCACATACTCATCCGGCTCATGGCTCCTGAGGGCTTTTGCAGGGCATGGAAGAGAGGGTCCTCAAAATATGGTAGTCTTTTTTTTTTTCTTTGAAACCACATTTGGGAGTATTATAAGTTCCCAGTAACCCAAAATGGAGTGGTGCTGGAGATGGAATCTAAAGCAGGTAAGTATCTGACTTGCCCTGAGAAAAAGCGTGTGGAGCTTTCCCTTTTGCTTTTAGGCTTTTTCTTTAATTTAGATAGGAGCTCCTCTGTGGCTTCTCCTACCTCTGTTCTGGCACTGTTCAGGATGCATCAGATTTGCTGTGTATCATCAGAGCACGTGGGTAGTAAAATTGCTAAGTCCAGTGTTTTTGGGAAGCATCCTACATATTGGCTGCAACTTCTCTGAGACTTCTGAAGAACCTGGACAAATGTATCTTCTTTCTACCTGGACAGGTTTTCTAGGGTTGGGGGGGAGAATGCTCTGAGAAACACGGCACGTATCCATGGTGCTGTTCAAGCATCAAACAGTCTGTCTCGAGGACCTTCTTCTTAAAATGTCTTACTGGTGATCTTTTTGGGAGCTGCTTCTTTTCAAACACCCTGAAAATTTAGATGAGGAGCCATTAGTTAAAACTGTCATATCAGCTCTCTTTTTGACCTGGAAAAGTCAAGTTCTCAAAAAAATATGTTATATGTAATTGTAAATATGTCTGTGGCCAGAATATCCCACCTCTGTTGATACAGCTGTCACTGAAACCTTTTGTAAAAGCAGATGTGAAATCAATATCTACAAGATGGCTTCAACTCAGAAGCAAACAAAGCTTATTTTTGGATCTCAGTCTTTTGAATTGGCTCCAAAATACTGGGAGGAGTTGGGAATGGGAAAAAGAAACAGAAGAAATACCTTAAGAAATCAGCCTGTCTTATGCTACCAAGCATGATTATTAATTCCTTCAGTGTGATGTTGTTTTCCAAATACTGGCCAAAAACCAGTCAGAATTTGAGAGGCCTCGTGGAAGCCAGCTTCAGTACTAGGGAAGTGCCCTTCAAAGAACTCAGCTGTTGGAAAATAATGGAAGAATATATACTTGTGTTTGGCTATGTTCCTAGAAAACACAGGCTTTGTTGGTGAAGACATAGCAGGGATGACCTTAGCCATGCCTTTAAACATGCTATGAAGATTTAACCCATTGCATTCCTTTGAAGAAAGCTGAAGCACAAGGATGTGCACACACAACTGTTTGTACGCGCTCTTGATACTGTCAGAGGGCAGAAGCGTATTTCTAGGATAAACCTGAAGACCAGGAAAACTTGGATTTGTCAGAAAAGCGTTCTCTTTCTTTCAGTGAAGCTGCAAATGTCAGGTATCTGGCACAAGAATTCAAGGGCTAGAAGAGGCCTTAGACTTGCATTCCTTCACGCTTTGTGGGTATGCTCGCTGGTAACTGGCTGAAATTTGCAGAGCAGCTGGAGTAGAAGGTGTTTAAAATAAATAAAATTGAGCTAATCATGGTTTGTTTTTTTTTTTTTGTCACTTCATAATTTTAATGTTTTTATATTTAGAAGATCCTCTTCTTGAAGGACCAAGAAGAGGACGGGAGGTGATTATCCCCCTGTACTCGGCACTGGTGAGGCCCCACTCCGAGTGCTGCGTCCCGTTTTGAGCCCCTTGCCACAAGAAAGACATTGAGGTGCTGGAGCGGGTCCAGAGAAGGGCAACAAGGCTGGTGAGGGGTCTGGAGAGCAAGTCTTATGAGGAGCAGCTGAGGGAACTGGGGTTGTTCAGCCTGGAGAAAAGGAGGCTGAGGAGAGACCTTATTGCTCTCTACAACTGCCTGAAAGGAGCTTGTAGAGAGGTGGGGGTCGGTCTCTTCTCCCAAGTCACAGGTGATAGGACAACAGGAAATGGCCTCAAGTTGTGCCAGGGGAGGTTCAGTTTGGATATTAGGAAAAATTTTTACACTGAAAGGGTTATTAAGCCTTGGAATGGGCTGCCCAGGGAAGTGGTTGAGTCACCATCCCTGGAGGTATTCAAAAGACGGGTTGACATAGTGCTTAGTGACATGGTTTGGTGATGTTTTTTTATCAGAGTTAGGTTGATGGTTGGACTAGATGATCTTAAAGATCCCTTCCAACCTAGACAATTCTATGATTCTATGAATCTTTCTTCCAGTTAGGAGGTAGGAAACCAGATAGCATTTGATGACTCCTCAGGGCCACAAAGCTGCCTTTTTCTTGTTAATGCTTGTGGAAGACGATGTGTATATTGAACTGCCCCACCAACCAAACCAAATTAATGCTGTAAAGTGAAGAGACTTTAACACTGACTTGAGGTGTTCAGGTGGTGTAAAACTTTGCAGCTAATAATGTGAGAGGAGGGAAAAGGGAAGTAACTTCTGTTTTGTTACGTACTGGCAGGTGAATACTACTGAAGTGGGGGGAAAGGACATCTAATAGAAATGGGGAGACCTGCTCATGGTACTGGAGGTAATTCTGTAAAGGGCGTTGGGCAGAGGTGCGAGTCCTTAATTGTTTTGTCCTTGGCAGCCACAAATGACAAATATCTTCCAGAGAGGCTTCCTTTTTCACCTGAATGCTTGCAGGAATGTGATCTGTTGGGACAGCAACAGGGAGTTGACAATGGAGCAAAAATCATTTTACCCTTGAAAAGCGTGCAAAGTGTTTGGATTTCTTCTTTTGCAGTAAAGAATTGAGTTAATGCGTTGGCTTTCTCACTTTACTTTTGTTTTCTTCAAGCAAAATGTGAAAGCATTCACTATACTGTTTTTGTTATCAATCCTTAAGGAAGAGAGGGTAGGAAATCTTTTAATGGCAGTTGGATTTCAGGTGCAGGTAGATTGTGAGGATGACGTTTGTGTGGGTTGAAGCTGCAGGTTTTCTGTTGTGTGGTTTGTTTTGTTTTTTTAAAGTATCTTTTGTTATAGATCTGCTCTCATCTCCCTGGAAACTGAGGAATTAAAACAGCAGTTACAGAAGTAAGAGAGGAGCAGGTTTTATGAAAAGGAAAAGCTTATTGAGGGTGACGAGAGTTACCTCACTGTATAGCCAACATGCACCTGAAAAGGAAAATGCTTTGTGTACACTAACTACACATTAAATACAGCACTTGCTGCTCTGTTTTTTCCAGCTCTGAGATCATAATGGTAAAACTTTTTACCTTCACAGGTAGCTGATTGCAGGGCTCTGTGTTGCCTCCCACCTGTGCGAGAGCCTACCTCTGTCTGCCTTGAATTCTCCTTGTTGTCTGAAGACACTGCAAGCACATTTCTGAAATACCCAGGCATATTGCACTTGAGACGCGAAAATACGTGTTCAGTGGAGGCATTTAATGTGCTGTATTGGTTATTTGAATACCTATTTTTTTAAATAACTCTGAATGTTGCTGTCTTTGTATGCCAGATGAAGCTGTTTCAGAAAGTCAAGATCTCCGCTTGGATGTATAATGGTAGACTTGGGAGAATGCTACGGCTTTGTAATGCATAAGCACTTTGTATTGATGTGCTGAATGTTCAAGGTGTGTGTGTATGGGGAGTCTGTGAATAATTAACAAATCTGTGTGTTTTGTTTTCCTTTGATCGACTAAACATGAGGATTCAAAGTGAGTTCAGCATTCTGTCTGCTTGCTTTATGTTGATTTATTGCTTTGATTATTAATCTTACTAAGCTGAATTTTATGCAAGTTGTTTCTCGCATCCCCATGAAAGAACAAAATGTTGCTATAATAGCTACCCAACTGTGGAAATTAAGATCAAGAAACGATATCAACTTTCTTGCATATTATTTTCACAGTTTTGGCTGATGTTTTATCAAGGACAGCACACTCAAATGACTGAAGGAGACCTCTAGAAACTGATAGTACATGAGGAAGATGGATACCAAATAAGTCCCTCCTGGTTTATCTACAGCCAGTCTTTTTTTCTTTTGGATAACAGTATTTTGTATTGAATTGCTGTGTATGTTATCTTGAGTCTTGTGTTGCCTGTAGGCTGCATGCACAGCTGTGGATGTACCCCAGCTCTGATCAGGAGCTGGCCTTGATGCACAGGACTTGACTTTGTACCCGAAGCAGACTCAGTGGGTGGAAGGGTTGGAAAAGTGAAATCATGTGAAAGCAAGGCTGCTAGGAAAAGGTGGTATTTTTGCATCAGACCAGTTGTGTGCAGCTCTGGTGTTGCTCCTCTTCCCCACCTCTTCCCCATCTGTGTATTCCGCTTCAAAAGGCTTATAGCAAAGCTGGAGAAGGTGCGAAGTAGGGTGGTGAAGATGAATGAAGCTGTAGAATGGCTTCGGTGTGATTGTGTTCGTTAGCACTATTCAGCCTTGAATAAGAGATCTGATAGAGGTCTGTGTGATTAAAAAGATGAAAGGTTTACTTTTTCTTCTGCCAAGAACTAGGGGACATCAAATGGAAATAGCAAATGTCAGATGCAAAGCGAAAGGAGGAGTAACTAAATTCTTGTTACAGGTCTGGAGGATGCTAGGGGCTTGTGAGCTCCAAAAATTCAACAAATTCCATGTTTAAGCTCCAAACAGTCTGGAAGCTCCTTAACCACAAATGGCTACTTGTAGGGAGGTTATTTAGAGGAAGCTTCATTTTCATAGTTGTCTTGTCCTTGCATTCTTTATTGCGTAACCACTTTTGGATGGAGGTGGGGATGCACCTTTTTACCTAACTTGGTATGGCAGTTCTTGTAATACAGCTGGCAAAATGGGCGTAACTGTTATGAGCAAAAGTGCTTTGTTGAAGTTCTTCTTTTCTTAGGACGTTATAATAGATCTTTAAACATAACCACTCTGGAATTTTCAGTTAGACACACAGTTGAACGCAGGTGCCTTGTTGCAGTGGAAGAACAGAATTTGGTTATCCTTTGGCTCTGAAGCCAGCATTTTCCTGGCTTTCTAAAGTCAAAGCATAATAGTTGTAATAAAACTTTATTAATTATTGTAAAATCACTTTTAGCAACCTTTGTTGAGCATTTAGTCCAATGTTTTGGTCACTTTATTAGTGTGCCTATGCAGGAGGGCATGTATGAACTGTAAAATTGTTTGTTATTACAGTGTCCTGGCCATGCAAACCTCTGAAGATGTCCCTGTTTGCACATTTTAATTTATAGGCAGTCTTCTTTTTACATCTGTATCTGTTTGTTCAAAACAACAAAAAAATAATAATGGTGTAGACTGATCTCTTTTAGAGTTATTGGAAGTTATTAGTGAAAAAGGTGAGATCTCTGCTTGCTTTAATTTAAAAAGGAGTATGGTGGGACAGGTGTCAGTCCCTGCTTCTGTGAATTAATTTAACCCTGTCTTTTGGAAAAACAACTGAGTAGCATAAAGGCATAGGATCTGTCTGTGGACACAGTGAGGTTTATTCTGAGATGGTTTGTGGTCTGCATTTAGTGTGCCTTCTGAAATCAGAAACTAGAAATCATGTCTTTAAAAAGGTATGTTAAATGCTGCAGAAACTCTCTGATAAAGGTCGCTTGACATGATAAGATTTCCTACCTTATGGGTGTGTGAAATGTGTTGGTCATTGTGGGGTGGATTTTTAAAATTTTATTCTTTTACCCTGAGCAGAAGTTTCTTTATTAAAGTTTTTATTTTATCAAGTAATCTTTCTGCTGGCAACTGTCTCAGGCAAACAGGATTACCCCTGTGTTAACAACAATCTGTGTTTCACCTCTGAAGATGTACTTCAAAATCCAGTTTTGAATCGGCAGGTGAAAATGACTGCAGTGCTTGGCTGTGCTGGAAACTTGATACTGGGACAAGGATGATGGTCAGCTGTGAGAAGTGGTAGCAAACAGTGAATACGTAGCACCTTACTCCCTTGGTTTTGGGTTGACCCAGATCGTGTGTGGAAAACAAAACAACAACCAAGGACATTGTAATGAACCCTTATCCATGCTTTACGACAGCTATTTCTTAAGAGGATTATATGTCTTTGTGTCATCTGTACTGAAAAGAATATGTCCAAGTGTTTTGTTGTTTCCTGATCTTTGTAAATACTGTTCAGAAATCAAATGCACCTATTTCCTCAAATAAATCCCAGTATTTTAAGAGTTGTTTAATAAGTGCTATCGGAAGTTCTTTGCTTCTGGAGAACGGTGAATTATTTTATTACAACATCTGGTAAGTGAGTCATTGTCCATCATCTGAAGTAGCACAGTTGTCCCAGCTGGCTCTGCAGCTCCTTTCCATCCCCAGAGCAGTCTAGCGGGCAGGTCTGGCCAGCCAGAAATGTTAAATAGTGAAGGGCTGCTGATAACCTTTGTCTGGTCTGATTACATGTATCTGGTAATACAAAAGCTCTCTCTCTTAATGCGTTGGGTAAAATGTAGGTGAGATGGCATGCCTGGCTTTAAATATTCAAAATATGCCCAAAATTGTCCCTAACAGCTGTTACGGCGCTTGGGTTTAATAATGTAAGCCTGGGTGCTTTTGGCTTGTCTAATCAGACACTTGTTAAAATGCTGACTGCAATCAAGGTAGCAGCAGCTGGCTTCGAGGAGCATCTTTCTTGATGCTGGCTTATATGAATTAGGTAGTTCTAATTCAGCAGCACTCACACAAAGGGATTAATGCGTCCTCATGTCTCCTGTCTGGCCCTTGGCAGCTGTTTGTCAGGTGGGAAGCTGTGCTGGGTGAGGGTGGTCTCTCTGCCTGCAGCGCACCTGCGTGTCGATTGGGATGTTGTCCTAACTATTTAAAAGCTCATTAAAGTTGCATCTCCTGTTCTTAGTTCTTTCCTTACCCTGCTCTGGCTAGCTGTCCAGGCTTTTGTGAACAAACCAGAATTGATCATACCAATTAGCTAAGCCCAGGGGAAGTTTTGAAATGTTAATGTGTATATTTTTTCTTTGCTATTAGATAGCCCTTTGCTACTGCTAATGATTTGTGCTTCCTTGCTTTGATGCATTAGTTCTTCTCCCCTTTAACAGATCTCAGTAGACTGTTATTTAGGTAACACAGTAGACTTCAATGTTTGCTTAGCTTTAAATTTCTAACTCAGTATTAAACTGGTGATATTTCCAGCTGCTGTTAAATTCTACTTGGCTTTTCCCTCCTGAATTGTATGCGTCTACAGAAAAGATGAATTAAATGTCACTTGCTGTGCTTGTAAAAGTTGAACAGACCAAATAAAGACTATATACTCAAAAAATAAATAAGTCATTCAACAAAGTAAAGCATCACAAACACTGGGAGTCCGGTGGTTGTTGGCTTCATGAGCTGTGAAGAGAAAGTAAAGGTCTGTATACTGGAAAAAAAATCTGAAAACTCAAAGCTGCTACAGGCTTTAAAAGGAGTCAGGTTGTTTGAGGTTTTTTCTTGATTAAAACTTTCTTACCTTGAAGCAAATCCAATAAGAAAGAAAAATAGGTACAGATTGGTTAAGAGGCAGGGGGAAACTATGTTCTGAACCTTAAAGCTATGACTGTTACGCATGTCTTACCAAATGCAAGGCATGCCTCAGCATGTAGCTTACCTCTTCCTGAAAAATATTTGTCTTTTTCCCACAGAAGACCCATTTGGTGTCCTTTTCAGTTTTGTTTTGACTGATTTTCCCCTTTCTTGACCAAAGTTCAGCAATAACCTTGGTTCTGAAGAAATGGGAACTCAACAGAAAGTTGTGGCTTGACAATTGAGAATCTAAACTGATGTGGTGGTTTTGTAGTATTGACTCTATGTGGCAGTTCTAATCAAAATAAACGCATTTCACTTTGTGAGCTGGATACTTGCCTTGGAAAGAGGAGAGAAGAAATCAAAGCTTTGGTATTTTAGTCATTAGGATGCAATTACACAGCACTTAAACAGTGATGTCGGTATGTATTCAAACAGTTTCCGCTCTTGAGTATCGCAAATAAGCACATCTTCTCTTAGGCTCATCTGCATTTTTCCTCTCAGAATATAAAAGCTCTTACCTATTTCTGGTGTTAGTAGAAGTCCTTACATGCTGCGCATTTAAGAATGTGGAGACATCTCACACCTATACCCTTCTTAGATTATTTTTGTTTGATTTAGAAAAATACCAAACCAGCTTGGTATATTCCCAGTTCACGCCTGTACCATTGTGGTGCTTTGTTAGCTAGCTTGTTGAACTATTATATGGGTTTGTAATGTGAGTTTGTTCATACCCAGTGTTTAATCCTTTCTACCTTGATAAGTAGACCCTGTTTTACATCATATGTTTTTATAGCAAAATGTGAAGTAAGGTGTTTCTGCTCTCTCTCAGTATAGAATTATTTCTGGAATACCTTCTATAGCTAGTTATTTGGTGCTTTTGGGGGGCTTGTATCTTTTTTACGTGAGAGCAGATATTTTAACTGGTGATATTTTCTTTTGTCACTTAGGCAATGGCTTAGGTAGGAAACTTGTCTAACTCAAATTTTCAAGGCATCCCCAGTCTTGTATTCTTTGCTTCATAAAAGTACTGCATGCACTGCAGCCGGAAGGTTGGCCAGGAAAAGACCCTGCCTGTGTTGCCCCATGATTCATTCCAGAGTGACACTGGATTCCGGAGGAAAGGTCTCTCTGTGCATGCATACTCATGCCTCCTTCTCCTTTCTCGGTATTAGGCAGACTTCCCGCGTGCCAGCCCTTCTTTGGAGGTTAAAAGAGCAGCAATGCTTAGTAAAACTATTACAAGTTTGAGTGAACATGTTAAAGGCCAAACCAATGGCAGGGGAGGAGGTGGTGGTGGTGACCTTTACCTTCCTAGGGGGACCTAGCCCGTACCTGGTTCCTGGTATCTGAGTGGGTTGGGTTTTTTTGATTTTTTTTTTTTTTTTTTTGCTTCTCCCTCTCTTCACTTCAGATGAATGCTAATTTTTTCTTCTATTTTGACTCTTAACCTGGGTCATCCTACTGTTCAAACACATAGACAAAACCAGACTTTGGTATTTGTGTATGGGATGCAATATTTGATGGGAATACCACCTCCTGTGTTGCCACAGTATTCAGCCTATAAAAAGTACTCTGAAAACATCAGAAGATCCTCCAGAATATATTTATTAAACCCATAGTTTCCAGTATGCTTCAAACACACAGTTCCAACTCATGACATTGTGATGACAGCTTTAAAACGTAGAGCTTTGGCTAAGCCTTCTCCTTCCCATCTTCTTTTTTGGTTTTGGGGGCTCTTGATGTTACAGCCTTCATATGGCACATGAATTCTTGGCAGAGTTTCTTCTGCTTGCAGTCCAGACCTTTACTGCTGCTCCTCTCACACATTAAAATGTTGGGGGGTTTTATATTCAGTTTCTGTAGCCTTGTTGTCCCTCGTTAACCACAAGGGATAAATAGTTCTTGTTTTATAAATTTGCAAGACACTAACATAATTCCTGCTTTAATACTGCTTGCTTACGCATCTCTTCTCCTTCAGTAATCTCTGGAGATGTCTTCCTCACCATGAATGAGGCTGTCAGCTCAACTCTGCTTCTCCCTTTCCACCTCACCATCATGCAAATGGGATACCAATTTTTTTCCCCCAAAAAGTAAAGACATCCTCACTGGTTGAAGATGCAAAGATTAACTCCAGAACAGCCTTAGTTTTGCTAGTAGAAATGTGGAGAGTTTTCTTGGCTGTACAGTGCAGATGGAGGTCATAAGGTGGCCATGAGATGAAAGTGCCTGCCTATCTTCAGTGTTAACTAATTTAATTGACAGTCTGCTCTTTGGTTGCGATATCGCAGGCACCAGCTCAGTTTAGTGCACTTTCTTCTGCCTCCGAGGCCTCCAGCTCTTGGGATTGGTGCCACATGCCTTGCTGGCCCCGCGTGGTGGGTGCATGGAGTCTGAAGATACCTCCAGCAGAACAGTTCATCATAGGGGTGGTAACAAATGCATAAAAAAAAATGCACAACATAAGGATTACTTTGGGATTGTCAACTGTCAAGCAATTTGCGAAAGAGTAATCAGATTTGGGATCAGTAAGCGTGGAAGTGATTATAGCTTTTCTGAAGCTCTGATGCCATCTTGGTTTTACCCTCCCTCCCATAGGCACAGGATTAGTTTGTCATCAAACGTGTTGCTGCTTAAACTTGCTTTTTGCAAAAATGAAAGCAAGTTTTGAGACTAGATTTCTTCCCTTTGCTGGCTTCCACTTTGCAGCTTGTAAAAAATCTGTATTCCCTGCAATGGTAGATGGACAGCCCTCCATGTGGAGTTGGCAGCAATGTCCCTGTGAAATAAGCCTGTGCCATGGATACCTGCTGGAACACTCTTGACGCCCCGCTTCAAAGCGGAGCTTTGTAATCCTGCTGAGGAGGCAGCTTTGCCTACTTCTAAAAAGTGGATTGACCCGTTGCTCTCAATTTTAGATGGAAGTTGAAGGATTTTTTTTTTTTTTTTTTTTTTTTTTTTTTTTTTTTTAGACTCCCCCTCACTGTTGGCTAGTGCCAGGCTAAGGGAGAGACATACTCTTCGTTCCTCTCGATGGGACTTGAGCTAGAATTTCAGTTGACAGAACAGTTTATTCCTAATCAAACTAGTTTTGTAACAGAAAAATAACTTGGAAAAGGAGGTTTCAGATGGAGATGGACGTGATGTGCTGAGCTTGATCAGAGCTCTTCTCTGCAGCGATGGGTTTATATGCATCCAGGGATTCACTCTCAACTGCGGTGCAGCTCTGGGCAGAGACAGGGCTGTAATTTTAAGCCTTGAGAGATGTACTTAGCCAGAATTGCCATAGGTACTGTTTTGAGACTGAGTACTATAAATGTAGGGTTAAGGATAACGATGTATTTCATGATCATTCATCTACATAATTACTTTATAATATTTGCGGGGTTTGTTTCTGTAAATTGAAGCAATTAGATTGTGACTTTCTGCGCAGCCTTGCAAATAGGCTGGTAAAGACTGTCCAGTTCCGCACACACACTTATCTCAATACCACGTGTGTTATTTCAGTGCCACTGTGAAGTTTTTCTGTCCTGGAGATCCACAGGCAGTGAGAATTCAGCTTTGTCATGAGCACGGTGAAGTACTCTGTTTCAGCTCTGGCTAATGCTGCCCACAGCCAAAATGCTGTGACACGTGCCCCGACAAGAAGCTACACTTCCATAGAAGGGTTTTTTATTTGGTTCAATGACATAGATAAACATTCTTAATCATTAGACTCATTATGACTTAAAACCTTCAGCTTAGATTTCTGAGCTGCAAATTTTCATCCTAAATGAACCAATTTTTCTTCCCCTGTGGTATTCCCGTGTTTGGACAAGACACTTTGAAGTCAAGCAAATGCAATTTAACTTTGAAAACAACAGCGATGACTACAGTGGTACTCCACATTCTTTCTTGTTAAACAGAATGATATTTTTAAAGGTGGTTTGCTGCTTTTCTTTCTGCAGATACTAAGGTACGTAGAGAAGTTACCATGGAGGGGAGATTGGGGAAAAAGAGAAGTATAAAGTTTGCCTTTCTGCTTTAAGTATCTTTGAGACCTCCTGAATGATACCTTTTCCCTTTTTTCTTCTGTATGACATTTTCCATGATGAAAGATACTCCTTGCAGCTTCATAGAATAATGTAGGTGAAGTGCCCTCGGGAGGTCTTCAGTCCAAGGTCGTGCTCAAAGCAGGTCCAACTAGATAAGGTTGGCGAGGGCCTCTTCTAACAGGGTTTTGAGTATCTCCAAGGGTGGAGATGCCACCGCCTCCCTGGACTTACTCGCAGTACTTGACTGTTGTTGTGGTGAAAACATTTTCTCTAGTTGTGTTTTCTCGTGTTGCAACTGTCTGTTACCTCTTGTCATTCTACTGTGTGCCTCCAAGAAGAGTCTGGCTCAGTCTTCTCTGTACCTTCTGGTTACATAGCTGCAGACAGCAGTTAAGACTGCTGTTCATCTTAATACTGAACAAATCTAGTCGTCTTAGTCGCTCTCAGATTGGTTATCTTGGAAGTTTTTGTAACAGATGCAGATGATCTAGAGGACTTCTGGCCTTTCAGCTGCTTTCTCACTTTTTAAGGTGAAAGGAAATACTCACTGGAGTAGTACCAATTGGTGAAAGACTGCAAGGCTTTCTTGCTTATTCTAGATTACAAGTCTCAACAGCTTTCCTTTGCAGACATTCCATACCTTGTGTCAGACTTGCTTCAGTTGTAAACAAGTCCAGCTCAAGGGGAACTCACTGACCTGCCAGATAGGTGGTTTATATCCAAAATGATTGAGTTTCGCCACTTGATTCAGGCTGTACAGATGGAAAACAGAGTTCTGCTCTAAGAAAAGGGTGTTCCTTGTAAATTCAGACAGATTTAAAGACTTTTTTTAGATTCGTATGGTTTTGACTGTACTATTCTGACCTCCAGAAGTAAAGGGGGGACACTGAACAGTGAAAAGTCTTCCCTCTTTATCTTCTCCTGACAGATGGGGCATATTTATTTATTAGAGAACCAGGCAGCTGCTAAAGGTGAGTCCCATTACCAGTGTGTGGGTCGCTGTTCACGTGAGCTTAAGAAAACCCAGGTAGTTAAGGGTGCATTGTCCAGTCTGGCCTGCTTGCCATCAGAGAGCCCACTTTTATTGTAAGAACTCAAGCTGGAGCCACAGTTTCACAGTACAAAGCAACAGCAATGCTGACTTCAGGAAAGCTTTCCCCCTTTTACTCTGCCCGAGTCTGGTTATTCCCACTACTGCGTTTTGGCATAGCACCAAAGCAAAGGATTGGATCTGGCTTAAAACCTCTAAAAAAGAAAAGCAATTTAAAAAAATCGAATTTTTCTTTGCGGGAGCAGAGGAAGAGGGGAAGGAGGGGTGCAAGGGTGGTTTCTGATTGCTTTCTTAAAAGTTGGGTCAGTTCCCTGCAAATAGTTGGGCTGAAATATCAAGGGCAGATGCTATACTGCCATGGGGAGGGACTGCGGCAAAGACCTGGGGCATAGAGGCAGGAAGGTCAAACTGTGGGTTCACCAGCTTCTTTATAATCGTTACATTTTCAGAAATGACTAGTTCAGACATCTGCCTACCTAGATCTCCTTAACAATTGTGGTGTTAATTATATTTGCTTAAAGTTTATAATACAAGTTTATTTACAAACAAGGCTCAGAGTACTGTACCCTCTTTTTTCTTCTTCTTTTTTTTTTTTTTTTTAATCTACGTCTTGGTTTTTTTTGAGTACTTGACCTTAAATAATACTGCTTTAAGAAAACAATAACAAAACCCCAGGGCAAATCTTGTTCAATTTCGTAATTGAATCAATTGGATGCCAGTTTTTCATAACTTTTACACTGAGGTACAACACTGCCATTGAAGAGTCCTGCTCTAGCCTAAATTCTTTCCTAAATAAGCATTTCTGTCCCTTTGTCCATTCTCCTCCATTGCTTAGTATTCAAGAAACTGGTGTCAATTCCTAAGAGGCCCTGGTTTTGCTTTAGAGTGTCTTGCGGCATGCTTCATTCCTATTGTTGCAAAAGCACAGTAATTGTCTAATCTTACCATTATACTCCTATGTTTAAATGTCCTGATTTTCTACTATTTAATGTGCTTAGTAACATCAACTTAGCTGTGAACCTATTAAAACATTGTGTTGCTTTTTTAAACCTTTTTTCCCCTCACTGTGATATATATGCTGCAGTAAATAGTCAGTATCCATGATAGCTTCTCATAGTTCTGGTATCTTTCATCTATTCTTTTCCTTTGAAAATTGGTCTAAATTATTCTCAGAGTTTTTAGTTTAAAAACAGAAAAGGTGTTACATGTCTGTATGTGTATCTATCTCTAGTAATTTATTATAAGTCATCGTTTATTCCTCATACATTTTCTTGGTTGGGATACTGAAAGAATATAGAATGGTATCGAAAAGTTTATTTGGAAATAAAACCTATTTAATTGAAGAAATGGTTATTTCTTACAGGACACTAGCTCTTGCATCTATAATTCAAGAGTACAGGTGTCAAAGGTAGAGATGACTGGCTTAAGTACTTACCTTGAAACATGGATAACAGGACTGTTGTAGTTGTTTTTTTTTCCCCTCAGTTGGCTGGAAGAAAAAAATCTGCATGTAGTTATTGCAGACAAACTAGGCCTTTTAGTCCTATCTATTGATTTGGTTAGTCAATTTGGATGACCAAACTAAATTGCAGTATCATCGGTCTGCTTCCTTCCCAGGTTTGAGAATGCATTGGATAAATGCTCCTGATAGCGGAGAAGGCTGTTGCTTCCATTTTTGAGGTGGTCTGGTATCTTGTGATATGTGGCAAAACATGATTAGGATGTCACAGGGGATTTTCACCTTTCCAGCTCTTTCCCGATTCCCATTTTCCTGTTCTCCTCTGTCGGTGCTATGTTTCCAGCTCATGGTGAAAGCTAATGGCTTCTCTTTCAGCTTTCTGCAGGCGGCTTGAAATGTGAAATTCAAAATCAGATGAAGTCTCTGTAGTTATTACTGAATGGTGTTTCTGTTCTTATCCCTGTAGGTTTAAATTTCTGCCATTAAGTATTTTACAGAATAAACAAATGGTACTGGCCTCATCTGATGTCTTTGTAAAGCTTTGTAGAAATGACTCCTTGAAGAAAGAACAATTCTGCAATTAGTAGGATTTTTCTCAGTGTTAGAGGTTGAAAATCCTGCTGGCAAGGCAACTGGGTCTGTGCCAGAACATGCTTTTAAATACCCATATTCTGATCCCGTTTCCAAAGGCAATACTAAGAAAGCCCAACCCCTTTGGCTGCTTGGAAGAAAGCTCGTGCTGGAAGGAATCCATCTTATCAGCTTGTACCATTTTCCGCTGAAGAGGAGCTCTTTGTCCTTTGCCTTTCTGAGGGCCTCCTGCCTCTCTTAAAAGTGATTTTTCTTGCCTATTGTGTCCCTCTCTGGGCTGCCTTGTTAGTGCAGGGCTGGGGTGGCCTTTGTGCAGGGGTGAGCTGCCGTCAACAGCTCCCTCCTCCCTTTGGTACAAGGGAGCGCTTCCAACTCCTGCCTGCTCCCCATCCTCACTGTTCAGCTTTCAGAGCCTCCGCAGGGATGGATCCATCCACAGGGATGGATCGGCTTTGCCTAATCATGCGCCAGCTGTCGTCACGGGCTTGGAAACTCCGTCTCTGGTTTTTGTCAACCCTTATTCTCACCAACGATCTTATGCGTGATCACCAGATCGTGCATCATGAGATCATCTTATGCGTGATCACCAGATGAAGAGCCGTGTGAATTCATACCTACACCCCCCTCCCCAAAATAGGTGTTTATGGTACATGTAAGTAAGTCCAGCCATTGATAGTTTCTCAGAAACAGGTGGAAATAAAATGGCATCATGGGACTGGAATTTTATTAGTTATCATTGTTCCTGTTGTCCTTTGGAAAATGCATTTAATTTGAGATAACTAATGAGAAAGTGGTGGGGGAGCGTTTCCAGTGGCGGCTTTGTTGCCCGACTGCTGGCTGCAGCTGTGCCTCTGCAATTTGCTGGGCATGTTGGCCCTTAATATATCCATTAACGTGATCTCCTCTTGGACAGAGCAAGTTGCTGCCTGCCAGTCTGTTCTGTCCGCTGCTGTCACTTTTGGATTTTGCGGAGCATGAACCTGTGAGCCATTATGTCAGTAATAACCATAGTCCTCTTCTTGAATGCTTTTTCCTGGTGAGCAGCCAGTTTTCTGTAGATTTGAAGGATAGAAACAACATGGAGGGATTAGCTAGGTTGCTTGCACTTGCAGGAGGTATTTTTACCTGCTCCATGGGACAAATGCAAGAATGTGTACTCTGTACGTGTTTATTTTCAGCCATATAGTAGCAATCCTTGCCATGTTTTAAAAGCAGAGTCTGAGTTGCTATATATTACAGTATTGATGTCTTTCAGAAAAAGCTGCCAACTTGGTCAAAGTAGAGCAAAGAGAAAACACAAGATTGGAGCACTTGAATTTACTGACCTCATTACCTCATCTCCAGCACTTAAAATTAAGCTGTGCAGACAACAAACTTCAGTCTTACTGAGACTGAGAACTGGCTTCGATAGCACACTGAATTTGTAGTGTCTACTACTTCTGGCCCTTACTGCACAAATCATAATGGCATCTTTTCCTAAGCCTTAATTAAACCTCCACATAAGCTGGGTTTTAGTGATATTTACACATTGTGACCAGGAGAGCCTTACTTTTGTGCCAGTGTCACTGTTTCCCATGGATTTCCGAGCAAGGAGCAAACGGATCAGCTCGTGTCCTTTTGTGTGTCTATTTGCTATATGACTTTTTTTCATTGTTACCAAGGCAACCCCTCCTACCCGCTCCCCGACAGGCGAGGTCTCAATACAATGTAAGTTATTGTCTGGAGTAATTATTAGGCTATTATTAAAGCACCATTGAAATATGTCAGTATCGCGTAGGAATTTTAAACAAGTGGGAGCAAAGACAATAGCGAGCATTAGAGGACTGCGAAAGCATCGTGCTGATGGTAGCTTGGGGAAGGTGCCTGTAGCCCTCCTAAAAAGAACTCATAAAGTATGACCAGTCTTCCCGAATTGGTAAAAGTCAGGATTTGCTAACGTGGACTAAGACTGAAAGGTGAAAGGGGGGAAATGGCTGTATTGCTCTTTAGCTCTGTGCCACTCCTCCCGTGGCTGCTGTGCACGCGGAACATCTTTGCCCAAGTGAAGTACAACCCGTTGGGTCATACGGTAGCCCTGAGAATATCATTTTGATGGAAATGGTAGTAAAATATTCCCATCCCACACGGTTTGGAGAGTGTTTTTTGTTGGAAAGTCTTCTGCATTCACAATCCCTATTTGTGTCCTAAGTTTGGAAGTGAATTGTCCATCATCAGTGAAAGGTTGTGCAAGAGCTGTGCAGCAAGCAGGTAACATAAGAGATGGAAGTGAACCTTAAAATGATATTAATTTATAAGATTATAGCATAGTTTTTCTTTTCCAAAAGAAAAGAATTCCCAGCTGTGGGAATTCAGGAGATCTAGGAGCAAGGCTTACCTTACACTCTACTCTTACAGTACATGTTTTCTGCAGGCGCCACTGGGTTGTATTCCTGCAGCCACTCCTGCAGCTGTAACAGTCCAGCCTTTTCCATACCATCCCATATCCTGGGACTGAATTTTCTGTCGCTTTTATCTCGCTGATGCAATCCTTCTGTTGAGCAATAGCAAAACTGACAGGGTTTTATAGCACCGTATCGATTTCATCCAGGAATTTCCTTCCAAGAACCTGCCATGTTGTCACGGGTCGAAGATGTCACCAGACTGATTTGGCATTTCATTTCTGAAAGTTGCCAGGAGAGGACTGCAGCTCACTGGGAACATCTTTGTTTCAGGCTGCGCAAGTCTTAAGATCAATCTGGGTGCAGATGGAGAATCCATTAATGATTCCGCGTATGGAGGGGGGGGGGAGGGGGGAGAAGGAGGAGAGTTTGCAAGAACCTTATTTCTTGCTGGTGGAAAGTGAGACTGTTTCTGGTTCTTTAGAAACTAGTTTCTCTGGCAAGATTACTTTAAACTCATGTAAAGATCCACCTCCATGATTTCCCCTTCCCACCTCTTGGGAAAGGTCTCTTGCTCCATCTCAGTCCTACTGCAGAGGTGGAGAGGTTTGCCTCATTCCTCAGCACTGCAGTGTGTCATGATAAATATTTGGGGATGTATTTGTACGTCTATTATTTGTTGTTCCTCTTAGGCCAGAGCCTATATCATAAGGCTATAATGCTTAGCCTGATCTGTAACGTATTTCTCAGTTCTCGTTTATGGTTTTTCTGCCATCTACTTCTCACGTAGATTTTGTGTCCGTGGATAGCAGCAGTGAGGGATTCCCAGCTAGTAGAGACCCGAGAGCATCTGAATTCATCTGCCGCCAGCATCTGGCAGCTGACTGTCAGGTAAAGCCTGCGGTGGGGTTCAGTTTTACAGTTCCTGAGTCGTTTCAGTGCTTGCCTCGGCTCCGCCTGCTGCTTTCCTGACCTCTGGTGAAATAAGTGATGTGAATTTTCTGAGCTCTGTGGTTACCCTTAGGTTTGTGGATAGCAGCAAAGAAAACGGACACAAACACCTCCACCACAGCTGCTCAGAGCTTTTCTGTGTTTTGGTGGCATCGCAGCCAGCTCACCGCTGTCTCCTCAAAGAACACTGTGGTGATGTAGAAGTTGTTTCATTGAGACTTCGTTAAAGACTTGTTAAAGGAAGTCAGATTTCATAGTTGATGGCACTGGATTATCTATCCGCATATGTCTTTTGACAGTGTTACAATTTCAGGCTCTGAAAATGATGTAACTATTTTACTATAATAAAATAATTACACTTTTCAGAGAGGAATCTAGGGCAGTAGGCTATGGGTCACAGGAAACACTTGCTTTGGCAAACATTTTACCACTCAAAAAGTAATTATTTGAAATTATAAAATATATTTACAATGTTACAAGCCTTTTATTCAGTACTGGCAGCCTTCCTAAAAGTGTAAAGCTTGCCTGAATAAACTATCACCTCTATGGAACATTGTTTAATTCTTGTCAGACTTACCCACTTGAAACCTTATGTTGTGAATATTTGAAATACATGCACATGGCCTGTTGCTGTTAAATCTTTCTTACTAGTGGTTGTAGAAGTGGCATGTATTTATGCTATGTTTGCAGGGAAGGAGTTTATTTTCCGTCTTTGAGTGCGAATGGAGCTGCTCATGAGGAGAGTCACGCACTCGGTGGCTGTCCCAAGAACCAGTCATGATTATTTCTTAAGTAGTATTAAACAACATGCTAATAAGATGTGCTAGGTCATGCGTTAGTGAATCCTTATGTTTGCTTTTGCATTTTGAAATTAAAATGATAAAATTCTTTAAAGTTAGCTGCAAAGGTTCTCTCTCACAAAATGTTTCTTCCTGTAAATTTCCTAGCTTTGCTCTTGTACAATAAACACAAAAGCAAATATAGCCATTAGTGCAGCAGCAGCCACTCAGATCAGTCTTTTCAAGCTTGTTCTTAAAAAGCAAGATTGATTTAATGATCAGTGACTTTTTTTGTATAGAGGCTGCTTATGTGTAGTTGTATTTTGTGCCTTGTGGGTGTTCTCCTGTCCCTCAAAACAATCCCGTGTAATTGATACTGTCAGCTGAGCTGTGTGCTCGGTGGCTGCAGTGCCAGGGCTGCTCAAACCCTGCCAACAGAGGACTCAGCTCATCTTGATTTAAAGACAGGTACCCACCCAGCCCTTAGAAAGGGAAGGCTATTTTTTTTTTCCCAATAATTTATTACAGTTTCCTTTTACATGTATTTACATTTTATTGTTTACCTTTTGTCTTCGCTGCCTTTGATACCTTGTGTTCGTGTGTTCTCTTGTAGTTATGAGGTACAAACCCTATAGGTCTCATGAGTGTCTTTGCTTTGTGGCTGTTGAATATATTAGCACCAAATGGACCTTTCAGATGGTAGGGTGATTGTAGCAAATGCTCAGCTCAGTCCTGGCTACAAGTTTGAGATGTTATTTAAACCCCTTGTCTGTATGAAGACTTGGATTTCATCCCAGAGGGTTTTTTCAGATTTGCTTTTGCTGTGTCCAGTGCTAGGTGGATGTGATAGCCTGTAAGTGCTTGTCAGGTAAGCTCCAACTTAGGACTCTTTCCTCAAAATGGACTGTGTGTGCCATCTGAGTCTGTCCGTTACAGAAAACGCGCTGTCTTTGCCTCCAGTGCAGGCTATTTCCTTTGTGTCAGCAGTTCCTCTTGTCATAGTCTCAAAATTTGTGGTGACTTCTTTCTGCATCTGAGAGGTTGACAGACACATCAAGTGATACTTGGGTAAGTTTGCATCCAAGACCCAGGACACTCATTTGGTCTTAAACATATTTCTCCTTTACTCAACTGAATTCGAGATTACAACAGTTGTGGAAGTGATCAGCTGTGGAGGGCAAAGCTTTTGCTGCAGCAGGTATCAGTATGTTTTTTGATAAAGAGTTGGTGGCATCCTCCTGGCTACCCCATCTTGTATTTCTGCTGGATCCTGACTGTTTTGTCATCTGCATGCTACCTGCCATGTGGCACGTTTCATATACTTGTTTGGCAAAAGAGAGGAAAATACATCCATGTTCCACTTTAAAAATAGTGCGTGCAACCGTCTGTAAGACCAGTTGTGTTGGGTTGTGGGCTTGCCGTGATCACACTGTCTCTTAAGGCAGACTGATAGCTGCAGAACTGCAGTTTTGGGGTGTGCCTGTGAATCAAGTGATAAAACAGCAAAGGAACCTGAAAATTAATTCGTATGTTATATGTGAGTAATCTTTTGGATTACTTTTTGGTTAAGTTACCGTTATTTTCACGGGTACAGCAAGCAGCTTTATGAAAAGCTGAGTTGAGTCCAGCGGGTCAAAAGAGGTGGCTGAGACCTGGCAGTCCTCAGGCAGGTTTAGCAGGAATAGAAGCCGTGTTTCTAATTCAGGGTGATGGAAACCAAACCAGAAGCAAATAGCTCTTGTCAGGGGTAGGAACAAGTGCAGTGTCAGCAGCTTCCCTTTGTATCGCTGCAGAGTGTGGGCATACAAGTGGTATTACTATCATGTATACACATACACTTTTTCTGGATATTCAACTAAATATCCATGGTCTTTTAGTGTTGGCAAACTCTGAGATTTTTCAGACTGAGAAATTTCTTTGAGGTTAGCTCCGTGTATCTCTCCTTCAGGAAGCCCTGCGTGCCTGGGTATGGACGTTTTGCTTGGGTCTCTGGCTTAAATTTTTGCTTCATTCATTCCATCCTGTCCCTCCTAACCCATCCCTCTTTTCTTTCATGACTGTAATGAATTAATGATTTTATGTAAATCTGGTGTGTGATGGACTTGGGTGTGCCTTGGGACTTGTTTAAGCTATCACATAGGAAACGCATCATCTGCTTCATTTTTTCTGCAATTGCAGTCAGTTTTTCCTTTATTCCTTCTCCCTACTTTCTATTTTTCTCAGTTTTTTTCTTTTTTTGCTTAAAGCAGTTCTTTAACCATGTTTAGACCATTTGCCAGGGTTTAAAGCTTTAATTCTTTTTTCCATCCTCTCTCCCTGCTCCACATCCTTTATTTTCCACCTAAATAGGAAGGAAAAAAAGCAACCATCCCTGCATTACCTACCTGATTGCTATTCAGTTCCCAAGAGAGACGCCCTGAGAGCTAAATGCAGGGGCTGGAGGTCTGGGCTCTCTGGTTAGATTCACTGAACGTCACTAATTAGAGTAGAGTAGCCACTTACATATTTATTCATGTTTCAGAACAGTTGGTGAATCAATTGAGTGAATGAACTGGGGCAGCTTCAATGCTTCTCGTGTATGAATATGCTTAAAAGAAACCCCCAAACATACTGAAGTTGTTTCCTTGTGACTTGCTGGTATAGACCAGCATGGCTGTAGCAAAATGTTATTTTCATGTGACTTTTTGGGTGATGCTTTTTCCAATCCTCCTGTCTTCTCCTACTGAAGAGAAGCTGATTCCATCCTCCAAAATATATACCAAAAAACCCCCAATAATACTTCTTGTCTGGTGAGAAGAAAATATTGTTACTTTAAGGCCATCCTCACTCTATTTGTAGTTAATGGATTAATTTGCCTAAAGCTTAAATTAATATCCTTGCAGGAAATAAAATCAGGACAACAACTTGTGCTGAACCATTGCTGACAGATAGCGCAGAATAACCTTGCAATACATGGTGGGTTTTGTTAAATGGAGCAGATTGATTTCCCCATAAACACCTTGAAGTGTTGCCTTTCACCAAAATTCTGTCTGAATTTAGCTCCTAATTGATAATAGCTCATTTACGTTTTCGGAGCAGGATGGTGACAGCCTCCTGGTCTCCCCTTGCTGAGAGATTTGCATTCCATCTGCTCTGGCTGTTGATTAGCAGCATGCCGGCTACATGAGCAGTGTTTCTGGACGCTGTGGTCATCTGTTGCGTTAAAATTTTTCAGCGAGGACACGACCACGAAGCTTTAAAGGATGGTTAGGGGAGCGAGAATAACGCTTTTGGGTTTTGCTGTTGTTAGAGGGAAAGTGCCTCGTGGGCGGCGTGGCTTGAAAGTGCACCGTTGGCTCCGAATTTCCTGGAGCACCACAAAAGCTTTCAAACACTTGGTGGAGAAAGCTCCGAGTTTTTCCCTGCTTGCTGCTAGTGCTGCTCTGAGTGCTTACATCTCTACTCCATTTGTATCACCCATACTTTAAATAAGGAGAAGTCTGTCTTTAACAGGTTTTGCAGGGAACAAGATTTCAAGTCAACCATAGCTTCAAAGCAGTCAGCATCTTCTTAACCGCTGCTTGGCAAAAGTTGCTGGGGCAGGCAAGGGACTGGCAGATTTTTTCGCACCAAAGCATGTTTAATTTCATTTACCCTTAACACAGAGCTGGTGTGTAAGGTGATGCGAGTATGTTTAAAGTTCAGCAAATGTAAAGGTAGGATGGAGAGAAATGGGTCCCTGATATCTGAAATGTATTGTATAACTCTCTCCTCTCCCCAGTGTTTTTAAAAGTGAGTCCAGCTTTTAATCCATAACAGTCTCACATTAAAATGTTCTAATTTAATTGTTTTGTGTTGTGTGGGATACTACAGAGTAAAGCTGAGGTTGCTCATCCTTATCCTGAACTTTTGTGCTCTAATTTGGCTACATTAGCTGGTTTATAACCTCTGTTGCAGAATGTTTTAGGGTGCCTCTACCTTCTGTCACTGGTGAGTGTGCCAGGTTGAAAGTGAAGCAAGTTGGTTTGGGAAGATATCCATAGATGATTTATTCAGGTTTATTGAAAATATTGTCCTGTCCACTTGCACAGCTGATACTGCAATTGAGACTTATAATTTGGGCTTTTTGCCACTGTCATGAATTGAGGTAAAATGGAATTAATTGTGGTGACTCTGTAATGCATTCTTTGAAATGTAAATAAAAGGTGGCTTAGGAAGTCGGGCCATTCGTTTTTTTTACCCTCAGCATACTTAGAATTTGTGTTTGGATGCAAAACCTTTCTATTGGCAGTCACTTCTGCAGTTTGTGTATTCCCTTCCCACCGGGTTTTGTTCTGTAAGCAACAGAAATTAGTGAATGCTTCCTTTTGCCTTTTTATTTACCGAGTGCCAGCAGTGCTGTGCATTGAGCCTGGGGGAAATGTAGGGGGGGAATCACATGCCTCTAAATCTTTCTTCTCATTTGGGGTGTAAAAATCCTTTTCAAAAGGATTCCAGTTCCAGTCTGGCAGGGATGCTCCAAGAGGAGATACCCAGCCCTTGAGGTTTCTGGCTAGGGACTTGTGCTGTGCAAAAAGAAAGAGATTAGCTTGGAAGACAGACAGACAAACAAGTGCAGTCCTGGTCTCTGTTGCATTTTAATCTTAAACTAAAATTACCCCTGAACACAGGAGCTCTGTTGAAGAGTTGAAGTGGGCATAGACTTTCAAATGAATCCCTTTGAAAGACCATCTTCTCTCCCCTTGAAGGAAGGGCATTTGAACTATAGCTTATTCCTTCCATGTACTTAAATCATAGCAAAGCTTCTGCTTGCGAAGTGGCGTCTGAGGAATGCTACTTTTACTTGAATTGGGTTTAAACAGGCCCTTTAAGCGCAGGATGGAGAATCAGGGAAGGCAAGGGATGCTCCATGAAAGTGGTTTTGAAAGAAAACAACTCCAAACTTGTGGAGACCTGCACTGGAAAATTTCTGCTTATCTTGAATTTACCGCAGCGTCTCCAGGCGTGCTTCAATACGTATTTTTTTTAATGAGCATCAGGGTGGGGCTCAGCTGGGTGGCTGCACTCCTGTGTGAGCCAGGGGGAATATAACCTTGGGTAGGCTTTGTAACGCTGCGAGGATCTTACAACATCCGTCACTATGATAATGTAAGAATTAAAACAGAAGAATTACTGCCTCGAGTAGATAAGTAGCTACCTTAACGCACATTTACTGGTGCTGGCACTAGGCGGGTATCATTTAAAAAGAGAAATGCTGGTTTAAATGGTGCAGAATGTTTAGGAAGACACTGATGTAAACACTGACGAGAATTAAAAAGCTGGTATGTTTCCTCCTTCCTGGGGAGTCAGAAAATGCTGAGCATGGTCTGACTGTAAAGGTCCCTTGGCAAAATCTTGCACGGAGCCATTCTCAAGCCCCTAGTCATTTCTCTGAGATACCTCAGAAACATGTTTTTCTTCATCTGATAATTGGTTGCTTATTATCTTCTTGCTCTTAATAGCTGGTAAAATAAAAAGGGAAAAATGAATTTTAGTAGTCTTCACTCCCTGGGGGGAGATTAAGCCATTGATAGCGTGTTTAAAGTAGACTTGTCTTTGTACTGTGCATTCATCGTCCTCCATATGGGGAGCCTGTAGTTGGTTCTGCATCATTTGTTTTGTCTTTCTGGTTGCTCTTAATATTAATTGCAGTCTTTCCCAAGACACAGTTTTGTTAATCTTCCTTTTGTCATTTCCCTCTTCCCCCCCCCCCCCCCATCCCCAACAAATATGCTCTCATGTGTTGAAAAGAGGGTTAAAAGTAGCATTAGGGTTTCTTTTTAATGTTGGCTGTCCATTTATTCACCTGTTTTTTTACCACCAGTATTAGTGTTTCTATTTCTTTGCTCAACTTCTGAATTTTGTATGTGCTGTAATTGTTATAAGGATGCAAACAGTTTCCTGGAGTGATGGGTATAAGTCTCTTATCAGCTCCAATTATGCAAAACGTTTTCAATTAGCTATAAATCCCTTTTCTACCTTCCCCCAGACAAACACAACCAAGCAGGGCCCTCCTGGGACACACCGGTGTGCGGTGCAGGGACAGGCTTTCACTGTCTAAATCGTGTTCTGTCCCAGGAGCGTTAAGATCAGAAAGCACGCTCTGCTACTCCCTGTATTCTTAAAAAGTTATCGTGCTCATAATTACACCATTTCCCTAAAGATTTTCAGTATCAGTGCTGGCAACCTAAGGGAGGAGGTAGCATCTCCAGTTTCTCACAAGCAGCAATGGAAACAAATGACTGTCCTGGACTGCGAAGCTTTTTTTTTATTATTATTATTTTTGGGTGTTTTTTTGAGCTTATTCCTGTACTGTCCAAAGTCATAGCAGGTGGTTAAGTGCTCCGTCCAATACTGGTAACTACCAAAGCGGGATGCTTTGTTAGATGGACTGATGGCTAAATGTGAAATGGCAATTTCTGTGGTGCCGCATGAGGTGGAGAACAGATGCTGTAACAGAGCAAAATGTTCCTGTAAGCTTTCAGGTGGTTCTGACTCTGAGGTTACCACTTCCATGTGCCGCAGCAGAGAAGAACAAGGAGAAAGGAGTTTCCTGACAGAAATACTTGTCCTATGGAGGCTTTATTGAAAAAGCTTGAAGCCCTCTGGATGTGGGTGATGTTTGCTTGGGTAACGCAGAGAAGAGGTATGTGCCTTCTGCCTAGTATGGAGAAGATGCCCCTGTCCAAAACAGCGCTGACTCTGGTTTGCCAATGGACATACTGAATTATCTGTGGCAGGAGGAGATAACTCTGGATTTAAATAGCTTGGTTCTTCAAAAGAAATATTTTTGAGGCCCTCTTAATACTACCTCTGTAGTTGAAGTTTACTTTGAAGTCTACCCTGTTCTGCCTTAAACTGATTTTGCTGCTTGTTTTAGCCCTTATCTTTGCCCCTCGTTCATGCTCCCGCTGCGGTTTTCACAGCAGCCTGACCGGGTCTGACTGAGGAGGGTTTGAGAATAACTTTTTCCAGCACATCGTTGGTTGATTGCACAGCTGTGGCAGAGCAGCTGGTATATATTTAAGCACTCCCATAGGCCGGCAGCCTTTCCAAAGGAACGGGCTGTTGGGCTGCTGGGCTTGCTCTTAGAGCACACACACAAGGAGCCTGAACAGGGCATGGTCTTAATGATGGAAGATGGCATTTCCTAAAGCTCCTGGAGTCCGTATCCTGCTGGTGACCACCTGCGAATCCTGATGAAAAGCAGAAACTGCTTAGGATACACGAGTCTCAATTTGGGCGAGTGTGGTGAGGGTGGGCTGGCTGGCGGTGCAGCACAGGTGACATGCTTGTCAGGCTGCATTTGCACTGATGGCCTTATCACCGTGAAAAGGTTGGTAGTTCCTGGGCCTCTTATTTCAGCATAAATTAGCACTTTTCTTGTAGGTCTTGCTCATGTGCAACCTGACTTTTGCCAGCAATTTAAAAAGAATAATAAAAAACATATATACACGCACTGTAGAAACTGATATTTGGTGGAGGGAGGGAGAAAGAAAGTAAGTGCGGGAGAAAGCACTGAAAGAACAAGACTTAAATTACATTTCAAGATGATTCTGCCCTGCCTTTATCTTGTTTTTCAGGTGAGTGGGTGACAGGCTAAGTCTGTTGCGGCATGCATGTATGAACCTTGTTCAACCTTTTCAGTTCTTTTCTGGAGAGAAGATTTTCTTCCTAGTTTGTACTTCACTGTCTTACTGAATGTCGCCTGAGCCATGGGGGCTGGGGACAAAGGAAAATGTCTGCAAGGGAACATATGGAAACTTGGACCTGTTACATAGCCAGTCATGTGCAGAACATCTTTGGTACAGATAAAACCTGTGAGCACAGGTGTCTTGGGAAGGCTCATCAGATCCAGTAGAAGACACCCCTGTGAGGACACACGTGGAGGGGACAGTGACCAGCCATCGTACCCAAGAGTACTTTGATCAAGGCATTGCTTGTTTCAAAGGTCCCAGTACAGCTTGCATAGCAAAATATTGCTGCAGTTGCTTGTGTAACACCACGTTATGTTGAATTCTTATGTTAGTTTTCCAACTTATTTCTTCAAGTATTTTACTTTTTTTTTACACTAAAATAACCATTTTTATTCCTATTCAAAATAGTTTAAAGTATACTAAAATGTCTCAAAAAATGTTTTAACGTCAGTTGTGCTGGTGTATGTTGAACTAGATGGTTTGTATCCAAGGTGGGGAAGGCTTTTCCCCATAAATGCATCATTACAGAGTTTGAGAAGAAGGGAAGACTGGAGGCACACGTGCTGCTGGAGTGTTGGCAGGAGGTTAGGTGCTGATGAGAAAAAGACTAAAGCTTGAACATGTTCAATCTGTTTAACTAATAATCGAGACGTTTGCTGTGTTCGTATTGAGGGTATGGGCATGTGGTTTCAACTCGAGTGAGTTGTGTTGGCTTTACCAACGTCTCCTTATCAGTTGAGCTGTGGGGTAACGCTTTTAGGCATCTCTCATCACAAGATAGATGCGAGTTGAAGAGGGGTGGTTTGGTATTCCAGTTAAATCAGTCTAACAGGTAGCTGCTGCCAAGGGGTAATCTCCTTCTCACTGCCTCCTCCCTACCTGCGATGAGCGATTTCAGAGGACTAAACCACAAGGAACTAGTTTATTATTGATCAGTTAGGTTTTTAATGCTTTTTAATTCTAATGCTGAGTAGTTCTCTAAATCCTGGGTTAAGTGCCTGAACTGGTTCACTGTGGGCTCAGGTGAACATCAGTACCAGAGCAAAGGGAAGGGGCATCGGGTGTGTGTCTGAGCTACGACATAAAGGGCAGCCTGAACTGCAGCTGAAGTTCCCCATCACTCCATCTACATGTGATTTTCATGGGAAGGAAAAGCTTTATCTAATAATACAAGACTTTAGAAGTGCACGTTATCACCATTCCTTTAATTGGCTGTAATTGCTGAGTTTTGTTTTAATTCCTATCTTGTGTTTTTGGTTATGTCAGATATTCTGATGGTTTTTGTGCAGTTTTAATGAGAAGATAACTGTTACTGCTTAGTAAAATTCTGGAAATAAGACTATTAAAACTGGAGGCTCAGTAAAATGAACAGAAACGGTCATTTTATTATGAAGCTTCCTAACAGCAACTCTTTTTGCTTGATTAAAATATTCACAAGATTGAACTTAACGACTTTCTTGATAAATACAAATGCATAAAACAGATTGGAAAGTTTCCTCTTATTTCTCTTTCTGTGCCATGAAGTTTAACCTTCATTCAGGAGGTGGGGCAGGAAAAGAGTATTTGAGTTTTTAGGGTGAGGGATCTCTACTATATTCATCACTGGAGTATTTGACTTTCCTTTAATTGGCCCTTGTTGCTGTGTTTCCAGTCCCCACAGTAGTTTCTCCATTACTGATTTAGGGGCTGGTCTGAATACCCAGCTGGGATGATCTTCCCTTTCCTTTTCTGGAGACTACATTTGTATTTGTTTAAATGCCACTTAGCTAAAAGGTCAGGAGCTCTAGCAGTTGTACTGATACCAACAGAGGATTCGCTGATTTAATTGAGTTTGTCCAGGCTGAAGGGAAACGTGGGTAGGTGAATATAAGGAAAAACTTCAGTTTGAACTCTGGGCACCTGTTTTTAAGTCAACAGTTCTGGTCTTGGTTTCCCATGCTGCTGTGTGCTTTTGTGGCTTCTTTTGGTTTCCATTTGTCTGTTTGGGTTAAGGACCAAGCTGGGTAATTTAGGGAAGTATTCTTATCTACATCCATGTGAATTATCAGAAGGAAGGTTTTTCAGATTGTTATGTAGCTGTATAAAACACAGCTTTATTTACTTCAGGTCCATTCAGTGGATCTTAAAAGCACGAAGAGATACTGCTAACTTTTTTGTTTGGTGGCCCTGTCATTGAGGAGGGGGAAAAAACTATCCTATTGGATGCAACGTTGCTCAGATTAAAGACTAATGAACAATCTCTCTTTGCAGAAGGAATGGATGGCAGTGCTGAACTCATCTCATGTGCCATCTGTCAGAGGTGTATGGGCTAGTTCAGACCTCTTGTCCCTAAGAGGCTAGAGTATCTCTGCATTACTTAACCTCAAATGTGTAAACTGTGATACCTTTTTTTGTGCAACCATAATTGCTGCTGTTTGGTCTTGTTTAAATGAAAGTCAGAACTCGAGGCAGTAGATCAAGCACATTGAGGAACATGCAGGTGCATTGTGTAACCAGGGATTGTCCTGATGTGATCCTGGTAATTCCACAAAACTGCAGTATCTCCCCTTGCATCTCTGGTTACTTGTCTAAACGGAGCATACGTGACCATTATGTCTGGACAGGTTCTAGTATGCACCGACTGAGTAACTCTCCATTCTTTGTCTTGGAATCTGAAACCTTGACCATCTCTTCTTGACCCTTAAGTGTGTGGCAGTATTTCTGGTCTAGCTTATTGGTAAACTTTTGCAAAAACATAGAGTGAATCTTTACTTTCCTTCTTGAAAAGAGTGAGAATTTAAAGGTTGTTCTTAACCAGGGAAGGCAGGTATTGAGAGTCCTGTCACTGTATGATGTCTCCTGTCACCCAGGTCTGTCATACTGTATTAACAATATTTTTATGATAGGTTTTGAAATATTAGTAGGCATTTGTGCTGCTTCTCTTAATTTATTTTTTTCTGTCAGAAGTTTCTGCTTGGCTGTCTTTCAAATGTGAGGTTCCACATAGCCGTAGGTTTTGTTATTCTACTGGGAATATTGATTTTCCTAATGGTAAAGAAGTGAAGCATCGTAAAAGTGTTGAAGCATCACAGTCACCTCTAAGGACAGAATGGTGGTGGAATCCCAAAGTTGAGACAGTACTGGCAGTTTGCAAATTCAGACAACAATCTAATAATGGTCAATTATAACAGCAAAACTGGGGACACTGGACAGAGCCTTGGGCTCATCTCTGCTCCAAAGCTTTACTGATCTAGTGGGGTGTTTTGCACCCCTCTTCCCTCTCCCCACCCCAGCTACTTGGAAAGTGGTCATTTAGGTCCTTTTCCAGGCGCACGTGGTTAAACTAGCCATGCTTTTTGCACATCTGCTGAAGGATTAGAATCTTTTTCCTCTGAAATAAGAGAATTTGAAAAAGGTCAGCTTTGAAGCATCGTTGCACAGATGGCTTTGGGAAGCTGTTGTCGCAGTAATGCCTGTGTAGCCGCGTTTGTACTGGTAGATTCCACTGACAGCGCCACCACGCTCTCGCCTTAGTGACTTCCCTGTGATAGCTGACAAAGACTATTGCCGCCTTTTTTTGTTTGCAAAATGACTTCTTATGAGTGCCAGATAGTTGTTTAAAGAAGTGAACCCGTAGAACAGCTGTGCAGCTGCCTTGTAGGCTGCAAAACCTGACACTCTCTGTGCTACCAAGCTCATAGCCAGCCAGCTGGGCAACAGCTGTCTTCTCACATCTGGCTACTGCATTGCCCGTTTTTTTTCTGCACCTGAAATTCATACTAGGACTCTGTCATTGCTTTAGAATCTATGTTTGCAAAGTCACAAATATAAATAATTTACAGTAGACACTTGGTTTTGGGTATCTAGCTTGAAGGCATGTTGTGGAGATGGCTGCTTTTTTCCAGCTAAATAAACCATCTACAAGAATCTGGCTGGTTTCCTTGTAAGATTTCAGTGATACAATCTAAAAATAAGGAAGCGTAATTTTTACGAACCTGAAAATCATAATTTCTGAAGGTATTTTGAAATAGGTTCTATTCATTCTGTGTTAATTGTTAAAAACAACAAAATGGTGAACCAAAACCTGAGAGAACTTGTGTTGGTGACCTCCAGCAGTTCTTCCCTCCTCCTTCTGCTACGCACACATAAAAGCTGCATGTGCAGGCAATACCAACCTCATTTGCTACCTGAGTGGTCATTTTTTATTGCTAGATTTAGGGAAATAATTTAATAACCAAATCTAATTTGGGCTAAAACATCCATTAAGTGGAGAGCTGACCAGCTCATCCGTGATGGTTTAGAAAAATAAGTCTTTTCTTAGGGGATTGTTTTTTTTTTTTTTACATTAACTAGTGCATGAAGCTTCTTTCTTGCTGATTTTACAGTATATTAATTCAAGGTCCACCTTTTGGTTGATGGAATAAATTCCGATAGAGATGCACACCATTACATGGTGTACAATTTGCAACTCGGAAGTTAAGGTGGAATAATATGAACGCCAGTGTTCCTTATTCGCAAGCAGAGTTGGCTTCCTTCCTCTTCTGATAGCAAGAGCATGTCCTAGGAAGACATTTCCGTATCTATACTTTAAGTGCTTAAAAGTTTTCTCATACAGAATTTTATTTGCCACAAGATTGGACATGAAAATGCGTGGTGAGTAATTAATTTATTGGAAGCTTTCAGTGAGTGATCCCATTTGCAGCTGACCCAGGCACAGCTTTCTGTTGCGAGGGAGGGAGTTGCCTTGCAGAAGAACCTTTCCTTTGGAAAAACACCCCAATAAACATGAGGCTGACACATTAGAAGTGTAAAGGTAATCTTCAGCCTTGCATTTATGAACTACACAGTTTGATTTTTAAGCTGTAAAATTTTTCACTGTGCTGTGTAAAATGTTGGGAAACTGTACGTTCCTGGTGCTGTGGAACTGTCAAGGGTGTTAGAAAATTCTGATGGTTGAGTAGATGGACAAAGCTGATGGGGGTTTTGGAGGCAGATACATGTTTTTATTATAGTTACTCACTTTTTTAGAATTTTGAGAGTGGGAATACTCTCAATAAAAGTGGCCTTTTTATTTTCTTATTTTTTTTTTCCCTAATGTGCCATCGAGCCTAGAAGTATAAACAGTTACTGTCTTCATGGACCTGGGAACAAGAAAACTGTCTTTTAAATCTTGTTAATTTTTCAGAGCACGGTTCTGCTGTCGCAGACCTATTTGTGCCATTTGTACAGGGCTTTTAGTTAGCAAGAGGCCAAGGACAGGGTGTAGAAAATGTTAAAAGTTTAGCGTATTCAGAATGGTGCAGATGTTAAACTTGTGATCACCTGTTCAGTATGATTTGATGTGTTTAATGCCGATGTTGAGTTTGACTTGTTTGTTGTTTTTTGTTTTTTTTTTTACTGACTAGATGGCAGAGTCCTCCTAATAAACAAAATTGCCTCCTCTCTAGCTGAAATGTTGAAATTAACTTACTCAGATAAAACTGTTTTGTGGCAAACAGAAGATGATTCAGAGAACTACACCTGTGCTGATCTCATAACAAAGCTAATTAATCTTTTTTAATTAAGTGTCCCTTAAAATTCAGCGTGATAAAGACTGAAGGATTTTATTTTAATGATTACTTTTAGAGGGCACTGCTCTAACAAGAAAACTTTTACTCTGTGTTTTCTTGCACGGAAGTGAGTAAGCAGAGCTGCCTGGGATGCTGATCATTTGTTTATATACTTCAGCTGCAGAAAATGAGAAATTAAATGAACAGTTGAAAGATGCACTGAGAAATGAGTGCTTGGGACAGCACAGGAATGCAACTTGCGTGTTAATTTTTCAACTTCAGGCTCTGTTTCAGGTGTGCCAGTGTCTGAACTCTCTGCGAGCTAGAAAGTGTGGCGAGAGGGGAGTGCATCCAGATTGCTGCTGCTTTACCACTTGGCTTCGCAAGAAAAAGCGAGAGCCTTTCAGGCTTACTGTGTTTTTTATTCACATCGAGCAATTGCCTAGGAAGATGAGGTCGGGAAGCTGCAATATTGATCAGACTATCTTCTTGGCAACCTTGTTCATGGCAACTTTGTAGAGCTTAGGGTAAACGGAGTATTAGGGCTATAGAAAAAGAACAAAAGGGAGGTTACCGATGGCCCTTCTTGGCAGCAGTAGCTGGATGCCTTTTAAAAACAGCTTCTGTTGTCATGGAGCTTCTGAATCCAAGGCCAGTTTCTGGCACCGTGATTTTCTCATGGCAAAAACGTTGTCCTGTTCTGGCCTTGGGGGAAAAATAAATAAATAAAGGCAATAGCCTTGGCAGCACTCATCTATTATTGCAGCTAAATGACTGGACTGCAGTGGGAATGGGACCAAAGGGAAACCTTTTCTTCACAGAGAATCCTGATTTTTTTTTTTTAAAGCTGGCATCCACCGTGCTCTGAAAAATATCTTTTGTAAGAAGGCGTTTGACATTTGGAGAAGGATTTTGAATGGTTTATATAGAACTTGCTTTCCTCTGAGTCAGCAATGTTTTGAGGTTGAAATAGGGACCTGAATTCCTTATCTCAAGGTTTTTGGAAGGTCTTCCAGTAATGGTTTGTTTGTGTTTGAAAGCCCATTTTCCTCTTCTAAACTTCAGATATAATCAAGCAGTTTAACACACACATTTATCATCTCCTGAAGTGGTCAGTAATGTGCAAAACAAGACATTTATTAATTTATTTGGCATTGATTATTTTAGCTTAACACTACGTTGCTTTGCTGAGCTTTTTGTTGTCTTAAAAGATGATATTTTGATTGCATAGAAATATTCATGCTTAACTTCATGGACAAAAAGTATACTCCACTTCCTGGTAAGATTTTTTATTTTTTTTTGTTCTTGGATAGTTCCAGTGGCTGAAGTTTAAAAACTTGCTTGGTTTTACTTTTGCTTTGTGAACTTATTGAAACCTAGAAGCAAGTGATGACAGAAGTGGTTCAGTGTTTCTGAAGCAGGAAAGCAGTAAGCTTCTATGCTAAAAGCATTTCTACATGACTTATTTTTAAAGGCAGGAAAGGATGATTACCCCATGTCAGAAGGCATCTATAGGTAAGCTCTTCTGCTAGAGGTGTGAAAACACTTTGGGCTGAAGAACTTGCCCTTCAGGTCCTTCCTTAAGAGTCAGCTCTGTTTTGATACTGTCTGATTACTGTTGTTTGGAAAGTTTCAGGCAGCTAGTGAATAAAATCACTGCATATTAAGTATCACACATTAATTTCTGTTGCTTCATCCGCCTGTTTGTGTTTTGTCCTCCCGTGCTAGTGGCTGTTGGGTCAAGGATTAGGGCGCTCTCGGGCAAGTTGAGATTGGCTTTGGTGGTAGGGCCCCAGGGTAGGATGTTGCAACTGCTGTGACTCCGCTGTTAGAAATTACCAGCCCCAAACCAGAGTTATTTTCTGTCCTTCTGGTGTCTGCAAAGAGGGATCTGTGTGGAGGCACTAAGCGGAGCAGGAGGCATGTGGTTCTGCAAAGCCTGCCTCAGGCCAGTGACCGTGAGGAGGGGTGTAATGACACCTCGGGGCTGCTGCGGCTTTTCTTCAGCAAAGAAGAGTTGGAGCCCTGTCATTTGGGGATTTGTTTGCACAAGGGAGGGAGCCCTCATCCTTGGGAGTAGCCTCTGATCTGCAAGTATAATCATCAGATAATAAAGACTCCAGGAGTCAAAACTTGCGAGTTTGGAGCAGCCTTTGGAGCCTTTGCAAATTCTTTTCTACAAGCCCTTGGATGGTGATGTTGTAAACACAAGTCACCTGTGCAGGATTGTTTTTCCCCCCCCCCCCCCCCCTCTGTTTTACTCTTTAAAGCATCGTCAAACTCTGAAAGACGACAGACGTCTTCCAATGTTGCCCCTGCAGGCTTGCTTTACGTTATTTGCTTTTTCTATACACCCCCCTAAAACATTAATATAGTGTCTGTAGGTTTATGGTATTTAATATCAGTGCCACAATATAAGAATCAGGAAATTCTAAATGTTAAAAGTTTACATTTAATGTATATTGATACTACTTTGAGGTTGTTTGTAGCTAGAAATTAAGGGGAAAAGAAAAAAGTTTTTTTTTGTTATGACAGTCCAGAGTGTTTATCTGCTAGTGAGTGAAACTTTTCTGTAGACGCTCGTCATCTCAATTTAATAGCATGTATTTCAAAATCTATTTCTTCGCCTTACCAAGACCATAATAAAATCTTAATTTTTCCTCTTTGTAGTAATACTAACCCTTTCTAGTCTGTAAGACTGCATGAGGATTCAGAAACTGTAACTATGGGGGGTATGAAGAGGCTGTTTTATTTCAGCATTAGGAGCATTTGGGACAGTGCTAAAATTTGTAGTTGTAGTGTTATTTCTTTAATTTTTGCTCATAAAACTAATTTCTTAATTATTAGAAAACTCATTCTGTCTTTGAAATTCTGTACTTCTGGAGATGGTGCACTATATTCCATATAGTAACGAAGTGATCAAATTGCTGCTTTAATTGCAAATTTTGACTTGAATTACAGAATTTACTTAGTTCTTTCAAGACAGTTAAAGCAGTCCCAGAGCAGGGAGGGGAGAAGTGCGGATCTGATGACGATTGCTGTAATTTAGGCCTCTTCCTTTAAACTTTGCTTACGACAGAGAGGTTTTATTTTCTGGGGAGGAAGAAGGTAGTTTCCCTGCAGTTTCCCATTTAATCGCTGTGCAGATCTTAGTTTGCTGTGGTGCTACATTTGTATTTGAGATAGGGGTGAGAAGGTGGGAATGATGGCTGAAGCCAGTGAGTCCTCCTGGAAGGTCATAGGAAGCCTTGGTACTTCCTTTCTGAATATGATTGTTTGCTAATTTAGGATGAATACTTTTTCATGGTCAGCTTTGTTCTTCAAGAGCAAGACCAGTGCCTGTGATAGGTGGAACCTGGTGGGAGTGCTGGAGAAGCTCTGGGGGAAATGACTGACTGGAAAAGCTGAAAGGGCATAGCATGAACATGCAGCGCTGATGGTGCTTGGCTTTATGCTACAGTAAACCCAGGGAAGAAAAAACAACCCCCCGTGATAAACCCCAATCTTTGTTAAAGAGTTGTGGTCTCAGGAAAGCTCGTATTGGAGAACCTGCCATTGGCCAAGATTGGAGAGCAAAACAACTTCTGGGTGGGTAAATGTAAAAATTTAACCCTGACATAGAGTGATGGTAGCACGTTGAGGGTGGTTATGCTGCCACTTAATCTATTTTTGTTTGGGTTGGAACATCTTTGCCCGAGCTGGCTCACCACATGAGTGCAGAAGTGATGTGGGAGACAAGGAGGGGGACCACCCCTGCAGTGGCTGTGTGGCTTTGGGCTGGGTTGACATGGCAGCACTTCAGGATGCTGGGGGCAGCAGAATGGGCAGGTGGGGATGGAGCACGGTCTTCCCTTTCTGCTGGTGTGCAGCTTTAGAGTGGGTGACTTTGTGATGGTAGGCGAGATGCCTTTTAAATGAAATTCCTGTCGGTATAAAGAGCGGTCTTGATTCCAGGATGGCTCTACACGTGCAGTCACACAAGCTGGGTTAGGAAGTGGAAAATGAAGCATGTGGGATCTGCAGTAGCGCTTGAAGGATCAGAAAAGATGATGGGAACATTGGACAAGGTGCAGTTCTGCTTATGTGGGTTTTTCCCTCTCATCTTGGCGCGATTCCTTTTGCAGCCAAATTATGAGTTGTCTCAGAGCCCTTTGGACTTGGTTGTTCTTCTTTCTCTGCATGACAAAGAAGGCGGATTTACTCTGAAGAAATATTTCCATGGCAGCCACTTAGAAAATTGTTCCTATGTTCTTCTGTGACAACTTTTTTTTGCTTTCTATTTTGTTTTATAGACACAGATGAGGACACAGTGAAAAGGTGTTTTGCCACGTTTGAAGAGAAGTTCTTCCAGACCTGCGAGAAAGAACTTGCCAAAATCAACATTTTCTATTCAGGTAAGGTGCTTATTTTGTGTGTATTTGTGGAAAATACAGCAACACAAAAAGAGTCTGAAGCTCTCAAACTTTCAGAATAACCACAGCGGTCATGCAGGTCTACCATCAGGTAATGACAGGGCAGGTTTATATGGGAAACTGCTCTGGTTTAATCACAGATGTGGAGCTAAACCATGGTATTTGAATGGAGGGAGAATGAAGGGCAGGTGATTTCATTGCTTTGCAATAGCATCCTGTTGAACTTTATAAAGATGGTCTTAAATTTAAGTGGCAGCTTACATATAAGGCATGGTTTCTCAGCTTATCCACAGCGGGAGTCTCCTGTGCATGTTTTAGGCGTGCAAAGCTCCCTCGCTGGTGTTTCCTGAGCGTGTGCAGGAATAGCTGTCATGGACTTCCCTGTGTATGGTAACTTGACCATCTTGATGTGTCCAACAAATTTTTAAACACTTAACTCTTACTTCAGCTGTTGCAACTTTCTGGAGTAGATCAGCCAGTAGCAATTTGTCATTGGCTGTGTATAAAATCCCGCTTAGTAAATGGAGGAAAAATGTAATGGTGGTAAGAGTAGGGATGCCTAGGGGTTATATTTCAAAGTGCTATTGTTCGTTGTTTTCCCTGGGAAAGTTTGCTTTCCCACCCTGTGTTTTGAAAATAAACTTCAGGATGGGATAATTGGAAATTCACCCTGTAATGTTGCTACAAAAGGCTTAGTAATAGTGTGGTCCAGTACCACCCACCATTACACTTCAGCTGGTTTTCAGCCTCTTTTGGTAAGGTTTAAAATGGGTTTTCAACTGGAAAAGTGTTTAAATATGGATAAAATGATGCGTTGACTTCTGCCTTACTTTCTCTTAACATGATGATTTATGAACTTGGTGCTATAAGCGGGCTTTTGCAGCACAATACACGGTAGCCTTTTCTATTTCTGATTTTAATCCAGTAACAAAGGCAAAGTTGAATTGTGCAAAATACTTTAATAACTGTCAGGCTATGACTTTATTGCTAGCAGAATCTGGGTTGTGAACATGAGAATACCTAAAAGCGTAATAGATGCAATAACTGTGCTCTTCAGCTTTCCTCTCTTCGGCTTCCATCTAGGGAAGTGACCCTCTCGGGCTGGCTGTGCCAGCTCTTCTGGCTCCCTGGAGTAGTGGTGTTTTGTGCCATAGCCAGAGTGGGTGTCAGGACAAGGGCAAGGGGCAGACTGTAGGTAGAAGCAATATGTTTTATTAGGCTAGCTGGGTTTTACACTTTATAGGCATTTTTCTACATGCAATTCATATGTACCTAACTCAGAACTCCATTGTTCTCATATTTATTTTTATTTTTTTTTTCCCCCGTGAGATCTTCTGTTTCTATCCCAGATCTGAGGTAAGGCTTTTATGCTCAGAAACTTGTCTTACTTTTCTACTTACATCAGCTGATCTAATAAGAGGTCCTGGGTACTACAAGCTAGACTCTCTGGAGGAAGTTCTGTCAATTCAGATGTACAATACAGATTATAATTTTCCCTAATGAGGACCTGCTAGCACACATGCACCCACATATACGCACCCATTCCAGCATTGTTTAAAATGGCATTAATAATATAGGACAGGGTTGGGGTTTTTTTCAGCTTGCTGTCATTTCAAAAAGTTACAGGAGAGAATACATGTAATTTGAAAATCTTTTGTGTTAAGATTAAAATAAGTCTTTTATTTGCAGAAAAGCGATGTGACTTTAATAGTACAGAAACCCTTTATTAGAGTTATTAACATTAAGCTACATCAAGAATCATTCTATCAGTGGTTCCTCTTCATCGTGTCAGCAATATGTCACGTTGGACCCTGTTGTAACTACAGGCATGTGTTGGCTCGGATTATGACCTGGTACATCCTATTTATTATAGGCTTATTATATGGCTTATTACAAACTTGTCTTTATGACAATAAATATTGTCCATTTTCAGACCCCAACTCCTCCCCAGCTCCCCAGAGCACTCGGGGTTGGAGTGCTTGCTGCACGATGCCTTTGCCTTCGCCTTGCTCAGATTGTCGGCTCTCATCAAACATAGCCTTAATTCCCCAGACATTTATCCCAGCTCGATAGGAAGGAAAACTGCCATTAACTAAATCTGATTTGGTAAACAGTTTGTGGTTATTTCGACTACGCTCAAGAAAATCCATACTCAATTGAAAGCAAAAAGAACGGCAGTGAAATTTTCAGATAGTTCCAGTAGACAAATGCCCGTTCAAGTGCTAAACTTCTATTTGTGGCCAGTTTTGGTTTGTGTTTGGGATCTCCTAGAGGTGCAGTTTGGTGTATTTATAAATCAGCATCATCAGGATCCGCTTGAGCTACAGTTTAGCTAGTACCGTTTTTGTGGTTCATTTAGCAGCTGGTTTTATTCTTTGTAGGAAGCTGTGGCTTTAACTTGGTAAGCAAAATACTGAACATGATATGTACAAGTAGGAAAAGGAAGGAGTGCTAAAAGAGCCTGTCTAGAATGCCCTGAGCTGGGTAGCTGTGAGTAGGTGTGAGCTGTTTGATTACCTCCTGCATGGTGAAACAGTGTTTGCTCACAACCACGACCACGTAAACTTGGGGGAAAATTTTCCTAGCTCCTAGTGTGATAGCTTTTTAATGATCCTTATGTGTGAACTTTTCTTTAAACTTGGAAAACAGAGTCAAAAACAACTTAGAATTGCATAGTTGAGGCAATGTCTTTAGATGGTGGTTTTTATTGAGGATCTATAAGGTATTTTGGGGCAAAGCTGCTGCTTTATTGCAAGCATTTTTGTTGAAGTCTGCCTCTGTTGGTTTTAGATTTCTCCTTAGTCTTTGCCGTAAGTTTATACTTGAGTACTCGGTGGGCATCAGGTCATGCAAAATGCCACAAGAGAAGAGTGGTTCCAGTTTTGAAGTGTGTGCTGCTTTTTTCTGACTCTCTTGAGCAGCGTATTTTTTAAAAAGTGACTTCTCGGAGTGCTAAATTAGTGATAGTGGTGAATGTCTTTTCAAATACTTTGGAATATGTTGCAAATTGAGAAATTAATTTCCGTTCTGCTTTGCCGTTTCCCTAGGCAATTCCCCAGGAGGTTTTAAGAATAGCAGGATACATTTTGTCTTATTTTGCTTCTGCAATGAGTCTTGATGATAAAATACTACCTTAACAAGGTGAAATGATTTGTCGACTGGATAACTGGAGTCAGTGCAATAGAGAGGGCAGGAGGAAGAAGAAGGTGGCAGGGCCACCGTTTCTGAGGAGTTGCAGGTCATTATTGGACTGGTTCGGTGGTCTTTAAAGCCTTATCCTCAGAGGACTTGTGGATGGAGAGGGCTGCATGGGAGACAACAGATGACTCTCTTCAGCAGTGCATAATTAAGAAGAATGTTTGTATTTGGGGATGATGCTTTTTTATGGATGGTGGCTTGCAAACAGATAGGAAAACCTGTAATTTTTTTCTTTAAACATTGTGTTATTAGGCTGATGGATTTTAAGATTTTTCTGGATGTAGGGACAATGGAATGGTGCTTTCAGTTGAAAGATGTAAATTTAAACTATTCGGTATTTAATAATTTGATCCAAAAGACATCTCAGTGCATCACCAGATGATTTAATGTAATGTTTTGAATATAGAGTGTGAACTTGTGAGTTTTATTTATATGAAGGCTTTTGATTCTAACAGCTACTCTAACAGAGATATCTGTTACCTCTTCCGGAGAGAGTTCCCAAAGTGGGGAGAGATTATTGTTTGTGCAGTCTGACCTTGTGTGGTTGTAGGCTGCGGGCAGACACTTCTCACTGTGGGCTGCATTGCCTCTGTTCAGTGGAGTCCTTGCAGCTGTAGAAGTTGTCAGAGAGGAGTTGCCCTTTCCTGTCTTTTTAAAACCTCTTTCTTTTAATAAAGTTTATAATCAAGAAAGTTATAGAGAGTTTCAGGCTCTTCCGTACTTGATGTTTATATATCGATCCCCATTTTCTGTTCGGAAATGCATTCTCCTTCTGAAAAGTACCTTATGCAGAGCACTGTAAAATTATTTATAGAGGAGTTTTGCTCTTAAAATTAACCAGAGTTTAATAAGTCTGAGGAAAAGGTCAGAATTGTTCCCATAAGAATAAATCTTACTTCTTGGGGGGAGCAATTGAGAATTACCTTTCAGTTGTTATATAAGATACTAATTAAAAGAATTAAACTGATAGCCAGAAGACTGTTGGGCAGAGCTTTGGGTTGTGGTTTCTGGTGCAGTGGTGTGTGTCCTGCTGGGAGGAGGTGGCTCCAGCTCCCAGCCATCTGCTCCAACACCATCAACCTGCTTGGTGTTTTCCTGTCCAACTCCAGTGCCCAGGGTCCGTGATGGAGCTTATCAACAGAGATGCTGAAGTTGTAGTGGGGAAAAAAGCCTGGAAGGAACTAGTTGTACAGGACAAAGAGAAAGATAATGGTGTCAGTTATGCTGTTTTTAGCATAAGAAGTTAGTTATTCAGCCTTAAAGGTTATTTTCTGAAACTCCATAAAGCAGCATGTTTAAAGGAACACCTTTTTCATACTTGAGATGTGAGGAAGAGACTGACTCATTCTGAAAACACATCAAAATGGTATTTAAATTCAGTTGACTGTCCCTTTAATCAGTACATAATGAGGCAATGCTTCTAACCTGCGTGAGCCTAAACTGAGGAAAAGCGGCATAAAATTATTACAGCGGATCACGTACAGCAGCTAGTAGTGTTGTAACTCCTGATCAAAGCAGAAGCTGTGTTTGTCTGTCGCTGGGAGCTTGGCAGAAGGGTAGCGTTGCTCCCTGAGCTCCAAAACCCAGCGTCGCATTCGAAGTGGGTTGTTTTTTTTTTTTTCCCTTTAATTTCCATGGTGTCACATAAAAAGATGGTAAACACATAGTCAGTAGTGGGTGCAGAGATATGAGAAGTGCTTTGCTTACTGTCAAGTTTCATAATATTGTCTAACAGGGTTGTTTTTTTTTTCCCTAATGCTTCTTGTGCGCTTGCTTTATTTGAGAAAGGCGAGCGGCTTTCCTTCGCGGGCAGAGCAGACGTGTGGTCACTGCTTTGGTATTTGGGTGAGACCCTATCTCTGCCCGGCTGCCTCCGGCTACGGCTCTGCCAGTCCGGGGAGGCCCGACCCTGCGTCCCTCTGCCGGTTTATAGCCCATAGGTATGGGTGGCAGCTGAGCAGGTGGGGCTTCTTCCATCCATAACGGGTATTTGCACCGTCCTGGAATGAGCATCCTCTAGAAAATCAGGTCTGGGGTGGAAGTCGAGAGGTCTGAGTTCATTTCTAACGCTGCTTTAGTCTGTGCTTGAAGGGACAGCCCCTTGATTTTGAATATATTAATTAACACCTGTCTGATGTGATGGCTTTTTTTTTTTTTTTTGGCGAGAGTGTATGTTATACATAGGAGTGCATTAAAACCTTTGACGAGAAGGAGCTTCATAAAAAAGAAATATGCAGAGATGTTGAATTTAATATTTAGTTGGGGATGGCCATGCCGTAGGTTACCCAATGCAGTGCTTTTTACCTGCACGCACGTTACTTGAGGGAAAGGTATGGTTTTTTGGGGGCTGGGTAGGCAAGCCACTACCCACTCATCTGACTTTTTCCTTTCCTCGCTCACAGAAAAGCTTGCGGAAGCTCAGCGCAGGTTTACTACTCTTCGGACTGAGTTACAGTCAACTTTGGATGCACAGAAAGAAGCCAGCGGGGCTTCCACGCTGCAGCGGCGCAGAAAGCCCGTCTTCCACCTGTCCCACGAAGAGCGTGTCCAGCATAGGAATATCAAAGATCTGAAATTGGCCTTCAGCGAGCTCTACCTCAGCCTCATCTTACTGCAGAACTATCAGGTACCTGCAAAAAGGGGCCGTTTTACAAAGCCCTGTGTGTAAATGTCTCTGTGCTTCTGCTCTGTGTATCCTTGAGCTGCCTCATTCAAGCCAGTTTTTTATTTCTTTTTTTTTTTATTTTTTTATTTTGTGGTCTCTAAACATTTTTAAAGAAAAGGCGGATGCCTAGCAGCGTACGCCTTGGTGCTTTTTGTTGAGCATCGAGAAATGCTAAGCTGACCTGCAGAAGGACCTTCAGCCTGCTTTTTCTAGGCTGGCTGACCCTAGCACCCTTGGCCCAGCCATGGCCAGAACATGAAGTCACATCAGGACCTCCTTCTTCTGTAGTGTGTTGTTCTGTGGAGGGCTGGAGCTGGCAAGTTGGGGAAGAAGCTCTTTTATCTAATATTTTTAATGAAACCTGAAATGCTAACGTACTGTTTCCTCTTGATGTTACCATGGTAGTGACTGTGACCTTGCTGTCTCAGAATTTCTTGTTAAAATATCAATTTAAAAAAAAAATATGTTTTTAATTCTGTAGGATACAGGCTCGTTTGCCTTGAAGTATGAAAAAACCAAATCTTTATTGTACTTGGATTTCTGGCATGAAAGGCCATGGTAAATATTGCACATGCTGATTCTGTTCCAAAAATCTTCAAACAAAAATACGGAACTGTTAAGAACTCTTTTGCGGGGCTAGCTCTTTTGGTGTTAAATACTCTGGAATGCTTTTAAATGTCTTACTGTGAGGGTTTTTAGCTTGTTAAATAAGAATGATTGAACTTAAATACACTACTCTATACTTAGATCTTTACCAGTGTTGTACTGGAGATTTTTACTAAACAAATTTCACAGTAAGAATTACTTGAATACCACTCTGCAGTATGGACAAAACTAAATTCTTCCAAAATTCTGATTGTTTGTTCCTCTCCTAAAGAGATGTTATGTCTTTAAGCAGGTGTTTGGAAACTGTGAATTTCTCAATAAAGCCCTTTAACTGTTAGAGAGAGTTTCTAGTGCAAAATCCTGGGAAAGGCAGAATTTCTGTAGGTTTTCATGAATGGAACAAAGCAGTATTACCTGCCATGATTTCTTCACTTTTTTTAAAAAAACAAAAACAAAAACAAACCAAAAACCACAAACAAACAAACAAAAAAAAAGCAAGCTCTTACTCTCGGTTACAAAAAAATCACTTCTGAGCCTTGATGAAGAATTTAAATAGGGGATGACATAGGTCATTCCTTTGGCAAAATCTCTTCCTACAGTTCATCAGGAAAGAAAGGCATCTTGCACACTTAGATTTTTGCTACCATGAGTCCAGGTTTGTTGTATGTATACTAAATATTGATGTAAAGTCCATCTGGATTTGATAGCTTTCCCAGTTTTCAAAAGGAGCAGATCTCTCTATAACATATCCTTAAAGACAGAATGAGACAAATTGGTTCAAAATGGTCTTGAAGTTGAGGACGAGGAATACAAGTACTAAAACAGACTTAAAACCAAGTCCTAGAATAGTATCCTTCATCACTTTTGAACTTAGAATATAAGAACTAGAAATATTCAAGCTCTTGCAATTTTGGAGAGGAAAAACAATAACCTGGTGGGAAGATGATGTAGCTGAGGCCTTCATGTAGGAGGTAAAGTGGAGTCAGCAGCGGCATTATAAATATCAAACTATGACTTTGATGAAATGCTGAAGTCTTGGGTTGGGTAACTAAGCAAGGAAAATCCACGTGAAACAAATTCCTCAGTCTGTTAGGACTGAAGCAAGAGGAAAAGTTGCCTGTGTTCATTCATAAGGTACACAAACCAAACATCAAGTGAAACTATAACTTGTCTCCACGGCAGCTGTTGCTTAATTTACCAATGATTAAACTTCTGATAAAATAAATTTATTGTAAACAGTAATATATCATTCTAGAGTGCATACGTATATAAATAAATTATTTAATTGAAATACTGTGTTTTAGAACAAAAAAGTCTTGAGAAATTAAGTATGTAGTATTTACTTACATATATACTGTATGCAATGTAGTACATTGATGGGACAAATAACAGAGGCTGAATCAGTCTTACTAAACTGCTGTGCGTTTGCCTTGCTGATGCATTCCCTAATACACTTGTATATCAGCAAAGATTTTTGACTCCACTGTTTGATTCTAATTGATCCATCATTATATTATTGCGTAAGTTGTACTGTTTGGTGTTTTCCACCTTTAATGACGAAACGTACCATTAGCTGATTCACTTCAATGGATTCGATTAGTATCCAGCAGAAATAGAAGCCAGGCTTGGGGAAGCCAAATAAAAGGATCACGAGCAGCAAGAATAGCAAAATATTTGACTGGGTAAATTTCGTTTGACTGTTCTGCTTCAGAATTCCATCACTGGGTGTTCCTTGTGGAAAGTACCACTGTAACCAACAGTGTTTTTATCATGCACTTTGGGGCTGCAGTATTTTTGCAGCCAGTGGATGAAACGCCTCTGGGGAGGCTCTAGGGTGTCTGGTGTAACCATGCCCCGACTGGCTGAGGCACACCAGAGTTAGGCTGTGATTGCACCCATGACAGAAAATGTGATGGTACTTTGGGGCTACAGAAAAATCTCTGGCCAAAATCATCATTTTCTTGCATTTTTCATTTCAAATTTCTGCTATTTCAGATCTGCTCTCCCTCGGGTGGGGTGCTGGCTTTCCCAATAGAAAGTAATTAAAGTCTCTTGTCTGCAATAATGCAGATTGTTAATGCATTGGCTTCCTGCTCCTGTCTCCCTAGCCTCATTTCCTCACCTATATGGTAGGGGTCTGGTATTAAATCACTCTAACCGTAATTAGATTGAAAATAATTTCAGTGAGTAGTTGGCGCCTCTCACCAGGACACTGGATTTTGCCGTTCTCTCCGTTTTTCTTTCCAAGCTACTTCCTAAGCTTTTTTTAGACGTGAATCTTGCCTCTCTGTGTTCCTGCTGTTGCTTGAATGAAACGTTGGGTCTTTCGAGTGGTGTTTTCTGTGTAATGAAATGCAGGATTTCAAATGCATCTTGTCACAGCAATTACCTGCAGTGTGATGAGCTTTGCCTGTCTTAGTTACTGTGCATTACAAGAGCGTTGGGTCAGGGCTCATATGTAACTTGGAAATCAACCGCAAATTCTTATTTTAATACAGCGTCGTGTGCTTATCTTGACAGACTAGAGAGTTACTTCTCCCACGCCTGCAAGCTTAAACTAGTTTTGCAGTCATCGTGCAGTGTACTCTGTGGAAAAGGATGCTGTTGTGGAGATGCGTTTGTCTGGATTTCATCTGCAGCATTTAAAACTTTGAAAAAGTTTTCCATTGTACAATGATTTCCCTTCTCTAATGCACCTATCTGAAGAACTTGATTTGAAACCAATGTAAAGTTCAAAGAAACTAGTCAAAGTCAGTAGCTTAACCTTTTCAGAAGGGAAAACCCCTTGAAGGACTGGTAATGGCTGTGGGAGTTGGGACAAAACGTAGTCTTTCTGCAGCTTTATGCTTTTGTTAAGAGCTCTTTACAATTACTGCTAATGCAAAGACCAGTTGCTGAGTTGCAGTACATGGGCCATATGTGGTAAGGTGTACCCAGACAGAGGGAGATTGTCTTGAAATAACCTTAAGCGTACAAGTTTTGAGTATGTATGTCCACAGATTATTTATCTTCAGTGAGATTTCATCAGGAATGTTGTCACTTCCTGCATTAAGGAGGAAAGTGGCAGTGATTTGGCTTTTCAGGGAATACGAGGTTTAGGTAGTTCCCTGCAAATAAGTTACCACTTTTTATGCCCTTGAATCCCACGTTTTTTCTGTTATTTGCAAGGGATATGTATGATTTCTAATGAAGTAATAAGTCAAAAACTTCTGGACAATAGATGTAATAATTTTGATTCTTCTTATTAACTGTTCCTTTTTTGCTAGCACTGGAAGTATAACCATTTAACTTCCTTGGGAGCTGACAGAGGTTAAAAGCCAGTAACTGTTTTCCCTCACCTGCAGAACCTGAATTTCACCGGCTTCCGCAAAATCCTAAAGAAACATGACAAGAACCTGGAGACGGCGCGGGGGGCAGAATGGCGGGTGGCCGAGGTGGAGGTGGCACCCTTCTACACCTGCAAGAAGATCAACCAGCTTATCTCCGAAACAGAGGTAACGATGCTAGTCTGGGCACGGCTCCTCTTCAAACTAGAAAACAATATTGTTTGCTACTGATTCCTGTAAGGTTTTGCCCTCTTTATAGCTTGTATTCACCACCAAGACAACTATTAATTGATTTTTGAAATGCTACTGATTTCTGGCACTGCTTACATAAATTTGGGTATGTTCTTTTCAGCTGGTAACTTTTCAGTCTGAAAAGCTCATGCAGGATTAGCTTGTGTTGTGTAGTAACTTGATGCACCGTGGTGAGCTTTTCATATCTTCATTACCGTGTTTTAGAAGAGTATTGGGCTAGGGCTCAAACAAAACTTGGAAATCAACTGCTTTTTTTTTTTTATTTGGTTTTCTTTTAATGCAGTACCGTGTGCTTATCATTAGAATGAACTTCTGTGATGTGTATCATTGTCTCCTTAGGAAGTGGTGACCAATGAGCTAGAAGATGGAGACAGACAGAAGGCTATGAAACGTTTGCGTGTTCCACCCTTAGGAGCAGCTCAGGTGAGGGATGGAGTTATATAGCGAAGCTGCTTCTCCAGCTTGTCAAGGTGCCAAATTAGATTCAACATTTGAACAAAGTAGTGAAAATAATTGATGTTAGCATGCTCCGCAAATCGTGAGGGGGGCATAGTCACATAATCTGCTTTAGTTCCGGAAGATTTGGAAATAGCTTACTTACTATTCCTAATGCGTGCAGATGAGGTAATGAAGGGATGAGATAAATAGTAAAAGGAAATTTGTGCTAATAATTACATATGCTTAGTGTTTATGTGGTCTGGCATATTTTTCAAAGGGCATTGAGACGCCTAAGCTCTGTTTCCACACAGCAACAACATAAGCAAAGAAAATCATGCAGCATTTCAGTTTAAAAAAAAAAACAAACCTCGTTTCAAGAGGAAGAGTGCGTCAGAGATCACAACATTGTATCTCTGATTTTAAGTTTACTCTGCAAATTAATCTGACTTTACTGATAACCTGTTTACCCCACCTTAATTCCACCATTGCTTTGTTCACAGCCTGTACCAGCCTGGACTACATTCAGGGTTGGATTGTTCTGTGGATTGTTCGTTGCACTGAACGTCACTGTCATACTTTCAGGTGGGTATCCTTGGCTGGACACGTCTGGCTCTCCACACCCTGGTATGGATATGTCCTCGTCACTCAGTGAGGGCCTGGATCTGAACTGGTTTGGTGAGGATGTTCTGGGTTAAATCAGTCTGAGTCAGATCACACTGTTGTGAATTATTAGTTCTGCTCAGTTAACAGGTGGTGAGATGTTAGATACACAGATTTTGGACTTTGAACATATTATGTTTTTTTCTCCTGGTTTCTTCTTTACTCTTGGAGGGAAGTTCTGGAGGTGCAACATCCACGGATAAAGCCAAATTTCTGTTACTGTTCTGTGAACTCACAGCTCTTTCCCACCTTGAGAGAGGTTCTCGTAGAACGTAAATTTTGCATGGTACTGCCTGCCTACAGAGAATGAGACCAGACAGAGCCATATGAGCACCATGCCACTCGGGACGTTTTCATGTAGAAATTTCTAGGATTTCAATGCCTGGTGCCTATTAATGGAATGAATTGGTTTTTTTTCTTGCTGGCAGATTTTGGCAAGATAGTTTAAAAGCTACCATAAATTACTGCATATCTCAGGCCTCGGTTTTATTCTGCTTTGCACCTTCTGAGTTTGGATTCTGATTAGAGTAAAAGCCATGTAGTACCATAGATCCTGATACAGCGCTTAATGACAAGTGGCTTTACTGATTGTGTCTGTGATTTCAGTAGTGTTGTAACTTGCTTAAGCAGTACAAAGGAAAAGGCTTAACAAATCAACCTACGAGCTCTTGCATTAGGGAAAGCCCATGTCTCTGTTTTTGACTTAAAAGAATTTTTAATCAGATGTTTCTGTAATTGGATCCAGTCATCTCTTGGGATAAAATTCCTCTGTTTGAGCTGTTTGCAGTGCTTCCCTTTTGGTCTTGCTGTCGTAGAGGCAGAAAGCTGACCCGTCTGTGTGAAGGGTCTGTTTAATGTGTATAAGCTGTTCTTTATTCATCGTATCTTTTTTTTTCTGTAACTTACATGCTTGATCTCTGTGTGAGATGCAAATATGATTCAAGCCAGTTGTGTTTGCTTTATCTCTCGGTATTAAGAATGAAAAAGTGAAACAGTTGTGAGAATGAATTCATAAAAATTATTATATCTCTAAAGCCGATGTTACTGAACTAGTGTGAATAATAGGTGTATTCGTATCAGCAGACATGATCTGGTATCTGTACGTTACTGCAGATATTGGACAAAAACTGTATTCAAACTGCAAAGTGTTTGTTTTTAATTGGATATTAGTTTGCTAACCTCTATGCTACATTTGCCAAATTGTTTTTATGACTTGATTGACTAAGATAGGATCTTAGTGTTCTATGTGTAGCATCTGTGAAACAGCATTAGAACATGACTTCTAATAATAACCCACTTCTGTATTACATGATTTTAAAACTAGAACAGCACCGTTTTACATAGATGAGTTCATAATAACCTGGGGTCTGTTAAAGGCTGCAAGCGCTATGTGTGGATGCCAGGAGGGTGTCACCCTCAAGAGGCTTCACTTTCTGTATCAGCTTTCCTAGATGCCAAGGTAGTGTCTAGTTGAGGTTGAAAGTTCATGGAGATGGGCATGTGTTTAAGCAGAAACCTGTGAGATTTCATGCAAAATCTCAAGACTTTTGCTGCAGCAGTGCCCTGTCTCTTGTTTGAGAATTAGGCTACGATGCCATTGGGCTTGTCACCAGGGACATCTTTCTCTCTGAGCACCTCATTCAGAGCCTGTCACCTAGGAGGCGACTTCATTTCTATAGGATTTAAGTGGAAACAGTGTATGAATGGAAAATCACTTTGCCTTGGGGCTGTAGTACAGAGCCCCGGACTGGGGTTGTGCCAGTTTGAGACCTTGTACACCTTTGCTGGGCACTTCCCTGCAAGCGGGGTCCTTGAGGGTCTTCAGTCAAACTGCTCAGCAGTAGTGAAGAAAATGGTTCAGTTAGGAAACATGAAAAGGGACTCAAATCTAGCCTTGGCACTGTGGAAGCTACGCTAAAATGGGGTCTTAGTATCAGAGGAGAGAACATAAAGAAGTAATTTTAGCTTTTGTGTGTTAGTATCACAGCTGCTTGTACTGTTCACTATCTGCTTTTTCTCCAGAACCAGCTGCTGTTCCACACTGCAGTTATGGTCCTCTACCACCCTAAGAGTCCAGAAATAAGATTAGCAGGCATTAGCTATGGAAGTCATATACTATACTGCCATATAGAACTGTGTTCACCTCAGGATAAACCTTTGTCTGGGTGTTCTGTCTCGGATAGCACACAGCACGTCTGTCCTATTCTGTCTCGTCATTTCTTATTCAGTATTTTTGGGGCTATTCTGTCCTGTTTGGAAGCACCTCTCTTGGTTTTGTCTGCAGGCATTTCAGATCAAAATTTGAGATCGCTGCTTTTGCGATTCCATATTTAAGACTCACTTCTTTCAGCTTCTTCAGGGTGTGTGTCGTTTCTGTCCAAAATTTGACTCTATTTTGCCTGAATCCTAATAGTCTCTTTAAGTTTTAAATTTAAAGTAACAGTTCTTGAGTCATTGTTCCTTGTGCAGTTTTCCTCCATAATTTTATGTAGCATAAAGTACAGATGCTGAACACATGAAACTTCTTATGGATATATTTTCTCTGAAGAAAATTTTGAAAAACTTGTGGCTGTAATTTAGACAGGAAGGTTTGTGGGAATAAATTCTCAGCATCAATTCTGTAAAACCGCATGTTCTTTTTTTTCCCCTCTTAAAAAGCATGTGGGTGAGAAACACTCAATGAAATTGAAACTGAGGATTCAAATAACCATATTTTATTTGTGCTTTTATCATAAAACCTGTATCGGGCAACCGGCGGACAGTGTGTTGCAAAGGGGCTTGTGCTAGAGAAAGCTGCTGCTGTATAAGGCTGTTTGTTGTTTGAAATTAATCAAATCTGTTTCAAAAACGCTGAAGACCGAACAAAGGAAGCAACAGGCTTTCCAGTATTGCTGCCTTATGTTGGGTTTTCTGTTTGGGTGCGGCTGGATATTATATTGCTAGTTATGAATATGTATTACATTACAGTTGTATGGAGTTCAGTGATTAGGCACAGTTTAGCATTGTTTTAAACGCTGTAAGTGGTTCTTCTTGGTTTTGTGGGGAGCTGAAGTATTCGTGTATCTGTCTGCTGGGATTTCATCTCCATTAAACCAGAACATTTAAGTGCATATAGTCACGATTTATGCTAGTGCTGTCCCTCGTGCCTGTAGTGTGTGACAGGGGACTTAAGAAGCTGCTATTGACCTGACCACACTGGCTGGAGAGTGAATTTTCTCTGGAATGCTCCTAAATGCTCTGACAGGCTAGGCAAAAAGTCTTCTGCTTGCTGGAATATGCAGGTGCGTACGAGGGTACCCTGTTTTCACGGGGTACAGCCGAGCATCAGAGCACCAGCATGAAGCAGTGGAGCACAGATTTGCTTTGTGACATGACTTGTGCTGTCGTTAAGGTCGTTTCATTTTTGTCTTTGCCAGGTGTGGCTTTTATAGATGGACCAAATGTGTGGCCACTGGTGAGAATCTATCGAGGTGGCTTTCTCCTGATAGAATTCCTCTTTCTCCTGGGTATCAACACGTATGGCTGGAGACAAGCTGGAGTGAATCACGTCCTCATCTTCGAACTCAATCCCCGCAGCAACTTGTCCCATCAACATCTCTTTGAGGTAAACAGAGTAGATTGTAGAAGTGGTTGAGCTGTGTAGCGTATCAGGAGGGTAAATCCTGTATCGTTTCCTGGCAAGGAGTTCTAATACAATTAGAAGAGGAAGTTGCTGAAGTCTGATTAGATTACAGGATTGAGCACTGCTCTCCCTTTTCTTATAATGAGAATTCATTGTAGGTTTCGGAGCCATATTTTCCTAAGGTATCTCTGTGTTTTTTCTATCTTTCCATAGATTGCTGGCTTCCTGGGGGTTTTGTGGTGCCTGAGCCTGCTGTCATGTATATATGGTAAATTCACCTACATCCCTATGCAGGTGAATCCACTCATCTTGTATGGCTTCATGTTGCTTTTTCTCATCAACCCTACCAAAACCTTGTATTACAAGTCCCGTTTTTGGCTGCTCAAACTATTGGTAAGTCTCAAACCTGTTTTAAATAAATACATTTATAAAAAAAAAAACCAAAAACCAAAACCAAAAACGCTGAGCAGTTAAATATATACAAGTGTCAGTAGTCTTCAGGAAAGAGGAATGCTTATACCAGTGTGTATTTGTGCAGCAGAGCTGATAAGACATTGACTGCGAATGTTGAGCATGGGTTGTTGAGCATGGGTTTACAGAAGCAACTTCTGCTCGCCTGTAGCAATCTGTCGTTATCTTTGTATTGCAAGTAGCTACTTGTTAATCTTCCTATAGACAGCTGTATACCTACTTTTGCACATACAGAAACACTTGGATATCTTTCCTTGGTTTTCCTTAATGCAGCGAAACAGTTTGATTAGGATTAGAGTGCTTTAAGCAAGGCTGCATGGATGCTCCTCAGCCCAAACTGGGTGAGTGACAACATTGAGAGGGTTCAGTGACGGGAGAGAGAACCTTTGCAAAGGTTACCGCTTTTAAAATTGTGTTCGTGGGTGGTTTTTGTTTTTTTTTTTCAGCAAATCTGTTTGTGGTCTTAAACAAACTATTTATTTTACACCCAGCTCCTACTTTCCAGGTAAGAAAAATCTGGTAAATTGAATGGAAGTATGTGTGCTACTTCAGTGTTCCAGTTATAGGTGGGAGCTCCAAAAGAACAGTTTTCAAACTTGTTGGATAGCTTATAAATTTCTTCCCAAAAGGCTGTTTCAAATGTTCATTCCCACCCTATATGCCCTTTTAAATTGACTTTAATCAAGTTGGTTCCCTCGATACCTTATTCTTGCTGGAACTGCTCAGAAAGCATCAGACGGAAGAGGGTTTGGCTGGCTGATGTTATTCGTAGAATCATTTTAATGCCAATTAAAACAATTAACTTTATCTGGAACATGACAAAGATGAAATGTAGAATCATGCTTCAAGCGTGTGCATGCAGGTATGCACACAGCTAGTTAACCTCTGTGCGCTTACCTCTGGTATTTGATTTGCTAGCTTACTACTGTTTCAGCTTCTTCCTTTTTTGCCTTCCAGCATTCAGCCATCTCTCATAGATATACCTTTAGTCCCAAGCCTCATTAGTCTTACTGCTGTCCCTTGGTGCTAGGGGAAGCACTGGAAGTGCTCTCACCGTGTGAGCGATATCTGTGCTAATTTACCTTAATATCTTAACAGGGTAAGATTTTCAGTCTTCACAGAGCTCCTAGGCAGTTTCCAGTACCGGCTGTCTCCCAGCTATCTCTAGACTACACTACAGTCTGCGATACAGGCATACCTTTGAGTGTGCCGAGGCCAATTTATCCCAAGGTCTCCTGGGGAAAAAAGCTTCATCAAAATGCAAGATCACCTTAATGGTGGAAAATGACACAGTACTTCTGACTGTGTGTTATGCGGAAGGGGGAAGGGGAAAAAAAAAAGAGGCCAGACAAAGCACGTAAAGAGTAGCTGTTAGGCGTTTCTAATTTTTATTGTATGTAATTGACCAGTTGGGTGGATTTTATTTCTTCACGCAGTCGCCAGCAGCTATCTGGGTGAAAGGAGGTTTAAATAGTGCCAATTCTTAGAACTGTGCTGTTCACACAAATTTTGGTTTGGTGGGCGTTTTTCTTCACATACTTGATACGTTTCATTTCCAGTCAAAATGAGGTCTGACGTATCGGGTGTAGCAGAGCATTACTGGCACCTTCAATTTTTCAAGAACCAAATCAGGAGTGTACTTCGGCGTGTTGTAGCATTTCCTGATGGATCTAGGAGACTTACTGCATCCACCCGTGATCACCAACAACTGCTTGTTGGTTCTCATGAGCGGGATCTCTTTTGATAGTACCTGGGGAACTGCAAGTTGCATTCGAATTCATCTTCCTCTGAGTGAAAAAAGTTATTCAGCCTGTAGTAAGTTTAATTCCCATGCTAGGCTCTTCTTTCTCGCCTACGTGCTTAGGTGAGTGTCCTTTGCCCCTTCGCTGCCGGATGAGAAGCTCACGAGGGCATTTGTGTAGGCTGAGGAATCAGATCTGAGCCCAGGGGATGGCACAGTGTCTGTCTGGGTGCCCACGCTCTCTGCAGGGTGCCGAAATGGCGAAACAACTGCAGGGAGCCTGTCTGTGAGAGGTGAAAATCTAGGAAGTGTTTAGCTCCAGCTCAAATATCTACTGGCTCAGCACTTATTAAAACTGCAGTCATCAGCACCAGGAAGTCTGCGCTTGGGTTGTGGAACTGTTCATAGATAATTGGCACAGATTACTTGAAACTGAGGTTCAGCCACAGCTTTTGGTATTTTATGACTTTATTCTCACGGTCCACCTTCACTGGACAACGTTGCAGACAGTTCTCAGCTGGGAAGTGAGGAGTTGCCTGTGGTACCTGGTAGCACCCTCTGGAAGTGGGGCTGCAATTCCAGCTGTGCCGGGGCAGCACGCGGCAGCGGTCGGAAACCTCATTGCCTGATGTGCTGGGTTAGGAGGGTTCAAAAAGTGTCTTGGGTTCTTTAGAATAGTTGACTGAGGTACCAGTACCTTAGTGAGGTTGCATCTGCTGACTCCTTGTCTTCTGTAAACTTTAGGTGGAAAGCTTCTACTCTCTTAAAAGTTTTATGCTGTCATCTTGTCTCTCCCTAAATTAACTAACAACATGCATTTTATCAATTTCTTCATTTTTCAGGGAGATCTATCTGTAAAGCTGTTTTCACAATTCATTTGCTTTCATTGGCCTTTGTTTCAGAAAAAAAAAAAAAGAAAAGGTCTGTGATGAAACAGGTAAAGGATAGTATCGGGGGGAGTTTGTAAAAAGGAAAAAGGAGGGCTGCTTGTGCCTTCTCTGGTCTCGGCACAGCCTGGTGTGGAGCTGGATGACTTTGAGGACAGACCTCCCTAACAGCTGGCCCTGTCTGAGCCTTTGTAATAGGTGCCCTCCTACATGAGCACAGTGCTTTCTGGGTCAAGATCCATATCTGCTTTATGCCACTAAATCTTAATCCCCTATTTGGCTTTGAAATTTAGGACCAGAGCCTTAAATTGGCATTACTAGCTGATGGGAATGTGTCAGTCCTTTCCTGGGTTTCCATAGCTGTGTACCCTTTAGGTTAATAAGGAGAGCAATATAAAAGATCAGTGTTAGCCTGTGCTTTCATTAATTTAAAGGTTCATAAATCTCTGAACTACAGGATGGTGCTGGCTCTTTGAGAAATTGGCTGTTCGTAACTATAACTAACTGGGTAGAGAGAGTTGTAATCAAAGGTAATGGCCCATGAAAACTGTCTGGCTTGAAAGTAGCAAAACTGCTGTTAAGGTTTAGAGGGAAAGTGGACTGGGATTGAGGGGGAGTCTAATTGACAGGCAATAGGATTTCCTCTGTCCTTTCTTTAACTCTTTCCCTGCTAGAGGCTTTGGGAGATCCAGCAGTAACATTCGTCACAACTTCTAACACCCAAGAACAACTAATGTGTTCAGTAAACAGAGCAATGATCAGCCTAATGGCCATGCTGAGGGTCTATAATCTAACTGACATTAAGTGTGAGGGAGAAGATAAGTGTGGAAGATGTCAATAGACATGACATAAATGAAAGAAAGCACTGATCAAAATGAGGAGAGCTGTGTAGAGCTCTTGCACAGAGACTGGGAGTTTCTGGGAAAGAGCTTCATTGGAGGAGACTGGGCTCTTCTGCCAGTAAAAACACAAAAAGGTGGGAGGGACACGAATATTTGTATACAGGAGGAGAAAAGCGGGGATGTTTTCTGTGCTAAAAGGGAGGAGACAGTTATCTTCTTTGTCAGCAGGAGCAAAAGGTCAGCAATAAATCTTCAAGCATTTCTGTTATTCCCATATTTGTTCAATGCTGCGATGTCCTGCCACTGTTTGAATTATTCCTTTTTTTCTTTTTTTTTTCTTTTTTTTTTTTTTTCCCCTGACAGTTTCGAGTGTTCACTGCTCCCTTCCACAAGGTGGGTTTCGCAGATTTCTGGCTGGCTGATCAGCTTAACAGCCTGGTCGTGATACTCATGGATCTGGAATACATGATCTGCTTCTACAGCTTTGAGGTTCAGTGGGACGACAATAATGGACTTGTGGCAAATACAGGTAGAGTAACGCTGACGACCCGGGCGAATGTAGTCAAAATGACCTGAAAAACACTGAGCAAAGCAACTTCGTAATCATCTATCTGTTTTGAAGAGGGCTACCAATGACACAGGAAACTAAAATAATTGGCATTTCTTGTAAACACAGCATTAGAGGGATTCTCCCCTTTCTTACTTCCATCCAGAGAAATGGAATTTCACATCTGTGTTCATTTCCTAATCCAGTCTTTTGGCCTGACTTGCATATTCATCAGAGAATTTAGAGACAGCACCACTTGATTGGAAAGAGGAATCCATTTTCCTGGCACTGTTGTTTTATTTCATCGTGGTTTAACCATGTATTTGCTTTTAGCCTGTTCCCGTTGCTCGGCATGAAAATGAGTTGCTTGAGCTTGTTGACCACAATTTTCTGTGCTGTGGCCTGCTTCTTACAAGCTCCATCATAGTAACCTAAAGCAAGAGAGGATGGAGAAATTTCCTTAGGGCTTGTTAGTGCCACCCCATATTCAATTAGAGTTGATGCTGTGATGCCAGGGTTGTGCCCGCTCTGTCTCTTCTCTCCTTTCTAGCCAGAAGAGCTGCAGAGCTAGCATATGAATTTTGACTTTGGCCTTCCCAGTGGCAAAATCGTACCTGTCTCCTCCTGGACTGGGCTGTTGTCTTTCCATTTTAAGCAGTGACTGCTGGCAAATCGTGTTGTCTGATGGTTTTGACAGCTGATGAAAGAATTTGCAGTATGCTTCAATAAGCATCAGCGTTCACTTTGTTCTTCCAGTCTGTCTGATCTTTCTCTTCCCTTTAAGACAGTGTTGCAAGTAACTAAATATTTATTTATTAAAATAAATTAAGCATCTGAGTGGATAACAACTTCTCCTCTTCTAATCCAAACAGTGGAGTGATAGTGCAGTGCTTTGGGATAAATACCAGCTAATAACTTGTCTCTGTTATTCTGAATAAGAAACAAATGGTTTTTAGTCAGTGGGGTGTTTGGTTTACATCTGCTGAGCGAGACACCGTAAGAATACGGCATGCATGGGGGTTCCAGGCAGAGCTGGGGTTTTCCTGGTCACTTTCTCAATAACATAAAAAAAAGGCTTTCAAACATCAGGGGTGTGACACAATGTCATGTTGGTGTAGTTGCCTCTCACCCAAGTTGTTGAAACCAGGGCTAGGTCCTGGCTGTGCTTTTTTTAAAAAAATAACAAAACCCAAACAAACCAACAAAAAAACCCCCAAACACATACCAAAATATGTTTTTTCCTATTACAACATACAAGAAAAATGGGTCAAGGACATCTTAGGCAAACTAGTCTTTTCGAGGTGTCCTGCAGAGTTTGGAAGTGCTCTCCCATTTATGCACAAAAATTCAGTGTTGAAGGCCTTTTGTAATTCCATCCTTAATTTGATTATTCACAGTACTGCTAACAGCACAAAATAAATTTAAAAATAGATTATTTCTAATCTTCACGCATGTGAATTTTACTGGCAGCAGTGAAAGAGTTAGATGATGATCTTGCTGGATGTCTTATTGATGTCATGTCACCTGAATACCTCCAAGATGAAGTTAAGGGCTTCAGGATGCTTTCTGCTGATGACCTTCTCGCTGTTCTGGATGTGTGTGTGCCTAAGTATGAGACATTGATGGGGAATTGCTCTTGTGTCAAGTGATACTGCTCTTACAGAAAGGAAGACGATAGGAGTTCTTAAACTCGCTGACTCTGTGTCTCTGAAACTTCTTTTCTTGCAGATAATCAGATTTGTTACAGCTACTCCTACGGAGTGAGAGCAGTTGTCCAGTGCATCCCTGCTTGGTTGCGATTCATCCAGTGCCTGCGCCGTTACCGTGATAACAAACGGGCCTTTCATCTGGTTAACGCTGGAAAATATTCCACCACCTTCTTCGTGGTGACATTTGCAGCCCTTTACAGCACTCACAAAGGTATTGGTTATTTTGGAAAATCATGTGCAAGTCATGGGATTTCCTTTTTACATGGGAGAAGCTCAGAATTTGGCATCGCGTTGAAACATGAACTTTTGTCCTTTGGCACCTGTGAAACATCTCAGTGGAAAGGCAAAGGCTGCCTGGCTGGCACGGAGCATTTTACGATCTTCTCTTAGGAATTTTTCACGTACCTGGTCTGCTTAGAACTGCAGTTCTGGAGTGTGAGAGAGAATTTTCAAGTGTCTCTCTTGAAAGGAGAAAACTGAAATACCTGTCAGTTTCTGTTGTGAAGGGTGGTTGAATGGGAGATGTATAAGGAAAGGATAACATAGGAAATACTTCTCCCTTGGCGTTCATGAATAGCTCACCTGGATCATCTAAATAAAGTTGGTCCATCACTCCTGAAGGTGGGGAGCTGTGCACAGTGCTGGGAAAATGCTCTCTCTGGATTTTCTTGTGTGTTTTTATCCATGTTTTTTCTGCAACTGGCAGGGAGTTGTTTCCAATCCATTTAACTGCAGATTGAGCTCTGATCCCTCAAGTTCCCCATCTCCCTGGAAACGACAATTACTCGATTCTGTTCTTTTTCTGAAGGAAAAAGCTTTTAGTTTCTGCACTTGAGGCAGTCGCCCTGCCTTTCATTGTTATGAGTTCCTAAGAGCTGTATTCTTTTATTATATGCCTTCTATATCTCCAGAAATTAGCAACTGCACAGGCTTGTGAGCAATTACTTATCCTGAAATATGATTGCGGCGGGGCAGGGAGAGGTGTTCAAGGCATGCGTCTAGTTAACATGCTGGGTTTTTAGAGGGGTGGCAGGGTTATTAGAAACCTTCCTGCGGCCAAGAAATGGCTGTTTTGACGTAGCTGGGCCTGAAGTCACACCAATAACGTTTGTCAAGCCTTGCGTCTTAACGGCAGAGAAACGCATCGTTGCAAACCGGCTGAAGGCTGGAAGTCAGGCGCTCTGTGTCTGGAGGTACATGCAAAGCTGGTGTGGGAGCATCAGTGGTGGATGCAGCGCCTGGCCCCTCTGTGCATCTCCTCCCTGCTGCCATGTCCCCAGAGCTTGTTCCCGTTTGAATGTGTTTGCTCAGTGACATTCTGCAGCTCTTCAGTTCCAGCCCTGCAGTCCAGTTAGTCACCACCACCAAACCCCGGGATGAGACACATACAGATTGCCTGGCTATAGACACTGCTTATATGCTTTTATGTACAGTGCCTGCTTTGGGGAGGCTGACTAATGTTTCTCCTTCCCCAGGGGGGACAGTCTGGCAAAGCCTTCTGCGGGTTGGGGTAGGTTTGGAACCAAGAGGAAAACCGGCATCTCTCAGAATGTCCTGGTGAAGAGTTTGACCTCCTCCTGCTCCCCTTGAAGTTTGCACCCGCGCCAGTACTGCTGACCCTTGTTCTCATGGCTGCCATACATAACTGTTGTCTGCTCTTCAAGTCTGGCAGGGAGTGGGCTGTAATGAGGTGTTTACGAGCCAGGCACGGGGCTTGTTCCAGTTGCTGAGAGATGTTGGTGACTCCCAGCTTTTGTCTGTCTGGTTTTGTTTGTGGGAGTCAATAGCACGTAGTTGTTGGTATCATACAAATAAATTTGGAAGCTTCATGGACTTTGGAAATGACACGTTAGCACAGATTTTTGTAAATGTCACTGTGCCTGGGCTTGTAACGATTTTTTGAGAGGGCTATCTGAAGATCTTGCTGTGTCTTCTCAGCCCTGTAGGCCTATTCCCATCCTGCCATAAATGCACTTTCTATTATGCTGTACCTGTTAAGAATCCAATTTTATCTGTGCTTTACATAGATTCCCAGTTCTTTTCGAACTTGGAATCAGATGGTCTATCATCAAGTTGTTGTGATGTTGCTGTTGAAAATAGATGCGCTGCTCGCCCACACCTTCTCTGTGTCTGCCTAAGGACAGCAGAGACAAACACCCATCTCTTACCTACAAAACATCTGTTGGGGGTAGCTGCTCGCTATTAAGAAAGTGCCCAAAACAAATGTCAAATTGCTAAGGAACCTTGCTCCTTAGACCTGCTCTAAATTACTGTAATGAACCTGTTAATTGCTGTGGTAACAAGATTTTTATTTAAACAGTCTTTCATGCCTGTCTTTGCAAGCCTATGACTTAAACCTCTGGAACGACAGCTTTCTGCTGCCAGGACAAGAGGGTAATTGATGGCCTTTTCTTGGGAGGTCAGGTAACGTGCACCAGAGCCTGTCCTCTACTTGGGAGTCTTGGGGACGTCACAGCCCTCTGAAAAGGCTTATCTTCCTCTCTTGATTTGAAAATTGAATTATTTGTAGCCGGTCTGTAGGTTTTTAGCTTGCATCTGCCAGCTGTGTGAAGATGGACTGTGTGGCTAGGAGGGTTTGTTGGCATTGAAAGCCAGCTAATTTGTACAGAGCGTGCTTACAGCATTCTTGTGCAGTGTTTCCATATGCTTGCTGGAAAACAACTCGAACTAAATAAATGTACAAATGCCACCTTATTATGTTTAAGTGATGTATGCTGCTTCTAGTCGTACGTGGTACTCCCTTCTCCAAACCTCCTGTAGCGGAGGTTTCCCCCCAGTAACATGGTGTAATGTGGGCTCTCGACAAGGATCTCAGTTTCCCCAAAATACCACTGTTCTAATAATTCATAATGCCCAGGCAGTGCATAATTCTGATTCTTTCTTCCCTCAGAGAAGCCATTTCTTTACTTTTCTTCCTTTTGATTTAGATGCTGAATGCAATTTTTCTCTGCTAATTGCAGTTGGGATGTTAGACCGGTAAGATACGGAAGTAAATTCTGCTTAGGTTTTCTCTCCCAAACTTGCAATCCTGTTATCCTGGGACTAGGATAGTTTTACGGAGTTAACTCCAGCCTATCGTTTTGATATTCAGGTATCATCCGAATGAGCGAAGCTGAAGTGAAAGTAGCTACCCCATAACATAGTTGCTTATTAGTGCTTACCCCATAACATAATCATAGTGCTTAGAGACATAGTTTAGTAATGGGGTGGGGTGGTGTATGGTTTTCTTTTGTTTTTTTTTATCAGAGTTAGGTTGATGGTTGGACTAGATGATCTTAAGGTCCCTTCCAACCTACACAATTCTATGATTCTATAAGAGTGGAGCAGGCAGCAGTTGAGTGTCGACTCGAGCTGCCGGCTTCGCCGCCGCTCAGAACCACAAGCACATTTCAGGGACGACAGCAGCAACCCAAGGGCAACTGTTGCTGAGCTCCCAAAGGAAGAATTCTCAGTATTTTTATTTCGCTCAAAGGAATGGGAAGCAAAGGCCGCGTTCTGTAAATATAGTCCTACGGGGTATGTTTGCACAGGCAAATGAGGCATATCTGTAACTCTGAGCTACCTAGCAACTGGGGTGCGTGCCGCCGGTCCCTGCCCCGGCTCCTTCCGTTCCCTTCCCTGGCAGTTCTGAGCAGCCTTCCCCAGAGCCAGCCAACTGAATATTGTATTGCCTTAGTTAACCCCTACCGAAACCTACGTGGTGCTGGGGAAACCAGTGATTAAGGAGTCTGCGGCAGAAATGTTTGCCCCAGCTGCAGTGTTATTTTGACACAGGGCTACTCTTGGCAGTGTTTTCACTCTGCCAGAAGCAGATGTGCTTTCCTTGACAAACGCACCAGTATAGCTGCTTCCACTTCAGTCCAGCTTACCATAGCGTTCCACGGGGATCCCCTCTTGTATAAAGTGTATGTGCATTTAAGAAGGTACATTGACATACCTGGGATAGCCAGCCTTGGTTTCGTTCCTCACTCAGACCTGGTTCAGGCTTTGTAAGATAAGATTGTTATATTTAGGTGTTCAGCTCTTCTGAGAAACAGTGCAACTGGAGTTGTGTTGTATGACTCCGGGAGTGCCGGTCGCTTCTTAAGCTTTATGCATGATTTATGCTCCAACATTATTCTTTGTAAAATGAGATGCATCTTGGTTTTGCTGCCATCTGTCAGTTTTCTCTTACCTTGGTGCCTTTTGCTTACATGGTGTCATCAGAAAGGCCTGGCTCACATAGAATGCAAATTTGGCTTCTGTGCTTGAAGAGCTGAGCTTCTTGAGTGCTTTTTACTCTTCCATCTTTTCCTTGTTTTGTGGGATTTGCTGTTTCAGTGTGAGCATTTGTGTGTTTAGGTTTTTTTTTTTTTCAGGAATGCGTTACTGACCTTAAGTACTAGGTTAAAATTGGCTGTGTGGGATTTTATCCTTTAACTGAAAGGAAAGATGGTTTATGCAAGTTTCCATTGTCAGTTTGATTTGCACACCTTATTCAATGGAATCCTTGTGGTCTGGGTAGTATCCAGCTATTTATTAGCTTCTGAATTTTTCCAAAGTTAATCCCTGTGACCTGGAATCTTGAGTAAGCATCTCATCTGTACCCCGCTCCCATGCCCCTTCCAGGTACTCCAAATAAAACTGCTGAACACTAGCTGTCATCAGCTTGGAAGTGCTGTGGAGAACCTTAGGTCAGTGTTAAGATAATGTGCCATGCACTTTCTCATTAAACAGCCCAGGAAATTTACAGTAATTAAAAATACAGAAGTTAACTAAATAGGGCTGTCTCTAAAGAGTAGTGCTGCTGTCTGTGTTCTCATCGTCACTTCAGAAACAGACTTCTCTGATGAACTGATGTGTAACTTTTTTTCTTGTAAAGCCAGCCTAAAAGAAAACAGTGAAACTCCTTGCTTTGCCAAGGAATAGAGACGTGAACTGTCGAGACAGGAGTCATCCCTCGATTAATTGGCTTTTGCAGGAAGGCGTTGGACCATCCCTTCCTAATAGAGAGGTTCGACCAGGTCTGACCAGATGAAGATGAATGGGAAATGTGCTGCTTTTTGAAAATACAGTGGAAGATTCCCAGGTCTCGTAACTGCTACCTGCTCCTCATTAATCACAACGGCTTCAGCTGTTACCGGTGGTGATACGAGCTGGCATAGCTAACTCCATGCTGCAACGAATTGCTGGTTCTTCCATGCTCTGTCCCACTGCAGCTCCCCTGGGGAGGGGTATGACTTCCAGGCTTTTACAGAGACTTCCATGACTTTTACAGAAATCAGTCATCAGTGCAACAGATTATAGTACCTCGACTGAGAAACGTAATTTCATTTCTAGGGAGTGGAGCAAGGCAAAGTAAGTGGACATATTGAATTCAAGTACAAATCTTTCTTTTTTTTAAAAAAAGTACAAAACTTAAAAAAAAAAAAAAATCAGGAAAGAATGAGGCAAGTAGCATTTGTGAGATCCTGTTCCCTAGCTTATCCCTTGTGTGTCGGTACACGATCTCCCGTCTCTCCCCCTCTTTCTCAGCGCTGGAAGAGCTGTCAACACTGTGCAAGCCAGATCATTTGATTTAGGTGTCAGAAGAGCCTTACAGAGTGCTTGAATTGAGCTCGTGAAGTAAAACAAACTTTGTAATGGGATTAACTGGCTTCTTTCTTAATACTTGCAGTTTTTTGCATGGCTTGCCTTAGCACAGCATACTGGCAGCTCCATCAGGATGATTATTTGGAGCTGAAACGTGCAATGTCTGTCACATTGCTGTGAGCTAGGATGAATTTTTGTCTGAAACCCTGTCATCCCTTGCCCAGGAGGCCTTCAGTAATGAGTTGTGTTCATTAGCCAGTCTTTCTGATCCTTTCCATCAGAGCAGCAGCGGTGTCATTAGTGAAGAATTGGAGGCATTGCCATGGGCAAACATTTCCATCCTGGCCTCTGACCTCCTCCCAGCTTTGACGTGGGTCTCTGCGGCACCCTGAGCGAGCCCGGTGTCTCCACGCCAGCTTGTTAGCTCCTCTAATTGCTTAGACACCCGTCCCGGTGATGGTGCTTCGGGGTCGAGCTGCTGGGAAGGGTGAGGAGCACCCTGGTAGGGCTGCAGCAGGACCACCATGGCCGGGGTGGAGGTGCCGGCAGGAGCTCACTGGCCGGTAAGTGAGCGGGGAAGGTGAGACGAGATGGCAGCCTGTGGTCCGCAGGGAGCCTGGGAAGGGGGATTTCGGGATCTGCCCACCACACCCCAAATGTCAGCACAAATGAGGCATAAAATCCCACAGGGAAATCTTCCCATGGTTTGTAGGACTACAAATGTCAAGGAGGACATTCCCGGTGCCGGCAGCCGCGCCGTGGGGGAGAGTCAACCTCGGCACCCTGCCGCTGAGTGATTCATGCGTTTGCTTCTCAAGATTGCAGCTGAGAGAGAGGTGGAGTTTAATAGCTGGGATTTGGAAAGTGGACTAATAGTACCATTTTTATCAGTTAATACGCTTTAGTGTCAAAGGTGGTTGGAGAAGCAGGAACACTAATGAATGAGGTGTAAGTAAAAAGGATGGCCTACTGATAGCTCATTTCATGGGCACTTAAGGGGGGGAAGCCTGACCTTTTTTTAGCGGAACATTTTAAAAAAGCGACAGACTACATCACAAGTGATTTTCCTTTCAAATGTATGCAGGTCTGGAACTCTGGTACTGCAGAAATCTAGGAGATGCAATCATCCAACAAAATTTTTTTTTAATTTTTTTTTTTTTTTGTGCTGCTATCTTATTTTGAAGGAATCTGCTTTTGGATCTCAAAACACTATGGAGGTACCAGATGACATTGTGTCCCAATCCCTAAATTGTTCAGTGAAGGCCCTGATTACCATGCTATTTATTTCTGATTGTGAATCCACATGTTCTTGTTAGTGAGACCGCTGGCCAGCAGTTAGATTGGAAACCCCATCCTCCTCAAGGCAGCAGTTAAACATCCCCCAGGAACACTTCTTAAATGCTAGAAAAGCCACCAGAAGAAGAATCAGATCAAATTCCAGTTGTTATTGATATGCTTCCTCTTGTTTGTAATTAAATCACATTCTTCTGTTTGTGAGATAAAAGCAATGAGATTCCCGTGATGTCTTGAAATTAGACACAGTCGTATCGTCCTACAAACCCAATGCAAAACTGCAGAGTATTTTTTTTCAGTCAAAACATGATTTGGGGATTTCCCTGATCTACAAATGTAGAATCTAACTAGAAGAAGAAACGAGATGTTGCCTCCTGACAGTTCTTCGCTGCGCTGATTCTTGCTGCTTTGCTTTAAATTGTGCCCGGAGGCTATAGCAGAGGTTTGCAGAATCTAACGGGAAGGTTGTTCCTACGAAATGGTTGGTATTTGACGAAGCCCATCAGTGCACGATGGCGAGTCCTCTGTGTGCTCCTCCGGGTTATTTGCCGTTTTACTGTGTTAAGTCCACTGTCGTGTCGTGGCTCTGCCATTGATCAGTATTAAATAGCAGTACGTGCTGGCTGGGCAGAAAGGCAACACTGCTGCTATTCCCTCATTACTATGTATAATTACTGAGGGATCGGTAATGCTGCTCTTCAAGTGTAAGGTGTTAGACAAATGCTTTGGGATGTCATCCTGATGGTAGTTCTTATGTAGATAAGTCACTTCTGGCTGTCACCTCCCTCCCATTGTGTGCGGGGATGGAGTTAATGGGCACGTTATCCCCGGGGCTAACCCGGTGGCAGAAAGTGTACGCTCGGTGCTCGAGTGTCTGTGCTTGGCCAGCACACTGTAAATACATATTTTTTTGTTTTGGTTCTGCTTAAATCAGATTGAAAGGCTGGTCATCAAAGGAGACAGAATTTGGTGTGCCTCGGCCAAGAGGTTCTTAATTAGTGCTGGAGGCAGAACTGCTCTGGCTGGGTTAGTTTTGTCTCATAGCGGGGCTTACCTGACTGTGTTTCCTGATAACCTTGTGCTTCTTACAGCTTTTATCACAGCTTTCACCATCAGCGGAAACCACAGCCAGCTGCAGTGGCTGACACACTGGGAGCGCTTATTGAGGGCCATTGTGCTCTTATCCAGATCTTCAATAATACATGGCATTGATTTTTGCTGTGTTGAATAGTATATAGTGTTTACATTCCCCAGAATAATTCAGCAGGGTAAACAGATAGTATTCTTTGGAAGTAAAGTCAATATTAACAGCGTTCAGGATAGTATTTGCTGTCTATCTTTGATGGAAAGCAACCTTTCTCTTGCCTGTGTTTAGAAGGGGCTATAATTTCTGCAGAGTATTATTCTCTCAGAATGCTAGTCAGATATCGTGTCCCCTAGGGCTGGGTTTGGGATCCAAGATATTGTCTATCAGCAATTTTTGCAGGCAGTAAATTCTGCTGCTGCAAGTGCCTTCGGCTGTTTTCTGGGACTGTGGCCATTCATAGCTTCAGTTCAAAGGTGGACGCCTTCCATTATTTATCTGGTTGACCTTCTGGGGCAGTTTGTAGGTGTATTTGTGCAGAGTGCCTACTGGTATTGCCTTTTATAGGGTAAACTGAGGATGCTAATGGAAATACTGTGGTGAAGGTTGCAAACGGCCACTGTGGTACGCTGCTTCCCCTGGACTTTGCAGCAAGTGGAGATAGCAGGGCACTGCCAGCTCAAATAGCCTCAGACGGAGCTGAACACCACGTTGCGGACATGCTAACGTGACCATGTATGGAAACCTGCCCATCGGCAGGGAGGGTAAAGCTGCACCTGCAACTTTACATGTAGAGTTTTGTGCTGACGGTGTTTCGTCCTGCACATGCTGTTTTGAATAACCATAGCTTAGGAAGTTGCTACATGGTGGTGCCCTTTGAAGCATCAAGTAGAAAAGTCCTTCATCCACCTCTTGCTGGGTGGACTGGCAGTTGTGGTGCCAGTGGGTTGCTGCAGTCCATGGGATGTTGAAGACCTGGTCTTTTTCCCTCTTGGAGGAGGTTGAGATCTACCAGGTATTCCGAGTGCTTCTCTCATCCTGAGACTATTAATCTCTAATGTTTTTTGGTGGTTTCTAGCATAACATTAAACAAAGGAAAAACACAGGTTGAAACGGTTCCTGCTTAAATAGACCCTGACGTCATCATACATATGCACAACTATGTATTGCTACTGAAAAACCAGCAGGCCAGGAGGAGATGGAGCCTCTGGGCAGAATATGAATGCCTTGATTTTCTAGCCCCCTGAGCAGCAGTGAAGAGGGCCACTAGGACCAGCCAGTGGAGATTGAGATATAATTGCTTGCCTCGAGCAGTAACATATTTCTGTACACCAGCTGAATACCAATGAGGACAGAAGGAAGGAAGGTATCAAACAGACTCGCAGGCAGGAGGAAAAGGAGGATAAGTGATTAAAGGAAGGGACTCAAAGGCCAAGGCTGAAGACAATAGGCTAGTTCTGATTAGAGCATTTTACCAGGGAGTGATTTGTTTTTTTAAATGAATTTTTTCAGGAGCTGAATGCATTACAGAGCTGGTCGGTGAGAAAGCGAGCAGGAGCGAGGGGCAAGCAGTGTGACCACAGGTGCCACTGAAAAGACTGCTGCAAAGATAGGCCAGGAAAAGAGCTGAGGCCAGGGTAACCTAACTAGAAGCAAGCACATCCTTTTTGAGGTTGATGAGATTAATGCCGCAGGATTTCTTACTTGGGCCTTTTTCTTCCTGGTGGTACTCCTTTCCATAACTGCACACAGTAACGTTTAAAGCAATGTAGGTTTAAGCAGCATGAACCTTTGCAATCACCTTCCTAGGTAATTTCCAACTTAGGATACAGTTCTGTTAGCCCCTTACATATTTTGAGATGATAGTCTGGGGCCAGACTGTCCCCTCCATGATTGGAGAACTCCGAAGGAGCGCCCAGCAATTCTGCTTCGCTGCTCTTCAGCCCGGCACCTGCAGGGCACGGCTGACGCCAGGGATGCGACCAAAGGCACGGCAATGGATGGTACTACCTGCGCTGCCTTCTCCATGTCTGCTCCATGAAAAAGTGGAGTGAGATTCAGTTTACTTGTTTTCTGTCCTTAAGGGAAAAAAAAGAAAACCAGCATGACCTAACCTTCAAGCCCAAGTTGCCAGTAGGAAGCATGGAGCCTCACAGGGTAGTCTGGAGCATTTTAGATGCTTTGAAAGCACTTAACTCCTTAACTACCTCTCTGAATTATCGTTTGGGGTCTGGTAATGGGAACTAAACATGGAGATCTAATGAGCTAAAAATAATACTGGAAAGAACAGGCTTAGTGTCTCTGAGTCACCGAATGTCAGCATCTGCCTGTTCTTCCGGAAATAATGTAGTGGAGGCTTTGGAGGAGCTGATGGGGGAGAATGAAATCTCACAGTGGAGCCTTAATTGCTAAGCTCCAAAAACCTCACCTGCGTCCTGTTTTGTGGGCAGCTGCACTTTGAAAATGGATGGGAGAGGTGGTTTCAGCAGCAGCATTAGCATACCTGGGCATCAGAGCCCACATTCTGCGGGACTTCGCTGCCTGCTCCCGGCTGACGTCATGGCTCTCTGCGGCGGCGGTGGCAGATGATGCGATGCTAGAGCTGTCCCTGGGTGAAGCTGAGCCTCAGGAGGATGCGGGTTACCGCTCAAAGGCTTCCCACCAGACACAAAAGCAGGGAAACTAGTCGAACCTGAGCGCTGCAGCAGAGCCCATGTCCTTTTCCTCAGCCGATGTGAAGCTCCACCGCAGATAAGCTTTGCTGCGTAAGTGGCTTTAATAGGTTTGCTTTAGGGGGTGTGTTTTGAAAGCAGAATGAGTGTGTGTATTTGACCTATATCCTGCACATCATGTCCAGGAAGCCTGAAGGGCATAATGGGAGGAATGTACTCTTACACGATGCCTCTCATTTTCACCTCCATTAATTTTATTGGAGTGCTGCATTACATTTATATTGTAATTGTTAGAAACAAAAAGGGAAGGAGAGAGCAAATTGCCCCGTTGCTCCCTCTGTGATCAGCTTCAGGGATTCTGTTGTTATAAAGCCATGTATATGGAAAACAGTGCTGTCACTTACTGTGGCACTGGGTTCGGACTGAAAATGTTATGGCTTTTTTGTACTAGAAATGTTACTATCTTTCTTAGAAAGAATTGGTTAATGATCAATTGCAGTGGCTGCACAGAAAGGAAGAAAGACTCCTGATAGCAGCGAGATGCAAAGTGTCTCAGCCTTGCAAAGCATTATAATCACTTTTATTTTTATGAACTTTATGGCCCAGATCCGCTAATTAAAAGCAAACAGAATTACCCAATCTGTTTGTTTTTACCCATCTGACTGATACAGAGAAATTTAGCTGAACTGAAAGAGCAGCGTAACCTTTTCAGAGGGGAATGGGAAACAACTCAGTTGCAGAAACATATCCACAAGTGAGCAGGCTTAGGTCCTGCAGTCCTGTGTTTTACAAGAGGAGCTCTATATGGGCATTTAAAACTCCATACAGAGCCGCCTTCAGGATTTATACATACATGTTAATGTATTGCCTTCTTTTTGCTTGTTTTCCCCTGCCACCAGAACCTCTGAAAATAGATAGTGGAAACTCCTGTTCTGCCCATCCTCTTTCAGACTATAGTGCACTACTTTAGTTTGTCTAAATATAAACAAATGTGAATTAATCTCTTATAAAACCCTCACAACTGAGCACTGCCTCCTTGCTTTTCCTTTGTACGAGCCTATGTCCTTTGTGAAATACGGCCCTCAGCTTCCACCTGCTGTTCAGAGTTAGAATGACAAGTCTACCACACGTTTCAAGAAAACAGAAATATTTAGTGCAAACTTCAATCCCAAGTGCAAAACGTTGGACAAGATGAAAGTGGAATTTAAATGACAATATAAAGCTGGTCCAGGCAAGGCTTTCGGTTTGGTTCAGATTAGTTAGCCTGATCTTCCCAGAACTTGAATAAAAGGGGTGTTATTTCCACCGTCGGCCAATTTGTAGCTGTTTTAAGAAGCAATCTGCTTTAAGTTTTACAGAAGTATGATGTTCTTCTATTTTCCAGCTAAAAACCACAGTGACACCCAAGTGTTCTTCTACCTGTGGATTATCTTCTATTTCATCAGCTCTTGCTATACCCTTATTTGGGACCTGAAGATGGACTGGGGTCTCTTTGACAAAAATGCTGGTGAAAATACCTTTCTTCGAGAAGGAATTGTCTACCCACAGAAAGTGCGTATACAGTCTGCTCTTATATTAGAGAAAGCTTTTGATGTTTTAACAAAACTTGCTGAGTTTAGAGCATGTTGCAGTTGGCCACTGGTGCTTCCTGAATGCTGTGGGCTGGGATTTTCTAGCAGTAAAGTTCTTTTGTTTCAAAGAGGTCATTTCATACTGTTCACTTTTCTAGTGGTTGAGCAGCAAATTCTGTATCTTCCTGAAGGTCTGAAGAGGTCTGTCTTCTGTGCAGAGCATGTACCATGAGCTGTCCTGTTTGTCTCTCTTGTTCTTCAGGCATACTACTATTGTGCCATTGTAGAAGACGTGATCCTGCGTTTTGCGTGGACCATCCAGATCTCCCTCACTTCCATGCAAATCTTTCCGTATGCTGGGGACATCATTTCTACTGTATTTGCCCCACTTGAGGTATTCCGGTAAGGCTCCTTGACAACAGTTCCATTTCTTTTACATTTTTATTACTTGTATAACATCAGCATGGTGGGAAGTGCCTTGCTTGTTGGATGTGGAAGGTACTGGTCCTTGAAATGGAAGACTAAGTCTAATAGGAACATTAAATCCAAACAGGGTGCTGAGTAAAGAAAGCTGTAGGGGGCTCTGGAGCAGTGCAGGGGTGGACCCTTCATGCTGCATTTGCAGTTTCTTCTGAACCTAGACCTAATCTTGAGGGGTATGGTTTTTACCAAATTTGTCCTTAAAATTACCCTGTTGCAATTTCCAGATTAAATTTAACTTGCTTCTCAGGCTTGCAATTATTCTCAAATCTCTGCTGCTTTTCCAAGAACTAATTTGGATTCTGCAAGGTTTCAGAGCTCTTTACACACTTGTCCTCTAGCTGGAGATCTACCCCCACAACTTCTCAAGATGACTAACAGCCCCTGAAGCTGAACCTCACTCATGTAGATGGCGGAGGTTGTTTTGCATGTAACGCCTGGTGCCTCCATGCTGTCCAGACTAGGGCTGTCATCGTTAGGACAATGAGTAAGCCTGAGAGATCTGTGGTTCTCCAGGGAGTTGGGAAGATGTTGTAGCAGGTGCTGCTGTTAGTCATTTGCTGTTTCTCTGTACTACCAGCGTGTTCCCAGAGGCACTTTGATCAGTGAGAACAGTCAGTGGTATCCAGATGCACGTACCAGTGCTTCGTCAAACATTGGCAATGCCTGTAAAAGTAGAACTTAATTGGTAACTTTCACTTTTTCTCTATCCAGGCGGTTTGTGTGGAACTTCTTCCGTCTGGAGAACGAGCATCTGAACAACTGTGGTGAGTTCCGTGCTGTGAGGGACATCTCCGTGGCACCGCTCAACGCCGATGACCTGACGCTCTTGGATCAGATGATGGACCAGGAAGATGGTGTACGAAACCGCCGCAAGAACAAACAGTGGAAACGCAGCCAGAGCGTGTCCTTGCGCAGACCTCGTCTTGCTTCACAGTATGTTTTGCCTCTCCTCTAGTGCAACAAACCAAACTGTGTGTTAGAGCTGTTGTTAATACTTGGTGGCCATTCATAGACTGGGTAATCACACAAAGATCTCAGCCAAAAGAGTCATTCAGAGGGAGGAGATGTCCAATTAGTAAATGAATATTTCTCTGCCGGAGGGTTGATCTGTCCTTTACATCATCTTGGGGTTCTGGTAAACCACTGGATAAGGGAGTTGCCTTTACAAAACTCCCCTCCTGTAAAAAATAACCTGTAGCGGTTGCCAGAGGCTGCAAATCCAAACCTGGAAGAGAGTTTCCCATCAAACAGCCATTTCTAGGCTTCAGACCGTTCCAAGATATCGGTGATCATTAGATTAAGTATTCTATGTGAGATCAAGACCCCTTCCTCCCCCAAATCTAAACCCATGCATTTTTTCATTCCACCCTTCCTCCTTACAGCCTAGGCGTTTCCCCACTTTGCCCCACCCCAGCCTTGAACCTCTTGACTGCGCGTCTTCGCTGCAGTGCCTGCGCTCCGAGCATCACAGGGTGTTCCAGGCATCACTTCTGCCCCAGCAGCCCGCTGGCTGCGGAGCCCTGCCCTTTGGCTGGGAAGCAAGCTTGGGCTCCCCCCCCTCCCCAGGACCTTGGAAGCACATGGTGTCAGGAGTGTTGTGCAATCCCTGCAGTACATCCCCCTGTTGCATCACCACGTGGGAGGGGTGGATGGTGGGAAAAGGAGCCTGTAGCTGTCACGCAGCCCTTGGGCCATGCTTGTCTCATATCCGCGTTGGCTTAGAGTTACACGGATATGACCAATACCGACAGTCTTCATGTGGCCGCTAGAGACTGAAAAACTTTATGCAGAGGGGACGTGGCCCAAAGCCTGGTTGAATTCCCTACAACCACATCCCTTTACCCTTCAGACGTGCAGCGAACAGAGACACGTCAAGCTTATTCCAAAATAAGCTGCTGTACCTTCGTGCAGCCCAGTGACGGGTTGAGCGGGAACGCTGCTTTGGATTTGCAGCACCTGCTGCAAAGGTTGGTTTTAGGGAGTTCTGTGGGGAGGGGTGGATGGATGCAGCGCACCCAGCATTACCTCAGCTGTTCCTGGCCGGCCATCGGCACAGCCCGGCAGAGGGCATTGTCCGTTCACGCAAGGTGGCCACGGTGGTGCGGCGTGGGCAGAGCCATGGGAGGAGGATGCTGAGGAACAGCTGGGGCATATTTATAAGCCTCTGCTATTCCAAGTGAGAATGGGAGAGTGGGAAACAATTCCAGTGGAGGAAAACAATTCCTCTCTGTGGAAGAAAGATTCCCAAGCGCATGGCAGGGTGTTTTTCTTTTCCTGCATGTACTAATGGGAATTTCTTCTCCCCAGTGAGTATTTTCTGTTTGTTTTTTTTTGTTTGTTTTTTTTTTTGCAGGTCCAAGGCTTGTGATACTAAGGTATTGATAGAGGACCTAGCGAATGAAGTGAACACATGAGATGGCCATGGTCTCTTATTCCGCATCCTTTGTTTTCTCGTTCTGTTCCCCTCTTCCCCAAGTAACCCGATCTCTGGTACAGTTCCAGCTGAAAACAGGAGAAAACACCGAACATGTTTTCCGAGCTCTTCCAGACCAGATCCTATGGACTCCAACAAGCTCACTGTGTTTCATTTCTTTTCTTCTGGGTTAATTTTAATGTTCTATTTTAAAAAAAAAAAAAAATAAAATATTTTACTTTGCCAATAAAGAGGACAGTTCAGGAAAGAAGGATTGTTTACAGTCTCAACAAGGACATACAAACCTATCTGGATAACGAAGCATCATAGGGACTCCCTCATGGGACAGTGCCGAGAACACACTCGGTTTCTGCTTGGCCCGGTTTTGACTGGTTGAAACCGGACTTAAGTTTTTAAATCTGATTTTTTTGGTTTTGTTTTTTTTCTTCATATCCAGCGCTGAGGCACTGGCTGCACTTGCAGGGAAAGTGCACTTAGAGCAGTATCTTCATTCATGAAGCTACTTTTTAATTTGATGTAACTTTTCTTATAATTTTTTGGAAATATGATGTATCTGTTGCATATAGTTTTCACATTATTTATGAAACTTAACAACCATATGAGAGTGATTTTGAGTCCTGTGCAATGAAGGTTTTAATGGTAAAACAAAGCCGGGAATGTAGATTCTAGATCTCCAGAGTTGTGGGGTTGTGCCCTGCAAATATCCCTCTCGTGAGACAACTTGCACCTGTGTTTACCTTTTCTCTCTTTCTTTCTTTTCAATTTTATTTTAAACCAAAGTTTCTCTTTTTGATTTTTTTAGTTGCTGCTACTGCTTCTGGGCATGTCTCTTGTACTCGTTCAACGCCAACTTTCCATGCAGCTGTGTGAAAGTATTGCAGATGGTCCTAAGGCCATTTTGAAGGGAGAGTTGGGTCCTAAAAACGGTGCAAAAGCTAAGCGAACAAAGGCTTCAGAACTTCATTCTCCAGCTCAAAAAGTATTTTTTCAAAGCCTTAATAATCCTTAGGTGGTGTGAAGGCATCCCGTACTGAGCAGGGAGCTTTCCTGGTGTTCTCCTGCAGCCCAGCAGTGAAGTGGGACAAGGCGAGGAAGGTGATGGTTCTCGGGGGTGGGGAGTTTGGCAGGCTGGGGTTCAAGAGCAGTTGTGCGTTGGAGAGGTGTCAGGGAGCGTGGAAAGGACTGTGTTGTGCCCACCTGATGGGGAAGGTGGAATTGAAAACAGGTCTCCTGATGGCTTCTGGTTTGGCAAAAAGCCTCTGTTGGGCACTATCCCAGTGTGCTGGCCATGTGGCTTGGCTGTTACTTGTGCCCCCAGTCTCGCCTCACTGACCTGGTTTGGGAAGTGCGATGCTATGGGGCAGACTTGGGTAAAGGGCAGCCATGTTTCCAAGCAAATTATGTTGGAAGAGCAATGCTAACTTGATGGTCTCGTTGATCTCTCCTCCTGCAGGAAAGGAAATATAGGGGCCTGCAGAGTCCCTCTCTCCTTCCCCTGGCATGACATGTGCTCCCCGCTCTCTCGCAGCAGTGCTGGTGGGTGAGGGGAGCTGGAGCTGAACCTCGCAACCAGGACTGCTGCCGCTGGCTTGGGTTGGCATGGCCGAGGTCACCGGGACTGCCACCTTCCCCTCTGCCCGGCTCTTAGGCAGCCGTGGTGCTAGGACTGAAGTAGAAGGGTGAAACTTTTCAAGTAGGATCCTCGCACTGATGTCTGTCTGGTGACTTCCTTCTAGTTTGGGCAATGGAGCTGCAGGAATCCCTGCTCAGTTGCTGTTCAGCGGTTATTGTTTTTTAATTAGCTAATGGCATGGTTTCTCACATGACCGGTACATTGCATTTTCTCAGTTTGCCTGCTGTGCCTCTTTCCTGGAGGAACTGAAGAAGGAAACTTAGTTCTCTTCATTTAATTAGATTCAAATTCAGTGGTGGTGAACCCGTACCAGGCTAAGGGCAACACTGCAAACCTGTAACTACCTGCGCTCCTGTGATGTGCTCTCAGCTTACAAACCATCTCTGATGGACCTGTCAGGAGATGCCTCTGCTCTGTCAGCGACCTGCTGTGACGGTGTGTGTGGTGGAGTAGCTGGTGTGTCGTGGTGCTCCTCCTTGCATCTTCTGCCGCGTCGGTCTGTCCAGCGAGAGGGCAGCTGGACTAGCAGGGGTTGTGGTGGTCATCCCGTTGGTGCCCAGAAGCTTGTTTTCCCGTATTTAACTCCCTTGGGTCTGTTGTTCATACTCAAACGGAGAGTTCCTGTTTGTATGGAAGTGGAGCCTGAGATATAAAGCCCCTTAAAATATTTCAGTTTCCTGATTTGCATTGCAGCGGTTGTTGCCGTGTCCAAACCTTGCATAGATGTTTCCAGCGAGAGCGGTGGGAGATGAGTGAAGCCATACCTACCCAGGGGTGTGTAGAGGAGGGCAGCCTCACCAGGGGGGGACAATCCAAAATAAACCAGTGCTGTTACTTAAGCAGGTGGTTCTTTACGAAAAGAAACAGAGTTTATTGCTAATTCAGCCTTTCAGAGGGAAGGAGAAATGCAGAGAGACATTTTGAAGTGATGCCGGTCCCCTGGGAGTGGCTCTGCCTTCCTCAGCTGGGTTGGGGAGAGAGGGACATGGCTGGGTGGCCAGTGTCCTGCCTGTCCTGCTGCTGCACCATCCAACTGCCCACTTCCCAACCTGGGGTGTGTGTGTGAATTCTTGTTCTGTAGTTTACCCAAATCCTTAGGGGAAGCAAGAATTCAGTCTCTTTGTCTGCTCTGCTCTTTCCCTTCCCTTTTTCTCTGTCTTTGCTGGCAGGAGAAATAAGAAAAAGGGGAGGTGGCATGCTACAGCTAGCAAACGTTATCTCCTAAAATAAAACATGGTCCCCTTTGGCAGTGAAGGTTCTCTCTCGGGGGGGAAAGGAGCCTGAATTCCTGGAGGCATGGATTTTAAAGGCTCCCAGCGCTGCGTCTGCCTGTTCTCTCCCTCCCAGAGATTTCTGAGAAATCAGGCATGCGGATTCCTCCCGAGAGTGAGCGCTAAAGCCGAGATGGCTCCGCGTCTACGAGAACATCTGGCCAATAAAGGGAGACCTAACGAAGCCGAGCAGATGGTGAGAGAAAATAGCCCCATCGCTCCGTGTGAGCAGCCTATGCACCGGGAGCGAGGGGAGCGGGGACAGTCCTGGGGTGGTTTCATTTCGTGAGTGGGATTTGCTAATGGGAGCTTGGAAACACTCTTGGAGGGAGAACAGCAGGGTGACAATCCAGAAGTATGGAGTGCAGAGTTTAAAAGGAGCTGTGGGTCTTTTTTTATCCAGCGCTTTAGTTGTTGGGATGTAGCTGGATGGAAAGTGGAAGCTGAGACAGGTCTGGAGTCTGGCTGTTGCAAAGCAGCACTGGGTTTTGGATGTTGAGCTCTCCCTGTCCCTGCAATTTGGTTCACTGGAGGCTTGTCAGAGGTTGTAGTCGTGTGAGGCTCTGAGGTTGGTGTGGAAGCCGCTTTGGCTGAAACCGTTGCAGATGGTCCCGTCTAAGGGGAGGAGACGTCCCAGTGTGACCACTGAATTTTGGAAATTCACTTTGAACTTGCTGCTCTCTGCTGATTTTCGTCCTTCCTGCTCTTCCAGGGGTTTTCGAGGTGCAGGGGGTTAGGATTTGCAGCATCTCGAGTTTATTTGCTAGCTGGAGTTCCCTGCATGGCTTTGGGACTGTGTCACCAGAAGTGCCAGGTCTCCCTGCCTGGGGAAGGCAATGCCGTGGGCTGTGGGTGAGCACCCCTGAAGGGGCAGCGAGGCACGTTTGGGCTTTACAGGCTCGACAAGTGGGAGCTGCTCCATCAACGGGAACTGGTGCAGTCCCACCACATTTTAAAAGAAATGCATTTGCAGCGCTCATGGCTGCGGCCTCTATGTATCAAATAAGCTCCTACCTCTCAAATCCAGGCGCCTTCCCAAAGTCAGCTGTTGCTCATCCTACACCTTTCCCTGCCTGGCTCCTGGCCCTTCTTCTTCTGTCGGTGTCTTTGCTGTTTGTCTGAAGCCAATGATACACAGGGCGTGGGAGGACGACCGGCCGCAGCTGGCGGCATGAAAATCTCGGTGGGAAAAGTCTCCAAGAAAAGTCTCTTCCGGCGCAGGGTTGGATCCTCTTGCTCTTACTTCCCTAGTAACTTCTTGTGCTGCTTGTCCTGCTTCCTCACCGGCGCTCGGCCACTGGAGCCGTGTGGGAGGCAGGGAGGGAAAAGCACAGTCCTGGTTCAGGAGATAACAATCCCTGGGGATTTTACTGCAGATCTTTCCAGGAGCGAGGGGGACAGCACAAAGCCTTCAAGCTTTGGTGGCATTTTGAACAGCTGAGTGAATTTGGCCTTATCCTGCAAGGATGCTGCTGCGTACTGCCTGCTGTGGCTCGGCGTGTGCCCCAGGCTTTTTTTGGGGGGTTTGTGGCCCTGACATCAGGCTGTCATGCTGGGACGTGCCCTGGGACAGGGGCATGGCTTGGCTCCCATTGGGAACACAAAAGCCATCTCTGGCCCCATGTCCTCCCTCCTCTCCTCCACCGTTCTGCTTTGCACTCGCAGGGGGAAGACGATCTTCTGCCTTAAGCATTTTTTTATTTATTTACATTTTTATTCCAGAAGGTGATTGGATTGGTTTATCTCCTTGGAAAAGAGGGGCTGGGGCTCCTGGGGGAAGAGTGGAAGATCCCTTTGGTAACCGCAGCAGTCACAGTTGGGCTCAGTGGCTGTCACCTCATTAAACCTTGCCTCCCTTACATGATGCCATCCCAAATACCACACTGTGGGACAAGCTGTTGACTCGCCACCACCATGGGGGCTCCACTCTCTGCTGCAGCATCCTGGCTGCAGAAGAAATGCAGGTTTTGCAGGGGGAGGAGAGGAAAGGGCTGGTAATACTGTGTGTACCTGGGTGCTGATGCCCCATCCCTGCTCCTGGTGGGAGTTGGAGGCTGCTCTGGCCCTGGTGCAGCCGTTCCGTGGGGGGCGAGAGGCACCGACCCTGCCTGAGTAGACACCCCATGGTCTTGACAGTCCCTCAAGCTTTAGAAACCAAATTACAAACTCTTTGCTCCAGAGGAGAAATTGGGCAGCCTGGTAGAACTTGTGATGACCTCTCCATCCCATAGGTCCTGGCGAAGGATCGGCATTTGGAAGGGGCATGGGGTGGAAATGCTAAAATTTCCCCCCAGGTCCCCCTGCCGCCTTCCTCTCCCCTCCCCGCTGTGTTGGTCTAAATGATCTTTCTATGAAGCCCTGTAGATGTCAAAAGTAATTATGGAGTGTGATTAGTCCTCTGTGGGTGCTTTGTTTCTTTCCTCCTCCTTTCTCTTTTGCTATCCCCTTCTCCACTCTTCTTTTTTGGCTAAGTGGAAAAGGTGAGGACAAAGAATTGCCGCTTGCTTGGACTCATGATGTATCTGTGACTGCGCTATTAGCTGTCTCCTCTTTCCTCCCCAAATGGATATAATTTTTGAAGTGTGGAATACCCTTCTTGATAAGTAGGTTTTAAAAAAAAAAATGCACAATGTGATACTGTTTCATAGTTTCTAGGTGGTTGTATAAAGCAAAGTTACTGTGATTGTGTTTTTCAAAGGAAAAAGTGATTGGTTACAAAATCTGTCCTTTTTTCATTATTACAAGCTCTTTGTTTTCCAATGATCTGATGGCTCTTTTGTCCCCGGTCTGTGTGTCTTTCTTCCCACATCCCACCCCTGGTGCTGCCTCCACCCACAAAGTGTTTGCTTCTACCAGTCTGTAGACACTGCTTTTGCACCCTTGGGAGCTGTGGGCTGTCACTGGTGGCCAGAGGAGGGGGAGATTTGCATCCCAGGAGGAGGTGGAGGTGCTTGGAGGAGGGAGATGTTTGAGAAAGGGGTTGCAGGTGGGCGAGAGGGGTTCATGGGAAGGTGCCCAGGGCTCAGATCCCACACGCAGGGAGTGATGCTGGAGGGAACCTCCTGCACAGACTGTTGCCGTACCAGCTACAGGCTCTGGGAGCCTTTGGTTGCCTCTCTCCAGCTTGTCTCTGGTCCAAGGTGTCCTCCCTGCACAGTGGGTGACCAGAGGCTGAGCAGCCCAGCCCTGGGTTGTCTGGGGTCTGTGCTTTCATTTCGCTTTCTTAAATCCTTTCATCGTCTCCTGCAATCAATCTTCCTCCAGAAGAGAGCCCAGCGCCTTGAAATCACTCTAAGCCTGTTGCTGCTCACGCCAGCCGCTTCCCGGAGGTTTAATCCCTGTGCCGTGGGTGCTGCCGGCTGCGGCTCCCTGCCTGCGGCTCCCTGCCTGGCTGGTGGCAGGAGCCCACCTGGCCTTGCTTTGGCACCTCACCGGGCGATTTGTCCCCAGCTTGATGGGGACAACATCCCCCAGGCAGAGGAGTCAGGACCTCTCCCCAGGATGGCGTGGAGGTAAGGATGGGTCCCGGCATCACAGGGGAGGTCAGACCCCAGGGCTGGGGTACGGGGCGAGGAGGCTTTCTCTGCCTTGGGCTCTTCGACCCAAACCTGCCTGCGGTCCCCTCCTGCCTGGGAGCAGCTGGAGGAGGATGTCTGTCCCCTGTGGAGCAAGGAGTCATCCCTGCTGCTGGGCAGCACTGTGGTTGCAGCCAGAGCCTGTGGGGAAGGAAGCCCTCAGGCTCAGTTTTGGCCATGATGGGGGTCCTGGAGCCACTGGGGTGGTGGGGGACAATTTAAGAAGATAAAAGTGATTTCTTGCTGCTCATGCTGGTGAGGGCCAGTGCGGCTGGAGCTGGGAGGATTAAAACAATTTCATAATCCTGGTGATTTCCTTTTGATCGGGATTATGAAACCAATCACGAATATCAAAAGCCAGGGCTTAAAGCGGCAGCCGAAGTGGGGCCGGGACACCCATGGCCCCCGCAGCACCCATCCTACCCCCCGGGGATGGCGGCTCCCACGCCTCCAGGTAAGTGGTGCCCACCTGGGGCCCTGCTCCGGCATGATGAGTTTTGTGGGGTCTCGGGGGAGGCGGGCAGGGGAAGGGGTTCCATTGTGGGTGGCTCTGCGGGGTACACGTTGCATACTGGTTTTTAGGGGAGGATGATCCATGGATATACCAAGCTCAGGTCCCCCCAGCTCCCACCATCCTCCCGCCTGAAGATGCTCAGTCTGGAGCTGCTGGCCCTGGGTTGTTGTTAGGTCCAGGCAGGATTTGGCCTCCGGGGAAGCAGGAGAATTTAGCACGTCTGCAAACGTGTGATGCTCGCAGGAGTTTGCCTAAAGCCAGCAGGCTTTACTGCCGGTCTGAAGGCTGTTAGAGAAAACACCCCCACCCTGGTGGGACCACCCTCTCTGTCTGTTTGCCCTCCTGGAGCCCCCAGCCCCTGGTGCAGGGCAGACCCCTCCAGCACCCCGGGGTGAGGTCTCTCCCCGCCCCGTGGCTGCCCTGGGGAGGTGGGCTGGCTTTGATCCACGCTCGCCTCCCAAACCCGCAGCCCAGACAAAGGACATTCCTGAGAGCCAGCCAAGGCAGCTGGGCTTCCCTCCGGCCCAGCGCGAGGTGTTGGGTTCCCCCCTCCCGTGGGGTCCTCTCCGTCCCCCCAACGCCACACGTGGCTGCGGTGGCATCGCCCTTTGGGGCCAGCCGTCACCGGGGCAGGCGGTTCGGCTGCGGGGCTGGGGTAGGATTTGGCCGGGTGCCCTGGTGTGGGGTGCGGAGGAGGAGGAGGAGGAGGAGGAGGCCCAGGCGGGAGGCAGGGCTGGCCACGGCCCCACAGCCCAGCCAAGCGGCTCTGCTCGGCTGAAGGGGCTGGGATTTGCTGGTTTGTCCTCTTTTTTTTTTTTTTTTTCCATTTTTTTTTTTTTTTTCCCCTCCCCTGCTTCCTTCCCTTCTTCCGCCTTCTTCTCCCTCTTCCCAGCCCTCTCCCGATGCTGCTCCGGGGGTAAGGACAGCCCTCACCTCCCACCCATGGCCCCCATCCTGCTGCTGCTCTGCCCTGGGGCAGCGTGGGGCTGCGGTACCCAGGGGGAGGGGGTGCTGGGGCCCCGAGGGGGGGGTGGTCAGGGGATGCTCCTGCAGCCCCAGCCACGGGGGAGGTTCCTCCAGGGATACCAGTGGGGATGGGACGCTCCCGGTGGGGTGCAGTGGGGCAGCAGCACCTGGGTGCCACCAGGGCCACGAGGCTGGTGCAGGACGAGTGACACAAGTGACCCCGGGGACCGGGGAGGAGCAGGGGGATGGTGTCTGTGTGGTGGCATCTTTGGTGAGTTGCAGCCATGCGGGATTCCTGGGCCCGGAGTTTCGGGGTGCTGACTTGGGTCAGAGAGTGCCGGTTCTCTCTGGAGCACCTCGCTGGGTGCCCCAGGACACCCCAAACAGCACGGGCAGGCGCCCGCGCTCCTGCTCGGCCCCCGGCCGCACGCTTTGGGGAGCCACCCCATTCCCCCTGCCCCAGAGCGATGCCGGTACGGTGTCAGTGCTCTGGCTGGCCTCCTGCCGTGCCACGTCCCTGTCCCCTTCCCTGTCGGGCTGTTCCCTGCCGTGGCATCACATGCCTTTGCCGCACGGGATCACCGTACCCGCCGCCTGCGGAGCCTCGGGCAGGCGGGAGTGATGCTAGTTTTTGCAGGAGGTGCCAAGGCTGGCGCTGGGTAGGAGGAGGGTGAGGGCAGCGCGGGGGCTTGCCCACCCTCCCCTGGGTTCTCTCCCCACAGGGCACATGGAGGGGGGCTCTCCCGCTGAGACGCGGCGGCCGCCGCTGCCCCCCAAGCAACACGGCCAAGCCTCTGCCCCACCAGAGCACCCTGAGGCCGCCCGCGGCCCCCACGCAGTCCTGGAGAGCAAGGTGAAGGCACTGAAGGAGAAGCGGGGGGCCGGCCGGCCAGGGACCCCCACAGCCACCCCTGAGCGCCCCTCACCTAAGAAGACCCGGCCCCGGCGGGGGAAGCCAGGGACGGATGTGGCGGCGCTGGAGCCGCGGGCTCAGCTCCGCACCTACCTGACGGACGGGCTGCTGGATGGCGGGGAGCCTGCGGCCAGCATTCCCCCAGCCCCCCGTGCCGGCACCCCAGGGCTCTGGCGGGTGCCATCACCCAGAAGAGATGTGCCAGGAGGCACTGAGCGCCTGCCGGAGGAGGGCAGTGGGTCCCGGGGCTCTGCCTCCCCCCATGAGACACCCCCCCTTGAAGAAGAGGAGCGAACCCCACCGTGGGACCGAGAGGGTCCCCCTGTGTCCGCAGCCATGGTGGAGGGCTGGGAGAGGCTCTCGCTGGCCGAGCGGGTGGAGAGGAACCGTCGGCTGCTGCAGGAGGTGCTGGGCCTTGCCGCCCCCGGTGCGTATTTCGGGCAGCCGATGGCTGTTTCGGTAGAGCCAGGGGGAGCAGGAAGGGAAAATCTTTGGGGTGAAGTGGGGGAGTCCTCAGTGCCATCCTCCATCCTCCCACGCCGTGGGTGCAGCTCCGTGCTCGTTCGCACCCTGGGGCTGCACCCACCACCCTCACTGGCAGCAGTAGGAGATGCCCACAAACAAAATGGGGTGCTTCTTCACTGGGATGCTCTGTGTACTGCAGGTCCCCTCCGGCGACCTGGTGAGGAATTTTGCTGATAAGAGCAAGAAACCCACTTTCTGGGGCGCTCAAGGTCTGCGGGCATCATCTTCCCTTTGCAAGCCACCAGCAGAAAAGGGAAAGAATTTCTCCTTCAAAAGCATCTGCCCTGATGTCCCCATCCCCACTGGCTGGTGTTACCCCATGTCCCGCTCCTCTGGGGTCTCTCTGGAGCCGAGCAGCTGGGATGGATAGCCCCAAAAAGAGTGTTTGCTAGGACAAACAGAGCCATGGGGCTGTGGGGTGCAGGGGGGGCTAGTGAGGGGGTGGGGGGTGGGGGGGCACCACGGTCTGGCCAAGCTGACTCTTTCTCCCCCTCCTGCATTTCAGAGGTGCCGGCGAGTGACGGGGACTGGGACTCGGGGGTCTCGCTGCAGGACGCCGAGGGCTGCAGGTAGGTCTGTCCCAGCATGGTGATGAGGGGGGGCCCATTTCCCTCTTTCCCCCTCCCTCGTCTTGTATTTTAAATGCACCACGCAAATTAGTGCTGGGACTTGGCAGGGCTCTGGGGAAGGGCTGTGGGGCAGCCCCCCCAGTGGGGCAGCCGGCGGGGGGGAGCATGGAGATGCTCCAGTGATGCTTCAGTGCGAGAGGGGCTGGAGGGTCAGGCTGAGCCAGGTGTCCCTGTGGAGCTTGGGCACGGGGAGTCGCCGCTGGAACCCTGGGTGGGAAGGGAGCTGGGGAAGAGGATGGGAGAGAAATTTGCTCCAGGTGCTTAAGAGGATCGAGGCGACGGGCGTGTGTAATCTTGTTGGCCTAATGATAAACCTCGGAGGTACGGACTAAAAATACGGAGGCGGGACGGGCAGGTGAGCTGGGCAGCAGCGTGCGGGCTGGGGGCTTGGGGGGCTGTGTGGGGGAAGAGAGTAAGTGGGGAAGACCCCCCTGTATTGCAGTTACCGGTTCTGCTCCGCTCCAGCAGCCGGGGTTCGTTGGCGACGGCCGGGTGCGAGGCTGAGCTGGGGATGTTGCGCTCCCCGTGAGCAGGGGCAGTCGAAACCTAAGGGGTGGCTTGCACCCCCCCACCACGCTGTGGCACAGAGGGCTTTCCTGGGGGCCAGCCTGCGCCCACCCTCCTGCCGTGAAGAGGTTAAGACCAGGCTCCCCGAAGTGACTGCCTGAGCTGATTATTTTAATCAGAGGGATTAGGGCCATGGCCAACGGGGAAGGCAGCACTGGAGCAGGGCTGTGCCCTCCCCGTAGCCTGTGGGTCCCCCCACCCTGCAGCCGGTGGGGCAGGGGGGCCGGGGGGAGACCTCCTGCAGGGAAGGGAAGGCAGCAAGGTGGCAGGGGGTTGTCCCAAACCTACCTGCGTTTGCATGGCTGCGGGGTTTACACCGTCAGGGAGCGGAGGCAGTGCCTGCCTCGGTTTCCCCATCCACCTCCGGGATGCCCCTGGTGCAAAGCGCTGCCACGGCTGAGCCAGTGCCTGAGCTGTGCAGGGGCCAAGCCTCCTCCCAGAGCATCACCGGCGAGGGGTGCGACACCCCCTCCTCCTTGCCTGGCTGTTCCCCCGGCACGGTGGCCAGCCCGCCTGTGAACGGAGGCCGGGCTCCGTTTTCTCTGGGCAGAGCAGCCCCGTCGTCACTGTTAAACCACGTCTAATCCCTGTTATTTTTTCCTAATCCCCCTCCCCGCTGCGGGGGCTGCAGGGCCTTTGTCCCCGGGCAGGAGCTCGAGCTGAGCCCGCGGCACGAGCAAGCCAAGCAGCTGCTGCAGCGTGCCCGCATGAAGGCTCGGACGAACCCCCTGCGTGCCAGCCACGACATCCTCCTCCTCCCTGCTGCCGCCCCGCGCCCCAGGTCAGTGCCAGACCCCCCGGGACACGTCCCGCCTCCCACCCCCCACCCTCCCCCCCCGTCTCTGCCGCCGCCACGGTGCTCTCGGGGGGGGGGGGTACACGTGGATTTGGCGTGTGTGCAGGGTGTGCAGATGGGTGTGCAGAGGCAGGGTCCGACCTCAGCTTGTGCCCTGCCGGAGCATCCCCCTGCCCTGCCGGAGCATCCCCCTGCCCACAGGAGCATCCCCCCTCCCCGGGCGCGGGTGAAGTCTTGGCAGCACAGTATTTGGGGGGTGTTTAATTGTGTTTAATGGCAAGGCAGAGGCATTAATGGCGCGTTACCGGCTGGCTGGGAGGACTGTGTTTCCCAGCTGGTGGGGGAGTGCCTCCCCGGGGGAGGCTCGGTGCCGGAAGGCTGTACCCAAGCCGCAGCTCGCCGTGTGTGTGCTGGGTCATGTGCGATTCGGTGTTCCCGCACTGATTAACCACACACCTTGGTGCAGGGGAAAGGAGATGGAGGTCGGGCGGCGGCAGCGGGGCATTGCCACTGCCTCCCATGATTTCAGCTTCAGGCAGCCGGGGAGGGGAGCAGGGCTGTACAACACGGGCAGACTTTCCTCCTGCTCCATCTTCTGCACTTGGTTTCCCCCCTTCCTGCCCTGCTTTCCTGAGGGAGCCGGGCAGCCCTTGCAGCTCGTCCATGTCCATCTGTCTGTCCCCACGCCAGGGAGCCCAACGGGAGGCCGAGCGTCGCCCTGCGAGACGGTGGGAGCCTGAGCGACTCGTCGAGCGGGGAGTCCAGCTGCGGGCGGCCCCGGCGGCCCCGGGGACCCTCCCCGTCCCGCGTCCGCTTCGAGGACGAGTCGGCCCGCGACGCCGAGGTGCGGTACCTGGAGCGGCTGCAGCTGCGGCACCGGCGGGCACTGGGCTCGGCGCTTTCCTCGCCAGATCCAGCCGGCAGCGGGCAGCTGGGCGACGGAGCTGGCCTGCCCAAAGCCCGGAGTGGTGACCTCGTGGCCGGGGGCAAGTGCAGCGCCTGCGGCTCCTTCCTCGGTGCCACCGCCAGCCGGGGCGTGGATACACCAGCAGCCACCGACGTGGTCAAAAGCAGCCCTGCAGCACCAGGAAGCATCCCAGGAGAGAGCGGGGGGCTGAGCTCTGCCCGGTCGGAGCCCAAAACCAGGGCTCTGGGCCCCCGGGGGTCCCCGCTGTGGATCCTCCCCTCCCGGCAGCGCATCCACACCGAGAAGATCAAGGAGACGTACATCGGGGATGTCACCTACATTGACGAGGTGGACTCAGCCCTGGAGAGCACTGACACCTCTGATGGCTGCCGGACGGACAGCGAGGAGGCAGGACCCCGCAGCCCCCACCCAAAGGGGCACCGGGATCCCCGGGCTCGTGGGCACAGGGCCCCCCGTCCTGCCCCACAGCTGGAGGCGAGACCTGGGAAGGGGACATGCGTGGCTGGTGGTGGCCCCTGTGCAGGGGATGGGGTCTCAGGTGGCACCACAAGCCAGCCAGGGGCTGTTTGCACCCCGCCACTGGGCAGAGCTGGCAGCCAGGAAGAGGGGGACCCCCACCAGCATCTGGGGGACAGCGAGGGGATGGGAAACACCACTTGTCCCCCACAGCAGCCCAGTGAGCCCCCAGACCCCTCCTCACAGCCGGGGACCATCACTCCGATGCCAGGCACCCACCTCCCCACTCCCCCCACCACCAAAAATGCCTGCTCCCAGGTGCCTTGCAGGAAAGCCCTCTTCTCCGGTGGCAGCCGCCGGGTGTTGAGCCAAGGTACCCGGGGCCCAGAGCCTGATGGTGGGAGCGCTGGGCCCCCCCAGCCGGGGGGCAGTGCAGGGCCGGGGGAGCGGAGGGGTCCCTGCAGCCCCAGGTGGCTCCCAGGGAGCCCCCTCCGTGCCTTGTCCACCAATAACTGCAACAACACCCACGGGCAGGACCCCCTGGGGACGGGCAGAGGTAAGAGACTCATGCATGGGGGTGCTCGGGGAGGTCCCCAACAAGGCAGGGATGTGACTGTCTTGCTGTGGTTCTAGGGGCACCATCACAGCCTGTCACCCCTGCACCCCAGGAGGCTGCTTGTCCACCCAGGGAAGCTGCCGGGATGCCTGGAGCACAGCAGCAGCGGCACCCAGCCAGGAGCGTGGCACACGGGTGAGTTGAGAGCAAAGGACCACCGGCATCCTGCACCACACGGCAGGTGCTGCATCCCTCAGCATCCCTCCTCGGCGCAGCAGGATGCTGCCAGACTGAGCCCCACAACGCTTCCTGGTGGGACTCTGCTTTTTGGCACCAAAAACCTCCCCGAAACCACGATACGAAGATGACAATTTTGCATGTAGTCAAGTGGGTTTCCTGGAGGTGCGTTTCACCCCGCAGCTGGTTCCGCTGGTGGTGTTGCAGGAAACGTCATGGTGGGCGCCCTCGGAGGGGTTTAGCTCAGTGCCAGGTTCTTCCCTTTGGGGAAAATCCGCTGCCAAATGCCGCCAGCCCCAGGGCTGCCTTGGGGCTCACCAAACGTGATCCCGCTGGATCTGTGCCCGGGTGCAGCTTGTCTCAGCCTGGCAGGAGGGTTTGGAGGTGGCGCTGGGTCTTTCTAGCCCCTTGGTGGGATGCAATCCCATCAGGCAGAGACTGAGGGAGGTCTGAAAGGTGTAACACCCCCGAAATTACGGGGAAAACAGGTAGGGAGCCCTTCAGGTTGCTTTGGCTTGTGAAGCCATCCCTCGTGCATGCTGGGTTACTGCTGGGGGAGAGGTGGGGTGGCTGCACCCCACTGTGCTGTGCTGTGGGGCTCAAACCGAGAAGGTGGGTGCAGGATGCACCCCCAGCCCCGAGGTGGCCGCTGGCCATGCTCCCCCAGGGCGTGTGGTGGACGGCCATCATTCCTCCTCCATGCAGGGAGCCGGGGCGGCCGGCAAGCCGCAAGGGCAGCAGCGCTTCGGCCTCGGGGCTGAAGAAGCTCCTGTGCAGCCTGAGCCAGAGCACCAAGCAGCGCCTGGGCCGCTTCCGCTGCTACAGCATGGAGCAGCTCCCGGCCCCCGGTGGCACCCCCCCGGATGGCCCCAGCATGAAGAAGTCTCCCTCCCTGCAGTCCCTGCGGCTGGTGAGCTTGAGATGTCACCCCATGCTGGGGGTGTCTGTGGGGAGCCAGGGGGTCCAACAGGAGGAGGGGTGCTGGGCTGGGGTGAAGCATTCCTGAGCATCACTTTATGGCTCCAGTGGTCCTGGGGGGGTGGGGGCCTGTGCCATCCCAAATCTGCTGGGTTTGAAAAGCCGAGTGGAAGGGGGAAGGAGGGAGTGAGGGGGGAGGTGGAAGAGCAGATTTTGGGAGGGGAGATAAGGTAATTTGGTTTGGGGTCAAGGCTTGTGTGACCCAGCCAGCTGAGCACCGAGATGTCTCCCTGAGAAATCCCACTCCCTGGGAGGGCATCCTGGCCCAGAGTGAGGGACCCTCCTCAGCGGTGGTTTGGGGAGGGATCTGGTGGGGGGACTGAGGGTGTGGGACGCCCCACACTCCCTGGGTATGTTGGGGTGCGAAGGGCTGTGGTGCTGCACAGTGTTTGCGGTCATCCGCACCTCAGCTGGGCACTTTTCCCCAGGTGTCACCCTTCTGCCAGCCACAAAAAGCTGCCTCCATCCAAAGCCTGCACCCCCTCCTGGGCAAGGCATCCCGTGCCAGCGCCTACCTCCTGCCCCAGACTGTGGCCGACAGGTAGGACGGGACTCGGCAAATCCCTGTCGTGCCTGGGAAGGCTGTTTTGGGGTGCCTGGCTGTGGCTGGGGGCCCCATCGCTCTATCCCCGGCAGTTTCCTGGGCTCCCCGCTCACCCCGTCTCCCCTCTGACCACAGGAAGGGGGACTCGGGGCCGCGGCGCTCGCTGAGCGTGGAGGACATCGGGGCGCCCGGCCGGCTGCGTGCGGTGGGGCGCGTGGTGGAGGTCTTCCCCGATGGCACCAGCCAGCTGGAGCTGCAGCGGCCCCCACACGGCGCCTTCGGGTTCTGTGTCTCCTCTGGCCACGGCCGTCCTGACACAGGTATGGTGGAGTTGTCCCAAAGCGTCACACGAACCTTAGGGGAGGCGCGACACGGCCCCTCCGCGGTGGCGCTCGTCCCTCCCCGGGAGCAAGCTTGGGGACAGGCAGAGGGGGCTGCTTCCACATCTGTAGGGTGGACACCCAAAGGGGTGATGGCAGCTGGGGAGATGCTGCTGTGCGTGGCTTTGGCCACGCACGGTCCATGTGTGTCCATCAGCCCTTGGCTTGGGACGTGCAGCCTGTCCCAAAGGCCACCTATGGTGAATTTGTTGCTGTGCACGGGCCCAGCGTGCAGCCCCTGGGCACCCCGGGGGGGGGGGGCACACCCCCAGCCATGGGGTGCAGGGTGGCGGGCTCACCCACTCCATCCCTCTCCGCAGGCGTCTACGTGCAGGAGATGGCAGACGCCGGCACGGCCAAGCTGTACGCGGGGCTCCTGGGTGTGGGGGATGAGATCCTGCAGGTCAACGGGGCGGCTGTCTCGGGGCTGGGGCTGGCCCGCATCCGGGAGCTGCTGCTCCGGGCGGACACCCTGTCCCTCCGCGTGCTCAGGCACCGCCCGGCGCCCCGGTAGCCCCAGCACGGCTCCTGGGAAGCCTGTTGGGAGGAGGAGGATGTCCCGCCGCCATCCTGGGATGCTGCAGGATGGCATGGTGTTGGACCAAGCTGCCCTGTGGTGCCAGGACCTGCACTGCTCTGGTGGGGGCAGGTGGGCTTCCCGGCCCTCCTGAGGCAGAGCGGGACCAAGGACACCTCCCCCACCACCCACCCCGACAGCGTCCAGCGTCTCCAGGAACTGCCCCAAGCGTGGGGACAGGGGACAGCACAGCCCTGCCATTGAGCCCAGTCCTGCTGGGCACTGGGGTGGCCAACGTGGGGATGCCCCATCCCTGCATCCCCAGGAGATGTGGGGTTCCCTGCCACTGCTGGAAACCTGTGCCCAGGGGCTGGTGGGTTGCTTTTTTTTTTTTTTTTAAATTATTTTAAATTGAAAAAAAAGAAAAAAAAAATATATATATGTAATAATGAAGACGGTGGCCTTAGGTTGTGAGCTGTATGGAGAGAGGTGTTGTGTGGTTATGTGACACTTGGCCCAGAGAGATGGGACATGCCCCAGTCCGGGGGCTGCTGGTGGGTGTGGGAGCCGTGGATGGGTCTGTGTGCTGGGGGGGGGGGCATGTGGGTGCCTTCATGTGGGGCTGAGCCCCCTTGGGCCCGGTGTCACCACGGTGGGCAGCTTATCTGGGGCGCTGAGTGCATGTCCTGGCTGGGGGGGCAGCAGGGGGTGGCACAGCACACAGCCCTGGGACCGGAGTGGCTCTCTGGGGTCTGAGGACCCATTTGGTCTGTGGGGAAGGGTGTGGGGGGGTGCTCTCCCTATTGCCACCCCCAGGCAGCTTGTGTTTTGGGGGCGGTCTCTGGGTCTTTGCTGCCTGGTTTCCCATGGCCATTGCTCCAACAGCGGCCTACTGATGGTGGTGCAGTACTGGGGGGGTGTTCAGAACAACCCCCCCCCCACACCACCCCTTCCCTGCTCTGACAAGTGGCATGGTGGGCTGCGGGCACGGGGTGATGGGGCTGCTCTCCTCTTCCTGTGAGCACTGCGGGGACACTGGTGGGGACACACGCCTGCAGGTATCCATCGCTAATGACCGAGGGGGTCTGTGCTCCTGCTGCTGGGTCTGGGGGGCGGTGTGTGGGGGGTGTGTGTTCCTTTTTTCCAGCTGAGGAAGGGGTAACTAAGCCTCTCCGGCAGGCGCCGAGGCTGGCAAGCAGAGGAGGCTGCTGCCCTCTGCATGGTGGTGCCCCCACATCTGGGCAGCAGCTGCCTGCGGAGCAGAGGGGACCCCAGAAACTGCAGCTGCCGCTTATGCCTTAAAAGCCAGGAGGGTGATGCCAGGCAGATGCTGGTGGGATCTTTTCCTGCTACCCAGTGCCAGGAGACAACTCTCCCCCACCCCCCCAACTCTTGTCCCCAGGCAAGGGTCACTGCGAAAACGACGGGTGATCTCTGCTGTGCCACGGTGGGCAGCAGCAATGCATTTATTTAAAGGGAGGGGCACCACCAACAACAGAAAAAGCAAATGTACACAGGAAAAGGGACCAAAGATGACAGTTTGGTGGCTTGCGGTGATGCCAGCAGCTGGGCCACCCTCCGGAAGCACGCTGGAATAATGACGGAGCGGTCCTGCATGGAGTCATTCCCGGAGGATGTGCAACCATGCCAAAAATAATGCGGGGCTCAGAGGTGTGCAAATACCAGCCAACGGCAAGCCCCGCTCCCCGCTCGGACTCACGCTCCCGGGAAACCTGCTCTTGGAGAGGTATAAAGCCCAAGGAGCCGGGCAGCCACTGCAACAGCCAGCCCTGGAAAAGGGGACACCTCGTATGTCTCACAGCGGAACCAAAAGAAACGAGGTGCTCTGCAAGGACAAAGAGCAACTGCTGAAATAATTAGTGCTAAGGGCACGTGTGCGTTAACGAGAGCAGCCGCCCAGGCGTGGCAGGGAGCTTAGTCTCGCCCCCCCCCCCGTCCGGCGCCCGGCTGCGGAAGGCACGGTGCCGCCGGCTGTCAGCACCCGGCGCCTGCTGGGGAAGGGGGAAAAGGCGGGGGGGGGGGTCACACAGCTGCTTGAAGGGAGCCACAGACCCAGTGGGGAGGAGTGTTCAGTCTGGGCTAAGCATCCCGGAGGTAAAGCCGCCCGGTGGCGAGCTTCCCGCTCGGGGAGGATGATTTTGGGGGGTGATTTGCAGTTTCAGCAGAAGTCTTAGCGTCAGCACCAATTAACTTCCTCCCCCAGGCCCATCTGAGACCCAGATGGGAGGCGTAAGCCAGCCTGTCCCGAGTCTTTTCAGCAACTCAAATACGGGAGCAGGCTTTAGTAAGAAATACTTTTTTGCTTTCCTGAAGCTTTCCCCATATCCTGCAACTGGTGTTTGCAGCACGAACCCCCCCCGTCTGCATTTCTCCCCAGTAATACTGCCAGGGGAGCTCTCTTCACCACATTTTGGTATCGACCACCTGGCTAACTCCTAATTCACTGTACGAGGGAGACAAGTAGGCTATCTGACACTGCTGAGACAACTCCAGTGACAAACAGCTCAAAGGTAACAAAAGGACCGGGAAATAATACAGAAACATGATCTAGCTTTGAATCTCCTGCCTTTTGGTTGCTTACAACAGAAGTGTCTAAAAAATAGCAGTTGGGAAAAATTAAGACATCCTATTTACAAGTTCATATGCACTTAAGATACATAATTAAGCCCCATTCTGCTGATAATGCCTGTTGTGCACTCGCAGACAGAATGTGGCTCAAATGGTCATCAAAAAAATCTTTTAAAGTTTGTTGTTTTTTTTTTTTCCTTAAAAAAAATAAGTTATTTTAGACCCGACAAATCACTTGCCAAAGGGAAGCAGCTGTTAAACAGAAGCAGTTACTCAGTTATACAAGGGCAAAGAAAGCATCAATCAATGAGCTTTAGAGGCTTGTATAACGAAGGAGGCAATTCTAAAAGCTTTAAGAAACTGACTCTCCGGCTAACGGTTGTTTGCCAGCTTTCAGCGTCCATCAACCCAAGTTTAAAGCTCTGGGGTTTCCAATTGTGCCCGGCCGGCTGATGACAGGACACTTCACCCTACGGCTCACCTGCATGTAAGCTTCTGCCAAGGGGTGGTGATGTCGATGCTCTGCTGCGGACCCACCCTGGTATCTGGGTGGCAAGAGGGTGGCCGTGGGAGGAAGGCAGCAATGGGGCGGCGGGAGTTCAGCTCCCCTCCCTCACTGTGGCTGCGTGAGGTTTCACGCCACCGCTCCTCCTGGTAATGCTTTCGGCTGGCAAGCACCCGCAGCCTGGCAATGCAGTTTGTAATGCTCAGTGAATTAATTAATTTCCTCCCCCCCAAGTCCCATCCTCCCCAGGGCTCGCTGCTCTGTGTCCGCATCTGACTGCAGGGCGGCTTGGAACCGCTGCAACCAGCTCCTACCTGCACCAGATGGAAGCACAGGGGACAAGTCCCCCTCCAGCTGTCCAGGTCCAGACGGCACCGCACCGGGGGAGGAGGCAGCTCCAGTCCTCCACCCCCTCTCCCCGGGACCAGGTGAGATGCTGGCAGAGCCAAGCTACGGTCCTCAGAGGAGAATGGTGAGAGCTGGGTGCGGGTTTTCTTGCCTGGGATCTCTGTGGGCGGACGGAAACAGTGAGAGTTTCATTTCCCCATGCTACGGGGGCGAGGGGGCGGGGAGGGGGCATCCAAGGAAGTTCAGTCCATCACAGGACGAAAAACAGGATGAGCACCACCAGCAAGATGACGAAGAGGATGATAATTGCACACCACTGCCGTCGATCTGGAAGGAAAAGGAAGCATCAGTCTTCCTGCTTTAACAGGGAAGGAAAATTGGGGGACAGCTTTTCTTCGCTGTACTGCTAGGAGCCCAATTCAAGCTTAAAGAAGCCATAAAAGGCCAAAGCAGCAGCTCCTTTGGCAGAGTGCCCCACTGCAGCCTGTGGGGCAATAGCATTTCTCCTCCAGAACACCTCTGGTTTTGGGGACAGCTGAGGGAGTTTTGAGGCTTCTCCCCAACCAAATTCAAACAGATTTGATAAGCCACTTCAAAAGCAATCGGGAGGAGTAAGCAGAGCTGCTGTGTGTTGCTGCTCATTCGTGGAGTAACCTGTTCGCTAGAGGAACAAGAAGCAGACTGGTGAAAGTTGCCTGAAACAGCTCTGCCGGGAAGAGCTTGTGGCAGCTTCCCTTAGGAGAGTGCTGGGAATGAGGTTACTCCCTGGACATCTTTACATCTTGCTGTCCCCATGTATGCTCTGCAGAAGCTCAACACTGCCATCACCTCTGAGAGCTGCTATCTGTCCACGGCCACGTCTGAGGCTCCTGTGAGATGATGGTACAGCAGCGGGGACAGGGCTACTGGCACCCCACAACTTCTGGGCACAGCAGCTACCCCGGGAAGAGCCCTCCTGCTCAGCCACAGCATGTGCAATGCCAGAGACAGCAGAAAGCTCTTTCACAACTCTCAGAAGCACTCTGCAACGATCGAAGCATTTTTCCCAGAGGAAAGGGGAGATACCCAAGGCTTGCCAGTGTTTGTCCTGCCAGTGGGCTACTGGTGACCCAAAGTGCACTCTCAGTACTCCAAATGGTCTCTCCAGGGCCGTATTTCCACAGCCTCATAAATCCCCCGGCCAGCCTAATCCTGCAGAGCAGGAACACTTCTCCTCCTGACTCGCTGCTGCCTCCACAAGCTACCCGAGCACCCATGGGAGAGGGGTGACGGAGGAGGGGACCGCCGGGCGCACCGCCAGCGCTCAGAGAGGAGAGGCGAGCCTGTGGCGGGGGACTTCCCAGCAGGCACGTCGGGCTTCCTGTTTGCTCTGCCCGCGGCACCCAGCCAGCCCACCAGCTTCAGGCACAGCCTTATAAGGACTTTTCTTGTGGGTTCAGCCTCCCCCTCAGCACAGAAATCGCCTCTTTCCTCCACCAGCTGAGATATACATCTGACTGACAACAGGCCTGCAGGCCAGCAGGCACCAGCAGCCTGAGGTCAGGTGGGATTTGGGAAGGGGCTTGCCACAGGCAAGCGTTTGGTGTGGGGGAAGCTGTACTCGGTGGTGAGTGTTTTATGGCACCTCAAAAGCTTTTGTTCCCCAGGCAGCCCAGGAAACTGCAGCAGAGCAGGAGGCTGCAGAGCTTCCCCTGCTACCATCTAAAGGGAGATTTTCCCACCATGGCAGTAGCAGCACATATAGAAAGGCATCTGTAAATAAAACAAAGGCAAAGGACAGGCTCCAGAGCAGTGTCTGGGCAGGAGCAGCTGCAGGGCTTGGAAATCTTCCCCCCTCTTTCAAGCACCGAGATCTGCTCCCTCCCCCTCTGCTTGGGCCTGGGATGGCTGTCAGTGGGTGGGAGCTTGTAGCATCCCAGCCCAAAGATCCGAGGGCTTGTCTCTCCCTTTCCAGGACTGGATCCCACTTCCCAGGACCTACCACTCGTCATGTGAGATACTTTGGCGAGCTTCTTCATGACGTTATCAAGCCGCGACTGAGTGCTGTCCAACTCATGGGAGAAGTCGTCCAGCATCCTGGGGAAAGAGAAGCATGGCAGTTGTCAGCAAGTGGCACGTCCCTTTGGGACCCTGCAAGGTGAGGAGTGGGGGGTTTCCTCCTCTCCTCATTTATAATCTGTGATTAGCAGAGACTGGTTAAATAGATCTAGATGCCAGCTTGGACTTTAAATCTCTTTTCTTGCTCAGGGCTTCCAGTTGAAGCTAAAATCTTGTTCCAGTCATGCATCAAGCAGGAATGAGATTTGCAATTGCTTTTAAGGTGCTTTTTAAGCTCTGAGTGGAAGTTACCCCTCTAATTCCTCCACGCAGCAACAGTAATGAATTTGAAAGCCTTCCCAAAGCTGCGCTTCGTCAATGCCAAGAACCCATTCGAAGAGAAAGGAGCACACCCAGAATCAAGGTACCAATCCAATCGTCTGCAGCCAGTGGGACTTTAAAGCTTAATATGTTTAAAAGGACAGCTTCCTTCAGTTGGAGTTCTAGGGCACTTGCTAAACCTTCATTCAGTGGGGAAAAAGAAAGAATTGTAAAAAAACTCATTGCAGTAGTTATCTGCTACTGTCTAGCAAGCACGTGATGATCTGGAAAACAGCCACACTACACTGATCTGCTTCCATGAGAGCAGAAGACTCATGCTGGAAGACTTCATACAGGAGGTGGGTTTAAAGTTCCTCTTCTCCACCAAAGATGACAGACATCACTTCACAAGGGACATAGCCCTCCAGACTCCCCTCAGCCAAACAAGGAGGGTTTTTAGGCATAAACCCTTCAAGCTCTCTGGAAGTGGTAGCTGTTAGACTGTATAACTGGAAACTTTATGCACTTGTTTGGAAAGGACAAGAACTGGGAAAGAAATCTAATTTATATGTAAATGATGGATGCAAATTACTTTGTGAGCTACCCTTTAACCCTTTGCATGGGTGAGGGTTATTTTTAGCTTTAACTATGAATAGCAGCTCTGTGCTGCCTGTTTCAGAGCAGCAAGGCAGAGCTGAGAACTCCTGGGTCAAGCAGTTATCCAGGGGCAGCACAAAACTCTGTGGAGTGGGAAAGTGCCCAGTATCCCCATTGCACAGCACCTCCCTCCCTCATCTGTTCGGTTCTGCTGGCTGCCCAAAGCCAAGGAGCTAACTGTATGCCTTAGGGGGAGTGTGTAGAAAGGAGAGAGAAGGAAAAGTAAACTGGTAGCTAAGCCTGTCCTAGGTGTAGGCTTTCAAATGAACAAGACTGCAGTTGGATCCTTGCAGGCTGCAGTAAGAAATGCCTTCCACTGCCTAAAATCAAAGGCTGGCTAGGAGAGGCTGCCTGAGGGACTAGTAAATTCAAAGGCCCTAACAGGGGCAGAGATATGTGTGTGAGGACCTCCCACTGTGCTGCAGCCAGCCCCATACTGTGTATCCGGCGCCGCGTCTCTCACACTTACACTGCTTGCTCCTCCAGCTCCCCACCAATGCGCTGGGACATGTTCTTCAGCACCCCGATGCTGCCAGAGACCAGCTCCAACTGCTCATCTTGCTGCTCTACAATCAACTGGGGCCAAAGAGAAGGGAAACAGGCAATTACAGATCTGCTGCCTCCTGCAGCTGGATCAGAGCCAGCTGCTCCCATGGACAGACTCTTGCTGCTCGGCCAACATCAACTGTGGGGCCTGGGCAGAGACCTAAGCCACGAGAAATGAGGACTGCATTCCTAACAAATGCTGGAGAAGTGACAGCCGCAAGGAAGCCACCTGGGCACGGCATCCCCATGGCACAGCAGCCTGCAGCCTCCTGACATCCCTGCAAATCCAGCCTCAGCTCAGCCATGTCCCCTTTTTTCCCTGCTGCACCCATTGCTAAAGCAACTCTTGAAAGCCACAGGGGCTGGTCGTCAAAACCTCTGCAAGACCCCAGCCCGCAGCAGGTACGGCAGCGGGCACCAGGGAGCCACACTGATGTTGTGCCTGGGAAATGCAACGTGGAACATGGTGCAGCTAACAAGGGGTTAATGTGAGTAAAAGGCTGTTGCAGCTTCTACAGCTAAAAATAGCAAGCCTGGCTCCAAATGCACCAAAGGAATAGGTGTGCTCATGTTTTAAGTCATTTTCAGGGCACAGTCACACTAAGATTAGATTTACCCTAGTTACCTACTTCTCAATCTATTTATCTTCCTAGAGTCACTAGGTAGAACTTGTCTGAAAGCTGGGGTGGCGTCAAGGGTCAGGAGCTTTAGCAGAGTTTGCTGCCTCTGAGAAGCTGCCTGTTTAAAGGCCCGTGTTTGGGTGGGCTGCTGCCTGGGGGTCTGCACGCTGCCTGGGCACTTCTCCAGATGAACTCCCCCAGCGGCAGGGAAACACCTTGCCAGGGGTTCTCGCAAAGCCCTCACACAGGCTTTCTCACGAATCTCGTGTTGACAAAGGCAGGAAAAGGAAGCAGGCACGTGCTCCTGTTCCTAGCCTGTTCTGATGAAGATGCACACAAACAACAGCAACCATCAGCTCATTTTTTAACTAGGGGAAGTTGCATAAGAGAAACGGGCTTTTTTCTGTGTTTGCAATGTTTGTACTCTTCCAAGGATTTCAGCAATCCTTGTAGTATTAAAGCTTAGCGTGCCGCATCTTCCAGATCATGTTGTTTGCCTTCTGTACAGAGCAGAAGACCCAAGGCTTAAGAGTTAAAAACTCTGTGCCACGATGCATCCAGAGCTGTGCTATACGGGAAATGCATGCACAGGTATACGCTGCAAGCAAAGAGGAGGGCTGTCAAGCTCCTGGATCCAGACCAGCCAAGGACTGGATTTTTATTTTTATTTTTTTTGGCTCTTGCAGCCCGTATCTCATTCCGCTGGCACCCATTTGGCAAGCAAAGCTATTTAGTCTGCATGGTGCCAACTGCCTTACCTGTTGTTGAGCTTGCTGCTCCTCGATGAAGTGTGAATTTGCTAATTGCAGCTCCCGGTCCAGACGGCTGTATTTGTCAGGTCCAGAGCTCCAACTCTGACTCCCACTTTCTCCCAGGAGTGCCTAAACAGATGCAGAGAGCCCTTAGCAACACCCATGTGTCTGCTCACAGCTCGTCTACAGGGTGTAGTGGGAAGGCATACGAGGCAATACTCCTGTACACATGCATACAGCATCCTATTCCTCCGGCTCTACCGCTACTCAGCTAGGCTGCTGTCACAAAATAAAATAATGCCAAAATGCCAGCCTGGGAAGTCTCTGCAGCCTGATATTGCAGATATGCCTCTCCAGCAGCAGGAGAGCTGGAGTACAACCAACAGACGGTGTACGCAGGAGGTCTTCTGCACAGCACAAAGGACTGGCAAAGGTCTGCTCAAGAGGCAGCACTGTGTGCTAGAACATGTAAGCTGGGAAGTATCTGGATATATTGTGCTAACAGATGTATAGCTCGAACTGAACACTGTCCTACTAATGACAGGGGCTTAAGAGGGTCTGGATAAAGTACTTAACCAGTTGAGCTGACAGTAAAACAGTGCAAAATATAACCACAGCAGTGCTGTACGCTCATGTTCTTTGATTCAGGCTACCTGTTCTTCCAGCATGCTGTTCAGTTGCCAGCACACAAGATTACGCTTGCTACCTGCTCTACAACCCGAAAAGAGAAGCTTGTGCAAAGCCAGCAGAGACGTGGCTTTCCAGTTGAGTAAGTCTGGTCCCTGGAAGGGGTATAACACAAATGACAAATGCTGGAGAATGAACATGGCCTGCAGGTGAGGAGCTGCACCCTGCAGCACCACGAATGAGTTAGGGGGCGGTCTGTCCACAAGCAAGGCTGCGGAGGCAATGCTGACTCGTAATGAGACCATCTCACAGCTTCTGGTTATAGGCAGGGGGAGACGAATGAGTATTTGTGAAGAACAGCAAGACAATGACCAGGCTGCTCCAGCAGGCTTAAAACAAGACAGTCTCTACAGTTCATCCCCCTTACAAGGATCAAGGAGCAGTAAGAAAAGCTGATGGACTGGCCATGCAGGAAGCCAGCAGGACATCTGCCTTTGTCTGCCTTCGAGACACTGAGGAAGCTCCTGGTTCTCTCCAGTTTGGGCCAAGTGCAGCTACCGGTTATTTAATGCAGTGTACTAGTTTTGCTGCAGCTTCAATAGAAAGGCCTCTGTTTGCCAGCCGTAGCCTGTGAGGGTCAGGTTGCCACCAGCCAGCCTCTCAGACACAGAGGCATGCTGGAATAGCTGCTGCAAGGCAGCTCAGCACAAGCTTCGCAGTCTGGAGGGAAGGCAAGGGGCTGGGGAAGGGAGAGGAAGACGGCAAGGGGAAGTCAGTTTTCCTGACCAGATGTTGCCGTGCGAGCCGGGCCATATGGTCTCCTGCAGCTAGCAGGAACTTCGAGCAAAGGAAAGCAGCAAAACGCAGAGGCACCTACAGACTTGTTTGAGCAAGGGTGTAAGGGACTTTGCTTCTTCAAGTGTTTGCCAAGCATGTCAATTAACCCTGTAACAAGCTCAGGAATCAGCTTTGTGCTTTTCGGTAGCTTGTTACAGTTTGTCATTTTTGCCACAAGTGGTAAGACTGATGCACCCAGACAAGTTAATTGTAGGAAATGCACACCAACTTTTATGGAGGCAGCTCTGGAAGTCAGCTCTAAGATCTCCTTACAGCCTCTTCGTCAGCCGGGGAAGAACACAAGCTGCATCTATTTCTATTCCTTAGATTACAAGTGCAGACAACCTGAGACTCCTTGAGCTTCTTCCATCTTCTTACATGGCTAACTATTACGAGAGGCAGCTGTGTGAAAGGATATTGCCGCATCTTGGCTCCTAAATACGGCAGAGCGCAGGATTACATTCACTGACATGGATTCTGTTCCCCCCGAGGAGGAGGGAGATTCCCCCTTCCACGGAATGATGCAACACTGACAGTTGTACACAACCAGATCTGAAGACAGAGACAGATGGCGAGTGCTGACATTGCTTTGAGAGACGGGCTTGGAAGAGGGCAGCAACAACGTGCCTGTGAGAATCAGCTCTCTCAGGTCAGCAAAACAGACATGGGTCAAACACACAGCTCTGCTACAGCATGCAAGCCCCTTCCCAAAACCAAAGTTTATAAGGGGATGAACTACAGACAGGATATATATTGTAATATCAGCCTTTACACAGTTTGGATCAATCCTATATGCTCTACCTTACGATGTAGGGCCTCGGAGAAAGTGAAAATGGAAGTTTCACCTAATGCATACCTTAAGGCGCTAGCTGCCAGAGCTGATAAATCCTCCTCTCTCCTTAAAGTACCAAACAGCCACTGCATTCACTTAACTTGCCTGTTTCTGGTTCTCACCTGTCTGTTTTTCCTCTCAGCCAGTGCTTGCATGGAGGAGTTTGACATCTGATCCTTCATTTCCTGTTTGTTCAAAGAAAGAAGAAGTATGTCAGCATCAGATTTGAGGTGACAGGCAGTTTCAGGGTGCTGCAGGGCTTCTTTAGGGGGAGTGAGGGAAGGGAGATTTTTCTTTGAAAATGCACAGTTTTGAAGAGTCTGGCAGGATATTGTAGAAAGCTTCTCTGTAGTTCATCATTTTACTAATACTAGAATCAATGGCAATGGGATATTTTGAAAATATTCCTTATTTACTACTCATTGTGCTCCACTACAGCCAGAAACTCTGTATGGAAACTAATGTTCCCATTGATAGACTGTAAGGAAGAGTCATGTTCTTCAAGGTCTTGGAAGCCTCTAAACCCCTGCACTTTATTCCCAGTTGCACCTGGTTTTATATTGAACAGGATGAGATAGACTTCCTGTCCTGTGGCCATCCTCTCTGACTGTGCCTATGTTTGTCTTTAACTAAGTTTCAATCAATTAAGTTTTGCTGCTGAGTTCCTGTAGAAGATCGTCAACCGCACCATAACGTAATCTAGTTTTTATAGGATAGATTAGCAAGTAGTCAATATGATCTAGCAGGGGTTGATCCACCAGCACAGTTCTGATGTCACCAGAACATTTTAGGTATGTTTTACTCTTCAGAGATGTGCAATACATCACCTAAGAGCACCAGATCCCACTCCGTTACTTCTCACCAGCTAATGCACACGCTGCTGTGCATCACAAACTCCCCCATGTAAACTGAAGTCAGCTACATAATACCACTAATGAATTTCATTTAAGAGACGCTGCTCCAAAACCATTAGGCAGCAGTTTTCAGCCAGGAAAAGAGGACCACAGAGCAGGCTTGCCTCATCCTGCTTGTCTGGGGAGTAGGCTACACCAAGGGCAAGGCGGCGAGCACATGCCTGCTACCCAGGGCCAGCATTGTTTTGGGATCAGTTCCCAGGCAGCAAGCCTTAGGAACTGCATCCAGACCGCAGGACTGCAGGTAGGGTAACACGCTTGCTGCCAGCCACAGCATTGCATTTTGTGAAGGAGGAACGTCAGAGTCATGAGGGACAGCAGAAAGTAAGTTACACTCAGTGTAGCTATTAATAGGGCGAAAACTTCCTAACTAGCAGCTTGTTACCAGGCAGTGAAGCTTTTGGGAAGATGTTTCTTCTCTATTTATTACCACCAAGTTGTTAAAATCCTCCTTTGGCTTCTGAAGTGTAAGCTTAAACTAAAAAAAAAAAAAAAAAAACACAAAAATTCTTCCTCAAGTTAAATATAAATCTAGTGGTTGTTTGGACGATTTGTAGCAGTAGGAAGTTGAAGTCACGTCAATAACCAAGGCTTTAACCATCCATCAGTGTTCAAAGTGGACTCTCCGTTTTTGAGAACTAGTGCTACAAAAGCACAGGACGGTTGCGATTTCCTTCAACTCTGAAGGGAAGCTCCAGTCTCCCCTGCATTGCTGCGGGGTCTTTACTCTTCCTTCCCAGTTTCTACAGGTTCCTGAGCTTGCTGTTGCAAGAGAGGTGTGATGACTTAAAGGGGCAGCAGCAGAAAAGGAGGGTATGCCATGGGGCACCTCCACCCCTGCAGCCCCAGGAGGGAGCACACGAGGAAGAGGAGGAAGCCTGAGAGAGCAGGTAGCAGGTTTATTCTCTGCTCTCGACTTCACCATGGAAATGGACACAAACTTTCCTCTTTTTTAACCACCTAATCACTCCCCCTGTCCTCCACCCCACTCTCAACCCCAAGCCCACGTTCCTTACCCGGACCACCTGCCGTGTGCTGGTGATGAAGGCTTTCCTGATGCCCAGCTCCGTCGCATCGAGGTTGAATTTCCGCGGGTTTGCCTCAACGATGCGTAGGCAGCGAGTCAAGGAGTCCCCGTTACTGGTGTTAGGTACGGACATAGATACACAAACCCCAAGAGTACCTCAGCAGGGCTCTACCAAGAGGCAGCTTTCCATTCTACCATGCCTTTTCCCAAAATTTGATTAGCAAAGTACAAAACACTGGAGGGAAAAACACGCACGGCAGGAACGTATTGTGCAGTACACAGACCAGTGTGAAGCTTCTCTCTTGCATTTTTTTGGTTCTCTGCACAGCGCTCTCCGGAGTGCTCAGATGAACACAAGGGAAAAGGAGTATTTCTGGAAGCCAGCCTAGAGTACGACTGACTACAGAGAGATCCGAATTCATACAACGCAATGGGCTTTCTGGAACAAAGCATCTTAGAATATACCTTGTCAAAAGCAAAACAAAAAGGCAAAAGGCAAATCCTTTCACTGAACACGTTTGCCTTAATTTCTCATTTGCAGTTTGAGAAAAGCCAATGTAAATGCAAAATTCAACCCTGAACAGCCCCAGTTCCTGCAAAAAAGTAACTACTGGGAAGCACTGGTACTCGGCTATTTAGTAGAACTTGGGAACCGCACACCCCTACCTCCAAAGAGCCACATAAAGGATATTAATTGTTTCATCCAAGTCTTCCAGGTCCCACTCAATGCTCCGCAGGTTATTCCTGAGCTCATTAGTGGTCCAGTCAATTTCTTCTCTTGTGGCAATGGAGGGATCTTGCAAGAGCTCTGTCCACCTCTGGAAGAGCCCCTGGGCGGTGTTCACGGCTTTCTGTACCTCCCTGCAGCCGGGGTGATTAAACAGAAGTGAAGGGATTATCATCAGTTGCTCTGCAGCAGTCATGGCAGGGCAGCCCCATGTCCAGCTGAGCAGGGAAGCCCAGCTTTCTCCCAAACATCTTTCCTTCAAACAATTTTTAGTTTATTTTGTAAAATAAGGATTTGCCCTAACTGCTGGACAATCTTGTCCCTTGTTGCAGCACAAAGTGCTGAGCAACAGCAACTTACAGGTCACCTATTAATGAAGGAACCTATTAGGGGAGGTTTCTGCTGAGTGTCATACAGGCAAGCCAGGGCAGAGTGTCTGAACAAGGCTGCTCTTTGGCAATTAATGTTTCACATTCCTCTCAACAGCTTTCCTCTGAAGACTCTTGACTACCTAGGTAAGATACCCCAGGGGCACACAGAATTACAGGAACTGTCCCCACAATACAGTCAGGCAGACTGTTGAGTGCAGCACTGTTTATTTTAATTTAACATAAAAAAATCCACACAGCTCTACTACATTGGCTGAGGGAACAGAAGTCTTTTCTGCTGCTCTAAGCTTTTTGGAGACGAGTGTATTCACAGCATGGGAAGGCAGGCTTTGCTGACAGCACTGAACACTGCTTTGATGGTTTGGGGCAAGTGGGTCTGTAGGTTTGGGTCATGGTATCTATATCTACAAACTCTGCAATCCTGAGTCCTGAACCACTCCTCCAGGTTTGTTGGAAGCCAGGATGAGGGACACAGGCGAGAGCAGACTTTGCTGGTGTGAAAGGTGGCCACCAGGAGTCCAAGAACTTGCACACAGCATCCACATAAGATGCAGGTGTTTTTCTTCCATGAAAGAAAGCAGGTTATCATGGGAGGAAGCCCAGGGCAAATGAACTGAGCCCACGCTCTGCAGAGGGGCCAGGACTGTAGCTCTCTTTGTTATACACCATGGCCTGAAGTACTCGACTGTCTAAGTCACAGTCTCTTGGCATCCTGACACATGTCCCTCCTCTTCTCATACGCCCACGACTCTGAGTCTGCCACATCTAATGCCCTAAAGTCAGCAGCCCACACCAAGGATCGGGAGCTTCATTCCCTCCACTACTTGCTAGAAAAGTTTTGGATTTTCTTCTGTCTGGGCATACTTGGGGAAGTACCCACAAGCAGGAATTTAAAGCAGAGCTGGAGGGCCTCTGATGGGAGGAGTTATGAACTCCAGGAAAGCAATCTGAACCCAACATGGACAGTCTCCACCAATTCCCACTACCACCCCAACCTGCTGGGTAATAATTAACGCTGGGAGTAGCAGCACATCCCCTCTCCCCTCCCAGCCCTTCCCCGCACAGCACAGGAACCGCTCTGGAAAATTTGACAGGATGTTCACTCCCCACCCATGGCAACTCGTATTTTTTCCCCTTAGCACCAGTTCAACCTGGCAGAACAACTCACTTTCCCTGGCTGCACCAGCATCCCTTCCCACACCTCTCGTGTTCCCACGGCTTTCCCCACCGCCCCCCTACAAGGGGGGGGTTGCTCCTGAGCACTGTTTCACTGTGACACGGGGTAGGAGACCAGGCCGCAGCTAAAACTGAAGGTGGTCCCAGGGTAGTTTTTAGAAACTAAGGTCTTGTCACCCTATTAATTGCAATTTTCCTTTCCTCCTGCCTTGACCACCTTTGGTTTGTGTTTGCCTTTGTTCAGGCGTTTCTCTGCTTGCTTCCTCTCATGGCCACCGTCCATGCTGTGGCTTCTTCCAAAGCTTGGTCCCTGCTCCTCTCCATCTTTCCGCCTGGACACCACGGCCCTGGCCTCTCGGGGATCCCCCCCGCCAGGAGCCAGCCAGCCCTGCTTTGCCGGCTGCAGGGCGACATTTCCCAACTCACAGCCGCGACGGCAGGGACATCCGGGCAGGCTGTCCCCAAGCTGTCCCAGCGTGCCGGGAGCCGCACCTGCAGCCGAGGCAGCGCTGCACCTCCCACTTCCCCGGCCGCCCCTGCACCCGGGGGGCGGGAGGAGGCGGGGGGCGCCTCCAAAGCTCGGGTTCCCTCGGCCTGCAGAACGGGGAGCGCTTCGTGCGGGGAGGCCCGGGCGCGGCCCGGCACCTGCCCGGTACAGCGCCTCGCCCCGAGGCCTCCCGGGCCCGGCCGTCGACGCCGGGCACCTCAATGGGGCGGCTCCAGACTCCCCCCCGCCTCAGTCGCAGAAGGGGGGGGATGGGGACGCCATTTTCCCCCGTCCCGGTCGCCTCCAGAGACCCCCGACCGCCGCTCACCCCCACACTCCCGGGGCCTCCCCGGCTGCGGGGCGGCCGTGCCCAGCCCCCGGGCCCCTCCCCGGCTTCCCCTCAGCCCCCACGGCGGGGGGTGCTTCCCGAGGACCGCCGCTCACCCCTTCACCACGAAGAAGGGGTCCTCCATCGACATGGCGCTGCCGCCGCCGCGCGCCCCGGCCGCCGCGCGCTGCCCGCCACGCCCCCCGCCTCCGCCGTCACGCCACGCCCCCTCTCGCCACGCCCTCGCCGTCACGCACCGCGCGCCCGTGCGCAGCGGCCTCGGGTGACGTCGCCGACGGCCTCCCGGAGTCGCGCGCCGCCATGGCGGCCGCCTGAGGGAGCGGCAGTGCCCCCGAGTCGGTGGGAGTGCCCGTACCGGGCGCGGCGGTGGGTGACACAACCCCCTCAGCCCGCTGCTCGGTGGGGAGCGGCGCGCTGCGGGGAAGAGGGACCGTCCCGGCTCTTTGTGAGAGCTTTTCCAGGCCACGGGCAGTTGCGGCCCGCTAGGCCCCAGGCGGCCCGTCAGTGGTTGGAGGCGCTCGCCCCTTCGCCGCCACGTTTCGGACGTGCCGGCTTCTCGGCATGTCCTGTGCGGGGCTGGGGTGGCCACCCTGTCCTGGCTGCCGGGCCATTGTCCCTGCTAGGCAGTGTTCTTGCCTGGTGGGGAAGGAAGAGGGGGAGAGCGACAGGCAGTCTCCTCTGTTCCTGCTACCCTTCCTGCCCCGGGAATGAACAGGCACCGCTTCCTTCCTCCTTCCTTCTGTGGGGCGAGAACAGCCCTTTCCCTCTTGGCTTTTGGCCACTCCAGGGTGAGGACCCCCTATGCCCTCCCTCCTCTTAAATCTGTGGGCTCCTTTGTAGCCTCTCTCAGCTGCAGGCACAGATAGCTTTGGGCCTAGAAAAGCTGACAGGAGTGGAATGGTGCCTGTGCAGTGCTAGGGGATGTTCCTATATGCATGTGGCTGAACTCCCTTCATGCAGCACTCTGCATGGGGGATGTCCCTGCGTTACTCCCATGGGACAGGCAGGCACAGTGGTTGATTTTGTAGAGGCTTGGCCCGGAGTAATCCCTTAAATCTTTGCTCTCTTGACCGAAGTGCATGTCCCTGCCTGCGCTTTCTGAATGTGGCTGCAGTCCAGCATCCCCAGCAAAGGCAGTGCTGGTTCACTGAGGGAACCCGTTTGCAGAGATGCCTCCTCAGCATGTGAACTGGATACCTCGCTTTTGCAATCCCAGCAGCTTTACTCATGAGTGTGGGGTGGGAAGGCTGTGACACATGTAAAACCGGTTTCTACAGTTTGTGGGGGAAGAAAGCTGCCTCCTGCTCTGGCCAGCCCCACACCTGGGAAGCCGTGGCTTGCAAGGTGTGGTGCAACAGGTGGCACCTTTAGGGCTTGTGTTTGCTGGCCCTTCCTTGCTGCACCTTTGGATGGCTTGTTTCCCACGCCAGCAGGTTTCAGGGGGTCCCTGCCAAATGCGCTGTGCTGAATGCGGGGTGTTCTCCCCAGGAAAAAACAGAGTCCCAAGTGGTCACTGGGCCAATTTGTCTGTCCCAGTCCATCAAAGACCTTGTACTTCCAAAAGTTATCCTCACTGCTGCTGTTCCCCACGCTGTGGTGCAGCCGTTGTCTCTTGCTGAGTCAGGTTTGGGCTTCCTGCTGGGATAGAGGAGGAAAATCAGTGCATTTCCAAGCAGGGGAAGGAGAGCTTGGGTTGGGCTGGAGCTGCTTGGCAGTTCTGTTTTCCTCCTGCCAACAGCGTCCCAGCAGAGTCCTGGTATTTACCTGGTATTACCCACACAGGGTCTCCTTCAGGTGCTGCTGGACTCTGCAGGGACAGCAGTTCCTGATGTGCTGTACCTTAACGACTTGTGTATCACAAATGGGCTTGGAGGTGGCAGGTTGTTCCACGAAGTGTAGGACACAGAATGCAGGGACACTCCTCTGAAGCAGCTTGGCGAATGTTGTAGTCTTGTTATGTGTTCAGAGCCTCTGAGGGATTTGGTTGTAGCAGTTAAGGTGCTCAAAGATGTGGTGTACTGAAGTTTATCAGTGTGCTAAAGGTTACCAGGGTTAGATTTGTTGAAACGCTCATGAAACTCTGTTGGACAATTTGCAGTGCTCTGCTTTCGGCGCATCAAGGCTGTGGAGTTTGGCTCATTCTTGCAAAGCATCCCCTGAAGCCTTCACCGCACTGGGAATGAAAAAGGGAAAAGCTCCCATAGCCTCTGCGAATTATTAGCTAGGAATTTCAGAAATCCTTTAATAAATTATGTGAATATTTTATTCACTTAATTGAAAATGGGTTTTTCTACACATTTGTGAAAAAGTGGAAAGCTTCGCAGAGCTGTTGAGGGCTGAAAATAAGGAAGCACTACAAAAACGTAGGGAAGTTGCAAACTTTCCAGGAAGAAAAAAGGTAGCCTTTTCTTTGATGCTGGAAATTAAATTACACAATGTAGTAAATGATTTAGATTTTCACATGAAAAGCACTCAAACCATGCCGCTATTTTTTTATTTTTTTTTTAGAATGGTGCCGGTTTTGCTTTTTCTTGTGAGAAGCTCTGATTTTTTGTCTGGAAGCAGCGGGAAGTGTTTTGGTAGCTTTTCGGCATGCTTGGCTAACTGATTCTTCCCTAGGAGAGGAGTGCTGGATGTACGGCACACAGCTGCAGAACTGGTCAGGAAAGATCTGATTAAACACTTCTGGGCTGAAAAGTGCCAACTCGTCAAAATCCTAACTGTCTGCAGGAAAGAGCTGGGCTCACTGAAACTTTTTATCAGGAAAATTTTTGTGGCATGTGTGTACACGCATAGGGGTGTGTGTGTGATCCTCTACTAGCCTGCTGCAAAGAATATGCATTCAGTGTGGAGGGAGATGGGTTTTCCTCTGGGGGGAAAGCTGGATTGGTTTCAATTTGGATTTGTAAAAATATAGGGGATTTCCCCCTCCCCCCCCCCGAAAAAGTTTTACAGCTAAAGGAAGAAGTGATATAGCAAATGGGCTTCAAATACTTTGGCGTTTTTCCTCCTTGTTTGCATTTTTAGTAAAAGGTGTTGAAGATTTTCAGTGGTGGTTGTAAGAGGAGGATTGAGGCAGTGAAAACTTGATACAAAACAAGTCAGTCTGCAGCTAAATATTCAGTGTTGTGGTGGGCAGGAGGGTTTCCATCAAAACCTACCCACTCATGGCCCCTCTGCATTTGTAACTGGGTTTCCTGAGCCTCATTTTTACAAATCTGTTGCGACTTCACTGTAAAGGGCAAAGGGGCCAGATGGCAGGAGGCCTGAACCACGTGATGATGTGATCCCCTGACTTTGGCGACTCTGAGGTGTTAAAAGAAAAAGGTGCCACGAGGTGACTGCTCCTTGTCAAGAAGAACGCTCAGATGCTGGATTTTCCTGGTCCCATGTGCTCGAGCCGATGGAGCGGCTTTCCTTGGGCTTGCAGTTGTCTGGGGAGGAGTAAAGCCCGACTGAATTTTTTCCTGCGGTCATGGCTTTTCTTCCATTGCTGTTGCTTGAGGGCTCTCTGTTGTCCAGTCAAAGCTGGTTTCATGCCATAGCTGTACGCTCGGTTGGGTCTCTCTGCAGCACAGACTGCAATCCCTGACTGGGCAACTGGTCAAAAAAGGTAAAAATGCGGTGTTATGGAATTGTGCTGGTTCTGGCTGGGATAGAGTTAATTTTCTTCATAGGAGCTAGCATGAGGCTGTGTTTTGGATTTGTGCTGGAAAGAGTGTTGATAGTACAGGGGTGTTTTGGTTATTGCTGAACAGTGCTTACACAGCTTCAAGGCCTTTTCTGCTTCTCACACCACCCCACCAGCGAGCAGGCTCGGGGATGCACAAGAAGTTGGGAGATTAACAAAGAATGAATTTTGATGAAACCAAGTGAAGCGCAGTGGTGATGGAGCCCTGCTTTCCTGGAGATGGCTGAACACCTGCCTGCCAATGGGGAGCAGTGAATGAATTCCTTGTTTTGCTTTGCTTGTGTGAGCAGCTTTTGCTTTACCTATTAAACTGTCTTTATCTCAACCCACGAGTTTTCTCCTTTTTACTCTTTGGATTCTCTCCCCCATCCCATTGGGGGTGAGTGAGAGAGCAGCTGCATGCTTAGTTGCTGGCTGGAGTTAAACCATGACAAGAAACGAGCAAATGCAAGGTCATAATTCGTGGTAGGGTGTGGGATGACTGTTGAGAATAAGGGTTGTTTTGGAGAAAGTGAATTTTCCTCTTCGTAGTACATGAGCAATTGGTTGTTTAATAGAAACGGGGAATGAAATTGAGCAAAGGCAGCGTTACTTTCTGGAGGGTGAACCTCTGGGACTGCCCGCCACGGGATGTCAGGGGTGCTGAGAGCTTACCTGCACCGAAAAAGAGGTTAAATTATATGAGCAGCAAGGTGCTGGACTGCCGGAGTCCTCCTTACTTTTTTAAGTGGGTGAAATCACAAGGAACTTTTCCTGACAGCCTTACCATGTAACCGTTCCCCGTTATCCCCGTGTCCATGGTCAACCTCGCCAGGGCTCTGGGCTCCATCATGTAGCCAGCCCCACCAACCATGCGAAGGACAAGGTGGCCAAAGGAAGGTCCCCACAAGAGGAAAGGGGCACAGATCAGAAGGAGCAGGGAGAGCCAACGCCTGCTGGCAGGCACAGATGTTTTATTTTGCAGTTTCCCTTGACGGTGGGAGGAGGGATTCGACACTGAGAGGATCTGCTCTGCCCTTACCGCTCTTGTCGTGGTTGCTACTCTGAGGACTCAAGTCTGCCTCCTGGCATGTCTTTGGACTTTTAATAATCACTGTGTGTGGTGTGATTTGCTGGCAGGTCCCAAGGACCCTGGTCCCCACTTTTACTAGCAGGGAGTGGAGCAGCAGCCTCTCCTAGAATAATGGCTCCATGGCTCTGGAGCGTCATTGTGCAGTCTCCCCATCATGCCTAAGCAGGAAGGAGTCGCAAAGAGGACACATCTGCGCTCTGGGATGTGCAGAGGGATGCAGTCGTCATTTGCCCACTGGCTAAAAGGAAGGTGACATTGAGATACAGGGAGAGAGAAAAAAAAAATGTAATTAGGCTGAGACTCCTTTGGGCAGGCGGTCTACCCTGCGGTTTGCTGAACTGTGACTTCGGCTGACTCCATGTGGAGTTTGCACAATTAATTTGAGATGTTTAACCGTCACCGAGGCTGCCTTGTTGTTTAGCAAAGAGTAAGGGCATCCCTCGTGGCTGGGGAGAAAATCGCTCCAGTGAAAAGCACGGGCTTTGCTGGGCAGCTGGAGGGTCATCTGCCAGCCTACGTCCCAGGGCTGTCCTGCTTTTCTCCCCCTGGACACAAGGCAGCCTCTGTCTGCGTAACTGGGATAGCAAGAGCTCTCGGACCACGAGCCTCCGCGCTTCTGTGGAAACGGCACAGGACTCACTGCAGGCGTATCAGAGAGGGAAAAAAAATTACAGGAAGGTGGACTACAATAGAAGGGTTGTCTGATAGGAAACCCCAGACAAATAAATGCGTTTTTTCCCCAGGAAATTCAAGCCAGTTCCATAAAATGTTGAAAGATGTGGGGCCACATTTTTCCAAGGGAAATGGTTGCCTGAAGAAGCTGATAGCTGGGAGTGGGATTTTTTTCCCCTCCCTCCGCTTTTGTGCTTGGAGAGGCTGCTGGAGGAGTAGCAGGATTTCTGGCGGGCAGGGGGTCCGGGTCACAGGTCTCCAGGGGAGGGGAGGGAAATCCCAAGCCAGTGGCTCAGAGTAAAGGAAGGGAAATTTTAAATCATTTGTGCAGGGGGAAAAGGGGGAATCCCAGGTCACCGGTGGAAAGGAAAAAAAAAAAAAAAGACAGACATGTAGGAGGGAGTCCTGCCTGCCTGGGGTATCTACACTATCATCTGCCAACAGGAGTGGGGTTTTTAACCCTGGAAAACCCCTTTGCTTTCTAGTACGCGGCTGTGCCCCAGGCTCACACCCTGCTGTGGTTTCAGGGGCGGGTGTCTGAGAGCCCTCAGAAGCTGAGGGAGCTGCTTCCTCTCCTTTGGGTTTGGGTTTGTATTGATTTGTTTGTATTTGTTTCACTTGCGCTTGTAGTGTTTGGTTTTAATTCGGCAGCGATTAGAGGTTAGCACTCTTGGCTGTGTTTTGGGATGTTTCCCAGCGCTCCTGACCTTATCTCCAAGCATGGATAAACCAGAGCAGTTGGGAACCCTGGGGGATTATTTACTGATACCTGATTGCACCAAGTCCAGACCGCATCCATGCAAATCATCGATTTTTATGAAGGAAAAAACCCAAAACACAGCCCCAAACAAGCCTCCTTCTCCTGAGCCCTGCTTGGGTCCCTCACAATTCAGATGTGGGTTATTCCCATCTAGAAATGAACTTGGGCTGGTCCTGCGCATGAATCCACATTTGGAAATGTTCTTCCCTGTCCCATTTCGCTTCCATCAGCAATTTCTGGGGATGTGCCTGGATCTCCACGGGGCTCTGTCTGTCCTGGGGCTGTCTGGTTTCGCTGCAAGCAGCTGTTGGGGTGAAGGCTTTTCATTCTTATGGGGTCTGGCTGTTTCATTCCCATCTTCTTCCAGTCTAACTCATGAATCCTGATCCTAATCGTAGGGAGAAGGGATGATGTACTGCAGTGGTGCTGGGGCAGCCAAGAGAAGTGATGGATGGCTTCAGCCTCTCTGTAAGGAGACCCTAATTTCACCGTCTGTCCTACCCAGAGGGTTTTCCACCTCTTTGCCGCAGCTGGCTTCCCCCTGGGGCCTGGGCTGCACATTTGGTGACAGCGAGGGGCTGGAGGTGGGGGGTGGGGGACGGGGACAGGCACCGCTGTCGAAACAGGATCTTGCTAACCACATCCTCATCCACACCACCGCAGGTCGGGGCGGCTGTGCTGCGCACCAGATGGCTGTGCCGGTATGGCCCCCAGCCACAGCGCCGTCTGGGGGGGGACGGCAGGACCCCAGCCAGGGTTTTTCCTCCCGTAGCTGGGGATGCAGGCAGCCGGCACACAGCCCACACCTCTCCCGGCCAAGATGCAGTGGCACGAATTCCCAACGAGCTTCCCGGCGCCGATCTCCTTTGCCCGCCGTCGAAGGCGGATTTAAATGCCTCCGAAAAACCCAGTGGTGTGCGCAGCCCTCTGCAATTATTATTTGTACCACAAGCTGCTTCCTGCCCCGAGCTGCTTTTATCTCGCATTGTTTTCCTTTCCAGGTGGGGCCGTGGGCTCCCCGCTGCTCGACCTCCGGGGCTGCCTCCTCCGCCGGCTTGCTGGCCGCGCCGCCGGCTGCTGCTTGCTGGCGGAGAGGCCACCTTTGTCTGCCAGCCCGTCCATCCGTCCATCCGCCCTCCCGCCCTTCTCCTCCTCCTCCTCCTCCTCCTGCCAAAGCTATTTCGGGAAACAGCAGCTGAGCCGGGAGGATTGTTAATTGTTCATCAAACCCCTTCCAGCCCGGTTAGATCACATGCAGAGATTAGAGTGACCCGTCGCACCCTTTCCTCCGCCTCCTTCTGCTGTATCCCCCCGTGACCCCCCCAGGGGATGGGATGGCAATACCCTTTCTGTGGGCAGAGGGGTGGACAGGAGGCGCCTCCGACTGTCCGCGATGCCGGCCCCACCAAGGCGACGTCTCCCACGCTGTGCCCAGCCCTGGGTATGATGGAGATGCCCAGCCTTGGGTATGATGGAGATGGCCTGCTCGGAGGGGAACCCCAGCAGGGTCGCCTGGCTCTGGGTGCAGGCAGGAGGCCAGGGCGGGCAGGCAGGCAGGCAGGCAGACAACAAAGCCACCCCAGGCGCTGACCTCAGAAGCTGCCATGTGACTCTGCCTCAAACTTACTAAAGCATGACATCAGCCTGGGAGGGAAAGGCAGGGCTGCCACCAAAATACTGACTGGCTTAAACGGGCTGCCTTGCGCCGCTGAGGGTCTTCTCCTCCTGCGCGGCATCCCCTCCTCTTCCCCCCGGGGAAAGCAAACCACCGCCCCACCACTTTGCAAAGAGCAGGAAGGGCAGGGCAGGTGCCCAGGCTGGGATTTGGTGCCCTGGGAATAACGCGTGCCGACGGTTGTGCCTGACAGCGGGGCACGGTGTTGGTGGGTGAAACTGGCGGTAGCGGTTACTAGGTCTGTCTCCTGATAGTAAAGTCCTTTCAAAGTCCCCTCTCTGAGCGCTAATAGGGATGGGGGAACACTCGGTACCCGTCCCCATCGTGCTTATCCTTGGCCAGGGGGAGGGGCGAGACTGCCAGCCCTGGGCAGGGTAGGTAGCCAAAACACGGTGACCGGAGAGAAATGGTGCCTCGTGCCATCGGGGTGAGGTGGTGAGTGGCAGAACAGGTCGGTCCACCCGCATCCAGGCATCTTTACTCAGCAGAGCTCTTGCGCTGTGTCTCCTCCACCTGCATTCGACTTTGCCAGCCAGTGAGGTGGTTTTGCACCATGGCTCTTTGTCCACATCTGAGTCGGGAATGTACCCGGCTAGACATGTACCAAACCCGGCTTTATCCTTCTAACCGGGGTCACCTCTGCTGAGGATGCAGGTGCCTGGATCCTGCAAACAGCAGTCCCAGAGCAACGCGCCGGGTGACGCACAAGCCGTTTTGCAGGGGGTGCAGCCGATGGTCGTGCCGTGGAGGGGGCACCGGTGGCGGGCAGACATGCCGGCTGCGGGCCAGGAGGTGTGACTGCAGTCCCAAACATCCCAGCCCAGACCTGCCCCGGCTGGTTAGGCTGACCCGAGGGCTTAGGCCAGGGTGTTACCGGCCCTCTGAGGCACACGGGGAGCAGGTTCGGCGGGTCTGGAAACCCTCGGTTCCCACCGCTGGGTCTCGCGTCCCTCTGGCCTCCCACGCTGGGCGTGGGGGGAGGACAGCCCCACTCTTGGCAGCCGGGAGAGGCTCGCCCTGGAGCGGACAGGGGCAAAGCCGGGACCGGCTGTTTCGGCTGGTGTTGTGGCTGTGCAGCTGAAGGTCTAGTCGTCTAAGATGGAGCATGGCAGGTTTGTGCAAGAGGAGGTGGACGTTTTGAGATGTCAGCCCCCAGGTTGACATGATGTTGTGTCCGACATCCAGAGAGTGGCGTTTGAGGTTTTTCCACCTGCACTCAAACGGGAGGAAAACATGCAATTTGGTCTTGAGTGTAGGGTGGTTTTTTGTGTGTGTGTGTGGGGAAGGCTCCTGCTGTGTCAACTATGTCTTGATGTGGCTGAATCTTCACCTCTTTTTTTGTTACCGCTGTGACCAGCCACCCCCTTGTCCTTCCAGCAGGCCAGGACGTAGTGGCAGTTCCTGCCAATACAGCATCACGACAGGCTGCAGCTCTCCTTTTGGGAGGTCTGTGGATGAATCCCTTGGAGAAAAAGGCCCAGAAGCAAGTTATTGTGTGTCAGCTGGAAGGGAAATGATACTCTGTCACAGCATGTTGAACTTCCTTAATTTTGGGCCCTTTCACTTCTTGCCTCTTTGCAGAGGGTGGAAGAAGGAGGGTCCCAGCTCCAAGCCCCCAAAGACCCCCCAGTTTGCCCAGAGCAGGACTCGTGTGGAGCTTTCTTGGAGGCTTCCCTGGTTTCTAGACCTACGGCTGGAGGTGGCAGGTTGTCCCTGCAGCCCCTAGACACCAGGCTGGCCCTGCCACCGGGTCTCACAGCTACGGCAGACTGAGGTTTTCAGTTCCCAAACGAAAGTGCTGCCGCGTTCCCCATCATTGCTGGCCATGCTGGTGGCCTGTTGTCCTCCCCCACCCTCTCTTGTAGCCCTTCCTACCCCCGTGGTGTGTATCTTCCCCTTTTGTCCTGGGCTTCTTTTGAGCTCCCGGACCCCCAGGGCAGATCCCCACCTGGCAGCTGGCCAGGGATGCGTGACATGGGGGCAGGTTTCCTTTGAAGTACTCCAGGGTGTACCTCCCCCTCTAGCCAACACCAGTTCCTTCCCTAACACGACAAGGTGGCAGAGACCGGTGTTGAAATTGAGGAAAACCTACACAAAACAAGGGTTGCTCTTGGTTTGGGTTGGGTTTTTTGTATTTCCCCCCCCCCCCCCGAAACAATTCAATTGTTTTGGCCAAAATTTCACTTCTGCCCGTCGGTCTGATCCAGCCAACGGTGCTGCAGAGCCCCCCGGGTGCTGTCCCTCTGCCGGCGGGGCCCACCAGCAGCCGACCTTTGGCATTGCCCCTTTAAGAGCCCTCTCCGCGGGGCGAGCTTTCGAACTCGCTCCCCTACCTCGCCATTGGCCGGCGCGGGCGCGCGGGGGCCAGCCGGCGGTTGGAGCGGCCGGCGAGGCGCCCTGATTGGCCAGGGCGGGGGGAGTATAAAAAGCGGCCGGGCGCGTGGGCTCGCCTCAGTCGGCGGCGCGAAGGAGCGGTGTTCGGGACTGGGTTGCTGGCGGAGGCGGCAGGCGCGGCTCAGCACGGCTCCACACCTCCCGGCGCCCCCCACTTCGCCCCCCATGGAGTTCAAGCTGGAGGCGCACCGTATCGTCAGTATCTCGCTGGGCAAGATCTACAGCGCCCGGGGCCAGCGCGGCGGACTCAAGCTCCACAAGAACCTCCTGGTGTCGCTGGTGCTGCGCAGCGCCCGGCAGGTCTACCTGAGCGAGCCGGGCTGCCCGCCCGAGCCGCCCCCCGCCGCTTGCGGGCCCCCCGAGGAGGAGCCGCCGCCCTGCACCACCGTCTGGGCTGCCGGCGAGCCGCCGCCGCCCCCGCAGGACGAGGCGGCTAGGGGCGGCCCGCGGCTGCCCGGTGCGGACTGCGAGGGCCCCCGATCGCGGCGCTGTTGCTGCGGCTGTAGCCGCTGCTGCGCGGCGGCGGGCGGCGAGGCGAACCCGGCAGACTGCGCCACCGCGGGGGCCGCGGCGCCTCCGCCCCCCCACTGTCCCCGGAAGCGGAGCGCCGGCGAGCGGGGCCAGGCGGGGTCCCCGGTGAAGAAGCCCCGCCGCGAGGTGGAGGACCCACCGCCGCCGCCGGGCGAGCAGGAGGACATGGATACGGGCAACGTGGCCAGCCTCATCAGCATCTTCGGCTCCAGTTTCTCCGGACTGCTCAGCAAGGAGCCTAAGGGCCGGCGGCGGGCGCCCCTTGACGGCAGCGAGACGACGCCGACGTCCGCCGAGGCGGCGGCCGAGCCGGGACAGATCTGCTGCGACGAGCCTGTGCTGCGGACCCTCAACCCCTGGAGCACGGCCATCGTGGCCTTCTGACGCGCCGGCCGTAGAGACTCGCCCTCCGCCGTGGGGAGGGGGGGGGGGGCCGGCAAACAGGCGGGCAGCCGGACAGATAGGTTACCCCTCCCCTCCTCTTTCCTCCTCCCGCACCCCCGGAGGGCGCCTGCCGCAGCGGACTGTGCGGGCAGCGCCGCGGGGCTCCGGCGCCGGCGAGTCCCGGCGCCCTGCCTCGCTGCACGGGAAGGACCGCGGGGCAGCAGCACTTCCCCCTTCCTCGCCCGCCGCCGGCACCCCGGGTCCCGTCTGCCAGCACCCGCCCTGGGAGCGCCCCCGGCCCGGCCCTCCCGGAATTCCCCTTCCCGGGCTGGCCGCCGCCCTCCCCGGCGCCTGGGGGAGGCTCCCCAGCTGCTGCCGACACCGGGGGTGTTACACCGGGTGTATTACCCGGGTAATATTTTAAGCTTGGAAAGTATTAAGTTTATTAAATAAAGTCTCTATTTTGGAAAGGTTTAGGTCAGAACTACTACATGGTGCTTTTAAAAAGTGTTTATTGAGAGAAACGAAGTTTACAGATGCTCAGACGGAAAGTCCTTGAGCCTGTTCGTTAGGCTTGGTAACTCCCGGTCTTTGTTGTATAAAGGCTTGGGGAGCCTGTAGGGATTTTTTTGTACAGTTTTCTCCTTCAGTGATGTATCTTGTTTTGTATAAAATGTAATTCTACGTGTACAACACGTATTAAATATTTTCAGCTGTATAAGCCTAGTCTCTGTGCCCCTGCTTGGCTCGGGGAAAGGAGGAGGAGGGCTGTGGGGAGCCGGGCAGGCAGCAGCCAGGGTGTGGTTGCTGCATGTCTGTGGCTGGATCCACCCTGCCTCGCCAGAGGCTTGGGGTGGGTTGGAGTCCAGCTCCTCTGGCAGCCGGGAAGAAAGGGAACTTCTGTCAGGGCGACTGGAGTCTCTCCCAGGACCTTCCAGGTGCTCCGGCTGCAACTTGTTCCTGGGGCCGGAGCTGCCGTGGCATTTGAGGTCTTGCTCAGAAAGTCCCTAATGTGCAGAGTCACTCTGTCTGTGGGTGGAAAGTTGGTTGCTAAATCCCAGAAGAGCAGCTGCGAGCAGCCCTGGCCCTGTGGCACGCCTGGGCTGAGGGCTGGCCTCTGGCTTCGCCTGCTCAAAGGTCCGGGCTGGGGGCGTGCGAGTGGATCCATGGATCCTTTGCGGATGCGGGGTGCTCACGGCCAGCTGCTGCTCTGCCAGAGATGTTTTTCATTGCCTCCTCTTTGCTGTTACTGGCAGAATAGTTAAAATGATGAGTATCAGGGCTCTTTTTTTTTTTTTTTTTTAACATTATCAGTACAACTCTAACTGGGTTAAAGTTCCTGCTCTAAGGGGTGGGGAGAAAAGTTTGGCCTCTGCTTCACAGCAACTGTGGAGTGCCCTGAGGCATTGTAATTAGACAGAATTGTGGGTTGGTTTTTTGTTGGTGTGTTTTTTTTTTTTTTTTTTTTTGTTTCCCTTGCTTCTTGCTGGGAGATTCACTAGAGGCTTCTCTGCTCTGAATTAATGAAGGATTTGCATCTTTGGCGAGTCAAGGGAGATGTTTGTGTGCTGTGAAACGCAGCCCGGGGTATCTGGCCGAACCTCAGGGGCTCGGGTGGGAGAGCTGGGAAGCGGTGGGGGAGATGACCGATGACCAACGTGAAGCTTTCTGCTTTCTCTGGTGTGGCTGAAATGTGCCCCGCGTTGGGAAGCTGTGCTGTCCCTTACGGGGGGGAGGCTGGGGTTTTTACACCTTGTTTCTGCGAGAACTGGAGGTGTCAGGCTTTGCCCCCCCCGAAGCACTAGGAAGACAATGAGGGGAGGACTTGGGTTGGAGGAGAAGCTGTCTGGTCAGAGACAGCTTAGAGGGAGCTCTGCTAGTTTGCATACAAGTTAGTAACTCCCTATTCTTAGGTAAAAGCGAAAGTCCTACCATCTTAATTTTCTTGATAATTGCACTGAATGATGACATACAATTTTAGTCTGGTAGGCAGCATTAAGAAAACTGTTGTGATGAGACGTTTCTTTCCATTTGATGACCTTTGGGAGGTGACAGGTAGGTGCTGTTCCTGCTTTACTTCTACAAGTGCTCTCCAGGACGACCCTGCAGTCCAACAGCGTGGCTGTCGGATGGGAGACACAGTCACCTTGGGGCCTTTCCAGTAAGAGGAGAGCAGTGTAAGGAGGAAGGTGACCGCAGAAGACTTTCTCTTCCAGCTCTCCTGCTCCCTTGCAGAATGCCCTGCTTTGAGGGCACAGGTTGCTCTCATGGGTCAGAAGCTGAACTGGGGGATAGAAATGGCCTCCTTGTGCTCCCGTAAAACTACAGTTTCCTTCCCGAGGCTGGGGGGAGCAGGTTTCAGTCCTTCTCCTTGTCCACCAACAGCATCTCCGTGGAAGTAGATGGTTTTGCCCAGGGTTTACAGTCAGGCTGAGTGTGGAAATGGAATGGGGACACTCCTGCTCTTGGCCATTAGGGAGTTGATCAGGAGCAGCTTGATGCATCTAAAGGTTTTCTGGGCACCCAACTGCTGGAAGAGCATCTGGTCCAATTAGTTTGTGTGGCCCCATTGTCCCTGTGCAGACAAGACCCAACCTCCCCTTGGCACGGATCACCAGCAGTGCTCATATCTATTCTATCTTCCAGAGAGGAGTTGTGCAACAGCTTAGTTGGTGTTGGCTTCTGAAAATAAAGCAGAGACTACCCAGAGATGCCAACACAGCTCCCTCCGGCTGGTGTGGCCTCTCTGAGGTGAGAAAGTTCTCGCTTACTGGTGGATAACCACGGTGCTGTGTCCCTGAAAGACCCGCTCCAGCTCCTTCGGCTGCCGGAGCCGTCTCTGCTGCGCCAACTTGTGCTTCGCTTGTCCCCATGGCTGTGTTCTTATAGTGTGTGGGGTTCTCCTCCCTGGGACGTGTGTGTGCCTGGGGAGCCGCCGGCTGCTGCTGCTGAGGGGGCTGGAAAAAATAACCGAGACAAGATATCTGCCAGTGAGCTTTGGCTCGTTACAGAGGGGTCTGTACCTCCACTGGAAAATGAGTCTCAAATAAAAAAAAAAAAAACCATAATGATGATGCTGTGTTACTTTTGGAATAAATTTTTCTGCTCTTTGTTTTGGTTTTTTCCTCCTCCAGTGTCTTTTTTTTTTTATTTATTCCTGTAATGACTTTTACCTAAACGGGGTCTGTTTTCCTTAATTCATCTGTTCCGCTGTGCTGCCTCCATCCCTGGACTTTTCCTTCTGCTCGTGGCCCTGCCTTTTGATTGCTGCAGAGGTGAGAGTGACGGGGGGGGGACAACGGCTGAGCCAGGAAGGGGGAATAAGCTCAAGGAGAGGCTCATGACCCAAACCTGCTGCCCAGGCCAATGCTGACGGAGGGAAGAGAAGTGCATAAATAAGCCAGATAAAAATAAAAACTTCCATCACTTGGAAGAGAGGGTGACTCCTATGGAAACTACCTCATGGGGTCGAGGAGGATATGACTTAATGGCAAGATGGCAGGATCCTCACCTTCCCATAATAGCAACAAGCTGTTGGAAGCGTTCGCTCGGGCTGCTCCAACACCCAGCCTCCTTTCCCCCAGCTCAGATTAGGTCCCCTGGGAGAGGAGAGGTGCTGGGAAAATCCCTTAGTGCAGCCAGAGGGTGGGATAGATGTGGGTGGAGGGAGGCGGGAGCGCAGTAGGGTGCTCGGGGAGGATGGACGGTGAGCGACAGGCTTTCACTTTTCTCCTGCTGTAATCAGCAAGGAGCGATCATCAGTTGCTGCTCCGGGCAGATGAGCTGCGGCTCTCATCAGGGATACCTTCTGGAGAGAGGGAGTGATTTAAAACCGGCTCTTGCCAATAAGGGAGTGTTAATGGTGTGAATCATCTCATCCTTTAAAGGGATGGACATACGACTGGCCTGGGACAGGTGCCAGCCAGGGGCCGGAGGAAGCCTGTGGGGCTGGCAGGCGATGGGGCAGTGAGGGGAAGGGGCTCGCAGGAGGCTCCGGATTTCACTCCGGATGCCCTTGTTCTCTCCTGGCCTGATGCAACCTGGCTTTACCCACCCGTCCCTCCTCTCCTGGGGCAGGGGAAGGGGAGGAAGGCGCTGCACACTCATTGCTGCAGCATCCTGTGTCAGCGCTCAGGAATCCGGCGAGCTGCTGGGAGGGAGGTGGGAGGAGGGAGGCAGGGCTGCGTGCCTGCTAGGGCCTCTCCCCGCCCGGAGAGCTGCGAGGAGCTGGGGGGCACTGGAACAGCCCTGGGGGGCATTGCTTTGCCAAGGGCTAAACCCTAGGGCAGGCTCTTTTGGGGGGAAGGAGGGAGGGGTGCAGAAGTACTGTGGCAGCGTACTTCTTGCTTAATGATGGCTCAGGAGGCTGGGTAGAGGCACGTCTGGAGCCCCCCCAGCCCTCATGCCGCTGCAGGGCTTGCATCTGTCTCCAATGTACTGTGCTTGCTGGCAATGCTCTGCCAATATATATTTAGGGTGGGCGGAGGAAGCCTCCTCCCTGGTCCTTGGTGGGCTGGGGGGTGCTTGCAGGGGAGCGGGGGCTTTTCCCTGGGCTGGGTGTTTGCTTGGGCAGGGTGCTCTCAGCCTGGGGGCAGCTGAGCAGGGGGAGAGGGAAGGCAGCGAGGCTTGCTGGCAGGGCTGAGACCACTGGCAAGGCTTGCAGAAAACCCCAGGGCTTCTTCCAAGGAGTGTCCAAGCACCCTTGAGAGGCTGGAGCGGGGCAGAGAGAGGGGTCAGCACTGAGATGGGATGGCTGATGGGGGGAGAAGCTGGCTGGAAGGTGCCTGGAGCGGTGTTGGCACAGAGGGACCCCAGCGGAGGAGAGCTATTCCAGGCCAGCACAGGTCCTGGAGGCAGGGTCAGGGCCAGGCGAGTGCCGAGACGCGGTGACAAACACAAACAACTCCATTCTCCTGCTCTTCTGGTTGTGATTTCTGTTCCTGACATGCAAACCCTTCGGGCCCCCCCCGCCCCTCCTTCTCCCCAGCTGGGCGAGGGCTGGCCTGGCCGCGGTAATGAAATGCAGAACTGCTTGGGAGAGCAGGGGGGGAAAAAAGGCTCTGAGGTTTTGTGCCTCTGGTTTCCTCTGGCCCTCTTTCCCAGCAGGGTGATTTATTGGTGATGGAGCCTGGGGAGAGGGGGAGGGAAGGGCTTGGAGTTGCAGGCAAATAGTCAGTCATCATGTATTTCCCAAGCACTCACGCGAGGGAGAGGGAAAAGCAGGATGAGAGGAAGGTAGACTGCCTGGGCAGGGGCCATAGAGCATCATTTACTGGAACTGAGCTCTCCTGAGCTTGTCTGTGTCACTCTGAGGTGGTGTTGAGCACTTTGCACACTGAAGGACTGGCTTTGTGGTGGATGTGCTCTCCCTCCATCCCCATTTCCCCACCTTCCCTTCATCCCCACTTCCCTGCTGGGCAGGCAACAGGGTTCTGAGACCTGCCCGCAGGCGGCTGCTCCGTGATCGGCTCTTCTGGCCCAGCCCAGCCTGCGGGGCTTGGACTTGCTTCTCTGGAGCAGGCGAGGGGGACGGTTCATCTTTTTCCCCTTTCCTGCAGCTATGGGTAAGGAAGACAGCAAAGCTCCACCTTTTCCCAGACCAGTGGAGAAGTGGAGGTACCGGGTGCCCCTGACCTGTTTTCAGGCCTCCACAGCTGCGCTGCTGGAGGCACTGCCAGGCTGCGATCTGCCTGGCTGAAGATGCGTTTGCTGCCTGCAGCTACCCCGGCTTAGCCCAGCTTTTCCCTTAAGCCAGGCTTTAGGCTCTGCCACGTTGCTCAGGCACCGCCAGCAGCGAGCTCTCCCTCCCGTGCGGGATGCTCCGGTGTGCCGCCACGTTGCAGGGTGCCCTCCTGCTTGGGAGAAGCAGGCAGGGCTGCCTGTTGTTCAGGCTCGTTGCTGTAGTTGGGAACGTGTGTGGTTTCCTAGGGGGAAGGTCTCCTCCTCCTCGCCTCTGCTGACAGCGTCTGACCTCAGCTGTCGTCCCTGGTAGTTCAGGGGATTAATCTGAGCCTCGGGACAGGTTGAGGCATGTCCAAAGCGGAGGAGAGCTTCATGCGTACAGACACAGAGGAAGGAACAAAAACAATTCCCTGGGAAATATTTTCCTGCTGCTTTTCCTGGCAGTGAGCAGACCGGGAGGAAAAGACCTCGCTATAAATTGCTTGCAGGAGACTTGAGCCCCAGATACACTTTCCCTTGGCCTCCAGCACTCCATGAAGCTCAGCCCCTCACCCCGGACCCACACGGGGAAAGCAGCAAAGGGTGCTCGACCCCCAGCCTGCTGCTGAGCATCCCCAGACCCTGCTCAGCCAAGGCATCGCCTCTGACACCCGCTGCCTACCAGGCTGCACAGAGACATCCCCCACTGGAACATTAAAAAAGCTGCTCCTCACCCTGGAGCAGCGAGCTGGGGTTGCCCATGGTGGACTCTGCCCTTTGCCTGCTCCGGCCTCAGCCACCCTCCTCCTCCTCCTCCTGCCTCTGTTTGCTTTGGCAAGCCCTGGGCTTCACCCCGCCAGCAGATCCCTGCAGCCCCAGGTCCGGTGGAGCAGGAGGGGAACCTGGAGGTGTGGGGCAGGGAAGACACCTGTGGGGAAGGAAGAACAGGGAAGGAAATGGAGAAGTAGATGGCCGGCTGGGTGGATGGGGCATGCCGGCCCTGCTGTGAAGGGCAGGAAGGGCTCAACTTGCTCGGAAATCTGGAGCGTGAGCTGGGAAAGGCAGGAAAGGGGAGTGAGGGCAGGAAGGAGGGAGCGTGTCCGGAGTGGGGGGCAGAGCAAAAGCTCTAGTACCAGACCAGGTCTGGTCTGTGAGAGTCCCATGGGAACTTGCTGCCCTTGTCCCGGGGCTGGTGGGCTGGCATGTGTGGTACCCTGCTCCCCTCCCCAGGCAAACAGAAGGATGCAGGCAGCACGGCACAGGCAGTCAGGCAGCAGCGGCTCCCCCCATGCCATCCCTCATGGAGTCGGGTTCCCAGCCGGAGTGTGGCTGGAGCATCACTAGAAAAGACGGGGAGGAAGCGGCTCTTTTGGCAGTAGGAGGCAAGGAAATCCCTGCTGGCCATGTACCTCTCAGTTCCCCAGGTTTACTCCTGCAAACCCTGGCAGCGAGCAGCACAGGCAGGTGGGCTTTGCCAGCACACGCGGTTCCCCATCTCAGCTCCCTCCATCCTGTGCCGTTCTGGGGTTGGTGGGAGCACGGGGTGATGGAAGCACCAAACCGGGAGCTGGGGTGGGAGGCTGGTTTGCTGCTGTGTTGCGGTGCTGGGGGTACCAAACATCCCTGCCGTGCGTGGCCGGGTGCAGGGGAGCTGCGGGAGCAGCGCAGTGTTATGTCTCCATGGCAATGTGGCTGCTATTTTTCAAGGCGGGAGGAATTTATATGTTTTTTTCACCCGGCACTGGCCCGGGGCAGCGTTTTACAGGAGCCAGAGTGCAACAACAATAAGCAGCCGTAGTCCTATGGGGATGGACGACACGGCAGGGGCAACGGGCCACCCTCACCCCTCTGTGGCAAGGGCAAAACCCCCAGATTCCAATCTTGCCCCTGACCCAGGACTGGGCAGGTTGGCAGTCCCCAGGGCAAGGGTGCAGGGTAGGCAGGGGATGGCTGAGCCCACTCAGGCAGCCGGCTGCTGCCTCTTTGCAGCTCCTTTTGCTCCAGGGGGAATATTTGACCCTGTGGGCCCTTGGCACGGCGGAAAGGCTGGGAGGAGCCGCATCCGGAGGAAGGCACAACTCCTGTGGGAAGAAGGCAGGAGGGACGGAAGGACGGTCAGGGGAGGGAACCGGAGCTTTTCTTCCCTCCTCTCTGGTGCTGGGGCTAGTCTCAAAATGCTCGCTGGTGATTTCATGCTGCCACGCTCCCCTTCCTGGCTCTGGCACTCAGCGAGGGCTGATGGCAGCACCCATCGGCAAACAGCCCTTGCCACTTGCTTAATTGCTGTGGTCGGCGAGTGGCTCTGCCCTGTGGCTTTTGTATTAATGGAAAACAGATGTCAGAGGGATGTAAACACTGGCCGGAGAGCCTTGGGTAAAAACCCCACTGGATAGTCACAGCATCACTCTCCTATTCTTTCTCGGAGCATGGCTCTGTCTCCAAAGGGTTGTGTTGGTGAGCCCACTGCAGGGCGAATTTCTCCCCACCTTATCCTTGCTGAGGTTCCCCAGGGAGAATCGATGCATTTTGTGCGAAAAACTCCATTTGTGCAGAGGTGACCGGGGCTGTGCATGCCTCCTGCTCGACCTTGTCCCCCTTTGGCCCAGGCAGTGCCCTGTGCATGCTGGGCTCGCTGAAATTCCCTCCCTGGAAAGGGCAATGGAGCGAGTGTTTGCCTTCAGCTCAGGGGAGTGTGACGTGATGTCCCTGGTCGGTGGCCAGGTGGGGAGGGACCGGCTGCCCTGGGTTCAGAGCAGTGTCACAAGGCTGATAGGCGCTGGGAGAGCACCAGGAGACACTTTCCTAGAGGGGTCATATCTGGGCAGGAGGGACGGCTGTTAAATATAAACAGGGTGACAAGTGGCAGGAGGAAGGAGCCACCTCTCGCGCCCCCACAGCCCTCCCTGGGGAAGGGGGAACGGCTGTGAGGTGGCATGTGACACCCGGTGAGCCAAGCACGGAGCTGGTGGTGGAGTTGGGCTTTGATCGTAACCCTACTGTGGTAGTGAGGTTGGCTCCTGTCCCAGGTCACCCCAGCGCCTTGCACCCCATGTCACAGCCAGCTCTTTCCCTCTCAGCTCGGGGTGGAAGACTGGTGGTCTCGGCGATGGATGTGCGCTGGAAAAATATCACCTTTAGAGGCTGGCAAAAACAAAGGAGGAAAACTTTTACTCTTTTCAAGGCACCTTCTGGCTTTTCTGGGCACAGATGGGTGTTTAGGGAGCGCTGGCAGTGCTATGGCAGAGCCCGGTCTCAGTGGCCAGGACCCTCCAGCCACACTTGCTGGGTGGGGACACTGCACTTTCCCATGTTCCATGTTGGGATACAGTGGTCCCTTTCTGCCAGGTGGCATTGGTGAGTGGCACCAGGTTGGCTGCTGGCAGAGGGTGGGCAAATACAAGCCCAGTCCACCCTGGAGAGCAGGCACACGTTGCCAGAGATGAGGTGCCAGGCAGTGGAGTGGTTTGGGTCCCCCTGTGCCATCACCGCTGCTGGCTTGGAGGCTGCTGGAGGAACACCTCAACTCCCTGGGGGACCTGAGCTGCAAGCCAGCACTGCTTTGCACCCGTGGCAGTGTGACCCCTGCATCTCTGGAGCTACGGAGGTCCCGGTGCTGTGGCTGGGCAGAGCTGGCCGTGTCCTGTCTCTGCAGAGCTTTGCAGGTTGATGAAAGCTCCTGAGCGCTGGGAGGAGGTGGGGAGGGTGGCTGTGTGCTCAGCCACGGCTCGCTCTGGCGCTCTTTTTGGAGGGCAGCTGGGGATGGGTGGGAAGCAGCCGGCATGCAAAGGCAGCCGCCATGTCCCCCCGCAGCTCCCTGCCCGCCCGGCCGCGTGTCGCTTCTTGTTAGATCAGGGGCGTAGGAAGCTGGAAGTGACCTTGAGAGGTGGTGTGCTGCTCCGGCCCTCAAGCAAGCCTGGAGATCACCTGGCAAGTCCTTCATGGGACTCAAACCCCATGAGATTAAGGGCCTGCCCTACCCCAAACCCTGCTGCTTTGGGGACGTGGTTGGCATTCAGGGAACTGCTCCTGGGAGGTCTCCAGTTAAGGTGGTGCTACCCAAAACAAACCACATCAATGCATCTGTTCAGGTAAGGGTTTTTGTGTCTGTAAGGTCTGGTGAGAGGACATGCTCTGGGCTGGCCAGGTGAGGCACAATGTGCTGCTATCCTTTACCAGAGCTGGTGGCCCGTGACTTGTCCCTACAAGTACTTTGTGTGAGCCGATGCAGGCAGGACGTGGGAACAACCACAAAACCACAACTTAAAGGCAAAGAACAAATTTAATCTCAATACCTCATGGATCGAGGAATCTCTGAAGCAGCACCTGGGCAGAGGCAGGCAAGCAGGGGACGCAGGCACTGCAGAGCGAGAGAGAGACCTTGTTAGCAAGGAAGTGAGAGAGCAAGAGCTCACACTTGCTGTTCTGGCCTGTATTTCAAGGATTCCGGCGGGCAGAGTTTTCTGCTGTGCTTTGATCTCTTCAACAGCAGGGCAAGAATCTCGGGCATGTTCGATAAGGTGCCCCTGAGTCCATCCCAGGCCTACCGTTATCTAAGTGCAGATGTTCTACTTGTTGAGCACACAAAACTAAACAACAACTAGTGTGATATATGTGCTTTCCAGCACCCCACACGCAAGTCACTTGAGCGTGTTTACAGTCCTTCTCGCCAATCTTCTGTTACTTTCCTACATATACCATGATTCCTCTCTCCTGCTAAAGACCAGCATGAGTGAGCATGGAAATCAGGGTGAATTCCTTTGGTTGTGCCAGGGGCAGAAGATTCATCGTCCTCTCTCCTGCTCCTCCTCTGCCCTGCAAGTTCCCATGGTGGCAGCCCAACAGGTGCTCATCTCCGGGGACACATGCGTGGGAACAAGGACACTGCCCTAGCCATCATCAGATGTGCTTCAAAGCTCTGGTGGGAGGAAATGTGGGTGGCAGCTCTATGCCTCCCGAAACGTGGTGGCCAGCTCATTTTGCAAGTGGGTGTGTTAATGCTGAAGGCTCCGTCTGTGCTTTGGGACCGGGTTTGGTGCCAGAGTCCCTTGGGAAAGCTGGGCTCAGCCCCCATCCAGACATGTGTGCTGGCAGCCCAGAAAGCCAACCGCACCCTGGGCTGCAGCAAAAGAAGTGTGGCCAGCAGGGTGAGGGATGCGATTCTGCCCCTCTACTCTGCTCTGGTGAGACCCCACCTGGAGTCCTGCGTCCAGCTCTGGAGTGCTCAGCACAGGAAGGACATGGACCTGTTGGAACAGGTCCAGTGGAGGGCCACAAAGATGATCAGAGGGCTGGAGCACCTCTTCTATGAAGACAGGCTGAGAGCGTTGGGATTGTTCATCCTGGAGAAGAGAAGGTTCTGGGGAGACCTTATAGCAGCCTTCCAGTACCTGAAGGGGGCCTACAGGAGAGATGGGGAGGGACTGTTTATCAGGGAGCATAGCAAGAGGATGAGGGGTAATGGTTTTAAACTGAAAGAGGGGAAATTTAGATTAGATATTAGGAAGAAATTCTTTACTCTGAGGGTGGTGAGGCACTGGAACAGGTTGCCCAGAGAAGCTGTGGATGCCCCATCCCTGGAGGTGTTCAAAGCCAGGCTGGATGGGGCTTTGAGCAACCTGGTCTAGTGGGAGGTGTCCCTGCCCATGGCAGGGGGGTTGGAACTCGGTGATCTTTAAGGTCCCTTCCAACCCGAACCATTCTATGATTCTATAACCAGCACCCTGGAATGCAGCTCACCCAGCAAAGAGAGGCTTCAGGAAGAAAAAGAGGGGACTATTCCCAATGTTGTCAGTAACATACAAATATCACCTGAGCCTTTGGGCGTAATCTTTGGTGACTGTGTCCCCCTGTTGCCTGCTAAGCCCTCGGTGAGAAGATGTGGGGAAAAGACACGAGACCTAACTGGAAGCAGGCTGTAAATGGAGCGCCTCTTATTTCCTTTCCTTATGCAGCAAAGCCCTCTCGTGGAGGTCGGCAGTAGCTTGCCAGAGAAAACCTGGCTGCTGTGCTGCACTGCTTCTTCCCAGGGAGACCCAGCCCTCTCCCTGGGACACCATCCCCTGGGGTCCCACAGGCAGTTATTAACAGGGCTGTCCCATGGCCCCAGCTGGAGAGCACACGGGACAGACCCAAATGTGCCATCACACCCCTCAAGTGCCCGTCTGCACGTCAGCTTTGCATGTCTGTGTTTCATCCCGTGAGGAGTCTCAGGTTTTTCCAGGGAGCTGCTGAACCTGCTCTCCTGGCTCTGTTAGGAGATACTCAGCGCCTGGTGGGGTGGCTCAGTCCCTCAATGTGTGCCTTAGAAAATGGGAATGGTTGCGACTCTGGGTTTCCTTATGGGCCACCACTTTTAAGGACACCCCAAGACTCCTCAGTCAGTCACTGGGATCTGTGATGCCAGGATGGGACACTGTGTGCTTGCTCTGGGGCTGGTGCTATCTAGGTCTGCCCCAGACCCTGTGTGCATTGCTGTGTCCTCAGCATGGATAATTCCTTGGGGAAGACAGTGGATGGTGTCAACCTACTTTCCTTCTGGAGGTGCTAGGCTCCTTGAGAGAGCTGCCACAGCAGTGAGTGGCTGCATTACTCCATATGCCCTAGCAGGGCCCCTGTCCTGTTCTCTGGCCCTGGTCGCTGAGCCATGACTATCCCAGGTGACACCTGAGCCTTATTTACTGCAGAATATCTTGCTTCACCTGGGAGCATCATGGTTAACAGTGGCAGATGTCTCCTGTGCTGCCCACACCAGGTGTGAGCAATGCCCCATCACTCAGCATCACTGCTCCTTTGCCCAGATGGAGTCACCTGCTTGCAAGGAAGCAATACATACAGCCTGTTTGGCTCTTTAAATCCAGCAGAGACGAGCCATTGCTTCACCTGCAGAACTGGCTAGCTGATGGCAGGGTCCTGAACGGCCTCACCTGGGCTTTCAAACCCACACCCTATACCAAAGGCTATATTTAAGCTGAGCCCAGGGTTCTTAGTTCCTAGCTGAGTTATCTTGGGGGCCTTTGGTTGTCCTGCTCTTCTGAGGGACCGCCTCAGCCCTGCCTGGTGCTTGAAGGCTGGGAACATGGTCAGACTGAAACCGCATCTACTGCCCTGCTTACAGTTGAGGACAAGGCGTTCAGATAAGGTTTGATCCTGCAAAGCATAGGGTATGTTGCTGGTGGGTCTGTGCTGAGCTCTGGGGGTCTTTCCCATGTGCTGTGGTCCTGTAACCACCGTAGTGTGTGGCAGTGTCCCTTGCTTGGCTATATATAGCATTTAAGTGCCTGGAACAGCAAACAAGTAACTCTAAGGGATTACTTGCATTTTATTTTGAGGCACCATTTAATGGTCACCTTGCACATATTGCTCTTTTGTGAGACCCCAGGTCCTGGTTTAGTTCCAATCTGAGTAATTGTATCCTGCTGCCATCAAATGCCTCCCCCTGCCCTTGCTTTCCTGCGGCCCCCAGTGAAGGGGGTATTTTCCACTCGGGAACCCCTTTGGTGCTGCTGGCAGCAGCTGGGTGCCCTTCCACCCTAGTCCTGGTGGACCCCTGGTCTGTTACAGTGGTGGGCGAGGGGTGCCCTTGTGCTTTGGGGGCACTGACACCTCATGACTCCTAAAACCCATTGAATCAGCAGGAGCTGGCCTTTTTCTTTGCACTGCCCAAGTGCTTGATTCCCTTTGTCCTGACTGAGATTAATTTCTCACATTGGGTATGTTTAAGTAATTTTCTTGCACTTCTAGTTACACAAAAATTGTTATGCCAGTTGCATTTAAATTGTACAGTTGCCACCTCCTCGCCTGGAGGCTGATGGCAGGCTGTGTAAATATTTAACATTTCTGCTCAACTGACATCAGCCTTTTGGTTTCTCCAGCCCACCTTCTCTGCTGGTGCTTTGCATACCATGGCCTTGAGCGGGGTGTCAGCAGGGGCTTGTTCCTCGGTCTCTGTGGGTGGTTCTGGGGGCTGACTTACACCCCGTTGGGAGTGATGGGTAAAACATCCCTAGTGCATCTGGATGAAGATTGGGTGCATTTGGCTGCCTCTCTGTGTGTGCGAGGAGCAAAGCAATGCATGGTCTTGCTGTAATGGTGATCAAGAGCAGGTGATTTTTGCAGGTGGGTAAGACTTTGGTGGCCTAGTGAGGCTGGTGGGCTGTGGAGGGGGAGCAGGGCTGTCTGTGGGCTTGCCTCCTGTGATACATCCCCTGTACCCACCGCAGGCATTTTTGCTCGGAGCCAGGGTGGGTCCTGTAGCAGCACTGGCCCTTGGGTGCTGTCTGCCTGGTGATGTCCTCTCACCCTGTGGAGCTGGCCTCTATCTCCTCTGTGGCCAAGCCGGCAGATGGGGCTCCTGCCCACAGCGAGCTGCTCTGGAGGAGGCTGGATAGCTGGGCATCCCTGCGCAGTCAGTGCTGGCAGTAACCCAGGGATCCTCACTGGACTCAGTCCCTCGTAAAGGATTTTTGGTCCATTGCACAGGCTTTTTTTGCCTCCTAATTATCTCACAACAGCTGATTGCAACATTTCCCTGAGGCTTTCCTTGCAGTGCTGAGCCTTGTCGCATGTGTGGTGAAGGAGTCCTCAACCTCTGCTCAACTTCACCTCCCATTGTCTGGCCCAAGCCCCACCTCTGAGCTGCTCCTGGCCATACAGCAGGGAGGATCTGGAGCAAGGGGATGTCTGGGGGACCCTTTCCCCTTGAGGGTGTTCCTCATAGTGTATTTGCACTGTGTAGGATTTATGCAGCAAGTTGCCAGGTCTTGGTGATGTTGGGTGGGTGTCTCCACCCTCAGCAGTGTTATTAGCCCTTTCTGCTGGACTGGAGGCTGAGCTCTGGGGAGTACCAGGTTAGAGATGAGGCACGCTGCTTTGGTAGCTCCTAGGTGGGCTCTGCTCTGCCAGCACTGGAGCGTGGGTTTGCTGTCTGTTTGGCATCTTCTCCTTGAGCTTTTTATAAACTAAATGTGGTCTGCAGCCAGGCACTTGTGGTGGACCAGTGCAAGGTTGCTTCATGAAGACTTTAGGTCAGGAGGACCCTGTGGCTGAAGGCTCATACTTCATGATGTCCCCTCTCATCCTGTTGTGCCTGACCACCTTTGTGCCGCTCTCCTGCCTGCAGCTATATGGGATGTCCTACCAGCAGCAGCTACCTGGCTTATTGCCTGCTATAAATGTACCCAAAGCGATTTCCTGGCACTGTACTCTCCGACCCATCTCTTTGCAATCCAGGACCCTGGTTGCTCCAAGGTCTCCATGCTCCTCTCCTCTGCTGGACCCTGGCATCCTCCCCTTGCGAGCATCCAGACACAGCATTCATTTTAATTGTTCAGCAACGTCTCCTCCTTTGATCAATAAATTACCCTCTGCCATCTCCAAAGTAATAAAATAAAAACCTCATGGGCGTAGAATGAGTTGATTGAAATTAATGATTTTCTTGCTCGAGCTGTAAAACAGCTTCTTCCAGCCGCTGTCATTCCTGGCTCCTCACTGTTCTTGTCCTGCTCTGCAGCTCCCTGGGGAGATCTCTGCTCCAAGGACCTCAATGTCTTGAGGAGCAGTCTGGGATGCCTGGGTCAGAGACCTGGGGCCACCAGACAGCTGGAAGATGGTCGCTAGCATCATTAGCTGCAGTGCTGTCTGGAGAGACTTGCTGAGCTCAGTTAAACCCTTGGAGGGAGATCAGGAGTGCTGTATGCCCCATCTTAAACACCTCTTTTTGGCAAGTGGAGGAGGCTAGGGGCAGGTCTCCTTGCCAGGTCCTCTCTCCCTTGGGCCATGCTGTTGGAGGTTCCTCCTGCCATCAGCTTACCTGCTGGGTACTTTCTGGGGTGGGGGAAGAGGAGGTCTGGGGGGTGACTGAGGCTGCTTTGTTATAAAATCACCAGTGACCTAGAGAGGGTGTGTGGGAATTACCTAGTTTTGGACTCTGATGTGAGATCTATGGGACTTCAGCTGGAAGCAGCAGGGTCCAGATACACAAGCTGTGTGGAGTGGTGTAAGCAGGGGGACTCCTTGATGCAGGGTGCTGTGGATGCTTAAAATAACCGACTGAGCTCAAGGTGTGATGAAAAAGTCCGGAAAGAAAAGACCATGGAGGGCTATTAAATAAAAATGACCCCTGCTGAACCTGGGAGAGCGTTTTGGGGAAGCATCGCTGCATGCTTGTCCTGTTCTCATCAGCTTCTCTAAGCACGCTGGCCGTGGCAGGAGTTGGGATGGTGGGTTGGATTTGGTCTGCACAGCCCAGCTGCCCTTCTGGGTCTGCGGATGTCAGGCCTCGTGCTTTCTGCCTGTGCTGCTAGCATTGGGTTTGGGCTTGACGGGAGTTTGTCTTTGTGCTCTGCCACAGTGTTTGCTCTGGGAGGCCATGGGTCACTAGCCCATCTGGTTTTCCTCCTGAGCGTTTCTCCTCACTGGCAGCAGTTGTAGTGGATTTGAGCAGAAGTTTTTCCCCGCCGCTGGGGATGACATGTGCTGCTTTGCAAGGTGAACTTGAGGAATTCCTCCAGAAATATCTGGGAAGGTCTGCCTTCTTCGTCCCTGGCAGTGCTTGGGGTCTGAGCTGGGACAGGCTGCTCACTGAGTGGTGGCAGATTTGGGGTTTGCCTTATGATCCCCCTGCAAATAAAGGCTGGTTGAGAGGGGGTGAGCAGATCCACTGACTCCTGAATGTGGGTTTGAGGGAAGGGGACCTCTACGATACATCTCTCTCCTCTTAAGCTCCTGTTATTTGTCCTCTGAGATGGCCAGTGAGGTGCTGTATGGCTGGGTACATAAGCCAGCAGCAGTAGGTTTTAGCCAGGAAAGGCAAGCCCCATCCCCTCTTTATCCCAGCCCTGTGAGGAAAGGCTGCATTTAGCAATTTTCCTCCCTCCCTCTGTGTTCCCCATCCATAAGTGAGCAGAAGGATGATGGAGCAGGAACCAGCTTGCTCCAAGAGGGCAATTTTAGGTGCGCTTCTCTGATGTTGCTTTTTTTGACATGTGAATATTCAGAGATCCTGCCCAAGTACTTGCCAGGGTGGCATCCCAGCCCACCAGTCCTCTGGAGAGCAGCCCTGAGCTAGGTATTGTCGCTGACAGTGAGGGAAATTGCAGATGCACGCACTGGGAACACTGGTGTTGGACTGGGAGTGCAGTGCACTGAGAGCAGGCTACTCATCTGGGAGGCACTGGCTGTTTTGGGATGCAGACCTGTGTGCAGGTATGATAAGATCTACTTGCCCTGTGAGGTGATGAAAATGGCTTAAAAATGAGCATAGGTATAAAGAAAGATGGAAATAAAGAGCAAGTCTTGTTCTTTTCTTGTCCAGAGTGGTCCATGTGCTGTCAGTGGACATCATGACCTCCCTGGCTGGTAGGGACCCTGCTCCAAGGCTCGTCCCTGTGTGACTCCTGGGCCATGCCTGCTCACAGCCCTGCTCTTAGGGTGACTCATGACACCAGGTGCAGTTATTGAAGCACAGAAGAGTTGCTACATTTCCTTGGTTTCCCTTGGTTCTGACAAAAGAGGACCCAGCCTGTACCCTTGGCAAGGATGCCTGGGTCTGTGGGCAGCAGCTCTCTGGTGGACGCCCCTCTGGAGAGCTAGGGGGGAAGACAACCCTGGAGGATGTTTTTTTCCCCACCCCTGGCCAGGGTGGATGCTCTCCACTGTGCATGTCACCGTTGTTTTGTTTGCAGCTCCCTTGAGTCCTTGCTTTCAATTAGCTGTGTGGAGATGAGTCCTACAGGTTAATTGCATATTGTGTCTAAAAAAACAAAAGAGAAGATCTGTCTATTGTTCTAAACTCATTGTGCTTCGGTATGAATTCAGAGCTGTTGTTTTCATTGGCTATTGTTGCAATGGAGACAGCAGAACTACTCTGAGCTCCATCCCAGTATTGCTCACTCCTGACTCCCTGCTCTTTTCAGTCTTGCCGTGGCTGGGAGCTCTGCACTCACCTGTTGGCCTGATACCCTGGTCTGCTCCTCCCTGTCCCCTGTGGAGCTGGGGCTAGTGGTGTGCTAGTCCTACCTAAAGCTGAGGCTTCCCCAAACACCAGTTTAGCCCTGTTGGAGCTGATCCCACCTCAGCATCTCCCAGCCAGCAGCTTGCAGAGCCCAGCGCTGTGCTTTTGCTGCCTGCTGCTCTGGGGACCTCTGTAGCACTTTTGGCAATTACACTGAGGCCTCCTCCATCTTCTCTCCAAGCAGCTGCAATGCATGTAGTGCCCAGCAATGTGTGTGTTTGAACCACCTCCCAGGGAGGTGGTTGAGTCACCATCCCTGAATGTGTTTAAGAGCCGTTTAGATGTGGTGTTGGGGGATATGGTGTAGGGGAGAACTTTGTAGAGTAGGATTGATGGTTGGACTCGATGATCTCAAGGGTCTTTTCCAACCTGAATGATTCTATGAATTGGTTACTGCCTTGGCCAGAGGACTTTGGTCCTCTGTTGACAAGAGATGTCTCCTGCCCTTAAGCTGCTCGCATACCTGGTGTGGGCTCTGTGGCCCCAGCCACAGCTGTTCTTCTGGTTCTCTTATAACTACAGCTCTGGGCTCTTAATGACACCAGATACCTGGGCTGGTCCCCGACGTTGAATTTTGAATGAATTTTGGTGAATTTTACTCCTATTTTGTACTGGATGTCCTCATTGGTTTCTAATGGATAAATGCAGATAATGGCTTAGGAGGCTGCTGATTTTGTTTTCTTAACCTCTTGTTGAGGGACTTCTGGGTTGAAGCATTTGACAAATTCAGATAAATTGCAATATTCTGTCTCTTCCTCTGAATTCTTGCAGTAAACTACCTGTAGCTTGGGGAAACACTTCCAATGCAGGCGGCCTTCTGGTATAGGTCTGCTATGGGTTCTCCTAAAGACTTGTAAAATCCTGCTTTTATGATTAAATCTGCTTTTGTTTCTGTAATGAAACTGTCTGTTCTGTAGTTATTTGGACCTTTCTTAAAGGTGGAGGTGATGCCTGTTACGACATGATCTTTGGGTGCCATGGTGTCAACCCCCTTTGTAACTGACAAATTGGACTTTTTTGGACATAGCTGTCTATGGAGCATGGCAGAAATTATTTTGCTTGGCACCTGAGGCATGGGAAGCCTGCAGACTGTCTCATGAATGGGCATGGGAGGAGCTGGGGGGAGCACACGTATAGGGGAGGTGGATGAAAATTCAGGTTGCGTCAATTTAGTCTTCCTTGAGCTGACAAAACAGTTTTCCCCATTAGAAAATTGCAGCACTTCAGCACTCAGCTGTCTCAGATGGCAAATAAAAGGTGATTATTTAGTATGGAAATTTGAATCCTGTCCCACAGAGTTGTATTTTGGAGCGTTCCCAGAGTTGAAATCCTTGCGCTCCCAGATAGGCTGAAGTGACCTGAAATGCTGGATCTGAGCAAGCACAGCCCAGAGCTGCAGCTCCCCCGGCAGCACAGTCAGCGTGAGGGAGGTTTATATGGTGTCTTGTCCCTGCTCCCTGCCTGGGTGATGCTGTGGCAGAGAAATGCAGCTTCATTTGCCACCACAGGCCTTTACTGCCCTCCTAGGTTTGCACTGAAGACCCCCAGGCAGGTAACAAATATGTCCCTGGGGGGACCTAAGGCAGTATCTGCCACTGAGACAAGGAGGGGTTTGTGTCTCCTGGGCACCTATGCCCTTGGAGTGGTCTTGGTCCCTAGTAATCCAAAAGGGCTTTGCAGCCTTCATGCTTCATAGAATCATAGAATTGCTGAGGTTGGAAGGGACCTTTCAGATCGAGTACAACCATCAACCTAACAGTGGCAAAAACCATCGCTAAACCCTGTCGCTAAGCACTACTTCTACTCGTCTTTTAAATACCTCCAGGGATGATGACTCTACCACTTCCCTAAGCAGCTTGTTCCAATGCTTCATAACCCTGTCAGTGTAAAAATTTTTCCTAATATCCAATCTGAACCTCCCTTGGCACAACTTGAGGCCATTTCCTCTTGTCCTTTTACTTGGGAAAAGAGGCCGATCCCCATCTCTCTACAACTTCCTTTCAGGTAATTGTAGAGAAAGATAAGGTCACCTCTCAGCCTCCTTTTCTCCAGGCAAATCACGTTGCCACCAGAGCCTGGCTTAGGGCTCTTGCAAGCCCTGCCTTGCTCTGCACCCTTTTCCTTGGCAGGAGAGTGAGGAGGGACAGCCCAGGAGTCCCAAAGCAGGAGGACAAGCTGGTGCCAAAGCCTTCCCCCACTGTACTACATCCCCAGTCTGTGGGCAGAGGCTTTTAATGGGATTTTTAGGTGGTGATGTCTGCATCCTACAGCCTTTCAGCTGTAGCAAGATCTCCTTTCACTGTCTGTGCCTGCCAGGCTTTCTGCTGCTTCGAGGTGTCCTGCTTAGCTCGTTTCTCTGGCAGCATCTCCTTGAAGGGAGTAATTAGCTCTATGCTGGATCAGTCAATATTGCAGCTGAGGTAAAGTGAGGGGAGCCAGGGGAGGAGAGCATGATGCTGCCATGTGCTGTCAGGGAGTGGGGGGATGAGACCCCTGGGGGCTGGCTGAGCTAATCCTCTCTGCTGGTCATAATTACAGGGCTGGCCTGGCAGGAGACCCTGCGGGCAGGATTGCTCCCAGGGCAGAGGAGATGGCAGGAGAGCCACAGCTTTCTCAGCAAACGGGCCACCTCAGGGCTCTGAAGAAGCTGTCCTTTGCTGTGTTGGTGATGCCCTGGTCCCAGGGCTGGGGGTGAGCCCATGGGGAAAAAAACAGCCTTTTTGAGCTTGAAAGATATTTTTCCGAAAGCAATGGACTGTCCAGTGCCCTTGGAGGCTCATGGCAGCTGGAATGGTTGTGCTCAGCCTCATCCAGGGAGGGCTGTGATGTTCTGAGGGGTCTTGGGGTGCCCATGCCACCCACCTTCCAGGAATGTGGGGCTGGAAGGCTGCATGTAGAGCGTGGGCTATATAGAAGAGGTGGAGAGAGCCCCATGCTGCAGCAGGAGAGGCAGGGCGAGATGTGGGTTGGGGCTGTAGCTCCTTGTGTGAGCTAGAAGGGCTCTGGCTCCTGCTAAACCCACCCAAGGGGTTTGGTTCCCCATGTGATGGAGAAATGGTCTTGGGTGCATCGTCACAGCTCTGTTGCTGTCAGTTGAAAATGAGGAGAGAAAAAGGACCCCCCTTGGTGTTCATTGCAGAGCAGGGACTAAAAGGAAATGAATGTTCTCCTTGGGCTCTTTCTAAGAGGATAAGAGAAACAACGGGAGTAGGAGAAGCCAGGAGAGGAAGTGATTCATATGTTTAATTCACCCTACAGTTCCTATTAGCACTTTTTATTTGTGCTACATGGCAACATTTAGAGGCCCCAGCTGAGATCAGTGCCCCATACGTGCAGCCGTTGCTTAGCCTGGAGTGGGAGGCGCAGTGAGGAGGGTGATGAGCATCCTTCATCTGCAGGGAAAACAAATCATGGGGTGGGAAAATAACTCCACTGGCTGGCTAAGGGCTGCACTGAGCTTTCCTCCTTATCTCTTTCAAGAAATGGGCAGTGAAGAGGGGAGAGGAGGTGATTCCCTGGGGGACACAATATAAATTGCCTTGGTATAAATCACATTCTATCCCTGGACATGTCTGCTACATTTGGGGCCATCCTTGGTTCTTTCCATCGCATCTGTTAGGCCCATGACAAACATGTCTGCTGCCCTAAACCTCAAAGGTTTGTATTTCAGAGCTCTAGCAGTTGTAGCCAAGGTCCCTCCAGGCTGGCTAGCTGGGAGCTTGCCTGGCAGCAGGAGGGCAGCTGCACTCCAGCTATGTAACTGCAGGCTTCAGAGCAGGAGAAATGAATGATGTGCTCTTCACAACTCCCATATTGAGCACTGAGGGAAAGGGATGGAGCTCAAAAAAAAAACAAAAAACAAAAAAAAAAACAACCCCAACCCTCAAGGCAATGCCTTGTGGGGCAAATGTTTATTTAACCATCTGCTGTCTGTTCTGAACTAGTTTCCCACTGAGCAGAGCTGGCAAGAAATGAAAGGCATTTGTCTCCTGCAGGCAGCAAGCGATGTCCTTCTGTGGCAGCAGGTTGGAGACGGGCTGTGCCGGGGCTTGGGGGCAGAAACCCCCCAAGTGGGCCTGAAACCCTGGCGGTGTCCTCATATGGGGTGGCTCTAATGCTTTGGAGCTGGTGGGGCTCAGCAGGCAGTTTTACAGTAGGGGTGTGTGTGTGTGTATAATGGAAGTTTTGAGATCAATCTTGTGCAAGACAAGTATAGTATAGAGCATTCATCACGACAGCGCAAGGAGAGAATATTTTTTTTTTATGCAGAAAAAAATATTTCCTTTTAAATGAGCTTCTAACTGCCTCCTAGATACAGCAACCCAGGCTAAGCACAAAAGGGGTATCTCCTTTTGCGAGGCTGGGGCTAGCCAGGAAGATCCTGGCTACTCCAGGAAGATCCTGGAGTACTGTGTCCAGCTTTGGAGTCCTCAACACAGAAAGGACATGGACCTGTTGGAACGGGTCCAGCGGAGGGCCACGAGGATGATCAGAGGGATGGAGCACCTCTCCTATGAAGACAGACTGAGAGAGCTGGGGTTGTTCAGCCTGGAGAAGAGAAGGCTCCGGGGAGACCTTATAACAGCCTATCAATACCTGAAGGGAGCCTACAGAAGAGCTGAAGAGGGACTCTTTGTCAGGAAGAGTGGTGACAGGACAAGGGGCAATGGTTTTAAATTGGAAGAGAAGAGATTTAGATTAGATATAAGGAAGAAATTCTTTACAGTGAGGGTGGTGAGGCACTGGAACAGGTTGCCCAGGGAAGTTGTGGATGCCCCATCCCTGGAAGTGTTCAAGGCCAGGCTGGATGGGGCTTTAAGCAACCTGCTCTAGTGAGAGGTGTCCCTGCCCATGGCAGGGGGGTTGGAACTAGATGATCTTTAAGGTCCTTTCCAACTCTAGCCATTCTATGATTCTATGATTCTATGATCCCTGAGGGCTGCAGTGCAGATGGGGCACTCAGAAGAACGAAACGTGTTACAGGCTCTAATGCATTCCCAGGAGCAGGTAGGAGAAATGTGGGCACTTACAAGGTAACAATTTTGTCTCTGGTCTGTAGAATGACAAAAAATGATGTTATGATGTTACTGGTGGCAACGAGCCCTTCTGTCCCCAAGGATAGAGACCTAGTGCTTGTTCCTGAGCCTGGCACCCAGTGTACCCGCCCTGCAGAACAGTCGGAGAGGAGAAGCTGGTCCAAGCTCCTGCAGCCCAAGAGGGAGCAAAAGCAACCCAGCACCAGAGTGGTTTGAGGGGAAACCACCTCTTCATGGGCACAGCAAATCCTCTAACGGGATCCAGCAGACCATGGTATCAAATCTTGCTTGCTTAGCGGATGTGCTGTTCCGATTAGCATAGGCATTGTATAGTCCATCCGAAATAAGGACCTAATTTGCAACTATCTGGGCTGGGATTAAGTGGATGATCTGCCTGAATATGGGGACCAATGGGATCTCCAAGCAGCTGTTGTTCGTGCCAGCCGGTGCTGCCTGGGTACCGTCAGCCCCGTGTTTGTAGGTGCTCGTCTAGCCAGGGTTTTTGAACAGTTTCCCAGCAACAGTTCCCTCAGCTCCTTGCTGCCTTCAGCTGAAACTGCCCAAATGTGAGCTGCAAGGGAAGGTGTGGGGGGGGAGAAACAGGCAGTGGAGCAAACTGTCTGAATCTTCTGAAATTCTGGAATGAAAAGCTGAAGCTTCTCACTGCTTTCCTCAGAGCAAAGCCACCAGCTCTTCTTTTTTTTTTTTGTGTGACAGCTCTCTGAATCTGATGAGTGTTTTCTGCTGTTTCTTTGGCTGCCAGCTTCTCCCTCCCTCTGTGTGCCCTTGTTACCCATGGGAGCCCTGTTTCCATATGAGGTGGTGGTGCAGGCAGCCCTGGGCATCTCCTCTAAGGTGAGACCCGAGGGAAATATGGAGAAGCTTTCTGAAGTCCTGCCCAGGTGATGTGGGTTGAGGTGAGTCCAGCAGATCTTGCAGCCCAGGTGGCTGAGGAAGGCAGCAAGGCAGGCGAGAGCAGAGAGACCCAGCTGGGCTCAGCTCCTGAGAGCATTTCTTTTCCCCTTGTTCCATTGCTCAATCCAGGTCTGAATTTCTAGATTTTAAAAATAGTAAACTCCTGCTCTCCATCAGCTGGGAAACAGGCTGTGCTCAAAGCTGATACCTGTAGGCACCCATCGTTTATGTATTTCCCCTTCCCTCTTAAAATCTTCATTCCTTATGCAGTCTTGGGACCACAGATGCTCCCTACACAGTCAGCTTTAAATCTGGACTTTGTCATACCAGACTTGTCCTACAGTAGCATGTATATATTTGCCCTGCCTGGGGGAAGTTCAGTGCTTATGCACGGAATTGGCCATTGCTCATGCCCGCCTGCCTGTCCGTGGCCGGAAGCAGTGTGCTCTTCCGCTCTTCCATGTCACTTCACTAATGATATATTACGTGCTTTCATCTAGCTACCTTGTGCCCTGCTGCTACCTCAGCTGGAGCAGCCTGGGGCCAGAGCAGCAGGCTGTCCACCCTGCCTAGGCAGTTGCCCCAGTAGCACATCCCAGCATCCCAGAAATGCTCAGGACCTGGCCTGGCGTGCTACTGGCTGAGCAAAGCTGTGGTGCCTTTCTATGTACCATTACAGCTGCAGACTAATGCTTTTTTTTCTCAGTGGTTACCAACTTCCCCTGGATTTAGCTGAATGGTCTGGGTATGAAAGTTCCTTAAAGCCCCCTTGAAATCTCATTTCTACTGGCAGACATACTGGAAGTACTGTATTAAACCTGATAAGAGCTGGCTCGGAGATCCCAGCTTTCATAAATACAGTAGCTGACAGCCGCTTCTGTAATGCTTTAACACCCATTGTAAATAGCTCCAGCAAGCAGAGGGATAAGAGCGATGTATAATAACTGTGGTTTAGGATATGTACCGGTTTAATGTGAGCGGCTTGGGAATTAGATAGAAGCACTGGGAGCAATGGTTATGGCTCTGCAGGCGTCTCGGGGAGTGCTGCCTGCTTAGGCTGCTGCAGATCCTTGCCCATTGCTCCTCTCCCCACTCCTGTCTGTTGGGGGACCAAACCCACCCCCTGCTCCAGCACCCTGGTCCCATGCGCAGGACAGAGGTGGCATGCAGGATTAGTGTGTTTATGGAACTTGTGTCTGGTTTGCCTGAAGTTGGGATCCTTAGGGCTAAAATGTGAGTTTTCCCTCCGGGCAGGGGTTGGAATATAGTGGGAGACTCTGCAAGATACCTCTCTAATGTGAATGTGTATCCACAAAAGCCGTGACTGTCCCACCAGAAGTGCAATGGGGAGAGAAAAGGACCATTTGGTGTAGAGGAGAGGCTGGTCAGTGGCTGGGATTGAGATGAGCTGCGTCAGGAGGAGATGCCAAATTTTGCATTATAAGCTATTTCCCTGTTGCTCATACACGTCTCTGAATGCCTCCTGCAGCGAGAAGCCCTCCCTGCCTGCTGGCAGGAGGATCCCGTTTGGATCTGTTTAGACATTATTTCACTAATATTGTTGTTTATCATGTGTTGGAGCTGTGCCTCAGAGCCTGAGCAGCCCTGGGGGGGTGCTGGCTGCCTGGCGTGGAGCCTGCCTCCACGTTCCCTGGGGAGGATCAGCCCCCATGAAAATGTCGCTGGGGCTCCTTGGGGAGAGCCATCACCTGTTCTCGGCTTTGCTCAGAGGGTCTTTAGCTGTCTTGGTGTCTTCATACAAAGCTGGGGCAGGCTGGCAGTGTGGGGGGTTATCTAAGGACCTGGCATGATGGATGTGTAGTCACCCCCACTGCAGCGTTAAGGTCATTTTGCAACCATGTGGCTTTAAATCCATGGGCAGTGATGGGGGCCAGAGCCTGCTGGGTGAGCCAGTGTCTCTCGGCAAATCCCTTGGTTAAAGGCTTGGAAAATAAAATCCAGTTTGTTTCTAGATGTCAAAGTGGGTAGAAAGGATGCTGCATGCTAAATCTCTCCCTATCAAAGCAGATGAATTAGGCTTGAGCTGCCAAACCCCAGGACATCCCAAATGAGTGGATTAGGCATAGCCTGTGAAACCTCCTGGGGCCACTGAGCTCCAGGGGTTCAGGTGGATGTATTTGGGGTATCATGTGGCTTTTGAGCTTCATGTTGTTCCCTAGAATTTCAGGTGAGGATCAGACTGTGCCTGAATGCTGCTTCTGCCCTGTCCAGGGCTAGAAAAAATGGAGGGGATGAAGGCAGAGTGGGCAACGTGCAGCACCCACCATCCTGCTCTTGCTATGGACTGGATGCTGGCATGGGCCCCAAAAGGCCCTGCTCATTCTCTGCTACCCTACAAACTTAGTTCAGAGAAGGCAGAATTGTTAAATATTGACCTTTTATCTTTTTTTTTTTTTTTTCAGATAAAACCAGATTCAGTTCATAACAGATTATGACAAACTTGCTGTTTGCTGCAGCTGAAGAAGATGCCGAACCCCCCTTCATCTGCTGAAGGTTTTATGAGGGTAATTACACACAATGTTAAGAATTTCAGGGCTAAGGCCTTCTGTTAGTGGTGGTTGACATTGCAAATTTTGGGGACAGTGAGGATTGCACCACGTGCTGGAGCATATCGGCCTCTCAACATCTGAACTTGGTTGAAGAAACACTGAATGGCTGTCTCTCGTCTTGCCAATGGACTGAAGAAAAGTGTAACTCACTTCAATCAACAGGTGGTCATAGAAAATGGGCCATAATGAGCTAACTTGCTGTTGTTCACAAAGATAGTACTTAAAAGCAATGATTTAGGAGTTATGCTTGACTTGAATACTTGAATAGGAATGATATTAGCAGAACTTGAAGTGGGTAAAGTTTTCTGGTCTACTTCAGTGTGACTATAAGTGGAGAAGCATTAGAAGGTGTTTGTTTCTGGTGGCATCTCAGACTCGGCCCTAAGCTTTGCTTGTTAATAATATTTTTAGTAATGTGAAAGACAACGAAGCTGTTGGTGGAGGTCTGCAGCTGATGGAGCAGCAGTATGTAACGAAGGAGACCAAAATGCTGATGATAAGTGCTTGGTAACCTGGACCCCTTTCTGTGCAGTACTCGGGGAGGGGAAGCAGTGACCTGGAGAGGAGTAGGGGCTGCTTTGTAAAATCCATCAAACCCTGTCTGAAACCCACCTGGGTGAGCCCTGGGGTTGGGGAGGAGCAGCAGCCAGCGGGTGTTGAGGGACTTTGCTACTGCTTTTATTTTTTCTCTTGGAATAACATCCCCCATTCTGGTCTGCAATCAGGGGCATGCTGAGAAGTTAGCCTGGAGTGAATTCAAAAGCATGATTAAAGGTTTGTTGGGAAAAGTGCCACACAGCCAGGGATCTGGTATATTTGATTGTGGTCTGCCATGGGGAGGTGACTTGATCTCTGGCTCTTAAATGCTTGTAGCATCCCTAGGATGAGGACTTGCCCATCCTGCTCAAGCATGAGGAGGGTGGTGTGCTTTTTGGACAAGGTGGGAAGATGCAATCCAGATGATGGACCTGGGGGCAGTGCTGTTGGGCTGCCCACCTGGTGACTCTGGCCCTGTTGTGCCTCTCTTCAAACCCTGCTGATCAGCTGCAGCTTTTGAGTATGGAGTAGGGGTGGATCTGGGGAGGTACCTCGGCTGGGGTGTCACTGTAGGCACAAGCTGTGGGAGCAGGTGAGGAGGTAACTGGGCAGTGCAACAGGAGCATCCTTGGTCTGGTCCAGCAATGACACCCCAGGGCACTTTTTTGGGTTGGCTTTCCCCTACGTGTGGACACCAAAGAACTTTGCAAACACAGGCTATTGCAAGGAGCTAATTGACTTTCCATCGTATCCTCCAGTCTTTTTGCAAGTGAAATGACTAAAATGCAACCGCAGGCTTCCCAGTAAACAATGAGCAGTTGGTTTCACATGGCTCCCTGTCAAGAATCCCAAACTGGAAAGGCAGGAAAACAAACAATCAGATCAGAAAGAAATGGGTTTTTGGCACCAGTTCCCTCCGTGTTGACTGGGCTGTGAGACAGACCCTGAGAAATAGCTCAGATTTTAGTCAAACAGCTCAGACACAAGTAAGGGAGGGGGGAAAAAATGGATAAAAATGCTTGTCTGCTTAAATCCAGGCGCCTGCAGTCAGAGAGGAGCAGAGCAAGGGTACGGGTCTCTGCGTGTTTTCCAGATGGCAGATACATTTTAAACACAAGAGGCGTAGTTATACCCTGGGTACTGAAGCAGAACAAGTGCCAGGAAAATGTATGCTTCAGTTAAAAGATGGGAGTTTGGAAATTGAGAGCAGCACTTGTTTTATAACCAGAATATAAACTATGAGCCTGAGGTGGAGCAGCAGGCAGGGCAAAGACATCTCCTCGGCCGGCTCAGTTTTCCCAGTGACAGGTTGGGTCTGCTGCCTCTCTGATCATTAACCTAATTGACAAAAATTGGCTAGAGCACCCTGGGGGGGAACTTGTTCATATTTTTTCTTGCAGTCTGTAATAGCTGATGGGTGAATGATATTATTAGTTGTTTTTTTTTAACAGAAGACAAATTTAATGTTTCTTTATCATCCCATTCAGAGTGCTGCTTCCTTGTGATTCAGCTGGCCAGAAGCATGGTCCCAAAAGGGAGAGGTCCATGCTATTGTTATTTTTCTGCACTGTTATGTTTCTTTCTTTTTTTTTTTTTTTTTGCAGCACAGTCTTGCAAGTTTCTGTTACTCAAAAGTTTGGAGTGTGTGGTTTTTTTTTTTTTTTTCCAGTGGGGATTGTCAGTTTTGGGAAAGTTTAGTCTCACTTTATATAAACACCCTAAGATTGAGGCCATTTTCTCCCTTTAAGTCCTTGTTACAGTGTTCATATTATTGTGAGAAAGTAAATACCATTAAAGATGTCTCAAGTTTCATGGGCTTTTCTGTTGTTAAACAGAAGTGTGTATTTTGACATATGCAGTCCCTGTGGAACAAACCTTAATGGAGACATCAGGGGATAGCATTTGGCATTTACGGGAAGGTGATTTTTTTCACCCTGAGGCAGTTTCACAGGCTTCTGAGAGTCTACCAGCCATGATGTCATGCAGCAACCCTTACCCGATTTCTCTCCTTTATGGCAATTGCAACCTCCTCTCTCCTGAAGAGCAGCACTTGCTCACCATGGAGGTCCATGGCTTTCTGGTGGGTCTCTCCAGCTCTCACCACTTGATGGGACCAGCAGATAACTTGGCAGCTTACGTTTCCAGCAGCTGTCCTCTGCTAGGTTGGAGCGTTTGCTAAATATACATGGCTTCTTTGTTTTTAAAGAGGCTTTTCAGCTGGCCTATGCTTCATGTCCTCTTGTCTCTTCAGCTCTGCTTAATATACACACATGCCTATTTAGTAGAAAAATACACAGATCAACTTGGAAGTGATTCTGAGCATGAAACTCAAGGAACGAGGCAAGTGTCTAACAAAACAAGGAGCTGCCCTTTCTGACCCAGACAAGTCAACTTTACAGATACTGATGACCCAGAGAGAGTGCAGAGTTGTACCACACCATTAATGCATCCTGGGAAGCATAGGGTGGATGATGTCCTCCTGCTGCAGTTCTTCTGGGAGGTAAGGTGGTACCTGGACAGTGGTCCCTGAGGTGCTGTGGGTCCTAAGGACAGGAGAGACAGATGTGAGACAAAAGCTGGGTTCTCTCTTGCCCTAGCACAGCTCTGAGCCTGTGCCACGGAGGGCAGGCTGAGCTACTCCATTACTTGCAACACTGTGGGAATTGCAGAAGGTGGAGGCAGAATAACCTGGGTGGGGGACATGGTGCAGGGCTGGGCATGGGGTCGTTTGCATTGCTCCCAAAAGCTGCTGGTCCCCTCACGCTTGGCAGAAACCAGTGCGAAGCTAGCTTGAACCAGCCACTGAGTGCTAAAAATCTAGGGCAGGAGCATACCTTGCAAGGGGTCCCTTTCCCTGTGTCAAAATGGGAGCTTCTTTACCCAGACTGCCTCATCAGTGTTTGTTCAACCTGCTCTCAAATCCCAGCAGCTCCCCAGCTGTCTATCCTGAAGCTTAAATAATCTTTGCTACCAAGTTGTGTGGTTTTTTTTTTTTTTCCTAGTGTCTAATCTACAATTTACAGCCCATTACTTCTTGTCCTGTTCCCTGTGGGGATGCAGTGCAATTTATTCCCGCACCCTTTGTAGCAACCTTTTACATAATTGAAGACTGCTATCATGTCTTTTCTGCCTTCTGATTTCCAGGCTAGACAAATCCATTTCTTTTGGGCTTTTTTTTTTTTACCCCACAGGTTGTGTTTTTCTGCCCTTTGTATGCTCTCTTCACTACCCTCTGAACCATCTCCAATTAGTCCACATCTGAAGTGTTTGTGGCTGTACATGCAGGAAGGAGGAGGAGAAAAGCTAGTTAGGCTTTTGCACTGCATGGAAGGAAAGCAATATTAAACAGCTAGAGGTCCTCGGGGTTACTCTACACAGCGTTGTTTATATGGGAGTAAGAGGTTACAAGTGAGCAGTGAAAGTAGATCAAGCCCAGGTGATGTCTGTAAATGAAATGGGGCTGCGTTTGGGCAATGGTCTTGGATGCCTCTGAGTGCTTCCACGAAGCTTGGGGTCAAACGAAGTTGGATGCTCCTGGATGTAAAAGATGCTTGTTTCTGTCCAGCTGGGCTTGACAATTCTGCATTGGTTTGGGCTCTTTCCAGCCAGCGCCTCGGGCTGCTGACCTGCACCCAGGGTGCTCTTTTTGCCTTCGCAGGCTTGCAGGGCCGAGGGAGGCTCCTGTGAGCCCGTAAGCTCGTGGGGAGAGCCGCCGGCAGGTGGGCGCCGCCGCTGCCGCTCGCTCCCCTGAGATGACAGCAGCTCGACTCTGGGATGTTGGTGCTGCTCCTGATGCTGTCTCTCCATATTTCATTCCTGTCTCGCCGGGTGGTGGGAGGAGACGCTCAGCTTCGACTCCACACCGATCAGGGTTGTCTTTTCTTTCGGGATGGGGAAGCTGATCTGCATTCGTGTCTAATCATCCACGGAGCTGGCAAAATTATTCACGCAATGAGTTCTCGGGGAGAGCCTCGCTTCTCCTCCCCCTCCCATGGTACTAGCAGGGAGCTGGGAGCTGCCTTGCCCCAGCACCTACCAGGAAAGGGCTGTGTGGAGCTGTGGGGATGGGGAGAGGGAGACAGGCGAATAATGGTGAACCCCCAGAGTTCAATTACCCCCAGCTCCCACCACGAGCAGGTAACCATGGAGACATTCAAATCCAAGGCATCACCAGTCCCCAAGTAACAGCATATATATATATATTTTTAAATAAAGACCCTGGGCTTGTCACTGGGAAAGCTGTCTTGGAGCATTCAGGCTGGCTGCTGCACTGGGGTTGTCTGAGGTGCAGGGCAGGATTTGGGGGCATGGTGTGTGCGGGAGAGTGTCAGAACCACTTCTCTGGGGGGCTAGAAGGATGCAGTGTTAGAGGGTGCATTTGCATCTCTACCAGTGTCAGCTCGTAGCAATAACATAGGAGAAATGGTGAGGAATGGGGTTGCCGATGTGCATGGGCCCTTGGCAGCGTTTTTTTTCCCCTTCTGCACATGCCAGGATGGTCTTGCTTGGTCTGGATTTGGGATGCTGATGTGCAGTGTCCTGGCAGAGGCTGAAGGATTTTCTATGCATCCCAAAGAGGATGAGCATGCAAGTTTTCCTTGTGCTCTCTCCCCAAGGTGCAGGCAGAGGAAGTGTGCCGGGGCAGGAGCACCCTCACCGAATGTGTGAATGAACGGCAGTGCTGGAGGAGACGTATAAATGAAGTACTCGTCTCCAGGATTTTCTTTCCTTAGCTTCATTCAGATTTAGGGATGAAGGTTTTAAAGAGACCAGCACCCAGGCTGGGTGGCACAAGCGGACATCCCCGTGAGGGGGTGGTCAGGCACCCAGCCCTGCTGCTTCCCCAGCCCCGGGGGTGCCAGTGAGGCACTGCAGAGCCATGCAATATCTTGGTAAAGCAAAAGTAACATAACGTGTCCCCAAACAGGCTGGTATCCTGACTCTCTGGGATGATGTGCACCCATGATGCCACTCATGACTGCCCCACGTGGGTGAGGTACGTGCTGGAGAAGGGGTTGTGTGCCATTCAGCAGTACATGCCGGGGCTCAGTGCAAGTATGAGGACAGGGGCAGCTTTGGGACAGCATTATCAACACTGTCCGTGTCTGGTCCTGGAAGCTTCTGAAGTTCAGGATGCTCTTCAGCATTGCCAAGTAGCACAGGAAAGGGAGGAGCTGGAGGGACAAGGGGGTATGGCAGCATCCTGCCCACCCAAACAACCCCCTGGCCACGGCTATAGTGGGCTATCTCTTAGAGAAGTCAGCACTGACAAGGTTTTGGGGACTCCTGTCCAAACCATCTGGGCTTCTGCTGAGCTGTGCCATGCTAGGACTTCTCCCTGTACATGCTAAGGGGGAATATATAAAGACCTGTGTGCTGCCTTAGTCCAGCAGCCCTTTGACAGCATCATTGGGCAGCTGTAGCAGTGCTGTGGGTCTCCTTGATTGAAATGCAGAGAGCCCATGTCATCTCTAGCTCCTTCACCCTGCATGTTCAGCTCCAGTTGTCCATGTCCATGCCCAGGGTGTCTGTGAAGGCAAAATGATGGAGCAGTTGGGGAATGCACCGCCGCAAACACGATTTAAGAAGAGGCCTTGAATGCAATCCCTTCCTACTGGCAGCCCTTGGATGCTGTGGGGTTAATCTCTGGCTGATCTGGAGGGCCATACACCTTCATGTCCGTTGTCCCCACAGCTGGCCTTGCTTTGGCTGCTGGTTAAGGGGAGGCCTCATACCAGAGAACAGCAGGGAGTGCAGGGTTTTATTTTGCGTGGAAATGTGGTGGCTGGAAAACCCGTGCTTGCTTTGTATGGGAAGAGCTGTGGAGGTCCCCATGTCCCGGGAGCAAGGTGTGTGCAGAAAGGGGGAGACCTGGGCTGTAAGAGGGGTTGGGGGGCACCAGCTGGTGGCACAATGTGGGGATCCTCTGCCACCAGTCCCCTGCCCCAGTGTGGGACCAAGCTGGTCAAATCAAACCTGCTGAAGCAGCTGGATGCAGGTTTCTGGGTGCTGCTGCTGGGTGGGTGGCTGAACCTGGGGTGGCCAAGCTGGCCTGGGTGGGCAGAAAAGCAGCTGTTTGCTCGGTTGTGCACCCCGTCCTTACTCCTGGTGTGCGTGCAAAGTGTGTGTGCAAGGGGCGGTGTGCCCGGACAGTTCCTGCTCTGTTTTGGTGGAGCTCGGCTCCTTCCCTCCTTTGTTATCCTCCGTCTGCCCCCTCTGGTGTATGTGCGAGTTTCCTTTCTCCGATTGTCAGAAATTTCTTTTCCACTGTGTGGGCAGGAGACAGATTTTAACTGTCTCTATTTTCTCCTCTTTTTTTTTTTTTGTATTTCGTTTTATCCCCCCTCCCCCTTCCCTCTTGCATTGCTTCCTTGCTCTTCTTGTCTATCCCTCCCTCCCTCCTTCCCCTCCCCTCCCTCCCTTTCTCCCTCCCTCTCCCCGGCTCTTTTTCCTCTCTTTCTGTAACAAATAATGTCTCTGGAATAATATCCCGACCTCGCCCAGCTCTCCTGCAGGAGCCATGCCTCTATTTCCAGGTAAGCGATGGTCGGCGCTGGCTGCTGGCGGGGATGGTGGCCCTGGGGAGCTCCCACTCGCTCTCCCAAAGTAGACAAATGCCGTCGCCGTGGGGACATCGTGTCGTGTCGTCCCCCCCCCCCCCCCCCCCCGCTACCTGTTGGGGACGGCCGGGAGACGGCAGTCCCCGCCAGCTGGAGCTCTCTCCATCCTCCTTTCCTTGAGCGATTCGATCTCGGTGGACATTTCCTCCCCTCCCTTCTCCGGCGGCTTTTGTCTCATCCTGGCCGCCGGGGATGCGCTGAGCTCCGGGCGCACGTTGCTCCGCCGCTTCGGGGAAGGAGCCGGCGGCAGCCAGCGCAGACAGGTGGGCTGTGGCGCCGGGGCGGGGGGGGGGCTGCCTCTCCTCCCCGCACGGGAGAACGGAGCTGCGCTTTGGGAGGGGACCTCAAGTTTGAAGCCCGACTCCCCCTTTTGCTCCTTCCCGAGGGTTTCTCAGCGGCTGGGGCTCGGCCGTGCCTGGGAAAGCAGCTCCGCTCTGACAAAGTTTTTATTAAGGTAGCCTAGGAGCGGCGGGAGCCTCGGCGCTCCGCTTAAGGTGGCTCGCCGGCCGAGGGAGGGGGGCCGGGGGCGGCCGTCGGGGGCCCCGGCCGTCAGCGGGCGGCGTGGCCGTGCGGCGGCTCCGGGGCCGGGCTCGGCTTGGTGGGTCCGGGGGGGTCCCGCTGCTCTCGGGGAAAGAGTGTGTGTGTGTGTGTGTGCATGTGGTGTGCCTGTGCTGGGGGGCTGCCGCGTGTGTGTGTGTATGTGGTGTGCCTGTGCTGGGGGGCTGCCCTTCCTCATGGCTCGGCTGGGGTGGGTGAAGCCGGCTTGGGGGTGTAAACCCTTTTTCTTCCCCTGCCTTGGGTACCCGAGAGCCTTGAGCCGCCCCGGAGAGCCCTCGCTCGGGGGCAGGGGCAGAGGAGGCGTCCGGCTGGTTCAGCCCCAGTCCTCCTCTGCCAGCCCGAGGCCTCTCAAACCCGCGGGGTCTCCTCTCTTCCCTGGGAGGGCGCAGGCTGCATGGGTGCGCTCAGCAGCCTCCCCTGTCTGCCCTGGGCACCCAGTGTTTCGTGTTGTCTCCCTGCACCCAGCCCTCATTATCTGCGGGTCCGGGTGCTGCTCCCAAGTCTGGTCCCTGCCCAGGTGTTGCTGTGGCAGTGATGAATGAGTGGTCCCCAAAATCAGGGTTTGTTTGCCTCATTCCTGCAGCTCTCCTGGCTGCTCTTGCACTGCAAAGCGTGTGTTTTGGTGCTTGTGGCTCCTGCTGGTGCTCTGTGCAGCTGGAGGGGGACCAGGGATAACTGCCCTCCGTGATCCTGACCAGAAAAGTGCTACTTGTACCCTGGACCATCCTGTCTCCCCCCATGGGCTGGCTGCATCCCCCTGGGTGGGTGATATCATCCTGCTCTTGATGCTGACGCGAGGCCAGGCTTGGTCCAAGCTGCAGATGGGGAGGTCTGGGCTCAGGATGCCGTGGGATGTGGTGACACTCTTGGCTGGTCCGGATCCACGGCCGGGGCTGTTTGGCAGATCAGGCACAGTGTTACGGAAGGCGCTGTCAGCGAGATGAGGCACGCATTCACAGCCTCAGCTGCTGCTGGCATCTTTGGCAAGATCGGGGCATCACTGCCACCCGTTGAGTAATTGGAAACTGAGCACCATCCACAGGGGAATGTCTTTTGGAGGGGTTCTCTTCAGCTCCCTTTCCCCAAAATATTTGTGCAGCGTTGCTGGCACGTGGCAGCAGCAGGATGCCAGGGAATTGAGGTCTGGTCCCTCCAGTTGACTTTTGTGGGGGTCTCTCTGCAACACGGCTCTCCAGCAGCACAGCGCAGGTAGGGTGGGCATGGCAGAGCCGCGGGGCAGGTCTCCACACTGGTGGGCTGCGCTTCCCTGGATGCGCATCTACAGCTTTGGGAGGTGGAGGAGATGGATGTAGCAGCAGGCTGTCCTGTGGCACCAAGCTCCCCTCTGGTCTGCTTCTGCCTGGTTGGATCTCCTCACTCCTCGGTGGTCCTGGAGTACATGGAAAGTTTGTTTGCTGTAGTTTGGGATGCTTTTGCATCCCTTGAGCACCTGAGGATTTTCCTCCTCCTCTGCCATCACAAAGGACAGTGTAAACCTTTCCCCAGTGAAAGGCTGAGTAAGAGCCTGGCCCATCCCTGTTGCACCTTGGCACCTTTTTTGAACAGGTGACACAGGTTGATGCTGAGGTGTGGAGTCTCCCTCACGTTCATCCATGCTGGTGAGGGCACTGACGATCTGAGCACGTGGGGGGAATCTCCCAGCCGGTGTTGCCTTTGACCCTCTGCAAACAGGACTGTCCTGGTGGCTGTGTGAGGCTGCAGCCCCCCACGCCCCCTCCCCGGCGTGGTTGAGTCAATGTACCCACCCACTGCATCCAGTGCGTGAGTCACAGGGTTTTTCATACACTGGTGTGAATCACTCACAGCCACACTGATGACTTTAGCAACAGCTGAAAAGATAAAACAATCCCCTCCAACTCTCCCCCATCACCACTACTGCTGCCACTGGGCTCCTTGCTCACAGTGACCCAAGAAAACTTTTGCAAGTGGGATCCTGGGGATGGCAGCTGGAGTTTCTGCTAACTTTCTGCATCCTGTGGTTGGGTTGATCCATGGATGCCACCAAGGATGCTCATGGCTGAAATGGATGGGTAGACACCAGGGTGAGGCAGCCTGGAGGACGGCTCTTCTGCCTTGGTGCTTAAGGAGTCTCTGCTTGCTAGATTGGGGTGAGTCTGGTGGTGTGCTGAGCCATCCCTTGGCTCTTCCCTCAGGACAGGGTGCATTTTGGGCCAATTTTCCCAAGACTGTTCCACTTCCCACCTTCATCTCTCTGGGGACCACATGTAGACATCTGGTGGACCCCCATCTGAGTGGTGTGCTCTTTCCTTTCCCCCCAGCTCACTGGGGTGCAGCAGGACTGTCTGAGCCTCAGCATGAGCGGCTGATGATGAGCAAGATCTGTCAGGAAAAAAGCCAGATTGCCCCCCATGGCTTCGGCTGCTCCTCTCCCTGGTGCTGCTTGGATGGCAGATGGTTGAGGCCAGCAGCTCTGCTGGTGGCTAGGATGCTCTTTGCTCCCCTGCCAGAGGCTGGGGTTGTGTCTCCGCTGGCTGCCCTGGGGCCGGAGGTGACTGTTTTAGCACAGGGAAGATGCTTGTTAATTAACCTCCCCAGGGATCTCTGTCTGTCCCCTTCCCGGCTCTGCTGGAGAGAGCACAAAGCAGAGGGGGGCTGGAGGAGGAGGCTGGGGGCACTGCCTTCTCCTTCCTGCCTGGGCAGGCAACCGGGACAATCCCGCAACCCGCACCACCAGGTACAGGCTCACTAGGAATTAGCGGAGCATCCCTGTGTCCCCACTCAAGCAGCGCAATTGAGTCGGGGGTGGATATTACAGAGCCTTGCACCTCTGCAGAGCTCCAGGGAAGGCACAGTCAAGAAGCAGATCAGAGACGGGCTTCCCAGGTGCCTTCCAGATCCCAGCCCACCCCTTGGCCACCTCCCGCATCTTTTCCATGCTGCTTTCCTTTATGGCTGCCTGTTGCTTTTGCTAAAGCTCTTCCTGCCCCTCCCTCCTGGTGCCAGCTCCCCACCAGCGTGTCTCCCTCCTTCCTTCCTGCTCCCTGTGGCTGAAATGAAGTGCTGGAGTATTTCAGGGATGTCAAAACATACCATTAGTCACAGCCGTGAGGCCTTGTGCCCGGGGAGAGGCTGCTGAGCTCTCTGTCAGGCTAAGAAATGAGCAGTGCAGGGGGGAGCCGGGGGATCGGGGAGCGAAGGCTCGGCAGCAGCCCAGCAAAGGCTTCGGTGTTTCTCCTTTTCCGATATCTCTGGCATCATCCTGACTTTGCTCTGAGCAGCGGGGTGGATCGGAGGTTCCCTGGCATCAATTATTCAACAATTCCCCTGCGATGTTGAGATGTGGCATCTGCAATATGAGGGGCTAGGTCCCCCCTACTTTGCTGGAAGGTTCTCCCCAAAATTACTATGCCAAAGGGACCCTCCAACCGTGTCCAGCTCCTGTGTTACATATTGGCTCAGAAGGGATGTTTTCCTCCTCTTCAGCATGGAGAGGTGTTATCTTTAGCGCTTTCCATGCAAGGTTACATGCCCCTTGCCTTAGAGCCCACGCCGTGTGGATTTAAATCAAATCCTGGGTTTCCCAGCAGTTGTTTAAATGCGGCAGCATGGGCACTGAAACACCTGCTCCCCGTGGAGGCGCAGAGCCCTGCTGCCCTGCTTGCCATCTGCAAGCATCCACGCTTCCCAGCCCAGCTCAGATTTGTTGTTCTTCTGTTTCTTTGGTACCAAAATACTCTATTTCCTTTCATTTAACAAGCCAGGAGCGGAGGATCCTGTTAAAAACACACCGAGCTCCTGGTGTAAAGCACCTGTCTGGTGGCACAGACAAGATGCTAGAGATGCTCCCCTCTCCCCTTGTTTAGCCGGGTGGCACAAAGCTTAAAGTTGTCAAGCTCCCTGTCGAAGGGGTTGAGCTTCATCTCCTCCCATGATTCTCCAAGGACTGCTGCCTATAAATAAGCACCAAACCAGCCGGAAAGGTGCCTTGAAGCATGGAGGTGTAGGTGGGCCTGGGTGATGATGAGCTTACCCCTGTGAGCAGATCCCTGGAGAGGGACAATTAAGATGTGGCTAATATTTTTATGAGGCTTTCTGGTTCAGCAAAGCGTTTGCATTTCCCCTGGCTTACTTTTCCAAGCTGCGGGCAGAAGGTGGGCTTTAACCCCTTGGTACCCTGGGTGCTGAGAGGGGTCCGTCTGCTTCGTACCTTCCAACTGGGACCAGCGCAAGAGCTTTTAGGAAACTGGTTCATGCTGAGCAGCTCGTTTGATGTTGACCCATCCTTGAGGGTGACTTTTGTTGCTGTTGACTCAAGTTGTTGACTCACCTTGAAGGTGAGGTGTGTGCTGGAGGGTAAAGGGCTCTGTGCAGCCTGGGGTGGCTAGCAAAGGGCCCTGGAGAGCTTGCCTCTTCCCACAGGCAGAGAGCCTGCTCCCCAAAACCAGGGCAGTGTGCAGGCAGGCATGGGGCGCGAGTCTTGCTGGGAGCTGGGATTCATGCGGTGGTGGGAGCATGTGGGCACAGCTCCAGAGAGAAACCCCGGCTCCGGTCTGTGCTTGGGGCATGGATCCAATCCCAGCAGCGGGTGGGAAAAAATGCAAGCCTTTCCCCTCCAGCCCTACGGCGTCTGCTCTGCAAAGCCGGTGTGCATTTGCTGAGGCTTCCCAAGCAGGGCTGGGAAATAAGACGGAGCTTAAAATTAATTAAACTGGATTCTTCAAGGAGAGGAGCACCTCTTCTGCATGTATCTGTGTCCTGGATGAGCCCAGGAGTGGGCCACGGTGGCTACTTCCAAGTTGGCTGCGTGGTGAGTTTTAATTGAAATCTTGCATGCTGACTGTGCCTGGGAAAATCAGGCTGTAACTAATGGGAGTCACTCAAGACGGTGGCTAATTACCATGATTAACTGAGCAACAGTTTGGGTGAATCTTCCTCCTGCTCTCACTCTGCCAATCATCCCAGCCCCCGGGGAGTGGCTGCAGCAGCCGGGGCAGGATGACACCCTGCTTACCCAGGGGTGTGAGGAGGAAGGTGGGAGATGCTGCACAGCCCACCGGCCGTGGGGTGGTCTGTCTGGCCGTTGCTGCTGCTTTGCTTTCTATATAAACCTGGGGTTTTGCTCACTGGAGGCAGCTGGTGTGGGGGCATGGCTGCATAGGCATGGTTGGAGCTGGGACACCTCCTGGAGCATGATACGGGGTGAGAAAGTCCATCTTAAAAGTGTGAGTTGAGGCATGAAGGATGTGCTGGGAAATGGGGTCCAGCCCTTGAGTTTTCCCCATCCCATCCTCCTCTGTGGGGTTTTTCCCTCTCGTTGGGTCCCCCCTTCATTTCTGCCGCATCAGACAATGGCTCTTGCTGTTTGATCAGCAGCTTACTAAGCAACCTTAAAAAAACCTGTTTACAAAACACATCTCCGCTGATGCTAAGTGAGTCTGGTTCTGTGGGCTGCTGCTCGCCGGCTCCGCTCAAAATGTGTCGCTTGCACCGATGGTTATTTTTAGAGCCAAGGTCTGCAAAACGCACAGACTGGGCAGGTTTTTCCAGGGTGCCAGATTCCTGGGAGGAGGAAGGTGGGACTGGGGTGATCTCTCACTCTGTGCCGGTGCGTGGCAGCCGCTGCTTTCACCAGTGTCCTCTGGTGAGATGATGCTCACGTGGCTTTTCCCCGTCTACATGAGGATGTATAAATCCCTTATGTGTAATTTTTGTTTTCCTTTCCCCTGGTCCTCCTTGCTGTATGTTCAGTGATATTCCTGCCTCCCTACTCCATCTTTGGTGGCTGGTGCTTCCCTGGAGGCTGCTCCAGGTCCCCAGTCTCTCTGCCAGGACCAGCTGCTGTGCAGCCCTGCCTGTCCTGCCAGCTCCTTGCCTGCACCTCCTGTGTTTCTGCTCCAGGAGCTGGGGAGGCTGTATGCTGCTGCCCGCTCTGCCAGCAGTGTGAGCTCAGGCTGTGGCAGGGTGAGCATTTGGGTGCAAACAGCCAAGCAGGCAGAAGGAAGGGGTTGGAGGAGATGGGGAGAGCACAGCCCCTCTGCTCCCTGTGGTGGCCGGGCTGTCTCCAAGGTCAGTGTCGGGATGGAATGGGTCAGACCTCGACCCTGCTCCCTCCCCAGCTGCTCTGGAGCTGGACGGGTGCAGTGACACTGTGCTTAGGGGGCCTGGTGGCTCTCGGAAGCTGGTCCTGGGTAGGAGAGCATTGCTTCATCCACATCCACCTTCATACCTGTCTGTGCATCTACTACCCCCTTCCAACTTGTCTCTGACCCAGGCTGGGAAGCCATCAGTCTTGCACCCTATACTCTAACCTCTGCCTACTGCCTGGCCTCTCTGAAGCCCTCTCCAGCTTGCTTTCTCGGCTCATTGCAGCTGGGTGCTGAGATCCGGGGGCTGCTTCCCCTCCGAACCTGGCCTGTCCCACAGCTGTCACCCCTGGGACTGTCCCAGGGCCATCCCCTTGGTAGGTCCTAGGGCAGGAGCTGGCGCAGGGAGCGGGGCTGGGCTGAGCGTACCCCCACACCTCTCTCCGGCATCAAAAGTGCTGCTGGGTCTTGGAGTACTTTGTGATCGGAAAACAGTGTCATGGGGGATGAAGGATGCCCTCGAATGCTTTCTTATGTGTTGGAGTGATGCTGAGCAAGGAGAGAAGGAAAATGGCCCCTTGTGCTGTAGCTTGGTGGCCCAGGACATCCCATGTATTGGACCAGCACATCGCGGTGGGGTCTGATGGCCACACACAGGGGTTCCCTGGCCTCAGAGACAGCAGTTTGGATGAAGTTGAAATGCTTCTGTGGAGTGAAGCTGGTTTGCACCGGGCAAATTCATGAGAACAAGTAAAAGGGGTGAGGAGAGGGTAGAAGCTTTGAAAACACCCAAATTCGATGTTGCATGTTGGCATGGGAAGTTGAAGGTTTGAAGGCTTCTGGTTTGAAAGCCATTTTTTAAATCTGGTGGTGTTTTTCTTCTGGTGGATGTGATATAAAAAGCAAAATTGAAATGAAGCGTGTCTGCTGTGTTGGAGTAGACAGTTTCCACCAGCTACAAATTACTTTTTTCTTTTTTTTTTTTTTCCCCTCCCCTTTCTCTTGGCACACTTTTCCCCCAGCAACTTATGGAGCTGACACTTTCTTTGCTAGACTGGTCTCTCCTGACCCGTGCACGGTTTCCCCCCTTGCACCCTGGGCTGGCAGCACTCGCATGTGTTATTAAAGCTTCGGGAGGGAGAATTTCTCACTCTGCTGCAGGATTTTACCTGTCTCCCAATGAGTTATGGCAATGCAAGTATTAGCCTTAATCCTTGCTTTTGTGTCAGACCTTGAAGAGGTGTTGCTCTTTTCCTGGTGCTGCGTGGCCAGGTTACAGTCGGACGTGGATGTGGGCAGCAGGGATGCTGCAGCTGGCTCTGCCTGCTTTCTTTTCCAGTGCCTGTTTCCAGCCAACTGCCAAAACTTACTCAGTCATTTTCATGTCTCACTTGACTTACTTGTGACTGTCGTGACTTTGTTTTAGTCACTTTAACTGTTTTGTTCATGCAGAAAGCTGTTAGTGTTGCTGGGAGGGTTTATTAGCCTTGAAGCTGTCACCCATTTCCTACTTGTTATTCCAGGTATTTAATTTTCTTTCTGCTCCTTGAGAGCTGGAGCTTGTTTTCCCTGTGATTCCCTCTGGAGGAAGGCAGCTTTCCAGCCTCTGCCCTGGAGAGGGCTGCTGGGGTGATGGAAAAGGGCTTTGCTGTGCCTGGGGATGGGGCTACGGCTTGGACCCACCACTATCCATCGTTGGGATTTTTGGGTGACTTGAGCTCGCTCAGAGCAAAAGCTACAATCTGAATTAATGTTTTAATTATCTCAGCCTTTTCCCCAAAGGCTGTTCTCTTTGTTTTTAATTTTGGAAAGCTCTCCTATGCGATCTGTCTCTTCCCCTGCTCCCATCATCCATACCGCGCAGCTCACCCCAGGAAGCGAGCCGCAGGCGTGGATGCTTCCCTTGGCACGGAGCACGAACTGCTGCCGGGGGCTGCGGAGCAGCTCCTGGAGAGCAGGCAGGCGGGAAGCTTGGGCACCCGTCCCACTGGGGCTCCTGCCCCAGCCTCCACGTGCCAAAACCAGGCAAGTTTCTTGGCCCAGGCTTTCAGAAGAGGCATTGGGTAATGAGATGGGGAGCTCCTGCACTGTGGATCTCCTAAAGCATCTTTTCCCATGGGCACAGGTGATGGAGGAGAGCGTGATACTTTTAACCTGAGCATCTTGAAGGTGTCACCGGCTGCTTTTTGTAAAGGTGGACCTTGGTATGCACGAGATCTGTAACTGCAAGGGGTTTGGGTGCTGCTGGGGTGCTCTGTACCCTGGGGAATGGCATGCAGGGTGCAGAGGATGGGGGCGATTCTTGGGGCTGATGAGCACTGTCACTTCTGCACCGAAGCAAGGAGGGGGATCAGTTCTCAGCAGCATTGTGCTCCTCCTGCTGGAACGGGGCAGGGGGGGAGCATGGACAGGGGAGGTGGCTCTTGGGTATTGCCGCTTTTTTCTCTGTGCCTGGAGGAGGGAGAGAAAGGAAAGCACATATGCATGCAAATATGCGTGATACTCTAGTCCTGTCATCTTCAGAAGAGTATCCAACCTGCAGTGCCAGCCCTGGAGAGCTGGGGTGAGGTGATGAGAAGAAAGGCTGAAGTTGCTCTCTTGGATCAAATGTGTATTTCAGTAATAAAAGGCTTACGCTGTGGTTGTAGCACTCTGCAGCAGGAGCAGTGTCATGTCAAAGCAAGGATTTAAATGCTTTAAAAAAAAAAAATCCAGTTGGACAGATGTGAGAGCAACTTACAGTATTTTGATCTCACTCTGTTATTCATCAGTTCCCTTAATAATTCAGGGTTTTGGGTTTTTTTTTCTTTTTTTTTTTTTTTTTTCTTTTTACATTAGAGGAGACCAGACAAAGCAAATAAATGAAATGTGGCTCCTGGAGCTACAGAGTAAGTACTGAGGCTTGACAGTCCTCCCTCCCAGGTGATTCTGGATTCTTGCTGGTAGGAAACAGGAACTGATCACCCCATCTCGTGCTCTTGTAGCACATCAATGTTAACATTGCTTTATGGGATTGCATTGAGAAATGCTTATGTCTGACCGGGTGAACCTGTTCTGCTGTGGTGGTCTAAATTGTACTGGCATACTGGGGTGTGGGAGGAACCCTTGGCTCAGAAGCTCGAATGGAGGTCTCATCTGTATGGTGATATTTGGGTGTATAAGATGGGGATTGAGAGAGATCTTTGAGTCCTGACCTTCCCAAACCGTGTTTCAACATGAGGCTTCTCTGAGGCTGGACTGGGTGAATGTAGTCAACAGAAATTTGTGCTGCCCGTGTGGTGCTGGCGCCTTCGTGCGCACCCTGCACCGCTGCCGTTAAATCACCCAGGCTGCCGGTGGCTATTGCTGTGCATCACTGGGAGGAGAAGACAAATAACCTCCCTGGGGCTGTGCACGGTTCCCAGCACAATATATAAAAGCTGTCTCGAGGAGTGTTTAATGTGTTTCCAAAGGGCTGGGGAATACGGGTGGCTTGAAACATCTCCTTGTGTGCTGGTTGTGTTAGATGGCTTTGCTTGGATTTTAGTCCCCTTTTCTCCCCTTTTTTCGGGGTCTCTAGTTTTGTGGATTCAAGAGTTGAAGGTTGAAGGCTGCAGGCTCTGGGCTGCTGTATCCTGCTGTTTCCTCCAGACAAGGAGTTGCAAAGATTGCATTGGGATATACAAACATGTAAAAATAATGATTTGTGCTCTAACAAATGAGCTGAAAACCATTAGTGCTTCTTGTATTCACGTTTTCAGATTGGTTTCTGCTTTTTGAAGCTTTGGGGCCAAAGAGGGAGCAGAGAGAGGGCTGGAAGGAACTTCTAGTCTGGTCTTGTTTTGGCTGGGGAGCAGTTTATTCTGGTGGCTTCTCAGCGATGTCCGGTGTGGTTGAGGATGCCGTTGCCTCCGTTTCCTCTTCTTGATGCCAAACAACCCCACTTCTTCCCGCCTTTCTTCCAAACTCATGCTTTTCCAAATTGTGCTTGTTTTCTGGGCTCTTCAGTAAATCAACATCTTCCCTGGTGTGTGTGGTTGTGTGGGTTGTTTGGGGTCTTTTTGTCTTTTTCCAACCCCCCCAAGGCCTCAGTGGTTGGGGGTACTCTGAGGGTTGTCAGTGTCATCTAGTGTTTCACCTCCATAGCAGGTGTGTGGGGCTGGGCCAGCCCTTCCTCTTGAGCGAGCTGAGACTTCCCACCCCTTTCCTGTCTCCAGGCTCCAGAGTTTTCAAAAATAAATGAAACCTCATTAGATTTGGAGGATCCCTCAGGCACAGAGCTGTGGATTGGGATGGCAGCCTGTCGCTGGCTCCGCCGGGGGACCTGGGGGCTGAGCTTTGGTCGGAGCATCCCTGTGGTGCTGCTGTGCCCTGCGCCAGGGCTGGACCAGCTTGGATGATGCAGCCGGGTGGCACCACCATGACCCGCTCCCAGCCCAGGATGGTGCATGCTAGCAGGGTGGGTAAGACACACGGAGAAACCCTGTGAAGAAGAGTGGGGAGAGCTTGCTCCAGCCAAAACGCTGCGGCTCGGCCGCCCACTTGTGCCTGCCTGTGCTGGAGGGGGCCGTCTCCCTCTGTGGCGCGGGACGGGGTGTTAGTCACACGCCGCCAGCGTTAGTCACACCGGGAAGCACGCTGGGGCCAAGGTGATGACGCCTGTGCGAGCCAGGGGAGTCATAGGTAGAGCCTATTTTTAACAAAGATCGCTCTGGATCCAGAGGGGATTAATTGGTCCCAGTTGCAGTGGCTGGCACCGGGTCCCAGAACACCACGAGGATCTGGTGAGCTATGGCAGGAGCTGCAGGAGACGTGGGTGGTGCAGCCTGAGGTGAGCACCCATGGGCATTCCCCTCCTGCACCTGGTGGGCATGCTGGGGCTGTGCCACCACTGCGAGGCTGGCTGGGGTGAAGGGTTCACTGCCCGAGGCTTTCCTGGATGGAAATCATTTGGCTGGGTCAGGAGCTGGCCCTGGGGGTGCTGAGGAGCATCAGTAGCTCCATGCAGGCTTGGCTGGTGCCAAGGTCCTGTCCCTTGTCCACTCCTGTAATGGCGCTTGGCACAGGAGTGGGTCTGAGCCCTGTGCATCCCTGCACATCACCCTGGAGGGATGCGGTGGTCCCCAGGAACAGGATGGGTAAAAACAGGCTGGGTCCTACTTGGTTTAGGATGAGCCTTTTCCCTTCTGCCAGCCCTGGGTAAGTCTCTTTAGGTGACAGCACAGTGGCTGCACTCTTGCCCAGGCGCTGTGGGGCCAGCCTGTGTTCTCATGCCCCGCTTTGGACCTGAGGGTGAAGGTGTGGGTTTTACTTCTGAAATAACAAGCTGCTGAAGTGGATGCTGAATATGAAAGCAGTAGTGAGGGACTACGGTTAGTGCTGTCCTTTTCAAAAGAAACACAATAGCAGTCTGTTATGGAAGGTCATTTGTTTGGTTTTTTTTTCCCCCCTCTTCTTCCTTTTGACTTAATAATTTGGCAATCACAGTGTGGGGAGTTTCTGGGAGATGGCATGAGGCTGCTTCTACTACGGGTTGGTATTTTTTTTTTTTGCCTTGCTACAGTAGCTTTAGAAATTTATCATCACTGCTCTGGTTTTGGGCTTTTTTTTTTTTTTTTCCTTGGCATATGGAGGTAGCGAGCTTGAAATAAATGCGATCCGTTAGCCGTTTCAAGCAGGCTCCATGTACGTGGTGCTCCACGTCTAGCGGCAGACTGGGATTTTTTAGAAACCCTCTGTATTGGGCCTCGTGTTAAAGCTCCTGTGGGCTGTGGAGAGCACCCGAGCCTCTTTAAAGGGTGCATTGCTTGGTGTGTGGCATCCTTGGGCAAAACCTAGTTGGGGAGATAGGCAGTGTGGTGGGGTCTGTGCCTGTAGCACTGCTTCCTGGGATCCAGATGTGTTGGGCCACATCTGGACCAAGCAGCGCACCACAGTACTGCGCCACCACGCTTAGTGCTGCCGTCCTCATCCAAATTGCTCACTTGGATTTTTCAAATGGGATGGGAAAGAAAGCCTGTAGGCAAAAGGAGCTTGTCCCCAAGGTGTTGGCTTGGTTCCTGGCCGTTTGCTGGGGTATCCTGGGAGACATCCAGCTCTCAGTGAGGGTGAGATCCAAGGTGCCTGGAAAGAGCCTAAAACCACTGTGGACTATTCTTGCCTCTGGAGAAGTTTCTCCAGAGGGGTAACTTGGGTGCTGAGACTGTGTTGTGCCCCTTGGTGGTTGCATGTGATCTGCAGCCAGCCTTGCCTACCCCATGCTGCAGGGACGCTGTCTGCTTGGAAAGTTCTTCATGACTGGCTTGACAGTTTCCTGGTGTTAGCAGGCTTCGCTGCTGAATTTCTGAGGCCAGGTTTTCTGTGCAAAATAAAAATGTGCATAGTGGAAGCTATCCATGAGTGTGACTAAGGAGGGGTAGAGGTGTGGGTGCTCCAGCAGGAAGGGTGAATACTGAGAATGCTGCAGATGTGTATCCCCAGTGAGCAGCTCATCTTGTATGGAGTGAGACGCAGTCTGCATGTGCAAGGCCAGTGATGGAAGGGTGTATGGGATGCGCCTGGTACGTGAGGTGTCTGTTCTGGTCTGCACTTGGCTGACAAAGGGGGTGACCCATGTGTAGGAGTGGCTTTGGCTTGAAGGTGCTCAGTACTTTGGCTCAAGGGTGTTTTTGGAGGAGAGGTGGGGCAGGTTTATGTCTTGGTGTCCAACTGATGCTTCCTCAATGAGGGATTGTGTCTGAGAAAGGGAAGGGCAGGGAAAGGGAACAGCAAAGGGCTGGACACAAAGCCTGCTTCCTCCCTGTCGGGATGCTAGAGTTGTTGCATTCAGAGGCTTTAGGCAAGAAAAATGGACCAGGGCAGACCAGTTGTCTTCACCTACTTTCCTGGACCCTAGTGCAGGTTATGAGCTGAACATCTCTTGCAGAGGGGGTGATGAGCTGAGCATTGCTTGCGGAGGGTGATGGTGCTGGGTGGCCATGGGGCAGAGCCTGCAAGCACCTCTTGGAGCTGGGAGAAGCCAGAAGCTTTGTCCCAGCATCCGCGGCTTTAGGGGAAGCCTCTTTTTTTTTTTCTGGAGAGCCGGTTCTGGCTGCAGTGCTGACCCCTGTGGAGCCTGCGCCGCGTGCTCTCTGTGACTGAAGATCCCATCTGGGTGCTCAGAGGCTTTAAGCATCTTCCGTTTTCAGCTGGGGACTGTATAAGAAATTGATGGCCTGTTTGTAGGGCCTGTCCAGCCCGTTGCAGTCAGAGGGAAGGCTGTAAAACCCAAGGAAGCAAAAATGTATTCCCAGATGGTGATTCTGCACTAGCGTGTAGTGTGGTGGGGTTTTAGTACAGCCCCAGACAGACCAACAGGCACTGGACGAAGGCTGGAGCCCTCGCAAGCAGTTCTGTCGGTGGCTAACAGACAAGATTTAAACCCAGAAAATGACCTGGTTTAAACCCTAAGTGTTGTATGGCAGTCGTGTATCAGCTCCAGCCTGGAAAGGGTGGATATGTCAGCGTGATACCCTCCTGGGAGGGATGAATTTTGGTCACTGCCACTTGGAGGGGTGGAGGCAGGGGGCTGGGGACCACGATTGGAGTGCCCCAGCTTGCTCACACCTCTTGCCGGTGCTCTGAAGCCTGCTGGCAGACAGTGGACGGCTGGCATGGGAAAATCAATGGCATTAAACTATTTAGGGAGGAGCGAGGGGGAGTGATGCTGCCAGAAATAGCATTGCCCGCTTCTGAGTCGCCGAGGCTCTGAAAGCTGGTCTCTGCTGGTGTCCAGTGCGAGCATGCACGAAGCGGGGGTCAGAGGGGTGGTGGTGGTGTGGCAATGCTGAATTACATGGTAGGGCCGGATGGCTGTGCCGTGCTGGAGGAGAAACCCCCAGGCGGCTGCAGGCTGAGTGACATACGCCGGCAGTCTCACGCTGCTGGTCCTCAGCCATCCTCGAGATGTCTAAAAATTACAGATGGCAGTTTCCTAGTGTAAAAAGAGCTGCATGCCGCCCGCGGGAGAGCCTTGTCTGCCTTCCCGGAGACAGAGAGGGATGGATGAGGGGGGACACACACACACCCCCCCCGATTAGCAGCCGCTTCTGCGCTCCACAACGTGGTTGCCGGTGTTTGCAAATACAGTAAAGTCCAAGCTCCAAGCATACACGCTGCTGTAAAAGGGCCAATTTTGTGATAGAGTGATGAGCTAATTCAGTCGTCGGGCATCATTTCAGTGGAGAGATGGGGCTGACAAGTGAAGCAGTCAGCTCAGGTCAGAGCAAAGCTCCTTCTAGCTCCGTGCCTAGTCTGGCTGCTCAGCCAGGACTGCAGAGGATACTGGACTGTGCATCTTAAGAAATATAAGGGATGGTGTAAGAAATAGGATGTACGTTGCTCTTTGCCTGCTGGATCTTCCCAGGCTCTGGCTATCGGCAGCGCAGAGCTTGGCAATTGTAGCTAGGCTGTTACCCCTGGCTGTGCCTGCCCTCCTCCCCTCTTGTGAATCAGTCTCCTCCTTATTTCGAGCTCATTTGCACCACGCTTAAGTGTCCCACAAAGCATCCGTCTAGCAGGAAGGTTGCTTTGGTATAAATTATTCCGAGTATGTGCTTCAGAGGGATGAAACGGTGGCAGTGAAATAATGCCACAAATAAAGAGGAGAAGGGAGGCAATCACGATATTAACAGCTCAATGCCAGCAATCGTAGCAAACTGATAAAAGGAGGGAAAGAGGAGCTGAATGAGCTCTTGCTGAAAGAAGAAACATTTCGGGGAGGAGAGGGAGCCTGACAATAAGGTGGTGGCTTTGAATCCCCAAAGGGAGGTGCTGGAACTGCCATTGCTAACGAAGCAAGGCAGACCAGGGGTTGTTGCTGGGCTTTGGAGGGGGAATTGGCACCAGGTTTGGTGGCAAAGCTGCATTGCTGGAGGGAGGGGAGGCCAGGCCGCTGACGGCAGCTTGGGTCTGAATGGGTGTATCTTAAAGAGCAGCACCTAATCATGCTGTGCTCTGCGCCTGTCCTCTTGCCCAGATGGTTTCCAGAAGCGCTAACCTTTCACTTGGCACTTTAGTGAAGCAGCTGGGCTCATGCCCAGGCTGGCTTAGCCCATGGCCACACTGGGTCCAGGAGCATGGTTGCATTTTGGAGCCATCAGGAGGCACCCAGGCTTTCCTGAGGGACTTGGGGGTGTCCCCTGAGGAGGAGAGGGGCCCTTGGGACTTCCCGGGTGTGTGCATTGGGTGGAGGTGAGGACTGGGCACGTGTTGAGTCCTGATGAAAAAAGCAGGTTTGCTGAAATGTTCTTTTTAGCTCCCAATAAACATTTATTTGTTGCCCTCCCATCTCCCATACTGTAGGAGACTGGGGAGAAACTGGGCTCAGGGGGTGAGCTCTGAGTGTGTGTGGCAGCTTGGAGTGGCTGAGGGTGGCAGGGACAGGTGAGGATGAGGAGGAGGAAGGGCAGGGGCTGGTCCAGGCCTTTGTCCCTGAGCAGCTGAGTGTCCTGAGGCACGCTCTCCTACCCTCTGGACCCAGCAGGGAAGCTGATTGCTTGCTAAACGGTTCTCGAGGCCTGATTTGTGCATCTGTTATGTTGACAGGCAAGAAATACCTTTTTATTCTCCATTTATGCCAGCCCAGCTTAAGCCAGGATAAGGTAAAATGTAAATTCACTCTGTTTTCTGCAGTGTGCAAGGTAAACGGGGAAGGGTTATAGAAGACTAGCAAAAGCAAAACCTACTTTTCCTCCTTTTAGATTGAATCAAGAAGGTCTTGCTCTGTTTATCCAGTGATTTGGCCTGACTCTGTGATGCCCACCCTGTCAGGGGCTCTGCCTTGTCCTTGTGGCCGGGGAGGACTTCACAGCAGAGGGTACGTGGCACACTTTCTTCTTCTAATCTTCAGCATGGCAGGACAGACTTATTCTCTATCCCCTTCTCTTTTTCATTGTGCAATTTGTGCAAGAGACAGTCTTTTTTTTTTTTTTTCCACAAACAATAAGACCTTTTCAGCGAGTCTTTGTACATAATGAGAACAAAAGTCAAAGAAGAATAAAGCCTGATGTCGCTCACCTTTAAAGCATCCCTTTGTTTTAACCTCTCAGGGGTGCTGTGACTCCTTGTGCCAGGAATCTGATGTTTGCATGATCGTATAATTACCTTAGCGGGTCTATTAAGTAATGACACACATTGTGGTTTGTGAGTCACCTCAGCGAAGGCACTGTTGGAAAGGAGAACTTTTTCTCCCTGGCTTTGCCAGGTTAAACAGGAATTTTGTTATTATTTTTAAGTTACCTGGCTGGAGGGAAGAAGGGCAGTCTGAATGAGATGCCACGGAGCCCAGTAGGGGTGAAATGCAAGGAGGAAACCCAGAAGGCTGACCTGGAAGATGGCCATGGGATGTTGTCCTCCTGTGATACTGTAGACTCAGCCATGCCTGTGTCCTTCCTGCCCCATTCCAGCAGGCAGTTCCTGGCTAAGCCAGACATTTTTGGAGAAGCTGTAAGCTGTAGCACGAAGCCAGAATCAGGGCATGTGCTGGCAATGCCCAGGAAGCGTCAGGTGCTATTCAGGTCCATGACCACCCTCTGGAGAGCCCAAACTGAGCAGTTCCCAGATCTTATGATCCATCTTGGGACGACGTGTGTTCAACCTGCCTCAGTACAGGGGAATAAACTTTTCCCGGGGCAGTGCTCAGGAGGCCTGGATGCTTCCTGGCTACCTGTTTTTCTTTCTGGATTTACTTCAAATCCTCTTTGCATCTGTGGCTTCAATCTGACCTGGGTTTCTGATCTCCTACATCAAAAGCAATGTCCTGTTCTCAGCCCCTTCCTGCTTGCTGCCCCATTTCAGGCGCTCCAGAGCGAGCAGCAAGGGCTGGGCTGTCTTCTGCCAGCAGCGTTTCCCAGAGACCAGTCTATTTATTTTTTAAAGCCTTTTCTTTCCCTGTTGCACGGCAACTTCTAACACACCCTGGCTCGTGCTTGGCAGCTCCTGCTCCTCTCTACCTTGGCGATTCTTGCGGCTGCTTTTGGGCTGAGAGTGGTCGGGACCGATGCTGAGCCCTGATGTCATTTGGGGTCACTTGTCCTCTTTGGAATGAGCTAGCTCAGGCTGAGTTACCGGACTCGGTGGCACCGCTTCCTGCATCCCTGGGTGCAGGAGCAGCTGAGGTACGACATGTGGAGCCAGCTCTGCTGCTGTGTGCTAATTAAAGCATAAATTCAGGCTGTCTTCAGCGATGGTGGTGCTCTGTCTGTGACTACCTGCACGCCCCAGCTCTTGGCTCACCAGACATCCAGGGAATGGTGGGCTGGCATGTGGAGATGCTGCCCTTCCCATGCTGATGTCTGGGCGAGGGGACGGTTTCGAGGCCCATGAGCTTGAGGCTGTTTCCATACATCCCCTTTATGTTGGCGCTGGCCATTTGCCCTGCATTGCAGGAACGACAGCCAGCCCAGGAGGATCATTGGGCCTTTCTGAGGAAAACTTCCTTGTGGTGGGAGCTGGAGGGAGGAGGGCAGCGTGGCCCTGGAGGGGCAACAGCCTGTGCTCTTGAGCAGGAGCAGAGTTATATTCCTGGAGGATGGCCCGGTGATTACAGCTGGAAATTATCTTAAGAAGTCCTGGCTCTGCCCTTCTTTGGGAAGCAAACTCCTAAGGTCATGCTCTCTGGCTATGTGTACGTATAGCTCCAAGCACCGCTGGTTTCTAGACGCTGCTGTTGCACAGATCACCGCTTGCTTTTCCCATCCTTGATTATTTCTATTACCAGCATTGGTTCCATGCTGTTTGCAGAGCAGTGGTGCTGTGCCAGGCGAGCCTGAGCCCAGCGCTTGCCTGCCGGAGTGGTACCTTTCCCTGTGGCCCTGCCGGGAGGAAGAGCTTGTACAAGGGAGGGAAATGCCAAGCTGTGTGGGGCATCATCCTGTGTTTCCCATCTCTTCCCATGGCTGATGGCACACACGCTCTCAGCTCTGCCTGTGCCCGTTTCCTCTGCCCTCCTGGGGGAGCTGGGGATGCCAGTGGTGGGGGGAGGTCGGCACTGGTGTGGGGCTGGTATTGGGGGTGGTGGGTTGTGGGTGTGATGGGCGTGCGAAGGGGCGTACCTTGCCCTGAGCACAGAAACCTCTGCATGCCTGGCACCAAGGGGTGCAGAAAGACGTGAAGAGATGAGATGGTCTCAAAGGTGATGCTGGAAGAGATTTGGGCATTGGGTTGTTTGTCAGGATGGGCGCTCCTAAGCACTGGGACACCTTGTTGTCTGTGCCTGGTGCTACCCTATCAATGAAATCCTTATTTCAGGCCAGCCAGAACCCTGTCTCTTAGTGCTGCCCCAGCAGCATCGTGGCTACCCCATGCCGTGCCCTGAAAGCATCCTCGGGGCTGGGGCTGGCTGCAGGGCTAGGGGTCCTGTTCCCCTGGCAGTCTCTGGCTCTCCTGCCTCTCTGTGCTGGAGATAGAGGGCTGATTTCTTTGATGTACATTTATATAAATAATAGTGGGGTTGTTTAACGGTTGCTCTTAAAGGAGAGATGAGGTAATTTCATGTTTTGATATTCTTAAAGCTGATTCCCCTGGGAGCGGTGCTCTGCGGGAGGGCTCTTGTACGTGGGGCTGTGCTACCCCTCTGCTGGTATGGGCAGAGCCCTCGCACCCACCATGTACTCACCGGCCTTTGGGATGCTTCCTAGTTGGGACAGGGTCCGAGCAGCAGCCTGGCCCCATCCGGGTTCAGTGCGGCTTTTCCCAGGAAGCAGAAGCAGTGCTCAGCCCCTGGGAGCAAATTCTGCCACTGGAGAATCATACCAGCCATGAAAACCCTGGTGTGGCAGAACAAAAGATGTTTTCCAGACAAAAGGTTGTCTGATGCTGGTGCCGGAGCACCTCCTGGCCTGAAGAAGCCCCTGGGGATTTGGAGCTGTGCTCTTTCTTCCATCTGATCTTTGCTGTCGTTCCAGGGGTCTTTGTTGTAGTGTCTCAGTGCTGTGAAGGCCCCAAAAATAGCTTATTATATGTGAATGGGTGATGAGAAATGAATGCTTCTTGAGAAACAAGCCAGGCAGCCCTGCTTTGATTGCACCGTGTCTCCCTGTTCCAAACACGTGTGCGATGCTGCCTTTCCCTGGCTCTCCTATATTGGGATGTGTGACCCGGCCCTTTCTCCTGCACCTTTTGCTGAGCGTAGGAATAGATCTGTGCAAGGAGCCTTTGCCTGTAAGTGTCTTTTTTTATTTATTTTTTTAAAATTTATTTCCCAGCTTGCTTACGCCTCTCCATTACTGGTGTCATATAATCTCCTATGCATGGGATGAAGCACTGGCTCTTGCTGTGTACCAGGGATGCTTGGAGCACCTCTTTCCAGCAGAGCTGCTGCAAACCTGCTGGTGGTGGGGGCTATGGGAGGGGGGTTTAGTCCAAGAAACTTTTCCTCAGCAGCAAATGACTCAATTAAAAATAGCTCAGCCTCGCCAGCTGGCTCCCGAAGCCACCTGTGCAGACCCAGCCGTTGCATTTAGTGCAAGACAGAGGAGCTGGAGGACTGGGGGAGTTCCAGAACTGGCCCGAGCGGTGCTTGCCCACCACGGCATCTGTGCTGCTGCAAGGGAAAGTGCACGTGGTGGGAGAGGAAAAGGCCATGAGGATGAATCAGTTGCTTTTGCAGCCCGTCTGTCTCTGCTTGGAGGGGCCCTGCACTGAATTTCTTCCTAGTGCTCTGCTTAGCCGTGCTGCATGAGCTCCTCTTCTCCCCTTGAGCAGGGACCGATAATTAGTGGCTGTGGGTAAGCATGGCTCAACAGAGAGAGGCAGATGGCATTTGATTGTCCTGAAAACCAAGTGGCTTCCAGGACCCGGGAGAGGCAGGTTAATGAGCCAGAGAGAAGGGGAGACGAGGGATGCATCCCTATGCCCCAGGAAGGATGGAGCAGGGTTGAGATGTCCGAGCACATGAGTTTCCAGGGTGACTGGCCAAGCTGAGGGAAGAGACATTCCCTGTGGGCTGGTGAAGTGGAGAAACCCTGTCTGCTTGGCTGCTTGAAGGCAGCATCCTAATATATACATCTGCTGGAGAAGTTTCTCTTGTCCCTGTTGTCCTATCTCCTTGCTTGTTCAGCAGAGAGGAGGGACACTCACTCACAAGGGGAAGCAGCAGCATCAGAGCAGCTTCTTGCTCTCAGTAGTTGTTGAAATCATCCCCCAAATCCCTGGGGAAGGCTGCTGGGCTGATGGACCACAATCGGAGGAACAAGAAAGCTTTGCTGCTTGTTGCATACAACACAGCCAGGCTTTGTCCATCCTGGGCTGAGGCTTTGTGTCCTCCTCAGGAAGGGTTGTCTAACCCCACGTACCTGGGTCTCATGTCAGAACTGGAGCTTAGCACTGCTGTTCTGGACCCTTGTGCCACCTGGGGATGATCAGGCCTCACCGCCCAGCGCAGCATTAAGCATTTCTGCTTTAACTCTGGGGGTTTTGGTGAAGATTATTCAGATAATGGAAGCAAAGAGCTCACCCAGCGCCTTAAGTGCTGAGTGTAGTTATTATGGTAATACCTAGTTACTTGGCTAAACACTTGATTGCTGCCATTGTAACACAAACACATACACAGAGAAAACCCCTAAAATGAGTTTCCTCTCTGTAGGTCAGCGGTGCTGCTGGGAACCTGCTTCTCACTGCAGCTCTTTATTAGTTACTCAACTGCTAGAAGGGAAAAATGAGGTATGGTGTGAGAATCATAGAATGGTTAGAGTTGGAAGGGACCTTAAAGATCATCGAGTTCCAACCCCCCTGCCATGGGCAGGGACACCTCCCACTAGACCAGGTTGCTCAAAGACCCATCCAGCCTGGCCTTGAACACCTCCAGGGATGGAGCATCCACAGCTTCCCTGGGCAACCTGTTCCAGTGCTTCACCACCATCACAGTAAAGAATTTCTTCCTAATATCTAATCTAAATCTCCCCTCTTCCAATTTAAAACCATTATCCCTTGTCCTGTCACTACATTTCCTGACAAAGAGTCCCTCTCCGGCTCTCCTGTAGGCTCCCTTCAGATATTGGAAGGCTGCTATGAGGTCTCCCCAGAGCCTTCACTTCTCCAGGCTGAACAACCCCAGCTCTCTGTCTGTCCTCATAGGGTCTCCTGCCTGCAGAGGCTGTGTTCCTTGGCCGTGGTGTGTGGTTTGGATTGAGATAATGGGATTTAGTTGCCTGGAAGTAGTCATCTTGCAAGGATGGTGCAGACGACCTGTGCATATCTCTTCTTCCACACCTCTTGTCCACTGGTGCCAAGGTCTTGAAAGGCTGTTCTTGGTGGTTTGTGGGGTGGGATGCTGTCCTGGGTTGTGTTCCATTTCAGCCTGTGTTGATGTACGGGCCAAGGGGCAAGAGATGCTTCCTCCGCTATCCTCGTTTGACTGTAGCAATCCCAGTGTGGGAGGGGATGGATGGATGCTGTGTGTGATCTCTCTAATGAGACCCCTGTTAGGGTGAGCTCTGGCTGTGCATTGTCACAGCTGGGTGGTCCATGTCCTCAGATGTCCCCCAGGTTGTGCTGGAAGTATCGTGCTGCTCCCAGCCACTGTGCAGGTGAAAGCACAAGTGCCAGCATTTCGCAGCTGAACATCCACACTCTAATTCAGTTTGACTGCTCCCAGGGCCCTGTGGCCATGGCTTTATCTAGATGATTTCTCTGTTGCGGGAGCAAACAGTAAATTTCCTGACTCTTATTACTTTTAGACTGAAATTTGGGAGATAAAAGCCTCTAGAAACTTAATTTTCTGGTATTGAAAGCCTGCTATGTGTCACAATAGCAGCTGTTTCTCTACTCTCCTGTACCAAAGGCAGCCAAACACACCGTTGCTGTGCAGGGATGTCCTCTGCTCCCGCAGCAGCTGGGTGAGCGGGGGGCAGCGGATGCTGCCGGAAGCCACATGCGGCTCTGTGCCACCGTCTTGCCATGTCCAAGCCATGCAACCGGGGATACGGACGGTGAGCATCAGCTGGAGCCACCAGTGGGAAACCACATATGGTACCATAGCAGGGTTGGACAGGTGGAGACACTGGTTTCTTTTGCCTTTTTTTTTTTTTTCTTTTTTTAGTTATTAATTGTCATTAGCAGAGCTGTAAAGCCATCTTCTGCCCAGCTGTTAACAGGGAGCTGTGCAGCAAACCTGGGTTTATTCCCACGCAAAGTCTGATTGCAGCTGGAAGGGTTTGGAGGCACCAATATGTACCTCAGTCGTATGTTGTTTAGCAAACCCAGAGTGAAGGTGGGACTGCTGGCTGGCTGCGTGGTCCTGGCTCCGGCCATGGCCTCTTCCTGATGGATACCGAGCTGTGGGTTTCCATGGACGAGATGAAAAGATAACTCTGTGTTTTCAAAGTCAGCCACGTGTTGGCTTCCCACGGGTTTCCCTTTTGCAGGAGGCAGGGCTGGCATTTAAACAGCAAAAGCTGAATTACATGAACAAATGTGGTAGTTTTTCTCATTAATTCAGATTTTGTGTAAAAAATAAAGTGGGTTTGTTTTCCTGTCTAAGGGGGACCAAAGGCTAGAAGACAGGCAGATACCCTGATGTCAGATGCTTTGTATGTGGCGTGTGGCATCCCGCAAGCACCCTCGTTAGCGCGTAGCCTCATCAGCTTTCCTTAACAAAATGTTCTGGCATCCTCCCTTCTCTGCTTGTCACTTCTCTGGAGGGAACGTGGCTTGTTCTGCTGGCAGCATGAGCCCTGTTTGCTTAGGCGGAGGCAGAGCTAATTATTTCTATTTATTTCCTCAAACTTTCTCAGTCTTTCATTTGAGGGCTCTGCTTGAGCTTTTTCACTTGTCTCCAAGCTGGGGAGTCACCAGTGTCCCTGGAGCAAGCCTGGTGGGAGATGCCTTGGGTAGGTGTCAGGAGAGCCGGTGTCCGCGTGGATGCTGGACCTGCCCTCGGGACATGTCCTCGTTTGCTCTCGTTTGCTAATTGTCCCTGCAGCTCTGCTGCAGCCATGCTGTGGCTGAGACACGGAGTGCTCAATGCTTATATGCAATCAAGCCTCCCGTCCTCCCCGAGGAAATGCTCAGGGAAGAAACAGGGCTGCAGAATGATTGTTTAAAAAAAAAAAAAACCCAAATAAACGAAACACAAGAAACCAAACCGCAAAACAAAAGAAAGCGCCCCTGAACTCCAAAGAAAACACGGCGTGGTTGGATGAGGAGTTAAACTTTAGCAGGGGAGGGATGGAAACGAGCAAAGCAGTACGAGAAGGAAAGGCATACGTTAGGAAAATGATAAATTGTAAAGGTACCCGGGACTGGATTGAAAAAGTAAGTTATTAGTGCCTTTAAAAAAATAAATCGCATGGGTAAGCAAAGTAGTGAAGAATCTTTTTATAGCTTTCAGTGGGAGCAGCCAAAATTCTTATCAATGTGCTAGTTATTTTGCGAAGGCTCTTAATGGCCATTGTCTTTTTCTTTCTGCAGAGCTTGCCAAGGGGTGAGTATCCCTTGGGCTGGGCAGGTTTAAATTTGGGGGTGATTTTAGACACCATATATTTGCAGAGCAGCACTGCAGACCCAAAGGAGATGGAATGCTTCCCTGGCTGTGTCGTGCATCCTTGTCCTGTGGCGTGCAGAAGTCAGGTTTATTTTGGTTAGCGTGAGGGCCCAAGCTCTGTTTTTTCACCTCAGTTACTCTTGATATTTTTATTTTTTTTTTTCCCTTCTTAATTTATTTTTGGTTCTGGTCTGGTGATTTCCCAGCCTTTCTCCCCAATGTCTGTGCTTGGCTGCTCTTGCCTCCCTGTTTGCTCTGGAGGAGTTCAGGTGTCTCCAAACAATGCCCTGGGAAGGGATTGAGATGACTGATGTCCTCAATTTGCTGCTTTATTGCCATATATTGGGAGGTTTAAATCCTCCTTTCCCTTCCTGGGTTGTTTTTCCTCATGTCAGGGATGTAGTTAGGAAGCAGGTGACAGCCCCAGTGTGAAGCACCTGCTGTCTTGTCCTTTTGTCTCATCCCCTCTTTCATGGGCAAGCACTAAGGGGGAATTTCAGGGGCTGCTGGAGCGAAGCCCTTCCTGCTGCAGTAACGTGCTGGATGGAGCTTCTCTGACAAGAGAATAAAGCGTTTCACCATGACAAGGCTTCGGGAGTATTCTCAGACATAAGCATCTCCTGTCTATACAGCATCATCTGTTTTGCTTAGCCAAGGAGTGTTGCTCGTTGTGGGGTTTCTGGCAGCATTCCTGAGCTTTTTCCCTCTGATGTGCAGCTCCCAAGTTAAAGCTGTGCTGATAATTCCATATCCAGCCTCCTAAGCTGCAGCCTGTCTCTCATCCTGCATGCGTGGGGCTGGAGGGGGCACGTGGATGCTCTGGCCAGGGATGGTCCAGCGTTGTGCCCACCTGGGAGGCGGTGTGCGAGGGCACTGACCGTTTGCCCACCACCTGTGCCACTTGCATGGCCCCTGCCTGCACGGGCAGCGCTTGGCATCAGCTTTTTGATGAGTGCACGGCTCCCTGCTGGGCTGGATGGAGAGCACCATGCTGGGGGTTACTGGGTTGTGCTCCCAGCCGAGCGATGCTATGCCATCCCCTTTTATTCCTCCAAACACCTGCAAAGGCAAAAAAAAAAACCCATAGAGAAAAAAAATTAAATTAAAAAACAGCAAGAGCAGTGCAGGGATGGTTTGATCTAGGTCTCCTGAGTCTCCTTTTTTTCCCATCTATGAGACAGTGTGTGGGGCTTATCACATTGTGGTCTACCTGCGGGGAGCTGTGCTGTTCCAGGGACCCCAGGGAGGGCTGGCTGCAGGGTCCAAGAGGTGCAGGGGTGCCCAGCTCGGGGAGGAGGAAAGCAGTAAGACAGGAGGTGCTACGCCTCCCCCTAGCCTTGGGGTTCCAGTGTTGTGTGCCCTGTGCCTGGTTTAAGAGGGTCTAGCCCAACAAACCTGAGAGAAATAGGACTTTCAGTTGGCGTGGGAGGAAAGGAGGGAGTTGAGGGGTAAATGGAGCAAAGCCCTGAGCCTCCCCTCTTTGTCTTGTGCCCCTCCAGAGTGATGAGCTACAACAGCACCAAAGATGCTGGGATTCGGCACGTGCTCCGTCAGCGCCCCGGGGCCGGGCAGGGGGGCTGATCTGGATGCTGCTTCCCCACGCTATGTCCTGGCCCTGCCCGAAGAGGAGACGTGGCGCAAGCACCGGCTCGGCCTGATGCAAACCACCCAGTCCTGCAACCTGCTGGAGCCCCAGAGTCTGGCCGAGGCTCTGGTCTCGCGCGCCGCCAGCTTCGATGCCCTCTATGAGCCCCGGTCCCGGGATGCCGATGCCGGCACGGAGATGGGCAGCACCTTCGACCTGGGGCTCGGCCAGTATGTTCCTGTGAGCCCAGATGTTATCAAGCGCCGGCGGGGCGGGCTGATCGAGCAGAGGGACATCATCAAGGCGCACGAGGCGCACAAGATGCAGAGCACGCCGCAGGCACGAAGGAAGGAGTGGGAGTAAGTACCGGCGAGCCCCCAGCCCAGGTGGGCAGCTGGGGGGAGCGGGAGCATTTCCAGTCCTCCATAAGGCTGATGGGGGGAGGGCTGTTGGGTATCATGTTGGCATCACCCCCATAAAGCAGCTAACACTAGCTATGCTCGATCTCCTGGGACTCCTGAGCTGGGCTGCTTTTCCTCATCAGCTTTGTTTTCCAGGGAGGATTTTTAAAGGCAGGGAACAACTTGAAATAGAGAGAATGAGATGTTTGTGTATTGGTGTTTGTGTTTTTTTTTCCCCACCCTGCCGAACCTCTTCTGGGTCTTTTCCTCTTCCTGTGCTCTTAAAGCTGATGGGATGTGTGGCCCTGCCTCCAGCAGCTGGGACCTTGTGCAGCACCCGTCCTGCCCTGTGCTGGGGCTTGGCACATCCCACAGGTCCTGCGGGGCTTGGGCTGCTCTGAGCCAGCCGGACCATGGTATTTTTCTGATGGGGTGAGTTTGCAAGGGTGTGTGTGAGAGATGGAGAGGAGATATTGGTGTGCTGGGTGTGGGAGGTGAGCGTGTTTGTCAGCCAAAATGTTCAGAGGTGCCTCTCTCGGCTCTGAGCCGGAGGGTGGCATCTGATGGGAACAGTGCAAAGGGGCCTCTGTGGATGAGGGGGTTCCCCAAATTGTGCGAGGTGATTAGTGGGATGGAAAGCCTGGTAAAAGCAAACTTGGAAGTCCTCAAGACAGTTTCCCTTGGCTGTAGCATGACTTTTTGGATGCATTTGGGGTCATTGCCTTCTGCTTTTACTGTGGTTTGAGCCCTGCTGCAAGGGGATTTGTATTTAATCCTAGGAAGTGGCCAAGTCTCTCTGAATCAGAGCAAGCTGGAGGTGTTAATGAACCTGGGACAATGGAAGAGAATTGCTTGGCAGAGCCAGAACCCACTTAATTCACTTGTTATTTTCCTTTAATTAATTTCTTCCCATAGTTTGGCTTGGTGCTGTGAAAGAAACCCAGCTCCAGGTCCTGGATTATTCTCCCTCGCCCGGCATTTGCTGCACAAACTGCATTTAAATTATAAGGTTTCCCCCTCTTGTGTCTACTCAGCAAAATTGCCTGGAATAAGCTGCTGCAGAACATCCTGCTCCAATATCGCTGGTCCGGAGCTGGTCCGGAGCAGCTCCCTGCCTTGGGCACTTTATTTGGGGCATAATCAATGTATTATAAAACAATAGGGTAGTGACGGAGGTGGGAACCCCTCTATTAATTAGACGTGGCATGTTGCTTTGGTGAGAGTTGGATCAGCTCTCTGCTTGTTTGAAGCAGGTAGGATTTATTTGGGATGCTTGGCATGATAAAATTGCTTGTGATAATGCTCAGGCTGCTCCTGCCTTTTTTTTTTTTTTTTTGGAGGGCAGCCCATCAGCGAGGCGGGCTATCCCTGGCCCTTTCGGCTCTCATCCCTCAGTGCCCGGGAAACCTCCTGGCCGGTGACTCAGGAAGTCCCGCGCAGGGAAATAAATTGACATATGGGCTCGGCAAGCACTCGGTGCCTTGTTATCTTTCGCGACCCACTGGGGGTGCCAGATGAATAAATCATGGCTGGGCAGGAAGCAGAGGGATGGCCTCGTTAATTGTCAGCTGGCGGAGTGAGCGCCTAGAAAGGCTGCTCGCTAATTAACTGCCTGGATGACTACAGCTCTATTTCATGGTAGGGAGATGAATCCAGAGCCCTTCCCACTTATACCATGTGGGATGTGCCCCTTTTGCTGCCCTCGGCTTCTCCATTTAGCAGTAACTCAAACACAAAGCCTAATATTCCTGTCTTTAATGCACTGGGAATCCGCAGGCAGCTGCCATCCCAACCTCTCCATGTTTAATTGTTTCCCCAGGCTGGTAGGGTCCAGTTTCTGCATTTGTTTGGTTTTGGCATTTCAGCTCACTTTACAATGGTTTTGTGGGTGCGTGTGGGGGAAGTCATGTCTAAGGCAGGCATCCCTGAGATTTGGGATGGGCTGTCCTCCCATCACCTGCCAAGGTTCATCGCTGTTAGGGTCTGGCTGTGTGGTTCCTCTCCTTGCAGATGCCCAAGCCCGCAACCTGGTAGCCATGCTGCCAGAGGTGGAGATGCTGGTGCTTTGCAGAAGGCCCCGGTGCTGGGGGGACACCGGGCTCTGGCATGGATGCCAGCCCTCGTGCTTTGCAGACCTTGTGTCCTACGGAGGACCAGAGAACGCCTCTGCCTGTCTCTGCCAGGTCTCTTCCTGGGGAGTCAGCGATCCTGGCACGGCAAGCTGAGCCCCAGAGGGATGGATCCATGCCTCTCCCAGAGTTAAGTGCCCTGATAACCCTTCAGCCTCTAAAAACTACATGCCAGAGGCTCCTGCTTTAACATCAGAGACATAAACCACTGATGCTTCCCCAAAAACTGCCAAAGTCCAGGTCAGTGTGCAGAGCAGGTAAACCCAGTGCCATGGGTGCTCTCTGGGACTAGATGGATAGCATATGGGGGAGAAAGCACAAATTGATTTCCTCATCTATAATTTCTTTAGTAATACTGCGATTTCCCTGTGATTTAATTTTCAGAAGAGCCCATCTTGCAGGTGGGCATGGGTTGAATTGCCCTAGGGACTTTTGCCTGGGAGGTCTGGTGCTAACTCTCCTTTTGAGCACCACCAAGCAGGGAGCTCAGCTGTCAGTGGGGGTGGTATTTTCCTGCTGTCCCAGCGTGGTGGTAGGCATTAGATGGAACATGAGGTTCCTGGAAAAAGGCTTTTCTGCTCGGCTTTGAGCCGTGGCAGACCCTGGGGGATGGTTGGCTTGCCTGTGGGGTCAGGGAAGGCCCAGAATAACTGATTTTTAGGTTTTTTGCCTTGTTGCCAAAACCTGATGAGGTAAGCCAGGGTGGTTCAGAGAGGTCTGCACCTCCTTCATAAGGCTTCTGGGGAGTTTTTGGTTAAATGTTGTGCTCTGAGTGCCATCTGTCTTGTACAAGTTAACTCCAATATGCGTTTCTGACGTGGTGCTGCTGAGCATCCACTGCCTTGGTCAGGGCTCCAGGAGCAGCTCAGGAGCTGCTGGAGATCTCCTTGGGCTCCTGTTTGCCAGCTGTGGCTGGGTGGTGTGCAGTGGGGTGGCCACGGGGAGCGAATGTTGCGTGTGCCTCTTCTCTGCCCCACGATAGACCTCTGCTCCAACCCCTACCAAGCCTCCATCTCCGTTGCCTTTTGCCAGTGAAAAAACCCCATCAGTGAAATATGCTTGACCCTTAATAAGATGAAATATGAATAGGAGGAGGGGAAATGCTTTTTTCCGTATTTATTAATGGGCAAACTGAGGTAGAGAGCAGAAAGCACCATCTGCCATGTGCTGTTTGAGGGTGCGTGGGGTAGTGGCTCTATGGGAGGCTTAACTTTATGGTGGAGGGTGTGTGTACCAGCCTACCCTGTTCTTGTGTAGGGGACTTAAGCCCAAGGCAGACGCTAAACCCTGTTTTCCGGTGTCCCAGCCTGATGCCTTGCCCTGCTTCCCACTGTTCAGGTGTTAGAGTTGGGGATGGAGATATCTGCTCCACTTCAGCAAGGCTTGGCCAGATGTGTGGATGCGGTCACAGCTGAATCACTGGTGTTTTGCCACGTACATATGGCAGCATGACTTGGAGTATGTCTGGCTGAGAGAGAGCTCAAAAGAAAAGCTCCTTGTCAAAATAAGCAAACGGGGAACCTCCTGTGGCTTCTCCAAGCTGAGCAGCCATTTCCTTAGCTGATGGTAAGGACAGGCAGAGCCACCCAGGGAACATTGCAGAAAAGCCTCAGGCTGACTTTGCAGCAGACAGGACTCAAACCTGCCTTGCATGGCTTAAAACCAGGTGTGCGTGGATATTTGTTGAGTTTAACTTGTGCAATTTGGGGAATGCAAGCTGTGTCCTCGTTTTGGAATGATACCTACAGCAAGGATGCATGGAAAAGCCCAATTCCCAGATGTTGGACAAGGAGCGCAGGAGCAGAGGAGACCGGAGGAAAGCAGCTGGGTCTTGGTACAGTTTGGAGGTGATGGTGTGGAGATGTGATGCTGTCATTCAGCATTGGAGTACTTGGGTGACGGGTGGCAAGTTTCAGTGTTGGGCAGGAAGCGATACACTCTGCCCACAGTCCAGGACAGTGCTCCTAAAGGGTAGGATTATTAAAAGTGATCTCCTGTCCTGCAGCATCTTAGCGTTAATGGCTTTGATGCTAGGAGCTTACTAGGTCTCCCTTGCGCGGTATGATCTGCAGTGAGATTCCCGTAGCCCATCTGGAAGCCTGTGGTCCATGGGGTGGCAGGACATTCTGCTGCTTGCTCAGATCCCTACCTGCAAGGCAGAGCGTGGGGAGCCTTCTGGGCTGGAGCGTAACGTTACTGCAGCTCTGCCTTCGCGCGGTTTTATTGGAAGAAGTAAGAGAACAGAAGAAACTGTGAAAATGCACAGGGTGTTGCTAACAGATCTTAGTGACTCTTTATGACTTGGCAGTCTGTCTGGTTATGTGCACACTCTGCATCCCAGATTACAAATGAAGCCGAGTTTTTTTCTTTTTTAATCCTTCCCCCCCCCTCTTGATGCTGAACGAGACAAAGGGCTCCCTTGGTGTGTGCTGGGCTGCCAGCTCCATCGCTGCTTCCCAGCATATTCCCCAGCGCGTCGCACCATCTGGGTTTAATTGGCTGCAGTGATGGGGAGGGCAGGAGCACGCATGGGGCGGCATTGCCGCTCGCTCCTCTGTGCTGGCAAAGGCTGCCTGGGAAATGCCTCCAGGCTGGGGCTGCCAAAGCAGTAGCGTGGCCCTGGCTGGACCAGCGCCCATCACCCTGGCCCTCCTTGGATCTTCAGGGAAGGGACAAGCCCCAAGGTGGCTCTGAGTTGCCGTCACTGATGTTGGTAGCTCTGCGGCAGGGTTTTGTGAGAAGCGTTGGATGTAGTGGGTGTTGCTGCTGTGGTGTGAGCAGTAGCCCTGCTCCTGCTCTGCGCAGCACCTCCTGCCCACCCGAGTGGGCTCCGGGGTTGGGGGGGGCTGCCCAGTGTTGTCCTGCCGCAGTGTGGGGGCTGGGGGCAAGGGGCTGGAGAGGGGCACTGGCTCTTGGCTGCAGTGTCAATGCTGGGAGGGACCTTCAAAACAGCAGCCATTGCTCCCTTGTAGGTGCTGTTGGGAAAGAGAGAAGATGCCCTGGCATCCTTTCCTGGTCTTGGCTCTGGTACCAGTGTCCAGTGCCTGTCACCCCTCCTCATGCCTCCCTCCCTGACCCTGCCCTGGGATGTAGATGACTTTCCTCCTCCAGCACCGCTGCAGTGTCAGTTGCTGTCAGAGGCAGCTTAGCCATGGCCTTCTCCACCATGGGCTTCTGTTCAGATGTCTGCTGCTGTGTGCTGGGGAGCTGGGCAGGAAGGTTGGGCAGTGCAGGCGGCTGGCAGGAGCTGCATGGGCTCTGTGGGCGAAAGACCTGAGATGTCAGTGGCAGGTAAAGGCCAGGCTGCTGTACCTTGGAGCATTCTTCATGGAGATACATGCATGTCTCCTCTGCAAGTCCTCTGCAACTCAGGGCAAAGCAATTAACCTCTCCAAGAGCCTAACGAGTGTCTGTAACTTAAGATGACTCTCCCTGCTTCTGTTTTGTCCTGCAAGAGGTGGTAGAAAGGGCCATGTATGTGCTAAACCTGCAGGCACTGAAATATGGATTTTATTGTGGTAAATTGGACTTGTGCAGCAGAAGAGCATCTCTCCCAGAGGTATCCATGCTGGACCTCCCTGTGCTCTCCTCCCTTTAGTGCAGACCAAGGTTCAGATGCATGGGGAGAAGATTTTCTGACTTGGGAGAAACTCAAGTGCTGCTGAATGTCCTAGCAACAGCATGGAAATAGCAGCATCTTTCCCTTAACTGCCGCAAAGTCTGGGTTTCTGGCACACCCTGGAGGAAGAAGAATTCCCTTTCTGAGTTAATTCTGTTGACTTTGCAAAGAGCTGCCGGGAAGGTGGGCAGTTACAGTCGGTCCCCGCCTTCCTGCACAGCCGAAGCCACTCTTCCAGGGAGCTGGGCTTGTTAGGAGATGGTTGCTGAACAAGGACAAGGTGGATCCTGGTGAATGCCTCCACTTGTGAGCAGCTGCCCACTTGCATTTTGTCACTGCATCCTGGAATGTCTCATTCCTGCTTCCCTTGCTGGAGTCTCATCTGCAGCTGCAGGTATCGGAAAGCTTTGTTAGCACATCTCAGGTCTGCGTTGAAGCCATGTACTGTGCTGGGGTTGGTTGTTCTTCCCAGGAACCAACCTTTGGAGAGAGCTTCCTCCTTGAGCTTCCTCCTTGGCCTGGGGCTGGCCAGGGCTCAGAAGCAAAGAATTACAGGGAGGTGGAGAGGTGGGAAAGGACCTCTGGAGGTCACCTAGTCCATTGCCCTGCTCAAGCAGGGTCACCTAGAGCAGGCTGCCCAGGACCGTGTCCAGGCAGGTTTTGAGTATGTCCAAGGATGGACACTCCACAACCTCTCTGGGCAACCTGTCCCAAATACTTAGTTCCTCTCACAGTCAAAAAGTTTATTCCTGTGTATAAATGGAGTTTCTTTTATTGCAGTTTGTGCCCGTTTGCCTCTTGTCCTGTTTGTGGGTGCCACAGAGAAGAGCCTGGCTCTGCCTTTACTACCATTGTCAGGTATTCATATGTGTTGATGAGATCTCCCCTCAGCCTGTTCCAAGCAGGCTGAGCAGCCCCACCTCTCCCAGACTCTCTTTGTAAGGCTGATGCTCCACTCCTTTAATCATCTTTGCTGGAGCTGTTCCAGTAAGTCCTTGTGTCTCCTGTCCTGGGGAGCCCAGCACTGGGCACAGCACTCTGGAGGTGTCTCACTGGGGCTGAGCAGAGGGGAAGAGGTCATCTCCTCAACCTGCTGGTAATGCTTCGCTTAATGCAGCCCAGGAGGCTGTTGGCTGCCTTTGCTGCAAGAGCCCACTGCTGGCTTATGGTCAACTTGGTGTCCGTCAGGTCCCTCAGGGCTTTCTCTGCCAAGCTGCTTCCCAACCAGCATGTACCAGGTTTTTCCTCTCCAAGACTTGGCATTTTCCTCGGCTGAACTTCATGCTGTTCCTCTGCCTGTTTCTTCAGGCTGTCAAAGTCCCTCTGGATGGCAGCACAACCCTCTGCTTTATCAGTCCTGGTTTTATATCATCTCCATGTACTCAGCTCTGCAAGCGTGATTCACTGCAGCACGCATGCCGTGAAACTTTTGGTATTTCATACCCTCATCCTCTCCCTCCCTTGGAATAATGTAACCTGTTCCCCTCTCCCAGCCAGCCCCCACCTGTCCCTATGTGATTCGGATGGGAGACTGTCTGCTGGCCAGGAGATGTTTATGGGAGAGGTGCTTTGCAGCCTCTCAAGCGTATATGGTTCATGTTATTTTCTATTCATAGTTTCTAAGATATAGTACAACCCCCCGCCCCCGCCCACATATATTTAAGAGATGGCAGGTAATAAGGTAATTTAGGGTGAAGGGGACCTCAGGTATGTAGCCCCATCAGAGGATAACTTTTAATTTAACTCTGTTTTACATTTTAAAACATAGATGACTTCTTGTTGCGCACTCCCCAAAACAACATTTTCTTCATTTCAAACCACATAGTTTTCAAACTTGGGAAAGATTTCTGAAAGCTTGGTGAAAACCCAGCTGTGAGGATTAGTACACAACCTGTCACCGGAGACTTATTGCAGACTTGTCTGTACCATGGAAATGGCACTTCCACCTAACAGTGCGTGTACAAATGCCATTGATGGTGAAGTTTCTAGTCTGTCTATGTGTGGACCATTATCTCAGTTCAGCTGTCTCTGAAGGGTTACAGCCTTTTCTTCTGCACTTGCCAGTTGGTCCTCTCTAGTTTAAAAGGTGTTTGCTGCTTTTGTGTATGGCAAACATTAATCCCTGGCTTGAACCGCTTGCGCTACGTGTGAGCTAAAAAAATAAATGTGAAAATTTAGAAAGGTCTCTGAAGTTGTACTAAAGTAGCTTTCGGATGTGGCTCTTCATTTTCCCAAGGTGACCATCAAGACAACTTTCTTAGAAAAGCAGAGAGGAGAGATGTGTTTTTTGTCTCCGCTTACCTTTTGCATGCTCAATGGGAAAGTCCACTGTGATCCTCTAGTGCAGGGTTATGGGTATGTGTGTCACCCAAAACACATTAACGTTTCTGTTGCTTGGAAGGTTTTGGGCTGATGCTATGCACATCAGCAAGGCTCTTGCTCTTTCTCTGTGAGAAACATGCTGGTGCTTATCCCCAGCCATGAGGGACCACAGAAGGAGGTCAGCATGGTGTCGTCTTTCCCAAAACATGCCCAGAAGAGCTGGTGTTGTGGCTCATCTTTCCTGGTGTTGTGTCTCATCTTTCAGGGATGATGCTAACCAGCTGTGGGCAGGTTGCTTGATGTGAAGCAGCTTTTCTGTGAGCTTGGAGCACACCACTGTGGTGAATGATGCTGTAACGAGACGCACATCCTCTTCGTGAGCTCTGATACAAAACATGAGTCCATTTTTTGTCATCAGAGGAGTTTCACAGGGGTCTTTTTTTTTTTCCTCCACTGCAACTCATGAGATAGTAAAACAGTAGCTAACATTCTGCAACTGTCCTTTCCATGCATTTACTTGAGCGGAAATAAGCTTAAAAAATCTTCAATGAACTTTTTTCCCATTGAGGAATCGTGCTCAGCCGTGCTTTCCCTGGGGATGGGCGAGTCTGTTTGCCTTTGCAGAGGCTGTCGAGCTGATGACTGCCTGTCGCTGCGGCAAGGGGGATGGTTTTTTCGCACCTCCCAGCACTGAGTAGCTTTCGGAGAGAGGTTTTGCTCTTTGGCCTTTTCTCTTTCACAGGTTTGGAAGATGGAAGCAGCATCTCCTTCCTGGCTGCATGCCAGGGATGGGGCTTCTCTGGCTGTCTTGAGCATCAGCTGCTCAGTGTAAGTTCAGACTTGCTGGAAAAATTTTTCAACAGCTCCATCTTCTCCTGGCTCTTGTCCTGACAATGTAATTTTTTTGAAGGCACCCTATTTTCTAGCAGGTTGCTTCTGAGAAAGCTGAGCCTGTGAGTTTGGCGTCATGAGACTGGGGAGTGGAGATGGTGGGTTTCTGGTCCAAGTTTCTTTTGATTGCCGGGGACATTTGCAGCCCAAAGGCAGGAGGCTCCTCCATCATCCTGCTCGCTGGTACCATGGTTGCAGTGTTTGTCTTACTTGAGCCTTGCAGGGCAGGCAGAGGATCAGAGAAAGCACAGGATGGTCCTTGGGCATGGACCTGCCTTTTGTGGGGGTGCAGAGAAGATCTAAGGAGGAGAAAATCTCCTGCTGGCTTTGGCAGAAGCTAACGCTGCTGTGCCGGAGGGGTCATGAGGATGCTGATGGAGAAAGTGAGGGATTTCTTCTGCTTCAGGTAGTGCAGAGGTTGAAAAATGCTTTTAAAAATCCATCTCCAACTCTTTGGCAGGCTAGAAATAAGCTTTCTCCTGTTGACTGTCTAAGGCTGGCCCTAGGGGTGTCTTTTTCTGAGCTCAGCCTCCTTGTTCCCACGCACATATAAAGCTTGGCAGCGCGGTGTTTGGCTGTGGCAGGATCTGCTCCCTCGAGCCCAGCACTTGCAGGGCTTTGGTGGCAAGAAGGGCGATATCCCCGCAGTCTGTGCCCCCTCCCTTCCTCCTGTCCTTGATCTCCTCTTATCCATGCCACCCAATCCCAATCCTTTCAGCACGGTCATTCTCAAATATCCAGTCTCCCTAATTTTTTTTCCATTGGATCCTCTTGAGTCAGCCCCTCTGGAAGTGCATTGCCCAAAACTGGACCCATCTGAGATGGAGAAGGATGGAGAGGTTATATCTCACCTGCTGCCAGCTCAGTTAGTGCAGGGCTGGGATGCTCCACAGCTCGGCCAAGGAGAGAGGTTGTGCAGAGGGATTTGGGGGTTGGAAGCGGGGATGGAAATTCACTTTAATCTGATGGAAAAGCAGAGGCAGAGAGATAGCTGTTCTCCAGGAGGTGGGATTTCTGTGCGCCTGCCCGGAGCAGCCGGGATGCGGCTGCGAACGCTAATTAGAGCCCGACTCGCAAGGCTAAATAAAGCAGCAGGGCACTCCAGGCAATTTATTAATGGGTGATTATTTCAGGCCTCTTCAGCTGAGCCATGAAGCCTCCCAGCCTAAGGCAGTTAGCCCAAGGAGCACCGCGGTTGGTGGAAACGTTCAGCATGGGGTATTTCGGTAGGAAATAGGACAGTGGGCAGAGGCAGGCCAGGGGATGCTTCCCTCCTGCATGGCATCGCTATGGCCAGCACTGGGGAAAAGTGATGCTGTCCCTTGGATGCGATGGTTTGGGGGGGACAGTCTCACCTGCTGGAGCTGCCAGCAATCCTCTTGTGCTTGTTCAGTGGTATATGCAGCTGCAAAGGTGGCTTTTGGCTTTTGTCTTTTTGGAAAGTACGAAGACCGGAGCAGCCCATGGAGAGGTGGGTAGGTGCAGGCACTGCATAGCCCTGCTGCATCCCCATAAATACACAGGACTGGAGGTTTCTTGGCTGTCCTTTAAACCTCTCCCAGCTCTCAGCTTGCGATCATTTGGTTGCTGAATCCCCCCTTGATTCAAGATGCAGCATCCTTTTATTTTATCGGTAGCTCTGATATAAGAGGTGCTCCAATCCCATAGCGATGCAGTGTGGGGGAACATCCAACTTCAAGGCTCTGTGGTGCATTTGGGTGCTTTTGGTGGCTTCAAGAAGTATGTGAGGAGTTTAGCTTGGGGTGCTTGTGATCCCAGGATACCGTGGGCGGTGGTGAGCCCCAGGGCTCAGGCCACCTGAGCAGGACCTTGTGCTGAGCTGTGGCACCGGCATCTTGGCATGTCTGGCTTGTGCTGAAGAGCACTTGGGGAGAGCATGAGAAACAGATTATACACAGCACCTGATCCCTGTTCTGACATCCCACTTGACTTGTGGAGACACCTTTAAGCCTGTCTCTCCGTTGCTTGCACAGATGGATGTCACAACAGATCAGCCACTGGGGAGCATCCGCATGTGTGCAGTGAGGGGAGGAGGAAAAGGGATGGAGGAGGCTCACAGGTTTTCCTCCAGGCTCTGCCCAGAGCTCCCTGAAAAAAAATGTGGCTAATGCATGTAATCAACTCTGGCATCTCACCCCTAGAGAAACTGGGGACTGGTGGGCCCTGTTAGAGTGTGGTGGGACATTGTGGGTTTGGGAACCTGGAGTGGGACCTGCTGGGAGCTACACTCATGTCTGTGTGGCATTTTGCTTGGCAGCTGAGAACTGGCTGGCATTTTAAAATATGAGGCCAAAGATGCTCTGAGCTGGATTCTCTTAGGCAAACACTTGCAGAGGGGTTAGGAAAAGGGAACTCCGGGGTGGGAACGCAAGGTGTGTCTTGTGTCATTTTGTGCCTTGGGAAGGGGCTGCAGGGCTGAAGGCTGGGTGAGAGCTGCTATGGCACTGCTCCTTCTGCGCCTCCATCGCCTGTGCTCCTGTTTGCGAGAGCTTGTTGAGGGGGTGATACGGTGACCAAAATCCCCATTCCCAAAGAGTTATTCCTCCATCCCAGGAAAGAGAGCTTTATAAGATTGCTATCCCATTGATTTTAAAGATGCCAAGACTGGATGTTGGACTCATGGGTCTTTGTAATTAAAACCGGCAGTGTTTGTGAATACGGGTATGTTTTATGGCGGTGTGCAGCAAATAACGCTTTCAGCTTAAAGCAGTTTAAAGTTTTTCTGCCACTGCTGCTACGTGACATGCTATGGTGTGGTTGCTTCAACTGAGTGACGGGGAGGAGTTTGATGGAGTAATGGTAGTTGCTTAAATGTGGATGGATAGTTTATAGCTCGGTGTGAAATTTGTTGTCTTTCTCGAGTCTTCCAGCCGTCAGATTTCTTGGTGAATAAATTATGGTGCTGACCCTGAGAAATCAGCCCTTCAGATCTGTGTTGGGGATGCGTCCAGGCAGTTTTGGAAGATGATGTTACTCCTCTCTATTTTTCAGTGCTGAGGAAGGCATGTCCGGGCAAGGTAGGCAGCTTAGGGCGAGCAGGTGTGGGGAGCACCAAGTTGGGCAAGGCTGCTACCAAAAAAAGTGAGCAGACGGCAGAGAAGAAACACTTGCCCTAGCTTAAGTGAGAGTTGCCTTGCTGCAAGGCAGTGCAGAGTCTCTGCAGTGTAGCTGAGGCTGTTGGGCCTGGCCTGGGGTTTTGTTGGCAGGAGAGATGCCAACGGGGCTGTCTTGGCCCATACCACGGCTGCTAAGGTCTGTGTAGATGAACATCAGGCAGAAATTGGTGTGGTACCCTCCTCTGGAGATGCCGTTCTGGAGCTGCTTGGACCTTCTCCACCCGCATCCCAGGTGTCCATGGGTGAGGTGCACCAGCACAGGGATTCTGCCTCCCTGCTGAAGAGGTGCTTGGCTTGGCAAATGGGGAAAACATCTCTTCCTAATCCAGCAGGTAATGAATTTGTTCCTTGAAAAAAACCTTCCATTTCTGCATAGTTATAAACATGTTTCTGACTCACAGCTACCCAGTCCCGATTTGAAATTTGGCCAGAGCACTGTAGATGATTCTCATTTGATACTAGGTTTTTGTTGTGTTTTGTTTTTTTTTTTTTTTTTCTCTAAGCATAACTAAAGCCTTATTTAAAAAATAAAATCAAATCAGGATGTCAAAAACCACTTTCTGAGATGAGTACAGCCCATCAGATCTCCTGGGAATATCAGTCACCAAAGGGGAGCCTGTCCCCACTTTCCAGACCGTGCCTTGGCTGCGTTAGGGATCTGTCCCCTGCGTGATGCTGTCCCCTAGAAGAGGAGCAGCCTTCGGCTCCCTGAGCAACCCGGGGCTCGGCAGAGGATGCTTTTAACAATATTGCCTGTACCCAGCAATACATAGGTGGGAGATTTTGGGTTGCCCGGGGTGAGCCGGAGGCTGCTCCAGTGACAGGAGAGCAATAACTGCGCCGGGGGGGCTCTGTGCATCTGCTTCAAAGCACCCCACGGGAAGGGCAGGCAAAGGCGGGGGGGCTCGGCTCGGTTCCCCCCGACTGCCGTCGGCTGGGATGAGGCGGGGGGGAGTGGGGTGCTGCTGCAGGGAGGGGGCAGTGGCCGCTAGATGGCAATGCCGGAGCGGCGGCAGCCCGGGAGCACCTTGCGGCGGAGGTGGTGCTGGAGGTGATGGGGAGGACTTGGTCCTCCCCTGGGAAGGGGTAGCCCAGTGTCTCCGGTGGTGCCCCACCGTACAGGGGTAGTAGCATGGCTGGGAGAGGTGGGGGATAAAAAAGCAAGGAGGAGGCTTGGATGGCAACATCAGTGTGAGGAGGGGAGTTAGCCTGTCTCTGTAAAACCCAGCGCATCCCAAGCACCTTCCTGTCCCGGCACCTGCTGTTGCCCTGTCTTCTTGGACTTCCTTCATTCACAAAAAAAACCCGCCACCCAACCCCACATAGCTGGCTCTGAATCTCTGTGCCAGGTTGAATCATGCGGGCATCAGGCATGCTTCTCCCTGACTCACCAATCCCAGCGTGCTGGGGTGAGGGTCAAGACGAGAACGGCAATAAACATCCTGGGAAACTGAGCCTGCATCTCTTGGCATAGCCAGGGACTTTTTTTTCTTTTTTTTTTTTTTTTTTTCTTTCAATCTTCTCTTAAGGAGCTGCTTTCTCATAAATATCCCATCCTTTAGCACTGTCTGAGCAGGAGAGAGGCTCCCAGCGGGGTCATCCTGCGCTCTGCTCTGCAGCAGCAAATATAGAGTAGAGCCGAGAGCGAACCCCTGGGTGCGGGGGATAGCCTGCTACCCCAGCAGAGGTGTCCAGGTAAGGCTTGCATCCCTGCTTCAAGGGGGCAGGAGAAACACTGCCTTCCTCCTCCTCAGCCCCATGTGTTGAGCGGTGAGGCAGACGTGGTGCTTCTGAGCCAGGCAGGAGATGCAGGGGAGAGTGCTGGGTTCAGCCTTCCCCATCCTCCTTGGCCTCGGAGTACCAGCCAGAGCCTGACGGTTTAGGCTGGGTGGAGGCTTGTCTGCAGGCTCAGAGGGGTGGGAGAGGGCTTGGGGGGCTGAGGCAGGAGCTCTGCAGGGCTGAGGATCTGCCACTGGCAATCGGCCCAGACTTGGGCTTAATTAACAGTGGCTTAAAGGGTTGAAAGGTGGGAAGAATGACATCGCTCTTGGTGCTGTGGTGGTGGAGAGGAGGAAGAGGCAAAGGGGATGAGCCGCAAATCATAATTGATTCATTTAGGGCAGCATCTTGCCTGGAATGAATCGAAGGGACTGTAATTAGTTGGTAGCTGGCGTGGCCTCCTTGCTGCCTGTTGTTAGCAGAATGAAAGCCCAGGGTCACTCTGGCTTGTGCTGGGGCCAGCTGGTGGCCTGGGAAGCATTTTGGGAGGGATCTGCCCACCCTTGCTCCATTCCATGCTGCAGTGTGGTGGTGGCAGAGCTGGGGGGCTTGCTGAAACCCCCCCAGTTACACCCACCTCTGTTTAAAGGCTAATTGGAGTAGGAAAGTCAAGTGGGGATGCACAGAATATGGGCATTGTGGTGAGCCGGTGGGCTCTCGGTGTCTGGCCGAGGGGGGGAATGATCCTTCAACCTCTTTTGCAAACACTCCTCTGTTATCTTGCTGAGGAGGGCCTAATCCATCCTCTTCCTCACCCAGCCATCCCAAGGGCTCCCGGCAATGCACCCAGCAGAGCCTGGGCCAAAAAGTGAGCTCCATGGCTGTTTGGTTACAGTAGTGCCTGCAGGGTGGGAAAGACTGTGGTGAGGTGCTGCCAGGCTACACTGAGGGAGCAACCCTTGCCCAAATGAGTTAATGATTTATGTGATTAAGGGCTTGACTATTTTTGTTAATTTTTTTTTTTTTTTGAGCTGCCCCAAGTGTTCCTGGCGGCTGCACAGCAGGTGTGGGGGACAGGGCAGCAGCTGCTGTTTACAGAGCTGGTTACTGGTGGTGAGGTGGACAGGGGAAGAGCACTGTGGGGATGTAGGGTGTCTCATGACACAGACTGGAGCTGTGGGTGCTCTTCCTGCCGGAAGGCCAGGTAATGAGTGCCAAAGACCCTGGGGAGCCCTTTGGATGCAGGGTTGAAAGGGGAGGGTGGGGGATCCTATGTGTGAACAGCTCGCAGGGTGTGCCGAGTGGTGAGGCTGGTGCCCTGCCTGTTGGGTAGGGAGGACATTGGGGATGTCCCCGGGGCACTGCATGTCCCCTGTGTGTGCAAGAGGGCAGGGTGGGTTCTCCCAAAGTCGGGTGGGCAGGCAATACCCACACCAGAGCCCAAGGGACCCTGAGCATCTCTGGGTGACCTTGGCACTTGCCCTCGTCTCCACGGCCAAGTCCTTGGTTCTCTGCCCGTGGGATGGCTGGGGGGAGCAGGGTCAATGCCAGACTGGCTCCAGAGCCACCCCCCACTCTCCCTTCCCCCGTGGCAGCTGCTGCAGGGACATATCCAGACTGGGTTGTTTACACCTCTTTAATGATCTGCTGCTTCTTCTGGCCAACATCAAGCATCAAAAAGAGAATACGGAGGCGAGGGATGCTAAGGAGGCTGATCTGTATGCGAGTGAGCAGGAGGGCTCTCCCCGGGCAGCCGCTGGCATCAGGGCGGCTCCGGCGGGGAACCGGGAGCCCTGAAGTTTCCCAAGGATGGGTGTATGTGGCTGGAGAGATGCTCGGTGCAGGCTGAAATGGGGTGAGCCTCTTGCCACCCCTGCAGGCAGGGGGGAGGCAGACACCCCCCCCCCCTCCTTTTTCCCCTATTGCCCCCCAATTTAGCCACTCACCTAGGAACACCCATGTGCTGGAAAGCCCTCTGCAGCCGGGGCAGGGGGTGGTGGCGGTGAGGGCTCCTTGCAAGGTGGGGAGCTTCTTGCAGGGTGGGGGCCTCCCCCATTGCCTTTGTTCCCTTCAGACCCTCCCCTCGCCTCTGACTTTCCTTTGCGGCAGCTCCCGTGCTTGCCAAAAGAATGCACTGGATGGAGCGAGGGAGCGAGCCGGGCGTGCGTGCGTGTGTGCGCGCTTCTGTGCGCCTGTGTTGCCACTGACTTCATTAAAGCAAGCTGTCCCCGAGCTGCAGAGGCGCCGGCAGCCTTTAATTCCCTGGCCCCGGATCCTGCGGGAAGCCGGCATCGCCTTTGCATGCTCCTGCCCTGGCAGCGAAGGGGCTGAGCATCCCTGCCGCCGCCGGTGCCTGCCTGGGGGCTCTGCCCGCCATCCCCGCCCGCTGCCCCGGGGAGCCAGCGGATGGGTGGCCGGGCTCCTGCGGGCTGCTGAAGATGGAGCCGGGAGGAGGGAGTTGGACACTTGGCTCCAACTAGGCTGGACCACGCTGCAACCTGTTCCCCTGGCCGCCCCTCCGCTGCGCTGGGTGCTGTACCAAATTGCGTCTTCCTTTACGACGGGGCGGATGGAAGGACTTGGATCCCAGCCTTTTCCCTGCCTGATCTCTGCCGGCAGACAGTCCCCCGGGCTCGCCTTGTTGGAGGGGGGGGTTAAAAGGGTCTGGTTTGGGCTTGCAGGCAGAGCGCTGGGAAGGATGTGGCTGGGTTTAACCCCTTGCTCGGTGGCGGAAGGTGCTTAGGAACTGAGCTGCTGCGGCCTCTGCCGAGCACGCAGGACAGGTCCCTGTCCTCCCCGCTGCCCGTGTGGCTGTTCGGGGGGGAGGAGAGGCAGCCAGATGCCCACCATGCCGTGCCACTGAGCCGGTGTCGCGCGTTGTCATCTCTCTCCACGCGGGTCCCCGCTCCCCCGGAGGGATGCAGGAGAGACGGAGCTGAGCATCACCCGGAGAGGAGGAGGGGGCTGTGGTTGGGACTGCGCCCCGCAACCCCCTTCCCTCTACCCCCCCACCCCCCCCCCCGCCTCGGTGGTGCTGCTTCGGCTCACCTGTGTGTTTTCTTCCAGGATGGCTCGTTTTGGGGAGGCGGTGGCCGGCAGGCTGGGCTCTGGAGATGGGGGCTCCGACCAGAACAGGAGCCGGCAAGGACCTCCTGCCCCTGCTGGAGGGACCCCGGGAGGCTTCAAGCAAACCAAAGCACAGAGAGCCCGGACTATGGCTCTGTACAACCCTATCCCTGTCCGACAGAACTGCTTCACCGTCAACAGATCGCTCTTCCTCTTTGGGGAAGAGAACATAGTAAGGAAATACGCCAAGAAGCTCATCGACTGGCCATATCCTTTCTGCACCCCCTGCGAGCCCCCACCTTGCTCCCTGGATTTGCCTTGGTGGCCACTCAGGACACGTGCATGTGGCATTAGCTGGCAGGTAAGGACCTGCCTTTCGCTCTTCTTCAGCATGTGGAGAGGGGTGCTCTGTTCCCAGGTCCCCAAGGGATGCTCTCCTCACCCTGTTGCTGCTTCCCCTCCTGTGCTCTGCTCGGTGCCTGGTGCGGAGCTGAGCCCTCTCTTCCTGTGGGGAGCCCCCCAGACCCTCCTTAGGCTTGGATTTGGATGCCCCCTATGCTGGCCAGGAGAGGGGCTCTGATCCTGGTTAAACCCTGCATGCTTTAGGGTGATCTGTTTGTGTGTGTGGCTGGGGCAGGGTCATGGCCTTTCCTATATGTCTCAATGTCTTGCTGTAGTTTTGCCTCCCCACCCTGCCTAGAGCTGCCCATCCTGTTGAGGATGGACCTCTGGAAGCTCACAAATCTCCAGTCCCTGCTGAATGGTGGCTTTGTCTCCTCCTGCGCTTGCCTGCTGTGCCCCCTTTTGCTGCTGATCACATCTGGCAGGGGCACAGCCACCCTCACCCTACAGCCCCTGGCCTGTGTCGCTCTGGGAACTGGTTGCCCCCTCCCTGCAGCAGAGGGGAAATGCTGAAAACCTCTGGCTGTGCCCCATGGCCCCTTGGGGGGCTGGCGCAGGGGACTGAGGTTTATCCCAGGGACCCTACTCCTAGGGCTAGGTGGGGGATGCAGATCCCCCCACTCCTTCCCCTGCTCCTCCATCCTTTCATTCACCCCCATGCGCTTCTCTCCCCTCCCACCCTCCCTGCGGATGCCCCCAGGCTCCCTGGTCAGTGCCCAGCACCTCAGCATGCAGCTCCCCATCAGCCTGGGTTCGGCACCCTGCCCTCTGAGACCCCTCCTGGGCTTTAACCCTGCCAAGGACCTGAACCTGAAAACTTGAGTGTGGGCACGCTTTGGCTTTAGGACCCTCCCTGTGCCGTTTTCTGCAGTGGTGATTACATGCAGCTCTTGCCGCTGCTGCTTTCTCTCCCTGCAACTTGTTGGTTAACTTGCCGGCTCCTCCGGCGGGCGCAGGAGAGCTTGTCCGTGTGCCAAGCAGCAATGCCTTGGTCTGGTGCAACAGGTACCTTAAGGAAACCCTCCAGCGAGGCACAGGGATGCAGGACAGCTCACTCACCCTGCTCAGCATCATTGGGAAAATAGTCCCATTGCAGCTCCGACACGTCAGGTTGAGCTTCTGCCAGGCAGGAGCTGGGGAGCCACAAAGCCCCCAGCGTTGGGGGGTCAGCTGGGGGTGAAGGGACAGCTCGAGGAGGCTGTGCTCCCCATGGTATCCCTAAATCTGCCTCTGCTGGCAGTGTCCGCTGGGTGGGCGGCTGCAGGAGCATTGGTGTGGTAGCAAGGATGGGAACGCGGCAGCTCAGCTCAGAGCCCTGCAGGGCAGCGGCCAGACCAGCCTGCCTGCTTTTCCAGAATATGCCACATTATTCATGTGCTTTTTTCAGTGTGGTATGGGATGGCCCTCACCCCTTCAGCTTTCATTTAAAGCAAGAAGGATCTGGGGTGCTGCTGCTGGCCCAGCGCTCCCGGCGTGGGCTGGGGTCCCGTGCTGGTGCGGTGTGATGTCTCATCTCTAGGCAGCCGCTGTTTCCTAGAGACTGGAGCTTCACCACTGCGCGGTAAAAACTCCCCAACATTATTTTTTCTTGGAATTGACAATGGATGAGGGAGATGGGCTTATTTTATATTTTTTTTCCAGAAGTGACGTATGTGAGTGCTGGGAACAGGCATGCTCCAGGTGCGGGAGCTGAGCATCCCTGGCTATCGCCTGCCTAGCTGCCATCTCTTTCCAGGAAATTCATCCACCCCAGAGCTCCTCTGCTCTGCTTGAGCTCTGGAGGGCTTGGGGATGGTCAAAGTGTTTTGGTGATGAGTTTGGTGACTTTAGCCAGGCAGGTTGTTCCCATCCTTGTAATTGTAGCCTGGCACATGCAGCCACTGCCTTTCAGTAGGGCCAGGGAAAACATGCGAGCATCTCAGCTGCCTGGCCTGGCGCCCATGGCATCACTCCTGGGCAAGGGTGGTTTGGAGAGGTGAGCATTGAATTTTGGCCACAGTCAGTGAGGGCTGCTGGCCTCGGGAGGGAGATGGTCTGGTTCCTGGCGCTGCGAGTCGGAGTGCGCATGGCACCAAGGAAAGCCAAGGGGGCTGGGGTGGAGTGCAGGGAGGAGTGGAGGCTCTTCATCCAGCTTCAGTTGACTAGGTAATAGGGCTAAAAATAACTGGTGATTCAGGCCTGTATATCTGCTGGGTAACTGTATAATTATAACCAGCAGCCTCTGCAGTTTGGCTTCCCAGTGTAAATAGGGATGATGCATGGAGGGGAAGGAGGAGAAATATGAGCAACTGGGATTGGGATGCAGCTTTGTGGAAAGACGAGTCTTTGCTGAGTTCCTTGCTGGAAAGCCCAGTGCTTTACCTTTGCTGCAGCTGCTCTTTTTACTGGTCCTGCTCAAAATGTGAGGCAGATGCTGGTATGGCTGTAGGAACATCTACTCCTCCTTCGGAAACAAAGCCTTGTCCTGCCTGTTCTCCTTCTGCTGATGGCCAGGCCTTTAGCCCTGATTTCATTTGTTTGGCTGCCTGGAAAGCTGCAATTCAGTTAGCACATGAGATGGGCTGCAACTCATCTATATCTGCTCAGTTCTTCGTCTGCTTAATCACATTTGACCTGGATAAGATCCCTCTCCCGCTCCAGAAAGGCCAGATGACATTGTGTAGCTCTGGCTGTGTCCCCAAGGACAGCCTCTGGCTATAGGTGCACAGCAGCCGTTGTACCTGTCCTCCTGGTTTGGCAGGGGAGAGGGATGTCCATCAGTCCTTTGGGGACCTTTCTGTTCCCTGCAGCAAGGGCTTTCTCTTATCTCAGCCCTTTTGAGGACCAGATCTGGTGTTGGGCTGGCCAAGAGCAGCCAGGGTGTCTGCAAAGCCCTGGTACGTATCTCTGGTCCAAGACACACAAGGATTTTGCTCCATGGGATATACACCCATGTGTGCTTGAACCATTTTGCTCGTGATCGCTCCCATTTTACCCAGACGTCTCTGATGCTACGTGGGCACTGCCCCTTGGGGACCCTGGTAGTGTTATGCCACATCTAAGCAAGCATCTTCTGCACCTTCGCTTTTGCCCAACCAAGTTTTTGGCAGGTCTCGCCTCCTTGCAGGAAGAGCTGCACCATGTCGTGCTGTTCTTGAGCACCTCCCTCCTTCCACTACCCAAGAACATATCTTTTTTTTTTTTTTTTTTCTCCTCCAAGGCTGTTTTCTGTGCCCTTCCATTCATCAGATTTTAAAAATGTTTTTTTTGGGGAGGGGCGAGTAGGTGTAATGGCAGGTCCATCTTTTTGACAGCCGGAGAGAGCAAGGCTGCCTGTCAGATGGTGAATTTAAACAGAGGCAGCTGTTGTCATGGTGACGCCAAGTTGCATCCTGTTGCTGTGGCAACCAAAGTTAAAAAACTGATGTTAAGGCAGGAAAATCACATGATGTGGTTCCTTTTTGTTTAAAAAAAAAAAAAAAAATGGAGAGAGATGTTTGATTTTCAGTTTTTAAGTGCAGGGTGAGGTGGGGGAGAAGGAGGCGCTTCTCCATGGAGCTGTTTGCACGTGGAAGGCAGGCACCCTGTATCCCTATGGGAGTAGCAGCAGCGTGGGCAGCTCTGCCCCGACCCCCTCCTGGCTGATACTGCCTTTGGTTGAGCCCCTGACAGAGACCAGACTGCCACATTTTAGAGTCAAAAGCAACAATACCTATGGCTGCAGATAGCAAGCGGAGTGTCCCCAGTTGAGGCAGGTCTCCGTGTAGTGAGTGAGATTCAGGCAGGCTGAGCACCTCGCCTGGGTGCTCCCTGTGAGCTGCGCAGAGATACAAGCACAGCTCGGAGCCCACGCTCGCTCTCCTGAGCCTGTTTTGCTGTGCACAACGGGCACGCAGGAGCTGGCTCACATCCCAAGCGTGGCATTTGGGGATTTGTTGGCACCTTGTCCCTCTGGACATCAATTTCTGTCAACCCCAGCAAAGCATGGATGGCCTGGGAGCTCTGGGTGGTGGAGTGCAGGGATGGGGACAGCTATGAGGGGCTGTGGCTCTACAGCTGTTTGATAGCCTTATGTACTGGGGGAAGATCCCTCATAGGGGACAAGCCAGGGAGGTGCTGTAGGGCTGGGGAACCCCAGAGTTGAAGTAGGACTTTGCCCCATTTGGTCTTCACTCCATATGGCATTTTGGGTTTCTCTTGGAAAGCAGCCTTGGAGAGGAGGTACTCACTTTCCTGCTGGGGTATGGAGCCAGGAGGGTTGGGGCATCCTAGGGACTGGATGTTGAGAAGGTGTATCTTTGTTCCTGTCGTGCTTTGGGTGAAAGGGGTGTAGGAAGGTCTGTGTGGGGGCAGGCAGTAATGGTAGAGTGGGACCAGCAAGACGAAGCCCACAGATGTAGGAGCTGAAACTCCCTCTCATTGACTCCTGGCAAGCAGGGAAAGCTCCTCAGTGCAGTAGGTCCTGAGGGAAGCCTGGGGAGTGGTGGGAAATGGAGACTTAAGTTTCCAGGAGATGTTGGAGCTGGGCTGTGTGATACAGACAGGGAAAGGGGTTAAATCATTCCTGGTCTTCTCGTTGGCCCTCTGAGGTGGGCTTCCCCTCTGAGGCAGGCTTCTTCAAGAGCCCTTTTGGAGATGCCCAAGTGGCCTCAGTCCTCTGGCGCTTCTGCCTCTTGCCTACCTGCCTGCCCAGCGGCAGCGAGAAGGCACAGTCACCAAAATGGAAAGATGGAGGTGGGCTCCCCACAGCTCCTGACCCTTGCCCACATCCGGGGAGGGATTTGTCTTGCACACAGCCTCTTGGGGAGGTTGCATCATTATACCATCAGCACCATAAATCCATCTTCAGGGCTGAGAGCTGGGCAGACTGCCTGCCGTAGCAATATAGATGTTCTGGGTTGGGCCGGTTTTGCCTCCCATTTGGGGAGGGAGTGAGGTGAAGAGGGGAGTCAGAGCTGGACACTGGTGGAATCACCAGTGGCTGGACATCTCCCTGGTGCTCCCTTGCCTGCTTCTGCCAGACCAGCCAAGGAGCCCCAGCTCCAGGCATGGGATTAGCCTGCAGTGCCTACTCTGGGTGGGCTGGGGCATGGGTCTGGAGGGGGTGTCTGCATGGCCTGGGGGCACCTTCCCCACCTCAAATGCACCGGGACAGAAGTGTGGAGCTGCAGGTGTGGCGTGCTCTGGGATCGGCCGAGTTGCTAAGGAAACAAGTCAACGGTGCAGGGGAGAGAGCATTGGGTAAAGGAGATAAATCAATAAGAAAACCTATTTTTATCAGCTCCCTAATGATCCTCCAGGAGAAGCCAGACGAAGGAGGAGGAGAAGACTGGAGGGAGATGGGCTTTCATTACTGGGCTTGGAGGGAGGCAAGTGCTACTCTGTGTGTTGGGTGGCTGGAAGGTTGTGTAATTAGACATCTAATGAGAGAGGAAACGAGTAACAGAGTATGTCCAGTGGGCTTCAGCCTTGAGCTGGGAGGATACTTGCTTGGAAGAAGTCAAACGTGTGGATAAAATTTCCCCCAGTTCAGCCAGATTTTGGGGAGGGTTTTCTTTCCCTTGGCCTCTCAAAACCTGGCACAGCTGGAGCTACAGGGGCTTGTTTCCACATGCTTGATGCCTTGGAGCTCTCACCTAGCTCCAGATGTGATAACCGAGGCTTGAGTCCCAAGAAAACTGGGCCAGTGGGGTTTGGAGTGTCACCTCATGCTTAGGTCACTGCTTAGGGTAGTGATTGCCCTGTTTTTCTTAGACTTAATATCTGCTGACCCACATGCCATGTGCTTGCCAGAGGTGTAGCAGGGATGCAGTCCCGTGCTGGGGCTGTGACAGATGTGCACTGTCCTTGTGCAGCTGAGCCAGATGTTGGAGCCAGCAAGGAAATACAGGGGCAAACTGGGCCATTAGAGGGTGTCTTGAGCCCCACCAGCCACTGCTGGGCAGGGCTCCCACACTGCTAGCTTTGGAAAATTTGGGAATTTTCCTACCTGGGTGTTTCCCCCGTGGGACTAGCGGCCTCAGGAGGGAGGAGGCAGTGCTAAATGCTTGGCGTGGTGGGGAGGAGCGCGGGATGCTCGGCAGGGTTAGCCATGCTGGGGCGGACAGAAGGACTCGACGCACTGTTCCCACACTTCTCATCTAGGCAAATGTGCCTAGTGCCTGGGGACCTGGCTGCACCGCCCTGCTAACGCACTGTTTTCTTTTAAGCCTGTGCTAATTGCTCCCAGACTTTCAAGAAAATGAAACAAAAGACCCCAAATAGGCCGATGGCTCCGGGCCAAGCGTCGCAGCCTGTGTATTAGCTGAAGTGTGTGGCCAGAGGTGGGAAGCAGAGAAAGTATGTGGCTTTTGCAGGAGCCGTGCAATGAAATCCTCACTTGTATGAAGCCTCAGATGAAAACTTTCAGGGTCTGGCTTTCCCCGAAGCATGGGGAGCTGCTCATGACTCGTGCCCAGCTGGCACTGAGGTCTGAGCCCACAGCAGTGAGCTCTGCAGTGGTCTCTCTTGGTTTTCCTTTAACTTAGCAACCATTAATTTCACTGAGTGGCCTTTTAAATGCCTTGGCTGAATCTTCCTTGGCTCTTGTCCCTACTGGGCTAAATACATCCCGGCTCCTGCAGGCTCTCCTTGGCTGGCTCTCCTGGCCAGCTCGCTGGGGACCTACTCTGATGCCCAGTCCCGCTCTCACCTTGCCGCGTGCCACTGGTGTTAATTCATGGTTTCCACTTACCCATGCTCATGGCCAGCACTAGGATGTCTTCTCTTGCCCATGGGCTCAGAGCCACTGGTTTAAAGCATCTTGCTGTTGCCAGTGGCTTTGTCGGCCAAAAGCAGAGGTTGCAAAAGAGAAAATCATCCCTTTTCCCAGGGCTGATAGCATGGGTGTTTGGCACCTCCTGCCCTGAGTGGTGCAAACCTGAAACCGCTGGGTCTGGAGAAGCCCAGTGTGGTAGGGAAAGGCTCAGCCAGAGTGCTGGTCCCTGTGCTGGCTTGGGACAGCAGGAACATGGATGATTTATGGGCAAATCCATCTCAAGTGGGGTTACATCCCCTTTCCATAGACACGAGCCTTGGGAAGGTGGCAGTCCCTTCCCAGGGTGGCTGCTGATGCTGGTGGTGACAGTAATATAGCTGTGGGTTTTTGGCAAGGAGGGAGCAGAGAAGGGGGTGTGCTGCCTGCTGATGAGTCTCACCTCATTTTGTTATTGAGCACAATAAGGCTTTTATTGCAATGATGTGGTAAAGATGGATGGGAAGTCGGAAAGATGTGGCCGTCCTGTCTTTTGGAAGTGCTTTGTTTTCAGGGCTTGGCAGTAGGCCAGGTGAGAGGAGGGAACTCTGTACCCCCACCTTGCTCCTGGCAGACCCTGTGAATCAAAAGGCAGGAGGGAGCTGAGTTTGGGGTGCTTTCCTGGGCATCAGCCTGCCCTTTCCTCTGCCTCCCTCCCCGACTCACTCAGGTCCTCAGATGCCAGCATCTGCTGCCACTTGTCCTGGTGTGGGGTTGCTCCTGGAGAAGGGTGTGTAAGCCCTAGACGTGGCTGTAGGATTTCAGATACTTGTAAGGTTCAACCAGATTGTGTTGATAAGGTGCTGCTACCCCTCAGGGCCTCACCGAAGTGTGGCTGAGCTGGGATGACTCTGTAGGGAGTTTCAACCCTGCCTGAACTGGAGTTCAGACCCAGACACCATCAGTGTCTCGAGCTGCGAATGCTCAGCCTGGTGTTCTGCAGCTCCCAACGCTGCCTGGGCTCATCCTGCCACCTGCGGGTTGCTTGGCAAGGGACCCTCAGTTCCCAGGGCACATCCACCTTGCCAAGGCAGGGCATAGGGTGGGCTAATCCAGGTTGGAATCCCAGGACCTGCCAGGGATGTCCCATCCTCCTTGGGGCATACGGATGGTCCCTTCCATGGGGTTGCTTTAGGACTGGGGCTGCTGGTAGCCTCTGATACACCCCACCCACCCCACCCCCCCCCTCCCTGAGCCCCATCTCCTGCTGCTTTGTGATGGAAGAGAGAAGACAAGCAGCTGGGCCACAGTGTGCAGGGACATGCCAACCCCAGCCACCAGGATGCCATGCTGGGGAGAGCCTCCCTGACACTGCCAGGGACCATGCCAAGCACTCTTCCAGATGAAGCCCAACCTGGTCAGAGCCTGGTTGTCCATCTTCATAGTTGTGTCTGTCTTCTAGGCTTCCACCATAAGCAGTATCGCTATCCTAAGAGAGTTTACAGCTGAGCAAAGGCCGATGGTTAAATGTCCCGTTGCCTTGGGAAGGAGGTGATGATGCTCAGCAGATCTCTAGTGAGGAAGGTCCTGGGGGCTTCTCAGTTCTTGTCACTCCTCTCATTTATAACAGTACTAGGTAAGTTTCACCCTCCTGCCTGGGGGCAGCGGGAGGTGAAAACCAGGCTCTGTGTGTGCATTTTCCTGTGGCAAAAACAGTGGAGGTGGGTAATGAGCAGGTGAAACAAGAGGTGGGCAGGGGCGGGCTGGCAGGTTGGGGGACATCATCCACTTCTTCTCTGCTCCTTAACTCCCCTCCACTCCCTTCGAGTACATGATCCTGGCAACCATCATTGCCAACTGCATCGTGCTCGCCCTCGAGCAGCACCTCCCTGAGGATGACAAGACGCCCATGTCACGGAGATTAGTAAGTACCCCGCATCCATCGCTCTCCACCCTTTGTTGGGGGTTCCGGCGGGTGAGCGGGGCCACCAGCTGAGGGGAGCCACCCCATCCTACCAGCCAATTTCTGCTGGTTTTAGGGGGTAGGGTAAGACATTTCCTCTGGGATCAGTCCCTCCTGCTTTCCTGGGGTTGCTGTCACATAGTCCTCCTCCCTGGAAAGGGTTAAGGAAGGTTTAAGTCCCTTAAAAAGTGGGGTAGGGAAGGGGGACTGGGCAACTTGAGTGGGTTGTAGCCCCAACTTTTTGTTTCCAAGGTTAATGCTGGCTGAGGAATGACAGGGAAAGCTCCCAAAGGGGAGGATGTGGCTGGGGAAGGTGGGATTGGATATCAGTTGGGTCAATGTGAAATGGCTGGTGCTGTGTTTTCTCCATCTCCGTCCTCCCCCTCTGATTGTGTCACTGATTCCCCTCTGGCAGGAGAAGACGGAGCCCTACTTCATCGGGATTTTCTGCTTCGAGGCTGGGATTAAGATTGTGGCTCTGGGATTTGTTTTCCACAAGGGTTCGTACCTGCGCAATGGCTGGAACGTCATGGACTTCATTGTGGTCCTTAGCGGGTGAGTCAGGCTGTGTGAAGCCCTTGGTGGGGTCGGGCAGCGGGGCATGGGGGCTTGTCCCAGTGGGGACATAAGCTCCAGGACGTGGGGCAAGGCCCTGGTTTGCTGTTGTCGGTGGTGTTTCATCATCCTGAGGGAGTGGAGGATGGTTCCCCGCACTGGAAGCTCCTGTGTTGGCTTTGCTAGGGGCTGATGATGGTGGGACAAGGTTCCCCATCAGGCGAGGAGAGCTGGCTCTGAAGGCATCATGTCTAGCTTTCCTTGGCTGGTGGCCAGGCATATGTCACGCATCTGGGCCTGGGGTGAGGTGAGGACAAAGTAGGAGCATGGTCTGATAAGCAAAGCATCTGGACGTGGTCTGGGAGAGGTTTTGGTCAAACCCTACATGGGGAGGGAGAAAATCTCTTCTCCTCTTGCCTTCCCAAGCACTTTCCAGCCTTGGTCTGGACCTGGGGGTTTGGGAATGAGATCTGGGTGGGGCCTTGTTCCTGGGTGATGCTCACTCAGCATCCCGGTGCGCAGCCGCGGTGCTGGGGGTGCTAGTGCACGGAGCTTCATGGGTGCTGGTGTGTCACTGGTGGTGTCACCTGTTGGGGATGTGGCCCAGGTTTGAGTCCTGCTTGCTGTGTGATGGTCTGTGCTGGCGAGATAGAAATGAACAGAAATGTTTGGACTAGTGCTAGCTAATGGTAGCAGTTGGCTTGAGCAGAAGCCTCCTATGGTGACCCGCTAGCCCCTTGCTGTGTGGAGGGCAGGTGGGTGCCTGCAGCCACCAAGGAGTCTCAAGAAAGGGGTGCCTGGATTATGGTCACTGGTTTTTGCATGCCAATGGAAATGCCATGTTCAGAGGAGCTGGTTTGATGCATACAAACAGATGGTGTCTGTGGTTCTCTAAGCACTTAATGAGCTCTACTGGGTGGAGATCAGCTGCAGGTCTGGCTGGGAAACTGAGGCACGGGAGCCAGGCAAGATACCTAGAATCTCTCCTGAATTGCTTGCTGCATAGTCCTGTCTCTTGGCTTACAGGGTGGTGGCACCACATGGGACATGACACACATTTGGGTGTTTGGAGGAGGAAGGAGGATGCTGAGCCTGGTGCTGCCAGGGATGTGGTGATGGGTGCTGCTTGTCCATGGTGGAGAGGTGCGGGTTGGGACTGTGCTTGAGAGAAGGCTTGAGGAGAACACTACTGGGAACGTTTTGACTGCCTTGGTCCAATGTGGACCTGGATGGCCTTGCTGGGGAGTGGGGCCATCTCTGTCTGTGTGAAGGAAGGGTGTCTCAGTGTGCTGGTGGTGGGGTGATGCTTCTCGGTGGACAGCAAACAGGCTGCCTGTGGGCAGTGCAGCCATTGCACAGGATGCCGCTGGCTCTTCTGCATCTGCAAAGCGACTCTCAGGGGAGGACTCTGTGACCAGGTGGGCTTGCTGCTGCAGGGAGAGCAGTGGGGCACAGCTTCTGGGCTGGGCAAAGGTAGTCACGTCTCTGGGGACAACGTAGGACACATGTCACCCCTGGTTGCAACAAGAGGGGATGTCTCATCCTCACTGTGCAGCTGCAGTGCTGGGCTGAATGTGCAGAAAGCGGGCGGGTGGCTGGGAAATGCCCATTGGCCATCTCCTGGCCTGGACATCCTTTGGGGCCAGGGCCAAGGGGAAGCACGGGGCTGGGAGGGGGAATTCGCTGGGGACCTCTCCTTGCCCTCCCCGTGGCTCTGGGTGAGCTGACTGTAACCAAGTCGGTGCTGAGTCAGCGCTCGGCAATTACTCACTCGCAAAAGCCTCGCCAGCTCCTTTCAGTGCCGCGCCGCACCGGGCCCCGTGCCAGGGAATCAATTGTCCGTGAAGGGCTGTAAGTGCCGTGCCGGCCGCCCTGCCAGGAGGTGCCCGGGTCCCCCTGACACTGCCGGTTACAGGACACAGCCCTCCAGGGTCTTCTTCACCGCTGTCACCCCCTTGCACCCTAATGTTTGCTCCAGCAGGATGAAACCCTCTTCAAGAAATGCCTGGGTGCCCACCAGCTTTGCCCCAGCACCTGCTGGCACGGGCTCGCTAGGCTTTTGGGGTGAATTCTATTTGTATGATGGGTGGAGGAGGCAACCTGCAGTTCTTCTTCCTGGAGTAGTTTTGGGGATGATCGGGTCCCCAGGGAAACAGCTGGACCAGGTCATGGGCTCCTCTGTGCTGCTCAGCTCTTGCTTTTGCCGTGTGGTGCTGACAAAGCTGCTGTTCTTCAGTGCCATGGTTGTGCCTCCCTTGCAAGAAACTCTTGCCTGTTTGATCAGCTGAATTATTGGCAATTTTCGTCAGCAGATAATCCTTGGCTGGCAAATGACTCGCAAACAGCTTGCGGGAGAGGGTTTGCACTTGGCTGTTCATGCTGTGTTGGTTGCGTGAGGCGGGTGGTGAAGTCTGCACGGAGGGTGTGTGCGGGTGACCGGCAGGTTCAGGATTATCTTTGAGGGCTAAAAATTTATGCTTGATTAATATGTGAGAGTATGGATGGAGACTGTTGAACTTGGGAGAATTCATGGTCATTGGGATCTCGTCACGACTTAGCAAGAGGCAGTGGCTCTGGTGGGGGGGACATTGTGAGCATCAGAGGTGTAGGGTAGTGCTCACCTTGGGATCTGCTGACCAGTTTGGGATGCTGATGCATCCCATGAGGGTGGACCAGAGAGGATATCCGCATGAGCAGAACTCACCCCAGGATCCATCCCTAATGGACCTAGAGGGACCAGGCATCACACTTGTTGTCCCTTGTCCCTCTGAGGTGACACAGGGTATTACTCTTCCTTTCTGGACCTTTTTTTTTTTTTTTTGCCATGTGTCCACTGGGTGAGATGGCATCATGGTGTTTGGGCTTCCATGAGCTGCAGGATTTCCTGGGCGTGGTTTCCCTGGCGTAAATTAGCCTAATGAGGGGCTGCTACCGTGAGTGGTCTCCTGGGACCCTGTGCAGGAATGGATGGCACTGACTTGGGTTCAACTGGTGTTTGCTTCTTATGTCAATAAATCCAGATTTTTTCATCTCGGTGGAAATCAACACCCACGTAAAACTCCCTGATGCTAAAGCTTCCACTGGGGAACTAATAGTCACATTTGTAAACCTGCTCTGTTTATAACCTGTGGTTTCCAAATCATCATTGCTGCCTGAAAAAAACAGCCTGTTCTCCCCCAGCTAAAAATATTTTTCTCCGAAAACGTGCATAAAATACCTTCATTGGTTCTGAGGCAGAGCTGGGGAGGGGAGTGTTTGTGTTTCGCCTGGGGCTTGGGGATGCTCGCCTTGCCCATGCACGAGCCAGAGCTGGCTGGGCGCTGAAGGTGGACTTGTGACTTGCTCGATGCTGCATATCCTGGACCAAAAAGGGGAAAACTGCTCAGAAATGGTCAGAAGGGGCAGCGGGACCTTGGTGACCTCTTAATTGGTGGTCTCAAGAAGGAGAGGTTGAAGGACCTTCAGCCATCAGCAACTGGAGCATCAGCTCTGTGCTCCCTGGGTGCTGTTAGCATAATGAAAAGAGAATGAGGACCCTACACCAGCCTGCCTTGTCCAACATTGTATATGAAGGAGCTCATGGAAAAAGAAGGGTTAAACTCCCTCTGAAAATATCCAGGTGGGTGTGTGCTTCACACACTCCAAAGCCTGAGCATCATAGCACTGCGCTGGCTTTTTTTATAGCAGTTGCAGTGGTAATACAATAACACGTTATGTGAGAGGTGAAGGGGTGGGGAAACACTTCTAACAACAGGGAAAAAAATCCAGATGGAAATCAAAAGGCCCTTGTGAAGCTGTGCTGCTCAGGAGCCGGGGAAGCAGCCGCTATAAAACCAGGGTAGATACGCTGGGGTCACTAAAAGCAAGAGCTGGTGTCAGGGTTTTTTGGAGGTTTTAATAACAGCCGCTACACCTGGATGCCTTTTGTGAAGCCCTTGGGCACAGTGATTTTCATTAAGGGATTTTGTGGGGTGGAGCCTGGCCAAGGGAAGGCAGGAATGAAGGATCACCGGTAGTGATCCATGCCTTTAGCAAACTCGGAGCCAACCGGAGGGACACCACCCCGTGCCAGCGGAGGAAAGCCTGGCACTCCAAGCCCAGATGGCTGGCCTGAAAACCCAAGTCCTCTCCCTGCAAAGGCAAGCGGCAGTCACGAGCCTGTCCCTCTGACCTCCTGGTGAAATCCTCCGCACACTTGTGCCCTGTTTTTCAGCTGTGGCTGGGGTGAAGCAGGAGAGAGTGGTTCCTAGGAGGCTGCTTTCCTCTTTGCTGCAGGGTTGCAACATGAGCATGGGGACGAGGAGGGCAGGCTGTTGCAGGTTGTGGTGCTGCCTGGATTTTGGGATGACTGTCCTGGAAAGTGCCCAGTGCCCTTTTTGCAATTCCCCTGGTATCCCCCATGGCTGACATGAGGGTGCTTTGCTTTCTGGTATTTAGTGCACCTCGCACAATGCAAGTTCTATGTGTCTTAAGTGGTATTTTTGGTCTCAGAGGTCCAGAGATGGAGAGCGGTGAGACCTTGAATGGGCGCTGGCAGAAGCTCTGTGTAGGAATATTCATATGCTCCGTCTCCTTGTGGTTTGGGATGCTGGCACCCCATGCAAGTTTGAGAGCGCACATGTGTGCATGTGCACACCAGGGCTGGGAACAGGCTCTTGCCACAGCACTGACACCTGCAATTTCCTAACCAAGTGAGCATAGCGCACCTCCAGGCAAGAAAGTTCGGGGGAGTGGATACAAGGCTTGGAGAAAAAGCATTAAATCAGAGCACAAGTGCAGCATCCCAACAGGATTATTCTGCTGGAGCCTGTACCATTGCAAGGAGTGTTGTCCGATAGCGTAAACCAGTAAAGAAACAGCCTCAAGTGCAAAAGTGGAGCAATGCTTTGATCACATCAGCCAAGGCTTTTTCTTCCTCTTCCTTTCTTTTCATGAATGGTGCCGGTCTCCAACCTGATGTCTGCCCCATCTCCCACCCCCTTCCCAGCTCTTTCCTTCCAGGACAATTAGTAAAGTGTTTGGTCTTTCGTTTGAATGAATAATTAATTCCCCAGCTTTGTGAATGATTCATGTGCCATATGCCACAGCGATGGGACGTGCCTGACATCGGCACCTCGCACAAAGGGCAGCACTGTTTCCCCAGCCTGGCAAGGGGGTGGGATAGGTGAGGGAAAAGGCTTTGCGCTGTGGTGTATGGGTGGTGGCAGGACATGGGGTGACCCCTGAACAGGGAGACCCATGGCTCTGGCTTTGGGGGAGACAGGCACCCCGCCTTCTCTGGGTGCAGGATCCAGCCCTGGGGCTGCTCACATGCTTTGCCCCATCCTTCCCAGCTCCTCTTCCCCGGGTGGCTGGTTTCCTGCAGCTGCTGCACTGTGGAGTGAGCCAGTCCCTCCCACGTGGCTGCTCGTCCCGGGGGGCATCGGCATTGCATCCCCTCCCAGGCACCCCTCTGCCCTGTGTGGTCCTCGGGGACTCCTTCCACAGCCCCAACACCCTTGCAGAGCTCCTGGACCAGGGTGAAGCCCTCGTCCTCCCCGGGGTAAAGCCTTGGGCCAAGCTGCAAAGTCCCTATGTGCCATTCCTTTGTGCTGCCATGGACCTCACTCCAGGAGAGGGGTTGTGAGGTAAAAGCCTGGCTTGAGGGAAGGGGAGGGGGGTTATTTTCTACCACATCCTTGTGTGGGGAGGTGGCATCACCTTGGCTTGGGTAAATATCCCTGGGACCTTGGAATTCTCCTTTGGCATGAGTTCAGACAGCTCTTGCTATGGTACTTGTATGCCTGTGATGTGTTTCTCTTTGCGGGGCCACCTCTCCAGCCTCTTGGCAATGACTTTAGGTTTCCATCAGGTCCCATTTGTGGAAACAGTTTGACCAACATCTTCTTGCCCTTCTAAATCCTGCCTCTATCGAGTGACAGTGCCGGGGCCGGAGGCAGGAAGGAGGCGTGGGGTTTGGCCAGCTCGTGGGGTGCAGAGGGGATGCTCCTTCTATGCACAAAATCCTGGGGTTCTCTCTAGGAAGAGGTGACCTTGGGGGATCATTTCATTTCCCCCAGACTGAAGGCTGGTGAAGGCAGATTTTTGTGTTCACCCTCATCACACCTTGCAGGGAGTCATTGGTGCCCAGTTCAGGGCTCTCAAAGCTGCCAGGAAAGACAGGATCAGCAGTTTTGCAATCTACTTGTGTCACGGCCCCAAAACCTAGAAAGAGAAAGCAAAGATGATGGAGGCTTTAAGGTTGCTCTGAACTGTGCCAAGGGCAGGACTTGGACTTGGTCCCTTGGCATCCCCAAAGAAGGACCACTGCACTCTGCTGGGACATCCTCAGCGTGGGCGACCTGATCCTGCTGGCCCGTGAGTGGGGTTTGGACCCAAGAGCCTAGAGTCCATCCTGCTACTTGTGATGCTGTCTGCAGAGAGAGGAGAGGTTGATTCACCTGCAGAAAAGGGCAAGAATGGGGTAAATTCATCAGGTAACTTACTTTCCGTGAGCAGTTTGACCAGTGTATTAATTATGAAGTAGTCTCCCTCGTAGAGTCAGGTGGCAGTGCAAGCCTTCAGGGGCCTTTCCACTTAATTATAAATATTAATTTGCGTGTCAGCCAGCCAGCCAGAACCCTCTCTGCCCCAGATTTTGAGCTGAGATTAGTCTGTCTGAGACGATCCCTCCCTCCACCCACTACACCCTGGAGCTGCCCTTTGCTAGGACGGCTTGTCTGCATGTGCTCCTGCAGTGGTCCCTGATGGAAATGGTCGAGCGATGCTCAGTTTGGGGTGGGGGGGATGAATTGAGAGTGACTACTCGGGTGTTCAGCCTTTGCTTGGGGTCTTCAGCGTGAAGCCCTTTGCAGCTTGCCCCGAGCTGTGTGTGCTGTCCCCAAGGGCTGAGGCGTCAGGTCTGTTGGTGCCACTCCTGGTGGGATGATGGGGATGGGAGGGGGTACGATGCACAGCCCCTGGCATGGGCAGTGGAGGCACAGTGGATGCTGTAGTGTGTGATAGTGCCCTGATTTAGTGCTGGATCTGTGCTAGTAAAAGGCCTCTGTGTGTCAGGGGCATCGAGCATCGCTCATGCTTTATTCTGCTAAGTCCCAAAGAGTGGACAGTCATTTAAAATGTGATTATTCTCTTTTTTTTGTTTGTTTGGGGGTTTTTTGGGGGTTTTGTTTTTTTTTGTTTGTTTGTTTGTTTTTGTTTCCCCCCTTGGGAAAAGAAATCCATAGGTGCAGGTCTTCAGCTGGAGGCGAGGGCGTGCGCCTTGCTCAGCTGCTGCGAGCTGGAGCGGCGCCCGGGGGCTGAGCATCTCTCCGCCGGCAGCCAGCCCAAGAGCCTGCAGGTGCAGCTGGCCCAGCGGGAGCTCGCCCTTTGCTCCACAGCCTGTAAATAAATAAAATAAAATAATCATCCTGGTTGCAAACACAAAGCATTGGAATTTTTTTATTTTTTTTTTTTCCCCAGAAAGCATGTTTTTGTCTGCCGGTGATTGCTCACTATTCAATTATACTTTGGGGATTAGCATATATTTCCCATCCTGCCTCCTCTCTCATTTGCATTCTTCCAATAGCTCCTCTCCGCTCTTTTCTCCACCTGAAGTCTCTTCCCCCTTTCCTGTGAAGAAGTAAAACTAACCCCTTTGCCTGGGTGACCTATAAAAACGCCTTCACTTTTTTTTTTTTCCTTCTTCTTTTTTTCTCCGGTACATATGATGAAAAGCATGAGCTCATTGGGATTTTTATAGCCCAATCTGGCAGCTTTTTCAAATAACTTGGATGGTGAGATGTAATTTTAGTTTGGGTCCTTGCCTAAAAATAAAGAATAATTATTAGCACATCAGACGTGGATATTGTAAGTGTTCGAAAAGGGTTTAAATTGTTCTACAGATAACGGAGCTGCCGCCCTGTATCAGCACAAAGGTCTGTCATAGCCCGAGTCCCATCTCTGTGCTGTCCATCCTGAGGAGCTGTAAGAAATCCTAATGTGCACCAGGAGATAAATCAGAAATGGGTTGAGCTGCGTGGTATGGGTGGCTCTCTGAAGATTAAAAAAAAAAAAAAAAAAGGCATGTTTAGAGGGTTAATAAGCAATTAACAGGTGAGATGCTGAAGTCCAAAGCAGAAGGGTGTGTTTTAAGTGTTGAATTTATTATTAGCAGTAATGTGGTGGTGGTGTCTGTCCGTACTAGTGAAGCCTGGCTGTTAGGGAGAGGTGGTGTCTGTTATTTAGAGCCGCTGAAAGGCTTAGGAAAGGCAGACAGAAGCCATCCTTGCATGCCTGGAAGCTTGCTTGGCTTTATCCAGCCACCTCAATTGGCCTAAAGGTGGTCCAGGGCTGCTCAGACCCTGCTCAGAGACTCTGGTGCGCCTTGGTGCTCTGAGGTGGATGAGTTTCCCAAGAGCAGCTCCAGCAATGCGTGCTCCCAGTGCATCCACCCTTGCTGGGAGCCATGGCTGTGTCTGCAAAAGGATGCACAGGCACCTATTTTGTAGCTCTGGGTCATCTTTTTGTTGTCAGTCAGGAGACATGTCTCCAGTGCAACCACCTTGCTCTGGTGATCTGTCCAAACCTCCTTCCAAAAGAGCTCGTGATGTCCCTTGTCCCCCAGCGAGGACAAGGAGCATGTCACCTTGCCACAGAGGAGTCCCATTCTTAGCAGCTAATTTAGAGCGCTGGGAAGTAGTGCCCTGAAATCGCCTGAACCTTGCCTGAAGGCTCGGCGCGACAGCTCCCGAGCCCTTCAAACAAATCTGGGTTAGCGGAGGACTTTGCAGCCAGGGTGCTCTGCTACCCTCCGCCGCAATGGGCAGCCAGTGATGGTCCTGCCCTGGGGAGGAGATGTGTGGTGGGGCTAGGAGCAGTGATGGCTCCACCTCCAGCACTCCGCCTGGTTGTGTAGGACCACTGTTCGTACTGCTCTGTGGTGGTAGGAGAGAGCTGTCGATCCCGCTCTGCTGTCAGAAGCCTTCCAGCTGGGCTTTTCACAGTGCTGGGCTTGCATTGGCAAGCCTTCGGCAGAAGGGCTGGAGCCCGCATCCAGCCTAGGAACATCCCTGGTCTCCTGGAGATGCTCAGCCCCAGCTGGAGTCAGCACAGGGGCTGCAAGTGCCTTTCCCCTGTCCCTTTGGGAGGCTGGTTGGACACCAGGCACTGGGGTGTGAGGAGAAAAAGCTGAAGGAGGGTCTCGGGGTCTCCAAAGCAGCGTTGGGTGCAGCATGTCCTCTGCGCTGGTATTTTGGGAAGCACTGGGTTTGCTTTCGCTGGCAGGTTGCATGAAAGAGATGAAAGTACCCATGCTATTCTCTCTCTCACGTGCTGCTGAGTGGCCGTGCTTTATCATACTTATTGATTTTGATCTTATAACCAATTCAACAACACAGCTCTCCCCAGCCTCTGGGTGTTCCTGACTTAAATCCCTTTTCTGCTCTCCCCTCAGCCCCGTGGGTAGGGGTGGCTGGTCATGTGCTGGGGCACAGGGACCATGCTGAAGGGCGACAGGGGAAAGCGAAAGTGCCATCAAGGGTAAAAAAGGGTAAAAGATGCCCATATATATTGGGGATAAGCAGCCTGATACACAGGGATTTGTGTGTGATGCTGGGATGATGCATCCCAACTGCTGCTGGAGCCAGGCTTTGCAGCTGACCACTTGTGCCGGGGTAGGGAAGAAGAGGAGGCTAGGAAAAGGAGTCGATGTGAGAGGTTTGCTGATGTGAGAGCATTTTTGTGGCTGGGGTATCCTAGGAAACCCAGCCGCCTTTCTGGAGGGGCAGGTTGGTACCTGCAGTACCTCAGGGAGAGGGGGAGAGAAAGAGTGCTAATTGCTCAGCGCGCCAGAGAGCTGTTCTGGCCTGTAATTAGATGAATTAGTGGAACAATGACCCAATTTCCCTTGGTTTTTGGATTGCTGCAAACAACCCTGAGGTTGCTGCCTCCCTCTGTCCCGCTCTCCTCCCCATCCCCTCCTCTCCCGTCCCCTGCTTCTCTACTGCAACTCCCCCTCGTCCTCCTCACCCAGCACCTAGGGACTGAGCCCAGATGGGAGAGGAGTCCATGAGCTCTGGCACTGCCATCTGTGCTCCTGTGGTTCTGCCGGCATCCCTGAGCTGCAGCATCTCATTTCCCCCGAGTGTTTCCACTACTGGACTCGGTGTGCACCAGCTCCCTTCTGCCCCAGTTTGTTTTCCAGAGATGGGCTTGAAAAAAATCTTTGTGTTTTAAAAGAAAATCTCTGGAGTCCTTCCTGTGCCTGCCGGTTGCCTTCCAAGGTCATCAAACTTTCATTACTGTAGATTTTTGAATGCGTGTAAGGTTCTCAGCTCCTTCTCGGCAATCCCAGAGGTAGGACTCTAAGGAAGCTCCATGTGTGGAAAAAGCCAGAGCAGCTGATGGCTGTAGGTGTTGCCAGAGAAGCATGGGTGACCATCAGGGGAACGACCCCCATGTCTGGGGCACCATCTCTGGTCCATGTACCCCCTGCCTGCAAGGGAGGTTAAACCCATGCAGCTGTGATGAGCATGGTGTTGGCAGTGTTGAGACCCCAGAGTGTGTTTGCACGGCATGGGTGATGGCCAGCGCTGTGGCATGGGGATGTCCCCAGCCATCATGGCATATGGGGGGCATCCATGCAGGGCTGCCAGGGCTGGGTGGCCCCTGGGTGGCTTTGGCTGACCATAGTGGCCCGTGAGCTTTGGTGCCAGAATCAAATGGGGCTCACTGGCATGTGGGCTTTGGGAGGCACTGAATCTCTGTACTTGCCTAGGGACACGGTTGTCCTCGTTACTTCCCCTAGCCTGGTGTGAGAACATGGCTTTTGGCACTGGGGTGGCCGAGGGCTTTGCCTGGGCTAACTCTGCTTTCTCCCTGTCTGCCCGCAGCATCCTTGCCACCGCTGGGACACACTTCAACACTCATGTGGACCTGCGGACACTGAGGGCCGTGCGAGTGCTCAGACCTCTGAAGCTTGTCTCGGGCATTCCCAGTAAGTTGGGTGCTCCTCCCAGGGTGTCCACATCCATCCCTGAGGTCCTTCATAGTAAGAGGGGTCCTCATGCTATCTCAGAGATGTGGGGTGCAATCAGGGAAGAGGGGGACAAACCTTCCCACGGAGCAGGGATCTCACGTGCCATTTTCCCAGCCAGCCCTTGGGTAGCCTGTAGGGGAGGGGACTCTTGGATGGCAGTGTTTGGTGTCCCTGGGTGGCATTTTCCCCCACCCAGCCTGTTCTGTGCTGGTACAAGGCTGAGCTCAGCGGCTCACCAGGGCCCACCAGCGGCTCTGCTTCCCTGGCCAGAAGGCAGTGGGTGGATCCTTTCAGGACTGAGGTTTATTCAGGGGAGTTTTCATCTTTTTTTTTTGCAAGATTTCATCTGCAGGCACGGGGATAAATAAAGAAACTAGGCTGCTGCCGGCACCAGTCCTCCCATCCTTCCTGCCCTGGGCACCGGCTGGGTGGTGTGCTGGATCTGTGCCTTGGGGGCAGCAAGGGGACAGAGCAGCTGCACAGATCATGTCTCACCAAGTCCAGGTGAGACAAGGACAGACAGGATACCAGAGGGGGGACCAGATCCAGAAACCAGTCCTCCTGGAGTCTTGCTCTGCAGCCTGTCCCGCCTGTTCCACCGGGGATGGTGCTTTCCTCAGCTGCCCAAAGGGATGGTCCAGGCTGTGCTGACCTCTTGCATCTGTCTGATGATTGTCTGTCCTCTCAGTTCACTGTCCTCCTCTTGCCAGAGGTGGGATGGACATGCCCCAGGCCAGGGGGGTTGCATCACTAGGCTGAGCTGTGCTCTTTCTCTCCCCTCCCAGGTCTGCAGATTGTGCTGAAATCCATCATGAAGGCCATGGTGCCTCTCCTCCAGATTGGCTTGCTGCTCTTTTTTGCTATCCTCATGTTTGCCATCATCGGCCTGGAGTTCTACAGTGGGAAGCTGCACCGAGCCTGCTACACAAACAATTCAGGTGGGGAGAAGGGCTCTGCACCCCCTTTGCATCCCATGGGTGGAAAACAGCTAGGACGAGCACATGTTGCTGTCATGGGAAGCCCAGGGCTGAGAATATCCTGCATTTTAATCACCTGGTTGTGTTCAGGATGTCCCAGTTTCTTATGGGAGCAGTTTGTGTGCAGCCAGGGCTAGTCCCAGCAGGGCCCCCTACTTTGCCCCAAGTGCATCTGCATTCAGGCTCTTTGCCTCGCCAGTCCCCTGCCTCTCTCTTACCTCTGCCTCCTTTGGCTCTCTGCTGTGTGCTTGCAGGTGAACTAGAGGAGCTGGACCCCCCTCATCCATGTGGGGTGCAGGGTTGCCCCCCGGGCTACGAATGCCGGGAGTGGATCGGTCCCAATGACGGGATCACGCAGTTCGACAACATCCTCTTTGCTGTGTTGACCGTCTTCCAGTGCATCACCATGGAAGGGTGGACCACAGTCCTGTACAATGTGAGTAGCCCTGCTCTGTGGTCTCTTTGGGCAGCTGGGGATGGGGAGTTGGAGCCGGTATTTTAGTGTGCTGGAAACCAATAAGATCCTGAGTTTCCTTTGTGATGGGGATGAGGCCGGTCCTTCCCATTTGGGCAGGAGATGGGGGATAGAGGGGTGTGTGGTACATGTCTCTGGGCAAAGGGAGCTCTAAGGACTTGTCCCCCATCTCTGGGCTGGCTGTGCAACTCATTGCGGAGAGTAAAGCCTTGTGGGCATAGGCTGCAGCAAGCCTCCTGCTTGAGGGCTGTCCCTGGGGAGGCATCCTTCCTTCCCTCCTCTTCTTCCTGCACTCCCTAGGACAGCTCTGTAAGAGTGGACGTGGTTTCTGGGCACTGTGCATCCACTCTCCCTGCAGACCAGGCAGCGGATGTGCCTGCAGCCCTGTGGTGGCCTTGAGAAGCCTCAGAGCTGGACTCAGACCCCTTCACTGGGTCAGGGGTGGCATTTCGGTGTCCGACAGGGAGCTGAGATCTTTGGTATTTGTGCTGCAAATATCTGTCAGTGCTGACGAAGGAGGGAATGACTGGGCTGGGTTCCTGTGGTTTGTAGCTGCTTGAATTTGCCAATGCCCGAGCCCTTGAGGTGCCCAGGGAGCAACCTGGGGGCAAAGCTGGAAGCAGGAAAAAAGCTACAGGCAATCACAAAGTGCAATGTATTTGTGGGCGATTGGCCATATACATAAGTTTTAGTTTATGAGCTAGAAGCAACCATGCCAGTTCTGTTCCCAGTCTAATTTCAGCATCAATTTTGGCGTCATTGCACTGGGAATGTTTTTATACCCTGGTCCCATAGTGCTGGGAGAGTTGCAGAGTGGCATTGCTCTGCGGGAGGCAAATTGGATGGCTTGCAATGGGGAAACATGCCTTGAAAGTTACTTGGTTGTGAGCAGAAACACTGGTTTTTAACCCCAGGCGAGGGCACTGTGTTGCCAGCCTTGGGGTCCCCCTCCCGCTCGGCCCATCCCAGGGTCCTTCTGGGAGTGCAGGCTGGTGTGCGCCAGCAGACGGACCATGAAACCCAGACTAGGGTAGAAAGGGGAGAGTTCATATCAAGGGCTTAACTGTGCCACGAGGATTGGGTTTTCCTTGTCCTGAAAGGAGATGGTGCTGTCAAGATCTTGCTGCTTTGCTGGGGGATTTAGGCGGGATTGAACCACCTGGGAGTTCAGACCAAAAAAAAGAACATTTCTAGGCTGCTTCTGGTGTATCAATGGGATTAGAGACTTAACTACAATCCTTATTGTCCAGGCATAATTGAGTATAGTGGGAAAGGTGATTCTTCCTGCCTGGTGGTGTGGTTCCTCTGCCTTGAACAATTCCTGGGCAATTCCTGCCTGCTCGCACCGCTGTGCCACTGCCCATGCCTGGCACCGGCAAACTGCCATGAACCTTCTCTCTTGTATTAATGTCTGGCTCTCTGCAAAAGCCAGAGGTCGGTTCCACCAGTGCTCCCCATGTCCCCTCCTCTCCGTCCTTTGGCATCTGCGGCAAATAGCAGCCTGTGCTGGAGCTCCAGTTGCAGTGTGCAAAGAGCTGGTGAGCTACATAGATGGGCAATTTGTGGTCTGATCAACCTTGAAGGTTTGTACCAGCAGTTCCCAAAATATTCTGTTTTCCTGCCATTTAGGGTGTCCTTACTGGGAAGGCTGGAGCTGATCCATTCGATACCTGGGATGTGCTGATCCACCATCTAGATCTTACGGGGGGGGTAAAGGTGGGAGATGCTGTTGGGAGCACTGATAACCATGCTCTGCAGGACCTACTCTGTGGGTTCTCTTATTTACCACCATAGCCGCTAAATCAGGAGCTCTCTGGGTCACCTGGGGAGCCACAGCCCTGGTATCTGAATACTCTTCCCAGCACCAGTCGCAATGCCGGGCAGAGGTGCTCAGTCACTGTGTCCCTGATGGCCAGGCCCGTAAGGTGCCTCCCATTCCTGCTCCTTTGCAAAGAACCAGTTATTACTTACCTATAATGGAAAGGATTAGGGACCTTATTTGGTTTTTAATTGAATGAGGGTTGGGGCCTTGGTATAGTAAAATGCTGCTGATTCACTTTGGGAGGCGGCGAGGGACGGACACTGTTCCCAGCACTGTCAGGCTGCACCTCCCGCCCTCCCCAGGGACGTGGGCTGTCTCACAGGGTGCCTCTGGGTTGCAAAGGATATGGACGCTCAGCCTGGAGGCAGCGAAATGGGCTTCTGCTTTTTTTATTATTTTTTTTTTAATAGAAAAATGGGGGTACATATGAGAAATGTGGTCTTCAGGGGATGCTGGAGTAGGGCTGGGCAGGGGGTCAAAAGCCACTGGGATGCTCTACCATCACCTTCATCATTTGGAGCAGCAAAACAGAGCAGGCTCCCACTACTAACCAGCATGGACCTTGCCCAGCACGTGCCTCAGGTTGGGGTAGGTTGGTGGGGGACTGTCTGCTTTCCCACCAGAGTACAGCGGTGGGAGGCTGCGTCCTTGCAGGTTAACGCCGCAGCCTTGCAGAGGAGGTGGAGATTGCAAGAAAACCACTTGAGCCGTATCTCAAGAAAATTGCTTACTATAGAATTCCCCCGTGTAACTGTATCGTGATTTTAAGATCCATTTTTCCACAATTGTACCAGGTCTAGAAGTGCGCTCCTGGAATTTGTAGATAGCTTCACGAAAAGCTAATTGGCCCTGTGGTACTTTCCACGTGTGTTGTTTCATGGATGTGCTTGCCTTTTGCCTTGTTTTTATCAGCCTTGCCTGCGTGCAATGCCGGTCTTGGTAGGCAGAAATCACAGTAGAGGTTAAAAAAGAAAAAAAAAAAAAAAGAGAGAAAAAGACTTAAACTGTGGGCTGTTAGAGCTTTTCCAGCTCCTGTCGCTGGAAGCCTTAAGGACTTTAATTTCTTTTAGAGGAGGGTTTTGGCTTTGTGATTCCTCTGGCTGTCTCTGCTGTCCGAAACAGGGGCTAAGGAGTATTTTGCTTTTCTTTTTATACTAGAGCAGACGCCCCTTCCCTGGGCTGGCTTGAGACCTGGTTTCTGTTGGGAAACCAGGTTTCTGTTGGGACCAGAGGGAAAAATAATGCTGGCGAAGAGACTTGCTGTCCTACTTCTCCGCCTCTGCTGGTGTGCCGGCACGGGTCAGGAGCTGGGTTGCGGTTTTGTCTTTAAACAGCGATGCTGGGGCCTGGGGGGGGGAAAGTGGCAGGGCCATGCCGTGGGGTGCTGAGCACCGGGGCTGACCTGGCACAGCACAGGCGCTCGGTGGTGCTGGTGGCTTCATGTAGAATTGTTTGGGTTAGAAAAGACCTTTAAGATCATCAAGTCCATCCAACCAGATGCTCAGCCTGGATCCCCCCATCCTAGGGAGCTAACAAGAGGGGAGTGCGAAGTCGTGATTTCCTCTGAAATGCCAGCTTGAGAGGCTGTATTTATTCACTGAGATTGTTTATTTGTTTTCCCATTTGGAAGTGCTCAGCCGCTGTGCTTGCAGGTAGCGAGGAGGAGCCTGGCTTGCCGGGAGCTGCCACTCTCCTCTTCCCCCCGGCGCTGCCAGAAGCCGAGACAGGAAGAAAAACACACCCGTGGCAAACACGTGCTGGGGCCTGGTGGGCTCTGAGGTGAGAAGGGTCAGCCCTGCCTGTCCCGGCTCTGTCCCTTGCCCAGAGCACTGCTCTATGTTCTCCGGAGCCCGGAACACCAGCCACGTGGCACGGGAACCATGTTGGGAATTGGTTAGTTCAGGACAAAGGAAAACACAAGCACATGGAGAAAGCTGCTGTTTGTAGCTGTGGGAGCGATGGGAATGTGGATGGATGCAGGCAGGGGAGCCAGGGTTGCCTGCACCTCCTGCACAGCGTTGCTCATGGGGGACTGTGGCTGCCACAAGGTACAAGTGGTGGCAGTTGCAAGTGGTTGCTGAGGTTGCAGGGGGTCACAGATACAAGCGTTGGGCACATGTCCACCCATGGCTCCGGGCAACCCTGCTCATGCTGGGAGAGGCTCCAAGCGCACGGCCAGTGTAGAGAACCAGAGCCTGCTGTGAAGGGAAAGCCTGTTTCCCTGCATGGATCTGGCCGTCAGCTTGAACTCCCGATCCTAATGTTGTGGCCCCAGTAAAGTCCTGAGAGTCGGAGCAACCTGCAGACAGGCAGGAGTACCTGCACGGCAGTGATAACCAAGCTGCAGCTGGGTCATGCAAAGAGCCAACTTGACTTTGCACAGGGCCATGGCTATTAGCAGCCACGAGTGAAAACAATTTGCCTCCTAAGCACACGCATTAAAGCAGCACTGGCAGAGCATCCATGCTGCTAATTAAAAATGCTTGGCAAGGCCTAATGGGAGCTAGTCGGCCACAGTTGCTTGCTATAAACCCAAAGGCATCTTGTGGCACAAGGGATTAGGACTGTAGGGAAGCAGGAGGGCAAAAAGATGCCAGGAGCCTTAGGAGATACCAGGGTTAGGTGCTGGGAGCCTTCTGGGTGCTTTTGCAGTAGGAGGAGAGCATTTTGGGGGGGGGGGGGGGGGGAAGAGAATCAAGTCCTTGGCAGCTTCCAAAGCACCTCCTGAAAGGCAGTGCTTGTGGGCAGATGTGTGTGCCGTAGCCTCAGGGGAGATGGGGTGTGCGGGTCTCGCAGCCCCGTGCAGAGCCGAACAGCCGCCTGCAAACCACCCTGTGGCTGCGAACACGCTCCTTGGGTGTGAAGCATGAGCCCTGTGTGTGGAGACTGGCGGCAGAGACTTTACACCCGCAAGAGCAGCTGTAAAACACCAAGCTGCTGCAAGGAAGGGGGTTTGCAGCAAGCGTGACTCAGGCGCCACGTGCTTCCTGCATGCCTGAGGTGCTGTGGCCGGGAGGATGCAAGGGGAGGAGACCCTGCGGGAGCGCTGACCAGGGACCGGTGTCACCCTGGTGTTTGGGGCTCTCCTCTAAATGTGGGGTGCAAAAAGGCCAAGGTGAACCTCACCACATGCGAGAGGAATCTCACCACGTGCACGGGTCGGGGTTTCTTGCTGCTGAGCGTGGGACTGGGTTTTCAAAAGTTGCCTTGAGCCAGTTTTGACCATGAAGCACCAAACCTGAGATCTTCTACTGGAGCCAGATTTTCAAATGTGAAACATCCATCCTTTTTTGATACAGAGACTGTTCAGACAGCCCTGATTTGGGGCTCCCTGATAAAGGGAGATGTGTTAAACCACTGGCTGTGCTGGAGCACATGGGTTGGAAATGGGTGCAAGGATTGTCTGTCCTGCTCCCTGCCAGGTCCCTAGCTGCACTATTTGAGTGGCCTTGGTTCGGCTCAGAGGAGGAATGTGGTGCAAACCAGTTATTTTTCCGTGTGTGTGTACAAAATTGCTCATTGCTTGTTGGCATAAATTCCTGGGGTGTCATAGTTGTCCCTTGGGATGCTCAGCACTCAGCTGCCCTTCCCAAAGCACCCATGTGCGAACAGTGTGAGCAGGACCTGAGCATCATGCAGGTCTTGGTGTGCTTCTCCTCTTGCCTTTTGGAGAGTGAAGGCACTGCCTGGCTTTATGTGCAGCCAGGGGCCAGAGAAAATAATGACTTGACCAGAGAGGAGTTTGCTCCTGTTGGTTTTTGCTTGGACCTGGAGCTGAGCTGGGAAGCCTCCTTGAGCCCTGGTGCTTCCAGGAGCTGGTGCAGCTCCTTTGGACATCGGTGCTGGTCCCCTGAGGTCTCTGCTGCCAAGGTGAGAGCTGCAGTGGTGCCAGCCACATCCCAAAGGTTGTAGGGACTCTGCAGCGAGGGCCAGTGGTGCAAAGACCCACCAAACCAGCATCTGCCCTGACACCACGGTGATGGGCAGAGCACTGGAGGAGCTCAGTACAGCAGTGGTGTTACGTCTGGAGGCTGAGTCTGCCCTGCTGCTCCTTTGGGCACTGTGGAGGATGAAGCTGGGAGTGTGATGGATAATGGTGGCTCCTAGCAAGGAGTGGTGCTAGCTAGAGCTGGCGTCTGGGAAGAGGACGGAGAGAGGCTGGAGAGCAGAGGAGGTGGGAGGAATGGCAAAAGGGGGAAACCGCTTGGCTTTTTAGCCCTCTGTGCCCTGGGACGATGCCAGGCTCTCGAGCTGGAATGCTTGCAAAGGGAAAAAGGAGTCCCTTCTTGTGTGTTTTAAATTAAAATGCAACACAAAAAATATCCTGTCGGGGAGGTATGAAAATTTAATCAACACCCAGTGCTCTTAGCAGCTCAGCAGCAAGCACAGATCTTAATGCCTCTGCAGCTATTCCTGGCAGCTCCCGGCCATGCGGGCGAAGTGAGGTGTTCTGTGGGGGGGACAGGGGCTGCCAAAAAGTCCCCGGTGCTTGTGGCACTGCAGGACAGAGCCCCTTCCCACCTCTTCCTCTGAAATGTTAAATGCTGGCTGGTTTAAGTGCGATTAAGTTAGCGAGGACTTCAGAGAGGAGACTTTAAGTTCCACCCTAAAGATTTAAAACCTTCCTAACTTTTAACGAAATGAGCTATTTTCCCCCAAAAGGCTCCTGTTGGTGCCTGAGCTGGCAGCTCGTGTGCTGCCAGCCGTGGGTGCTGGAGCCCAACCCCAGCAGGCACACGTGTTCGGCAGCCAGCCTGCTTTACCCTCTTCTCCCTTTGGAAGGAATGGCTCTTTCTCCACACTCAGCAAAGCCAGACCCTCACCAGCTTGCCAAATGTTCCTGACTTTTTTTTTTTCTTTTTTTTTTTTTTTTTTTCCCCCCTTTTCCCTCTCTGTGTGTGTGTGTGCTGAAATGACACAGCAAGAAACAAACTGTGTCTGCTGGATCCCCAGCTTTGCAGGCATGTTCTATCAAAAGCTCCCTGCCCACACCCTCCTCCCTGCCCGCACGGGAAAGTCTTGTTCCTAGACCGTCTGCTGGCAGGAGTGGAGGAGCCGAAGGGCTGGTGGAGGCACCGATGCTCCAGCACCGATGCCCCACGCTGCTGAACAACTCCAGCCTCGAGGAGGGGAGGTGGCGGGGGGGGATGTGTCTCAGTGCTGCCTGGCCCCCCTATTGCTCATCTTTGTTAAGCCCAGGATCTGTAATTTCATTAGTGGGTTTGGCGCTGGAAATTGTCCTGGCTTCGCAAAGCTGCTTTCGCGCCTCTCTGGTGGTGCGTGTGCTGCTGTGCATCAGGGCTGGATTGTGGGTGTATTGGGGTGAACTGGGGTCCTCAGTGAGGTCGCACGTGGGTCTGTTGCTCCAGAGCATCACAACTGGAGCTGGGGATGTTCCTGAATATAGGAAACATATCATGGGGTTCGAGCTGCCTCTCCGGGCTTGCGGTGTGCTCAAAACAAAGCAGGGATCCAGCCTGGCAATCACCAAGCCCCGTTGAAAAAACACCCCAAAATCATGATCCCATGAAAACCATGTCCCGCTGAAGCATGCAGGCTCGGGTCCAGCCAGAGAGGCAGCAGCGCTGGCAGGTGTCCGAACCCAATGCTGAGGATCTGCACTGGGAATGCCGGCACTGCCTTAGCTGAGCACTGGGTCTAAGGAAGGCTACCGAGCTTTGCAAATCCTCCATCAGGAACAGTTCACGCTGCCTGCGGGGCAGTTAGGGGACTGCCCTCATCTGGGGCTGGGGAAGGTGCAGGAGGGGTCGAGGAAGGTGGGGGTTCGGGAGCAGAAGTGGGGGCAGCCGAGGGGTCACAGCCAGGGATGGGTGGGGGGAAAGGAGGAGGAGGAGGCGGTGGTGGCACGCATTGGGACAGGGTCTACGGATCGATGCTAAGCCATCTGGGTGCAATTACTTGGTGGTTCAGAGAACAGAACAAAAATTGGTCTCCATGCCTATTTCAAATGTTTTGAAAACACTTGATTTTTAGTAACGCTTCTAGCAACGCGTTTTTTTGCATTCCACTTAGAAAAATGAAATATATTGGGTTTTTTCCTGTCTCCCCACTCCTTCCCCTTCCACGCACACACGCACAGACACGAGTGTGCCCACCTGCTGCCAGGCTTTGCTGAGCTTTGTGCATCCCTTTGCAGGGACTTCTGCCTGCCCTCAGCACCTCAGAGCATCCCCAGGACCAGCAAAAGGCAGCGCTGCAGGCAGGGCATCGGGCAGGAGGTGCCCACCCTGCCTGGAGACCCCACCATAGGGCCATGGCAGGATGCATCCCACTGTGGGTCAGCCCCGGCCCTGCAAAGGAAATGTACCAATTTCCTCATTAACCTGATTTGGAAAAGCAAAGCATTTTCATTCAGATCTTGTCCAGCGCCGGGGTCGCTGATGGATACCAGGCAGGGCTGGCGGGGAGCGAAGCATGGCCCTGCATGCAGGAGGGCTATTAAATTACTGCTATTAAAGGGAAGAAAGAGATCTGTTACTGCGCTGGAGAGAGCAGCAGCGGGTGTCAAGGTCTTGAGGGAACTGGTTAGGCCAGGGAATCTGCTATAAGGTGGGTTTTTTTCATTTTTCTCTCCTCCTTTTTGCTGGGGTATGGAGATTTCGAGGCTGTTCCTGCTGGCCTGCGTGTGTTTCTCAGCTGGATGCAGCCGTGGTTTGCAGGGAAGATCAGGTTGGGGGCTGCGGAAGTGATGCTGGGGGGATGGCATCAGCCGTGATGGGGGCATGGTGCGTGTCACCATGAGGCAAAGCCCATCAAGAGTTGCCAAGCCGAGGATTTGGCATACAAATCATGAGAGCTGCGGTGTTTTCACACCCGCTGTCCCAGCAGGTCTGCTCTGCTGCCCAAGCCATCAGGAAGTGCTGGGGAAGGCAGGAAATGCACCCAGGGCAAAGCCTTCTGCTTTGGGGGACAGGCAGACCTCTCCTGCCTGGCTGTGGTGGTTGAGACAGTTTGATCACCCTGTCCCTGCTCATTAAAGCCTGCCTGCAATACAGGCAAAGCCACAGATCCCTGTGGGACCTCTCCATGGAGTGGGAGATCCTCAGCAGAGGACTACAATGAGAGCAGGATGGGGCCACCCATGCTGCTGGAGGTCCCGTGGATCTTTCTCCTCCCCTACAGCACATCACTGCCATATCGCGCGAGCACGTCATGGCCAGTTGGTTACGGTAATGAATGTATATTACCCCAATCTAATTATGTGCTGTTTTGGTCTGGATTCAAACAGAAATCACAGAGACTCTCTCCTAATGCAGATGGATTTTGACAGGGGGCTTGACTGCCTATGGGGCATCAGCATGGGCAGTTGATGTTGGCCAAACTGGTCATGGAGGTCTGTAGGACCTGAAGTGGGATCCCAGCCCTGTTACTAGACACTGGAGAGTCAACGAAGGCAGATCGCTGTGTGAATGAAGTCCGGTGGCTCCCCATGTCCTGCTGTTCCCCAAATGAATTGAGTGCGCACAGCCTCACTCTCCAGTTCCCCTCCCCGAGCTGGTGGGCAATGAGTGGCCATTAAAGGAGCCCTGTACAGCCAGAACTCGCTTTCTGTTTATTTTTAGGTAGGAGAGACTGAATTTGTAGGTCGTCTTTTTATTATTGTTATTTCCCCCCGCTTTCCCCATAGCAAAGAAATCCTAAAGTTTCCCATGTGAACGCAGCCCGAGGGAGGGTACGTGTGGGCTGCGAGCTTGTGCTTTGCATTCGGCTTGGGTATATATTTAGATTTCTTTAGATTTCTGGCCCCCTGAGTGAGACCAGCTTTTGCAGCTCCCTGCGCCTTTTCCCGCCCTTTGAGGAAAAAAAAAAACCAACACACACCAAAAAAACAACATAAGAGCTGCTGAAACAATAACCCCGTGCTGGGGGTTAAGAAGCGGGAGCCGGCGGGGGCTCCTTTGCCAGGTAGGGACCCACCGTGTCGGCTCCATTCCCCCATGAAGGTCCTGCTCCCACTCCTTGGTGGTGTCATTTATAGGCTTGGAGGCTTTGCTGGCAGTGGGATGGGTTGTGTCCAAGATGTGAGTGTGGTGGTTCAGCTCCGGCTGGGGGTCTCCACCAACGCCTTGGCATGAGAAACACCCTTGGGTGCGTAGGTGCAAAGGGAGGAAGGGGCACCTTCCACCCTTTGGGGAAGCTGTGGCTCCCTAGTCTTCACCAACAAGCTCATTTTGGTTATGTTGATGTGTCATGTATACCTGGAAACAGCAACAAACACATTTCTCAGTCTGGTGGCCATGGGAGAGCTTGGGTGGTTTAGGCTGGTGGGGTGCATGTCGAAAAGGTGGTTGTCTGAAAGGGAAGGGAAAAAGCAACAAAGATTAGCCATGAGGCAGCTTCTCTGTCTCCTAAAGGGCTTGGCTGAGCGATGGGATCTCCTCTCCAGCACAGGGAACCAGGGATGGGAGAGAGGAATTTCTTCATTAAAGGAGTTACAGCGTTCATGTAATTTGGGGATTGAACTTCCTGTGTCTACCCTGACCTCTGCGCATGAGGGTCTCCTGGTACCTTCAGCAAAGGGGAAAAAAATGGTGGGAAGGCGCAGCAGACCAAGGCAATGAACCACTGCCTATGGAGGGATATTAAGAACAAATGGTGCCCCAAAGGGATGGGAAAAGGGGCTGCTCAGCCAAGACAACTACACCTAGGTGCAAAAGAAGTTAAGAAGTGCTACGGGAGCTGCCAAAAGTCACACTGACACAGACCTCATGAAGGATGCTCAAAGGGGCAGCGAGCGGTCCTTGATTCTGCAGATGGAAGCAAGGCACGGTGAAATGACGGCTGGGGATATTTGGACACAGATGGTGATTTCACCCTGACTTTTGGTCAACACCAAGACAGAGGCAACATAAAGGGCTGGATAGTGGGAATGAGGACACAGGCATGAGTGCAGCTGATGTGGAAGCCAAGCGCCGAGATCATCGCATCCATCAGCCCGGCGCTCAGGATAGCTTCCCCTCCCCATGCTTGGAGGGAGCTGGCACATGAAATGGCAGGTCTGGTAACAAGTATTTTTAACAACTCCATCGAGTTGGGGGAGGCACCATCTGACTGGAGAATAGCGAATGCGATGCCTATATTTAAAAGTGGGGGGAGGAGGGGAAAAAAAGTAAGGCAGGCAGGAATAGGACTGTAAGCCTGACCTCGATCGCATGCCATTTAGGAGCAGGTTTGGAAGGGAAAAGATGAAAATGAATCATGGGTTTGCCAAAGGTAGGTCACTCCAGGCTAACCTGGCATCAGAGACCTGGAAATGTGTAGAGCTGCTCTTTGTAGTAGTAAAGCTTTTGCTATGGGAAAGTGTTAATGAACTGGAAAAGAGGGGAAGGAGAAGAGGAGCTCTTCAAGGCTGGCAGGGAAGCGAGCAGTGCTGGGATGGTGCTGGGTGGTGGTGAGGGGACGTAGTGGCTGGCAGTGACCGGCAGGGCTCGTTGGGGATGAGTCACAGGTTTTTCTGCTTCCACCTTACAGCATTGACTGGTTTCCTAGAGCTGAGGGGACAGAGGCAGCCACCCTGGGCTGGAGGAGTTTGAGGGCTGGAGGAAGAGATGTGGGATGCTGTGAGAAATGGAAAGCCATGTGCTTGTTGAGTAACAGCAAAGATATCTCCTAGGAGCCCAGGTCTTGCTGATTGGGAAGTAGCAGTGTGGAGGAGGAGGAGGGAATGAACGAGTGAGCACGGGGTGACTACAGGCCATCAGTGCCCTGGAGAAGCAGGGAGGCTTGCAGGCAGGATGGCAAAGCCTTGGTAGTGTCATGCAGGAATGGAGTGGGACCCATCAGAATCACTCACTCGGATCTCCTGTGTCCAGGGAAGATGAACTGAGCCCAGACTGGAGCAGGGAAGGGGCCGCTGGATTAAACAGGGAGGGAGAGCCAGTCATACAAGAGAGAACTTGAGGAACCTTGCTTTGGCTAGCAAAGCAGAAGCTGGGGTTGGCCATGATAGCTATCTATAAATACATCAGGATGGGAAACAGTATTTCAGCCAAAGGCCAATGCTGGTAAAAGAACAGATGCATACATAAAATGACCACAAATAAATTTAGGTTGAAAATTAGAGCAGCCATTAGAGAGTCTGCTTGAGGAGCCTTCCAGTGGGAATAGTAACTTTTTAAGGTTGAGTTGACAGACATCGAGGGGAGGGTTTACATGATGTGAGGGGGTCAGCAGTTGTGTGACACCCTGGCAGTCTGCGACCTCTTTGAGGCAAATGCAGCCAGGTGTGGCGCTTTCTTTGGTTTCGCTGGCAGATGTTCTTCAGCTTTGGGAGTGGAAAGATGGGAATGCTCGTGTGTGTGTGCACACATATGCACGCACGCATGCTCTTCTGTGTGCTGATGCTGTGCTGCACTGGATGCTTTGTGGTCATGCTTTATGCCACGGGCTAGAGAAGCTAGAGAAGCAGGGGAAGATGCAAAGCCTGTGAAATGCCAAGCCCCTTGTGTTTCCCAAACAAGCCTCCTTGTGCCCCCAGCTGGGCCCTCTGCAGCTTGGGTCCTGCAAAGGTACTGGAGCAACTCTTCCAGCTTATTGGGGAATAAAAGGGCAAATTTTGCAGTTGGAGTGGCTGAGCAGGTACCAGATGAGAGGCTGGAGCCACCACAGCCTGGCTGGGTATCACCAGCTCCTGGGTTTGTAGGGAGCATTGGGATGTGCCCTGGGAAATTTTATCTTGGTGCTGGAGGGTCCTGGCAAAGCTAGCACCAGCCAGGGAACCCCCATGGCTGCTCAGGGCAGGACTGTTCCTGGGGCTGCTGGCATCGTCCTGGGTGGCTGGGACCATTCCTGAGCTTGCTGTGGTCAGTAGTGTGTTCTTGGGTATGTGGGAGCCACTGGCGGCTAGCAGTGCTGGACATGTAACCTCGGAAAAACTCTAAAATCTCTCTAATCCTCCCCTTTACCTCCACCCCCATGGGAGCTGGGTACACAAATGCACGTAGAGGTGGAGATCACAGATAGCCTGTTCTGGCAGGTCCCTGCTAAGCCTCTGCCTCAGCTTTCCCACCTGAGTGTCCCTGGTGCCACCAGCTATGACCATGTCCACAAACTGCAGTGGGAAGAGGCAGCCTGGGTGCTGCTGCTGCTGTTACTGCCTGATAACCCTGGGAAATTGCCCTCTGCTCCATCATCTCATTCCTGTCTCCCACTCTATCTCCTGCTGCACATCAATGCACGTCTCTCTCTCAAAGGGGAGAATGCCAAAGGAGGGGTGGCAATGGCCGCCCATGGGAGAAGATGTCTCCTTCACCTGTAGGAAAGGAGCTCATCTGTTTTGCATCCCCTGTGCCAAGGACCTTGGGGAAAGCCCATGATTTTTGGGCAGGAGCCAGTTTCAAAGGCGAGCAATCCTGGCACAGGTGGCAGGTACCCAATGGTATCTGGGCAGGGAGCTGAAGCCCAGCCAGACTTGGGCCAAGGGGTTGCATGATGCCTTGGAAGCTGATGCCATGGCAAAGAGTACTGTTAGAACAGAGCACGGTGGCCTGGGTGTCTCTGGAGGGTGGTGATGAGCATTGGCTATACAGGACTCTCATGCATCATTCCCACCTCCCTGCACTTGCTTCTCCCACGGCTCTGAAGAAGGGGGCTGGTGGTGGGCTGGGGCTCTTGAAAGGTGCAGGACTTTGAGAAGATTTGTGTGGTCTCCCTGGGAGGTGGGCATTGAGTCTTTCCAGATGCTTTCCCCAATCTCAAAGTCCTTATTGCTGCTGGCTGCCAGGCACTCCTCGGCACTGGGGTCACAGCATCCCCCTACCTGGTGCTGTGGTCGATCCCTCCAGTGGGATGTGTTGGCATCGCCCTTCCTGCCTTGAGCTCAATGTCAGGGTGGTGGGGATGCCCAGCTGAGATTCCTGCTGACGTCTCGGTCACCAGAGGAAGACTCCGGCACGTTGACTTTCTCTCCCTCGTCGGAGATGAGCTTCTCCCCTTGCAGAGCCTCATCTCGGCTCCTGCACTGGCTGACCGGGAGATGTGGTGACAATGACTCAGACGAAGATGAGGGCTTAATTAGCACGGGGAGAGGGGGGAAGAGAGAGAAAAGAGAAAGAGCCTTTCATTGCAACAAGATTGATACCACCTCCCCCAGACAGTCACGTTCTGCCGCATCACCCTCCAGCCCGGCGTCATGTGCGCCGTGCCTGACACTGGAGAACAAATGGGGCCTGGGAAGCGGCTGTGAGGTACAGAGGGGCACTGCTTTATTAAAAGCCTCAGTGAATAAACGTCTGGAGGTATAGAGCAGGGCTTGCCAGCAGGCTTTTCAGCTGTCGGGCTTTGCCCTGCGGTTAGAGCTCCCCTCCGCTCTCAGCTCCTTGGGGTTGGGGTAGCACACCCAGGGTGGGAGGGTGTCTGTGATTTATTACCAATGATGCCATCAGCAAAATGCCCGTGTGAAGGTGTGGAGCTTGTCCACACAAGTCCCTTTCCCCCTGTGCACGGAAGGACAAGCACTGGCTGCCTCTTCTTTAGCCGCCATCTTCCCTGGCCCTAAGGCACCTTATAAATCTTTCCCTCTTAACTGGCGCCGTGCTCAGCCAGTGCTGCTGCTGCAGGGCTGCTTTCCCCTGTCTCGGTGGGATGTGCAGGGGGAGCACTAAATCAAGCTGCTGGGGGAGGCATGCTCAGGGTGGTCTCTGCGCCCTCAACACCATGATTTTGGGCTGCACACCCCTGGACCTCTGCCTGCCCACCACTGGGAGCCTGTAGCACTGTCTTACAGCCCCTGTGTCCCTGCAGGGATGGTAGGAGGAGGCAGAGGAGAGTGGTCTTGCCCGATGAGGGTTGGAGACCACGGAGGACGGTGTGAATGGGGTAGGATGCTGAGGGGCATCAGGGCACTACTGGTTGTGAGCTCCCCTGCACAAGCAGTGCCCCGTGCCCATCAAGGCTTGGCAGGCATGGTCACATCACCCTGAGGAGCCTGGTGCGATCAGCCTGGAGGGAGAATTACTACCACCCTGAAGCTAACGCACCCTCCCTCTGCCACAGGTGCTGGTGTTGAAGATAACGTCACATGTGTTTTTTCTTTCCCCTCCAGACCAATGATGCCTTAGGAGCCACGTGGAACTGGCTGTACTTCATCCCCCTCATCATCATTGGATCGTTCTTTGTCCTCAACCTTGTCCTGGGAGTGCTGTCAGGGTAAGCGAGATGCTGTCCTTTGCCTCCGAGCCATCCCCCATCTCTGAGCCCTGAGGTTGGCCCCTGGTACTGCCATGACCCCCAGGAAGCCAGTAGCTGGTTCCCCCTGTCCCCTCCACCCTTGCCTGTCCCACAGCAAGGGATCGCTCCCTGGCTCTGCTTAGCTCCTCTGCTTCCTGGGGAGCTGGGAAAGGAGCAGCCCTGAAGATGCTTTCGTGTTGTTTCTCCTGGCTGAGAGCTCGTGGTTTTAGTCACCTGTGAGAAATGGTCAGTGTCGATCTTTTGGCTGCTTGGGACCTGCTGGAGGGGAGAGGCTTGGGGAGGCCTTATGGAAACGTGTTTGAGTCTGGAATGTGTTTGTAGTGGGGTGCACATTTGCTGGCTGATGGAGTGTGGTAGGTGTGGATTGGAATGGGTTTGGGGCACATATGGGAGCGATGCGGGGCACCTCCACTCTATGTGGGATGTGGCCAGCACCAGTGGGGGATACGCACTGGTGAGGGTGCCTGGCGTGCATGTGGACAAGCCAGGAACACAGGGACAACACATCTGTCCCTATTGTGCTCTTCCCAGGGGGAAGGAGGTTTTAATCCAAGCCATTAAGCTGGGTTTGGAGAGAAAAAGGCTTCTTGTCTCCATGACAATGAACTGTGGTTGCATCAGCACATCCTCAACCGCTGGCAGGGGTTGGTGCATGGGGAGAGCATGCCCTCTCCTGCACTGGGAGGGGGATGTGGGCTCCTATGCCCTTGCTGCAGGTGGCAGCAGGGACCCTGTGCCCAGCAACAGGTAATTTTTTCCTAATTGCCCATCATGGCAAAAAAAACGCGCCACTGTAGCACTGGTTTGGTCAGCTGGAAAGCCCTTAGATGCAGGGATCAATGTGGAGACTGGCCCTGGTCATCTCTCTCATTGTCCTAAGTGTCCCTGTGAGTTCAGCTGCAGTAGTGGTGGTTTCAGAAGTGCTTCTGAAGAGGCAGGTTGGGCTTTGGGGGGTCTGTTGGTGGGTTGAGTTTCCCCAGCTCTCTGTCTGTGGTCTGACTGAGTCCAGGGGCTCTGGGGACAGGCTGCAGGAAGGGATTCATGCTGCCTTGTGGGGAGGGAGCTCTTACAGAAGATAAAGTCATCCAAACAGTGTTGGGTGGCTTTTGTATTTCTTATGCCACATCCAGCTTGGGGATTTGAGCAAAGTCCAACTGGGTGTCAGTGTCAAGTAGGAACTTTCCTACAAAAGCCCAGAGAAGGGTAGTTAGGAAGCTCAGGGCTAGGCAGCTGGAAGCCTCTTATTTCGGTGTTGAAATGTGTCAACGTAGCCTGTTGTGTGGACACTGACACTTTTGGTGCTGATAAGATGCTGAAAACAGCCTTGGGATACAGCAAGGTAGCACTGCTCTGGCTTGCAAGCCAGCCACTGGCAGGAGGACCACAGGGTGGTTGGTGGGAAGCCCAGCTCATGCCCTGGTCTGTGCTCAGTGCTTTCCTGTGCCAGGACTGTGCGAGGCAGCTGATCCTGCGCCCGCTGAATTGGATGCAGTTGTCTAGGGCTCTTCCCAGGCGCCGGCTGGCATTTCGACTGTTTGTTTATTGCTAATAGGGTTTGTATTGGGGAAGGATGCAAGTGGGTGGGTGGCCTAATTGGCAATGGAGATGCTCTCATGGCGTGCCAGATACCTAGGGAAAAGCATGACTGCTCAGCTCCCTGGAGGGCTGAGCGAGGTGAGTGGAGGTGGCAAGCTGGGCTTTGCCACCCAATGGCAAGGCCACCTCAGGTGCCCTCCTGCATGGCCACAGCAACAGACATCCCCTCTGGCCGAGCGGATGCAGTAGCTCGACAGCGGCAAAGCTTCCTCTTGCCAGAGCTGCTGTCAGAGCCACAGAGGGTGCAATGCCAGGCGGGAGAAGGTACTTCTGCATGCAGACAACGCCCGCCCTTGAGTGCAACAAGAAGGGCTTCGTTCCTCGCTTTGCTTGCTCAGTTTTTATTGTTTATAACACTTCTCACAATCCTCTTGTGCTGGAAGAGAGCACTTTGGCTGTGCTGCGGGGGAGGGAAGGTGACCTTTCCATCCCCCAGTCTCTGAGCTGGATGAGGAGCCAGCGTCCGGCTGGATCCCCCTGCCTGCTCTGAGGCTGAGCTGAGCTGAGCTGGGAGGGGAAGGTCACTTTGAGGATGAGCTCCATGGAAACAACTCCATGCGAAAGAGACCTTTCCCCCGGCACTACGGCACTGATGTGAGGAAGACAGGCAGCCATTCCCGGCTTGCTGAAGTCGCGGTTGCTCTGTTAACTCGGGGCACAGCGGTGAGTCCTGGTAGCTCACTTACAGAAACCTGGACACACGTCGGTGACAAACTGCACCATCTACACTGGCAAATAACAAAATCCGCTTGGGCTTTCTAGACTTCTTCTCAAAGTTCACGCTCGTGAGCTGCTGCAGAGCTGCCTCTCTGCCCTCGCTTCATCTTGGCAGTGGTTTTCTTTGGGGAAACAGTCACACACGCGAGGCTGGTCCTGAATGCGAAGAGGCTGCAGGAGGACATTTGTATGTTTAACACCATCAGAAGTTTGCTAGAGCCCAGATTTAGCAATCTTCTGGTTGCGATGCGCATCTCTCCCAACAGTCAGTTCCCCAACTGTTAAGCTGAGGCATGACCTCCGTGATGTAAACAGCCTGGATCCATCTGCTCCTAAGCACAAAGTATGTGGGAGAGGAAAAGAAATGATTTCCATCACACCGAGGCTCCTCGATTTTTCTCTCTAAATACTAACACGCACACATGAACTGGAATTGCATGCAACGCTATTAAGAGGAGATGGAGTCGCTCCAGGCAGGGGCTTGGAGAGCCAGTTCTTCTGGGGCTTTGGCATTTATTACTGTGTCTATTAACTTTCCCCCTCTATGGGTGCAATTACGGATCAATTAATTCCAACTGAAAGCAGGAAGGAAAAAAAAAAATTGGCCCTGTTCCTCTTTGAGAGCATTTTGCAGGTATGAAGCCCAAGGAGATGTGACTGCTCAGCTTTTAAAGCTACACAGGCTACCGAAATAATCCTGGCAGAAGAGAGTCAGTGGGAGCAAGCGAGGATGGAGCATCAGCTGAAATGCTGTGTTTTCTGCCACGTGGCAGCTGGTGGATTTGGGAGCTCGGGAAGATCCTGAGACTCGTATCAAGTGTTGCCTGCTGCTGTCCTGTGTCCCCAGGTTGGTGTCATCTAGCACTTTGCTGCGGTGGGGCAGGATGCACCTGCAGCTCTGCACCTCTTCCCAGGGAGAACTGCTGCAGTGCAGAGAGAGGATTGCATGCTGCAGCCATCTCTGCTGTGGGATGGGTAGGAGGAGTGGATGAGACCTCCTTCCACCCTCTGGCTGATGGCCTGTTGTGTGCAGTGCCCTGGGGTCGGTTGGCTTTGTGTCAAGGGGATGCAAAAGCTGCACGTGCCCCATACCAGAGATTTGCAAAGATCTGCTCTCCCTTCTTTGTGAAACGTTGTGGGTTTTTTATTCGGTTGCTTCTCATGTAAAAGAATTTGGATTTGTGTGTCCATGCTGCATCTCCAGAGCAGCAGAGACCAGGTTAAAGCTGTGCTGGCTGGTCCCCACTGCCTGTGGCATGCATGGTGCCGTGGCAGCAGTAATGCCATCCCGGTGATGACCACTGCTCTCCTGTTCTAGCCACTGCAGAGATCCTGCCTGCTTTGCCCCTCCTCCTGGCAAGAAGATGGCTTATGTCTAGCTTGTCGCTGGGAGCAAGAAGATGAAAGTGAAGCTGAAAAATAAGCCATGCTTGGAGGTATAATGTTGAGGACTCACACAGAGTTTCTGATACCAGACAGGCTATGTTTTGACTCTTTTCTATCATCTTTTCCTCAGTTCTTGCAGTAAAGTCCTCCTCTATTCATTGAAGCATGTCCTCCTGTTGAGGTAGACCTGTAGCTGTGGTGAACTCCTTTCCCCTATCCAATCTTGTACTTCCATCCCCTTTCCAGGGTGACAAAGCTTCCTATAATCACCAGAATTTGTGGTCTGCAGCAATAGCTGAGTGGGTGCAGAGTGGAAGGGGATGCTGGCCAACCTGGGAAGGCTGGGTCCTTGGGTCTGCCAAGGAGAAGACCTTTGGAAGCTGCTGGCAGAGCAAGAAGTTGAGCCAACCTAGATGATTCTATGATTCTATGATGGCAAGAAAAATGAAATCTATCTGCCTTGTACCAAACAAGAGAGTAATTTAAATCCTCCTAATTGCTTCCACTCATCCTGGTGATGTTAAGTCTTTTCTCCCTTTGAGTCTTTTCTGCCCCCCACCCCCAGCTCTTGCATTAAGCCTTTGAAAGAAACGACTAATGTTATAATTAAAGGATCAATTTGGCAAGATTTCTTTGTCTTAAGATCATCTTTCTTTCAGGTTGGGTTAGCGCTGCGTTCCCAGTCTCCGGAGAGTTTTCTTCAGCTCCTTCAGGAGCCTTCTGTACCATCTCTGAAATCTTTTCACTTCAGTTAATTTGAATTTTTTTCTCATCCAATTTTGAGGCATAACAAATGATGAATAAAATTCAGCTTTATAGCAATTAATAATAAGGGCGTTGAAGGAACAAGTGTACATTTTCAATGGAGGCAGGGGGAGTTTTGCCGGCTCTACACAAAACTTGGGCACCGTGCGTTCAAGCCTGGATCAGGTGGTTTGAAGCCAGAAACTCTGGGAAAGAGGATTAATGTCTTGGAGGTAGGCGGTTTGTGGAGGGGAAAGCAGGGAGACGCGTTGCCACAATGCGGGAAGGCTTGTGGGGAGATCATGAGGGACAGCAAGATGCCAACAAACATGCCTGAGAAATACTGCACCGGAAGCATGAAAGCTTGGAAGCAACGTTGGGTTTTCTCTTTAATGATTGTAGCATCTCAGGGAGTGGCTCGGATGAGATGTAAAAATGGCTGTGCCCATTGTGTGTGTGTGGATTCACCAGCTGGAACTGCTTTTGAATGGAGGTGTGGGTGTAATGGGGAGGGGGGGGCTGTGATGCCTCCTGCCAGGTCCCCCAGCACCATCATGAGATGCGTGTTGGTGGGGCCACGCTTGGTGAGAAATGGCTATGCTTGTCACTTTGTTCTGGGGAAGCTCTTGTGTCAACGACGTGGTATTTGAACATGAGTGAAGCAAAGGAGCCTTTGAGATCTTCATCTATATTCAGCAGCCAGGTGGGCATCCATATTCAATGAGTGCCTCTCTGCCTTGCTCTGCTGTACCACCTTTCTGCGGAGGGCCTCCAAGCCCTTTGCAAACAAGCTGCCTGACAAGAGACATGCGTGTCTGGTGTGCTGTATCCCCTGGTGTTACAGGGAATAATGACTCTGCTTACAGCCAGCCGGACAGGATAAAAAAAAAAAATAAAAATCCACAACAAAGCGACGACTCAGTGACTTTCCAATTTGAGTTCTCTTTGCAAATTATTTGCCAGCGTGTCTCAAATGCTTCAAATTTCCTCTTATTCGTGCCTCCCTGCAAATCTGCTCTGTGGACTGCCCGTTGTCCGCAGGCTGTGGGTGAAAAGACTCGGTTTTGATCCTCTCAACAAAGCACTCAGCAGATAGTTCTTGCTTACAGATTGCTTTTGGAATTGTTTGTTCCAAATAGTTATAATTTCCATCATGTTGGTTAATGACAGCAATCGTACGGCCGTGGCTGCAGCTGTTTGACTTGGCAGATGGCTTTGGAGATGCCCAGTTGCTCCATGACCAAGTCTAACTTTGCAAGGGGGTGCTGGGCACTTCTGTTGGGTGAAGTAGACAGGATGCCCTGAATGAATCATGTAGCGTTATCAGTTCTTTGTATCATGTAGGCGGCTGTTTGTTTGTTTTGCAGTGGTGGAGTGACATATCTAGCAGTTGCATTCTGTGTTTCACACTTGATGGTCGGTTCTGAATTCATTGTATTTGTGTGTTGAAGGTGTCAATTAGACTGCTTGGAAGTTCCTGGGAAGTTAACGTGATGAAATGTTGAAAATCTGTGATTTTTTTCCATGCTGTAACTCACCTGCAGTACTAGCCCCGCACCTTTCATCTGCAGATCGTTATCACTTGTGAAGGGGCACTATAAAACTGTTCTCTGCTTACAGAGGATAAAAACTGGAGCATAGCAGGGAAGGGGAGGAGTGACATTTTCCCAGCGCTGCATGAGCCAGTGGGAGTGATTGCGAACAAAGCCCGGGGCTCTTGAAGCAGTGAAGCTGCGCTGCTCATACCAACCCTGTCTGATAAGAGGGAAATAAAATCCAGAGCTTGAATCTCTGCTTCTTGCTGCTGTGGGGCTAACAGACCCTCTGCCACCTCTGTGTAGCTTTCTTGTATCATGGGTTGGTCATGTTGTTGCTGTCTTTGGGGCAAAATTGTGAACAACAGGCTTCTCTGAGCAATGGAGACAGAGATGCAAACCCCAGCATTGTTACCCTTGGAAAAATGTTGAAGCTGAGACACTGTAACTGGAATGTCAGTGGCTCCCTTCTCCCGGTGATGTTTCTTCTCTTTGCCATTTATTTTTCTCTGCTTCAAAACCATAAGGTCTCTATAAACTGTTGGCTGCTCTGAGCACAAAACAAGTGTCGTGGAAAACCTGTCTTTTTTTTTTTTTTTTAAAGGTCACAGCAGGGTTGAGCTGAACACAAAGCAAGCATTCACGTGTGGTTTTCTCGCTTTGACCATGAAATAATTCTTATTCTTGGAGAGCATGCATGAAGTGTGTAGAGAGGGGCTGATCCCACCTTGAAACGCAGAGGCTGGACTGGACACCTGCACCTCTGCTGGGATCCATTGGTGAGGGACAGGCTTTGCAGCAAGGTACAGCTGATGCCCAACCATGTTCCCAAGCAATGATCCTGCTCCTGGTTGAATGGGAGCCTGTTGACTGAAGCTAACTGTAGACAAGAAATGGGGATTACTGGAGAGAAGAGGGGAGGTATTTAAAGTTCTTGCTGTTCAGTGGGCTGTGTTCCCCATCAGCAGATGCAAAGTTTAAGTTCTCTTGTGTTCTTCACTGCTTTGAGTCATTTCAGTATCTCCATTGCTGCTCTGGCTCTCCATCAAATACCAATTATTTGAATTCTTGAACTTCATCTTCAAAGCTGCCCAAAGCCTGGACCTGGGGGATCCTGTTATGCAGCTGGCCAACGGTGACCCTGTCCCTGCTGCTTTAGGCCCTATGTGGAGCCACGATGGCTCATATGTCTTTGAGGGACCAGCTTATAAAAGGAGCTCTTTAGTGCTGGGAGTCTTGATTTTGCTTCTGGTGGCACCTCATCTGGAGCCGCTCTGTCTGGTCCCCACTTGTGGAAGCAGTTTCCCATTTGGATTGCCTTCTCCCTATGTCTTCATGTTGTCATTGCCTTTCCTTTCTGCCTCTATTTTTGTTCATTTCTCCTCTTAGCGTGGGGTGTCAATGCAAACTGGCATGATGAGGTCTTTCTGAATTGTTCGTGCTGCTTGGTATCAATCCTGTCTAATACGAGCCCCTTTAGGACATGGTTGAAGTGACAGACCTATAAGAAAATCTGATTTAAATCACAACCTTTCTCCAAAGTAGAAGGTAACCATCAGCATCTGCCCCTTCTTAAATGGGACAGTGATGTAATGGGTAATCTCAGGGCTGGTATCTCCCAGCTCCTTCCCGTTTTACCATTCGATGTCGCCAACAGCTTGTCAGCTTTTCATTCCCCAACTCATGTGTCTGCTGGCGCTCTATAAATGTGCTCTCTTTAGCATCGTCAGCTGTACGCTCTGCTTCTTGCTGCAGCTTTGTCACAACGCTGGGAACACGTAACTCTCACCGAAGTACACAGGGCTGATCAAAAGCTAACAGCCACCACTAAATAGGAATACAAGAAATAGGATGTTTCTGGTTTGTTTTTTTTTTTGTTATTCTTTTCACCAGTTAGTATTTCATGGGAAAACTTTCTCAAGACAATCCAACTTTGTTAAGGAATCATAGAATCGTAAAATGGTTTGGGTTGGAAGGGACCTTTAAAGGTCCTCTGCTCCAACCCCCCTGCAATTGGCAGGGACATCTTCAACTAAATGCGGTTGCTCAGAGCCCTGTCCGACCTTTTCTGACTTCTGGCAATTCGAGTGAACTTAAATCAAGCAGTTACCCTTATCCCGGAAGGCTTGTTGCCTCCTCAAAGCAGACCTATGAAGCACATCGTCCCCCTGCAGAGGTTTTTGTACCTTTTGGACTCCCTGCTCTAGCCTTTGCTGTCGGTTCAGTGCAATAATCCCGGGCTGCAATGCCAGTTCTGCTGTGCCTGCTTGCCACCGTCTGTTTAAGTTGAAGCACCAGGTTACAGACTGCACAGTTAGTTCAACACTCCTGCTTTAGTTCCTTTACACCTCTTGGGTAAATACCATCTGATCCCCCTGGTTTGCAACTGTCTCATCCGTGTTTTCCAAACCGTCTGTTGTCGGTTCTGTCCCATAACCTTCCCTGACGCCCTCTTGGAGTCGAAGGCGGTTTTTCCTCAAATTGTGGTGCTCAAAGCTGAGTCGGAGCCATGAGCTGAGACCTCACGAGTGCTGAGGAGAGCAGCAGTATTACCTGCTGTCTTACAGATGGTGTTCCTTGTTATACATCCTGTTATATATGTTTTTTTTCACAGCAGCACGGTACTGTTACCTCATCCTCCGTGTGTAATCCACTATTTCTTCTCTTCCCACCCCATCCTTTCTGTTGCCTTGTATTGTTTTAAGACCTGTTTGATAACTGATTTGTTAGAGGCATTTTTAACAGTGGCAAAAGGGTGTACAGTCCCAGTCCAATTGGCCCGGGAGGGGTTTGTAATGATTTCGTGGGTGCGATTAAGACACAAACGAGGTCAGATGCTTTTTGCTGTAGCTTTACTACTGCTACCTTAAAATAATGCTAAATGGTGATAGAGGAAAGGCAGAGGTATAGAAAAGAAGGAAAAGAGAAGCAGTATTACAGTTCTCACGTCCAGTTTCTCACATAGGGGATGAACTTTTTTTTTCTTTTTTTTTTTCCGTAAAAGGGGGCCCATTTTCAAGCTGCGTGCATTCATGTGGGTTCTTCTTCCATTAAAATGAGACCTGGGCTTTCCAGTCCTTTGAGCAGAGCACACCGATGTAGTAAAAGCATCACTGCCGTGGTGTAAGCGAAGGTGTGAGGGGCTGGGGAGGAAAGTGGATGAGCGCGGCAGTGACCCCAGAGGTCTCCTGCTGGGAGCAGAGATGCTCTCAGGCCACGTGAAGGGAATGCCGAGGCTGTAGAGGAGAATTTGCAGGCAGAGGAGGAATAAACCATCTGTGCTCCAATCGCCCCGGCAGGCTGGGCACAGTGTGCGAATAGATGGTGCCCTTGTGTGCAGGAGGACAGATGGCACACTGCTCCCCAGCTCCCACCATGACCTTCAGCATTCATCTCCATCGTTTGCTGCATGCCTTCGGCTTTACCAGGCTGGATGGAGAAAGGCCTGCCATGGCACGATGTCGGCATAACTGGACCTCAGCTGTCATGGGTGGACGTTTTCATGCTGGAGACATCAGGATTTGGGGCAAGGAGACCCAGGTGGGCAGCAGAGGTGTTGCTGGTGGGAACTGAGCTTTCTGCTGGGGTCTTCTGCACCTCTTGCAGGGACCCCATCAGCCAGCACAGCCCCTGGCTCTTTGCAAGGCAAAATTGGGCCATCCTTGGCAACGTAACCCAAACACGCCAGGGAGCAGAGCCCTTCAATGGGAGGCAGGCACCTGGCTCTCTTGGCGATGCGGTGCTGCCCTGCCTGTGACTTGGAGCCTTCCCAAGCGGCTGTCAGTCACCGGCGCTGGCCCTGTTCTCACTCACATACAGTATTATCTCTACCCGCTGCTGCAAATTGGCTCTGAGCAATCCTTGATCTGTCAGCATCGCCTACCCACTCTCAGATGTCACCAGCCCCCGCTGCTGCCCTGCTCGGTAACGTGTCTCTCTGAAATGTAATAATTCATTAAGTTGATCTTAACTTTTTCTTTTTTTCCCTTCCCCTCTCTGCCACCCCTTCCTCCTTCTAATGGACAAAAGCAATTAAGCTCCATTAAGGATCAAGCGTGTGGGAAGTGTCTCCCTCGGAGACGCTGCGGCAGTCGCATGGACCTTGTCCCTGGATGTGTGTGGCACCAGCTTCTTGCAAATTAGGGCTCCGTGAGCAAACAGTTGGGTAGGGGGAAACGTTGCTTGATGAGGGGGATGCTGGAAAAGGTGCTCCCATTCCCTTCTCTGGGAAAAGGTGATTTGAGGCTCACCTGGTACTTCTGGCTGGGTTTCATTGTGGACGCATGATGAAGGCTCCTCACCATGCAGCAAATGGAGACACTAGCCTCAGCAGCGGAGGTGCTGGAAGACAGAGGGATGGGCAAGCAGGAGGCAGCAGAGAGGGGCCAGATTCCCAGCTGGTGTAAATCAGGGGAAGCTTTCCATGTGCTCCTGGTTGCAGAATATTTCTGCAGCATTCGGCTGGCAAAAGTTCTGCCAAGGTGCTGGCTGGCATGGGGTTATGGCCCGTGAGGCAGAGGTTCAGCACGTGGGAGGACCAGTGGACCAAACCAGACGGACAGAGACAATTTCCCCACTAACTCTGGCTGCAAATGACATCTTCTCATCTCTTGCCACTCCAGATTTGCTAACAAAGGCCAGTGAGGGATGGTGGCACAACGAAAATGGTCCTGCCTTTCCTCCAGCTAGGGCAAGGAGATTTTTGGCATGGCATGCCCAAAACTGAGAGTGTGTTTTGCTGTTGGCTGTGGGAGGTCCTTCCTTCTCCCCCGTCTCCTCCCGCCCTCCTTCCCTCCACTTAGGCTGCTTTTCTCTTCCTTGCCTTTTGTTCTCTCCCCCTTCCTTGCCATAGGAAGAAAGTCTCATTTCAGTCTGAAAGCCAGTGATGGAGGGGGAGAGTCATTTGATGCTTAATGCCAGAGCGGCAGGAAACTTCACCTTCCTGGGGTGGAATTAAAAACGCTTGAATTGTCTCGGGATCTTAAACAAGAGATGCAGGGAACATTCAGGGCTTTTCACACAAACACACGCGCTCACACACACACACATGCAAAAGCCCACACAGCATTAAGGGTGTAATAGCTCAGCTGGGGTAATGCACTTGAACTCTCTCTGCAGCAGACAGACCGATTCTTTCAGTTCTTTTGAATGTGGTTGGTTTTTTTTTTTTTGAGGCTGGAGATTGCTGCTAGTCTCTGGGGAGAGAGACGTTTGTCTTGCAGAGAGAACGGTGCCATTTGTTCTTCGCAATGACGCTTCCCTCGGAGCCGTGTGGGACCGGGAGGGGGCTGAGGGCACGGGCTAGGTTCCTCCATGCAGCCTGAGGCTCTGCAGCCACCGGGGCTCAGGGATGGGATATGGAGCGGCAGCCAGCAGATTGCATCCCTGTGGTCGTGTTGCAAGGAAGGGAGGGTGTGCTGGGGGCATGTCTGGTGTGAGGGATGTTCCTTGTGTGCAAATACGGTTGTGAATATGGGTATAGCTTGCGACTCGGGATGCCCCATATATGTGGTGTGTGTGAGCATGGGGTCTGGGACCTCCTAGAAAGAGGTCCTGCTGTGGCGTCTCACATATAAACCACGTCATGGGTGGGAGGTTACCTACATTGCCACCCCTGCGTGTCCTGCCAAATATTTTAATTGCTCTGTGTGTGAAGGCCTTTACATACATGCTTAGGGTGCTTCTTCATACAGGGTGGGTGAAAACCTCAGGAATGCAGTTGGCATGGGCCTTCTGGGTCTGGCCACGAGCATGTGTATACCAGGAAGCAGACCATGCATGCCTGCATGGTCTTGTGTTTTAACTGCATGTGAGAAGGTGTTTATAGACCTAGCTGCATATAGGTGTCTTTGCACGACTCTGGGCTGGGCTATAGGTGAAATCATATATCTTATGTGCTGAGGAGAGTGTTTATGATTGTGCCTAGGAGTGCATGTGAGAGCTATATGTGCATCTATGGATGCTATAGTGCATCTGGAATAGGCTGCCCAGAGAGGTGGTGGAGCCGCCTTCTCTAGAGACATGCAAAACCCACCTGGATATGTTCCTGTGCAACCTGCTCTAGGTGGACCTGCTATGGCAGGGGGGTTGGACTAGATGATCTCTAGAGGTCCCTTCCAACCCCATGTGATTCTGTGATCTGTGCACCATGTGTGTTAGAGGCTGCATGAGCAGTGGGCACGGCATTAGCTCTGGCTGATGTTGCTCAGCATTGGACATGCCCTTGCCTGAGCAGAGCCTGTGTGGTGCTGCCTGCCCTCCTGCCTAATGCAGTGCCAAGCTATTGTCCTTTTCTGGACTGGTCATAGTGCCTGGACAGTTTGTGTGAGACACTGAAGTCCAGAGAAGGACAACAGGGATGTCTCAAGCCCTGGGAAAACCCTCCCAAGGAGAGGCTGGAAAGGGAAAGGATTCAGACAAAGAGGTAGTGAAGACAGGGGACAGGACCTGCCCTTCTCCACCCCCTTGCTGCCTCCTCATGGTGCCCGGTTTTTATTCCCTGAAGGGACAGCCAGAAGCTCAGCTAGTTCTGCAGTCAAGTGATGCTGGGAGCATCATCCACAAACAGCAGCTTCTCCCAGCTGGGACATGTGATGCTGGGTGACTGAGCAGGGTTTTTGCTCATGTGCATCTTTGCCCCAGCATGCTCCAGCAGCCCTTGGCTTGGGCTCGCCCTTGGTCCCAGCCTCACCTTCTGGCCCTATGGTGTCCCTAGCTCCCCATGTACCCCACTTCCCCCCTTGCCACGCTCTCACCACCCCCTCTCCCCTTCCTCAGGGAGTTTGCCAAAGAACGTGAGCGAGTGGAGAACCGCCGGGCCTTCATGAAGCTGCGGCGCCAGCAGCAGATCGAGCGGGAGCTCAATGGCTACCGGGCTTGGATAGACAAAGCGGGTAAAGGCTGGTGGGCTGGGGAGTCTTCCAGGGGGGTAGTGGGCACTGGAGGGGGCTGGTCATGCAGAGTGGTGGGAATGGGAAGGGATCCCTGAGCATCATCCAGTGCAACCCCAAAGTTGCACAGGTGCTCACATGGTGGTGTTGGGTGCATGAGTGAGCTCAGCCCCAGGTGGTGGCCAGGCTGCAAGCAAGGACATTGCCAACAGCTGATGAAGCCTCATCTTCTGTGGCATGAAACTGTCATATTTTGAACATGAAGCATATTACATCTCCAGGGAAGGCTGTGAGCATCACTGCTGCGAGCTTTACTCTGCCATGGTTTCCTTTCTCTTGATGTTTGCTGGAGTTCCCTGCAGAGGTGGGCAGGGGGAAAGTAGAGCAGTGAATGGTGACAGTGGTTTTCCAGTTAAACTTGCTCCTGGAGCAGACTAGGTGGGAGCCCTAAGATGAGAACTAGTGAGTGCATGCCATCTAGTCTGCTGGGTGGCAGTCGTCCAGACCTGGGTGAGGGCTAGGGATGGTGGAGTTTTCCAGGCTTCCTGCTGACACCCAGCCATGTGCAAAAGCTCTAGCCCTGGTCCCTAAACTGCCGCAGTCCCTGTCCTTGCTTGCACCTCTTAGGGATCGGTTCAGTGTATTCAGCTCTGGGAAGGGAAGGTTTACACTTTCGTCCAGCTTTCAGACTTGAAAAATGATGGTAACTTGAATCAAGGTCTGAGCTCCAGACCTCAGCTTTGATTCTGGGTTGGGATGTTGAGCCTCAGACCTGTCTACGATGTTCAACTTCTTTAGTCGGGTTAATTACCAGTAATTTTTCTTTCTGATGCAATGTGTGGTAGCTGTCACTTGCCACCTTCCAGAATTTACTTTTGGACGCTTAACCAATACTTGAAAAGAGTTTGCAAGGTAGAGCAACCACCTCCAGGCTGGGTAAAGTGCTTAGGTCAGTAAGGCAGTGAAGTCTGATGTGCTCATCCAACTGTGTCTTGTCTCCTGATGCTAAACTCTGTGTTTTGCGTAGAGGAAGTCATGCTGGCTGAAGAGAACAAAAATTCTGGGACCTCAGCCTTAGAAGGTAAGACAAGCAGTGCCCTGCCTAAGCACCTGTCTACCCTTCATTCTGCCTGCCCGCAGCTGGAGGTTGAAACCCTCTATCTGCAAGGAGAGGTGGGAGGTTTGGGGATGCCCCAGTGGCGTCTGTGGCCTGACAGAAGGGTGTGAAGAAATAGATTGACAGTATAAATTCTAAGAGAGCATGGAGACCAAGAGATGTCTGGTTGCACAGGTATAGCTCTGGACTAGGGTCACCTAGGTATCTCCCTCCTGTTACCAGACCTGAGTTAGTCAAGTTCTGGTCACCAGGTCCTGGTCCAATGAGCTGGCTCCTGGCAGAGTTAGGCCAGCAACACCCCTTCCTCTTCCTTTCCTAGTGCTCAGGCGAGCCACCATCAAAAGGAACCGGACAGATGCCATGAACCGTGACTCGAGCGATGAGCACTGCGTCGATATCGCGTCCGTGGGCGAGCGGAGGTTGGCGCAGAGAAGACGTCTTCATCCAACCTTGGGTTGGTGCAGTTTGAAGCTTTCCTTCTCAAAACCTCTGCCAGATTATTGAGTTGCGAGTGTCACACCTATCACATGGATGTTGTCACAGATCAGCCATCTCTGCTAGTTTGACAGCAAAGGGGGCAAAACGTCTGCTGCCCCCTGTAGTATTTAAAAACTGTGTGATTAAGTCATGTCCCACAAGAGCAATGTCTGTGAGCTGTCTGTCTTGTCTCATGTTGCGGGGAAGGCTGGAATACCCAACTCCTTCTCTCACCTTGACTGGAGCACCCAACTTCTTCTCCCCACTCTTTTCCTTCAGGTAACCCCATGAGTCACTCTGGCCTCAAAGGCGCCAGAGTGGATGGTGCCTCCTACTTACGGCACAAGGAGCGACTCCTGCGCATCTCCGTTCGCCACATGGTGAAATCCCAGGTCTTCTACTGGATTGTCTTGAGCCTGGTGGCTCTCAATACTGCCTGCGTGGCCATTGTCCATCACAACCAGCCAGCCTGGCTCACCCACTTCCTCTGTGAGTCCATGGGCTTTGTATAGGTGTGAGAGCACTGCATGGGCAAATAAAACCTCCTGCAACCTTCTTATCTCAATGGCTGGAGGCTGCAGTAAGCCTTTGCTCCTTGTCTCAGGGCATGTGGGGATGAATCCCACCAGAGTCATGCTGGTATGGAGCTGGGTGGGGACTAACCTGAACTACATTCACTGTTGATAACAAAGGACCGTGTACAGCCATTTCATTCAACTTTGGCCTTGTCCTCATGGCCACTGATGGCTGTCTCAGCCCTGTGAGCAAATGTGGAGGAGTTCTACAGGCCTCATGCCCTTCAGGTCCTATGCTCTTGTCAAGAGAGAAAAACAGAGGTCTTGGTTGGGTTTATCCTAAAATTTTGAACAGTGGTGATGGAAAGCTTGCTAGAGATCCATCTTTGAATGCTCACAAGCAATTGCAGGAAAGGCGTGAGTTTGCAGGGATGGGACCAGTCATGGGGGAAGCCCCTGGTTAAAGTTTTGGTGCAAAGCATGGAGATCCCAAACTTGAAATAAGTTACTGGAGCATCCCCCAGCCCACTGTAGGCCATGGTACAAGGTCAGGTCTCAGAGACAGCGCAACTATGTCCATTCTTGCATGGTGCTAACTGCAGAACAGCGTGATCAACCCCACAGCAGCCATGTGATACTCCTGAGCTGCTGCAGTAGGGACAGTGCTGCTTTCTCACCTGTGTTATTCTTACTCACCTTGAAAATGTCCCCATGAAGCACTGGGCCTACTCAAATCTGCATTAGCATGCTCAGGCCTGCCGGGATCCCTGCATGCCACGGTGTGGTATGGCAGCTGGTCGTGGTGAGAAGCATCTTTTGGACAAGGTGAGGAGCCAGACTGTTGCCTGCTAATGTTCATGAAATAGCTGGAGAAGCTTTTCACTGGCTCTTGGCTGTTCAGCTCAATTACCCTGGCCAAGTTCCAGCCATGCAATGATTTAAATCCAGGTTGCTAATATTCCCCTACAGTGTCATGTGGTTAATGTCTTTGCAGACGCCTCAGCCACTGTTGTATAATGTTAAAGAGCTGCTCCACTCCATGCCAGCCATCTCTGGTCTTCTCAAACCCTTGGGACACCAGTGCACCTACTCTGAAAGATTAACAGCGCACCAACCCCACTAGTTATACACAATTTAGCTCCTCATAGACAAGCTTCCCTCATCCCAAACCCCGAGGGCTTGGTGAAGCAGTGCGTGGTCCTTAACTTGTCTCATCTCTGTGGTGTGCTACATGGGCTACAGGTGGGTGCATGCAGGGTTCTCCATGCAGCTCAGTGGCCCAAGGGTAGCGCATCTGGGTTTTCTCTTTCAGACTATGCAGAGTTCCTGTTTCTTGGACTCTTCCTCCTGGAGATGTCCTTAAAGATGTATGGGATGGGGCCACGCCTTTACTTCCATTCTTCCTTCAACTGCTTCGACTGTGGGGTAAGCAGCCCCAAAGATGCTGTGAGTGTGTGGGGAGATGTTTGGCAGGTGTCTGCAGTGCAAGGCACCAAGGGGGAGAAGAATGGGACAGCCCTTGCAGTGGCCAAGGTAACCCTTTCTGCCGGGACAGCCTGCCCATGCCAGACCAAGACACCAGGTCTTGGGCAGGGTGGTGGGTGCCTCGTCTTCAGGCCTGTGAAGATTTCCTGCAACAGCCTATCCTTGACTCATGGCTGTGTCTGCTTCTCAGGTCACGGTGGGAAGCATCTTTGAAGTGGTTTGGGCTATCTTCAGACCAGGAACCTCTTTTGGGATCAGTGTCCTACGAGCCCTTCGTCTCCTGCGAATATTTAAAATAACCAAGTATGTGCCGACTATCTGTGCCTGTCACCCTCTGTCTTGGACTGTGGCTGCAGCCCGTATTCAGTCACTCCTGCTCTCCTGTCAGTATGACTGTGAGTGCTCCAGTACTGTCTCTGTTTTCTAGGTACTGGGCATCCCTGAGGAATTTGGTGGTCTCACTGATGAGCTCCATGAAGTCTATTATCAGCTTGCTCTTCCTCCTCTTCCTCTTCATTGTAGTCTTTGCCCTGCTGGGAATGCAGCTGTTTGGAGGCAGGTAGGTCATTTCAAGTGTGGGGAAAGGAATTTCTTGGTGTCAAAACCAAGTGATGACACCCTCTTAAGTGACCAGGGAGATTGTAGTCTTGCCCCTCAGCCTGCTACTAACAGTAGTACATTTCCCATACAAAAGTCCCTGCTTGGGCAAGTGCCTCTGGGCTGTGTGGGTCCTTCTGGCCAGGACACCTTTTGGGTTCTAGCACCAAATGCTCAGGAGACTCTCCTTAGAGTGGGGAGAGGTCCTCCTAAGTGAAAGAGAGCTGATAGCACAGCAGTCAGGGGGTTGATCACCTTGGTACTGCAGCCCATTTATGTCCTCCCTGTTCCACTTCCAGATTTAACTTCATCGATGGGACGCCATCAGCCAACTTTGACACTTTCCCTGCAGCCATCATGACAGTGTTCCAGGTAGGAGCTGGGCTGCAAGGGAACACAATCTGAGGGACTTGGGACCACCTGATCACTCCCTGCTGGCTGGAAGGGGCTTCTTAAACCAAATAAGTTCACCTCCATCAGCTCTTGGGAACTTGCTTCCTCCCTCTCCTCCTGTATAACAAAGTGGATGGCAAGAGATGGAAACACTTCCACCTCTGTTATGCAAGGTGGAAAAGTTTCAAAACTCTTCTGAGGAGGCCTAAATCCTCAGCACTGTCCAACATGTCCCTCAAGTGCTGCAGCTGGAGAGCTGGTTTATTCACTGCAGAGGGTCTCTCTACTTGTCTCCTGCGTGTTGGTGGGATAGACTGAGGGGGACGTCCAGGGGATGAGAAGGTGCAGGTGACAGAGATGCTGGCTTGCTTTCCTGCAGATCCTGACAGGTGAGGACTGGAACGAGGTGATGTACAACGGCATCCGCTCCCAGGGAGGTGTTCGCTCAGGCATGTGGTCCTCCATCTATTTCATCGTCCTTACCTTGTTTGGAAACTGTATCCACCTGGCTGCTGTGCTTTTAGTGGAGACAACCCTGTCTCATCTCCCTCTCTGGGGGCACCCCCCCTTCCCACTCACTGCTCCTTCTTCCTCTCCCAATTGAGGGAGTCCTATAACACGTGCAACAGCCCTGGATGTCCCAGACACAGAGAAGGAGCTGTCTGGAGGAGCACTGAGGGCTGTATATATGGGATGGGTGAGGAGTTTGTCCCTTTGGCTGCTCCTCACTGAGCTGGTGAGGAGCCATCGGGGCCACTCTCCCGTGGTGGCTGCAGACACCCATGTCCTTAACATGTACCTTGTGCATCCTTAGCTGCTCGCAGATACTCTGCTGAATGTGTTCTTGGCCATCGCGGTGGACAATCTGGCCAACGCTCAGGAGCTCACAAAGGTACGTTTCAGTTGCTCCTTTTTCTTATCTTGCCGGTGTGAAAAGAGTGAAGGATGGGGCCAGCAGGAAAGGCACTGGGAGCAGCGCCTGTGGCTGTCCTCACTCCAGAGCCTGGGTTGCCTTGTCCCTTTGCTCAGCTTGCCTTGAAAAGAGGTTGGGTCAAATTGGACGTGGCATCTCTTCCTCAGGAAAGTATACAGGGTGCTACCCTGAAACACAAACCCCTGTCACAGGGCAAAGCTGTTTAGACTTTGGTTTAGGAAAGTGCTTAACCCTGCTGGGTCTCTCTGGGAACAGCCACGCTTCTCATCAAGTGTGGTTTAACTGTTTCTGCATTTAAGTTCCCCAGCTTCATTTGCCTCCAGTCAGGTCGAGATAACCCTCAACTGTCTGATGGGGTCTGATGCAGAGATGTTTATTTGCCCGAGTACTCTGGAGATGTGGATTGGGAAGCGCTTTCCAGTGGCATCAGTATTTATTCCCCATGAGCCCACAGGGCAGTGGAAGTGATTTAGGATGCAATTTAGCATGGTGCTTGAAAAGATTATTGGGCTTAGCTGTTTTTAAGACCGTGCTGGGAAATATTTGGGGAGTGCTAAAATGTTGGGGCACCATCTGGATGACGGTTACTAGGCGAGAGCTGCAAGGGTCATTGATGCTTTTCAGAGGGGACCAGTGATCTCGTGGTGCCCATTTTGCCTATTGCTCACGTCCTTGGGATTTACTAAGAGGTTTCCGTGCTGGTGTAAACCTTAGCGGCAAATGAAATGGGGCACGGTGTTCATTTGCCTGAGGGATGCGTGCATGGGTCCCTGTCCTCCTGCGGTGGGTGGAGGTGGCACTTCCAGGGGCTGCTGGCTGCTGCTGGGGTGAGAGGAGTGGAGAGCCCTGTGGTGTACCAGCAGCATCAATTAAGGGAGTGCTGAGTTTCTGAAAAGGCTGAATGTGCACTAATGACTCCTAATGACATTTTTTGCTCCAGAGACACACAACCATACTCATTAAAGCAATATGGTCTCTGCTGGGGTCATTCAGGAATGCCTTGCCTCCCACTCCATCGGGGGGATGCCTGTCTCGCCCCTGTGGCTGTGAAGAAGGGAGGGCTGAGCTGGTCTACTCTGTCTGGGGCTGTTCTAGCATGCACAGCCCAGCTCTTGCCCAGAGTGGGCTGGGTTCACTTATTTAAGTAGCGCCGACGCCTTCATTAAGATCTGGCGTACTGGGGAAGTGGTGTCCCCATAATAAAATAAAGGTTGTATCTGGAAATATAGGTGCCCACTCCCCTTTTCTCCCACACGCCTTGGCATCTGAGGTAGCCCCGTGCATCCCTTGCTGCCTCTGATGGTCGAACCTTTCCTTGAAACCCCAGCATCCCACTAAGCAACTCCCCTCTTTCCTCCACAGGATGAGCAGGAGGAAGAAGAGGCTTTTAACCAGAAGCACGCCCTTCAGAAAGCCAAAGAAGTCAGCCCCATGTCTGCCCCAAACATGCCTGCTATCGAGTGAGTGACACACCCCCCCCAACTGCTACCCTGGTGCCTCCCACCCCGTGCCCAGTGGGGCTTCTCAGCAGGGTGGAGAGCTGATGTGGAACCCTGGGACGGCTGCTTGTGGGGCTGCCACAGTAAAAAGGGGTCCCCGCATGGGGTGACTCACTCTCCGGCTGTCTTCCTGAGGATGGATGGAGATCTAGGAGCGTGCACCCCGTGAGCAGCAGCGCCTCCAGAGAGGTGTCAGAGTGGGGACTAGCTCACTCTGCAGGACCTGGGGTTGGCCACCCCTGCCTCAGGCAGCAGCTTGAAAGCTTGGGCATGGCAGAAATCCGCTAAAAGAGGCTTTCTGCCCCAAATGTACAGCTCAAACAGTCAGGGCTGCTGCGAGGGGTGGGGAAGGAGGCTGGGGAGGAAGAAGGTATCTCAGCTTTTTCTTGAGGAGGGGTGATATTTATTCCCAGGGAGTGTTTCTTTGTGACGGAGCTGTGGGATTGCAGCCTCCAGCTAGGGCTGGAAGAGAAGGGAGCAGTGGTGTCACAAATCTCCCCCGAGCTCCTCTACTGGTAGTGAATGCAGTTATGAGAGATGAAGCAGGTTTGTGAAACCATGTTTGATTGTACAGAAATTTGATTTGGGCAAGAAAAAATGCCCTAAATGATGGAAACCCTTGGCATGGTGTTAAGGAGCCTTGTCTCTATATTTCAGCAGAAGAAAATTCTGTTTTTTCCTTTGTAGACGTGTTTTTCTCCCCTTTATTTTGCAGTGTCATATGGTCTAAATCACATAAAACTTTCAAAGTCAACATTGGAACAAGGCGTTTTGATTTGTTTCCCAAAACAGTACATTTTGGTATGGCTGAAGGGAATTTTTTTTTTTCCTTTTTTTTATAGAATCCCTTCCCAGGGAATTTTTGGTTTCATTGTGCTTTGAAACCCAGCCAAGCTTGTACATGTCAGAATCTCTTCCAGATTTGCTGAGAGAAACCGCTGTCTTCAGGCGAGCACTGATCTTTGGGGTTCAGAGGCAACCGTCCCCTCCCTTGCTTGGCAGTGGTGGGATGAGATGGTTCCCCATCATACCTGCATGACCTGTGGTTTTAGGGGCAGCAGGAGCTGGGGGTACTTGTAAGCCCTGCCCGGTCTCCCAGCAGCCACAGATATCACCCTGGTTTGGGGGTGATGGGATGTTCATAATAAATCTGTGCCTGGCCAAGTGCTGGGGGGGTTTATGGGTGAGATGGCAGAGTCTGTGTGTTGTGAGCATCTCTGGCTACCAGTGGGAATGTGTTGGATAAACCAAGGGAATAGAGGGATTTGGTCGGGAGAATGGACAGATAAGAGAGAGGAAGAGGGGGAGATGGACTGTATCAGGGCATGAAAAGATTTGCCCACTCTGCACATCCCTTCTAGATTTTTCTAGCCACTGCCAGATATAGCTGGTTAGGAGAACAGATCTCTTTAACGTTTTGTTGTTGTTTTAGTGGCATTGAAATGGGAAGTATTGATATTTGCAGATCTTTTTTCCAGCTCGTCCCCCTCATCAGGATGGATAGTGTTAGGGGCAGGAAGGAGATGTGATGCCGTGGGGGGGTGACCATCTCCAGCGACTGGTCTGATGCGCCTTCAGTGGTGCTACACTGATGCCAGCAGCCAGGGAGGGACAGTGGGGACATCACAGCAAGGGACAAGCCAGAGCAGAGCCGGTACCAAAGAGCTGTTGGGAACTCGGGCCGGTGAAGCCAAGCCAGAGCCTGCGTTTGGGTGTGCGCAGACACAGATGGCTTCATTTCTATGTGGGTACCCAGCGCAGGCAGGTTTGGTACACGCGTTCCTGCCTGCGGAGAGGTCCGGTAGCGCTCGGGGATGAGTGCTCCCACGTGGCCAGGTTGGCGTGGGCGGCTGCGGTGCCGATCGGAGTATTGTATTTGTACACGGGCGCCGTTGGTGCAGATGGCTCGGGGCTGTTTGATGAGTGGGTGGCCAGATGGACGCATGCGGGTGCTGTCATGTGTTGGTGCTTAACGTGGTGCGTGGATGCCTTTGAAGGTTCGGCCACTCGCTGCGGGGTCGGTGGTGGATCCCTGCCTGCAGGTCCTGCCTGCGTGGCTCGGCTGTGCAGTTCACCCCCTGCCTTGAGCGTGGCGCTGGGCTGTTCCCATGCAGGTGACTTTAAGGAGGCCATAAGGAGGAAATTGCCAACGTGGCTCACTCAGGGGCAGAGGGTATCATTGCACGCGCAGGATGGCAGCGAGACGTATCCCATCCCTCCTGTATATGCTCATGGCTGTTTGCTTAGAGCTGTGCATATCTGGATCTTCTCTGTGCTAGTACAAAGGATAAAGCCTTGAATCTCCCTGGCTGCCTGAATTTGGCAGGGCTGGAGGGCACTGACAGCCCTGTTGGGCTTCCCTGTGTTGGGGCTACTCGAGTGAAAGGGGCTCAGCAGCGTCTCAGCTTGTGCCTTGGTTTCGCTGGGGAGCTTTGTGTTCCCCTCTGTGGTCTCAGGGCAGCATTAACCCACGGTGACGGCTCTGGGTGGCTCGGGGCTGCCCTGACACAAAAAGTTGCCATGTGCTGCTTGAGAAAAGTGAATTTGGAGCTGTTTGAAAGAGCTGTTAAATATCCAAGGATGTATTAGGACTTCTGATGGACTGCAGACTTCACCGCTCGCCCTGCCTCGCTGCTGCATGGCTGGCCGGTGCGGGGAAGGCTCCGTGGCCCCCATGAAACGGGTCCGCATCTCTAGCGTGAGCATTGCTGCAGGCATCTTCCTGGATGGCAGCGACGTGCAGTGGGGTGTGGGGATCTGGGTGCAGCGTGTGAGTGTAAGCACGGGCGGCTCATTGCCGGTGCGCGAGCAGGAGACGTGCAGGGGGTTCGCTGCTGGCTGTCACGCTCCGGCATCCCAGCAGCTGGAGAGATGCCGGGGGGGAGACACCTCTCCACATTGCCCACATGAGTCGAAGGAGGGGTGAAGGGGGGATTGAACCCGTTTGTTTTTCCTCCCCAGAAGAGACAGGCGAAGGAGACACCACATGTCGATGTGGGAGCCACGCAGCAGCCACCTGTATGTGGGCCGCGGGGGCGCGTGTCGTCTGTGGCTCCTGTGTTTTCTGTGCATCCGTGGGGCCGGGGGCACACAGCGCTGCCCTCCGGCCTCCTCGGCAGGGGGGTTGTGTGCCTGTGCCTCTACTCAGTGTCCTCCTTTGCACCCCTGTTTGTGTGCGCGTGTGTGTGTGTGCGCCTTCGTGGTTTTGTGCGTGCACTCGTGGTTTTGTGCGTGTGTGTGTGTGTCGGTGTGTGCCGCTACCCGTGGATGTGCAGCCGTGTGTGCTCCGGGGGTGAGCAGCGTATGTACACGTGCGTGCTCGTGGGTGTTTCTGTGTGCCTCGGTGTGTTGGGAAGGGCATGTCTGTCTTCTCCAGAGTGTTTGTGTGTGTGTTTACGGCACTACAAAGGTTTCATGGCGTAGCCCAGCCCTCCCTAGAACACACCTGCAGGAACTTAGAGAAGCCCAGTACAGCTCCTTCCCCCACCAGCAGCCGAAACCGCTGCTCCCCAAGGCTCAGGGATGTGCTGGGTTGAGGGGCTGTCCTAGCCAAGCATAGCTGAGCACAGGGAGGGTGGGGGCCTTCTGTGCCCAGTGACAATCTCTGTGGCAAATGTCTCAGAGAGCCATCTCTCATTGAGAAAGGCAAGTTCTTGGAACAGCCATCTTTTTTCCCCTCTTACTCTCCCCATCCCATCAGGACTGCCACCCTTGCCAGCAAGCTGGCCAAGCCAGCATCCCCTGCACCTTCATTTGTACCATTAGGGCAGCACTGTGCTGAAAAGGAGCCTGGCTCCAAGGAGCTGGCGATGGAAAGACATCCCCAGTGGAAGGAGGGATCCCCAGTTGCAATGAGAGGGCATTGCCTATATTTAAGGTGTCCCCGGGCAATCATGCAAGAGGAAGGTGGTCACGACCTGGCTGAGATAGGGCATGCCAGGGTGCTGGTGCTCCCAGCAAGCTGGGCGTGCTGTCTGAAAGCTTCAGGGCAGCTGTGAGGCTACTGGGGCTGGTCCTTCATCAGCCTGACCTGTCTTGAAGGGGCAAAAGTACAGTTTCAACCCCATTTCCAGCCTCTGCCAGCACCCAGAGGGATGCTGGAAGGCTGGGGATGAAGCAGGAGCCCAGCCCATGGCCCTGGGGATGGCATTTCCTTCTCTCTGGGATTCCCAAATTAAATCCAGGGTGGGTGCTTCACTGGGGAGGGGTGAAGCACCAGAAGCAGGGAGGGTGTCCAGGATGCCGACTGCTCACTCTCCCCTGTTGCAGGCGGGAGCGTCGCCGGCGGCACCACATGTCGGTGTGGGAGCAGCGTACCAGCCAGCTGCGCCGGCACATGCAGATGTCCAGCCAGGAGGGCATCAACAAGGATGAGCCACACCTCATCAACCCCCATGCCAGCATCTTCCGCAGGAAGAAACCGGGGGATGGCGTCACCCTGGAGAAATGTGCTGAGGAGCAGGGTGGCAAGGTTGAGCGGCCACCAGGCGAGGGACCCGAGCCAGCCCCGGGGGCCAACCCTGGCAGTGCTGAGGACAGGAAGAGCCCATCGCCCCGGGCCAAGCGAGACAAAGAGTCATGGCACCAGAAATCATGCCATGGGAACTGTGAGCCAGGCGAGCAGGATGGGGCAGGAGGCAGCATCGAGGATAGGGCCAGGATGAGGCAGAGCCAGCGGCGCAGCCGGCACCGGAGAGCCCGGATGGAGGGCAAGGAGTCAGCTGGCACCCTGGGGAGTCGCTCAGCCAGCCAGGAGCTGGGCCTGGAGGAGGCCAGCCCCACAGAAGGGGCCCAGGATGGGGACCGGCATGGGGATGTGGCTGCAGCAGAGGCACTGATTCAGGGGGAGACAGAGGAAAGCGAGGAGCCTGTCAGGTTGGTACCCAGAGAGGGCATCTTGCAGTTCCCACAGCTCCTTGTCCTCTCCCCTTATCTTCTCGCACCTCCTTTTCTCCCACATCCCCCTTGCAGGACAAACGGGGTCCCTACTAGTGAAGCTGAGATGGTTGGGACTGCAGAGGAGGGGAGTGCCCTGCAAGCAGCACCTGAGCACCCCCGAGAGAAGATGGGCAGCTTGACAGAGCGGGATTGCAGCAGCCTGGACACCAGCGAACAAGCACTGCTGGAGGCCAGCCACACCGTCAGCCGAAGCGAGCCTGACCTCTCCTCCATCACCCCCAACACGGAGAAGGCCACGGAGAGCACCACCATCATGATCGATGTCCACGACTCCACTGTGGTACAGAGTGAGGACCCGTCTCTCTTTCCTGAGACCCTCTCCCAGCCCTCAGCGACCCTGCAGGGATGGAGAGCCGCTTGCACGGCTTTTCCTGTCCACATCCATCAACTTGGGAGGGGGGGGGATATCCCTGTCTGCTCCTTGCAGCATCTCCCTCCAGCACCCCAGTTTTGCAGGGGAGCCCAAAAGCGATGCTGATGTGCCACCGTCCCCTGGGAGCTTTTCCCTTTCTCACCTCCTTCCCACCCGCCCCTTCGCCTGATCCCTCCTTCTCCCTTCCTCTCTGCCCGGGCAAAACACTTGCATCCCCTGTTTTTCCTAACACATCCGCAGCCTCCGCCCAACACGCTGCCGCTCAAACCCCCTTAACAGCATCCTCGCTGTCAAGGTGAGCTGCTTTAAATGGTGTTATTAATTAAACAACACCGTGAAAGCTGGCCTCGTTAAAACCCCTTTTGCCTGCTTCATCCCAGCAGCTCATGTCCTTTCTTCCCTTCTGGTCCCTCTCCGCGTAACGGCATGGGGATGCAAAGCGGGGGGTGTTGCACGTGCGTGGGTGGCAGGGACACCCCGGGGTGCTCTCTGGGTGCAAGGCCGGGCAAAGGCTCTCGCTTTCCTGCAGTTAGCAACAAGACAGACGGCGAAGCCAGCCCCTTAAAGGAGGCTGAGAGCAAAGAGGACGAGGAGGAGATGGAGAAGAAGAAGCGGAAGAAGGAGAAAAGTGAGACGGGCAAAGCAATGGTGCCACACAGCTCCATGTTCATCTTCAGCACCACCAACCCGTGAGACATTTTTTGAACTGTAGGAGCCTGGGGCTGGGGAGGGCTGCAAGGGGAAGAACTCCTAGACATCACTGAAAACAGGGGATCCCCTTGGGAAGGGGGCTGAATATCTCCCAAACAGCCTGGATAACCAGCCACGGTGCTCCCCAAGCCCCGGCAGGACTCTTCCTCTGTGCCAGCTGCACTGGTGGCTTTCTCTCCTGGCTGCTGATTGCTAGCTGTGATTATTATTCAGTGTTTGTTGCATTATTCTGCAGTTGTCTGCTCCCCCATAGCTCTTGCCCAGCTCCAGCAGCCTGGAAGAATAAGTCCCCCAGTTCCTCAGGGACTCTTCTTGGCCATACATGGGGTGTCTGGAGGGCTGGGACAGCTGACCAAAGGGGTCAGCAAGCCCAAACCACCCTTGGGCTCCCTTGTTCTGCTCCTCAGACTTTGCTGCCCATTTTTCTCCTCTGGAAGCTGGTGATGTGGGATGGGTTTTGCACGTGGGCCATGCCTGGGGCATTGCCAGGGGCTCACAGGTCGGGGTGCGGACTGTCTCCCCGCAGGGTGCGGAGGGCTTGCCACTACATCGTGAATCTGCGTTACTTCGAGATGTGCATCCTCCTGGTGATCGCCGCCAGCAGCATCGCCCTCGCGGCAGAGGATCCCGTCCTCACCAACTCCGACCGCAACAAAGTGATTGCAAACCCCCTCCTGCTCCCCTCCATCCCACAGGCAATGCAGGGAGATGTCCTGTAGGATTTTAGCTTCCATGGTGGGGCACACGTGGGACACAGATCAAGGCAGCCGGTGGCAGCACCTGCACTGTGCTGTGGGATCTGACTTCTTCCCCATCACCTTCCTTTATAAACCCTGGAAATCACTCTCAGCCCTCCCACATGCAGGGTTTGGATCCTGGGGAGCAGACCAGGGCAGTGTGTCAACTGTAAAGTAGCTTAAATTGGGGAGATGCTGATCTGTGAGCTGTGCTGGAGGTGCACAGGAACTGGTGTGGGGGAGCATGATTCTGGCATGCAGCTTCATTTCAGAGCCGCTTGCACCATGCATGGGAAATGTTTCTCTCCTGCCTACGCAGGCTGGGTTTATGGCTGTCCCGAAGTCTTAGGGAACAGGCTGAGTTTGGGGCAAGCAAACCGACCCTCTGCACCTGAGCTGAGCGAGTCCCAGTGCGGGGTCTGGGTGGGCACCAGTGAGCCCTTTTGCTTGGCAGCAGCTGCAGAGCACCCCTGCCCTCTCTCTGCAGGTCCTGAGGTATTTTGACTATGTCTTCACTGGTGTCTTCACCTTTGAGATGGTTATCAAGGTAAGAGGCCTTGCGGGCTGGCTGTGCTGGAGATGCTGTGTCCCGCAGCATCCTTGCAGTGGGTGGGAAATTGCTGTTTTTCAGTAGTTCTGGTCCTAAATTTGGGTGGTGGAGACTTTAAAGCCTGGTTCTTAGCAGTGGGAGTTGAGAATGCTCAGGACCTCTTTTATCAGTTTCCAGGCTCCCAAAATATGATGCTCCTTGATATATACCTGAGACATATACCTGAGACAGACCCACTGCTCCCTGGCGATGTTCCTGTCCCCAGCACACTCTGCCTTGTGGCTGCTTCCACTTGGTGGCCGAGCCGCTCATTCCCTGTCGGTTTTTATCACCATATTCCCCCCGCAGATGATCGATCAGGGCTTGATCCTGCAGGATGGCTCCTACTTCCGAGACCTCTGGAACATCCTGGATTTCATCGTGGTGGTGGGAGCGCTGGTGGCTTTTGCCTTGGCGTAAGTGGCTATCATCCTTGTCATCTCTTTGCCTTCTCTTGGCTAGGGTGGGAGGAGGGTGCAACCGTGTGTTATGGCAACTAGCTCCTGATTTTTTTTTTTTTGATTTCTCTGCACCCTTCTGCTCTGCTTCTGGGATGGCTCCTGGCAGCAGTGTGTGGCTGACTTCAAAGCCCAGCTGTGCCGCTGGCACCTGAAACCAGTATAGCTCCAGAGACGGGTTTCTCCTTGTTTGTCAAATGCTGGTGAGCAAGCAGGCAGGGGACAAGGCAAGGAAAGCTGGAGACGCTATGAAGGGTTTGGTGGTGAAATTGTGTCCCTGCTGAGCATTGCCTTGCATTTGGGCTCTGGTACTGAGCTTGTGGCACCTCTGTGTCCTCCTCCGCAGGTGGGTGCAGGGGCTCAATGTCTGCAGTACCCATGCCACAGAGGGGAGAAGTGTCCAGAGATGAGTTTTGTGCTGCTTTTCCCTCCTCTGTGCTGCCGGCAGGGGCAGGCAGTGCAGTGTAAGCTTGAGGAATGATGAGTGGGTGCCAATGTGATGCTCACAGGCAAGGGGCACCCCCTGGCCCCTGGGGGCCATGGCACCCCATTGGTGCCTGAGGAGGGAGAGGAGAGGAGAGGCTCGCGCTCCTTTGTCACGCTGTTGTTCTCTCTTTGTGCCTTTGACACTGGCGGCGGTGGCATTAGTGCTGGTGAGAGGTGAGGGCCTGGCAGCGGCGCAGACTGGAGCTCTGTCCTTGTCCACAGCTCAGGTACCGTGCGAGGCTCTTGGGGTGGCTGGGTCTGAGACCCAAGGTCACTTGATGGATTACAGCCTGTAATCCATCCCTCCCATTTCATCCCTGGCCGGGCAGTAGCTCCTTCCCCTCACTCTCGTCCACTTGCACCCTCCCTGACTCCTTGCTTTTGCCTTCCTCTCACCGTCCTCACCCTCTTCCTCACCTGGTGCTTTCATCTGCTGCTCTCTCCTTGGGAGAGCATGGGAGAATTCAGCTTGCTCAGCACAGGGATGAACTGACCCCTGGCCAGGGCAGGGGGCTGACTTCAGACCCTGGCATGGGGAAGGGGCACGGGGCAGGGCCACTGGCTGGTGACATTGCCCTGAGCCCCTGGAAGGCCACCCAGGCCACCATGAGGATAGATGGAGCATTTCCAGGGTCTGGCTGATATACCCTCTGCCAGGGCAACCCTTCAGAGCATGTCTGGAGGTGAGGCTCAAGGGCATCAACAGCCTGAAGGTGCTTTGGGTGGTTTTAGGAGGACAACAGAGCCTTTTCCTTCCAAGGCATCTTTCATCAAGACTTTTTGGTGGCTGAAGGAGGGCAGGTTGATGGCTCAACCTGGATGAACAGGTGTCCTCACTGCCACTAACAGTACCGTAATCTGTGCTTACTGTCCCCTTGCTCCCATCCCACAGAAGTGGCATGGTTCCTGGGGTGCACCCTGTAGCTGGCAGGGTCCCCATGTACCAGCGCCGAGCATGTGGGGAAGCTGCCGTGCCCCTTCCAGCCCTGCTTGACACCTGCCTGCCTTTACCCAGCCTCTTAAGGGAAGGACAGGACCCTTTGGGCATGGGACAGCTGAATTCTCGAGGGCGAGCACCCCCATCGACTGCAGTACCAAACCCCCTCCCACAGAGAAGGAAGGTCTTTGCACCTCCACATACGTTTGCAGCAAGCATCTGTGTCACCTGCCTACTCTTGTAGCTGTAGCTGGGTAGATACCGAGTTGCTTGTGTCATGGACGAGGGCTCTTTATAATGTAAACCTGCAGGAATGTCCCTCTCCCCCACTTCTGATGGTGGCTCCTGCTGGAGGAGATGATCTCATGGCTTCGGGGGTGAAGGGAACAAAGGAACCGCAGCAATTTCTGATGGTTGTATACATTATAAAGCATTTATAAGGACACCTGCCTCTCCCGTTGGCAGCCCGTCACTGCCACAGCCCCGGGAGCTGCAGAATGTTTGCCAGCTATATATGTCACAACCCGCCGCCCTCCCTCTCTCCATCCCTCCATCCTGGTCTCAAGAGAAGAACTCTGGCCATGATGTTTAAATCCCTCTCCTTTTCTTCTCCCTCCATGAACTCTTTGATGTGGGGATGGGGGAATGTGTCCTCCCTCTCCCCTTCCTTACCTCCATGGCGCTGAATAGGCAAAACAATGCCCACGGAGTGGCTGCCACAATTATGTGGCTGAGAGCAGCTGATGACCGGGTCCAGCACTTCCTTTTTGAAGAAGTGCTGGGACATGGCATGCCATTTGGGTTTTCTGCCCCTTTTTGCTTCCCATCTGTGTTTAGTTTTGCTCATGGTGGTCCTGGGTAGCCGTGGGTGCAGCTGGAGGTCTCTGAGCTGGTCCAGTGGTACTACCATCATCTGCCAGCTGTCAGTGTTACATCAAAATCACCAATAAACAAGTGTCCACCCATAAAGCCATCTCCCCGTGTGCCACTGCGGCTTGTCCACTGCCCCCTCAGAGCCTGTACATGCCAAGCAAGAGGTCATCTTGGTTTATTTGTAGCTCTCTGCATGGAAAGTTAATATGCCAATCCAAACGCAGCCTAAATAAAAAGCCCAATATAAAACCATAAATCTCCAAAGAGTTCAAATTAAATTAGCTGAAATAACCAGAACCATAACTAAAGACGCTGCTTGCTTTTGCCTCTGGTGGCACCCTCCGAGGAGGCATTGTGCAGAGGAGCAGCGCTCGCTTGTGGCTTTGCAGAGAGGTGGCGTTGCCTACGCCTGTGGGCTTGCAGCAGCGGGAAAGGTTGAGCAATGGAAAGGCTGGTGGAAAGGTTGAGTGGTGGTCAGTGCATAGCCCTTGCTGTCTTGCCTGGTGATCAAGGGCAGGAGTTTCTCCACCCAGAGGTACCCAGCAGAGGTGCCTCTTTCTTTGCTAAGCAGCATCATCTTGTGCTTGTCAGCACAATGCTGGTCAGGACAGAGGTCTGATATCCCATCACAGAAGTGCTGCAGAGTTAAACTATCACCTTTTCAACACACCTTCCACTTGCTTCACTAACATGCAGCGAGGGTCTGGGGTTATTTTTATGGTTTTTAAGAAATGTTTTACTTCATAGGCTTTGGCCCCAGTGCTGAGCCTTTTGTGTGCACATAGCAGGGGCATAGCTCAAGCAAGGACAGAGGTTTGGTTACAACTAGGGACCTTGTAGACCACCTTGGCTTGTCTGAGTAGGTGTCTCCTGCTGGCTTGCAGGAGATCCCACACTGCAGCTCAGGCTCTTAATCAGTGGATTTCTTGATGGAGGCAATTTAGCAGAGTTAGCCTGTTTGGATGGAAATTATTGTGGCCTTGCAGGTAGGTTCCCTCAGAGGCACCTGCCTTTGGCTGGTTGGGGCCGAGCGTTGAGGTCCTCCCCTGACTCCTGGCCGAGGAGTACCACGTGCCCACCCACTGTCGCCCACCGTCCTGCTCTCCACGGGTTCTTCTTGCAGCAGAGGTTTCACTACATGGCCCCCTCCCAAACCTCCACCAGGAAGTCTCTCCCTGGAGATAAGCCCCATCCTGGAGGACACAATGTGGTCTACTCATCGTGCCTTTCAACCCAGGCGTGGGGCAGTGAAGGGATGCTGCAGGGTCCCTCACCTGAGTGGCTGCAGTCATTCCCAGTGCATTTCTTACCTTCTTCCTCTCTTCTCTTTTTTTTCTCTTGGTGCTGTTTGGTGGCTGCTGGGCTGGATCACCGACAGGAATGCTTTGGGGTAACTATGCCGTTTGGGTCGCCGCGGGGTGGTGCCCTGGGGAGCGTGGTGGGACAGGCACAGGACAGGCGGCTGATTGTCTGTCCGACACCTATGCTGACCCTTAGCTGCATTTACAGAGACTGGAGCATCCTGCTCCGCATGAACCCCTGTATTGCCCCGGGGTGCATTAAAGGTGGTGTGCTCCGGGAAAGTGCAGGAGGGATTTTCTTTGCAAGCAATGCAATCCCTTGCCTTTGGAGGAGGGTAGTTTTATTGTGGATGTCCTCCAAGGGCATGGGATGTGGCTCATGCCAAGCTCAGCCTCCACTGTAGACACAGCAAGGCCAGGCTTTCCTCCAAACGTTATCCAGCCCTATCCTATCCATGTTGGATCCCGAGCAAAACCACAGGAGGTTGCCTGAGGTCCGAAGAGGTCCCTCCTCAACAGATGTAAACCACTGCAGTTGAGTTGACCTTGGTGGCAGCTTGTATCAGCTGCGCACTGCCCTCAGATCCTCACCCCAGCCCCGAGTGGGATGCCCCAACCCTGAGTAGGATGCCCCAGCCAATTACCCAGGCCCTGACCCTGAGCAAAGCAGGAGATGGGAGGTGTGAAGTGGGTCCCAGGGCTATTTGTACAGTTGCTTCTGGTAAATTTGTGGGGCTGTGCTCCTAGGGAGGACAATTAATTAGTGGTTTTGTTTACCTCTCTTAATGATTAAGCCCATTATTGTGCTCCCTGTTGCATTAACCTTTGCAAAGGGGCCGTGTAATTTGGACCGTCTGTTGTTGTAAGTCATTTCCTTGAGGTTTTTTGAGGGTGCCCAGAGGATACAAACTGTACCACCTTCACTAGGACCTCTCTGCTCCACCTGGGATCCAGCCCATGGGCTTTAGTTAAAAGACAAGAAAAAAACCCTTGTATTTTGGTTGGGATTAATCACCATATTCAAGAAATTAGGGTCATGAGGAGTCTTATTGCTGCTTTTCTAAAGAATCTAATAGTAAGCTCTGCCTCCCTCAGCTGAATTGGAGTGGAGACAAGTGCAGCCCTGATCTGGAGAGGGAAGAGAGGGGTGTGATGTTGTGAGGTACAAGACCAGGCTGGGTAGCGCTGATGGAATAAGGCAGAATGCCGTAAGACAGCGTTTGTGCCAAGAAACCGAGCACAGAGCAGGTGCTTCCCCCGGTGAATGTAAGGACTAGGAATCTTGAGTTTAAACCAGGGTGAAAAACCCTTGGTGAGAGACCTGCACGTAGACGCCATGGTGAGGGCCTTTTACAAGCCCCGTCTGCAAACACCACGTGTCTGCAGTAGGGAAGCAAACCTCCTGCCCCTGTTGAGCAGCGTGGCTTGGGGACACAGGGGAGGGCAGAGTGCCACAGCACCCTTCGGGCAGCCGCCTTTGCTTGGGGAGAGCGTTGCATCCCCTGCCCCAGCCCTGGCATCCCACTGCTTCTCACAACGAGGGGATTTGTTGAGGTTCGCTGCTCCCCAGCAAAGGGTGCTAATCCCGAGGAGGAGGGAGTTGCTTTATTTTTCGTCTCTGCCAGCTGTCAGCGTGTGTGTTGGAGGAGACTCGTTTAGGCGGGCTGCGCACTCAGCAGTCACACGTTTGTGAGTGCTGGCCCCCACGATGGCATGTGGCCCTCCCATTCCCGTCCTCACACATGCTGGGGAGGGGGGGTTGGTGTGGTGTGGTGTGTCAGCTGTTGAAAACCCCTTGAGCATCCAGCCCGGGTCTGCAAGTTTATTGTCTCTCTGTTTCATTTTTGGGTGCATGTGCCTCCCTCCGACATGGTAGGACCAACAAGGGTCGAGATATCAAGACCATCAAGTCTCTCCGTGTGCTACGGGTCTTGAGGCCTCTGAAAACCATCAAGCGACTGCCCAAGCTGAAGGTAATGATACTCATCTCCTGCCTTATATCTGTCTTCTCCAACGTAGACCGTTGGGTGCAGGGACCACACGCATCGATTTGCTTGTGAGCGATGAACAAGTAGTTTCCAAAGCATGTGCTGTGTTTTAGGAGCCCTGTTTTCAAACACAACACCCTTCAGGCTGCCTCATATCTGGAGGTGCAATGGGTTATTAAAAGCAAGCCTGGATCTCTGCAAGGTGTCAGGGTTAGTTCCTCTGCCAGGGAACATGGGGCTGGAGAGGACACGAGGCAGCAAATCCCAGACGCTCTCCTGATAAAATAGGCTGCCCTGGCTTTGGGAGAGCTCAAATCTCTTTCCAAAGTTGATTGTCTTTCCTACCAGACCAGCTTGCAAACAACTTGGGATTTTTGTGTGCTGTGCTGTTGTGGTGTTGCACCAAAAGGGGATTTCCCATCTGAATACAGGGATTATTTATGCAGCACAGGTAGGATTATGGATTTCCCTATTTCAGCCAATGGGGTATAGAGCCAGAAAGGAGTTAGAGACTGAGAAAACCCCGAGTTTTTCTCACAAGGGCTTATTTGGCTGGTGGATGAGGCCCAGGGTGGCATCCCAGAGACATGGGTTTTAACCCCAGCTTTTCTTCCCGATCAGTGGATGGATTCAGCCCATGTCAGTTCACTTCTGGACACCTCTGTCTTCACCATGAAGCAGGGATAAGGACTTTCCTCTCTTTCTTAAAGTGCTTTGAGAACTAGGGCTGAAAGCTCAGCCTCTGCAGGTGCTGCTATTGCAGGCAGAGGTATTCGCTCTACCTTGTTATTCATGATGATTTGAAACAGGGAAGTGTTTACTAATTGGTCTTGAGTGCTGCTAATTGTGTAATTGGGGCTGTCCCCTGTCCGCTGCCCTGGTTGCAGGGAACGTTGCAGGATATAAATATGTAACCCTGCTGCTGCCTTAGGGGCTGCTCGGTGTCTATGTGTGTGCTGAGGGGGTACTCCAAGTGTTAAACTCATTCATAAAATAGCCCTTTGCCTGGGAGAAGGCCCAGCTCTTTCCTCCTTTCCCCATGGCAGTCTTGAGGAAGGTTTTGGTCCTGCCCTTTGCCAAGGCTGTCGGTTCCCCAAGGTGAGCTATGCCCTCTCCTGCAGGCTGTCTTCGACTGTGTCGTGACTTCCCTCAAGAATGTCTTCAACATCCTCATCGTCTACAAGCTCTTTATGTTCATCTTTGCTGTCATTGCTGTCCAGCTCTTCAAGGGGAAGTTTTTCTACTGCACTGACAGCTCTAAGGACACAGAGAAGGACTGCATGTAGGTGCCCTGTTCAGTAGGTCCGATGCTGCTGACACCTCTGGCAAAGGCAGGGTGCTGGGTAATGTCTTCTGTGGTTCCCAGTTAAGTCCTTGGTCATGACTCTCTCTTGGACGTAGTCTCTTGGGGTGGATGGCATGGGCTGAGCCCCATCCCCATTGCTGAGTCAGCGCTGTGCATCCTTGTGTGGGATGCAGAGCCCTATATTTTGCTTCTGTTCTCTTTCCTCCTTCTCTCTTCCCTTTTGCTGTCCCCTTCTCCCCTTCCCCTTAGCTCTTATCTAGCCTCTCCCCATTTCTGCCTCCAGCCCTGCAGGAGGAGAGGCGCCCCCCTCCCACTGCACACACACGCTGACCCCAGGGTTCAAAACCACTGTCTCATAGTCTGTCAGTGTAAAAAGCAAGGTCACTGCTCTCTCCCAACCTTGCAGAGGGAACTATGTGGACCATGAGAAGAACAAGATGGAAGTGAAGTGCCGAGAATGGAAACGCCATGAGTTTCACTATGACAATATCATCTGGGCTTTGCTCACCCTGTTCACAGTCTCTACTGGCGAGGGTTGGCCCCAGTGAGTATTCTGCTCCATCCTTGAATTAGAGTGAAGATGTCCCCATTGGGTTGATTGGGTTAATAACTGGCTACAGCCAGGCAGGTTTGAGAGAGAAACTGCTGGGCAGGGAGGAATCGCGGAATTGTTGGAGTTGGAAGGGATCTTCTAGAGGAGAGGAAGGATGGGTAATTATGTCAGGAAAAAAGAGCTGGGATTGTGGCTGAGGTTAGACTCTTCCTTAGGGAGTGAATTATAAATAATCCGTTCTCCTGTGTGGCCCTGTGGTATATCTTAGCCCAAGTTTAGAGATGACCATAGGATTAACCCTTTCTTCATGCTGATGTGAGCTTGGGCAATTTTTTCCTCTGTATGTGAAGCACTGGAAAATCCATTTTCCTTCAGAGACACAGGCAAAGCACCATAAAACAAGCTGTAGGCACTTAGAAGGGTTGTCCTTGTAGAGCAGATTAAGAGAGAGATTTGTATTATCATCGTTACAACTGTGGATAGGCGGAGCTGGCTGTACAAAGTGGGTCCCGTGAGAAATGCCACATGGTGGCAGTCCTGATGGGCATATCTCTGGTTGCTTTTCTTCACCTGTCTGCCCACAGGGTGCTGCAGCATTCGGTGGACGTGACGGAGGAAGACCGTGGGCCGAGCCGCAGCAACCGCATGGAGATGTCCATTTTTTATGTTGTCTATTTTGTGGTCTTCCCTTTCTTCTTCGTCAACATTTTCGTGGCTCTCATCATCATTACATTCCAAGAGCAAGGAGACAAAATGATGGAGGAGTGCAGTCTGGAGAAGAATGAGGTATGGTCTAGGGAGGGGGAAAGAGGACGTTTCCATGGGTTTTCTGCAGTTTGTGAGCTTGGAGCTCCCTAGATGTTGAAAAGGTGTAAGAAACCCATGAGCCACCTGCCTGCTCAGCTCATGAAGGAAAGAAGTGTGGCAGCCACTGTCCCCCATGTTACCAGGGACATGATCAGCCAGGGTCTGATCCACATTGTTTTATTCCAGAGGGCCTGTATTGACTTTGCCATCAGCGCCAAGCCCCTCACACGGTACATGCCCCAGAACCGGCACACCTTCCAGTACCGGGTCTGGCACTTTGTGGTCTCTCCATCCTTCGAGTACACCATCATGGCCATGATAGCATTGAACACCGTGGTGCTGATGATGAAGGTGAGCTGGTTAGAGTGAGCCTGTCCTGTCTGGGGCAGTGGGGAGAAGGAGAATCCGTCAGGATAGAACCGGGGGATATTTTGGTTGTTTCTAGGAGATGGTTTGAGACAGAATCTGAGCATGTATTCCCTGGGCATAGTCACTTGAAACACCATGCACCCCAAACTGGAGACGAGATCTTCCCTAAATGAGAGGACCCAAACACTCTGGACTTCCTAAGTACTGCAGAAAGATCTGGATTTACTCTGTGCTTCCTTCTTAGAAGGAGTGGCAGCTGTCCTGGGACAGGGGTGGAGAGGGGAAGGAGGAGATGGTCTTGAAGCACCCAGGGCAAGGAACACAGACCACCACAGATCTTCCTTGGGACAATCATCAGCCAAGAGGCTGGCAGGCCCCCTCCTGGCTAGCAATGTCTCTCTCTTTCCATCAGTACTACTCTGCTCCGTACACCTATGAGCTGGCCCTGAAGTACCTGAACATTGCATTCACCATGGTGTTCTCCTTGGAGTGTGTCCTCAAGATCATCGCTTTCGGCTTCCTGGTGAGTGGCTGCTCCTGTTCTTGACAAGGGTGTTAATTTGGACTTTGGCAGCACACAGATCACAGAGGGAAGGTGTTAATAACGTGAGGTTGTTGCTATTTATTTTGGGTCCCAGCCTGAAAGCTGCTTTTAGGTTGGAATCGCTCCTTTAGTTCTCATTAAACTTGCTGCTGATGGATCCTGGTGGGGGAAGCCACAACATTGCTTTAGTTTTTGCGTCGTTTCTGTGGTATTCTGATGCCTGGACCATGTTATGTGCTGTGCAGCCACTCTGATAAAGTCAACTGCTGCTGCAATCATGCTGGTGGTTGCAGTCCGTTGTCCCTGGGAGAGGCTGGTGCATTGCTGTCCTTGGGTTGTATCAGTTGGACCAGACCTGACCAGCCGTGAGACCTCCCTGCCTAATTAACAGTCCTCAAATCCCCAGCTGGTCATTTAAGATTTGAAGCCCTGGACTGCCTTTTCTTCAGCTACTCTTTGCTACTTATGAGCAACTGTCGCATCTGATCTTTTACAGTTTCTTTCCTGTTCCTAATCCATACTGGGAGATGAGATCCACTAGCAGGAGGGTTTCTAGCCACCCTCCTTGCTCCCAGTGGTGCCAGCCATGGTCAAGTCTGGTCTTGCACCAGCTGCTGCACAAGCAGCACGGGCTGAGATGTGTCCGGGTGCCCATGAAGAGGAGGGCAAAGCAGCCTCATGACTAGGAAAGTCAGTGTGATGAGCTGTCGCAGCTTGACCAAGGCTGGCTGTGGCTGCTTTTTCCACTCCCGTTCACCAGGGTGGCCTGTTGGTTGCATGAGTCATCTCCCAGGAGAAGCTGCTCACTGCAGACATGCTCAGGTGTGCTACCATCTCAGATGCAGGACAGTACTCCAGACCGTGGCTCCATACAAATGGGCACCAAGGTCTTTGCCACCGCCACCATTGTCCATGAGCAGCCTTGGCCACGGGCCAGCGCCTTTCAGGCCTGCGATCCCTGAGCTCAAATCCATGTTCTCTCTCTTCTTCCTTTTGCAGAATTATTTCCGGGACACCTGGAACATCTTTGACTTCATCACTGTCATTGGCAGCATTACAGAGATCATCCTGACGGACACCAAGGTGAAGCGGGGGCTGGGAGCAGCGGGGCGTACCGCGTGGGGTGGGGGGCTCCCGCCTCCCTCTGACCCTCTTTTCTTCTCCCAGCTGGTGAACACCAGCAGCTTCAACATGAGCTTCCTGAAGCTTTTCCGGGCTGCTCGGCTCATCAAGCTGCTGCGCCAGGGTTACACCATCCGCATCTTGCTCTGGACGTTTGTGCAGTCCTTCAAGGTAAATCACATGTGCCCTGGTCTCCTCCCAGGCCATGGTGCTGGGGTGCTGTTCCCAAATGCAAGCTGTTCCCAAGGTCTTGCTAACTTGTTGGCTTGTAGGAGAGATAGATTGGCACAGCTTACCTGCTTGCTGTGCTTTTTGTACTCCTCTGGACCTGGACCTGTGCTAAATGAGATGACTCATCTGCTTATCTTGCAGGCCCTCCCCTACGTCTGCCTCTTGATCGCCATGCTTTTCTTCATCTACGCAATCATTGGGATGCAGGTGAGCACAGACATCTCAGCGTGCATCCCTCTGGCTCGGACGGGCTGGACTAGCATGTCCTCAGCGTTATGCACAGCACCAGCCTTATGCCTGCCTGTCATTGCTTCACTCCATCACGGTGTCCATGAAGGTCCCAAGGGTGGAACAGCTTGTTTGGGAGCTGCAGAGCCACACTCCCTTGAGGAGGTGCCACGGGCTTGTTCAGTCAAGGTGCACAGCTGCCTTCCCAACTCGTGCCCTTGGAGATATGTGGCCTTGGGGACTCAGCTGGGCATCCTGTGTGGTGGCTGTTTTCAAATCATGCCCCCCCCCCCCTTTGCTTAGAAATTACACCCTATCTCCAACTCCCTAGCAGCCCCAAGTGATTGATTTCACGCCTGAGGGGTCTGGTGAGCAGCCTGCTGCCTTTCCCATCTGAATGGCTGGATCATGGCAGTGATCCCTGCAGCCCGCCGTCCACCTTGTCTCCCTCTGCAGAAGTTTTATGTTGTAGCCGTGCTACTGATGGTCTACTTGGGCTCTTGTGCTTAGGGATCTGTGATGACCTACCAGATGGTGGGAGGTCTGTAGAGCATGGGGAGAAGTTAGCTTTCCAGGCTCCAGCTGGGAAATAAGAAGCACGTGAGCTTAAAACCCTCAGCTCCACACCTGCCGTGGGGCTGGCTCAGTTCTGTGGTGACTAAACCCCATGCTGAGGATCTGACAAAGCATCTTTGACGACGAGCGCTCAGGATATGGAGCCGCCTGCTGAGTGAGCTGCTGCAGTTCCCAACACCATTGCCTGGACAGGCAGATTTTGGGGAGGCAGCAGGCAGCGCAGTGGCCCCCTGCTTGGGCTGCTTGGCAGCGCTGGTGTTTAGTCTCTTCCACCCCCTCTCTCCCGCCCCGAGAAAGTCGCGTGGCTGGGTTTGGCCGCTCTGTCCTACACATCTCGGCACCGGCTCCAGGTGTTCTCTGCGCTAAACAACCACCATCTGACTCAGCCCCCCTCCCTGCCGTGTGGTAGTATTTGATTTATTTTATTATTTATTTTTTTTAACACCATTGTGAACAAATCCCCAAGCAGTAAAGTCTGTGGGCGTTATTTGAGCAAAATAGCTGGAGGCAGAAAATATTCTACAATTACACATTCCAAAAAACCTGTACAGGGAAAAAAATACTCTGCAGTTAGTGTATTTTTAGGCTCACGGAAAGTGGAATAAATATTTAACAGTAATAACAGCACATTTTTCCTATTTGAGGCACTTTATGAACATTCGTTATGTCCTACCACGGCTTTAGTGGTGGATCGCTATTAGGATGTTGCCCGTGTTTGGGGTCTCGTTGCCTCTTTTGGCCCTGTGGACAGTAGTCCCAGGTGTCTGGCTATCCATGGTGGGTCAGCAGTCAGTCTGTCCCTCCCTCACTGAGCCCACCCTCTTTGCACCATTGTGCCTGACCTTAGCATCACGGACCGTTTCCCCACCAAGGGAAAAACTCCTGGGAGTTTCCAGGACCAGGACCCAGCACCAACCCAGGGTGGTGCCCCTTGTGCCTGTGCCTCCAGCGTGCTCGAGACCGCTGGCTGCCGTGTGGTGCTCGGATGCCACCCGTGGCGCAGCAGAGGGATGGACGTGGAGTGATTGGAGTCAGTTGATCCCAGGTCCTCTGTGCTCCTGTTTCCATGGCAGCTTGGCCTATCGCAGCCTTTGCCACCCACCACAGATCCCTGCCGAGGAGAGGAGAGTCTCCTTCCCTGCTGGCTGCTCGGCGCTGGCTCCTCGGTGTGCTGGCTGTGCACCAGCATGCGTTTGCTGGGGTGCTTTTCCATGGGGGCTTGCAAAGAGAGGGTGGCTGTTGGCTGCTTTGGGGGCTGGCTGTGCTGATGGTGATGGACCTGGGGCAGGATCAGTCCCTGCAGTGAAGATGACCATGCAGCCACTTCCCCGGCCGCCAAGCTCTTGCCTGAATAACTGAGCCCTTTTTCTCCCTCCTGTAGGTTTTTGGCAATATCAAATTAGATGAGGAAAGCCACATTAACCGGCACAACAACTTCCGCAGCTTCCTGGGTTCCCTCATGCTCCTCTTCAGGTACGTAGCCATAGAATACTCCTTTGGCAGCATTTTTGGGTGCAGGCATGCCAGGAGCCAGGCTGGGCAGGTTCTCGCAGCAGGCTGTTAGGTGGACATCAGCTTTTGGTGCAAGCGACCAGCTGGGCAAACACATGAGGTTTCCTGAGCTCCTTTTTTTCCCTACCTTGCCGCAAAAAGGATGTCTTTCTCCCAGCTCTTTGGACTGGCTGGCTGGGGGAAGTTGGCCCCGTGTGCCAGGAGCTACACCCTGTCATGGCTGCGCTTGTGTGGGTCCAGCTCAGTCGCTGCTGATCCAGTGCCTCGCTCCTCTGCATGCTGGAGATGTATTTAATTTGGCCGGGGGGGTTGCACAGCTTCTTGTGAGGTTTCTTCTGGGGGCATCCTGTCCTGGGTCCATCCTGTGCCACCACAACCTGCTGAGCACAGCTGTGTTGGGTGCAGGAGTGCCACGGGAGAGGCATGGCAGGAGATCATGCTGTCCTGCCTGGAGGGCAAAGGCTGTGAGCCGGACACAACGGCAACATCTGGGCAGAACGAGAATGAGCGCTGTGGCACTGACCTGGCCTACGTTTACTTTGTCTCCTTCATCTTCTTCTGCTCTTTCCTGGTGAGTTCCCCATCCCTGAGAGCCCTGGGGGCTCCTCTCATCAGCCTCCCCCACCACCCCAAACCTGCACCCCAGCCGTAGGGTCATCTCTGCTCCCCCTATCCCTACTTTCCTTTCTCTCTGCCTTTTTTCCTTTCACTTAGATGCTCAACCTGTTCGTGGCGGTCATCATGGACAATTTTGAATACCTGACTCGGGATTCCTCCATCCTGGGACCTCACCATCTAGATGAGTTTGTCCGGATCTGGGCAGAGTATGACAGAGCAGCGTGGTATGTAGTCAGCTCCTTCTCTCCTGAGCAACCTCTCAGAGTTGGTTTTAAACAGGCATCTCTGTGTTCTTTTGTTGGAAACCGGCTGCGATGCCTGGGACGGTCAGGGAAGGGCTGGTCTCACTCATAGTCGTTACACGGATAGCAGCTGGTTCCTACAACGCCTGGTGTTACAGGCATCTTGAGTGATATTCACAGTTTGCCATGGTGGTTATCCTGAGTGCTGGAGGTTCCTACTCTTTCTCTCCTCTCTGGCCAGTGGGCAAGTCCCCCTCAGCCTCCCTCTTTGTCCCCCTCCACCAGCTAGGCGCCTCTGTCCTGAGACTGGCTCCATCACCTAGTCCCAAGTACCCACAGCTCCCTGTCAGAGCAGGGCTGAGTGTGGCTTGTTCCCAAGAATGGGGAGGGTGCTGGGGGTCTGCTGGGCTCCTGCCAAGTCACCTCTGGAGGACCTTGTTGGGAGTGTGTTTGATGGGTTTGGGCAATTGTGTTATTACACTGGGAGGACTTTTTTTCCTGCACTCACGCCTTTGCTGATGAGGACGCCAGCAAACAGGACTCCCGTTTGCCAGCAGCATGTTCCCAGCAATGGGACAAGTTCACAGCAACCGTTCATACTCCTGGTGGCCGGGCTTTGGCTCTGCTCCCGCTGCTGCTGCAGAGGAGCTGTTCTCCACTGCTCCTCACGGGGTGGTCTGGAGTATCCCTAGGGCAGTGTGGAGCACGCAGCACCTCTGGGAGCATGTTTGCCCTCCACTCATCCCCAGCGCTACAAGGGCATCTTGTGTGGCCCCTTCTTCCCTCCCCCAGCCCAGCGACAGCCTCTCTGGAGCCATGACCCACCACCATTGTGCCGGGGAACGTGGGCGATCTTAGTTCAAGAGCCCTTGACAGCCACACGCACTCCCTTTGGAGACTCTTCACCTCCGCTGCTAATGTCCTACCCCTCAAGAGACCAACTCCAGACAAGATATTTTTTAATGCCTAATATAATCGGCTCCTGGCACAGTTTCCTTCACCATTTCTGTCCAACCCTGTGCAGCTCAGTGCTGGCCAGGTTCCTCCCTGTGTGGCCTCCTCCAGCACTCTTGCTGCTGTGCAAGATCCCCATGGGTGACTGTGCCTTGTGCAAGGGGGAGAGGTCAGTACGGGTGAGTAGATGTCCTGATGGACAACTAGAGAAGGGGAGAGGAGGTGAGAGCAGTGAAACATCCATCTGCTTGGTGTGGGGCTTCTCACCCATGGTTTTTGGGAAGGATTTCTTCACACCAGGTGCTTCATTGACTCTCATCCCCAGTGTTGGTGGCCTGGGTCTCCAGGACAGTCACTAAAAAAGTATGCCTGAACTGTCCTGTCAATGCCATGTACCCCTCTGATTCTGAGCAAGCCCTGCTCTTTCATCATGATATGTAACCAGTGGTTAGGAGATGTGCACAGGAGCCGGTGGTGCTGAGCCCGTGGGGGCAGCCCTGGCCCCGGTTGCTGGGTGAGGAACGGGTGAGTACATCTGAACGGGTCCCACCACCTGAGTGGGGCAGCAGTTCTGTATCCTGACACCGGGACCATCACGTGAAGGTCTCATGGGGAGACCACCCAGCACCAGGGGGCTCAGGGGATGGGTTTTGCCCAGGTGGTTGGGTTAGCTCTGGCCTGCGATGGAGAGGTGGTGGGAGAAGAGCAAGGAGAAACCAGAGGCAAAGGCACTGGGTAGGATGGTAACGCTGGTCTTTGCTTTCTCATGTGGTTTCCCTTCAAGCTTGTCTGAGGATGCCCAGGAGGCTGCAGCATGCTGCACCTCAGCACTTCCACCCCAAACGGTCCCACTTCCCAAAGGGCTCTGGTCTGGAGTGGAGCAGGGAGCTCAGCATTCAACGGCCCCTACACCCTCTCCTGCCAGCTCTCCGCCTCGACTGCTTTGTTATTTCAGCCGGTGCAGGAGGGACACGGGCTGTTTCCTGCAATGACTGTGCCCAGGCCTAGGGAGGTGTGCTTCTGTGGGCAAGAAGTGGTGTGTGTATGGGCGAGTTTGCTTCTAATAATGTGTACCCTTGGCAGAATGTGGTCTGGTGGTCAGAGCACAGGGCTGGACCATGAGAGACCTAGGTGCTAGTGCTGCAGCCACTGGTCACCAGCTGGTCACATTATCTCTCACCATCTCAGGTTCGCCAGACATTGGAGATACAAGTGACTCAGCTGCCAAGCTCCCTGGGACCTTGTAGGGACCAGAGAGTTGGCCGTGTGAGGGCAGGCTCTCTGGTGTTGTGACAACTCCATCAAAAGGGCTCACGATGGCTAGAACCCAACCAAGCTGCAGGCTCACCCCATCTAAAATCCCAGCCCTCTCCCACCAGGCATAGGCGGCCAGGGGCACGATGAGGAAGGGTGATGGGCTGGTGTTCACCACCAAAACTGTCCTCCTCCAGGGTCAAGATGGATCATTGTGAGGAGGTATGAGCTGACTCATGGTGGAGAAGGCAGTAGCTGATGCTCACAGCTTTCACCTCTCTGGGCCTGACAGAGACAGAAGAAGAAGAGCCATGCACCCCCGGGGGTCTTGCCCCACAGATGGCCCCAGCATCCCCTGGTTAAGCTCTCCATCCTCCCCTCCACTCTCTCAGTGTCCTATTAACCCACCTGTGCTTCCTTTGCAGCGGCAGGATCTCGTATAAGGATATGTACAAATTAGTTCGGGTGATCTCGCCTCCTCTGGGCCTAGGAGAGAACTGCCCCTACAGGGTGGCGTGCAAGGTTTGCCTCCCAGTCCTCCGCCACAACCTGGCCACGGGACGCACCATCCACCCCTCCTTCCCCCCCCCTGCTCCACCACCACCGCGCCTCCTGAGGGAACCCTGACGTTGCTTTCCTTTGAGTTTAAAGAGGTCCGCGGCCTCCCAGAGCCAGCAGCTGTCCCCCTCAAGGGGAGGCATGAGTGGGGCCAGGGGGGGCTCAGAGCCTCCTGGGGTGGGTTTTGACAAATTGCGTCCTCCAGCCAGCCCCTTGCCCCAGTCACCATCAGTGCAGAGAGCCCCCAAAGGGTCCCAGGCCAAATGTCACCATCCCTCTGTCTCAGAGTGACCTCACATGGGAGCAGGAGGTTTTTTGAGGACTTAGATGTGGTTTGTTCCTGGAGAGGAAAGTGGAGAGCAAAGGTAGGAGGATGTTGGGGGGCTTTGCTGTTGTTTTGGAGAGTGAGGACTGGAGGGAGGATGAGGAGGCCAGGGTGACCTTCTCCCTGGGGAACACTGTGCTGTACCCAACAGACTTTTCCTCAAGTGAGGCCCTTGGAGGACATGCAACAACATCTCTGGGGAGCAGGACTCTTGCTAGTCTTTTCCGTAGCTTGCCAGATCTTCTTGGGAGGTGGTGGCAACTGGGCACATCTATGGAGCTCAACAGCTCCTCTCCCTCTGCTTGAGCCAAGCTCCCAGCTGCTGGCCATGAGTCCACAGCAACAATTTGGCCTCCTTGTGCCTCTCTGGCTTGCACTTTTTTAAAATTTATTTTATTTTCTGGTGACAACTGATCAAAATCCTGTGCCTGCCACCTTCTCCAAAGTGCCATGGTGCCTATATCTGTGTCCATGGCATGAAAGGATGAACCACAGAGATTGTTCTTCCCTCTGCATCCCTCCCAGGATCTGAGGAGATGTATGAGCGAAGCTCAGACACCCCCAGTCCTTGCAAAGGAAGAGGGTTCCTTGGTGCAGCATGGTGTAGCCACCATGTCCTTCATACCACATCAGAAATGCTTCTTCCAGCCAGCATCCGTGGAACGGGTCTGTCACCCTCCACACCTGGTCGTAGGGATGATGCACACATTTGAAATCTTGAAGTAGACCACCAGAAGTAAGGCAGAGCAAGCAAGACAAGATCTTGGATGCTCGGTCATCATATTTATGAAATGGTATTTAGGGATAGGAGATTTCTTGCAAGAATCTCAGATGGCTCATTTGTTCAAGGAGGGGCTCATTGCAATCTTCCAACTCTTCTCTGTTGGCAAAGGATGGCGGCTTTGCTGAGGACACTTGCTCAGGTCCCTGCAGACAGAAGAGACCTTTAGGAGGAATTTCTAATCTTGCTTGATTGACATCGGGGCTTCACTGGGAAACGCTGCTCTCCTAAGCTGGATCACCTGGTGCTCAGAAGGGTACCTGTAATGTCTCCTGGGAAGAGGGAGCTCTGCAGCATTCTGGGCTTTCTGCTGACTCTGCGGGATGGACAGAGCAGTGAAAGTGGATAGACTTAGGGGGAGGGGGAGGCAGAGAGAGTGAGACCAGTTTCTGCTGCCATGTGAGGGAGACCATACCCATCTCTTCCTTGTCTTACTTCAGCCTCCTCCTCCCTGTGCCTGGGATATTTCAAGGATGTAAGAGATTTTCAGGGATTCCTACTGCCCGGCACAATTCCCAAAAGGCAACTGATGAAGAAAGAAAACCCACATGGTTGTTTCATGTTGCCACCATGGTCCAGATCCCAAATGCCAACCCAACTTGCTAATCTTTCCACTTGGTGAGCCTACCCTGCACATCACAGTGCACAAGTTCGCCTTTCTGGAGCCCATACCCCTATCCTTCCAGGCAATGCGACAACGATGACTTGCAGAAACAAACATTCCAACGTGTTTATGGAGTGGTGGACAGCCTGCTCTAGAAGAGATGGTGCTTGAGCAAGTTCAGGATGCTTCATAGGGGTGCAGCTTGGTATGGAAGCATACCTGCTAAGCCATCCACAGGTGGGATAACAACGGGGCATTGATGCAGGAAGACTTCCTGTGGAAGTCCAGCACACTCTGTCCTTATGCTGGGGAGAGCAGGTCTTGTAATCACATCTTGCTGGGACTGTGTCCTTGCAGCCAGCTCTACTCCTTGGGGCTTTCTCTGCCTTTCCTCAACCCATCTGCTTCTAGCAGTCATGCAAAAGCGAGCCAAGGAGGTGGGCATTACCTTTGCCCCCTAAAAGTAGCCCTTGAGATGGTCATGGGTCAGGCAAATGCTCCACTGACATTCATTTTATGTCTCTGTGGACATCTCTTATTCCTAAATCTTCTCTCACATCACTTGCTATTCTGGTGCTCTGTTTCTAACAGCCTGGTAAGGCACAGCACTTATTTCCTAACCACATGAGGACAGATGTCCCCCAGATTCCTCCTCCATCTCTCACAGGGTTCTCTTAGAGCACCAGGAGCAAGCCATTACTGCCTGGCAGTTTTACAGGCCACCCTGTGCCATAGCCACAGGGCACATCTCCGTCCAGACACAGGACAGATGGCCAACTCTCCCATCAAGGATGTGCCCATGCTGGGTCCAGCTCGTGGGAGCCATCCTGTTCAGATGGATGTCATTACATATGCTTTCCTGTGCTTCAGTCCATGGGGATATGGTTTCTGGAAACTGCTGTGCTGCTCAAAATGCTTTAAGATCTCTGCTCTGAGAAGCAGCAAAGTGCACAGCCTGACTGTGAGAATAGCATGGTTCTCACGTAGTCCTTCTTGCTTACTGATGTGAATTCTTCCTTTCAAAGGAATCCATTCCTCCTTCACTGTGCAGAGAATCTCAGTATAAAAGACAGTCTCTGATGGCTGCTGGGCATGCTAAAATTCCCCCTGCCAGGAAGGATGGGTGGAAGATCACTGTCTTGCTTCCTTTTTGTACAAAGTTCTTGAGCATGTAAATTTTGAAGTCATCTTCTCCCCTTCAGACACCTCGAGTCAGTGCTCTGCCAAGATGCTGCTTACGGACTTCTGGACCTGGATATTTCCTCTTGATCATCCCACTTAATAGTCCCCAGTGTTGTTATCAATCCTCTTTCCAACCCGTTCAGGTGTGTCAGGTCTCAAAGGGGATGGCTTGCCCAGCATGTTCCATGCCTCAGGACCTATCTTTGTGGGGGCCTCTTTGGCCAGGGGTCTGCTTCCAAACCAGTGGTATGCCCTTAGAAGAGGAGTTATCTTCTTCTCCCCATTCCATGCTGCTCTGAGCACGTGGGTAGGGAAAAGGCCAGGATACCGAGGGGAGTCCTTAATTTTTCGGCAGTGCCCTCTGTCCCAGGCCACCCTGCCTGAGATAGGTTCCTCTCCAGCAGCATCCTCCCAGCCCAGCTGTAAGGGTCAATGCCTTTGCTGTTGTGAGGTTGCCCTTGCCCATTAATCACCCTGAACGTTGCAGAGCAGGACAGAAGCCTGGCACGAGGGGAAGAAGAGGTAGCCGAGCCCAGGATCACTGGGAAATGTACTTGAGCAGCCTCCTGGGTGTGCAGAGAGAGGGAGCCCCAGCCCAAATATCTCAGCCTGGCAGAGGGCTCAAGGTGTCATCAGGTGGCCTGTTTTCGGTAGCATTCCTCACTGCAGCAATCCCAGGCAGGTCCTCATGGAGCCGAAGAGCGCGAGGTGGGGGTCCGACCTAGCTGCCTCCCTTGGGAAACCCAAATGAACCCCAATGTTGGAAGGCCCAAACAGCTGCCTCTGCTGAGACTCTTTAAACTCCAACCTGGTGGAACTTGCAGCCGCATGTGGGAGAGAGCCAGGGCGGGAGCATGGCATGTACAACTTTTCCTCCCGGTTTTGTTTTTTCAGCCAATTCAGCATGCCTTTTGCACTGGTGCATGGTGGGAAAGTGGTCCATCCGCAGAGCCAGACGGAAGCAACTGGGCATCTTCCTTTGACAAGTGACCCTGGCCCACTGCCTTCTATGCAAGATGCTGCCTCCCAATTGCATAGACCTTATGAGCTGGGGATACACAGCCTTCCGGCTATGGGTTAGGTGGCCGTGCAAAGCAATACCCCGGTCCCCCCGCCCCGGGAGGGAAGACGCTACGGAGGCCACACAGGACTGTGGTGCAAAGCACCGTTAACTCGAATAACCCATGGCTCGAGTGCCGTGTATCTGATTTATACCACTCGCACACAGCCCTGGAACCTGTGGGACAAGTTGGGGGCTGCTGGAGGGCTTTAGGAAAGGGTTTGAGACCAGAGAAGGACTCCCAGACTGCTAGCGAGGCAGGCGCTTGAGGCCAGCAGCAGAGAGGAGAGGGGTGAGTTGCTTTCTGCCAGCATTCCTGGGTCTGTGTGAGCAGTGCTATAAATCCACATCAGGACAGTCTCTCATGTATGATTTGCCTTGATTAACGGGTTTCCTGTTCTTTTCCTGTTTGTCCGTTTGTTTTTTCTCTCCTGTTTTCCTGTACTATTTTTGTTTGTACGTTTTTCTGCTCTCTGGGAATGCCTCCTCTCTCTCTGCATCTCCCTCCCTCCCCTTACCCCTTCATGAGCAGTGGCCGAATCCATTACACTGAGATGTATGAAATGCTGACTCTTATGTCACCACCGCTAGGCCTCGGCAAGAGATGTCCTTCCAAAGTGGCCTATAAGGTAGATCAACCCTTCCTTCTACGGGGGCTAGAGCTGAGCAGGAGCTGGGGCTCAAGGGAGCTGTGGGAGGTGGGGCTGGGGGAAGCTGGGGAGGCGTTGGGGCATCCAACGCGTGTTTAGCTCACTCCTGGGGAGCATGGTTTGCTCAGAAGAGTCCTGGCCACGCTGGCTGGTCTTCACTGCCCACACATGCGATGCTGCTGTGGTCACTCGCAAGCCCAAGGAGCTCTGGGGTGGAAGACCCCAGTGAAAGAAAAGGGGCAGGATCAGCAATAGTGTGGAAGTGGGAGGGTTAGAGAAGGTGAGGTGAGGAGCAACCCTGAAGCACAGTTAGGAGAGTGAGATGTCCTTAGGAGCTCAGTGACCCAAGCTCATCCTGTGGGCTTGGAACCATCCTTGTCCCGGCCAGTGCAAAAACAGAGCTAAAGCCCATGGAGATGGAAAACAGGTGGGCAGCAAGGATGTATCCTGTAGGAGCAGCTCTGAAGCGCAGGAGACAAGCACATCGGCATGAGCTATTCCAAAGGTGGCTTATGCAAGGCAAAGCCAGATGCCTTCAAAAGGTGTCTCTGAGTTTTACCCCATTTTTCCTCCTGGGGTGGTGGCCGGCAGTTGGTTCACAGCACAGGCACAGCATGCTCCTGGCTGCATAGGCATGGAGCAGGAGCACAGGAAGCCCTGAAGAACATGGGGTGGGAGCTACATGGCTTTGCTGAGGGCAGCAGCTGTTAGGACAAGAGCTAGAGCTACAAAACAATGTGTTGCCCAGGTCTGGAGCAAACTGAAGCTTTTCTTGGCCACTGACTGCTGCCCGCAGCCCCCTTCAGCAGCATTCAGGGCTGGCAAAGGGGGGATTTCTGCACACTTGCAAACGTGCTGCCACCTTCTCCAGCTCTCATGACTTAGTTCACGCATACATACATCCACCATCACACTTTTCCAGGAGAAAATAGGAGGCCTGAAGGCAGGGAAAGGACATGAGAAGCCGGGTGAAAAGGAATGGGCAGGGAAGGGATGACCCAAGGTATTCACAAAGCAAAATATACTCTCTGGAAAGTGGATCTGGTCACTTCGGTTTGCACCCCGCCTGCCCAGGGTGGGAAGGAGCATGGCGTGTCTAACCTGCCTTGGTTGCCCTTCTCTCTTTCCTTCTGCACTTTTTCTACCCCTCCTTCCCTTCTTCACCCTTGGATAATTTGGACCCTGTGCATGTGCTGGCAAACTTCATCTATCAAAGACGCAAAAAGGGAGCGCCAGGATGTAGCATGCTAGAGGAATCCAGCCGATCTGAAGTCCCTGAAGGTTAGGGACCCTCCTCTCCCCTGCCCCAGGTGGGAAGGGTTGAGAGCTGGAAAGCCAAATCACCCAGGAATGGAAACCTAAGCCCCCTCTCCCTTCTCTGAGCATTCCCCCTGATGCATCAGGTGTGTCTTCCCAAAAGTGCTGGGAGCTGCCGTGGCAGCCCCGGTGCCATGGGGAGGGGGGCTCAGGGGCCATTCCTGGGGTGCAGGAGGAGCCCTGGAAGGCAGTGAGCCGGTGTCCTGGGGTGGAAGGAGCCAGGGTGGGGTGGCGGGGTGATCCTTGCCCTTCTTTTTTGGCTGTGCTGTTTTGACACTCTTTGTTGCTTTTTATTTTTTAATTTTTTTTTTTCCCTTTTGTTTAATGTTTAATTTCTTTTCCTCCAGCCTGGTCGATGTGTTTTTCGATATTGTTTTCCGTCCGCTGTTTTCTTCTCTCTCTTGCGCAGAGACTGGTGCTGATGAACATGCCTGTGGCCGAGGACATGACAGTCCATTTTACCTCCACCTTGATGGCGCTGATACGCACAGCCTTGGACATCAAAATTGCCAAAGGTAAGGTCAGTGGAGGAGAGAGGCGACAGAGCCAGGAGGGTTTCAGAGTGACTAGCACTCATCCTTTGGGCAGGCTGACAACATCACAGCCAAATTGGGGTTGGCTGCCCAGAGCCTGGCTTGTGGATGGAAGCGATTACCTTGAGCAGGCAGATTTCTGCCCCTCTCTATAAAAAAATCCATTTCTTTAGGGGAGAGGTGGCCAGTTTTCTACTAGAAGTTGCTTCTAGAGAGCAGAAACAGCTTCATGTCCACTGTGTGAAGGGGGAGAGAGAGAATTCCCCTTCCTCCCCATGTACAAAACCAAACCAAGGAGGGAAAAAAATCGCACGTGCTTGGCTTCCTAAGGCTGGGGAACAGAAATCCCTCTCTCAGAGAAGATAAAACATTCAGAGCAGGAAAACCTGCTTTGTTGTTGTTGCTGGAAACACTCTAATTCATCAGATCAAAAGCTTTCTGCAGAAACATGCCATTTTCAATACAATGTCCTCTGGGAACAGCTCAGCTGTTGGAAGAAAACCCAACCCAGGGCAAGATAGCAGCGAAGGCCCAGTACTGTGACAGCTCCTTGGGTTCAAGCCTCTCTATATAAAGCACAGATTTGAACCCGGGTCTCCTACAGCTCAGCAGAGTTGCCCCAGGCTCAGGTGTCTCTGGTTGGCATGTGTTGACGGCTCCCTTTGAGCCTCAGTCTTCCTAAGCTCAGCAAATCCCTTCACCACTGTCCAGAGAGCTCTGCTCTCCTTGCACAACGTTGCTGAGTGTTTAAGGACTTCAACCAAGTGGAGCTGCTCTTTCACCAACACATGATCCACTCACCAGCAAAGAGAAAGTGGGGCAGCAGCAGGTGTGTGTGGGCTGGAGTAGGAGAAACGGACCCAAGGCGAGCTTGAAGATGGCAGCTTTGAGTGGGAGGGCAGAGGATGGGGAGATGGAGGCACATATGGAAGGGATGGTAGGAAAGTTTCCCTGCGAGAGCAGGAGACCAGGCTCGCTGATGCAAGATGGCTCTTCCAGCCCAAAGAGAGCTAGTTGCTGCTTGTGAACCTCACTTCAGGATGGGAAAGGAGTGTTTTTCATTGGACCCTGGTGCCAGGTCTTGATGTATGTGGACCATTTTTTTCCCCCCGCTGTTCAAGGTGGTGCAGATTGGCAGCAGTTAGACTCTGAGCTTCAAAAGGAGATCCTGACCATTTGGCCTCACCTGTCCCAGAAGATGCTTGACCTGTTGGTACCCATGCCAAAAAGTGAGTCTTTGTGGGGGCTGTCATCGCTGCCAAGTTTCCATTATACCTGCAGCAGAATTCTTCCCAAAGGGATGTGGGGACCGGTGAGACCCATCCCCAGCTGGTGGAGAAGTGGGAAAAGGGTTTGTGTTGCTACAGGCTGGCTTCTGCCTTGCTCTGCCTGGCTGCTTGGGAACCTTCTTGAAAATTGCCCAGTTTGCAGTGATCTACTGCTGCCAAAACCAGTCTCCTGTAAATCATCTCTGGAGAATATAAGGGCAGGAGACTGAGGATCACTTGCTCCGTTACATATGATGATGTGATGAAGATGTGTGTTTTGGTGGTTTATGATGATGCTTTCAAGCCATCTCCATCCATTTTATCTCCACATGGAGTGTCTGGGTATTCATCTCTTTCTCTGGAGCAGTGAGCAGAGTTTGAAGGTCATCAGGGTATTCCACAGCAGTGCTCATCCTGAGATCCATGCTGGTGCCTTCAGACCTGCTGTTTCTGTTAACACACAAGTGTCTCCACTTTATTCCCTCTTGTGCTCTCAGCCTCTGACCTGACTGTTGGCAAAATATATGCAGCCATGATGATCATGGATTACTACAAGCAGAGCAAAGCAAAGAAGCAGCGGCAGCAGCTGGAGGAGCAGGTGAGGCTTAGTGAGGGCACACGGTGGGCAGAATGGGGATGTTCAGAACACCCTCACTGCTTCCTACCATGTCCCAACCAAATCTGCAGCCAGCTGCATGAGATGCAGCTGAGGGATGAAGGTGGTAGTACAGGGTGGGGTTTGGTGACTACAAGACATACTTACCTGCATCCTCAGCCCCTGACAGTGAAAATGAGCATGCCATCACCTTCTCAAGCAGTGGAGGTTTGGTTGGTGAAGCACTGGATGTTCATCTGCATTTCCTACAGGCTCAGTTCCTTCCTTTCTTCCATACAGAAAAACGCCCCCATGTTCCAGCGCATGGAGCCATCCTCCTTGCCACAGGAAATCATCTCGAACGCGAAGGCTCTGCCTTACCTCCAGCAGGACACCCTCTCGGGCCTGTGAGTATTGCTGTGAGAAAAAGGGAGGTATTCCTGTCATTTTCCTGTTTCTGCAGCCATCTTTTTGTTCTCTGGAGCTGGCACTGGGATGCACAGAGGGTTAAAGAACTGCCAAGAGCAGTGGAAACCCAGCCCGGGGCAGAAAGCTCCCGGCACAAAGCTTTTACTGGATTCCAGGTAGCTGGTGTACATCAGCATCACCAACAGCAGCAGAGGTGGCCAAGGGGGACATCCAGGTATCTGCATGGATATTCTTCTTGCAGGACCATCCCGGCACTAAGTGCAAATTCTTTTACTGGAGGCACTTGGGATGGACCTGAACCTCCAGAGCAGTTGAACAGTGGGTCCCTGGGTGGTGCAGGGTCAGTGGGGGATCCCAGCACCCTGGCTGGTGGGAATGAGATGGTGGAAGTTGCTGGCACTGCACTTGGTATGTCCCACTGCTGCTGCAGGACCTGGGGCACTGGTGTCCTCTCCTGCCTGGGCACCACTTCAGAAGTCTAAGGAACATGACGTTTGTCCTGGAGGTCTCAGCCTTGACAGCCTCAGGGGCAAGCACAGGGGCTCTCCAGCTCTGAGCCACTGGAGAGGTGATACCCAGTGACAGCAGCAGCTGGCTTGTGGCCTCTCTGAAGCTGGACCATCTTTGCAGGAGCAGCCGGAGTGGGTTCCCCTCGCTGAGCCCACTCTCGCCACAGGAGATCTTCCAGCTGGCGTGCATGGATCCGGCCCATGGGCAGTTCCAGGAGCACCAGTCTCTGGTAAAGTCACACACTGCCTGGCGGGTGCTCACCTGTAGTCCCAGAGAGTATGCTGGTGGGCATGGGGAGGTGTGGGGCTGCTGGCACAGCGGTGAAAAGCTGCTCCCTGCCCCTGTGGCAGCGAGCACAGCAGGGAGATGGCAGCCACTGGGTCAGGCATGTCCCTGAGTGTCCCCCAGCTGGGGCTCTGGCCCCTCACCTCTGTCCAGGCACTGAGGACACAGCCAGCCCTGGACCAGCCCTGGTCAGTGGGGCCAGGCAGTGGCAAGTGCTTTTGGGGTGAGAGCTGTGAACAGGGTCCAATGTCCTGCAGTAAAATATCCTTCTCTTCACAGGCGGTACTTTTTTCCACTGAGCGCTCATTTCAGTGGGTTACCCCGTGCTGAGTGATGGTATCTGATGTTTTCGGATTCATGTTCATTTTGTTGTCAAGTGCTGGTGTCCCTGATCCCAAACTGATCTGTCAAACTGTCTCCAATGGGAGCACACCCCTCCGGCCTCACACACATGCCGGCCGGCAGCAGCAGTGTCTGTCTGTGTGTGTGTGTATATATATATATACATATCTATATATATCTCTCTCCATGTCTGTGTGTGTGCGTTCGCGCACCACCCCGGCGCTTGTCGGATGCAGTGTTGTACCACTGTGCATCTCCAGCCCGGTCCGTGTCCCTGGGGTCCGTAGTACTCTGTGTGAGCTGTCTACCGCGCAGGTGGGCATCCCCTGCCCTGGCCACCCCGATCACACCACTGTCCTGCTGGCAGGGAGGTGGCAGATGAGACTCCCCCTTCCCCATAAAGTCGCCTTCTAGTAGATCTCCGGGATCACTCCCTGCTCATCTCCTTGACACCACGTCCTGTACAAAAGAGCCCCCTAAATTGGGAATTAACCAAAGTGCCAAGGTGCCACAGGTGCTGTGCTTTCTTTATTAAAAGAAATAATTTTATTAATTTTCTCTTTCTTTTTATTAATTTTCTTTTATTAAAAGAAAGCCTCTAAAGCAGGATCAGGGAGAAAATCCCGTATGTTTGTCCCCTTCTGGCAAAAGGAAGAGTTAAAGCCCAGGCAGTCAGGGCATCACCAGATCCAGGCAGGGTTTCCACTGCCACTGAAGAGGTGCAAGATGAATTGGCCATCAGGCAAGCCTGGAGCACCACGTCTGGGCTCACCTGCAATGGATTGTCAATTGGACATTATTTTTCAGTGGCAACGTGACAGATGATATATCCTTAGACTCCCTTTCTGGCCCACTTAAATTCTGTCCCCAGTTGAGCGAGCAGGGCTGTCCCCTGCAAATGCTCCAACCCCATCCCAAGAGCTTGGCTGTGTGTTTATTTCCAGGAACCAGAGGTTAGGGAGTTTCAAAGAGTGCAGCCCTCTAACCGTGGCAACTACCTTCCCGTGGACACTCAGGACCACGCTGTCTCTGGGAGGGCCTCCTCCATGCCTCGTCTCACTGTGGATCCCCAGGTAAAACCAAGCAAAGCCCCCATGGGTGCCGGGTCCAAGAAAAGCCTACCAGGTAACACTGAGGGCTTCTCTCCGCACTGAGCAAGTCCCATGAGTCCCACAGCTTCCCCAGTGCCCTGATACTGGAGCATCTCCCCATCTTTGGGGTGCTGCACAAGTAGGAGAGCTGCTGTTCCCCTACATGGGGGGCACCAGCAGCAGAGAACAGCTGGGGTAATGATTTCCTGGCTCATGTGGGAGGTCCATGGTGGAGCAGGGCCATACCAGGAGGTTGCAAGGTCCCCTCTCAGTGGGACACCCCTGCTTTCCTCCAGCCGTGGGCACTGGTTGAAGTTTGAGGGGTGCCAGCCCAGCTGTCAGATGATCTCCCAGGTGATGAAATACCTTTTCCTTTCTTTCCCGTTGTCCCAACACACGCGCTTCTCTGTCTGTCCAGGGGAACCCAGGCCACATCTCACCTCGTTTGTCTGCCCGGTTTCTCTGTCGTTCTGTCTTGTACTCAGCCTCCACCAAGACATAGACACTCTTATGGGGTTTGGTTTTGCTGTGAAGTCTCTGGGTCTGCTTTCTCACAGAGGTCCTAGTGTGCTAGTGTGATATGTTGTGGTACTTTGGGGGGGCGTGAAGAGGAAGGGAGGCCATGCCTTGTGGGTTTTATTGACCATTTGGCAGTGGGGGGGATGATTAGAAGGAGGGGATGGGAGCAGAAAGAGTATGGTGCGAGGTGGGGAGACAGGGAGAATGGCCTTAGGCTGCAGAGGCAAAAAGCTGCTAGAATAAAGCAAAGGAAAATATAGGAGGTGATGTTTTCCACAAAACATGTGAGAACTCAACCTAGAATGAGGGGAGAAGGTAGAAAGATGAAGCAAGTAAAGGAGAAAGGAAAGGAGAGGAGAGGGATGATAAAACAGCAGCATGAGTGGGGAGAGAGGGAACGAGTGCAGGGGAAGGGGATGTGGAAATAAAGGAGGACCAAGGAGGGCCAGTGCTGCTACTGGAAAAGTGGCAGCAGCCAGGAAAATAAACACCAAGCAAGGGGCACTGGAGGATCCCCCCTCTCTCAATGATTTCTTCTTTGATTTCTCTGTTTGCTCCACCCGGTCCTGTTTTCAAGGCGGGGAGGGATGCTGAGACAGCCTGGGGGCAATGGCCTGGTACCCCTCATGTCCCCACACCTGGGGTGGGGTGCTGCTGCTCTTCCCCTGACACGCAGTGCCTTGGCTTGAACCACAGCCACTGGCTTTGCTTGTGGAGCACAGTTCCCAGCTGGCTGGGCCAGAGGAGCTCACAAGCACAAAAGCTAAACTCCACTTTCCTCCCACCCCCAATTTGTGCAGAGATTATTTGGTGGGGCTGTGCTTGGGATGGCGACCCTGCCCTGGCTCTCCCCATCCTGGTGGCTGGTGGGCCAGTGATGGTGGGTGAACTACTAATTGCTCGACCACCGTCCCCCCCATCCCTGCCCAGCGCTGACCCCCTCCCCGGCTGGCCGGGGTTGCTTGCAGGTGGTGACAGACACCAGCTCGATGCGGCGATCGTTTTCCACCATCCGGGACAAGCGCACCAACAGCTCCTGGCTGGATGAGTTCTCCATGGAGCGCAGCAGCGACAACACCTACAAGTCCCGCCGGCGCAGCTACCACTCCTCGCTCCAGCTCTCAGCCCGGCGCCTCAATGCCGACTCGGGTGAGCAAGGGCGGGTGGCCCGATCCCACACCAGTGCCAAAAAACCTCAGCCGAGCGTCCCCCGCTCCTGGGGGGGGACGGTGAGGACTGATGGGGGTGTCCTGCAGGCCACCGGTCGGATGGACATCGCTCGGGCGGCAGGGAGCGGGGCCGATCCAAAGAGCGCAAACACTTGCTGTCCCCCGATATCTCCCGCTGCAACTCTGAGGAGAGGAGTCCCCAGGCACACGACAAGTCACCAGAGCGGCAGCGTGAGTCCCGGTCACCCAGCGAGGGCAGGTCACAGACACCCAACAGGCAGGTGGGTGACAAGAAACCCCTTCCTAAGCATAGAGGGAGGTGCAGAAACAGCTCCTTGTCAAAACGCGGAAGATAAGCCCCAATTCTGGGAGCTCTGCGCCATCTTTCCTCCCTATGGTGGCATCTCTGTGTCCCCTGTGAGCTGAGCAGGTTGGCGCTACTCAGTCACCCTGCACAGCGTTTGGGGAGAGGGGTGGATCTCCACACTGATCCTCTCACCACTGTGGCATCCGCTCCATGCAAAGGTCTAGGTGTCCCGGATACACAAGCCTGGAAATGCCAGTGCTTGAGTGTGCTTGAAGCCCACAGAGATGCTGCCCATAGAGACCAGCAGCTGGCGAGCCATTAGCTCTTCCTGCAGCATTTTTGCAGGTGTTTTTACTTTTGACCACCAAGAGCAGACACCATCCTTGTCCCTGGAGAAGACCTCGAGGCAGGGATGGGGCAGGCGAGGATGCAGTGGAGCCTCATCCGAGTGTGAGGATGCTCCAGGGACCACAGACTCGGGGGGGGACAGTGAGTGCAGGGTGATGCCCGTCGCCCCTGTATTGCCCAGCATGTCTTGGTGCGTTGCAGGGAACCGGCTCCCTGAGTGAAAGCTCCATCCCCTCCATCTCGGACACCAGCACCCCCCGGCGAGGTCGTCGCCAGCTCCCGCCGGTGCCCCCCAAGCCACGTCCCCTCCTCTCCTACGCCTCCATGCTGCGGCACACCGGAGACGCCTCGCCACCCGCCGAGGAGAGCGAGGGGGGCTCCCCGCTCCTCTCCTCCACCCTGGAGCCCAACGTCGCCGGCCTGACCGAGTCTTCCAGCTCCCCGGCAGGGAAGCAGAGCCGACAGTCCACCCCGCAGCGCTACATCTCGGAGCCCTACCTGGCCCTGCACGACGACTCGCACGCCTCAGACTGCGGTGAGGAGGAGACCCTCACCTTCGAGGCGGCCGTCGCCACCAGCCTCGGCCGCTCCAACACCATCGGCTCGGCCCCGCCGCTGCGGCACAGCTGGCAGATGCCCAACGGGCACTACCGGCGGCGGAGGCGAGGGGCAGGGCAGGGCGTGATGTGCGGGGCCAGCATCGACGTGCTCAGCGACACCGAGGAAGACGACAAGTGCTAGAAGCTGCCCCCCCCCCCCCAATCCCCCCCTCCCCACCCCGACCCTTACCCCGGCCCCGTCTCGGCTCCCCCCCCCGCCCCCCAATCCCCTCCCGCCGCCGCCCTGCCCCTCTCCAATGCATGCTCTTCGCCACGCCTGGGAATGAAACCAAACCAAAACCAAACGCAGGGGAAAAGGAGAAAACCAAAACCGACTGGAAAGGAGGGGGAAAAAAAAAAAAAAAAAAAAAAGAAGAAGAAGAAGAAGAAGAAGAAAAAAAAGTCTTTGTGCAAAAAAAAAATTAAAATCTGTCGACTTTCATTTATTACTATCACTTTTTTTTTCTGCACAGAGAAGCATTTGATGGGCGGCGGAGTGGCCCGGGCGGGCATGTGTGCTGGGGGGCGAGTGAGAGCCCCCCCCGGCCGCAGCCCTGCTCCCTTCCCTGAGCTGGACCCCTGGGAAGTCTCATCCCAGTGGTTTTCCGCTCCCTGAGGCCGGAGAGTCCCAGGAAGGGGGTACCAGGCCCCCCTTTGCTCTGTCACTCAGGCTTGTGCTGCTATGGCTTTGAATTTCCCTCCCCGAGGGTCTCATCCAGCCTGGAAAAGGGGTGTGAGGTGTGATGGCGGGGTGTGGGGCAACGAGGGGTCGGGCAACCAGAGCGGCTCTGCCTGCCAGCGGGAGCAAAACCAAAGCCAACTGGTTTGTACTGGGCTAGGCGGGAGCAGAGCAGGGGGGCTCAGTGCTGCTGAATGTATGCTGCCTCCCACTGACATATATTTATTTATATACGGAGAACTCTAGGTGTGCCTGTGTGTATATACGGTATGTGTGTGTATATATATTTATATGCTGTATATATAAAGATATACACATACATGGATTTGTTTTAGTCATCTGACAATGCTGGGGAGCTCCTTGGATTTTTTTACTGCCCGTACCCCATTTGGCAGGAGCAGGACCAAGCCTCCCTGGGGGGGCTGCTGTGCACCCGTTGCTGTAGCAGAGCATTGGGAATGTCACCCTGCTCCCCTCGCCCTATCCCAGATGTTTCCAGCAATGGGAATTGCATTTTCTCCATTAGAGGCGGCCATGGCAAGGGGTCTTCAGGCAGCCCTGTTGCCATCCGTGCTTTGCGGTCCCTGCAGGAGTGGGATGCCCAAGGGACACGAGGATGGGGCTGTCCCTGGAGGTATGGCTTGCTTGGTGCCAGCGGTGCCGAAGGGGTGATGGCAAACCTCTCAGAGGCCTCTTTGCTGTGTTTTCCCAGGAAAAGAAGATTCCAGCATCTGCAGGGGAGAGAAGATGTGTGTGCGTGACGGTACCCTAAGATCTGTCCTCCCAGACTTCGGCACCTCCCCTGCTTCGGTTTCCCCAACAGCCATGGCCCCTGCCTGCTCCTGGGGCCTGGCACCCCCTTCAGAGCGGGGCTGCCATGGGGGCAGGCTGGGTTTGTAAACCCCATGGCCCTGGCTTGGGGGCAGGTGGGTGACTGAGAGCTGGTGGGGCTTTGGGAGAGGAGCATGGTCCTGAGGGTGAGCAGTGTGGCTCACAACTTCTGCAAATACTGAACATGCAGTACAGAGCCACCTTCCAGTGCCGGTCATTAATTAATCTGGAAATTATGTGCTGTCGGCTCTAACGATTGCACCCTTGGCTGTGGGTGCAACGCTTTCCTTGCCAGCCTGGGGTGATGCTGGTGGCTTTGTGGTGATGGGTGGCTCACTCTGGCGATCATGGTGTGTTTCTGCTGAGTTGCATCCCTTGTCAGCCAGAGCGTGGTCCTGAGGAGCCAGAGGGTGCTGTGTGCCTTTGGAGCCTCAGGGAAGGGCTTGCTCCATGGGATGGGGGTCTGGTCGATGTGGTTGGACCAGGCATGGCCATGTGTGTGGAGATGGGATGTGGTCTTCGGCCCGCTGGGCTGGGCAGGGGGAAGTGGTGCCCTTCCTCCTGCCCATGGCTTCCCTCTGCTGTGAGTTGCTGTGGTCCAGGTCCTTGGGGCTGTTCTCCAGCCCCTCTGTCTGGCCAAGCAGCAGCTCTGGCCAGGCTTTGCTTTTGTCCTGGATAATCCGTGACTTCTCCTGACCAAAAGATGCTATGGGCACAAACTGCCCTGCTCCTGCATGTGCAGATCAGCCCCTGCCCTGATCGCTTTGTGAGCTCCCCAAGAGGAGCTCTGCTTTCCAAGAAGCAAATCCCACCAGCTCCAAAGGCTGCCTGCTCCCGGGTTTGGTCGTGGACTAAACCCCCTCTTTGTAATGGTCAAACTGCCCGCTGCAAACCCAAGGAGCAGGTTTCACTTATGGGGCCAAAAACTTCCTACTGCCTTGATTGGTTCCTGCTGGTGGGTGGCACCTCTGCTGTCCCTGCCTGCTCTGCACTTCCTGAACAGATACTTCCAGCTGCCAAAGGAACAAAAAATTCTCCAGGAAGCCCTCTCCATCACTCTGGCTCAGCTGCTGCATCCCCCATCTTGGTGCTTGGGGGCAAGCTGTGCCCCATGCAGCTGTGGGGAAGGTCCCTGGTTCTGGCTGGTGGCATGGGCATCTCCTGTCCCCTTCTGGGCATTGCCTGTCACCTTCTGGCCAGCCACGAGTAGTTTGTGGCTTCAACCTGAAGCTGCTGGAATGTTGCTACCTGTGCCAGAGTTTGGGGGAGGCAGGCCTGAGGGGCAGCGTGGGACCATATGGGGGCTGTGGCCAGGGATGCGGTGGTGCTGGGGGCCGGGGGAGGCAATGCCGTACGTGCTCTAAATATAGGTGCTGGCATCGACTACTTCTAAATGCAGAAAGGTGTCTGACAATACTCCGGGTTCTGAGTAACAACCCGTGGGGAGGGAAGGAGGCGGCTTTTTGTGTCTGTGCCTGTTGGGTGGGAGGGAGGGATGCTCTCAAAGCAGGGGTTGGGGGGGAGGGTGGAGGGGGCACGTTTCATGCAGACTTCGGGCTTTGGGCATGTTTCTTTCCTCGGCCACAGAATGGGGCCAGCCAGCGGTGTGTGGCAATGCTCTGCACTGGTGGTGTGGGCTGGGGCAGAGCCCCTCGGGGTGCACCCACGCATGGCAGTGGGCGGTGGCATCCAAATCTGAGCTCTTAGGCATGTAAGACCTGTGTTTTACTACGGTACAGAAACTGTGTGAAGCAAACCAGAGCCCCTTTTACCTCGGGGGAGGGAGGGAGGGGGCAAAAACGGCCGGCTCCTCTCTCTCCTGCAATAGCCGCAGCCTTGCTCCCGTGGTGAGAGGGCAGGCAGGGATCTGCGGGGACAAGGGTGGCACCTCCAAAGCACGCCTCTGAAACCAAAAACAACCCCCAGGAGAACCATGGAAAAGACTGTGCCGAGGGGGAAGGAAAAGCAGCCCTGAGGCACCATTGCAGCCTGCGTCTCGCTTTTCAAGGCGCTGGACTCACTTTGCTGCTGTACGATCTCTCGTCTGTGGCTTTTTGGACATCCTCTTCACCTCCTGGACAGCAGGGATCTGCCACTATGTTGTCGGTGGCTGCTGGCCATGCTTGACCATGGGAGGGATGTTGAGAAAGCAGGGGATGTGTTTCAACCTCTGCTTGCACGGGACAAGCCCCTGCCCAGGCAGGAATTCATCAGTAGCACGCAACTGGTTCCCAGCTTGGTGCTGGGACTGGGCTTGAAGCCCTGCAAAGCTCCTGGGAAAACTGTGGAGGGCGTGCAGGGAGATAAGGCAGCCCCAGAGCATGAAGCCCCACTGTCGCCTCCAGGCTGGCCACCCCAACCCCATCCTCCTGTCCCCCTGTGAGGGCTCGGAGGGCAGAGCCCCCGCAGTGTGGGGCTGGTGGCTCCTGGGGCTGAGGGAGGGTGGGTGGGAGATGCTCTGCCTTTATCCCCCAGGCACTGGGGCGGAATGTTGTAACATAACATGCGCGTTCGGACCCAAATGGGGAACCGAACTGACTGATGGCGATGTACATCTTTAATGTTTTTTGTCAAAAGGAAAGAAAAATAAAACCTTGTTGTAAAGAACCACCATGGACCCCGTCTCATTGGGATTCCCCCTATGCTGGTGGGGCTGCGGGGACCCCAGGTGAGAGGCTGGACCCCTACAAAAGGTCCCCATGGCAGGGAGGGAGTGGCACACAGCCTGTGCTGGGCAGCCCCATCATATGAGATGAGGTGTCCCCCAGCATGGGCACAGGGGACATCCACTGCCAGTGCTGCCCTGGCATCCCTATGGTCCCCAGGCAGGGTGGGGACTGTGAAGGAGAGAGGCAGGGAGCATGTTTGGAGAATGTTGTCACCCTGGGGGAGCTGTGGCTCGTGCCTGGCTGCTTCCAGACACACAGGCTGAGGAGTACTGGGGGGCTGGTGGCACTGCAGGGGGTGACTGGGGCCAGGAGCCTGAGGAGCTGTTAACAGCGGCACTGCAGCAAACTGGTTGGAGGAAGCTGAGAGCATCGTGGTGACATCGTATCACCGGATAAATGCAAGGGAGAACCAGCCTGTAAAACGTAGGGCTTGGAAAACCTGCTGGGATCCAGGGCTTTGGGGGATTCCAACAGCTTGGCCATCCCTCCACGCCTGTGCTTGGGAGATGTCAAGTGGATTCAGATGCTGTTGCCTGGTCCAAAGCTCACGGGTGAGTTGTCAAGCAAAGATGCTGAAGTCAGGTTTTATATTTTTCTTTTGCAGAGCTGTTTAAAGCACAAAAAGTTCTCCAGCAGAGACGAGTCAGCAGCCTGCGGCAGTCTGCAGGCTGAGCATGGGTGACAGGGATATTTTATGGCTTTTCAACAAGACTCTTCTTTTTTTTTCTTTTTTTCCCAGCAGCGGGAGGGTGCTGTGCCAAGAAGAGCTCAGGGAAGGATGAAGACCACTTTGAGCTGAACTTAACTTGTGTGTCCCCCACATGCTGCTGCCCCTCTCTGCATGTGCCACCAGGGATGAAGCCCAAACCTCGTGACATAGGAACTGGTTATATGTTGCCTTTCACTTTCTGCATCTTTCCCTTTATTTCCCTAATGCTGTCAAGTTTGGTTTTCAATTCTTCTGGTCATGACGTGCTAAAAAAGCATGTTTTCAGCAGGAGGTGTACAGGCTAGGTAAGGACACCTCCCAGGAGATGGCCCACCTTTGAGGGCACTTGCCCAGGTGATGGATGCGGTGACAGCCAGGGGCTGGAGGCAAAGCCCTGTATTTTTCAGGCTAAAGAGCACATTTCTATTTTATAGCCCAAAAAGTGGTCTGCACCCCTGATTGTGGGGAAGGCTCTGCAGGGCGGTGATGACTTCATCATGGAGGGCTTTGCAATGGCACTGGAAGCAGTTTAAGGAGAGGAGCCCCTCCTGTTTGGGCCAGAAGTCCTACATTAGCATTTTTTGAAGTGTCTTAAGTATGAACTGCCTCAAATGCTTTGAAAACGGGACTGAGTGTGCAGGTCTCTGATGGACATCCCATGGAGCCCTGCCTGGCAGGCTGGTGCCAGGATGAGTGATGGCTATAGCTAGCTGAGTGCTTAACCTCCTCTTCTGCCTTTCCCCAAATCTCCTAACGTATCTGGGGCCATGACAATGATACCTGGATCAATGCAGAGAAGGCAAGAGAAACTGCTGCTGCAAAACGGGGAACCTTCGCTGTTGGAGAGCCAGTGCTCTGCCTGGCAGGCGCAGAGGCTAAAAAAAGCCCCTTGACAAATGGAACAGAAAGGTTAAAATTATCTGTACATCATCTGAATAACAATGGCAATGCAGATTGTACCTGCTTATAATAGCTCCAGGAGACAGGGGATAAATCGGGAACAAAAGTACCCCAGAAACAGATGCTGCTGGCGTGTGGCTGGCAGAAGTGCTGGGGCTTCTCCTCCTTGCTGGGCGATGGGGAGCTGCGGGGGGCAGGGCCACCAGAAGCACCAAAACCTGGCCTATGTGTGCTCCTCTCGCCTCATCCATGGGTGCTGCAGGGCCTTTCCAGCCCCAGGTCCCGGCAGAGCTGCCCTGGTGGCTTGTGGGTTCCTGGAACGTGGGAGCAGCCCCTGTCTGCAGCAGCATCATCACAGTGAGTGTTGTGCACAGCTAGTCTTGCATCCAGGTGTCTGACTGACATTAACAGACCATTTTCTGGGACTGCTGCAAATCATCACCCTGTAACCTGGCTCTTCTTCCTGGAAAAAGGTCCTTCCTGGGAAGTGGCATTATTTTGTTAGATTTTTTTTCTCTCTGTATCTCTCTTTTCGGCTTTTGCCCCCTGCAAAGCCGAAAGAAGCCACAGGGCACTGATTGCATCTGTAATTCCACAGGACACTGGCTTTTCCACAAAGACTCCCCAGATTATTTTTACAGCAGGATGCCAGCAATTGTGCAACCCTGGGGGGATGTGAGGGAACCCTGGCTCCAGTCCTTGAGCACTCAGACACCCCCTTGGTCAAACGCCTGGCCATGACCACACTCACTCCTTTCATGAAGCTGTGGTGTTGCCCTCCAGAATCTCCAGCAAAACAAGGGAAACTTGGATGTGAGGCTGCTGGAGTCAAACCCAAGCCCCTGGTAGGAGGAAGGGACAGGGAAACTTGAAAGAATGAAACTTTTGTCTTTCTTTTTCTAGTCCCAGCAAAGTTTTTAAAATCCACATGTACAAGGCTGAGTGGGCAGGGGTTTGCTCCCTCTGGGGACACAGCTGATGGCTCAGAGGGGAGACTTCGGGGGCGGCTCTTGTCCCCCCGCTTCCTTTTCATTACTCCGGTGGTACTTACAGCGTGCTCTCCTGGTGCCAAGGATGTGTGTGGGCTCTGAAGTGGGGCTGGTGCTTACTCATGCCGGGAGCCACGTGGCGTTTCTGGCTCGCCGGCTGGCAGCGCTGACAGTTCCACGGGTGAGCATCCCCCCCACGGGTGAGCATCCTTTCCCCGCGGGCAAGCACATGCAATCACTGCTCCTTTCTTGCACATCCTGGCTCCCCAGGGAAATGAGGTGCTCTCACCAGTGTTGTCCTCCCCAAAGGGCTTGAACAGCCTGGCCTGGTTCAGCATCTCTATTTGTTATTCTTCTCATTTATTTATGTCTTAACAAGGATCTTTCTTGCCCAGTGATGTAGTGCTGCGCATCCCCACTGGCTGTGTTTGACAGACCCCATGTGAGCAGGTGAAATAATGTGGACTGTCCTGGAAGCTGGCCCCTACCAGTGCAAGGAAGAGTGAGCTGGCAAAAGCTCCCAAGAGTTTTTTGGGAGCTGCTTTGTGTCACCTTTGGCTTCAAAGGTGACAGGGAGTGATGGGATGGCTGTTCCCGTGGGCTTGTCTTGTCTTGGTACCTGCTGTCCTATCTCCTGGTTAAATGCCACAGAGCAGAAAAGAGCCTGCTGTCCATTTGCCTTTGCTATTTCTGTGTAGATAATTAAAAAACACAAACCAAAACAATTCTGCCTTCTAAATGAACGCAAAAAGCATTAATTGCTCTCTTTCCCCAGCTGGCATCTTCCTCTCACCTCAACAGGGCTCTCCAGGTGCCAGGCACCACTGGCAACAAACAGTTGAGTGCTGGGAGGGCTGGGCGAGCGGATGGAAACCCAGCAGCAGTGATCTGCAGCCAGAATCAGCTGGTGCCCTCAGCTCGAAGCTGTTGCAGGGCTGAGAGCTGGATGTCTCTGCAGCAGTCCAGTGCACGAACAAGCTGGCGTAGGGACCGGGGTACGGATGTGATGCACCCGGCAGGCTGCTCCACCATCCCAACGGACTTCAGCGGAGGTACCAGTGCCACTTGGGGTGCAAGGGAGAGGGAAGTAAGGAGTAAGGGTTAAAAATGTGAAGTTATTTGGTAAAGCCAGGCCTAAGCTAGACTCTCTCCCCCTCCCACACACCCTCCCCTGGGACCCAGTCAGTCAATTTATGGAGCAATCTGCCATAGCTGATGTGATTTGCAGATTGATTTTCACAGATCTGCATGATGGGCATCATAAATGATGGGGGTTTTCTTCCTTTCCAAAAGGGGAGGAGCAGAGGAAGGAAATAAATCCGAGGGTTATACCTCCCAGTGGAGTTTAATCCTATGCTAAACTCAGCAAGAGGCACCTTGGAAAACACAAGGACTTCAGGCCATGGTGTTGCACCTCTGGGTCCTCTGGGCAAAGCATGAAGTGTGTAGGACATCAGCCAGAGCCACAGCTCCCAGCTACCCCCTTCCCTTGGCCCCTGAAGTGTTGACAGGGGCTTGCAGATGGCCTTATCATTTCATTGCTAATTTATTTTAGGGGAGGGGGGAAGTGCAGTCAAGCTTTTTTTAGGTTTTTCTCACTGTTCAAAGGGTGGGCTTCATTTACACAGGCATAATTTTTTAAGGGCCTGTCCCAGCTTGAGCCCCTGTTCCTCCAGCATGTGATACTGTGCTGTATCAGCAAGTCTCACCCCCTTTAGCAGCTAGGAGTACATTAGGAAACCAGCGTGAGCTGCGCGAAGGATCTGCGAATTAGCAAAGCCTCCCCTGCCCCTTGGCAAAGCCTTGTCTTACACCTCCTGGCAGGAATAGCTACAGCTGCTTTCTGCAGCAGAAGTGAGAGCAGAGGGGGTGCGATGTTGGGGGGGGCGGGGAGGAGGCAATGGGACAGGCCATGAATCCTTGCATCTTCTCAAGGACACAGCCTCAGGTCACAGCCAATCTGCCACCCACAGCCCAGGCTACCCGCACCAGTCCTGGAAACAGGGGCTTTGCTGTGATCTCCACATCCCTAAATGCCCAGTGTTTCCAGCCATTTGTGTCCCACGGTGGGTGTACCAGCCCACTGGAAGGACAAATAGCCTTGTCCCCAGCTCTCAGTGATCACTTAGGGGTGGAAGATGTGGGTCAGGTAGCAGGGAAGGAGAGCAAAAGAGGGTGCAAAACAGGCAGAGAAAGCCAACCATGCCCACCTGCTCCTCTTTGCTGCTTGAGGACGTTTATGTGACAAGCGTTGGCAAATCCGTGCTTCACCTGGTGCTGGTTTGGGAGGAGGGACATCTTCCCACCCTGCACTGAGTGGACTGGTGCTGCAGAGAACCAACTTGCTTTTCTGTGCCTGCAACATCTCAGCAGCGCTGGCAGGGATGAAGACCTACGGCTGACAGAGAAACAGGCAGATGGGATTATCAGTCACATGTGCCACCACTCTCCTCTTGTTTTAGCCTCTTTTTTTCCTGTATTAACTCCCCGAGTGGGTTTTCAGCCTGTGCTAGCGACAGCGATTTGACGCTTGACACAATCGGCTTCTTCCCGCTGTCTGTGAGATGCTGGTGGGTGTTTAAACATACCCAACGGGACACTTCTGAACAAGGCTGGCCTTCCTCCGCATCACACCCCAGGAGCATCCCAGCAGGAAAGCCTCCCTGGGCGCTGGAGAGCCCAGCAGCTCGCAGGGGAAAGGCCTTTTGCAGCTTGTTTGCCCACTCCCACCCGGGTTTATGCTGTCCCAGATGCAGCCCCCCCACCATCTGCATGACAAAAAGAGGCTGACCTGCCTCACCACCTTTGCTAGTTTTCCCCTCTCGTGCATCATTCTCTTTGCTCCAGTATTTAGCGATCCTTGCTCTAGGAAGAGCTTTAGAGATACACCCTGGTGACAGCAGCTGATGGTTGGGAAATCATCTCAGCCACAGCAGGGCAGCTTTTGCCAGACCTCCTTCTCCTTCATGTGTGCTCCCTGAGCACACCTGCTCAAGGAAAAGGGGTGATAGAGATGGCTGGCCCAAAGCTGGGGTTAGCTGCCAACTCTGGGTGCTGCACACCAATTAATACCAACACAGGCTTGTTCTATGATTACTTATCACCTCTGGATGTAAAGCTGTTGCTGCCCCCTGGACCTCTGCCTCCACCACATCCCTGTGCTAGAGGAAACCCTTCAAAATATTCAGCCAAAGCAAGTGGACTGTAGGAGACTGTAGCAGAAGGAGATTTTGGAAATAAAATGTGAAACCCCTGCTGGGATTAGCTGTTCCCAAACCCTGTTGTTTGCACTTGCTGCATGCACACACACACCTTCTGCCAACACACACGTGCCACCACAAGGCTCATGTGGTTTGGAAGCAGAGCTGCTGCCACTAAGTGTGCCTCCAGGCTTCCTGTGAAATGCTCTGCAGAGGGTTTGGGGCCAGCTCCAAACTCAGATACTTGTTCTCAGCTGTGCAGATGCCTGTTCCCAGATACTACAGTCCCCAGGTTTGGCCTATAAGCCGCCTCTTAAACAGTGGTGATGAGGCTGAGGGGCTCTCCGTGCCCTTCTCCCGGGGGAGCTGCAGGCAACCACTGCAGAGATGGGTCTGTGCTTTGGCCAGGACAGGCTTCCATTTTCTCTGAGCCCAGTCCTGCTCTCAGGTGAGGAAACCGAGGCACAAGATCATAGGGCTGAGAATAGCAGTTCCTAGTGGGTTGGGCATTGCTCCTCTGGTCTTGGCAGGAGCTGGTGCTCACTGCCTGAACGCTTTAATCATGTTTCTTAAAGTTTCCTTCTGTAAAAACCCCTTTCTGCTCCACTCACAAAGGTTACCTGGTGGGGGATCAGAAGGCTTTCAGCCGGCACTGTGCTTATTTGGGCTGACCTGATGTCCTCTGTTGCCACCAGGGCTCTAACCTACTCCTTGGGCCAGCCTCTGCATCCAGGGAAAAGCATTAAGGCATATTTTTGGACATAAATAACTACAGCTCCAGTGAATTAACTCAGAGATGTTATTACAAGCCATGAAAACAGGTCAGGTTTCAGTCTGGGAAGGAAGTAGATAAGTGATGGTCTGCAATCATCTGCTGGCTGAAATCAGGCCAGAAAAAATGCTTTTTTCCATATTCTGCCCCTTCCCTTGGCTCATGGTGCAGGGGGATGGCTCTGCCACCCCTGCATAGTGCTGTGGGTGATGGGGAGCTGGGAGGATGCTGTCCCACAAACAGACTGGGGCAGTGGAGGAGCTCCAGCAGTGCCAGGAAGGGAGTATGGCTCTTCTCCCAGCAACAAAAAGTTATTTTAGCTGGAAAATTGGAGGTCAAGAGGACTACACAGACCTCCCAGGCTGAATTTCACAGCCATGAGTAGAACAAGTTGTTGATTTTGCCAATGCTGCCATAAGGAGACATGTTGCAGACGGAGAACGCTGTATCCTCTGTTCTTGACAAATGCCTGTCATGATAGCTTGAATATAAAGCAGGGGCTTAGGCAGGGGGAGCTTATTCAGTGTTTATTTTTCCACAAATTCATGTTTCTCTGTAGATGATAAGAACTTCTAGAAACCCAGACCAAAGCCTGGGCTCCCACATGCACAACAGAGATGCAGGAACAAGCCCCATTACTTGTAGACTGAGTCCTGCAGAAGAGGAAGGCAAGCAATGGTGTGTTAGCATCCTCAACATGCAGATGCAGGCAGGCACAGAGGATGGCAGAGATATTCCCATAAGGCACCTGGACTGGATGGGCCTAGTGCTGTGTGGTCCTACAGCCTGGAGCCTTTTCTTGATGCCATAAAGCTGAGAGGACATGCAGTACTGTTGCTGGCCAAGCCACCAACCTCCCCACCCCAGTGTCAATGCCGTGGGCCCCTGCCAGGATGTGCTGCGGGGAGGAGGGAGGGCTGCTTTTTGCCAGGGTCACTGAGGGGGACCCTCCTTGGTGTCCTCCCCCTGCTCAGCTCAGCTCCGTTCCTGTAGCCCCTTTTCCTCAAGTAGTTTCTTTCCCCTTGTTTCTCACTATTTTCTCCAGCAGCCCTCCTGCGCTCCCAGAGAAAGGATTTACTTTAAACAAGGTCGTTCCCTGGCAGCATCCACCACCGCTCCTTGGAGAAGTGAGACAGACGATGGCAGGACCAAGGGGACAGCTGAGAGGTGAGTGGTAAAACTGCAGATAGATTTATTTCAAAATGCAGCTGGAATTTTAGCTCATGCCTATCCCTGTGCTTTGTGCCTGACGTGCGGCATGTGGGGAGAGATGTGAAATGTGGCTCTGTTTAGAGCCTGGGAACAGCAAAATCTCCCTTCAACAGCCATGTTTTAATTTGCATTTCTAGGGCTCTGGCAGAAGCCTGAGTCCTGTGGTGTACTCAGCAGTGGCTGCACTAAGTGGCCATGAGTTTCTGTATCGCTGACCTGCTGGGGCAATCTGGGCAGTTGGCAGACCCGATAGCTCTCCTGGTGTTAACACAGCAGTGCTGGTTGCAGTCGGTGGCTTGGGAACTGGGGGGTGGACCAGCTGGTGGGATTTTATTTTTTTTTTTTTAGTGGGTTTTGGTCTATTAATCCAAATCTCAGCCTTGCTTCACTTCTTCGGTGCCACTGGGTGAAGAGACTGCAACGCAGGATTAAATGTCACTGTGCAATCAAATGGGCGACGGGTGTAGGAAGAAAGGGAGGGCAAAAGCAAAATGGAGGGGAGAGAGCAGCAGGGCTGAAGGTGATCCATGCGGACCCTGGACTAGGAAACACGGTCTCCAGGAACTTGAGGAAGAACTCCTCCTAGAGGAAATAAGAGGAGGGAGCTGCCGCCTAACAGCTGCTCTTTCACACTCCTTCACAGAGCTGCGATGCTCGTGCGTAGAGCTCGCGTGGTCACGATGCTTGTGCGTAGATGACAGATGTCTGCAAGGCGCTGTCACTTTTGCACCAAAAGCTCTCTCAGTGCTCCTCCAGCCCTGTCAAGAAGCCCCGGGCTCGCTGCTGCTGTAACAGCCTGCCTCTCAGCGGAGATGGGGCTCCTGGGGGTGGTGCCATCTGGACGCACAGGAGGAGACAACCTTTGCTCCCTGAAACATGTCAGCTCAGGGTGGGAGAGGCAAATCTTATTTTATGGAGGCACGAATGGCTTCGTGGATGGAAGAAGGAGGTTTTAACTAGAGGTGGTTATTGGGTCCTGAGCATCCGGGCTCTGGCTCCAAGCACGAGTTGCCTGATGATGTGAGGTCTCAGCTGCAGAGAGACCAGAGCATGCCTTGGTGAGAGCAGATGCTTGCGGGCAGCTTGCTCACTCGCTGTAGAGGCAGCGGTTGCCTGCCCATCGCAGATTGAGCTCGCCTGGCACGAGGCTGGCTCCCTGCAGACTGGTTGGTTGCATGCCTGGTTGGCTGCCTGTGCCTCGTGCTGGCTGGTGTGATGCTCCCCAGGGCAAGGACGCCTGCAGCTATTTTGATGAAACCTAAAAATCCTTCCACAGATAATCAAAGTGTGCCCGGCAATCGGCCCATGCTCTGTGACTTGGTCAAATCTGGGATGTCACAAGGGACTGCATTTCAGGAGATTCACATAGCACGTTCCAGTCAGAAAAGCCCGGTGTAGCTTTTCTGCCACATGGAAGTTTGCGTGGCTTCCCCAGTCAACAAGAGAGGCTACATGACAATGGCTTTGCAGCTGCAGCTGAAAAAGATGACTCAAGGTACTCCCTGAGGCTCCAGCAGCCGTGTGAGCTCACCCAGCCGGGGATTCATGGAGCAGCAGGGCAAAGACCCTCTATAAAAGGGGATTCTGGCATTTTCTAAGCTCTCCAGCAGCTATAGCCATGAGTGTCTCGTAACAGCCTCTCCTGCAGAGACCCCAATGGCTCTTCGGCAGTGATCTTTCAGCGCTGAGTCAGGAAGAGGAGCTCTCTGGGCTGAATCACGCACCAGCAATCACAGCGTGTGCCTGACAACCTGCTCATCCAGGTGTGGGTTCTACTGGGCTTTGGTCACTTCAACTGAAGCATTCAAGTGAATACAGTGTCTGTGTTTTATAAATGAAACCTGCTCCTTCTTCCCTTCGGTCTACTGCACTTCCAGCTGTCCCCATGTGTCTGCTAAGTGCTAGGACTGTCACGGATAGATGACCCAGACTCACGGCTCTCATTCCCCGGGAGTACCAGCCACTGCCTGGAGGGCCAAGTGGCCCGAGTTTCTGGTCTGTTCTTTGGGATGCCGCATCTGTGTGGGCATCATAAGCCTGGAGGGATGTGCAGAGTGGTTTGTCCTCGCCCTTTCTGCAGTGATGCTCTATCGCTCTGTAGGTATCTGTTGCTGTGTGTCTACTTGGGTGCTGATCTTGCAGACCGAGCCAAGGGTGGATGAATTTCTTTCTTTTTAAGGAGGGGCTATGCAGAGGCAGTTGTGAGGCCCTGCCAGTGGAGAGAATCTCTTGTTTTGCAGGAATGCAAAAGCCAGATGATTTCTCAATGTGCCCAGCTAAGATAATACCAAATAATCTTGTTTGCATTTTAATTTCCCCGGCCCTGTCTGGAAAAGCTGATACACCACTGTTCTCCCCCTCCGTGGGCGGTGTGTGCCTGCAAACACACTTGTTGGAGTGTAGCACTAGTAGCAGTTGGGCTTAACCCTGGCTGCCGCTCTGTCTGCCAGGAGGAGTGGGATCAAAGTGATATCGAGGGCTCCAGGGTGGCCAGGAGAGTTAGTGTTGTGGCAGTGAAGGCTGACCCACTGGCTGGAAGGTGCGGCAGGATGCTTGGCTCCTCTTCTTTGTGTGCTTCACAGAGGCTGGATGCGAGCGGCGGCCGCCTCCTGCCCCCTCCCCAGCGAGGCTTTCCTGTGCTGAGACAGTGCCCAGCTCCGTCTGGTTGTTTTTCCCGGCTGGTGGAGCTGAGTCATTGCTGTTCTTCAAGGAGAAGGTTCGTTTGCCCCCAAACGGTCTGTCTCCCATTGCGGCAAAGCCTGTGTCCCTCTTGAGACTGCTGTAATTTTCTTCTTGTGAATCCGTGGGTTTCTTTAGCTGAGGAATTTGTTTGCCATTCATATATCCCTGTTCCCTAAAAACAACCAATTTTCTCTGGGGACGTTCTGTTAGGAGGCAATGTTACACCTTCGTTCGTGGGTCAGCCCAGTACATGATTCTGAGTGTGGGAATAAAACCCATCTTTGGCTCCCCATCAGAGAAACAGGCACTCCTCGAGGCCTGGAGTCATCCCATGGGCTCCCAAATGTTCAAGCTACGTGCAGGGGAAGGAGCTCTGCTTTCGGTGGAGCAGGCATGCAGACAAAAGCAGTGCAGGTTGTGACCACATCCTGGTGTGAGCACCCCTTGCCCTTGGCTCAGACACGTGCCCTGGCAGTCCACCCTCGCTAGCTGGGTGCCAGCATCCCCAAGCCTGATCCCACTGCCCTTGCCCTGGCAAGGCTCTTGGGTTTTGTTTACCTTTCCTCAAGACAACATCCCATAGTCTAAGAAAGTCTCATCTATTTAATTCCTTGTTTGCATCCCCTTAGGTACTTTACCAAATGTGTGGGACCAGCATTTCTCCACCCCTTTACCTGGTGAGGGGAATAGCTACTTCTTAGTACTTCGGTTTAAGCCAGTATCACCTACTTATGGTGAGAACTGCTGTAGAATCCTGCAAGCCTGCTCCTTCCCGCTTTTTTCCTCCCTCCTGCCTGTCTGTCTTGCAACTCTTTCCTTACTCTGGAAAGCTGTGGGAATAATCAAGTGTTTGCAACAATTTTCTACAGAGCCTGTTTCCTCAGAGAGCTGATTAAAGGTGAATAGGAGAGAATCTAATTGCATGCGTGCTTTTGTCTCCTCCTGAGGCATCATGATTTGCCTGGAGAACAAGAAAATCCTGGATTCTGCAGGGTTAAGGAAACTTCTCTAATCTCCCTTGTTAAACAGAAGTCGCAGCTCTCACTGTGCTGATAACACCGTTGGTGTCAGTAGTTGTACCCGGGGTGCATGTGGCCCGGCTTGTGTCAAGCACGTGAGAAGAGATGGGCAAGGCTCTTCTCAGCAGACACCCATCAAAGGGAGAGCGGGGCAGAGGCAGCCACCGATGCTGGGGCTATGCTGGCCTGTCCCACAGGGAAGAGCAACTACAGCTGGTGAATCACAGGCTGAGCATCGCTCAGCATCGACAGGGATGCAGGATGGTTTATCCCAGCAGGTGCCCTGCGGCAGGGTGATGTCGCAGTGGTGGGGTGGGATGTTGTGTCTGCTGGACAGGCAGGCCTTGAGCCGCCCGTGCCCCTCGCAGGCAGTGGGAGGATGGCAGCTTTCTGCCTCGCACTTTCAGCCTCTCCCTTAAGAAGATGTCATTACTGCCTTTAATCTTCTTGCTGTTTTACCGCCAGGATCCTCTTATTTACCCCTGAGCTCTGGAGAAGATTGGCTGGGAGTGCCAGAAGCTGCCAGAAGATCTGCTGTGGCAGAGGACACCAGCTCCTGTGTCCAGTGGGGATGGGCTGCCACGCACCCGCACTCAGCCCCATCCAGGAGATTGGAGGCTGCTGAATGCCACAGGCGGGTGAGACATCTCCTGTGATGCACAAAGACAAGCCCTTGTGTTTTCCTCACTAGCCTCCATCTTTGTCTCGTGTATTTTTCTAAGCAAATCTCTATGGAAACAGGTACTGTTTGTAATAAAGCCTCTGTTTTTTTACTTTGCTTCACTGCTGTCAAGGAAGGAGGCAGGCAGAGACCTGCAAAGGGCAGATGAGGTTTAGGCAGGGAGAGACATTTCAGCTGCCTTGGCTCTTGGCACAGATGGGAGCAGCCTTAACATCCCTTGGTCCTGCCCTCACTCATGGGAGACAGAGGCTGAGCTCAACCACAACCCTTCTTGGCTCCCTCAGTTTTGGCGAGGACTCAATGCCTGGCTTACACAGCCCTTCTTCCTGTCCCAGTTGCACCAGAGGAGCACTGTATTGTTGAATGGGGGGGTAAATCGTTCTTGCCGAGAGTTAATAACACAGATTTCATGTCTCCTCAGTGAGCTACCAGCCCTACAAGCACCCTGGCTCTCTGGAAGGTCATCCAATGCTAGTCCTGTCTCTGTGTCCTGACAGCACCCATTGTGACATTGCTACGGGGTCCATGTGAGCCACCTCCGCACTAGCTATGGTGCGGGGGGAGCGGGAGCTGCAGGGTGTGATGTGAAGGGGCCGGAAACCACCACGAGACAGAAGGATGCACAAGCCCCCGCCTTCGTGGGACGCTGGAGCTCCATCATCTCGCAGAGCTTCCTGCCTGCAGCCCGTTCCCAGGCTCATGAGCTTCCTAACTTGTTTGTTTATTTTGGGGAGGGAGGGGGATGTTTTAGGAGCTGAGAGAGGAATATTTTAAAGGAGGAATTCAGTGCCAGATTGGCATCCTCTGCATCAGACAGAGCAGCGCAGCAAAGCGTGCTCAGAGCTGCAAGAGGGAGCTGTGTTTGTCAGCTCCTTCTGCTGCGAGTCACTCTTGATATCCAGCAACCCTGGGCCTTTCCAGGGTCCGCGCTGGCTGCGGGGGCTACTAGATCCAAAGCAACCTGCAGTAGACTAATACTCATATCCTGGGGGTTTTTAGGCCACTCAAAGCTGTTTCTGTTTTTCACCCAGACAGGGTGAGCTGGGCCCTGAATCGGATGTAATTGGCCTTTGACACAAAGATGAGTGGCATGGTAGCACCTGGCCCTCTGGATCTGGAAGGAGAGTCTTCCACCCTGACCAGAAGCTGCTGTCTTCTCCCCTCTGAGAGCTGGTCCATCTCTTTGGCCAGAGGCTCCTCAGCCCGTGGAGCATGGAAGGATGTGCTGTAAGAGATCTCTCTCTTCCCCACACCACTTTTCTTTAAGTAATCTTTTGTGTTCAGCCCAAACCAGCCATGTGTAGTAGCCACCCTGTAGCTATTGCTTGCTCTAGATGAAATCCATCTCACCCATTCCCCTACCCACTTTGCCAAGAGGCACAGCCCAGGGGCTGCTCCCCTGGAGCTGTCAGGGCTGATGTTTGGAGATTGTCATCTTCAGGTGCTCCAAAGGCACCAAACGTGGAAAACGCTCCCTTCCCACTGCTGTTTCTGGGAGAATTGTATTTGCTTTAAGAACAGGGATTCAGATGATAAGGCTAATGGTGCTTCCTTCCAAACGGAGTCAATATTACAGAGTCTGTGGTTTTGCTAGGACTACAATACGTGATTACTGGGGTTGAAACACGGGTTAATTACCTAGTCGTTTGTTGTAATACTCCCAATTAGCTTGTGAAAGCATAGCAAATGCATTACTTCACACCTGTTTTTAATGCCTTATACAATGTTATTCATAGATAGTAGAAGATAAACAGTGTTCTTAGCCTGAGGAAGACAGGAATCCATACATGAGGTGAGGTAAGCACCTTGAGGTGATTCATTTCACATCCAAGCTGATCATATCACCTTGGATGTGACTCAGTCAAGCACAGCTTTCACGGGTAGGCATTGGGAGCCTGTCAAACCCCATGGCAATGCCAGCAAGGCTGGATGGTTCAGCCCGCTGGGGAAACCGGTCAAAAGGAGGTCCTGCAGCATTGCCCCCCTTTCTGAGCCTTGTTGAGCTTAGTTATCCCGGCCTCTTGGTGTCAGCGAGTGGAGGAAGGGTTTTTCATGCCTTCACCCAGCCCCGCTTCTCCTCACCGCCTCTGTGCACCGCCTGATTTCATGCCCACAAGAACACGCGCGTCAAGGCAATGTTTGCCCATACAAGTGCCTGTTTGCCCACACAACACATTTGTACATCTGGCTTGGCAGATTGGTGCACATGCAAAAATGGGCAAGAAAACACTGAGGCCTGGATGGCAAACTGGGTCTGTTTTTTCTTTCATTTTTTGTGAAGGTGCTGCTCACAGTTACCTGGTTACGGCTGCATTGCAATGTGCCCTTCAGGAGAGCTCTGGCTCACAGATATTGCACTCCAACAGTCTAAATTTTGTGTCCATGTTTGGTGCAGTAGGTGACCTAAAATATTTGTTAGCTTTTTACCCATAAAGCTTTCTCATGATTCTTTCCTGAACTTTGTGTCTCAAGATATGTCCCTTCTCCAAGGCCTTTAGATCCTTCCCCGTGCTCCCCCAAAGCAAGCTGATCTGTCAGCACAAGACATGCAGTCTGAGAAAGGACACTAATCAGGTCCTAGACCCAAGCTCAGCATGTTCATGAGATGATGCCTTAAGGGACAGTGATTTAAAGCAAGCTGTCCTGCCCAGGGCAGGCACCACCTGCCCATGCAGATGCCAGGAGGCAGCTTTAAGCTGCCAATAACTCAGTTGTGTGTCTGGACCCAAGGACGTATAAAAGAAAGACCGGCAACGTAAGCATCTTCTCCAGCCTCACCAAGTGCCAATGGCTGGTGCGGTGTCCAGCAGCAGAGACCTGGCAGGGCCAGCACTGGCTGAAAAGTGAGTATTTTTGGATGTAGTTTTCTTGACTTACTCCATTTCCCATTTCAGCCTCTTTTAAGCAGAGGTCTGTGGGCGACTGTCTGCAATGGCTGAGACAATACATGGATATTTAGGTGCAGCTCCCCGTCCAATTTCTCTGCTCAGCAAAGACACGCTTGAGAGATTATCCCAGCGCGGGTGATGGTTTTTACCCACAATGGCCATGAAAGTCTCCGTTATTTATCTCCAAGCTGCTTAGTGATAAAGTGGGTGGAGAAGGAAGCCACATTTCCTGCTCAAAGAGTGTGTGGGAATACCTTTTCAAATGTTAATTTCTCATGTTTTTCAAAAAGCTACCCGAAGGCACTGGTCTGAGCAAACTCTAAGAAGCCTGTGCATATTCAAACCAACTAGGTTTTAAAAAGTTTGCACAGATATTTGGGGTGGGGAGGGAGGGATAAGAAGGAGCTCCAGGAAAAAACAACTGCCATATTTCCCTCACTTCAAAGTTAAAATTTAGACATGCACATTTCCCTCTTCTCTGACGTCCCTCCCTCCAGGGAAAGAGGTGATGAATGCAAAAGCCTGCAGGGAGCGGATCAGCCAAGGGGTTCCCCTCCAGCAATGCTAATGAGCATCCCTTTCCCAAATCCTTCACCCCACAGGCACCCATCGCCAAACCCCAACCGACTGGTAAACAGTAAAGCCTGATGGGGGCTGGCTTTGGACAAGTGCCCAAGCAATACAAAAAGCCACACATCCTCATTTCTGTTTTGCATCTGAGGTACTCTGGTTCCCCAATATTAAATCATCCCGCTGTAAAATTCATTAGCTTTCAGGACTTTATTATTGATAAAAATCTGCAAGAGCCGCCCAGGCAATATGTGGCTAATTGGCTGTTGTTAATACACATCCTAGGGTTTTCTGTTGTAGCTTTTGCTTTAAAGACAAAAAAAAAAAAAAAAAAGTCATGTGTGATTTTAATGCAGATTTGAAGGAAAAGAAAAAAAGTCTCTTGGGTCTGTACCCACCACTAGTTTTAAAGTGCAGAATCTGTGTCTATTATTGAATAAGAAATGCATGCCGACTGCCAGATTTCAACTTAAAAGCAGCCAGAAGCTATCTGGGGAAAAAAAAATGTTTTGCAAATACTTTTTGTAATTGTAAAAATAAAAATAAAAAAAAAAGAAAATAGAAAGAAAGAAAGCGGGGAAAAAAAAGCCCAAACCAGAAAGAATTCCCCAGTTATTAACCCTTTAAAAATACGGGATCTTGTGTAACTCAGAGCGCAGAAGTGACATCTAAGCTGAACAAACTCTTGAAAACGTGAATTTATAGTTTGCATCTTATTCATTTTAGCCAAGCAGTTTTATAACCAAAGTCTCTTCATCCTAAGTGCTCAAGCAAGAACAGAAAATGCCTCAGTCCTGGCAGTAAATGCAATGAGGGGATATGAATCTTGCTGTCCCTAAGTAAAAATTCCCTCATTTGTAAGGGTTTGGTTAACTCTCATTTTGGCCAGCCCTGGAACAATAATGTCCTTTTGTGGTCTGGAATTTGTCACCATCGGTCATGCATCTCCAAGGGAATCATCTGATGGTCTTTGCTTCCCTCTTGCTTCTCCTTTGGCCAAGCAGTGCTGGGAAGAGATGGGTCTGTTCAGTGAAACCCTTCCCTGCTTGCTCCTCCACAGTAGTGAAATGCGCGAAGAGGGGTTTTTCCACTGAAGAATAAGAAATCTGGAGTAACTGGAAAGAGGATGGAGATATCTCAGCCGGACTGTGACCCTGAGCTGTGCTGTGGTTGTGCTTACAGCTAGGTGAGCATCCCTTTGCACCTAGGTGAGTGGGTGTCTGCGTCAGGCAACATGGTTCAGGAATTGCACGGCCCCGTCGTGGTCACTTGATGGTGTCTATCTGCGACAGCTCCTGAATAAAGGTAAGGGCTTGGGGGTTCAACAAGTACACCTCTTCCCCATCACAGCGCCCCAAGTGCGGGGCCGCACAGCTGATGCTGGTACGCTTCCTTTCACCCTCACTCTCCTCGGGAGCCCCTCCTGACTTAGTCTGCTTTTGCAATCCACACCCCGCTATCAAGCCACTTACTTAGTGCACGCAAAAAAAATAAGTCTTCGTGATGCACAAAGCAAAGGAAATCATGGGGAAAAGCTCTTCAAAACACGCATTTTTTTACGGATCAAGAATTTCACGACCTAGTGAAAAGCACAAACAATACTGGACCAGGCATTCGTAATATTTGGTGCCTGGTTTGTATAGCTACTGCAGCTAATATCCCCAAATAAATACTTCCATGACTAATCCCCTGGAAAGAAAAACACAAAGAAAGAGGCTGTCACATGAAACAAGATGATTTTGATGTTTGTTTTGTATTTATAAACACAAATTCTGCCTCTTGGACTGTGTAATATACTTCATCTAAAACCCTGTCAGTCTCTCACTAGGTAAATATGTATTTGCTTTCTGTCCTCATCCCATCCCTCTATCCTTCCCCAAAAGCCAACCATGAAGTCCTTATCCTCTTCTCTGGACTCAGGCAAACTTCTATGTATTTTGCTGGGGATCTAGAGGTACAAAGTCTTAAATTCTAGAAATAATTGCAATTTCATTTAGTGTGATTAAACTATGGAAATTTTCTCCTTGGGTTTTTTTTTGCATAACAGCAACAATAAAACCCCATAAAGAAAAAAACAAAACCTGTTGGCGTCATCAGAACCTAAAAATAACAGGAAGATGACTGCTGGTGCCAGAATGATACCAAACAAAATCTATTATTGAATTAGATTCTTTCCAATTGTTGTTCTTAGGAATATATTTCCCTTTTCCCCTCAGGGTTTGTTTGGAGCCAAGGTATTCTGCCTGCCAGTGCCATTCCAGCACTCTAATTAACAAGAAGTGATGTCTCTTACAGTAAAAACCGATATCTATTAAAATATTGATGAAGGCGAATAAGCTAAGGAGTTTGCAGTGTCTGGATTCTAGCTGGCAGTCAGGGGATAACTTTGAAGGGAGGGGAGAACTCCAGAGCTTCACCCTGCTGCCATGGCCAGGACGAGCCTCCCATTCCCAGAGGACAGACCTGACGTCCCTGGAGCAAGCAGCAGGAGAAGCCTGACTCCAGGTACCGTTGTAACTCACGGTGTGTCCAGAGCACCCAGCACTCTTTCCTCTTGGCTTTTCTTCCGCTGCCAGATCAGCACTACCTTTTTTCTCTCGGGTGTAGGTTTAGAGGCCCTGGTCACTGAGGTTTGCTGTCCATTCATTTAAATGGCTTCATCTTTTACTTGTTTCCCCCATCGGTCATTCTAATTAAGTGCCTATCAATCTTGTTTCGTTGTAGCTGGACATCTTGGCGATCATGGGACTTTCTGCTCTGATGGAGAACGGGCCTGATCCCACAGGTCAGCTTTTATAGCTTAATCTACACTTCTTTCCTGCTGTAGTGTCTTAGCATTATTTTAAGGGTCTCCTGAAATCCCCTGTCACCATTTCTCAGAGTATTTCTTGCTCTCTGGCATTGCTGCCCCACCATTACCGTTATCTTGACCAGCAAAAATGAGCTGATTGCTGACTCTGCAGTGAGAGGCCCTCTTGAAACACAGGCTGTGCTTTCATCGGCTTAGTGGCATGCACTTAATCTGCAGTACCACCCTGAATTTAGTTAACTATGTCATCTTCATCTGTAATGGATTCCCTGATGGTTATATTTATGCTCCTGGCATCCTTCTCCTCTCTGCCATGGCTGCTGATTTTCTCACGGCGCAACATATCAGGCCCTCCATCAGACTGGAGCTCACTCTTTGCGTCTTCGCTGTCACCAGTGAAGTTGGTGCTGCAGACACGGTGATGCTGAACAGACCCGCCATGAGGGCTGGAGGAGTCCTGGCTTCGACCCAGGATCAGGAAAAAAGCATCCATATTGCACAGCATCCTCTACTGAGCTTTCCTGCACTGATGGGAGGCGCATGAGATGGCCAAAAAACTGGTGCAGCCCAGCGGTGCAGCCAGGGTTGGTGCCACTGTTGGCGTTACCACCACTGACCTGCTTTACCCCGAGCGTTTTTTCGATAGCCAGCGAGCACGTCGGATGCGATGCCTTCAGCTCTGCCATCCAGACGCGCGTTAAATGACACAATCCGGGCTGGAAGGAGCCATGTGTTTTCTTCTGCATGCAGCTACCGCTGTGCTTCCAAACACGTCTCTCCTTCCTTTTTTTTGTACAGTAACTTTGCACACACAAATGTCAAACAGCAGCTGTTTGGCTAGCATTTTGAAAAGCAACAAGTGATTTTAGCTGCCTTAATTTTGAAGCTAGGGTTTCCATTCCACACAGCAAAAGGGCTTCCTTTTCTTCTCCAGTAGCTGTAGATATTTTTACTTATTTCCTTTGTAAATCTGAACCGTGGAAACAGTCAGACCTTATCAGGCACGAACGTCTTTGAGGCTTCCCCTTGTAAAAAGAAAGTGTCACAGTGCCTGTCAGAGCCAAGTTAAGCAGGGCTTCTCCTACTTCAATTAAGCATGAGCTATAATGTGTCAGAGTCTGCACTAGTTAAACAGCGTGCTGGGTAATTCTGGAGGTCACTTCAATGCTGGGTTTGAAAACTTGCGCAGGAACCTGTGCTGAGGAGGGTTTCTTGAAAAGTCTTTTGCTCCTGCCTGAGCCATCTCAACCCCAGAGGCTTTCCTGGTGGTTTGGCCCCTCTCGTCTCTGGCTGGAGCCTGAATTGAAAAAGACACGTGTATTGCTTGGAAAAAAGGACTCAAGCCACAAGTCAGATGAAGTCTTTGAATCCTCCAAAGTGGCCAAAGGAAGCCTGAAAAATGCAGCTTAAGGAATTGATTTTTAGGGCACAGATTTCATCCGTTGTAGCTGAAAGGTCACTTCTTAATGGTCTGGGGTTTCGCCGTGGGCCCAGAAGAGACCTCTCAGCTTGCAGTGCATGGCTGCTGCTTCTCCAATAAGCAGTTCAGAGCAGACAGGAGTCGAATTCAAGAGGTGTCGAGCTGGGAGCAATCAGTGAATGAAGTGCTGTTCACTGGGGGAAAAGCTACAGGATGTGTCCTCATTTAGCTTATTTATGGCTCAAGAATAAAAAATAGTTTATTTATCCGTGCTAGAAAGCATTAAAACAGAACTCCTAACTGCAGAGGTGGAATTGCTGCACCAAGTTAGCTGTGGACAGTCACACTGGTGTGCTCCCACGAGGAAGGTGTGGAAGAAGGGATAAGTCTATGTACTTCCCAAGATCAGGAGAAAGCCGAGTATCCCATCCCAGAACACCTTCAAAAGGTTTTGTTTATAGCCCAAAGCACAAAGGAGAGCCTGATGGTGTCGTTCACCTTTTGACCAACATCAGCACCAGGACAAAGTGCCCCAGAGATCAGCTCCGTATTTGTCACCCTCCCATGGATGGAGGCAGGGCAGCGACTGTGCGGTGTGCAGGTTTGCCTGTAAATCCCATTCATCACACACCAAATTGTCTTCTGTCTAATCCTCTCTTCTTCCACGCATGGCTAAATGATTTCATTGCAGCAAGGCAGTTGTCCCTGATAACATGATAGGAGGCGATTGCCTGACTGGCTTATGTCAAACCTCAGAAAAATGAATTTTTAAGAAGTGTCGCTATTAATTTTTCCACTACTCATAAAATTCCTCTTGCTAATCCTTACTTCGCAAACACCTTTTTTTTTTTTTTTGGTGGGGTTGATTTCAGCCAAGCCCTAGGCTGCTCAGTGGGTGCATTGCTTGCTCTGGGGGTATTGGTGGACAGCCGGCTTAACATGAGCCAGCAGTGTGCCCAGGTGGCCAAGAAGGCCAACAGCATCCTGGCCTGTATCAGGAATAGCGTGGCCAGCAGGAGTAGGGCAGTGATGGTGCCTCTGTACTCGGCCCTGGTGAGGCTGCACCTCGAGTGCTGTGTTCAGTTCTGGGCCTCTCACTACAAGAAGGACATTGAGCTGCTGGAGCGTGTCCAGAGGAGAGCCACCAAGCTGGTGAGGGGTCTAGAGAACAAGTCCTATGAGGAGAGGCTGAGGGAACTGGGCATGTTTAGTTTGGAGAAGAGGAGGCTGAGGGGGGACCTCATTGCCCTCTACAACTCCGTGAAAGGAGGTTGTAGAGAGGTGGGTGTTGGCCTCTTCTCCCAAGGGAATAATGACAGGACCAGAGGAAATGGTCTGAAGTTGCAGCAGGGGAGGTTTAGATTAGGTATTAGGAAGAATTACTTTACTGAGACTGGTCAGGCACTGGAACAACTTGCCCAGGGAGGTGGTGGAGTTGCCATCCCTGGAGGTATTTAAGAAACGTGTAGACATGGCACTTCGGGGCATGCTCTAGTGCCTGAGATTGTTGGTTTGTGTCTGTTTGTGGGTGGGTATGGTGTGTGGTGTTTTGGGGTTTTTTTTTTTGTTTGTTTTTTTGTTTGTTTGGTTGGTTTTTTGTTGTTGTTGGTTTTTGTTTTGTTTTGGGGTTTTTTTTGTGTGGTTGGACTCGATGATCTCAAAGGTCCCTTCCAATCATGAAGATTCTGTGATTCTCTCTGCCACTTCTGTAGGGAACTGGCCCAGGTCAGCAGCCAAGGGAGGGAACGTAAGCGGGGAGATCTGGTAATAGACTGCACGTTTGTAAAAATTGCATTTGTCACACACGCTCTGGGTGGGAGAAGAAGTAGTAGGCTTAAACAATAGCAAAACAGATGCAGTTTGAACACGACTGAGGAGGCAAAGAAAACATGGTCATGATAGGTATAAGGTAAATGCTGGAGCAGCTCGTGGGAGAGATTAGAGAAGCTACATCTGAAAGGATTGTGTGTGGAGCCTGTTAAAAGTCTCTTTCTGGAGAACATTTTGATATAGATGACCATGCCCTTGTGTTGGAGAGGTGAACTACCAGACCTCTGCAGTTCACTTCAGCCCTATTTTTTATGATTTTTGTAGTAGTGCTGTTGGAGATCAGGAAGAATAAAAGGGAAAGTCTGTCTTCCCTTATAAAACTAGAAGTAAATGCATAACACAGCTTAATTGAAATTACTGACTTCCCCAGATAAGCTGGATGTAACTAGATCAACAGCGATCTGGTTAATATAGAAAAATGACTTGCGATATGCAGTGCCCACAGACGAGAGCACTGAGGATGGAGTGGCAAGACACGAGTAGCGAATCTCTGTGGGGAAAAGAGACCACGTAGATTTGCTGCTGACACAATAAGGACAACCTAAGCAAAACCAAAATCCAGTAGTTCAGCCCTGGGACAGGAAAAGGAGGGGATGAGGAACTGGCTTTAATAGCACCACCCCTGGGGTTTTGGTTTTTTGTTGAATTTCTTGAGCAGTTCCCTGCCGTTCTAGACCTTGGTTCAAGGTGTAGGCTTAGTATTGTCTCTGAAGTTGTAGAAGGAATTAAGTCATTTAAGAATATAATTAAAAATACAACAAATCCATTGAGCTGAGCCGAGTGCTTTGTCTGTGAGTTCAGCTGGAAACCCATAACATTTGAGGAACATGCTAGAGAAAAAGAGGACTATTTAAGGAGCATCTGGAGAGATGGGCTTCAGCTGCCCTTTTCCCTATTTATGCTTATTAGAGATGAAATTGAAGTGCAGCATGGTTAAACTATGCATATAAAGAAGAGCTTCCACAAACAAGAAAACATAAGCAATGTGGGAAGAAACAGAACTGCAAAGAGAACGAGAGGAGCGAAACCAAACAGGATGCCAAACTGCAAAAGACATTTCAACAGCACCTAATTAAAACAGTTCACATTTGCAACAGACAGAAGGTAAAGACATTCACTAGGAAACAGAAGAAAGGGGGAAAAACATTAAAAGGATAGATTTAGTCAATCATAGGAGATTCTGGAAAAATAGCAAGCTTGAGCAAAGGCCAGTTACAGAAGGCAAAATACATTTAGAGTTGGGGGCAAGAGTGCTGTAAGACATCGTTTCTATTTGTCTTACAGCAGCACTGAGAGGCTCCAGCTGGTAATAATGAAAAATACCATGTGCGGCAGCCCCTGCCCACAGTGCCTGCAGCCTATGGGGAGCTGGCACTACCAACATTTTGCGCTTATCTCCATGCAGTGATTTGAATAAGATCACATAGCAACCAGTCCAGGGCTGAGAAATCAACACAGTTCTCCCAGGTCCCACGCCAATAACTTAATCACAAGATTATCTTCCAGCTTCCTTTGTTAATTAATGAATCTTCATCTTTTGGCTTCAGAAACCATAGACACAGCAGTAACAGTTGAGGCTGAAAATCCATCATGATACCTCTGTTAGTGGGATGAACTAATAACACTTCTTCTCCTGTGACATCTTTCCAAACCTGACATGTTCACCACTGGGTTCATCTGGTTTCAGATGTGTAGCAGAGCAGCACCAGCTTAAAAGTGGAATAATCATGACAACTGAGTCCTTAGCCATCTTTCAAAGAGACGAAATAAAATCTTCATTTGTGTGAAAAAAGTACAGGAGATCAAAAAACGACAAGAAGAATCTATGCTGTACTTTGCCTGTCTCTGTCTAAGCAAAATAATTTTAATAATTGGTGAACATGGCATGAAAAATAGTAAATAACATTTGAAAGAGAAAAGACTGTCATATAGCGTGTCCGAGAATGAAAAGGGGAAGGTGTTTTTCCTTCTTGTGGCAGAGCCTTCGCTTTCAGAAAGAGCTGGCTAGGTGAAAACTGAGCTTTCTTGCTAGAGAGAAGCTGATTTATGTGTACACAAGAAATCTCTCTGTTCAGAGATAAGACACCTAACTGCTTTGTTAATGATGAATGATGGAGCGGCAGTCAGAGCTGTAGGAAGGAGCTCTTCATTAAGTAAATCAGGAGCTGTCAGAGGACTTTGGTAACCCACCTATCTAGATGCTGCCTGAGATCCAGGCATCCTCTCCTCATCCACGCATGATGCTACATGGAGATGCCATAAATCACTTGTACAGACCATGAAGAATTACCGTCAGACCAAAGGTGTGTTCTAAACAATCCCGTGCTGAGGGGGGCAGGAGGATATTTGCTTTTCTCTTCTGCCTGGATACATCTAAAATAATTAGGGCCGTGTCAGTGGATGGCAGTCAGCAGAGATGTCTTATCCCTCCTAACCCCCAGAGCAGGGGCTGGAAGTCCTACTCAGGGCAGTCCAGGCTACTCTCTCACCTTTGGCGTGTTTGTGGTTTGGCGGTGAGGACCAAGGCCAGGCAGCAGTCTTACTCCTAGCCCTGACACAGAGAAACAAGCAAGTGTCACAAAGAGATAAGTGGCCAGGTATGTGGCAGTAGTCATTTTCCCCTCCATAACATCCTTTTTACAGGGGCAATAGGAGGGGGAAGAGCAGAATCCCCCCCGGGACCGCCTCCTTCTCGGGGAAGTGACTGATGAGCCTGGCAGCCTCTGAACAAATATTTCTGATGCAGAGAATTCACTTGTCAACTTGGAGGGGCCCCGAGAGGAAATTTCCAAAGCAGATCTGTCGGAGAAAATGACACCACACAAGGAAGCCCTCCTTAGGAGGAATGTCTTCAGAAGATGTGGTGTGTTTGAAAATAGGATGCTTCTGTGTGTTCCTGTAGATGAGTTAAAATTCAGGCAACCGTGGCTGAATTTTTAATCTGTGAGCTATAGCAGATGAAGCACAAGGAGGCAGTGATTCATTTTTTCACCTTCCCTGATGCTTCCTGGGTCAGACAGACTTTTTTTTTTTTTTCCTCCAGATCAGAAGCCTCTCTTTTGGCCTGAGATAACTCACTGTGTTCTGCCTTACCCAGATTACAAACCAGGGAATTTTTGTGCATCTGAATGTTTGTGTAATTGCCTAACACTGTGAAACCTCATCTCAGCTGAAACCTCTTAGCTCCACTGTTAGATAAAAAGCAATTAACAGCAACCATAACCAGAAACACTTTTAGCGTGAGGACAGGCAGCAAATGGCAAATAGATATATCAACAAATCTGTTTTTGCCTTGTACTTTGCTGTTTGCAGTCAATGGGTCATTAATTTTTATATGGGTATCGTGTACTTATAAGCGATTTGGGAATCTTAAAGTTATTTCCTATGACAATGGCTTTGATTGTGTTGGCTGCTCTGCGTTATTTATGATCCTTTGGTGTAAAAGTCACCCAAAAGGATACAGCAGTGAGAATCGCACCCCCGGGGCCGTCCTGGGTACCCAAAGGCACCCAGGCTGCACCCTGATTACTCCTCATACTTGCTGAAGCTCTCACATGTGTTTCCTCTAATTGGGGCTGGGTTTGTAAAGCCATTTCCCCTCTGAAAGCTCATCAGCATGCACGCTTTGTAGGTGTTGTTCAGCTAGCTCTTCTAAGGAGCAGTATCTTATCCTGTCAAATATGAAATGGGCTCAGGTCAGAAATTTTGTGCTGAGCTATCCAATCTTTGTGGTTTTCACTAATTAAATCTAGGACAGATAACCAATAGAGTCTTCAACTGAACAAGAATAACTATTTTAACCTCTTTTTCTAGGTGTTTTCTGATCGTTTTACATTTTCTGATTCATTACCTCAACTTTCAGTTTTTTGGGAAAAAAAAAAAAAGTAGGAGAATTTGTATTTTACTTGGCAAGGGGACCGCTTTAGGTAAAGTAAGGTAAAGTTACTTTCTGTGTGAAGTCACAGAGGCACTTATCGAGTGTGTCTATGTAAAATGATGTGAATAACGTTAGCTGGATTCATGCAAGCGATGCTTTTTAATCTGGATAACAGCAGCATTTCAAAAAAGCAAATACAGAGATGTCAAGAATGCGATTGCCTGTTACCTCGCTCTGCACTGGAGCAGTTATTTTTAAGCTCTCTCTCCTGGTTTGTTTGGCGTTAGCCTGTGTCTCCAGATAATCTGTCTGCGATTACCTGCTTGGTTTTATTACATTCTGTTCCCTTCTGCACTCATTCAGGACTTCATTTGCTCCCATCTTGCAGACAGTTTTAAATGTTAAGCTTGTTTTCCTACCAGATGGAGAATAGACGCCTCTATTTCAGGTAAGTGTTCTGTGATACCTCCCCGGTGTAAGAAGATGATATTTTGCTTGCTATACTTCAGGTCAGGAAGGCTGCTAAATGCAAATCAAACCAGACCTTTTGTGCCTCATAGGTTAGAGGGGGGTTGCTGGGATATTTGTGTGGTTTAATATAAGTTGGGTGTCTTTCTGATGCAGTCGGTAGCTGTGGGCAGCGCAAAGGGATTTTGCTGGAGCAGTTCAGCCTGAAAATGTTATGACGCTGGCAAGAACCTTGCCAGTACTGCCACGGCCACCTCATATGCACAGGACAGCACAGATTCAGCTCCCTGCCAGAGAAAGGCTCTTGTGGAGTGTTTGCAGGGCTGAAGGCAAAGCTTCTCTTCTGTCCTGAGTGTGCCTAGTCCCACATCACCATCTCCACTCCAAGTTTCTCTTTCCTGGGAGACAATAGACTGCAGCAGCTAAAAAATGGACAATCTGGGCTCAGTAGCTGCCTATTGGCAAGGGTCTTTTAAGTCTTGACTCTTCCTGAGGATTATGACAATGAGAACTAAAAAAGGAGCCAAATGAAAAGACATTCATACAAATGGGCGAAGACAGACATGTTGGTCATCCCAGCGGTGACCAAAACATTCAGGGCAGAGAATTTCTCCCCTTTGAATGATGCGACCTTTGTGAAGGCGGTTCCCAGCACAGTCCTGCAAGTGGGGGCACAGATCCCAGCGGAGACGTGAGAGATATCCGTTTTGCTGGCAAGGAACTGTGCCCACTGATTGAGCTGTTGTCCAATAATTCATCTAAGGAGAGTTTGCACACATAGGAGAGAAGAGAGAGCAGGTGTTTCTGAAGTTTTTCTTTTTTTTTTTTTTCCCCTTGCTTCTCTTATAAAGGGTAAGTCTCTGCTGCACAAGTTTCCCGACAGCTGAATGCAAGCAGACTGCCTGTCTTATCTCCATTTGCCCCCTTCTGTGCAAACGCTTTAGTCACTTCCCTGCAAATTTAATGTTTTTTCAACTACTGACGTGCTCCTCTTCCCTACTCTGCAATTATGAACTGATGTGCTGATGTTTTTAGTAAAACGTTTTGTTTTAAAATGTGCAACATCCAAATTTACCAAAAAAAAAAAAAAAAGAGAAAAAAAGACAGCTCCCTCCCCAAATTCTCTCTGATGCTAATTATAGAAATCTTAGCCTCTCCAGCAGAAGCGTCAGTCAACAGAGGGTTCAGCTCTTTTCAGAGGCTGAAGCTTTGGAAAAAATGTACCGAGGATGGTGCATCCAACTGGGAGATACAGCAGGTACGTGCCAGAGGTGAGCTCTGAGAGTCTGGACATGCAAACGGACTTTGGGGTCTGCCAGTCCCCTTCCTCCCCCGGCACCTCAAACATTGCATTGTTGGTTGCTCTTCATTTTTAAATCCTCTGCCAGTATGCTGTCAAGACACATGTCGTGTTGTCACAGAGTTGGCACCAGGAGTTTGGGGTTTTTTTTTCCAGCTCGATTTCAAGAAGGGTAACAAACATTCTGGGTTTGCTCTGAAATCGTTACGGGAGGAACATACGGGAGTTACCCGTACATGTTGTACATGATGTACGGGAGTTACCGTACATCACGGTTGCTCCTGCAATGAAGGTAAAGCTTTTCTGTTGGAGTCTCAGCCTGATGATATTTCTGGCTGTTAGGGTGAGACCCCAGACCCTGTACCCCTCACAGCAGGGGGTTAGAATACATTTGCAAAGTCATTCCAGTGCTATTTTTTTATTAGGGAATCTTATTTACATACTGCATCCTCTTCTTGCACAAGAGAGCTGGAAGCATTTTTTTTTTCTTCTAATGCATTTTAGAGGCGATCTGACATTTTCTAATGTCTCTCAGGTATGTGTAATTCAGCCTATTCCATGTCTGCGTTTTCCAAAATTACTTTGGAAAATTATTTGAGTTCCTGCTTTTTTTGGACAATCATTAATCTCCCTTTTTCCAGGTTGACCTATAAATGTCCATATGCTGCAGGATATTTCCAGTAGGTGTAGGTTCCTTTGGAGACGGTCTTGTGTGGGAGACAATATGACAGCTCATCTGCATAGCACAGGCATCATACCCCTGACTTGATTTAGCAGAGAGTCCTGGCTCTGGAGGCTTCTCCCATGTAGCCTGTATATTTAGGGGATTGCTCACACACACTGTGCGCTCACGCTCTCTCGTGCGGGCATTTTTCCCTTGTCCGTGGGCTGGTTTGGGAATAAATCACAGCGTGCACCAGGCGTAGGCAGACCCCGGCTTGGGGGCATGGCCTCTGCTCTCAGAGCTCCACACTGCACCCAGACATCCTGCATTGTTTAAAAAAAAACAAAAAACCTGTGTTAACGTACAGCCGGAAGATTTTAAGTGAAACCCTTTGTGTTGACATGTATGACAGCAGTGATGAAGGCTGTACTGATAAACTGGTGGAACTGATGTCCCCAGGAGAGTGTTCAGTCTTCCACATGCTGTGACTTTTGATTAGGAACGAGTTGTCCCTGGAATTGTTGAACTTACAGAAGACTCTTGCGGGAGGTGGGGGGGAGAAATCTTGAGAAGCTGGGATGCAGGTTGTCAGCATAAAATAGGGATGAGGTGCAGGAACAGGAGCTGTGTCACACCACACCTCAGCATCCCTTACTCTGTTACAGTTGCATGTCGATGATTTTCACCTGGCAGCTGAGGAATTTGTGGGCATTTAAGTGTTTATTTTAAAGACCTCCAGCAGACAAATATCCTTCCCATCTCACAGGTGTGTTTCAGAGAGGGATTGAGCAGTTGGGCTCGAACACATAACAGAGATAAGACACTTTTGGGGTCCTTTATGCTCTGACAAGGTGTTTTCCACGGCTAAGGACCCTACAGAACAGTCTGCTCCACCTGTGAGTGCGGTGGTGCCATCTCCTGTTGGGTTTTTTTTGTGTCTGGCGAGGCCCCTGTGAGCAGAGGCTGCTGCTCTCTGCCTTCCTCAGCCCCACGGAGGGATGTGGCCCGGGCTCGCCGGCTGTGCCAGGATGGGGGACATCACTGCCACGCGGGGCTGTGACAGGCGACTGATTCCCATCAGGCATACTGGGGGAGCAGTAAGTGTGCTGGTATCTTTTGCCATCAGGTTTTCTGGGCCTGTGTACAGGGTGCCAATGTGGGGGTTGCCCTGGGTGTCAGTCAGACTGTAGTTGTGGAAAGGTGACCCTGTCTCCGGGTGAGTCAGCCACACTGAGGGGCTGTAGGAGGAGCTGGACTCTGGCTGTCAGTCCTGCTTGGAGGGGTGACAAGGCCTGGTCCCCAAGTGTCAGTCTCACTGTGGGTGGTTGTGTCAGTCTCATGGGAGGGTGTGGGTCAGGGGACAGGTGGTCTCACAGCATGTTGGGGGTTGGAGCAGGCGTTGGTCCCTGGCTGTGTCAGTCACAGAAGTGTGTGTGACAGCACGGCAGTCTCAGAGTCTCAGCCACACTAAGAGTGTGATGAGGCTGGTCCCTGCCAGTGTCAGTCACACTGAGGGAGTGACAGGGGCGGTGCCCAGCTGTGTCAGTAACACTGGGGGTGTGAAGGGGGCAGTCCTTGCCCGGTGTCAGTCACACTTGGGGTGTGACAGGGGCAGTCCCTGCCGGTGTCAGTCACACCGGGGGTGTGACAGCAGCGGGTCCTGTGCCTGTGTCCGTCCTACTGAGGGTGTGACAACAGCTGGTCTCCAGATGTCAGTCACACTGGGGGTATGATGGGGGCTGATGTCTGGCTGTATCAGTCAAACTGTGGGAATACCAGGGACTGGTGTCTGGGTGTCAGTCGCACTGGGGGAGTGACACGGGCTGGTCCACGCCTGTGTCACTCCCTCTACTGGGGGTGAGAGGGGCCAGCCTCTGGCGGTGTCAGTCACACATGGGGGTGTGACAGGGGAGGACCCTGGCGACGTCAGTCACATCGGAGGTGTGACAGGGGAGGTCCCTGGTGGTGGCAGTGACATTGGAGGTGTGACAGGAGTATGTCACTCACAGAAAGGGGAGCTGGCCTCCAGCTGTGCCAGTCGCACTGGAGGCGTGACAGGGGTCAGTCCCCAGCTATGAAAGTCCCGCCGGCGGTGTGACAGGGGCCGCTCTCTGAGTGTCGGCCCCACGAGGGTGTGACAGGGGCCGGTCTCTGATTGTCGGCCCCGTGAGGGTGTGACGGTCTCTGGAGGTGTGGCGGGGGCCGGCCTCCGCCTGTGCCGTTCACTGGAGGGTTTGAGGCGGAGGAGGGGGCGGGCCTCGGTCCCCCGGGGGCGGCGGTGGGCTGCGCCGGGCCGCCATTCGGGCTGCGGTCGCCGATTGGTGGAGGGAGCTGTCCGTCAGGCCGGGTTGGGGTGTGTGTGTGTTTACCCCTCCCTACAGAGGGCCTCGCCACAAGATGGCGGCCGGGCCGGGGTTGCCGGTGGCCTCGGCCGGGGCGGGGGGCGCGGCGGCTGCCGCTCCGCCCGCGGGGCCGGGGCCGGGGCCGGGGCCGTTCGCCGCCGGAGGGCAGCGAACGGCCCAGCCCCGCCTCGCAGGGTGAGGGACTGCCGGCGGCGGGGGCTGCTGCGGGGAGGGCCAGGTCAGGTCAGGTCAGGTCAGACTAGGCCTGACAGTGCGAGCTTCTCGCCCGCCCATCGGCCTTCTCCCTGGGGGAGAGGGCTGGGAAGCTCCCTTCGCGGGGTTTTGGGGTGGCTCCAGTGAAGCACCGTGTTTTAGGCAAGAGCTGCTCGCTCAGTTTGCTTTTTAGTTAAAAAAAGTAATTCCCAGAGAGTGTATCTTTTCCTGGGGCACCGCTAAAAGTGTCTCATGCCTCACCAGGTACTCCAGTAAAATTCCTTTATGCTGAATGGCTATTTGAATAGATTATCAAATGCTTTTCTGAGTTAATCCAAGAGTTGCAATAAGAAACAAATGAGTACAGCTCAAGGGTATCGAGAGAACCATTTAGCAGGTAGAGATTTCTCCTTTAACTGCTTACCAAGCTCGTGTACCCATTTTGTGAGTTTTCAAAACTAAGCGTGTGTAAGTTACATGTGCAAGTAACAGATACACCTCCTCTAAAGCCACAGCCTGTGATTGCAGAAAGCCATCGGGTATGAACGTTCTTGCACCTTCAGTCCTGCAAGGTCCAGAAGGGTCGGGTTGTTGGTTTGCAGACTCCTTTACAGTCTGGCGTGTCCAGCACCTGAACTGAGCTGTCAACAGCTGGGCTGGGGGTGTTGGCACAATCAGGCAATAGTTTTGCATAGCAATTTGGATAGATCAATATGTGCGGGTGAACAGGATTGTGGAAGAAGCAAGGCCAGAGGAAGGAATAGAAGAAGCAGGAACGCTGGTGGTGGTCGGACCCATAAACAGCGCCTAACGACCCTACCGATTGAGGGGAATTCCGCCCGTCTGGCAGTTGGGTGTTGCAAGGGCGGGTTGGTTGGGAAAGAAGATCCTTAGTACTATGTAAGCTGCGTGTTTGTTATAATAAACAATTCTCCAACCGGGGTCCGTGCCTTCATACGGTACAAATAAGTGCAAAGGAAAATGCAGGTTTGAGAAATCAAAGCAAGCCAGAAAGAAAACTATTACTTGACGAGTCTGCTTTTTGCAGTCTGTGCTTAGTTTCTTCCTGTTGATTGTTCCATGTTCTTTAAAGCTTGACTCTAGATTTTTTAAGTGTGTTTGACTTTTGCTGTAGTTAGGACTTGTTTTCTCAATGTGCTCGTTTCTTCTTGTATGTGAGATGCCAGTTGACCGGGACCCAAAGACCTAGAAGATCCTGGCAAGCTTTACAGAAAAAAAAAGCATGTTACGATAACAGGCTGGAGCTGGCTAGAGATGGTGGAACGATTCCTTGCTCCAGGTGATCTGAGAGAGGGCAGCACCAGAGATCCTGAACCTTCTTTCAGTCGCACTCTGAGCAGGGGACTACTGGAGCTGCTTGCTCTCTTCTGTGGTTGTAAGCACGTTGCATGGGGTGTAATCAGCTTGGTAGGAGAACACTTGCTGTTGGGTGCTGTAATGGTGTTCTTGCAAAATTCAATATTTCTAACCGTAAATGGCTATTGCTAGCCTTTCACCAGAGTTCAGTGTGCTGAAGGTAGCCTATCTTTCCCCTGGGGAGTTACAAGTTCAAGCTTCAGCCAAATACCAGTTAAGTCTCTCTGAATTTAGCTCCTACTTAGAAGAAAACTTGTGTGTGTGGGTGGGAGGGTGTTTTCTGTAGAACAGTCTGAGGCTCTCAGATGTTTAAAGTGTTTATGGCAGTCCTAAAACAAAATAGCCAGGTGTCAGGGGAGAAACCTATCTGGCCATTAAAAATTCAAATTTGATGGGATATGATTTTAAACCCTTCATAAAATATATTAAGCTCCCATTGTGACAGCAAGCAAGTTTGCACTGTATAATGAATTTTAATGGAAACATGGGAGTGTAGAGTCTAATCCTTTAAAAAAATTTTTTTTTAAATTACTCCAAAGCAGATCTAACTGACAAATAGATTACAGATACTCATCTGTCCTGACAGATTCTTCACATTTAAAACACATAAAAGTGAGGTAACATAAATAAAAAGAAGGATTTTGGATCCATATATGTGTGTTGGAAATATAAACATAGGATGGGTACAAAGCACCAATAATGTAATTTTAATAGGAATGACATATTATAAAGAGATAGGAGTTTCTCTTATTTTTCTGCCTCCTTCTCCTTGAGGATTACAGCTTATTTTTTGTGTGTCTGGAATAACTCATCAAGGCTGAGGGAAAGGCTTAGAATACAGAATTTAACGAAACTATGTGCTTATAAATGCAACATATAAAATAGAAGCAGAGTACCTTTTAAGTACCTCAGTATTAGAAGGAAAAATTCAAATATGTGAAGCTTGATAGAGCTAAGTATATTTGTTGGAAGATCATAGTGGACTGAAGACCAGTATGAGACAAGACTTCCAATTTTCTTTTTTTTATTTTAAGGTAAAAGGGAAACATGAGTAGAGTGGCCTGTTCTTCATTACTGAAAGCAAGAGGTTAGTTTTGGGACTGTGCTCATGAATTTTATGAGTGTGTTGACACTTTTGTTGGTCTAAGTGTTGGGGTGTGTACATGCTGGTTTTATTACCTTGCCCTAGAAGCCCAATTTTCTGTCTCATCACGAACCAACAACAGAAGACACGGTGCACTGAGCAGAGTTGCCCTGGGTCCTTGATCTAACCCATGAGACATTATTTGGAGTCTACTGCATTATTTATTACTGCTAAAGTATTTTCAATTAAACTGACATCTTAAATGCTAACTTTGCCTGGCAGATAATTAAATTCTTGTTTCTTTTCTAAGGAAGCTGAGGTGAAAGAAGCCAACCATGAGGGATGACAGGAATTTGTACTGCCTGTCCCCACAATTACTAACAAGTAAGCGCTATATGGTACCATAGGATGGAGATGGACTTGGTTTCTGTTAATGACAGTTGTCACGGAGGTGAGGAACACTCAGGTGATTCCAGACAAACCTCAGAAAAGGTGGACTGCAAAGCCAGCCTGCTGCTGGAGGTGGAGGAAGATTACTTGCCACCTTCCAGTCCTGGGTTCATCCTGCCAGACCTTTGTCTGACAAGAAATCCATATAGAAGTGCAGTGTGAAGGAGACCTTTGAAACCTACTACCAGAAGCGTAATTCAACCAGTCCACCAACTCTGACCTGCAGTGTCAAGAATACTTTTCCTCTGAACACTCTGAGGAACCTCACGAAACGATAAGTGGGGATGAGGAAAGCATCATTTTATGGATGCTTTTTGAGGAGGAGGAGGACCTGGAGCATCTGGAGATGCCTTGATCATTTCCTCCATGATCCGTATGAGGAAGACCATTGTTTGCTGGCATTATACTATTTCTTGGCAGCTACAAAGAGGAAATGCAGCCATTCTATCAGGCTGAAGTCACAAGAGATGTGCAGTTGTTGGATATGATCAGGACCAGCTGGACTCACCTGGGCATCTACGCTTGTAAGACTGACATGTGAAACTAGAACTTTTATGTGCAGGTAGTCTCTTAAGTTAGGGTGGGTTTGTCTATACTGTCACCAACCTCTGGTGCTGGTTTTGCAGAAGTGCCACTGTGAGGCTGCGCAGCCCACTTGGCCAGAAGGACTCATCCATCTCTTCTCTCCATACATCCTCTCACAATCATCTGCACCCTGTGCAAACATACTTGGCTGTGGAGATACTGGTGCTGTGTGTGCTTGTATATTACTAGTTTTCCTTAAGAGTACTGATGGATGAGGGGAGGATCACGTGCTTGTCTTCCATAAGAGACACGGGAGGGGTACGTGGTTCCGTGTGTCTTGGATCTAGGTGGAAGAAAGCCGCTAGGCTGCCCAGCTACGGCATTGCAGTCAGAAACATCTCAGAATTTTTTAAGTTCAGAAAAGTGATAATAAAAATAATGAAAATCTGAAGTTTTTTTGCTAGTCTGTGAGAGTTGGAACAATGGTTCTTTCTCTGCAAGGCTTGCCATGCTAAGCAGCTTGTGGGTTTCTCATGGATTCAAGGACTGTCATTAAAGGAACGCTGCTAGTTTATTTTTTAACTGCCTTATCTGAAGAAACTGAACTGCCACTTACTGTGCTCTCAGAAGTGGCTCGCTTTTCCGTGTGAAAGGAGTAGGTACGTTTCTCTTCCTCACCCTCAGCTCCCAGCAGAGTAGTTTCTGGTTCCATGTTTATTTTTAGAGAGAGTCTGTGAGATCACAAAAATGTAGAACTTGGAGCATTCTTATATACCCTATTTGCATGCTGGCAATGTACGCTCTTGTTCATTTTTAATGACAGTTCTGTGTTCGCTGTTAATTGTAGAAACCCATCTCCAAGACCTGTAGGAGTTTTCTTAAGAAAAGACAGCAAGATAGCGGTCCAGTGTGGCTGCAGCGTTAAAAGCAGGAGCAATCTCGGCAAGATGACACGGGGGGAGTAGCTCCAACTGAAGGGAGGGCAGAATGGGTCAGTAGGAAAATGGGGGGACAGGTGCAGAGCACTGAGGGGACTGGGTCAGGGACCACTGGCTGTAGTTGAACAGAAGATGTTGGGAGGTTCCCAATGGGGACTGGACTTGGGGTGGCTCCTGCTGAAGTTAGAATGGTGGGAACGTAGGAATGGATGCGTGGGAATGAAATGTGCTGACAGGGAGCATGAACAGGAGGGAGGGCTGCGGAGCCACGGAAGAATGGGAAGTCTTCCAGAAATGGCGGCAGAGAAATGGTGGAAATTTCTGCTCCAAATTGCTGTTGGGGTTGTTCAGCCCGGAGAAGAGAAGGCTCTGGGGAGACCTTGTAGCAGCCCTTCAGTACCTAAAGGGGGCCTACAGGAAAGATGAGGAGGGACTCTATGAGGAGTGGAGCCATAGGACAAGGGGTAACGGTTTTAAACTGAAAGAGGGGAGATTTAGGTTAGATATTAGGAAGAAATTCTTTACTGTGAGGGTGGTGAGGCACTGGACAGGTTGTCCAAAGAAGCTGTGGATGCCCCATCCCTGGAGGTGTTCAAGGCCAGGCTGGATGGGGCTTTAAGCAACCTGGTCTAGCGGGAGGTGTCCCTGCCCATGGCGGGGGGTGGAACTGGATGGTCTTTAGGGTCCCTTCCAACCGGAACCATTCCGTGATTGTATGAAGGGCGCCCGCTCGCTTTCGGCTTGACCCACCTGGACGTTCCTCCGCATCTCCCAACCCCTCCGGGCGCAGGAGCCGGGATGGGTGTGGTGGGGGTCCCATCCCGATCCACCCCCGGGTCGGCGGTGCCGGAGCGAGGGCCGGCGCAGGGGAAGGGGCTGCCCGGGTCCCGCCCCGCTGCTGGCAGCCGCCGGCCGCTGCGGGCCTCGCCGCGCCGGGCTGCGATTGCGCCGCCGCCGCCGCCGGGGGCCTCCGCGCCGGCGCAAGGGGCTGCGCGGTGGCGGCGGGGCCGAGGGCCGCGGCGCGGGAGACCCGCAGGTAGGGCGGGGAGCGCCGGGGGAGGGGTGGGGGGGGTGCCGGTCCGCGCTGCGGCGGGGCGGGCGCGGCACCGGCGGCTGCGGGGTGGGACTTTCCCACGGGGAAAAGTTTGGAGGTTCGTTGTACCCGGGGAGGGAATAATAAATCTTTTTAATCTTTATTATCTTTATTTTATTTTATTTTATTTTATTTTATTTTATTTTATTTTATTTTATTTTTCAGCCCACATTGCGATTTAAATATCCCCCCCCTTGTGGAAAGCGGACGGGTCGTCGTCGGGGAGTTTTCTGAAGCCAAGCGGTGCCAGCCTCCTCTGAAAAGTTTGGGTTTTTTTTCTTTCAACAAAGGGAATAGATGAGTTCCTGGCGGTGCGCTGCTGGAGGGGTGCAGCCCCTGGCGGGAGGTGAGGAAGAGTTCCCGGTTCTCATGCACGCGTTATTAAATGGATGGGAACGGCCGAAGTTGGGGGGGGGGTGTGACTTGAGCCAGTCTGTTCCAGGCAGTGACTAACGAAGAAGACTGATTCAGGCTTGTTTGCTGTATCACGGCAGAAGAAAGCGCAGCTTGTGTCTGAACCGAAGCTGGGCTTTCCGAGATGTGAATAAGATCTTTCACTTAACGCACGTTGCACTAGTGCCTTTATAACTGTTTAAACCTGCTGAAGCTAAATAGACAAGCTTTATGTATGCATGGAAATACAGAAATAAGTACATTTTTACGTATGTGTGCTTTTATATATCTACATGCTTATATTCAGAGAAGTCTCACCCAGACAAAAGCAGTCAAAAGGAAGTGAAGAAACAGCGGGAATAAAGGGAATATGAAAGTAGGCGTGAAGGAGAAGGTGGGGGTCAGAGGAGCAGCCAAGATATCCGTCAGGATGGGAAAAATGCAATTTCTGAGCTTAGAGTAGCAATTCAGTGTGAATGCAGGTTTAAACCAGGTGAGTGAAAGCTCCCCGTGGAGCTGCTGTCAACAGGGGCTGCTGGGACAAATGAAGAAAACCTCTTGCGAATCCACGCTTTGGCATGAAGTAAATGAAAGCTGCTTCTTCACAAGAAAGGTTGTGACTCAGGCGGGTATTTCTGACCAATTACGATTTTTTATTATTATTATTAATATTATTATTATTATTTGAATATAATTATTATATTTTCTGCTAGCGGGGTTGGTCTGCAAAGGGAGGTTACCCAGAGAATTTGAAGCTGTTCCAGTGGACCAGCTCTGGAGGATGACTAGCTGTGCTTTGAAGCCTGGGAGGATGATTAGTAAGCTTTCTGGACAGCTGTTTCCTCTTTGCATGGTGCTGGCTGGTAGCGGCACAGGGACCCCAAATATCCTCAAGACAGTTACAATAATGCTGGTCAAGATGGGAGGCCAAAGGCACTCCTGAGCTCTCCGGATCCCCCGTCTATAGGTTGCTTCTGGATTTGGCTGTTTGACTGACACAGTTTCTAGGTCTCATTGTGTTATCTAACTAGTTTCTGAAAGAAAACACCTTGTGACTGATGCTCCTAGTTTGCATTTAGCAAGATCAAAACAAGGATTATGCATGAGTCCTCGGAAAAAGACCTGTGGTGGGGGCAGCTATAGTGTAGGACTTTGCCTAAAGCATTTACACCCCAGAGTTCTGAAGATTTCTCGTCTTTAGGTGGATTTAAAATTTCACTTATTTATCAATTTATATTTGTAGTGAAGACTGGGTTATGATAGAGGATTTAACGTCATTAAACGTAGTCTGTCTGGATTTTGTATGCTGTCTATTTTCTAGATATATCACAGCAGATGATTGTGTTTCTCCTATTGCATAACTGATAGTCTGTCCTATTCTTTTAATCAGGAAAAAAATCTTCACTGTGATCTTACGTTAATATCAGAACTGTAAAGAGAGCTGAGAATGAGAGGGGCTCACCATGAAAGACCTGAAGTTCTTGGTATACACGTCATCAATGAGCTGCAGATGAACACAGTGTATGCCTCAGAAGATGGATGTGAGTGTGGACTGGCACTCTGAGAATAGCATTTGTGACACAGCTGAGAAGCATTCAAATTATTCCAGAAAGACCACTTATTCCAGAAAAGTGGGGCACACATCTAGCCTCCAGAAGGAGGTAGACATGAATTACTCACAGACATGCAGTCCTCATTGCAACTCTGCTAGACCTTCAAGTAAGCAGGAGCTTCCTGCAGAGTTGCAGTGTGAAGACAAAGAAACCTATGAGACCTACTACCAGAAGCAAGGTGAGAGTACAGCTGGGGTATTTGTTCCCTCTGGTACCAACTTTGACCTGCAGTGTGAAGGTAAAAATTTAGAGCACTGTTCCTCTGAGCGGTCCAAGAAGCCATGGAGAAGACTATGTGACGGTAACGGAAGTACCGTTCTTGCTGATGTGTTTGATGAGGACCCGGACCCTGTCTGTGAGGAAGCTTTGCCGTATCGGTGCAAGAAGTGTGGTTCCTCTTTCCAGGGTATGAGTGAGCTGCAGGAACATAAGCGAAATCATCTTGTGGAAAACTCATACCGATGTCCCGTCTGTGCCAAAGAGTTCTTCCGTGCAGCAAATTTGCGGATGCACAAGCTTATTCATTCTAGTGATAGGCCACACAAGTGTCCGGAGTGTGACAAGGGTTTCATTCGCACAGCTGATGTCTGGAGGCACCTACGCAATGTGCACAAGATAGAGCGCTCCATGGTGATCTTGGGAAATGGCATGGCTAGGAACCCGTGGTCGATAGTGCATCGTAACCAACACACTGTTGAGTATACTGATCAGCCTTGTGCAGAAAACCAAAAGTCTGAGGAAGATGACTATAAACCTTTTGCCTGTCCAACGTGTGGCAAAGGTTTCGATAAGCCTAACCTGCTTTCCAAACACAAGGTGATCCACCGGCCAGACAAGCCCTATAAGTGTCAGGAATGTGGCATGGCGTTCGTCCAGCTGCTCAGGCTGAAGAGACACCAGCAGACTCACTCTGGGGAACGTCCCTTCTATTGCGAGGAGTGTGGGGGGACGTTCACCCGGCTGGCATCGCTCCAGCGCCATCACCGCATCCATACTGGAGAGAAGCCCTACTCTTGCAATTACTGTGGTCATTCCTTCACCGAGTCAGGTACCCTACGGAGGCATGAGCGCACACACAAATTGGACAAATCTTAATTCTTAAGCTCACTGGTGATTGTGGTCTTATGGGTTGCTTCTTCCCTGAACGAGGCCTGATCAGTTGGGCTGGAGAAAGCACTCAACTCCATGCACTCTGGCCAGTCCAGACCCATTTCCCAGCAGTGGCTGGTAGGGACCACTACATCATGGAAATCTCTGGAATCTGTACTGGTAGAGATGGTGCTCACTGGCTTTAAACTGGCTTTGTATGGAAAAATAACCTAATTACCACTGAGTAATGAAATGTGAGACTTGTGAAGACTGAAACCACTGGCGTGCTAGCACCGTCCAATTCGCTGAACTGATGATGCATCAGCTTGAGCTTTTTGCAAGGATGCGTGGGCTGTGAGACTTCTCTCTGCCATCTTGGTCACTGGATAAATTGGCCCTGCCCTCTGGAGCGTGACGGCTCTTTGGCGCTGGGTTTGGAGATCTGTTGTTGCAGGTCTTTGCTAAGTCAGAACAGTCCAGAGTTGTCCCTCTATCTCTTCTCTTCTTGTATTCTGCTGAGTTTTTCTTTCTAGTACTTTTTTTATTTGGAGGGGAAGTATCATGTTGGTTATTTAAAAAAAAAAAACACAACACAAACCACCAACCACAAAACAGTTCCTTAATAAACTCAACAGTTACCATCTGTATTTCATAAATGTTTCTATCTAAGGGAGTATCAATCTCTTTTGTGTGATTAGTTGAATGTCTGTTAATGATGGAAAGAGTTTTATTTTCGCTATTGACAGTGTATGTTCTTGGGGTGAGGGGTTTAGTTATATTTGTCTCTCTGATGGAACTGTGCACTCTAAATCTGAACAGATAAATATTACAGTAGCAAATGTTTGAGAACACAAAATGCAAAGAGCAGGAGAAAGGCCAGATTTAAGCCACCTTTGCTACTCGTTGCATAGGAGTCATCTTCATTTAAACATTTTCACGCATAACTACTGCAAAGAGTCCAGCAGAGGGCTACAAAGATGATCAAGGGAATAGAGCACCTCTCTTATGAGGAAAAGCTGAAAGACCTGTTCTGTTCAGCGTAGAGAAGATTGAGAGGGGATCTTATCAATGCTTATAAATATCTAAAGAGTGGGTGTCAAGAGGATGGGGCCAGGCTCTTCTCAGTTGTGCCAGGTGACAGGACAAGGGGCAGAGAGGTTGTGGAGTCTTCTTCTCTGGAGATATTCAAAACCTGCCTGGACACGTTCCTGTTCAACCTGCTCTGGGTGAACCTGTTTTGGCAGGGGGGTTGGACTAGATGGTCTCCGAAGGTCCCTTCCAGTCCCTACAATTCTGTGATAAGGAAACTTCTCATAAGAAAACCGTGTTTTGTGTTCAGTGGCATGTCTGAGTACTACCCAGAGTGTCTGCTGGTCCCTTTGCTTTGATTTAGATTCAAATGTTCTGTGAAGAAAAATTTCCCTAGAAACTAGCCCCGCAGACTCAGGCAGGTGCTGCCTAATGCCCGAAGGCTGTAACTTCCAATTAAGTATGTATTGCCTCAGTTACGGCAGTGGGGTTTTTGACTTTGAAACTTAATAATGACACTTAATCTACTGTTAGCCACTGTGGCAGAAGCATTCAGTTTGTCCTTAAGTTGCAGCTCTAATTTCCTTTCCGTGTCAGAAAGCTTTGCTTCCTTTCCTCTGCCAGCTACTGTAATTTCACTAATTTCTTTCTAATGCATTCTGCCTTTTCAGCAGGAAGTTGTGCAGCAGAGTGAAAGTAAAGCTTCAGGGTAACGGACCTTTGCGTTTACTACCAGGCTATTTAATGTAAAGCACAGATTGTGCTGTTTGCAAATTTCATAGAATAGAAAATGACTCTTGCATTCCCCTGGATTTCTGTGGGGTTACGAAGTCCAAGCTCCATGTCTCAGAACTTGGGCTAAATGTGATGAGTTGTGGGTGTTGCAGTGTTTGATGTGAGGTCCTTAGCTCAGGTCAAGCTGAACCTCTGTCCTCAGCAACACTTCAGCTTGATTGTGAATGGGAGACTTAATTCTCCCGACCTCTCTAATGGGCTGTTTTAATTCCATTCCTCAAAGAAGTCTCCATATTAGGGAACTGATCTGCATCCCACTTCTTAGGGATGTGTTATGTTGATTCTGAAATGATGTGCTCTTGTTACCCAGATCTCTCTGCCGGGATGGCTCTGGACCCTGCACTACAGCTGTGAGTGAGACTTCTCCAAATTTCCCTCTGCAGGTAGATCTTAGGTTTCTGAAGGGCTTTTGATGGGACCCCTTACCAAAGGGTCAGTCTTGTCTGAGGGCTGCTTAGCCTCTCTAAGAGGAAGGATCTTTGCATGGAAAAAATCCTTTCTGAAAGGGGACTGTGGGTAAATGATCTGCAGAGAGAGGTCATCAGTGCTGTTCTGCAGGGATCATGCTGTTCAACACAATTTGAAATGACCTAGAGAGAGGGCAGATAGCAAGGTGACAAAGCCGTTCCAGAAGATATCATGCATTAAGTTTCCACCCTCATCTTCTAAATGCATTTCGAAGTTGTCAGCTACAGTCTCCCCTTTTCTGCATTCCGCTTCTCCCTCGGGTGTGCAGTGCTTTTGCTGTAGGGGGTTTTAATATCCAATTAAACTGCACCACTATGCACACCTTTATGTTCTGTGACTGTTCTGCTTAGACGATTGCGGTAATTGGGAACATCTAGTTATTCTGCTTCTTGGTGTTCGCAATTGGTGGAGTTTGTACCTGTAAGAGCATAACGGTGAAAGTGTTTTGAACAAAGGTCTGTTTAATGGGAAGAGTAAATGGTTGGTGAAATTAAAACTACTAGGCTTAACTAAAAGGTTATTAAAAAGATACTTGCCTGGAAGGTTGACTTGCATATAAAGTGCTTGGATGTGTGAAAGGAGTAATTAAAATGTGTGATGGTTTCTGGGAAAAGCGTGTTGAACGCTCTTCAAAGAAACTTGCACTAACTCCAGTGCAAGTTACAGGAAATCCCTTAGAGCTTAATTTAACCCAGAGATCATCACTTCTGCACTTCACATCTTTAATTATATTAAAAGGTTTGGAAGTCTTTACCAGGCCCTGACACTCTCTCAGTGTCAGTCTGAGTTACTGGTAGCCATAGCCAGTCATGGTAGCTAGTTAGTGAGCAAATACACCTGCTTCATTAGAGAGGTTTTCAAGTGTGTGGTTTCAGCAGCAGCGATTTTTCTTTGTGCAGAGTACAGGTGTATCTGTTAGCTCATTTGCGTCTGTAAAGGCCATGGAAGAACCCGTTCCCTCTGATGCTGTTCTGTGCAGAGGACTCACTGGCAGATCCTCAATGCCGGGCCATTTTGAGAAGTACTTGGACACAAGCACAGGGCTGGGGCTGACCTAGGCAGGGTATCCTGATTGTGTGAGTACTTTTGATTGCTGGATGGTGTTTGTGAACAGTGGAATGCAGAAATACCCTTTCCTCTTTGCCAATTTTCCTGTCCCCTCACTATATCGCTTCTGCCCATCTCATTTCCATCACAGGAAAATTGTCTCAAGACTAAGCAGTTAGAATGGCTCCAGCACTGAAGACTCCTGGCCCTTGCTGACCTGGAATCACTGGCCAGTCCTTGGCAGCTACAACAGTATTTTCTTACTTTGTTAACAAAGGTGTTGCATGGCAAATACGCCTGTGCTTGTGTAGTGTAGGTATAGCACCTTGCGCAAAGAAAAAGCTACTGCTCTACAGTCTTTTTACTCCTCTGCATACCATCATCCTCCTCTTACACTATTGCCTTCTCTCAGCATGGAGGAGTCTGAAGCAGGAGTCTTTGATGTAAACGGGGACCACTCAGCAATCCATCATTTGTCAATTAATCTGAGCAAAGGGCATTGAAATCTCTGGAGCAGGCAGCTTTTATTTAAAGTGAGCTTCATCATGTGATGATCTGCCTCTGATCTTGTAAAGTTTCTGTTGGCTTAAGGAGCCCCACTGTGGTTTTCCTACTTGCAGCCTGAAAATGAGCAGGGGCTGAGATCTTATCAACAGAACGGCAGGTAAATAGCATTTCACTAGGATAACATACTGGAAGTAGAAAGGAAAACAGTGGTTTTATTTTGGTGATCCCAGCTGTGTCTGATGCTTTGAGAAGTTAAAAAATTGTGGGCCTGTGCAAGGCTAGAGTCGTCTTAAAAGAGCAACCACTGAATGGGTGCTAGCCCATGAAGCAGGTAATGAAAGTCTCTGCACCAGAGCACAGCCCACCTATAGATTCACTGTAGGATGGCTGTGCTGCTGAACTCCTCCCTACTACATGAGAATCTTGTTTTCCAGAGCAGGGTATGCTCAAATGAATGTGCTCATGCAGTTCATGTAATGGCTTTCCTCTTATTTATCTGCTAGAAGAAAACATCAGAGCTATCAAGTCCTTTTCTCATTAAGGGCTTTATGTTAATTCTTGCTTATGTGCTTCAAATCTGAAAGCAGGAGTAGTGATTTGTTCTGAGCAGGTCTGTTTCTGTACGAGCTACCAGCACACATCTTGTTGGCTGCAAGGGACACTTTAAGGAATAGGTCCTTGGGCTCAGAGCCGTGCACAGATACCAGGGAGGTAGCCAAGCCACCAGCTTGCCATTTAGCCGTTATTCCCAATAACTGCCTGGCGCGTCTTAAAAAGAAATATCTTCCTTGATGCAAGGGTGTTCTTTGTTGAGCATGGTAAGTTTTACCCCAAAAGGGTCCGTGTGTTTTGCTGGCCTGCTTGCCCACCCTCTGATTTCCTGCTTGGAAGAGGTTGTGTTAATTTTCTTCTTCCTTGATACTTTGACCATCATGGCTGCTCCTGAAAATACTGCTGGTGTTGTCAGCGGGGATGGTTTGGTGACCTCAGGTGGGTTCTTTTGGAATACCTGGTGGATTGACAGCAATTTGGAAAGAGGAGTTACTAAAACCTGAGTTGTCAGCAGTTGTTAAAGGATTTGGTCTGAAGGCTTTTGCTTGGTAAGTGGTGTGTGTGATGGATGAGTTATTTTCAGGGAATTGGGAGAAGGCATGATACAGTATTCAGTCTTCCGGACCCTGAAATTGTAGTGCAATCTAACTGACCTTCCTTGTGGGACCTCTTAGGAAGATTGCTAGTATGTATGTCTTATTTTGTATTTAAAAAGCTCTTGGACCAGTTGTTAGCTGGATTTTGTATTTATACCTTGCTTGTTTAAAAAGAAGATGAACTCGCTTGTAGAAGTCTGTCTGCTGACTGTGCAAAATGTTTTGCCCCTGGAGCCTGAAAAAAAAGAAGGCATTGATGTTTGCATTGAGAAGAGTCTGTACTCTAACGTGGTCCAGTGCAACCCTACGGAAGTATTTCTGCTGGCACGGGGTTTACATCTGCTGGATGAGAGCTGACCTTGCCAGAAAGCACGGCTGTGTTGGAGCACTGGGGGAAAATCTGGACACTAACACCACGCTGCCTCAGCTGCTGGCACCAAATCCAGCAGACTGGGGATGTCTTTCACCTCAGTGTGCAGCTTTGGGACATACTTCCTTCCCAGAGAGCTGGGAAGTTGGGGGCTGAGTTTTCCTGAGTACAGAGAGATGGTAACCTGGTGCCATCTACACCTGCATGTCAGCTCCCGGTTCCAGCACAGCAGCGTGTGAGCAGGACGGAAGTGCAGTAGGTGAAGAAGGCTGAAGTCCATGTTTGTGGCTGTGGTTCTACAGGTGGAACTGCTGCTGAGACAAGGCTGCCTGCACGCTTACTGAGAAGCCTCCCACCAGCCTTTGCTCCTCACATACCAAAATTCACCCCTAGGAATACCTGCAGGCTTGGGTTGAGGTACAGGAAACATCTGTGAGTTGTTCCTCATGTCCTGCTTCACTTCTGAACATGTGCAGATGCACAGTCCTTGCATACAGTAATAGACACTGAAATACGCTAGTTAGAATGTTTATTTCCAGTGTGTTCACTTAAAATATAACAGCAGCTTTAAAATAGCTCCAGGACAGGGGAGTTCATGTAAACACAAAGAATATCCCCAATTTTAACTACATTATTTCCTTCTCTGTTCGCATACTGTGACACAGCATCAAGTTTGTAATGATCAGACAGCAATCACTGCAGGAGTGAAAAATAAAGCTATGCTCCCCCTGTCCTTGGCAGCTACAATACTATTACCAGCACATTTATTATAAGCACTTTTATATATCATCATTTACAGATGTATTTACGTGCCTTCAATAGCAGTGCATGGCCAGGTGGTGTGGGACCAGGGCTTGACTCTTCAGCAGGTCTTTACCACCGTGAAGGGCAGAATAAGAAATCCAGAAGCAACACCCAAGCAATGTGGGACATCCTCCCAAAGTGCAGGGCAGGTAGTGATGGCAGCAATGTTGTTGTAAAGGTCTGCACCACTAAGGTGGCAAGGTGAAAGACCTCTGCTCCTCTCCAAACTGGAAACAAGGACAGCTCTCTTTCTGGATATGCTCAAATTGATGTGATTTCTTGCTGCCATAGAGATGGAAGACAGCCAACTCCCAGTGAGGAAAGGCCTAGCTTGATCTGGTTTACTCATACTCTCAAAAGAAGGAAGCAATTTGGGGGGGCTTTTCGCAATTTCCAGTGCAGAGCCTTGCAGAGCATTGTGCGCTTGCCTGTCATTTGACCTGACTTCCTTTTTATTTCACAGTTTGCTGTAATTGCTTTTTTGCTTCTCTCATCAGGAAACACCCTTGAGGAAGAGTTTTAAGTGACTTTTCTGTCTTGTCTTGTCTTGTAAAGATTTTGCTGGCTGACTTTGTATAGAGCTATAAAACATGAACACCGCCCCTGGCAGTGGAAATGATGGAGTCAGCCTAGCATGCACCTTCCTTATTCTTCCAGACTGGCCCCCAAACCCTCCCTGGAAGAGCTTGCGTGCAGGAGGTTGGACAGGCTGAAGCAGGGCGATACGGACTCCGGAGCAGCACACATCTGCTACGGTTCTGGGCTTCATCCTTCACCTGCTCATGTTGTGGATGAAGAGGATGCTTGTCCTAAACCCACGGAAAGCTCTGTTCTCCCTTCTGGAAGGTCAGTGCTAAATGCCAGCCCAGGGTATATTCACCCTTGATCTGCATGAGAGAGACTAAACTCTGGGGATACTGTGGCTCCGGAAACATCAGAAGCTTTACTATAGTGCTGTCTCCTGCAAATGAACCTAGCACTGGGCTGGCATAGCAGGAGGGGTGGAAGGAAGGGCCAGGGACAGGGGTGCACTTGAGTGATGGGCTGAAGCGTAAACCAAGCTCGGCTGCTGGAGGTAATGATGAGGGCAAGGATGACTTGGGGGTTGTGTCAAGAAGCATGAGGTTCATGTGAAGAGCGTTCTGGGACTCAGATCCCAACCAGGCTCGGCTCTGGTGAGCAGGCACATAATAAATATCACTCTTTTTAGCTAATGAGAAAGGTAGAAGGGGCTTTCTGTTTTCTCCCACATGCCAGGGCCCTTGCTGCAATGAAGAGGTCAGCAAGGCACATCTGCTGTGTCCTCTGGCTATTCCTTGTCTTTCAGGCCCACCTCTGGTCCCATGGGACACTCAGGTGGGGGGTTGTTGCAGATGAGTGAAATGCACCTCACTAAAAGAGAGAAGTAGCAATATGTTTTATAGAGGAAGAAATAATAATTTGATAGAGTTCAGTAAATTCAATGGAATTTAACAAAGTTTAACGGTGGTTTACCACGGTTCAGTAAGTTTGATGGCAAGGTTCACCTTATTAATTCCTGCATGGAAGAAACATACAAAGGAAAATTGAACCAGAATCAAGTTAGAATGATTCACATAGAAACTGGAGATGCAAAAGGGTAAGGAAGACCCTCCTGTTGAGTCACAAGGACCCTCTTGCTTTCTAAACTCCTGATGGAGCTTAGGTGTGGCTAAGTCCAGTCTTAGTCTCAGACTTGGTCAACGGTTTATATCTAATGGAAGAGATACAAAGAGTAAGGAAGACCCTCCAGTTGAGTCATGACGTTCAGAGTGGACCTCCTTGCTTTCCAAACTCCTCAGAGAGGAGTCTAGGTGCAGCTGGATCCAGTCTTAGTCCCAGACTTGGTCAATAGTTTATGTCTAAAGGATTATATATGCAAAGTTTATAATAATTAGTATTGAGTAACTACATGGATTACTAATGTTTCATTAGCATTAATTCAGCATGCTATCAGTCACTTACCAAAGATCTGCTGTTGGTAAAAGATCTCTCTGGCTTGAGGAGCAACCTTGAGAGGTGTCCCAGCTCAAGGGGAGATCACCGCCATGCAGGGAGAGCTCAAAATAGGCTGCCTTAGGCTGTCATATATATAGAATACAGTGGTTAGCTTGTAGTCAAGTTATATGTGATGGGAAAGGTATGTATGAGACTCCTTGTACCCACAACTTTCTTTGTTCCTTGATAAATGAGCCTTGGAAAAGCCACCCTGCTATTCATGCATTAATTGTATGATCAGTGTTCCAAGCTCATAAGCATCGGTGCTGACTGCATCACTCTGCTTCTTTGTGGGTTTTCAGAGAACAGATTGAAGCTAGAGGAGTTCTTCGCCCAGCTACGGCACAGGCCATTACCTCCTTTGCAGGCTGTACCAAACTACTGCTAGCTTGGTTAAGGGGTAGAGTGCATCCGTCACAGGGGTGAGTCTTCCCTCCCAAGCACCGTGCTCATGGAGTTGTAAACAGCTGGAAGGTGCCCAGCCAAGCTCTTGGGAGGAGCTGGCAGCGTGAGCCCTATCTGCATGAGGATGCTCCAAGGTGGGTTCCCAGCCAGAGAACCACTTCGTCTGCCTGAGAGGCTGAGATGCTGCCGGTACACCAGTGTAACTGGTGGGGAAGCAAATGATGCTGGACAGTAAGAGACAGTAAGGGATGGGACTGCAGCTTCATCATGGAGGTGCTCCCAGGCAGTTGCTGGAAAGACCTTTCAGGCAAGTATTTTAAACCAGAAAATGAAGCGCTGAGCCCTTCACGTGAATTACTTGAGCAGAGGAATCTGTCTGGCAAAATGTTGTTTGTCACCAAGTGAGGCTGGGTGAACCAGGTACCGACCACTAAATATCTCTGTCGTCATTTGGAAAACCCTTGGGTTCTAGCATTTGGGGATGCAGCAATAACTAGCAATTAATTATCAATAGATAAAGGGGAAAAAATGCCAAAAATGTTTCTTGCCCTTTTGTTCTTTGCAAGAGACGGGTGAGAACAGGATGTTCCCAGCAGTATCTTCTAATTATTTCACCACTGCACATCTCTCTTACACTGCAAGTTAGAAATGTCAGTTTAATTTTCTTTTAATTGCCTCAGCTATCAGGTACCTGAGAAAAGCGATTTTTACTGACTGTCTAGTCCCTTCTTGGTCTCGAAAGCAGCTCATTGCTGCAGAAGCACTCAGTGCACTCCTGCTTCAGAAAGGATCTCTTGAGAGGAGAGCGAAGGGTGCAAATATTTTGCCTGTAATTACCATATCCAGCGTACTCTGCATGAAAGGAAAGGGTTGTGTTTTGCAACGCTCATCTCATTTGGCAGCACAGGGGGGTTCGGTCTTCAGTTTGGTTTTCCTTGCCCATTTCCATGTGGAATTTAAACCTGGAGTGTATTTGCCTAACCCACGGGGGTTTTCACCGTCCCATGAAACGCCTTTGCACGGCTGGGGCAGGGTGCTCAGCCTTGCCAGGAGCACAGGGATGGATCCCAACCAAGCTGGGATCCTCTTTTCCTGGAGGGAGAGCACTCAGAAATAAGTAATACATGAGTGACTGAGCTCTGCCTCTTTCCCCTGTGCTTGGACAACCAGCTTTATGCCGACTGCCTCCTCCTCCCCTGCCAGCCATGTGCCAGGGGCTGCCTGGGGTGCAGGGGCACTTGCAGCCCCAGATGTGGTTTTCCCCTGGCCATATCTGGGAGGTTAGGACTCCTCTGCTCTGTGCTGTGAGATATGGGTGGAGAATGGATTGAGAGCAGCCCTGAGGAAAATGACTTGGGGGTGTCAGTGGATGAGAAGCTCAACATGAGCTGGCAGTGTGTGCTGGCAGCCCAGAAAGCCAACCGCATCCTGGGGTGCATGGCCAGCAGGTCGAGGGAGGTGATTCTGCCCCTCTACTCCGCTCTCATGAGACCCACCCGGTGTACTGCGTCCAGCTCTGGTGCCCCCAACATAAGGAGGACATGAACCTGTTCAAGCAAGCCCAGAGGAGGGCCACAAAGATGTTCGGAGGGCCATGAAGATGATCAGAGGGCTGGAGCGCCTCTCCTATGAGGACAGGCTGAGAGCATTGGGGTTGTTCAGCCTGGAGATGAAAAGGCTCCAGAGAGACCTTATAGCAGCCTTCCAGCAGCTAAAGGGGACCTACAGGAAAGATGGGGATGGACTCTTCACCTGGGAGTGTAGTGACAGGATGAGGGGTAATGGTTTTAAACTGAAAGAGGGTAAATTCAGGTTAGATATTAGGAAGAAATTCTTCACTTTGAGGGTGGCGAGACACTAGAACAGGTTGCCCAGAGAAGCTGTGGATGCCCCATCCCTGGAGGTGTTCAAGACCAGGCTGGGTGGGGCTTTGAGCAACCTGGTCTAGTAGGAGGTGTCCCTGCCCATGGCAAGGGGGTTGGAACTCGGTGATCTTTAAGGTCCCTTCCAACTCTTAACCATTTTATATTTCTATATTATGGTCTGTGCAGAGGAGCTGGTGGGGTTGGTGGAGTGCTGCGCCGGTGCAGGGGGGCATTGTGGAGCTGCTGGTGCCACTTGAGGGTGGCCACAATGGCAAAGGCACGTGCACAGTGGGGACAGGCAAAGGGTTGCTTGACGTTGTGTGTGCGGTGGTGGTGGGCAAGGTGGGAGGACTGGGCAAAGGCCATGCTGCCGTTGGAGCACTCGTAGGGCTGCTCACCCGTGTGCAGGCGGTGGTGCTGCTGTAGCGTGCCTTGGTGCAAGCAGGATTTGCTGCAGAGCTTGCAGGTGTAGGGCTTGGTCTTGCTGTGCTTCTGGTGGCTCAGCAGGTTGCTGAAAGGCTGCCCACACTGCAGATCCTTGTAGGGATGCTCCTCCAAGGTGGACCCCTGTGGACCCCCTGGCCCGATGGTGTCTGCACTGGTGAGAGCCGATGCTCACCAGGTGACATGGCTGGAGTGGCTGTCTCTGGATACCTCCCAAGAGTTGCTGCCCAGGGTCACTGTGGTGATCCACAGGGCTCAGTGGCCCTGGCATCCATCTGGGATGGGTGGTGCTGGCACAGGGGTTCCCTATGGCTGGGCTTGCCACCCACCTAGGCACATCATTAGTATTGATGAAGGTGAAGGTTTTGTAGAAGACGTCACCTTCCTGACACAGCGGGTCCCCAGGCATATCCTCCCTTGGTCCGTTCCCTGAACTGCTGTGGTTTCTCTCCTTGGTTTCTTCCAGTGAGCATTGCCCTCACCCTCCTCTCCAGGCACTGCACATTGGACCCCCTTCCTCTCCTCCAGGCTGCCATGGGAGTACTCCTGGACCAGGAATTCAAGGCACTTTGGGCTTGCCATGCTCCTCACCTGCATCAGGCATGGACACCTCTAAGGCTCCTCCACCCCTGGGGCCGTGGCTGTAGGGGACCTGGATTTTGGAGCAGGAAGGGATGACAGGTGTGAGGAGCAGAAAGCAACCAGGCAGCTGTTTTTACCTGGTAAATGTAGCTGGTTTTGTCTTTGGTCACATTGATTTATGCTTAGATCTGGTAACCTTTTTCCTTCCTTTACTGCTTATTTGAAAGCATGGATTTTTATTTTCTGCACTTTGTTAACTATTTTCCCACTTTTTTAAATACAGAACCACCAGGAAACAAAATGCAGATGTTATTAATTACTGAGGCCCTGATGCTCTGCCAGGTTTCAGATCTGGTGGCTGTTTCTCTTGATGGCTAAGGAGCTCACATGTTACAGTGCCAGGCGAGCAGTAGCTGCTTCCATTCCTGGAGGGCTCAGCAAAGAAGAGAGCTCCGTATTAATGCAGAATCACGCAGTATAAAAAAAAAAAAAAAAGATATTAATAAAGGTCACCTGGCCACACAGAGCATTTCCAGAGAAATAAAAATAGCAAGAGGATGAGAAACCAAGGAAGACATCTTGGAGCTGTGATGATGAAGGTGGGAAAGCTGCCTGAGAGTCCACCGGGCTGGCTCAGCAGAGCAGATGCCCTGCGTGCTGCTGGCAGAGGATGTGGGCAAGCCGAGCTGCCTCCTGCCCCTAGGCATGGAAGCAGCAGTGCAAACACATTTCTACTCCCCTCTTTTATGCAGAACACTTAAAGAGAATTAAAATCAGACCCTGACCATGAGCCAGATGCAGCCAGCAAGCAGTGGGTTTGCTGTTTGTGGGACATGCAGTGCTGAGGAGGGGAGGTCTGGCCCATGACAGTTTTATTTTCACTAGTGCTCTTTGCGATTTTGCAAGCAGCTCAGCGGGCTCTGCCCTGCTCTCATACCCATGTGTAAAATGGCCCAAGGAACTCATGCTGCATGAGGAGTCTGAAGAGCAATGTGTATCTTCTCCCCATGCTGTTGCAAGGCTGGGAGACATGGGAAAGAGGGCCTCTGAGTGATCGCTTCTCAGGAATCACAGAATCACAGAATCTTCTTGGTTGGAAGGGACCTAAAGCCAGTTACAAATCCCAGCAGAGAAAGGGAGAAACCCCATTCCTCTCGCTGACAAGAGGAGCAGCGAGTTACTCCTTGGATGCTGAATTTCTGTGCGGATGCTGATTTACAAGTATCTCCCAGCACCCTTCTTCAGAGGCTGCTGGATAGTTTGAAGCCAGCTGGCTGAGCCTGAGCAAGGCTGCTGCTGACAGAGACAGCACTTGTGAGCGTTGGGAAATGCCAACACTCCTTTTATCTGTTTCTTTGCTCCCCAAGCTTACAGCTACGGACAGTGGTGTACGGGCTGTCCAGCGTGTTGCAGCCCACTGCTGCGGAGAGGTGGGAGAGCATCTGCGGGAAAGCCACTCACACACACCGTGGTGGTGAACCTGTTTCCCCGAAGCAGCTTTCCAAAGATCGTAATCTACCCTCAGTCTGCAAGGTGATGCCAGGGGCATGTGGAGGTCTCATTGGAGAAGGGGACAGATCCCTAGTGGCCTCTTGCCTGTGCCCTCTCTGGTGTCCCCCACCCCTGTTGCTTCCCGTCACCCTCAGGCCTGCCTGCGTGCATCCCGTCTGCCTCCCTCCAGCTCCCAGCTCCAACTGGAAGAGCCCTACCTTGATGGGTGGGCACGGGTGGGCAGGCAGCCCAGCAGGAGCATGCCCCGGGCCCCTGCATGGGAGACGAGGGAGGCTGGTGTAGAGCATCCCATGCAAGTGTGCCAGTGTCTGGCTCACCCTTTTGTGTCCAGCCTCCGGAGGTGGGGCCTCTTTCCTCACCCCAGCCTCGCTGCCCGCATCCAAGAGAGCAGCCTGGGAAATGCAGCAGGGCTGCCCTGCACGCCTCAGCCCTTCCCCTCTCCTTCTCCCCATCAGCGATGGAGAGCACCAGCCACCTGCTCAAGTTGTGCCTCCCACTGCACCCACTAGGAGGCTTTTGTCTGCTCCTGGCTTTTAGATGCTATTTCTGCTTCTGCTGGAGAGAGCCCCATCACCAGTAGAGCTCACTGGGTGCTTTTTCCCTGCCTGCCTCCAAGGACTTCACACTGTGACCTTCAATTCATCTCCGGTGCGTTACACTAAATCCCTGCTTTTCTTCCCATTCAAGATGTGTTTCTCACCATCTGGTTGTCCCTTGGCTGCTGTGTGAGTGGTTTCTCCCTCCCCGCAGGTCCAGCCTGTGTGTTTCTGTCTCTCCTGGGTGTGGGAGCTTTCCCACAGGGATCTTTCCTCCCTGCTTCTTTTACTGCCTGCCTCACACATGCTGCTTAGCTTTCCCTTCCTCACAGTGGGGATTTCTGTCTCCTCTCTGGCTTCGGAATCAAACTTTTCCCCTTGTTTTGAGCTGACTCACTTTGTAGGCAATCTCAGCACAAGGACTCTCTGCCTACAGTTGTTTTATTTGGGATTAGCGGAAGCAGATGTGCTTTGCTGCTTGTGCCTGGAGAGGGAACAGCCTCCCACATCAGCACAGCCAAGGGCAGCAAATTGCGAAGTAGGGAAGGAAGAAGTGGGGGGAAGACGAGACCAGGTCAAGCTTGTGTCCCCACCTTGCATCATGAGACTGCCACCTGCCCCCAGGCCCACGTTGTGTGTCACAGCTACTGTATTTTTTGCAGCTGATTTATTTTTTCACTATGTGCAGGATCTTTCCTTTGAATCCCAAAGACAGCCACAAAGGGAAGATGGTCTTGGCAATGAGAAAAAAAATGAAGCCCTCAAAAGTCCAGGCAACAGGTGGTATTTCAACAAAAACACTACAGAGCAGCCTTCAGTCCCGCACTGCTGGCCAGGGCTTTGCACGTGCAAATATCACAGAATCACATGGGCTTGGAAAGGACCTCTGGAGATCATCTAGTCCAACCCCCCTGCCAAAGCAGGTCCACCTAAAGCAGGTTGCACAGGAACTTGTTCAGACGGGTTTTGAATGTCTCCAGAGAAGGAAACTCCACCACCTCCCTGGGCAGCCTATTCCAGTGCTCTGCCACCCTCAAAGTAAAGAAGTTCCTCCTCATGTTTAGGTGGGACTTCTTCCATTCAAGTTTGTGCCCATTTCCTCTTGTCCTGTCACTGGGCACCACTGAAAAAAGACCAGCCCCATCCTCTTGACACCCACCCTTTAAGTATTTATAAGTATTGATCAGATTCCCCCTCAGTCTTCTCTTCTCTAGCCTAAAAAGACCCAAGTCCCTCAGCCTCTCCTCGTAAGAGAGATGCTCCAGGCCCCTAATCATCTTCGTAGCCCTCTGCTGTACCCTCTCCAGCAGTTGCCTGTCCTTCTTGAACTGGGGAGCCCAGAATTGGACACAACACTCCAGATGGGTCCTCACCAGGGCAGAGTAGAGGGGCAGGATAACCTCCCTTGACCTGCTGGTCACACTCTTCCTGATGCACCCCAGGATTGCCATTGGCCTTCTTGGCCACAAGGGCACATTGTCGGTTCATGGTCATCCTATTGTCCACCAGGACTCCTAGGTCTTTCTCTGCTCAGAGGTGCTCTCCAGCAGGTCAGCCCCCAACCTGTACTGGTGCATGGGGTTATTTCTCCCCAGGTGCAGCACCCTACACTTGCCTTTATTGAAGTACATCAGGTTCCTCTCTGCCCAACTCTCCAGCCCGTCCAGGTCTCGCTTCTGATATCACTTCTGATGCAAGAATATGATCCTGCTTTTAGGAACTGAGGGAGCAAGTGGGAAGGGGTGATTACCCCAGCCTGCACTCAGAGCATTTTGTAGATGGTACTGTAGAGCACAGTACCAGCCACCAGCTGGACGCGTGACAAAGCCATCGCCATCCCACTGCCTGCTCCCCAGGTGCTCATTTGTTTTTCCTCTCTTGGACAACTTGCATGCAGTAAATGAGAGCATGTGTCTCAGAGACGGCTTTAGATCCAATTACTCGAAGGAATTAATGTTGTGGCGCCCGCAGGAAATCAGAGACATGCAAACCCGTTTCTCTCTGGAGTCAGAGCCAACTGGGCCATGAGGTCGCTGCTGAGTGACGGTGTACGTGAGCACCCATGAGCAGGCTGCTTCAGCAGGGCACGGTTGCTCTCCTAGGGGCTGAAACTGTTATTTATTGCAGGGATGTGATACAAATGAACTGGCTTCCAAGCAGTATTCTCCATACGTTGGCATCCCTGCTCCAAGTAGTGTGAAATCCTCCTCCCAATAGTTTTATTCCCATGCTCCTTCCCATGTAGCCTCCTGTCGCACTGGAGCAAACCACACCATACCAGCAAAAATCATCTGCCACGTCTTGGCAGCATCTCTGTGAAGCAGAGGGATTTAGCTTGGGTTGGGGAATAGTGGTAGGACTTGAACCCATAAGGGAAGCTGTTGCTGAACACAAGCTGGGGATGTCTTAAAAGCCAGAGGGCAAGGAAAAAGTCATGGGAAGAGATTTGCAGAGATTGGAGGCAGGTTCAGCTCATAATGGCGAGAGGAACATCTTCACTGGGGCCAGCTGAGGCCTGTTTGCAAGCTACAAAGAGAGCAGAGACCAGGGCTGGAGCTCCATCTCTAACACAGGTTGCTAGAAGTCGTGCTAGGCTGGCATAGTCCTGTGGTGATCCTGGCATTGCTGGTCCCACTCTGGCCATGCTGGGGAGGTCCTTCCCCGTGCACAGCTCTTTTTCTGCCCAGGGCGGGCATGCTGCTATGGCCAGCCTGAAAGAAAAATAAATACTGCAGAAGAAAAAGGTAATTTTGATGAAGATCACTCTCCCCTTCAGACTCTTGAGAGAGGGGATAAATGTTGTCAGGGAAAAATACAACAAACTGTCCTCCCGGCTCAGATCTGTGAGTAACGTGTTCTCTTGGGCTGGTTTCTCACTGCCGCGGAGCTCTGTGCTGAAGATGCAGTCAAGGAAAAGCCTTGTAAGATGCCCTATACTAGGAAAGCACAAAGTCACACAACGTGGGTGAGAAAACAGTGATTGAAGGAAAAGATGTCACAAAACCTATAGCATGCAGGTAAGTGTATTTTTTAAAATTTTTCTTTGTGAAGTCCTCTCTCTTTCCTTGCAGTGCCTGGACTAATCTGAGATCTGCCTGGTATTTTCCCTGGTTACTAGTGTTAGGATATGGGATAAACACTGTGATGCATGCCCATGAAGGAGCAATAGTGATGGGAAGCCCAAGTAATACCGTGTTTCAACTGCTCCTAGGCCCATTGCAGAAGCCGTCAGAGGCATAAAGGCAGACAGGAACCCAAATTACAGACAGGAACTACAAATTACAGGAGGGAACACTCTGGCGCTGTCTCAGGAGACTCCCAGCCCCACGGGCCATCAAGATGAGGTAGCTGGAGCGGCTGTCCTGAGCTCTTGGTACTGATGTCCCTAGTTTTTGGGGATGCCCAAGGTCAGCTCCTGGGGGTCTGTGCCACAACTGCACTGGGGCTGTGGCACATCCAGGTGCCAGCAGCTGGGAAGACTTGGTTCCAGGGGCAGCTAGTGGTTAGACTGTGTGTCTGAGGCCACATGGGTGGAAAATGTAGGAAATAACACTGCAGCGTTTAGCAATGGCACAGCAAATCTCCGTGCCAGGCCTGACAGGAGGGGAAGATGATTTTGCTCTTGGACAAGTCTGACTTCACTCACTCACTCACTCATGGCCACATAGACATGAGCACCAAGGCATGTGGCCAAGTGGCCTGTCCAGCAGTCAGCATGTGTCTAGATGGTCTGTCCAGGACAGAGGGGAGACAAAGGGCACCGGCTCTTGGCTTCTCTCCAGTCTCCTGGACTGTAGTTCTGTTGGTGATCCTGTACTGGTTTTATCTGTGCCTTCTTGCACCCTTTAGGACCTTATAGTGATGTGAGCTCAGGCACCTGAGTTAATCTCAGCATCCTGGACTGTGAACATTACTGACCTCTTGTGATAACTCAACATGCCCCTAAAGTTGAGGTGGCAGATGCACTCGTTAGATTTGTGCTCACTGTTGGTAATGGGAGACATATCTGTGCCCACTGAGAAAAGCCCGAGCCCTACAAAGCAAGCCTCATTGGTCCAGGGTCTGGTCTCACATCCTGGATAACTTTTGGGTTTGAGCATATTGCTCAGCACTTGGTTGTCTCGGATCCTACCAGTGAATGCTAAACCAGAGCTCTCAGCCTTCCAGACCTTCTGAGCTTGGCTGGTCCTCAAGCAGCCTGTATTTTAGTAGATCCCACTTCAGTGGATCCAACCACTGTTCAAATATAAAGCGGGAATTGATAATGAGGATTGCATTAATTCACATTAGAGCTCTTCTCAGCCCTTGCTGCTATTCTGGATAAAGGTTAGCAATCCCTTGCATCCAACTGCTTTCTACCTCCTACAACAGCAATTGCACAAAGCCTGCTGTACATCTTCCCCCTCTTGCATTGTCCAGCAGGTGATGCTGGTACCTGCTTCACACTGCCCACCTCCCCCCCCTCAGCATTCTCCACCAGTGCATACAAGAAATAATGTCATATGTTTCCTACAGAACCACTGCTGTATTTGTAAGTTTGTGTAAGAAGTCATTTAGACCCCTGCAGAGGTCATATTGTGTGATGCCTCTTGTTGACTTTCAGCCAGGCTTTGGGGATAGTCCCCACCACCATGTAAGCAACCAGGAAGGGGAATCCACAGTTCTCCTTTGATTTTTGCCTGCAGTGACCTCCAGCAATGTGTTACCATGCCATCTTCCATGACCCTGTCCCTCTCAAAGGTCGGGGCAACCGTCCGCTTTAGTCTGTGTTGGTGATTGTTGTGGTTTAACCCCAGCCAGCAGCTAGAACCCTGCAGCCGCTCGCTCACTCCCCCCACTTTGGATGGGGGAAGAGAATTAGAAGAGTAAAAGTGGGGGGAAAAAAAACCTCATGGGTTAAGATATAGACAGTTTAATAGGTAGAGTAAAAGCTGTGCACACAAGCAAAGCAAAACAAGGAATTAACTCACTGCTTCCCATCGGCAGGCAGGTGTTCAGCTGTCTGCAGGAAAGATGGGCTCCATCACATGTAACGGTTACTTGGGAAGACAAACACCGTAACTCCAAATGTCCTCCCCTTCCTTCTTCTTCCCCCAGCTTTATATACTGAGCATGACATCATATGGTATGGAATAGTCCTTTGGTTAGTTGGGGTCAGCTGTCCCGGCTGTGTCCCCTCCCAACTTCTTGTGCGCTCCCAGCCTGCTTGCTGGCAGGGCAGTATGAGGAGCAGAAAAGGTCTTGGGTGCTTAGCAATAATCAAAAATACCAGTCTGTTACCACACTATTCCCATCCCAAATCCAAAACATAGCATTACACCAGCTGCTTGTAAAAAATTTAACTTTATCCTAACTGAAACCATGACAGTGACCTATAAACCCAGGCCTCCTTCTGGAAATCTCCCATCTCAGGTGGATAATCTCAATTATAAACTGCACAGCTTCTTAGAAGAGATCAGCTTAGAAGCATTTAACAATTAACATTAGCTGAAAACCCAGTTCCTTTTCTAAAGGATAAACTTCTGAACTGCAGATAATTACCACTCTTCTCCCTTTGATGGCATCTTCTATCTTAAGCTGTAGAAACAACACGTAGGTGCTTTAAAGTTTAAAATAAGTGAATGTCTCTTGGTATGGCTGTTAAAAAATAACACCTTTGTGTTTCCAGATGATGAACCCGAGGCAGAGGGAGCTGGAGGTGCGTGTTCCCTTTCAGCAGGTGAGTCACCAGCAGAGCCGAGGGCAGCGCTTGGTGCCGGGGTCTTGCTCTGTGGCAGTTCAGAGTGGTGGTGCTTCCAAAACCAGGCTGTTGGCAGGGGACACTGCTCTGCCTGCCCCATGCTGCTGGGTGGTTGCATGTTCGTTAGCCGCAAACGAGCGTGCCAGCCACTTACACAGCCCTTGAGTAGGGTAGACCTGGAGGTGCTTGGTGGGACTGAAGCACAGCTGCCTTGGGGCACCTGCGAAAGGCGGCTCTGTGTGGAGACGGTGGCATGGGTGCTGCCCCAACAGCACTCGGTGTTGGAGGGTCTGGTTCCCACAGGGCCAGTCCCCTGCAAGCTGGGATGGAGGAGGGCCAGGCCTGAGTGGCAGAGGCAGGCTGGTGTGTCCTGCCAAGCAGCAGGCAGCAGATGGCAATGTCTCCCTGCGAGAACCACAGGCAGGCAGGGATGCAGGTAGATGCTTGCTGTGCTGACAGTGTGGGGATGAGGGCAAAAGTGACCCACTTGGCAGTGGGTTTCAAGCACCGTTGGGTGCCTGGTAGGAGCCTGGTAGAGGTGCTGCTTGGCCTCAGGCTAGCTCGGCTCCCTGCTCCCCCTGGCCACCCAGGTGGGAGAGGTGAGCGAGGGGGCAGGCAGGGGCACCCCTTTCAGCTGGTTGCCCTCCCATCCTGCCTGGCAGAGGCTGCTGTGGGGTTGCCATACCGGGTCACAGCTGGAGTAGCCCCAAGACATCAAATAGACTGGCTCCTGCCAGGCATTGGGTGGGGGGGAGTACAGTTTTGACAACTGGGGAAACTGAGGCAGGGAGCGCACCTGTGAGCGGGTAGTGGAGACACTATGGAACTGGTCAGATGTCATTTTTAGCAGTGGACCGATGCTGCTCCCACAGCTGAGCCTCAGTAAAGGCTTTGTGGGGCCAGGACACGAGCTTCGGCAGGGTGTCGTGCCTCCTCTCCCTGACTCACCCTGGTGCCAGCAGTTATTTTCAGGGTGCAGCACACCGGGGGGGCCTTGGATGGCCACATCTTCTCGCTGTGCTCAGGGACTGCTCCTGTGACCCGCAGATCCCCGGCAGGATGGAAAGCCGGGCTGTTCCCTGCAGCCATCGCTGCCTGGCTTGGCTGCCTCCCAACCTCCCAAGGCCATAGGGCTGTCCCAGACCCTTACATACCTCAGGCACTTCGTGCAGCCTTGCACTCTGTATCTGATGGGAGGAGAGCCAGTGCTGAAAGCGTTTTCTTCTCCTTGTCTCTGAGCAGCTCCATCCCACCTTTTATCAGGCAGGGCTGCTGAGCTCAGGGAAATGGGAGCTGTTTGTCTGCTTGCGGCAGGCTCCTGAGGAGTGGCTGTGGGTTTTGCTGACTTTCCCAGACTAACAACGTGCTGGTGACTGCATCAGTGGTACAGAGAATGGGGCATCAGCCCTGGATGCAGGTGCGAGCTCCGGGGTGCTGCCATTGCAAGTAACATCAGCAGCCAAGGCACCTCATCGTGGGCCAGTGAAGGAGAGGCCAGAAGGGGCTGAGAGATTATTTTGAGTTATTTGAAGGTATACTCTGGGTCTCCTTGGCCTCCCCATTGCCCAGCTCCATGTCATCTTGGTTTGGGACCAAGCTATTCCCTGGGGAGCAGGGCACTGAACCACACTTTCTGGGGCCATCATATGCTCCCTGAGCAGGAATGCTTTGAATCGGCACAGGGCCGTGCCGCTGCTAAAAAACATATTAATTTCTTCCAGCTGAGAGCTCCTGATTCAGCATTTCTCCTGCCAGCACTTTACAGAGGGTGTGAGATAACAAGAAAATACTGCGCGCAGAGTGGGAGGCAGTCATCACGGCCGGGTATCTCCTGATTAGGTGCAATACAGAGATACTGTCTGTGTGCTCTCAGCATGCCGAGGCCAGAGATGGGGTTTGGCAAAAGGGTGTGCATGTCATGGAAACAGGGATGGGTCCTCCTGGTGCCCCTGTCACCAGCCCTCAGCTGTATCCCATGCAGGCACCTTAGAAGGTGCTGTTTTGGAGATGCTCCTTAAAAACAGTAAGGCTTTATGCTAGAAGGCATCGGGTCTGCATGGCCTGAGCCTAATGTCTTCCTTTTAGGAGACTTTGTGTGGCTCTGTTTTCTTTTTGCATTTACTTAAAGGCTGGCATTGTTGTCGCCTGTTAGCAGCCAGGCTCTGCTGCAGTGCGGATGCTGCATTTTGGGGGAAGGAGGAGTGTCCTGGGCTGATACATCCATGAACCATCGCAAATGGTGCTTGTGAGAGAGAAATCAGATTGAGTGAGAGGTCCTGAGGGAGGCACTGAGTTTTCAAGATGAATTCTGCATTGATGCTGTGTGGTATCACGTGCTCCTCCGCTCTGAAACTATGCTTTGATTTACAGGAGAGACTTGACTTGACTCGCATTAGCCCTTAGCCGAGATGCTTGTCTCAGCTGGAGGAGCACCAAGGAGACCGAGGCACAGTGCGAAGGCCCAGAGGTCTTCTCTGTCCAAGAGGATGGTAAGTGTGGTATGTAACAAGTGGAGGCTGATGGCAGTGAGGGGATGCAGTTACCCAGAGAAAAGGGACTGCCAGTGCTAGAAAAGCTGTGGCTAGAAATGGGAAGGAAGGAAACGCTGCCTTGGAATCAAGATCAAAATTAAGTCGGATCCTTCTCCATTTTCTTTCTGTCCCAATGACCTATAAGTCCCAGAAAAATTAAGGGAGAAGGAAAAGCAATCAAATCTTGAATACATTGCATGTTAGTGGTGACCTTCCCCTGCAGCGGAGATAAGGAATATGCAGTCTTTGCAGTCAAGGGAAGGAGACAATTTCAATCCAGGACCAGGAGATGACTATCTAGCTGGACATTGCCTGTGCCACATAAACGTGCTGGGGGGCAGATTGCTGCCAGTGTTATAAACCTCTATCATTCTCTGGATGCCAATAGGCCTTATCTCTTATTAACTAGAAGTGGACTTTGCTGCCTTTATTGTGGGCTTTAAACCTCACTTGAGGTTCTTTACCCTCAAATGAACTGAAGAGGGTTTGACAGGGTGGAAGAAAAGAAAAGCAAAGTGGTTTCTTCCAATGTGAGCTGCCCTGGGCTGTGGGTGTCCTGCCAGCCCTGGGGCTGGGCACTGCTTCAGGAGCAACTCCATGTTTGCTCCAGTGCAATGAGAATCCAGGGTGGTCTGGGGGCTGTGCCAAGCTCTCAGCTTCCTCTGTGCTGGAGCAGCCCAGGTCCATCTCACCTGCAGAGCCTCAGTAGGGCTCTACCAACTCCAGCCAAACCAGCTGGGATGCTCTTCCTGCCCAAGTTTGGAGCAGGAAGCTGCCCTCGCTCTGCAGTTCCCCTAGCTGGTTCAGAAGAGCTTGGCAGAGGCACTCATCACAGCTGCTAAGTCCACTAGTAGCAGACTTGCAGCTAACAGTGCTGGGCTACAGCTGAACTCGCCTACATCCCCCTGCGAGCAGGAACATCACAAGGGACCTTGCTGGGCCTTTGATTAATTAATGTCTATCTTTGTGTTTCCAGGAAGGCTTCTGTAGCAAGAGCACTAATTCACTGAGGTCCTGGTATGGGCAATGTCTCTGCTTCAACTTGAACAGGCTTGGGGAAGAGTGGCTGGAAATCTGCCTGGCAGAAAAGGACCTGGGTGTGCTGGTCAGCTCTTGGCTGAACATGAGCCAGCAGTGTGCCCAGGTGGCCACGAAGGCCAACAGCATCCTGGCCTGTATCAGGAACAGTGTGGTAAGTAGGACCCGAGAGGTGATCGTCCCCTTGTACTCGGCACTGGTGAGGCCTTGCCAGGTGGTGCCCCTTCCCATTGTATGGGGAAAGGGAGCATTCCTCAAGCCTGGCGGGAAGGGACTGCAGAGGGTAGTGAAGATGTCCTGGTTTCTTTAGGTAGCTATAACCTGCAGATGTGAAGTTGGCTGATGGGACCACCTGGGCCTCTTCCAACAGCTCGGCTTCTCAAACAGCTACTCCCAAGAGCTGTGATTAATGGCAATTTATCAGTAGGGAGAAAGGTCCCTTCTCCACCTTGCCAGCCAGGGAGGCTGGAGGCTTGGCTGCCTATTCAGAGGTTTGCAAAACTGCTGAGCTCTGCATGCTGCTCCTTCCTGCATCTCCCTCGGTGGCTAGCTCGGCAGAGGGCACTGCACATCCACACTTGATCTGCCTGGGAAGGGAGGGAAGGGAAGGCCCCCTCCACCCCTCCAGCTCGGGGGCCAGAGGAGGCATGGACCAGCAGCAATTGCTATCTGACCACCAGGCCTCACCCCCAGTTCCCTGCCAAACAGCCCTGGGCTGGGCGGCTGCCTCCCTGATGGAAAGATCAGGGATGATGAAGGAAACCAGGAGGCACTCGGTGAAACGACGGGCAAATTTAGATCAAACGGCAGGAAATCCACTCTTCAGCAGCGCAGAAGAGCTGTTCTGTGGAAAGCTCTGCTCTGGCAGGAGGTCATCCAAGACAAACATGGAGCTGCCTTCTGGGACAGATTGGCTGACCGGCAGGATGGGCGAGAGCTGGAGATCTGGGCAGGCGAAGCCATAAAAGCAGTTTGGCTTTGTGCTCTGCTGTGGTCACCACAGGCGGTCAGGGAGGAGCTCCCACCCTCGCCAGTGTGCAGGATGGTACCCCCAGCCCCTGCAGAGAGCAGAAGGAGCCTTTCTCACCATAGCCTGAGGCAATCTGCTGGATTTTTTCATCAGGACAGGACATTTATTAGCCTGAGTGGCCTCAGCATGGTCACAGCCAGATTTGGTACAGATCCTGTCCTCCTTGGTGAGGTGTGCTGGGGGCTGGTGTTTGGAGACAGGCTTTGAGCTCTTCTAATTAGAATATTTGTGTGCGAACATAGAGCTAAACATCTAGAAGAGGACATTCCCATGATGCCCATGGAAGTAGCTGCTCACTGGAGTGAACAGGGAGCCAGATGCTACATCTTGCATTGCTGTAGCACTAGGGGTTTTGATGTAGTAGGGAGGTCTTTTTGGCTGAAGAGGCAGCAGTAAAGATCAAAGGCTTATGGACTTTCTTGGATGGCATATCCTACTGGCTTTCATGGGGCAGGAAGGGAGAGTGACCGAATCATGAAGTGTTTCCTCTCCAGCTTCTTCACTGATTGAAATCTGGGCTTGTCTGAGAACTCTTGTCCTTGGGTAGTGATTTGGCAGCACTTGGATGACCACTCCATAAACCCCACCTGTCTGGCTGGTTTCTGCAGGGCAGAAGTTACAGCTGAAACAGTGGCTAACCCCAAGAGGAGAGCAGGCTTGTGCATCTGCAGGTGGTACCTGTGGTTCAAGCAAGCCAAAGGCTTCGTTCAAATGTGAGCTGACGTATTTCTAGCCAGTAGAGTTGATTGCTTCCTGGCAACCTGCCTTGGGAGTTCATTTGTTCACTGAAACCTTTATCAAGAGAGTGAAGGTGATTTTCCAGACTTGTTTATGTCCTCAGGAGATTGCAGCGTCTTAGAAAGCCCCCACACAAGCTGTCTCAGCTATTGCCCTTTGACAGCAGCAAAGATAAAGATACATGAACCTCCTGCTCACGGAAGCTCGCTCCTTCCCTTGCACTGCTTCCTTGAGATTAACATGCAGCCGGCTGCTTTATGGCCTGAGACTCTGTCCCCAGAAGAAGCAACTGGGGTTTCACACACAGCCTTAACCACCCATGAAAGTACTCTGAATTGTTTCTCCTCACCCACTTGGAGCAAGGGCTTGTGTGGAGGTGTCTGAGCTCCGCACAAGTATGAGAAAGCATCAGGGTGGAGCTGGTCAATCTGCTCTCACTCTGCAAGCAAGAGGGATGGATCTCCTCTTGTTCTTGTTTAGGCTACTTAAACAAATAGCTGTTGCTCAGGAGAAAGCTGAAACCATGTTCCCTGCCACGATAATGCCTGAAACACTCTTGTGTTTATGTAGGGCTGTGAAGGAGCCAGAAAATCCCACCAGCCTACCCGTGAATGTCCTGGTGAACCTCCTGGAGTCCCCAGCCACGGTCTCAGCTCATTCCCTCTGGCAAGCATTGGACCAAAAAGGAAGAGAGGTCCGTAAATGGGACCAGCTGGGGAGCTCAAGGCTGCACAGATGTGACATGAGAAGGCCCTGTGGCAGTGCCAGTCAGCAAAGATGGAAGGACAGGTGAGCTCCAAAGAGCTCTGGTCCATGTCCATCCTGCAGGCTTTCCACCCTCATCTCCCACAGCTCCCTCTGAGAGAGGGAGCTGGGCACACCAGTTTGTTGTTGGGATGCAGTTTCAGAGGCTTTCCTCAAATGAAGTGTTGGGAAGAGTTCTGGATGCTCAGAGTCCTTGGGCTGATGAACGCAGATGAGACCTCTGCTCATCACAGGCAACGCGCTGGTACAAGTGCTTCCAGAAACCAATTGTGCTTTGTCTTGGAAACAGGTTGAGTTTGGGTTATTTTATGTCCACTGATCCCCTTAGGAGACTGCCCTGGAGACCTTCCCTCTCAATTGTTAGGAATCTTCCACAGATTTCCAGCACAAATGCATCTGTGGCCGGCTTTTTCCTCATTTGTTCTTGAGCCAGAGGACAGTGCTGGCACAAACAGCTCTTCTCCCTGCCTGTACTCTTCAATGTTGATTTGAAATAGTTTTTCTTTGGCCCTGGGTTTCAGAGGGATGCATTTCAAAACCAGAAATAAATGGGCTTGAAATATTTCCCATAATTTTGAAAGATCTTGACCCTCTGATAGCAAGATTAGAAGAAAGATAACAACAAAATCAGCATTCAGGCTGGAACCACTATTGTTAAATAGACAACACTGTAAAGCCAGTACTTCTTGTTTACAATTGAACTCATGAATTTTTAGATATTAATGTATGAGGGATTGAGTAAACAACCATTGTGCCTCTAAGGAATGAGTCCCAGGCTGTCCTGAGCTGGAATACTTTGTACTTTCCTGATTGCCTTCCAAGAATTTCAAATTACTTTGCAACAGAAAAACAAGCCTGCTTCACGAGACGTTTGCAAGGTTTTCGGGACAGCCTTAATTCCTTCACGCTGCAATGTGGCTAGTTTTGGGGCAGAGCTCTGCAGCTGGGTGCCGTGGGATGCTGAGCATGTAGGTGTTCATAGAGAGGTGGGGGCTACATGTGAAGAATAAATCACTGGGGTCAGGAGAGTCAGCATGGCTGTATTAAAACTCTGCTGTAGTGCACAGGTCTGAAAGCAGTGTGTAGCCCTGTCAGTCCCCGTTACTAGTTTGATGGGCACAGTGACATCCTGGACACTGGCCCAGCCATCCATGGAGAAGGAAAGGCGAAGGGACTTCTGGGAAGTCACACAGCAGGTCAGGGTGAGAGCCACAAGAAAAGGACTCTGCTTCCCTAACCCATGAGCCTTTCAGGAGCAGCTAGGATGCTCTTGGGTGTGGGTCCATGGGAACAGCCCCCAAGGGCCAAGTGACAAAAGGACATGTTGGCCAGGCATGGCCCCCCATGTCCTGAAGAGACCATGCCATGCTCTCCAGGGAAGCTGCAGATGATGGTATATACTCATGAGCTCTCCAAGCTTACCAGGGTGTTTCTGAGCATGGTGGCCCTGACACCACAGGCTGTAGCGTGCTTGCAAACTGTCCCTTATTTCTGGCTGTCCTATGCTGAGTGAGTGCTCTTCAGGAGCAGCCAACCCGTTGCCTAGAGCCCCTCCAACCAAAAATAACACTGGGGCCCGGAGACTGGCCTGCTTAATGTCCCTGCCAGCCCTGGGCTGCCCAAGTGCCATTTGGCTAGTTTTTGCCTAGTTTTTGAGCTGACTCTGACAACCAGAAATAGAGACAACTTTCTGCTGGTGCTGGTGGCTGAGGATCGCAGACAGGACGTGCAACAAAGGCAGCCGATGGCTGGCAGCCTTGAGGTGTCCCTCTTGGACAGCCTGGGCAGTCCTGTCTTGGGCATCATGGCCAGCACTTTGGTAAAGCAGGCAGGATGAGTCCCTCGCTACCTGGGTCATTCTTGGGTTTGGTTTGCAAGCCAAGCAGCCTGGAGCTGTGGAAAGAGTCATGAATCTGGGTTACCAAACCATCTGCTGGCTGCATTTTAAAAAGCAATTAAGGCAAAATTGTTTCCAGCCCTTCTGTTTGCAAGATGTAGTCTAAAGAGAGATAGCCAAGCCAGGATTTGCCTGATCCTGCCACAACTCCAAGTATGAGTTAATTTGATCTAATCCCTATGGTGTGCATGCTGGAAAGTGAGGAGTTCCCTTCTGAGGGCTCAGGAGAGTGCAGGTAAACAGGGCTGCCATGCTGTTAGACTTGAATGATGGTGAAACCCAGGTAAATGGCACTTTGATATTTTTTTTTTAAATTGCTTTTAATCAGAAAATATTAAACAGAGTAAAAAAAAAAACACCAAAAAAACAACTTAGGAAGTAAGAATACTTTTGCATGGGAGAGGATGATAGTGTGTTGCTGAAGACTGACAGATGGCTGGTCTAGGCAGTGTTGGATGGGGTTGCTGAAGCGGTGGTTTGGGGAGCTTTTCCTGGGGGTACCCCACAGGGCAGGGGAGGCTGGTGTGGGTGGATGGGGGCACAGGGCGCTTGAGAGCTGCCTTTGCTCACACACTGATTCTCAAAGCATGAAACTTTGCTTTCTTCCTTTTCCCACGGTGAAAGGCACACCAAGAGAGGGAAAAAAAAAAGGGTAGGGATGAAAAGAGAAGGTAGGCTGACACTGTTCTTCGTTGTCCTCCTTTGGCAGCTGTCACCTAGCCAAATCAGAGAATAACCTTGTGCTGGAGGGGAAGGTGAGGCCATGCCTGATGATGAAGGGCATATACATAGAGGATTTAATATTCTTTTCTGGGTGCTTTTATGCCCACAGGGTTTTCATTCCTGTTCTGCTGAGAGGAAAATGCTGTTCATGCCCAGAAGAGATGGGGAAATGAGTCCTCATATCCCCAAACACATGCCCCGTGTGGGTTGCCTTTACCCCTGGGGACTGCTTGACAGCCAAAGGTGACAGAATGAAGACACCCTTGCAGAAGGGACAGCTTGCCCTGGTGCTTCAGGCTGTGCTTGTTGGAGAGGACGCATGCCTATGCCACTGTTGCTGAATGTCTTGTGACTGCCCTTGTGACGCTCTGGACGCGAAGCAAGGAGAAGTGAGGTCTTATGTTATGGAGCTCAGATTTGGGCTGAAGCATCTCCTTTTCCCAGCAGGAGAAGGTAAGGTGCCCCAGTGATGAGTCTTGAAGAGGATGGGATGAGATATAGGATAGGATGGTCGTGGCTTCTGGTGATGACTTGAGTCTGGGGACTGTGGGATGCCATGGGGACAGCCCGGCTTGGCTGTCACCCACCACTAGTGCTCTACCATGCCAATGACCAGCTGAACGTAGCATGGCTGTGCATCAAGGGCCTGCCCTGGTCTCATATCTTATTTGACGGAGGGGGGCGAACCCCAGTGGGCTGGCAAGGAGGCAGGAGAGGGGTCTTCCACAATGAGCAGAGGGGCCAACACAGCTGCAGGGTCCCAGAGAGGCTTCCCTGGGTCAGCTGCTTGGTTTACAAGAAAAAAAGCCCCATAGGCAGTGCCGGGCTGAGCCGGCAGCTTATGTAAGAGCTGGCAGCAGGGCCGGTGGTGCGGAAACCCAGCGGGCTGCCAGCGGGGCGCAATCGCCTTTGATTTTTCTCCTGTTTGCTCAGCAGCTTTCATGCGGTGGGGGAGCGGGGCGAGGGCGCGAGATTCCTGCACACTGAACTCCTCTGTTTCTCTCAACAGGATAAACAGGACATAAAACAAAGCCCCAAGCCAGCCCTCGCCTCCGAGGCAGCGTGCTGCCAAACCCTGTGTGCTCCCTGGGGAGCAGCCACCCCATCCGGGGTGCCTCAGCCTGGGATGTGGGCAAGTGATGGGAGCCCACCCACCCCGGGTGAGGGTGGCCCCACGGCATTGGTGAGGAGCAAGCAGGAAAAAGGGGGCAAAGCTCCATGGTAGGACTGAGGCAGTAAGTCCCATGGCCTCAGAGAGCTGAGGGTGAGTGCTCCAGAAGTGACTCCATGCTGGACACGGTGCGGACACCGGTTGGGCTGGGTGTTCCCTGCAGAGGTTTTGCTGCAACCCAGCTAGCCCACAAGGCAGTGGGACCAAGCCCCATCTGATGTTCCATGGGATGCAGCGGGGCAAGGAGGGGGTTGAACACCAGCCCTCTCTCTGCAATGGGCTCTGTGCATGGGGTTTCACTGCTCCATTAAAGCTGGGCTGCTTTATTTATAACTTCCCCTAAGGAGTAATGAGGGTGATGGGGCTGACCTCAGCCCTTTCCCAATGCAGTATTGGCTAAGCTGACGCCCTAGGGATGCACCAGCCCAAGCCCATGCCAGCTCCCCTCAATTTTCCACAGAGCCACGATTTCACCACTGCCAGCCTGCTGCAGGGCAAGGTGAGAAGGCAGGGAGCAAACACTCACTGCTGGGGTTGAAAATGTTCTCAAGAGCTTCAAGTGGGTTTTGCTCTGCAGTAAAGCGTCCTGTAACCACCTTGAAGTCACTTGGTTGGGGAAAAGCATTGGCCAAGTGGGAGGCTGCAGCAAAACTCCTAGGAAAAGCTATCGCTGCTAAAGCAGCATGAAGGGAGGATGCACTTCTATCCTGGTGGTCTGTCCTGCCGGCTGTGGTGGGTGGCGAGGTCCCCTCTCCTCCAAGGTGCTGCCGGTGAGTTATCCCGAGCTGCCCTGTCCCAGCCCTGCCACATTCCTTGTGCCGCTGTGTGCAGTGGCATTGCTGACTTCTGCTCCCAAAAGGAAGAGCTTCGGCAGGGAAAAAGCCGCCTGGGCAGAAAGATGTTTTCCTGGCTGGGATGTGGGGGCCCTGAACCACACCCATAAAAACCCATTGGAAATGCAGAGGTAGGAAAGGCAGGTGCTGCCTGCTGCGGCACTGAGCGTGGAAAAGCCGGGCTGGGGTGGCCTTCAGGGGCTCTTTCTTGTGCCCAGATGGGAAGAACAAGCTTGGTGGCTGGGGTTGGTGGAGGCTGGGGAGGTATGTGCCTTGGGTAGGGGAGACTTGAGGAGCAGCGTGCCCAGGTGCCTGCTCCAACTGCCAGTTTGTGGGTGCTGAGCACCCCTGCAAGCACCAGCATCTGGCACAGCTGAGCTGTGCTCCTCCGAAACCATCAGGATCTTGGCTGGGGGACGGATGCAAACCCTGGGTCCGCTTTATCCAAACCTCTTGGCCTGGGGTTTTGTGAGAGCTGGCTTTCTCATAGGATTCCCACTCTGGGCTTGATGGGTTGGAAATACTGCAAGAGCAGCCCTTTTTCTGGTTTGGGGTTTGTTGTTTTGGTTTTGTTTTTTTCCCCCCTGATGTTTGTGTCTTTCCACTTCCGTCTCTGGCCAAGGCAAGCGGTGCCAAGGCACAAGAGCCAGGCACACACCCAGAGGGAGGGGGAAGCAAAGCACCCTCAACCCGCAGGAGAATGGGGACAGAAAGCAAACACGGCGGCCGGGAGTGAGGAGTAGGGTTTCCTTGTCATCTCCGGCCAAGGGACGGCTCTCCTTGGGGAGCTCCATGGACTCGAGGCAGGTATCATGGCTCCAGCTTGGTGCCCCATCCTTTGCTCTTGCACTGATGCTGGTTGGCCATGGGAGAGGTGAGGAGGGTCTGCACGTGGGGTGCACGCAGGGCTCCACACCCTCCTGCTTCCCAGCCCGGTGGTCGGGTCTCCCAGGCCCTGCTTGCAGCAGCAATATGGGCTCAAGCTGCACGAGCTGAAAAGGCTCAAGCTCTCAAAAAGCAGCACGGGGATCAAAGCTTTCTAAACACTCAGGGCATTTGGCCCGGGAGGTTTTGTTCTGACTATTTATAGCAGTTGGGGCCAAGCGAGTTCAGAGTTGGAGGCGAACTTTTCCAAAGCTGGGGGCCATTTGGATTAGGGAGGGGGAAAGGGAGTTCAGCCGGGCCCATTTCCAGCAAATGTTGACTCCTTCCCTTAGGTATGTGTTGCTATCCATGACACACTAACAACAGCTCCGCACAGAAGTGCCTGGCTGGGGCTGTACAGATTGAAACAAAAATGTGAATTGGCTGGAAAGGAGAACATGAAATAGAGAAAGTTTCCAAACAGCAAAGCTGTAGCGTTTGAAAGTGAAAACTCTCCTTAGCAGCTTGTTTTCATCCTCTGGTCAACATCCTTCAACTACAAATATGCTCATATTGTTTTCCAGGGGAAAGCTGGCAATGAGTTTTGGTCAGAAAGGCCGAGTTATGGTTTCCTGAAGCATATGCTGTGCTTAGAAATGGAGAGCAGGGGGGGTGGGAGGGTGGGGGGTCTTTTTATCTTCAAGGTGAATTTTTTTGTGCCGACACTAAAGAACATGTCATTTTTCTGTGCTACTCACTGTAGGCAAAGCCAGGCTTAAACTCTGGCAAGCAAACCACAATACCCTTGAAGTCGTGTCACATTTGAAGCTACAGCCCTTGCAGAGCACGAAGGCAGAAGCTGGGGTTTTCCTGTCTGCCAAGTGAATTGTGCTAATGATGATGTTTAATCGTGAGGAGCATGAGCAGCATGCTTTAGATACACACACCACAGCTTTCTGCATGCTTAGATCCACTCTCTTGACTCAAGGCAAGTCAAGTCAGTATGAGTTATAAAAATATCTCTCTAATTACCACTAGCTTCCCAGCATGCTGCCACATCTCTGTAGGAGCAGCATCTCTGAGCTTACTTCTCCCTAAGGAAAGGGTGCAATTAGGTTGGCAGGTAATTATAATCAGCCTCATGGAGGGCCGGCTCGAGGAAAGTGGGTTTTGGCACCTGCGTGGTGTCCAGCCCAGGTGGGCCGTTACGGTGAGTGACGTTATGCTCGTTCCTGGGGAGGGTGGTGCGGGTTTTCTGCACGCTGCTCCATGCTGTAGGAGATGGGTGCTGCATCAACAAATACAGCCCAACTCTACCTTGCGTGCGCCTCGGGTTGTTTTCAGAGAGAGAAATGCCGTAGCTGGAAGGTTTCCTTTCATCTCTGATGTGCCCACCAAAGCCTGTCCTCTGATGCAGAGGATGCCTGTCCTTGCTGCAGGTGGTTGGACTGTGCCAGAGAAGCCAAATTATTATCCTTTAGGGAAGGCTGCAAGGTCTAAAATGGATTTTGAAGAACAAAATGATCTATATGTGGTTGGAGAGTGGGATGAAGGTAGGTCTGGCCTGAGTACGCACGAGGTGGCCATGGTTGATTTTGCAAGGGGAAGCGTCAGCCAGAAGGGAAGGTTTCCCCTGGAGATCCCTAGGCCTTTCTTGTTTCATATTTTTGTGAGTAACCCCAAAAGAGTAGAAGAGCAATGCTGGGACGTATGGATGAGGCGGATCTGGGGGATGTCAATGGTATAGAGGAGGTTATAGGTGTTCTTAAGAGTATTGGATGGCCTAGAAGACAGGAGCAATGAAAATGATATGAAGCTCAGCAGTATAAAACACAAAGTCTTTGAGCTTGAGAAGCAACAACATGTAAGACAGGACTTCACATTTTTCTGGAAGTGACAGAGAAGGGCTTTAGACTGTCCACTGATCTCTCACAGTACCTCTGAGTCACTGCCTGAAGTCTGTCATGCAAAAGGCAGCTGCACACCTAGGGGACTCTCATGACAGTGCCTCTCCATTGACTTTAAAACCCTCAGGGCAAGAGCCACCAATACCTCCACTGGAACAGTGGGTACAACTCTGATCATCCTTTCCACAGGAAAGGTTAGAGTGGAGCAAGTGCCAAGCAAATACCCCATCCTGATTGCTCCAAGGATGAAATAGGTGTGAGGGCCAGACATGGTTGTCCTTCTGCCATCTTGGTTTTTCAACATGGCAGAGGCAGGATCTGAGCCCGGTTTCCAACCCTACCCAGCAGAAGAAAATGTTCTTCTCCTTTTTGCCTCCTAATAATGATGATGACCGTTCACCTCCTGTTTTGTATGTGTCCTTACTGTGAAAGACTCTTCTTGTGCTTGGTGCTAATGTTCCCAACTCTTGGCTTGGAAAGGGTACACTGGCCAACCGGACAGTCATTCGTTTCGCTGAGAGGCTGTCTGTTCTGCAATTAACAGACAAAATACCCATCACTGTAGTTGGAAAGAGGTTTTAATTAAAATCCCTTGGTATTAGCCTTGGCCGGACTGTGGAGTGAATGGGAAGAGGGCAGAAGGCCCAGGTCAGTATCTTCGGTCACCCTAGGAGAGTGTCCACTGAGCTGAAGCTGAACACAAGGAAGGACCTGGTTTATAATTGCATGGGATTTTTTTTTTTTTTTTCCCTTGAGTGACCTGCCCAATGGACAACTGCAAGCTGATAGGAGCACAGATACTGCCAACCAAAAGTTGGGATAGGTCCACAGGTCGTTTGAGTCCTAATGAGGAACCCATGAATAGAAGCTCACATCACACAAGTGAAAAACACCTCATCCTCTTCTCTAACGAGTGCGGATGTCCAAGTGCTTTTGTCTTGGACTTTGCTTGTCTTTCAGAGGTGCCCAGGGCTGCATCTTCCAGGCTGGCCTCCAAGCTACTGTCACCTACCCCATCTTCTCTGTGATGACCACCATGAAGTTGTCTCACTCTTCCAGGTGGCCAAGGCAGACTTGCAGCGGCCCTGCACGTTTACGACCATGGCATGGGTAAGCGAAGTCCTTGGAGGGTGAGATACCCCCTTGGGGGGATGTGGTGGGCCCTGGTCGGTCTCCCCAAAGTGGAAGTTGCCCTCCATATGCTTGCCTGTGATATGCTGGGCTTTGGACAAGCGGGCATGTTGTTTCATGTGTGGTGTTCCCCACCAGGGCTGTAACTGCAGGTGCTACTCTAATGAATGAGTGTCTGCTCCTGCTGATGTCAAAGTCCATTAATTAATGCAAAGGTCATGTAATAAGCACCAGGAAACTGGAACCAGGATGGGTTCCCCTCATTTGCGTGGAATGAGTCCTGCTTGCTTCCCTGGTGCCAGCCTATTTATATTCCCTTTGCTCAGGATGGGGTGATGGATTTTCTGGTTTGCACACTACTGAGCAAGCAAAAATAAGAAATATAAAAAGCTGAATGGGTGCCAGCCCTACAACTTGTCACTCGAAGGCCAACACAAGGGTCCTACCAGCCCGTGTTACCCCTTGACATGGCACTAGGGTCCTGAAGTCACGTTGATGCTCTTCAAAACGCTACTCCAAAATCTCTTTTATTTTTTCTAAGATTGTTAAAGTAATTTTTTGGGGGGAAAAGTCCCCCTTGGTTTCATGCACCAAGCCTTGTCTCCTTCAGTGCAGCACAGACTTTGTCCGGAGGTACCCCAGCCCCTTGCGCACGAGGATGGAGCAGGCATCTGGCACAGGGAACTGGGAAAGGATTTTACTTTTTCTCTTGGGCTCTGGCCTAGAGAAATCAATTGGCTTTCACGTGTTTTAAGGGAAAAGGAAAAAGAAAATCGTTTCCTGCTGCCATTTAAGGTTTTGTCTCCGGCTTTCAGGTTTAATTTTGTGCTGTCACGCTGTATGAGAGCGCCAAGCAGCTTTGGAGTTTCTCTTCCCATGCTGGTGATGAAGGAGATGTTGTCCAGGTGAACCCAGGCTCTTTGGCTCGGCTACACCTTCATGTGGCCAGCATGGGTGTAGGTGCGCAGGCTGCCCCTGCCTGGCACCCATCCTGCAGGCTGGGAGGGAGAGGGGGCAGTTTGGGTGGCTGGGAAATGGGGAGAGCCCCGGCGATGAAGCATGGTGGGGTGGCTCCGGGCACTGATTAGCAGCAGGCTTGGAGGGTGGGTGAAACATCCTTCTGCGATGGGTTTAGCCCCGTTCCAGGTCAGCCACCTGCACAAACCCAGTTTTTGGGATTAAATTAGCATTTTGGGGCAGCGGCAGGGGGATTTTTTTACTGCTCCCTGAGAAAAATGCCATTTTTTTTTAATGTCCAAGCGTAGCAGACAAAGGGGCTGGCTGTGCTTCCCCCTTTTCTTTCAATCCTCCTTCTGCACAGAAACATTTTCTACTTCCAAACCCTGTTGGTTTGGGGTTTTTTTCCCCCTCTTTTCCCCCTCCTATTTCCCCCTCCCTCCCTCCAAATATCCGCCGGGGGCACAAGGGAATGCCCCTCTCCCGGGGTGTCCGTTGTCGTCCCTTGTCCCCCCCCCGCCCCCCCCTCGTCCTGGCAGGGTGCCGGGGGGGTGCCAAGGAGCGCAGAGGGGCGATGGCAGCGCTTCCTGCTCCCTCCCCAGCAGCACAATGGAGACATTCAGGCGGCCACCGTGTAACCCAGCGCCAGAGAGGACCCCTCCGTCCCCGTGTCCCGCCCCGTGTCCGTGTCCCCCCCCGCCGTCGCCGTCTCCCTCTCCCAAATAGCAGCGTGCGACAGAAAGCAGCTGACGCCGTGTCCCAGCGCGCCTGCGGAGGCGAACTGGAATCCAGCATCACAAAACAAGCCCTGTGCACCCTCCCCTCCCGACGCAGGCGCGTGTGTCTCTGTGTGCGTGTGTGTGTCGTCCGCCAGCCCCCCCCCCCCTTCCCTCCATCCCCCCCAAAATCTCTCAAGTCTGCCCAGTAACACCAAACTGGGTTCCTTTGCCCACCCCCCCTCGGCCAATCCGCACGCTGCCAACAGGCCAGGGCCCCTCCGCTGCCGGGATGCGAGGGGCAGGAGCTGGTGGAGCTTGCAGGGAACGGCGTGTTTTCCCTTCTCCCTCCCGAGCCGCTTGTTTTTTAATTCAGGACCGGAGGGGAGGTGTGGGTCGGAGTTTGGAGGCAGCCCCCATCGTTTCCCAGGAACGCAGCCTATCCTCCCCTTCCTCCTCCTCCTCCCCCCCCCCCCCCCCCCCCCCAAAAAAAAAAAACCACCCAAAAACATTCATAGGAGCTTAAGGAAGCCTTGTTTTTAATCGCAGGCAGATCAGCGGGTTTATAGGGGTGGGACAAAGGAGAAAGGAGGGGTGGCAGAGGAAGGAAAGCAGGGCTTCGTCCTCCTCGGGTCCAACCAGATCTCAGGCTTTCCTGCCTGCACCGAGGGTTTGTTGGTTTTTTTCCCCCCCCTCCTCTTAGCTGCTTTTTTCCTCACCTCGGACTGCGCTTGCAGCAGCTGCTGTGTTTGCAGGGCGGGAGGCTGGACTGGTGTACATCCAGCAGTGCTGGGAGGTGGTTGATGGTGGCCGCTGGTTGTGCTCCTGCCTGCTGCCCTCCAAACCTCCCTGGGAAGCAGCTGGGGTAGGTGCAGGGGTGAAAACACCAAACGTGCTGCATTTCAGGGCATTTAACTGAGGGAGGGGAGCTGTCAGTCCCTGTGCCTCCTCCCTGCATCAGGGCTTTTTGCAAGTCCCTTGGGCTTAGCAGCCACGGAGCATGAACTGACAATTACTTGGATGCAAAGTAATAAACAGGTTTTGGTTTTTTTCTGGCATGTTTGTGGGGCAGCACTTCAGCATGAACTTGCCAAAGTGTGAGCCATGCTTAAAGCACAGAGGTATAGGGACATCCAACGCCCATCCCTGATGTAAAGGATGGGTGTTTGGACCTGGGACCAGCAGGTCAGGCAGGATAACATGTCCCATGTTGCCTGCTTGGATGCACAGTAGTGCCTGATGAGAGGTGGAGGTCAGCTCATGGCTGCTCTTCCGCAGAATTGGGGGAGCTCTGCTGCATCGATGGCAGTGATGCTCTGCTGATTTGCATCCTGCTGAAGCGTTGGCCCAGGAAGGTGCGTAGTGGTTTGATGCAACCAAATCCTTATGGGATCTCAGTAAGCTGAGGATTTGAAGGTAGTGGCCATGTTGCAAAGGGTGGAAAGCAGGAGGCCAGGTAACCATGTAGCTTATATCTTGTCGGGAAATTGCTGCCAGCAACACTACCAGCCAGATGGGATTGTCCTGACATCCCAGCGTTTTGCAGCCACCTCCAGAGAAGTGTCACGCTCCCCTGGTCATTTTGGGTGTCATGGCACAGCACTGACTGAAGGCAGGATGGGACGAACATCCTCCTGGCTCCAGGGGCCCTAAAAGTCTGGGGAGAAAACAGTGACTGCTGCAAGCTGGTGCCCCAGGCTGCAAACGAAGGGCAGACAGGCTGGGTTCTGCGGGCACTGTTGGGTAAGCTGCAGTAACAGAGCTTGTGCAGGACTGCAGACATCCCCGGGAACGGCAGGCTAAATTGTGCCAGTCTTTGGGGGGGTGGCAGGGAGAGGCTGGCCAGGGCAGCATGTCCCTGTGCGTGCTGGTGGTGCTCCACCCCAGGGAGAGGCTGAGCCCAGGGCTTCTTGCACAAACTGTTTGCGTAGGGTGAGGAAAGCCGGGGCCTGGAGGCACAGAGCAGCTCTGGATGTCCCGTGGCAGCTCTCCCGCACCAGCTGCCAGAGCTGGGCAGGGTCTGCGCTGCAGCTGCCTGTAGGGAGCACCACGGATTACAGCTCCCGAGGGGCCAAGGGCATTGCCAGGCAAGTGGGACCAGCTCAGCCGTGCAGGGTCTTCCCTCAGCAGGGATGGAGCAGGCAGCACTGGCAAGGGCTGTGTTACAGATAAATGGGTGTTATTTCTTGGAATTACTTGGTGTCTTTTTCTCCTGTGCCGCGCTTCCCTCATCTGTTTCTCAGTATCTATTTCACGGTATCTCAGCTGTACCCTTCTCACCCACTCCACTGAATTGTATCAGGACACACAGTATCTGGACTGGAAAGCACACACCTTGCACGGGTAACCAGCACCACCATCACTTCCTTACTCTGCACTCTTCCAGCACACAGCTAGAGGAGGAGCGATGGAAGTTGCAAAGCCCCCAGGCTTTAACCCTTACGGACCTTTTGAATTACACCCACGGACACGATCCCTGGAAGGTAACAGAAGAGCAGCCAGGGCCCCACCAGCAATGACAGGTTGGAAAGCAGAGCTGGGAGGCTGGTGTCGGGTGAAGGACAGATACAGTCTTTTGGTAGACTTGATCGTAGGCAGGGTAGAAGTTCATCCAGCAAACTCGCTGCTCTGTTCACCCATGGGTGCAGAGATGAGGAGAGGGCAGGTGCTGGTTGCCCCTAGACTATTTGCAGTATTCACTGGGCAAACTGGTTCTCCCAGACACCTCCACACTCAGACTTGAGTGAGAAGTAGGATGCGGGCACAATGTATAGGATATTCTATATGATACCACGGTACGGGATAGAGACAGACATGGTCTACAGCTTGCTGCAGAAAACATCAGCCAAACTAACGGCTTGAGAGCTGGGTTTCATATTGGATGTTGCAAGAGCTGTAATGGTAGGAAATAGGCTGGTTTTTGTCCGAGTCCAAAGAAAAGAGAGGTGGAGGGTTCGTTCCTTCCCTGATTCAGGTTCAGTTTAGGAATACGGATAGGCTTATCAGTAGGATGAGGATCTCTCCCTACAGGACAGCCCTGTGTCCGTGAGGCAACCAGGGTAAGGGCTGGCTGGACTCGAGCACAGCCTTTTATGCTGGGAGGATGGCAAAGTGCTGACAGGGAGTGAGCAAGAGGGGAGACATCCAGTTTTGCATCAGGATCATGGGAGGGAAAACATATTCAGGAGGCTGCTAGCTGTGGCATGGCCCTGGGATTGTGGTAATTCCCCCCGCTACTTGTGATTTGAGCTGTACCTACTGTGGGGCAGTGACCTTGCAGCAGGGCACAGCATGCCTGTCCGGTCCACCAAGGGTGACCTTCCCATCAGTTTTCAAATCTCAGAGATTTCCCTGGCAGAGTGACTCAGTTTTCTTTGGAGCAAAGATAGTCTTCCCCTCCTCCCCCACTGTTGAATACTCTGGCATTGCACCAAATAGCAAAGTCAACATGAAATACACCCTCATTTCCTGGGCCTCCTCTTCCCAGCCGTCCTCCAGCAAAGAGGAGTGATATAGCATCTGCTTTTCTAGCCGCAGCCCTCTTCCAGGGCCAGGTCTTTGTGGCTCTTCAGAGGTGGTGCCAAGAACTTTGAAATCCATTCAAGGCATAAAGCAAGGCAGCAAGCAAGGAGAGAGCAGCAGGAGTAGCGCTGCCTGCGTTGAGCCCTGTCTGCTGCCGCCGTCACCCCAGGTGCCTGCTCCGAAGGGCCTCCAGTTTGCTCAAGCTTTTAAGGGGCATTGCTGAGACCACCGCATTCAGTGCACATGGGGAAAGGAGCTGCTCACATTTCTTTCTGTCCAGTGTGGGCACAAAGGAAGGTTGGGATAAGGATGTTGGCTCTGCCCCATTGGCCTGGAAACTGCTGTCCAGAGCTATGAAATCGAGTCTAATTTATGAGCTAAGCAGGATCGGGAGAAGCTGACTGGCAGGGGGGGATCCCAAGTGTTTGCCAGACCATTTGCCTCCAGGAACTGGAAGCAATATGGGATCAAGATGGGATCAAAGGTGTGTGTGGTATCCGCAGCGCCTTCTTTGCACCATCTCCAGCTTCTCATCTCTATCCCAGTTCTCTTGCAAAGCAACTCAGAAGCTGGACAAGCGGCTCCCCTCATCTCCATCCCTGTGCCTTGTGGCAGTGACCTTTCCGGGACGTTGCTCTCTGCTCCTCCTTGGCTAACAGCATGATGGACACACCAGGATGACCCTGGGACCAGCTCCCATCTATTTGCTGCAGAGTGTGGGGCGATGGACCCACCTTCCACATAGGAGCGTCTGGGTTGGGGGTTTGGGGAAAGCAGGAGATGTATTAAATCTTTTGGAAGAAGGATTTAGAGACTGGGGGACATGCCCAGTCTGAACGAGATTATTTAGTGGTAGGATGGTATTTTTTTCAGCTTCAGAATCTCACGCTGCCCATTCCTTTGCACTTCATTAAACTGCCGTTCCAGCCACCCCCTTGGACTCAGAATCACTGCAGGATGAGCTATAAATTACTGCTATTGGCCCCATGATTCCCATGCCCTCCTGATTGCCATCTTTTGCTCTGGAAGCTCGGACATGAGCCAACCGGGGCAGGGCAGGAGGATCAGAGAGGGAAATAAGATCAACAGGAGGGTGAACGTTGGGAATGACATGTTGGACAGGACTCCAGTGAGGCCTCTGGTAATGGGGCAGGATATATCCCAGAGGTCAGATACCATGTCTGGGTGTCAAAGTGGGAAGAGGTGAGAAGGTTGATGTGTGGATGTGCATGTAAACATATTTATTACCTCTTCAGGGTTGCCTTACATTCAAAATTCATGGTACAGCCTCTCTTCCAGCAGCATTTTCAGGAGCCAGTGCTTGTTTCCGGGACTGCAAAGATGACTGGTAAATGGCATGCAGAGAGTTTCTCCCCAGCCCTTGCACTGCTCTTCCTGGGGTGAGGTTCTCCTCTGGTCTGTCCACTCCTCTCTTCTGCTCCCGTCCCTCCTGCTTGTTTTCCACATTCTGCAGAGCCAGCCAGGCAATGTGCTCTAATATTTTTTTCTAAACGAACTTTCCTACAGTAGTAAAAAAGGGGAAATGTGGTTTGTGCTGCAACTGAGAAATGTCCATGCCCTACAGCTCTACCCCATGTACTCCTTTTCCCTGGAAGCATGTGAGTACCTATGCAGGTAGGTATGGCAAAGCCCCCACGTCCCCCTGGTACCCATTCATCCCCAGTTGTGCCCAGACCCCTTGCCAATGGGCAATGCCTGGGGGAGGCCAGGGAAAAACCCTGTGACATGGGACCCTGCTGACAACCTCCAGGTTAGTCAGACCTTACCCTCAGATGACACTTACCCTCCCGCTGATTCCTCACCGACATTAGCTCCAAGCAGATGGTCTGTGATCCCCACCGCGATGCATGCACGAGAGCCCTGCTGTGGTCCAGGTCCCTTTTGCTGATCTCCACTCTCAGCCTCCCCAAAGGAAGACTGAAAGCTCCCAAACAATCTGTGCAATTCAGAGCACAGGCTTCCAAGCACTGATACACAGGCTCACCCACCTGTGCTTGCACAGTAAGAAAGCCTGGATGCTCAGCCTCCGTAGGACAGACACCTTGAAGTTGCTGTGCAGAGCAATTCCTCATCAAGTTTGAGTCTCTGATACAAAAATCACAGCAAGGCAACAGTGGCCATTGCTGGTTCCTGCCTGTTGACGCTGCCCAGGTGGGCAATAAGGAGCAGAAAGTTGAGCTATAAGGGGAGAAGGGAGCCATGAGCAGAACAGTCATCTCCTATGCCCTAAATGAGATTACTCCATGTCAGTGTTATAGGGCCATGGCGTTTTAGGGTTGGTTCATCCCAGATGAAGAGTGATACCTCCTTGCAGGCTGTTGAAGAGTTAGCACCAGCTAACCTAGCAGAAAGGGGCAAGCAGGGATCTTAAGAGGGAGGTGACAGAGGGACAATTCTGGATGGAAAACAGCTGCTGTTGGAGGAGTCTCTTCTGCTGCTTCACTCTGCCCGTGGCCATGAACCTCCTGTTTCTTGCAGAAAAAGGAAGCTTTGCAACATTCATTTGCAACCCTTTTGTCCCCCTCCTGGTGTCATCTGATCACTGGTGTAGGAATCTGTGCTTAGGCGGGTCACATAAAGGGAAGAAACAGCTTCCCAGCATGGGATGGGTGGATCGTGCCAGGGAGGCACCAGCTGAGCATTGTGTACATCTCCCGGCCAGCTAACAAGCTTTTGACTGGTAATGTGGCAGGGCACGGTGGCTTCAGAGAGAGGTCAGTCTCCAATGGCAGCCAGACATGGGCCATGCTCCTAACAGGTATGGAGCAACCTCTGCGCTGCAAGATGGAGCTGACTCAAAACAGCAGAAAATTCCTCATGAGCCTCTCTAGGAACTGGGCCCTTGTGTGGCTGCATGCCATCTTCACTACTGCAAAACTATTCATCCTCGGTGTGTTTTCACATCAGCGAAGAGCTGGCTGACGTTCCTCCTTGCCCACTGTGCAGCCAGCACTGGGCAGAGACTCCTCCTTGGGGTCCCTATGACTTCCCGTCCATGCTCAGCTAATCTGCTGGATTATAGTCATTATATTTAACCAGATTAGTTGACTGTTACTGCAGTTACTGTTACTGTTTTGCACCGGTCATATTTATAGGGTGCACTGGTCATATTTATAGGGCTGCAGAATCAAGTTACAACTTTAAGGGCTCCAGCCATGGACCCTGTAGGTCAAAGTAACCCCAGATAAACAGTGCTGGACCTGCTGAGCATCACCCATCTGTACCAGCGCTTCCAGGGGGCCTTGGTGGCTCCCTGCTGCAGGGCAGCCTTTTCGCACCCCAAATAGAAACCCCACCTTCCACACCTCAAGTTATTTTTGATAGCAGTGTAGTGTACCAAAACCACCTGATTTGGGGGAATGGGGCTGGGGAGAAGGTCTTAAGTCCTTCTGCCTGGAGGGGGCAAAGTCACACGGCTGTCAGTCCCTGCAAGCCTAGGAACTGGAAAAAGAAATCTTTAGACCGCCTTGTAACACCTTGGTTGGCTTTGGGGCTTGAGCCCTGTGGGTTTGGTGACTTGTGGATGCCATTTGTCACAGCCCACTGTCCCTGCTAGATACGTGCACCACCGGGCTTTCTCCTCGTCCAGCAAGGTGGGGCACTTCAGTGCCACCCCAGAGCATGAATCACAAGGGAAGCTGCATTCAGGAACCAAGACAAGCTTTGCCAGATGCCCTGGGTTTGCACAAGCCGGTGCAAAAGCCTCCCCATGCACACTCTAGCCCCATGGCAAGCACAGCTCCCTGCCCCAGCACCCTGAGAAAACCCCAGGGCCCCACCAGCCTCCCCAAAGCTGCCTCTCCACCTTTTCCCACTGCAGGCTCTGCCCGCTGAGGTCCTTGTCCCCCCCACAGCAGCCTGGCGGGCAGGAGGGGTGCTGGCTTCATGGGAAGCAGCCGGCTGTGTAGCTGCTGTTATTACGGCAGCAGTAAACACCTTCATGCAGCTGGCCGAAGCCCAGCGCCAGTGCCAGCACCACGGCTGTGACACAGCCTGTGCCACCCTGTCAACACCGGGTGCCAGCCTGTCTGCCTGTGGAGGGAGCGAGGCAACCCCTCGCTGCTCATCCTGGCCCGGCCTGGGGGCGTTTGTGTGGACCTGGAGAATAATCCCCATCTGATGCTGTGCACCAAGTATGGACCAGCACCCAGCTAAATGTCGACCTCCACTTTGCACAAGTCTGGCTTGTCAAGGCACCATCTTCTTCACACCAATCTTCTTCGCGTCTGGAGGGTGCCTCTGAGGGTGCACACACAAAGCTCCTTGTTAGCTGGACTTAAGGATGATGAATATTGAAAAGTGTTAAGGCACTGAGTCACTCCATCATGATCTCTTTAACTGCAGCCAATCTTGGCTGTGCAACCACGCTGCACGTTCAGATGAGCTAAAATTAACTGTGCTCCCATGCAAAGGCTGCGCTTTCGGAGCTGTGCTTGGAGCAACACGGCGCTGTGAACGGCTGCTGCTGGTTGTTGGCTGTTAGTGCATGGTCAGAGCTGTATCTGTACTGGGCAGCCCCCGTCCCAAAGACGAACCTTTCCGAAAGAAACCTGCCTGGAGGCAAGGGTGGCCAAAATGAATCGCCTGAAGGCTCAGCCTGTGCAACAGCCAGGGCAAAGACCCTGGTGCCACGGGCATGTGGAGCTTCTCTCCATCCCCTTGGGCTTTTGGCTATTCACCTCCCTGCAGCTCTATGCTCCTGTGTCCAGCCTGTGCACCATGGCACCAGCCTGACCTGATGCTTGCTGCTGGAGGGGAGAAAAACCCATGAGCCCATCAGCAGCCATTCCACCCCAACATCCCAATGAGCAAGTGGGAGGATTGAAACACCAGAGCTGTGGCCGCTCTCTGAGTGCCGGGGAGGGACGTGGTCTGGCAGAGCCAAAAGCTGGCTCTGTGGTGACGCTGGGACTTTTGCTGTGGGCAATGCAAAGCAGAAAAAAACAGCTCTTTCCTCAGTGTCTGGCTGCTTATGGATGATAGTTGGAAGAGCAAAGGCTCCTCCATTGCTTGGAGACCCTGGGCATCCTCCAGCCATGCTGCACGGTGCACGACAGGGACCAGCCTGCCCTGCAAGGCCATGACTGACCCTCCAGCATGGAGACAGGGAGCCCCAAATAAGCTCTTTGCAAGTAATGAGGAACTCCAGCACATGCACTAAAAATAAGGAAACAGCAGACGAAAAATAAATCACTTGTAGGAGCCTCCGGCCGGGAGGCTGAGCTGGGAGGCTCCCGCGCATCCAGGCTGACTGAGTCCTGATTTATGGTCTGACCTTGGCCACACACTTGGCCCCCTCAGGCCCCAGCTTGCCTGGCTGGAAAACCGAGTAGAACAAAAAGCAGGATGTCAAGGCTAAGCTTAGCTTTTCCTTCAGCAGATAAATCACTGGGAGATGAGGAAATTGGCTGTGTTTGTTTGCAAACACTTTCGGCGGGCCCAGCCTGCCTGAACAGGCCAGCTGTGCCAGGCAGGTTGCATGGCTGGGGTGGGAGGACAAGAAAACCCCCTGTGCTGTCCTTGGCCTGGTGGGAAGGTGATAGAGAGTTAGCCCAAAGAGCCAGTCTGCAGCAGCGTGGTGGTACCCAGGGAGAGGAAGCGGGGCATATACCAGTGATGTGCAAAGGTAAGAGTGGAGGAACCCTCCACCTTCGGCTCATGCAATATTTGCACTATGTCCTTGGCACCTGGGTCACACCAACACCCTCCATCACTGTACGGTTACCGGGGGAATTACATAAATCATCTAAAAAAATAAAAATACAGATGTTTTCTTCAAGCGTTTTCCGATCACTGGTGCAAGAAGTGTTGGGTTTTTTTCCCTTCCATGCAAGAAATCCTTTACTTTGTGCTCCTACATGTTGTGCCATCCCAGTCTCTGTTTTGGGGGAATGGGGTTGTTGTCCGACAGCCTTACCAGTGCTCCCAGGCTTTTTGGCTTGTAGTGTTCTGTGTAAAGGCAAATACAGCTTGCTTTCCCTTCTCCAGCTGATGGGAAGTTGCAAGGGTGATATATTTTAGAAGGTGAAGTAAATCAACCAGAGAAGCAAGCTGAGCTCATAGATATTCAGATCATAGCAAATATCTGTAAGTACAGACATTTTTCCACGGTAAAGAGTTTATCTACAGGCACCTGTGCCATTTGGCACCTGCTAGGCTTGATTTGGGGTATTTCAGATATTAAGTGCTTAACAGATAAAGCTCAAGGGGACAGATTAGTTAACTGCACCCTACTCATCCCCATTTTTCTTGCAGCTCCCAGCAGCAGGAACAGAGTTTACTGCAGGTTCTGTTCCCATATATTCTGGAGCTAAAGCCATAAAAACAAATGGAGGATGATTATACCACGCATTTGCAAGCACCAAGGAATGGTGCGGATGCAAGAAGCAGAAGAAAAACTTGCTCATTTAGTGTTTTCCTGATTGCCTGCCAGAGCCGCATCTGCTCTTCAGCCAACGCAGTGCAATACTGCTAGCTGGCTATTAGATGAGAAGAATTCAAATAATTTCTGTCACGTGGAGGAAGAGGGAGCAGAGACCCACCCTGACGGCCTATCTGAGCTGAAAACTGATGCTCATGTCCATCGACTGCTATGTAAAAGATACGGCTGTATGGATTTTTTTTAATTTTTTTTTTTAAGTGCTTTCTAAAACTTTTATAATTTGAGAAATTAACCAGCATGGCCAAACCGAGCAAGCACCAAAGCAAGCAGCTGTTGTCTTTGAACTCATGTTTCTTCAGTGAACCTCTGCAAACACAACCAGTTTGCTTTTTGATGGACAAAACTTCCATGGTCTAAGCAGTCTATTGCAAAGTGTTCGGACTGGTAGGAAAACACAAAGCTGTGTAAAACAAACCCACTACTTAACCCCTACTCTAGGCAGATATATGTATGGCTTGGCTTTGCTGTTTCCTGATGGGTTCTTGGCTGCTGAAAGCAAAGCTCAAAAGGATTGGAACTGTGCATAAGGCACCCTCAAAAGCCTGTTAGAAACCTGCCATCCTGTATTGAGCAGATCCTAAAATCCTACTCCCGGTGCCCCACATCACCATTGCCCACAGCGTGAGTATAAATCATATCCCCCTACTTCTCTCTCACATACCCCAAGTCCTCTTATCCCCTGCCTTTATACTATCCATGGACATCTGTGTATGGATCAAGCATCCTCCCAAATGAACTATTCTGACTGCTAGGCCGCATAAACAGTAAAAATATCCAGTAAAACCAGACCTGGTAAAATCAAATAAAGCACAAAAGCTACAGGTGGAAAAGCTACAGCATGGCTGCTGTTGCTGGTGCCAGAAAAATGTTTGCAGAAGAGCAGCAAGAGCTGGTAAGGCGTTTCATCAAGTCCTACCTCCCTGACATCAGCAGACCCTCTTGCTGGTGGTCTGTCATGGAGGTCGGAAGAAGGGAAGAGCATGACAGGACATGGTCCCTTGCAGCGTCTTGGAGGCCCCTGAGTTCATAGGGAAACTGCTAAGGAGGCCCTGAGGACCTTCCAGACACTGAGATGGGAGAGCCTTCTGCTGACCTTTCCCCCTCCTTTCTTCCCATCTCTCGGTAACACCTCTTCAGAGAGCTGGGACCCATTTAGACCCATTTATTTGAAGCCAGGGAGGAAGAAATGAGGAGAAATACGATTACTGAGTCAGAGATTTATGTCGTGCAAGGTGCCCAGCGTGCAGCGTGTCTGCTGAAACAAAAATTGCCATTCGTTTAGGCCTGATAATTTCATAAATGGCTCCAGATCCAGGGATGAAATATGGCCTTTCCCAAGGAGGTGCCCACATTTTGACGGAAGCTGCAGACGGCTGCTCCGCCTGGGATGAGCAGGGTTCTGCTTTGCCCAGTGCTGCAGGAGAGACCCCAGCAGCTCCAGATGCACCCCAAAAGGGTCTCTTTCAATATACCCATCCTGGGCAATGGTGCTGGGGGGGGGTCCAACATGAGTCCAGTGGTAGTTGTCTCCTCAGGCTCATTGCTTGGTCTCTAATCCCAGGAGACATGCTGGGTGTTTTAGGAGGCTGGGAGGCAGAAAGACGTGAGTCTCAGAGCTGAGCAGTGTCTTTATGTCATGTGTTTTAAATTGCATTAAAAAATGTGATGTAAAAAAAAAAAACAAAAAACAAAAAAACCAAGCATTTAATTAGGAGGATCTAAAGGCCTGCTGTGCTCTGGTTTGGCCTGGGGTAGGGAACGGAGCTGGGAGCTGTAAGAGGGATATAACAAGCAGTAAAACATAATCCTGGGATAACAGGAAGCAATTAGCACCGCGGGTATGTTCATGCCACCCTGTGCTCCCTGCCTGCGGGCTTTGGGATGCAGTACAAGGACCGGAGTGTGTCTCCTACCCAAGCTCACCCCATGTCACAGTGCCTGGGCTTGGGCTAAGGCAAGATTAGTCCCATGAGCTTGCACCATTCTGCTGTGCCTGCAACATGTTGGCATCATGGTTTCTTAGGGAAATTATCACCGGCAGAGCCTGGAGGACTCGAAGGAGTGCTGGCCTGGACCTGTGAGCCGGGGAGAGCCGTTGACAGCAGCAGGAGATGGGGGAGAGATGCTCGGGGAGGGCAGGATGGAAAGAGGAGCTGCAGCCAAGGCTGTGCTGGGCAAGGATGAGCTCCCTGAGTGCCAGCATGTGCCAGGCACCCTGTGCCCACCTGCACGGCTTAGCCCACGCTGGGTGGGAGCAGGCGGCACCGGGCACGTCCTGGGCTGCTTTCCAGACCTGTGAATTACAGCTGCAGCAGGTGCCTCCTCCCCAGAGTAGGTCACATCCACCCTGGCTTGCCAAATAACCCCCCCGGCATGACTGAGAGGCCGGGGGCTGCAGTGCGGGCTTTGCAGGTGGCCAGGCTTTGCCGCAGCTTCACTCCACTTTGCAGCGTTCATCCCCTCTGAGATGGAGCGCGCAGCTGGAAGTTACAACATGGCAGAGTGTAGCCATTCATTCCCGGTCTGGAAAATGGTCCCCATGAAAAAAAAATGGGAAATTTGGGCAGCCACTGGAGCTTACTTGCCAAGGAGGCATCAGGGTGCAGCGAGTAATGCGCCTTTCCCTGTCCCAGCTGTGCTTCCCATTAGTCATCCCAGCCCAAACGTTCATGGCCATCCCAGTAAACACAGCACATGGATTTAAAGGATAAATGAAACGCCAGGCAAAACCAGCCATAGGGCCAAGGCGTGGTGGGACAGTTGTCACCCTCCCATGGCTCCCTGCACCGCACCTGGGCAGCAGGGGTGGAAAACAACCCCAGGACCTTGAGCTACAAAACCAGGCACGGCACACAAATGCATGACTGCTGCAGGAAGGTGAGGGCTGGCCCTAGCTCAGTGCCACTGGCACACCAGAGGGGTTATGCCAACTCAGCTAGTCCTGTCCTGCCCCCATGGCCATGTCCTACAGCTGTAGGACCTCATCACCACTATGGTCCCCACTGACCAGCTTGTGGGGCTTCTCCACATGCCTCCCTCTCTCTTGAGGCTTCCCCATGCTTCAGTCCTGGTTGGCAGATGGTATTGCCTCATTTCCTTAACCAAGGAGCACGGCTCACAACCTAAAGCCGCTCTGAGATGCCACCATCTTCCTCCAGTCTCCCTGGCCCAACAGGCCTGTGTGAGCTGCGCCCCTCAGACAGCTAAGGCTGCATTTTTGGGGAGGGACATTTCAAAATTCAGGAAATGTCCCAAAGGGGGCTAGCTGCCAGGGAGCCGGTGTCCAGGAGAGGGCAGGGTTAGCCACCACGCACTGCAGCACAGCTCCAACATTTTGGGGTGCGGGGACCTGGCCACTGCCATTATTTCCAGCCCAGAGAGAGCTTTGCCTTTTCCACAGCTCTTCTTTTTTTTTTTTTTTGGGGGGGGGGAGGGGGGGATGGGGGGGGACGGGACGGGGAGCTTAACCCCCATTTTGCAGCTGTGTGGTCTGTGCCTTTTCTGGCCCCTTCCAGCCCCAGGCTGCGCTGCAGAGCTGGGGGCCGGCAGGCTCCTTGTTTACACCGTGTTCCTGGTGCTGAGCCATCGTGGCTGCTCTTTCGAGAGGTGACATGTGCCCCAGCAGGGAGGAGAAAATACCACACGTTAGTCGAGGGATTGGTTGCAAGAAGCACTGCCCTTCCAGGAAAAACAGGCAGCTGCAGTCGCCCTCCAGCCACCGAGCCCTGGGGGATGCAGAGACCAGGGTTTGCCACGGGCTCTGCCCTGTTGCAAGGATGTTGGAGTGCTACCAAGGGCTTGGGAGGGGGGCAGTGGGACCAGCAGCAGAGCTGGTGTCACTCTGACAGGCTTAGCACACACCCCAGCAGCATCTCCTTGGCAAGGTGAGCCTTAGGTGGTGCATGAAATACCCTGCCCACGGACCGATGTGTCGAGCAGCTTGGCAAGCTCCTCAACCAGACCTAGAGATGGAAAAAGCAGATGGGGAGCCAAGGAGGGTGATGGAGGAAGGCTTTCCATGAGCAGGGATGGAGGAGCAGCCAGATAGGAGAGGGTCACTAAGCAGCCCAACGGAGGGCACTCTCTTAATATTGCTTTCTCCAGAAATAGCATCCTTCCAGGAGTCACCCCTGAGACTCACCTGGCCTTGCAGTGGCCCCAGCCTGTTAATGTTTAACCCATCGTTTAGGGGACAGGGACAGCATGTCGGGGCCAGCACATGGGAGGTGGTGTCAGCGTGTGGGGACGGCAGCCAGTGGCTGGGCACACGCAAGGTCACCTCCCTGCTGTGGTGGGACCCGCATCGCCTGGTGTCGTCAGTGGCACCCAGCTCCCGTGCTGCTCCCGTAAGCCCTGGGACTTAATCAGGGTGAAGCAGCTTTGCTGAGGGTGATGCCAGTTCACTGGAAAAGGGCCTGCCAGGGCTATGTGACCCAGGATACCAGCACTGGCTTCAGGGGACCAGCTGAAAGGTGAAAAGGGGGGGGATGCTGACTTCAGCCCCCTCATGAAGCACAAAGCCTGGCAGACAGAGCCATGGGGTGATGCACGGTGTGAGCCTGGTGTGTTTGCACACATAAAGCCCCTTTTCCTCCAGGGACATTGTCCCCAGGAGCCCAAGCAGGCCCAGGGCTTGCAGGGGTGGTTGGTGTCGTGTTTTAGGGCAAGCACTGGTTTGTCTAATGAGGGAAAAAAATACGGTTTCCTTGTAAGCAAACAAAGCTTGATTTTATTGCTTTTAAAGTGCAACTAGCACAAACAGTGGCAAAAGTGCAAACACTGATAATGCTCAGAACATTTTGAGCTGTGCAAACAAGCCAGAGGTGGAGGTGTGTGTTGAAATGAAGGGGTGAGGGGTACCAGGGGGAGGAGTGCTCCCGGCCCTGCAGCTCCCCCCACCCCAGAGCTTCCCGAGGCAGTGATGCTGGGTCCAAGTTGGGGGTGGAAGCAGCCCCCAGGCGAGCAGGATTGAATGGGAACCCTGCGGAGCACAAAACTGCCACTGAGGTGGGATGCAGATGTTATTACGACATTTTTAGCCCCAGCCTGAGGCTATGCCCTACCCCAGCGGCTGGAAGAGCTCCAGAGTCACATAGCAAATCCACCAGGACCAGGCAGAGCTGTGTGTTCCTTTTCCATCCTAACAGTCCATCTGTGGTCACTGCCCGCACAGAGCATCCCACCAGCATCTCAGACACTGTGTAGCAGACAGCATGCTGCCCCTGCCTTGTTTTTTCCCCTTCCTCCCCTACCCCACTTCCTCTTTCCTGGGTGGGCGGGTGGCCGCATCGCACATGCCTTGCACACCTCCTGCAGCTTTTCTGTCCTGTCCAGCTCTCCGAAGCCTCCTCCAGGTGATGAACCATAAGTGGCTGCTGTATATCCCAGCCCTGCCCTGCTGGCTCCTTGCCTGGTGACCGCAAAACCCTGCTCCCCACTGCCCTGCACCCCTCAGGGCACATTTTGCCCTGGATGAGAGAGGGTGATGCATGGGAAGCTCAGTCCTTGCAGACATGAGACAGCTTACAGGGAACCAGAGCACCAGCGCTGTAGGTAGGGATTAAGGTCCAGCTCCTCAAGAGACGTTCAGGCATCTGCCTCCTATTACTTAGGATTACCAAGCAGGTTGGGAAAAGCAGGCCACTGCAAACTAGGTCAGAAGAAGAAAGGGACAGACTGTGGATAGATCACTGGATAATCGGGCAGAATGCAGGGACTTCAGCCTTTATCTCAGCTCCATCCCTCCAGTCCTCATGCACCACAAGGTCTCTCCAGGCTGTTTCTGCTGCCAGGTTGGGAGGGGAAGAGATGCCTGGAGTCAGGGCAGCCCCATCCCGCATGCACCCCCTGGGCTCTTGGCACAGCCCTCCTCACCCCAACACGAAGGGATTACCAAGTTTTGCGTCTGGCTGACGAACTCTTCCCTAATCCAGCTCTGGGAGGGGGAAAAGCTTTTCTTATTAAATCTGTCGCCCGCCCCCGTCCTGCACGGGGCATCCCGGATCGCTCCCCTTCCCATCCAGGCTGCCATGTGCCTGCCCAGACACCTTCCCGGCTGCCCCGTGCTCCAACTGATGGGGTCACCACCAGCCAGGAGTTTCCGGGAAAACAGGGACCCAACAGACCTTTCCCTCTCTGCAAGAGAATCAGCCCAGCCTCCAGCACTGGCAACTATTTTCATGCAGCCGGGAAGATATGAATATTGGGGAGGAATTAATGTCTCTGCCAGACCTAACCAAAATCAGCCAGTTCAGCATGTTACTGAGGGAAGGGACAGGCAAACAGAATGACGACACACTCACTTTTGTAAGGCTTGAGAAAACAGGCTGAAGTACAGTACCTAAAATAACAAAAAATAGACATACTGGGGTAAGTTCTGTTCCTTTGGGACAAAGTGATTTTTTAATTATTTTTTTTTTAAAGCTAAAGCTTCCTTTACTTTTGCTCCTAATTCTGCCAAGTCTCTTCTGAGTGAAGATTTGGGGGATTTTCCCAGCTGGACTCCATTTTCTGGTAGGAAAGGCCAGGGCAGGAGCGCTCGCAGAGCCCAGATTCAGACTGGAGAGGCGATGCATGTCAGATGTGACACCTGGGGTGGTTTTGGCCCAGTGACTTATTAATATAACCAGGGCTGGAGGCCAAAGGCAATAAGGGATTAGAGTAAAACAGCTTGGCTAAGCAAGCAAGGGGGTTTTCTTAGCAGTGTCTTTGCTGGCTGATGTGGGTGATGCTCCCACAAGAGCCACAGTGCTGGAATGCACCCAGACATGCAGATGTACAGCAACAGAGCCCGGGACGTGAACCCATCATGGACATGCTGTCCCATGGTGGTACCCGTGATATTCAAGGAAGAAGCCAGATGAAACGGGTGCTTGATGCTGTCAGGTTTTTGGAACAAGCTGTCATTCGCAAACAGGGCTCTTTCTCCCCTGCTGCTCACCCCAAGCACTCACCTTCTTTCCAAAAATCGTGATGAGCATCGCTTGAGTTAGTGAGCCCCATAAGCACCTTTTTCCCCCAGCCCTGCCCCATGGGGAACTCCTCCACGATGAGCAGCTGTACCTCACCCGCAGGGCACTGGAACCTGTCAGGCCTAAAAATTCACAGCTCCCTGAGGAGCAGGAAAGCTATTTTAGAGGCTTCAAAATTGCAGCAGTCCAAATTATTTCCTGAAGCCTGCATTAAGTTATTCAGGCATCTGGCTGCGCAGGTATAAAGCAGCTCACTCATAAAAATGCTACTCCCAGATAATTTTCTTGAGTTTTCCCACAGTCACGTTTTTTTCTCTGTGCTACTGGGATGTGGGGAAATAACCTTCTCCTAGTGAGCTCATTCGGGATGGGACAGGAAGGTATTTTTGTGTGTATGCACACTCATAGTACCCACGTACCCATCCTTGCCTTGGAGCCTGACACCACCTTGTCCATCAGCGGTGGCTGCATGCACCCAACTTTAGGCAGAAAGGCAACCCAAGCACTATAAGAGGTAAAATTTACCCAGGCATGGCTAGCAGGGCAGATGGGTTTGGGGAGAGGCTTGGAAAGCAAAGCCACCATGTCCCTGGAGCACTCAGCCCATCACAAGCATGCTTGGGTTTCCCCTGCGGGGCCCCAGGGAGGAGAAGCCAGGTCGGTGCCCTCACCGCCGGGCAGCCCGTGTCCCAGCCTTACGCCAGGGTCAGGCGCCCGCATCACGCGCTGAGGCATCGCCACCGACTGGCACTTCACAGCTGCTTTGAGGTGCTGCCAGGGACTGCAGGTCGTGACTGCCAACAAATCAGAGCCATTGTGCTCCATCGCTCCCCCCCACCCCCCGCTTCTCCCCATTAATAGCCCCTTTCTGTGCCCAGGGAACGTGATTCTGCATCATCCCATCCCACTGCGAACCCCAGCTCTGCTCCAGGCTGGCGGCCCATGCCTGCCATAGCCAAATCCTGCAGGATGTGGGTGCACCTTCAACCCTCCACAGCCCCCTCCCCCCCAGAAAAAACCCACTATAATTTTGTATCAGAGCTGTGCCATGGTTTGGGTTGGTGCATTCAGAAAAATCTCTGCTGCCACAGTATCTGTAAGCCTTTCCACCAAAAATGGGTCTTATTCTCCAATGGCTGCAGAAGCATCTCCCCCACTCACCCCACAGCTGATGCTTGGTATACCCGGAGCAGCGGTGCACAACAGCGGGTGCCCCCAGCGCGAGGGCTGGAGCAGGTGGGTTCTTTGGAGACTCTCCGGGAATACGAGCCACCTAGCCAAGCTGTTGTTCTCATTTGTTATTCAGTGTTAAGGAAATCTGCACCATTCTCCCGTCAGCCTCCCCGTCCCGGAGGATAATTGATGCTAACGTCATTTCATTTTGGTCCAGCTGCGGGGCTCAGGAACAGATGTTTCATTGTTCAAACTGAACGCACAAAACTGAAAAAAAAAAAAAAAGCCAACCCAAAAAGCAACAAACCCCAACTAATTTGTGTTTGCAGTGAGGTCAACCGCAGCTTCCTCTCCCCAGAAATGCAAGGAGACAGAGCAACAGCCCCAGGGAAGACCCAGGCCTCCAGGAAAGCCAAGATTTATACATCCAGCTAAGTGTCAATCTCCGACATATGTTGCAACAAGCCCCCCTCCAAAGCCTGCCATGTCCAACAGGCAGACACTTCCAGCAGAGAGCCATTTCCCCAGCACCAAGCTGTCACCTTCAGGTGGGATGCGCTGTAACAGCCTTCACATCCTCCCAGGAGCAGAGATCCACCCTGGTATTTGCAAGGAGGAGCAAATCTTGCTGCAAATCTTGCTTAAGAGCAAGGATACATGTCTCCTCTAAAGAGCAGACAAAAGAGAAATGCAAAAGTGTGACAGCGATGTATGCATCCTCAATGCGCTGTCAAATGAGCTCGCCCTCTTTTCCACCTCATCAAAAGCAGCCTGCTCGTTTGATGCTTCAGCACGAGAGCGCTGTGGTTTGCAGCCATAAGGAGCGCTGGGCACCACACACATACACACACGCATTTCTTCAAGAGCACGGGGTGGAGGAGGGAGGTCCACGACTTGCTCTGCAGCAGGTGCAGAACAATATCTGGAAGTCACAGGCTGGTCCACCTCTGGTCCAGCCAAGCACTCCACTACATGCTTAAGTGTTCCTACGAAGCTACCACCAGGCAAGTTGTGGGACAAGTGGGAAACACTTCCTTGGCTGCCCAAAAGAGATCTGTTCGAAACAAAAAAGCTTGCTAAAAAGCCAAAAAAGAACTCCTAAAAACACCCATGTTAATAGATTAATATTCATTAATAGATTTTTAATATTCATTTTCTCTCTGGCACTAATAACCCTATAGCTAAGAACAGCACTTCCCCATGCAGAACTGGGAAACACTGGTATCTCTTATACAAACTGGGAAGGAGCTACCAGGAGGAAGAGCATAGCTGTGTTCCTTGCCTAGCCTGCAGAGGCATTTTTGCTGTAGGTGAGACCTGGCCCTAGGAATAAAGGGCTATGAAACACCCACAGAAAATCGCTTGGATAATTTTCCCTACGTGGCAAATGCAGAAGGCACAGGGCTGCCTGTGAGGCCAACGTGAGCATTTTCGACACCTCGTGGTGTGTGCCACATGCTTGGAATTATTTCTGGCAGCGTATTGTGTCTTCTCCCTGTTCCACAAGAGGGGGGTGGTAAGGATCCACTCCTAAGGGATCCAATCCTATACGCAGCAGCATGAAATGCTTGGTCCCCCTTGGGAGACAGTGCTGGGCCTAGGAACTAGCACGTGGTTTGAAAAGCCCCAGCAGAAGAATGACCACAGCATTCCCTCGTAGCAAACCAATAGTGGGGGAAAGCCACTGACTTTTTGTGGTTGCAAATAAAACAGACCTAGAC